>NC_138079.1:99334316-100584316 GCF_964212035.1 Myotis nattereri | reverse complement strand
CCAAAAAAAGACCGAGTAGCCCCACAGAACCCTTTGGGACTTGCCAGGAAGGGAGGGGGGGCATTATCATCCTCATTATTCCTGGGTAATAATACAAATGAGCACAGATAACAGTTGGTCCCGTGTGATGGCTGAGGACGCCAATGCCCAGAGGTACAGACCAAGAAGGTAACTCAGCCCTGGCCGGTTTGGCTCAGTGGATAGAGCGTTGGCCTGCGGACTGAAGGGTCCCAGGTTCCATTCCAGCCAGGGACACATGCCCGGTTGCGAGCTCGATCTCTAGTTGTGGGCGTGCGGGAGGCAGCCGATCAATGATTCTCTCATCATTGATGTTTCCATCTCTCTCCCTCTCTCTTCCTCTCTGAAATCAATAAAAACGTATTAAAAAAAAAAAAAAAAAAAGGCGGTAACTCAACCTTGGCCATGGAGCCAGGGAGAAGTCAGTTCGGTGCAGCTTTGAACAATATGTTGAGCCCTCTTGATATGGGACTCGGGGCCAAGGGGCTGAGGGTTCTGTAAACCTCCTTTTCAGGTGGGGTGAGTGGGGTGGGAACTGGTAGAACAGAAAGAATCTGGCTTTTTGAACGCCTGGTCCTACACTTCCTGCCTCAGAGAAGAGGAGAAAGGAGAGGGGAGAGGCCTACACCCTGACCACCTGACCAGGCCTGCCTCTCTCTCCAGCCTCCCCCACCCTCCGTCCTGCATCTCTCCAGCTTCCCTCCCCTTCCCCCACTTTCCTGCTTCTCTTCAGTCTTTCCCCTGCCCTCCTTAATCTCCCCTTCTCCCCCCTCCTCCCTCCAGCACTGCCCCAGACTCTCCAGCATCTGCTTCCCCTCAGCCTCTCCAACCTCTAGTCTTTCCTGCTCTATGTCATCTGGGGGTTTTCCCTTTATTGCCGGCTCCTCTACCCATTGTCCCCTCGCCTGTGGAACTCCACAACACACCAGCCACGTGGCTCTCCCCCTCCAGCGTCACTCGGTGCCACAATTTTGTGTGAGTGTATTTCTTCCCGTGGCCTGCGAGTAGGAACTGTTTGTGTGTGTGTTTTGTTTTGTTTAATTGATTTTAGAGTGAGGAAGGGAGAAGGAGAGAGAAAAGTATCAAGGTGAGAGAGAAAGCAGCCCCTACCAGGGATTTTACCCACAACGTGGGTATGTGCCCTGACCAGGGATCAAACCTGCTACCCTCCGGTGCACAGGACAACGCTCTGGACCAACGGAGCCACAGACGGGCTCTTGTTCACCCAGCACTTGCTGTGACTTCAATGTTTGTTAATAGAAATAACAAAATGAGACGATAATGGCTGCCTCGCAGTTGTCATTTTTGAGGAATGCATGCAAAATGGTACAGAAAAGGTCTTTGATAAATATTCAAAGAAATGGAGTTTTGTTCCATTGTGTTTTGGTAGCAAGAGCAAAATAATGAGAGAACCAATCACGTGTAATCAGGAACCCGGTATTAACAGGGTGCCTAGCTATATGGGTTGCTGAATCCCACTCCGACCCACGGGGTAAATTTGACAAATGCAAAGACTGTGTTCAAACAGGATGGGTAAACGGGTCAAGGTCACCCCAGGAGGAGACAGGATTTGCTGAAATTGACCCCCAAGCAAAAGCCCAGAAACAGAAAAGGGCCCAGGTTCCCTCCTGCCCTCATCTTAGCAGAACATCATAATGTGAATCAGAAAAAATAAGGGTATTCCAAATTCCAGCCATCAGGCCTAGCTACCCGGGGTGCCGGAACCGCCAGGTGAGGTCTCACCAAAAGGTTTGAAAGAAGTGGAATTCAAGGGAAATTGGCCTTTGAGTCCCTCCGTGCCTCGCCCCCTCCCCTAGCCCGAGCACACAAAAGCTTTGCTAATATGCACATCGTCTGTGGGGGTTGGGCTGGGGGAGGGGGAAGGCTCTGCAGCCACCCTCTGGTATGTGACCATCTTAATTTGGAGCCCAGAGTCAGGGAGGCCAAAGCTGGACCAGCCCAGAGCGGAGCTGCTGCCATGGGCACAGAGCGGGGGTCCTTGGCCAGGAACTCGACCTTTCTCCCTGAACACAGTTGGCAGGAGTGGCTCGTCTTTATTGGCTGGGCTCCGCTCTTGGTGCTAAACTGAGTTGATAAGGCCGGTCGGTCCTCCTGGGGGCAGCGGGTACAGCAAGCCCATGTCTTAGCAAGTCTTGTAACCTCCCTGATGCCCCATCAACACCAGTCCACTGAGCTGGTTGGCACTGGAGCCTTCCCCAGCATGGACCACCCACACCCTCTCAAGACTGTCTTCCAGCCACCTAATCCCCCATCAAGGCCTGGAGCACCCAACCACCCCACTCCCGGCCGCCCCACCCTCTGCCAGTTTTCTCTCCGAGCTGCTATGACCCCTTACGTTCGTCCTGGCAGCCTGCACCCCAGGCGCCCCTGCAACTCACCACTCGGTCCCCACTCCAGAGCCAGAGGTGCTGGGGTTCCGTGAGGGCTGTGGGACCAGTCAGGCTCGGCCAGCCTGGGGAAGGACTCCAGGAAAATGGGACAGGAAGTTCCCAGCCCCATCCAGGTGATGAGGGGGCATCCTAGAGTTAACCCTTAACCTCCCAGTTTGGGAGCTGGGTGGAGAGAAGGCAGGGCAGGGCCAGAGAAATAAAGACAAAGAGGCTAATCCAGATTCCAACCCAAACTGCTTGTGAGTCTAACTACCCCTCCAAGTAAGAACGGCCCCCATCTAGTCAAGACTGGTCCTGTGCCCCTTGGGGTCTGTCAGCCTATACTTTGGGGTGAGGGGGACACAAGAGGTACCATTTAAAAATGCCCAAGCCGGTGGACCAAGCCGGTTTGACTCAGTGGATAGAGCATCGGCCTGCGTACCAAAGGGTCCCAGGTTCGATTCCTGTCAAGTGTACGTACATCGGTTGCAGGCTCCTCCCTGGCCCGGGCCCAGGAGACAACCAATCGATGTGTTTCTGTCTTTCCCTCTCTCTCTAAAAATCAATGGAAAAAATATCCTTGGGTGAGGAGTAAATAAATAAATAATTAATTAATTAATAAAAATGCCTGCTGTGCGCTGGGCTTTTTGCGAGGCATTTCATTCGTGCAGCAAGTCTTTGCCACGGGCAGGCACAGCTGTAGGTGCTGGGGACACAGAGGCAGGCAGGGCCTGGGCTCAGGGGCTTACACGCCAGGGTGCGGAACAAACAGTGATGGGTGCCAGGAAGAAAACGGAATAGGACTATGTAATGGGGGAGGGGAGGGCGCCGGCAACATTGCCACCCAAAATCCTCCCAAGAATCCTGCCAGGTGGCTTTTGACCCCAGCCTCACCAATGACGAAGCAGGGGCTCCCGGGAGGGGAAGTGACCTCACCTCTGACTCAAACGTCTTTGTTCTAAGGGGCCTTTGGGTTGTGCTTTGGGAAGGTGCACCCCCGTGGCTGGCACCACCGGTCCTGGAGACCCGGGGCCACCTTCATGGAGGCTGGCGATTGGCAGCCCGTTGCAGGCTCGCTGTCGTCCTGCGCTGAGCACCGGGCTGATCTGGCCCCTCTGTTGGTCCGGCGTGGGCCTCGCGGGACCTCAAGCCCCTGCCCACAGGGGTGTGTCCCCTGTCTGCTCGGCATCCTCCTCTCCTGGCCCAGCGCCTGGCACGGTTCAGGAGGGACGAGACGGCTGAGAAGCAGCCCGCGGGCCCACAGTACTCCGAGGTCTGCTGCGCCCCCCACCCCGGGCTCCCCACCGTGCGACTCCTCCCGGGTTCACAGCCCCCCACCCCCACCTCCACCCCCACCCCCACCCCTAACCCCAGCCCCACCCCTAACCCTACCCCCACCCCGCAGGAGCGGCTTGCCTTTACTGGCTGGGCCCTGCTCTTAGCGCTGAGCCAAGTCCCTGAGGCCGGTCAGTCCTGGGGGCAGTGGGGGCAGCAAGGCCCGGCCGTGGGAAGTCCTGCAGCCTCCCTGCGGGGCGGGGCGGGGCGGGGCGGAGGCTCCTCCCGCACACCCTGACCTGGGCTCTTCTACCGACCCCCAGGGCTGCTGCCCCTGCTCCTGTGACCCCAGGGCTGTTACCTTCGAGGCCGTGGCCTTGCACCTGACCCAGGGAGCGGGGGTGGCTGGACCGAACTGCAGGAACATGGCCTGTCTGGTTGAGGATCCGACCTGGTTGTCTCCGGGCGCTGGACGGAGAGTGAGCGCCTGGGGGAGCCGCTGGGAGTGTGGCAGGAAGATTCGGGGTTCGCTGTTACTACGGGTTTCAGGGCCTCCGACTCAGGCGCACACCTTTCCTGGAGATATGTTAGGAAAGCAGAGACCAGCTTGACCCAACTACCAGGAAGGCCGGGAGTGAGACAAGACCGACAGCAGCTTTTGGCCTTCGTCCCTAAACCCCCGCCAGCTTGTGGGCTTTGCCGAGTATCCCAGCTCCTGGCTCACCGAGTACTTGCACCATTCATTCACTCGGAAAATATCTGCTTCCCTACTGTGTGTCGGGCCAGGGCCCCACCCCAGGGATGCGGGCTCAGTGGACGCACAAGTGCTGCCTCCATGAGGCTTAGTCTGGACAGAACTAGGTCCCTGAAGCAGGATTCCTTTTGATTTCTCTTATTAACAGAAGTTACTTTGCAGGGAAAAAGTGCTTAATGAACATTTAGTTCTCTTCAAATTCGTCCTGATCTTTGAAAATACATCCCGCTCTCCCAGAGTGCTATCCATGAACAAACAAAAATTCTTGTTAAGTTGCTGGATTACTTATCTCTATTTAGCAAGTGATAAATACATCCCCAAAGGACTTGTAATATTCACCTACCTATTTGAGTTATATTTCAGTATCTCCTGAAATTATCTTGAAAATGCAAACCTCAACTATTCTACTTGTTACCTTAGAATTTTTGGAAGTAATTGGTGTCTTCACACACACACACACACACACACACACACACACCTTAGCATTTATTTATTAAATGTGGAAAAAATTAAATCTAATATCAGTCAGGTCAGCAGAAGTATCTGACAGTGATGGCTGACGGGGTCTTCATCTTTCCTCCCATCTCTTCAGAGATTCCAAAAGAAAAACAAATTTTCCTGTATTTTCAATTTATATAGGATTCCTCCATTTAGAATAATTCAGTGCAAAGGGAGAACTTCTCCAACACTGGAGAAGAATTACTATCAAAAGCTCTATGATTGCAAAGTCAGTGTGGCTCAATGGTTGAGTGTTGACCTATGAACCAGGAGATCATGGTTAGATTTCTGGTCAGGGCACATGCCTGGGTTGCAGTTTCAGGCTCGATCCCCAGTAGGAGGCAGCTGATCAATGATCCTCATCATTGATGTTTCCAACTCTCTCTCCCTCTTCCTTCCTCTTTGAAATCAATAGCATATATTTTAAAGCCCTTTGATCCCTGAATAGCCTCTGGTTAATCCAGTGGCCTAAGTGTGTCCCTAAACTGCATTAAGCCTTGGCTGGTGTTGCTAAGTGGTTAGAGTGTTGGCCCATGCACTGAACGGTCTTGGATTCCCAGTCAAGGGCATGTACCTGGTTTGCAGGTTCCATTCCCAGCCCTGGTCGGGTGTGTGTGGAAGGCAATCAATTGATGTGTCTTTCTCACATCGATGTTTCTCTCTCTCTCTCTCTCTCTCTCTCTCTCTCTCTCTCTCTCTCTCCACCACCCCTACCTCCCTTCCACTCTCTCTAAATACCAATGGAAAAAATAGCCTTGGGTGAGGATTAACAAAAAAATATATATTGTTGGTTCAATTCCAGAACAGGTCATATGCCTGGGTTGTGGGCTCAATCCCCAGTAGGCAGTTTGCAGAGGGTGGCTGGTTGATGTATTGATGTTTCTCTCCCTTCCTCTCGCTCTAAAAATCAAAAAAAGCTTAAAAAAATAAACTTTGCCCTAACTGGTTTGGCTCAGTGGATAGAGCATCAGCCTGTGGACTCAAGGGTTCCAGGTTCGATTCCGGTCAAGGGCATGTACTTGGTTGCGGGCACATCCCCAGTAGCGGGTGTGCAGGAGGCAGCTGATTGATGTTTCTCACTCATCAATGTTTCTAACTCTCTATCCCTCTCCCTTCCTCTCTGTAAAAATCAATAAAATATATTTTTTAAAAATAAAAATAAATAAATAAACTTTATATCTTTATTAATAATTAATAATTATTTTTTATAATATCTTTTCCTAAAGCTGTAACTCCAGCATTTTCCTCTGGGCAGTCACAGTCTTGAAGGAGTAATTGCACGATGTTTATGGCATAGCCAGACCCCTCACTGAGGGCCAACCCTGCTACAGGAGTGTTGGGGAGCCCTAACCACATCCTCAGTATATTTTATTGATTTTTTACAGAGAGGAAGGGACAGGGATAGAGAGTTAGAAACATCGATGAGAGAGAAACATCAATCAGCTGCCTCCTGCACGCCCCCTACTGGGGATGTGCCCGCAACCAAGGTACATGCCCTTGACCGGAATAGAACCTGGGACCCCTCAGTCCGCAGGCCGATGCTGTATCCACTGAGCCAAACTGGTGCTGGCTATTTTTTAAAAAATGTTGGGGATATTGACAAGAACACAAGATGAGACTTGGCCTGTCCCCGACTTTCTTCAGGGTCTGCAAATTATCTGTCCCCCAAGCTTTTCATTTCCTTGTCACTCTTTGGCAGGAAGTCTGGATCCAAAGGCCTGAGCTGAAGTCTCAGCTTTGCCATTTGCTGCAATCTGTGTGGCTTTGGCAAGCCATTTAATCGGCTCCTTTTACTCTGCTGCTCCGAGCTCTTCCATGGCTTCCCATTGTACTTAGAACTACCAGTAGACCCAGACCACGTGCCCTGAGGCCCATCCAAGGCCCCTTCCTACCATGGATCTCATCTAACTCCCTCTTTTCTTTTGCCTGACACAGTCCAGTCATCACCTTTCAATTCCTGAACAGGCCTATCAGATCCTACCTCCCGGCCTGGCCTGGAATGGATGCTTTCACCACATCCCCACTGTGCCAGTTCTTCATTCTTACATTTCAGTCTCCTTGGGAAGACTGCTTCCGTTTCCTCTTTTAAAGAGTTCTCTCCCCGCACTCTCATTTCCTTCCTAGCACTTGTCACCGCCTGTAAGTCACTTACTGCTTTTTTGTTTATTCGTCTGTCTTCCCCGCTGGACTATAAGCCATAGACCATGTCTTTGTGGTTCACTGCTTCCCAGCGTGACCTCTCAGTGGATTTGAACTTTCATCTTCGTTAGAACTTTATTGGTTTCTAGAATTCACACTCTGCTGGTTTTTTTCTATATTTCTCCAGTGTCTCCTCTCAGTCTCCTTCACCAACTTTTCTCTCTTTACCTGACCATTAACTACTGGCATCCTATAAGGGCACTGGCTTAGCTTTCTCCCTCCATTTCCTCCCAGCCACCAGTGATTCCTGCCTGTTGTTATTCACACCCTAGTGGAATCCACTCCCCTTGAGGGTGGGCAGACTTAGTTATTGCTTCTTCTTTTTTTAATTATTATTTTTATTTATTTATTTTACATGCACTAAACATTAATATTTTAAGAAAAATGATCTTAAATATAATAATACATGCAATAAACATTAATATCTCAAGAAAAACGATTTTAAGTATAATAATGTTAAATGCAGTAAACACAATTATTCAAGAAAAACTATCTTAAATATAATAATATTACATGCAATAAATATTAATATTTCAAGAATAAAAGGATTTTAAG
The DNA here is from genome assembly GCF_964212035.1 of Myotis nattereri. Classification (NCBI taxonomy): domain Eukaryota; kingdom Metazoa; phylum Chordata; class Mammalia; order Chiroptera; family Vespertilionidae; genus Myotis; species Myotis nattereri. Next base: position 100,576,627 of record NC_138079.1, on the reverse strand, counting down.
TATAATAATATTACCAAAACTGTACTATCATAGTATGATATCACAAAAGTTGTAGGAAATATTAAAAATCTGCAAATAGCAGGATTACTTCTATTATATTGTAAAATATTACTTTTTCCCCTCTGGCTCTATTTTTGTCCATCAGTTTATGTTGTTCATTATATTCCACAAATGAGTGAGATCATGTGATATTTATCTTTCTCTGACTGGCTTATTTCGCTTAGCATGATGCTCTCCAGGTCCATCCATGCTGTTGCTAATGGTAAGAGTTCCTTTTTTACAGCAGCGTAGTATTCCATTGTGTAGATGTATCACAGCTTCTAATCTGCTCATCTGCTGATGGGCAATTAGGCTGTTTCCAGATCTTAGCTATAGTAAATTGTGCTGCTAAGAACATAGGGGTGCATATATCCTTTCTGATTGGTGTTTTTGATTTCTTTGGATATATTCCTAGAAGTGGGATTATTGGTTCAAATGGGAGTTCCATTTTTAATTTTTTGAGGAATCTCCATACTGTTTTCCACAGTGGTTGCACCAGTGTGCATTCCCACCAGCAGTGAAGGAGGATTCCATTTTCTCTGCATCCTCTCCAGCACTTGTCGTTTGCTGATTTGTTGATGATAGCCATTCTGACAAGTATGAGATGGTACCTCATTGTCGTTTTGATTTGCATCTCTTAGATGATTAGTGACTTTGAGCATGTTTTCATATGTCTCTTGGCCTTCCTTATGTGTCTTTTGAAAAGTGTCTATTTAGGTCCTTTGCCCATTTTTTGATTGGATTGTTTATTTTCCTTTTGTTAAATGGTATGAGTTCCCTGTAAATTCTGGAGATTAAATCCTTATCTGAGATAACTTTGGCGAATATGCTTTCCCATGCAGTGGGCTTTCTTGTTGTTTTGTTGATGGTTTCTTTTGCTGTGCAGAAGCTTTTTATTTTGATGTGGTCCCATTTGTTTATTTTCTCTTTAGTTTCCATTGCCCTAGGAGCTGTATCGGTAAAGATTGCTATGACATATGTCTGGTCTTTTGCTGCCTATGGATTCTTCTAAGACTTTTACGGTTTCCCAGCTTATGTTTAAGTCCTTTATCCATTTTGAGTTTATTTTTTTTGTGTATCGTGTAAGTTGCTGATCTAGTTTCATTTTTTTTCAAGTATCTGTCCAATTTTCCCAACACCATTTATTGAAAAGGCTATCTTGACTTCATTGTGTTCTCTGGCCTCCTTTGTCAAATATTAATTGAACATAATGGCTTGGATCTATTTCTGTGTTCTCTGTTTGGTTCCATTGGTCTATATGTCTGTTCTTGTGCCAGTACCAGACAGTTTTAAGAAGAGTGGCTTTGTAAAATAGCTTGATATCTGGAATTGTGATCCCTCCAACTTTGTTCTTCTTTCTCAGCATTGCTACAGCTATTCGGGTTCTTTTTTTATTCCAGATGAATTTTTGGACAGTTTGTTCTAGGTCTGTGAAATATTCTGTTGGTATCTTAATGTGGATTGCATTGAACTTATAGATTGCTTTGGGTAGTATGGACATTTTAATGATGTTGATTCTACCAATCCATGAACATGGTATAGTCTTCCATTAGTTTATGTCTTCCTCTATCTCTTTTTTCAATGTCCTGTAGTTTTCTGAGTACAGGTCTTTTACCTCCTTAGTTAAGTTTATTCTTAGGGATCTTAATTTTTTTATTTTTTGGAATGGTAAAGGGAATTGTTTGTTTAGTTTCTCTTTCTGTGAGTTTAATACATTTTATTATTGGTGTATAAAAAAGCCATCGATTTCCTGGTGTTAATTCTGTATTCTACTACATTGCCAAATTCATTTATTAAGTCTAGTAGTTTTGTTTTTTTAAAAATATATTTTATTGATTTTTTACAGAGAGGAAGGGAGAAGGATAAAGAGTTAGAAACATCGCTGAGAGAGAAACATCGATCAGCTGCCTCTTGCACACTCCCTACTGGGGATGTGCCTGCAACCAAGGTACATGCCCTTGACCAGAATCAAACCCGGGACCCTTGAGTCCACAGGCTGATGCTCTATCCACTGAGCCAAACCGGCTAGGGCAAGTCTAGTAGTTTTTTGATGGAGTCCTTGGTGTTTTCTATGTACAATATCATGTCATCTGCAAATAAGGACAGTTTTACTTCTTTTCCAATTTGGATGCCTTTTATTTCTTCTACTTGTCTGATTGCTATGACTAGCACTTCAGTACTATGTCGAACAGGAGTGGTTAAAGTGGGCATCCCTGTCTTGTTCCTGTTCTTAGAGGAAATGGTTTTAGTTTTTGCCCATTGAGTATGATGTTGGCTGTATGTTGGTCACATATGGCCTTTATCATGTTGAGATATGCTCCCTCTATTCCAACTTTGCTGAGAGATTTTATCAAAAAATGGGTGTTGGATTTTGTCAAATGCTTTTTCTGCATCTGTTGATATGATCATGTGATTTTTGTCTTACAATTTGTTTATGTGATGTATCATGTTTATTGATTTGCAAATATTGTACCAGCCTTGCATCCCTGGAATAAATCCCACTTGATCATGGCATATGATCTTTTTATATACTGCTGGATGTGATTTGCTAATATTTTGTTGAGGATTTTAGCATTTATGTTCATCAGGGATATTGGCCTGTAATTCTCTTTCTTTGTACTAATAGTGTCTTTATCTGGTTTTGGAATTAGGATAATGCTGGCCTCATAAAAAGAGCTTAGAAGTGTTCCTTCCTCTTGAATTTTCTGAAATAGTTTGAGGAGTATAGGTGTTAGTTCTTCTTTGAATGTTTGGAGAAACTCCCCTGTGAAGCTGTTCGGACCTGGGCTTTTGTTTGGTGAGAATTTTTCTTTTTCTTTTTTTAAAAATATATTTTTATTGATTTTTCACAGAGAGGAAGAGAGAGGGATAGAGAGCTAGAAACATTGGAGAGAGAGAGAGAAACATCGTTCAGCTGCCTCCCGCACACCCCCTACTGGGGATGTGCCCACAACCAAGGTACATGCCCTTGACCCTTCAGTCCCCAGGCCAAGGCTCTATCCACTGAGCCAAACCGGTTAGGGCAGTTTTTTTTTTTTTTTTTTATTACTGCTTCTATTTCATCAGTGGTTATTGGCCTATTGAGGTTTTTTGTTTCTTCCTGATTCAGTTTTGGGAGATTATATTTTCCTAGGAATTTGTCTATTTCATTCACATTGTCCAGCTTGTTGGCATATAATTGTTCATAGTATTTTCTTACAATCCTTTGTATTTCTGTGGTGACCATGGTTACTTCTCCATTTTCGTTTCTGATTTTATTTATTTGGGTCCTCTCTCTTTGTTTCTTGATGAGCGTGGCTAATGGTTTATCAATTTTGTTTATTTTTCAAAGAACTAACTCTTGGTTTCATTAATTTTTTTTTCTTTTCCATTTGCATGGAAAATTTTTTTCCATCCCTTCACTTTCATCCTGTGTGTGTCTTTTGTTTAGAGGTGGGTCTCTTGTAGATAATATATAGTTGGGTCATCTTTTTGTATCCATTCATCTACCCTAAGCCTTTTGATTAGAGCATTTAATCCATTTACATTTGAGAGGTACTTTAAAAAATATATATATTTTTTTTTTTATTGTTTTTTTTTACAGAGAGGAAGGGAGAGGGATAAAGAGTTAGAAACATCGATGAGAGAGAAATATCGACCAGCTGCTTCCTGAACACCCTATACTGGAGATATGCCTGCAACCAAAGTGCATGCCCTTGACTGGAATCAAACCTAGGACCCTTCAGTCTGCAGGCTGACGCTATATCCACTGAGCCAAACCTGTTAGGGCAAGAGGTACTTTTTTAATAGCCATTTTAATTCTGTATGACTAGGTTTCTCTCTCCGTTTCTTCTTCTCAGCAATCCCTTACAGCAGCAGTCGCCAACTGGTGCGTCCACGGACCACTGGTGGTCTGTGAGGTCCAAAAGGTTGGCGACCGCTAGTTTAAGGAAACCTTTGGAGTAGCGGTCACCAACCGGTGGTCCGCAGACTACTGGTGGCCCGTGAGGTCCAAAAGGTTGGTGATTGCTACCTTACAGCAATCCCTTTAGCATTTCTTGTAATGTTGGCTTGGTGGTGATGAACTCCTTTAGCCTTCTTTTGTCTGGGAAGCTCTTTATTTGACTGTCTATTTTGAATTATAGCCTTGATTGATATAGTAATCTTGGTCTCAGATCTTTATTTTTCATTACCTTGATCACTTCATGTCATTCCCTTCTGGCCTGTAGAGTTTCTGATGAGAAATCAGGTGTCAGCCTTATGAGAAGGGAACTCGTTTATAGGCAAAAGTTTTTGTTTTTTGTTTTACTCTTGCTGCTTTAAGATTCTCTCGTTGTCTTTAATTTTTTGGCATTTTAATTATGATGTCTCTGTGTGTGGGTCTGTTTGGGTTCTTCTTGCTTGGGGTTCTCTGTGCCTCCTGAACTTGTGTGACTTTTTCCTTTACCAGGTTAGGGAAGTTTTCTGCCATTATTTCCTCAAACACCTCCTCTATCCTTTTCTCCCTTTCTGCCTCTTCTGGCATACCTGCTATGTTAATATTGTTAGGTTTCACATTGTCCCACATCTCCCTTAAGCTGTCGTCCTGTTTTTTAATTGTTTTTCCTTTTGGTTCTCTGACTGAGTGATATTTTCAACACTGTCTTCTAATTCACTGATTTGATCCTCAGCTTCCCCTAATCTGCTGTGTATTCCTTCCAATGTGTTCTTTATTTGTGTTATGTCATTCTTTATCTCGGACTGTTCTTTTTTCATAGTTACTATATCTTTTTTTATACTGTTGAGCATTGTTGCCATCATTATTCTGAACTCTGTTTCAGATAAATTTCTTATTTCTGCTTCATTTATCTCTTTTTAAAAAAATATATATTTTACCCACTTTTCTACAGAGAAGAAGGGAGAGGGATAGAGAGCCAGAAACACCGATGAGAGAGATCGATCAGCTGCCTCCTGCACGCCCCCCAGTGGGGATGTGCCCGCAACCAAGCTACATGCTCCTGACCAGAATCGAACCTGGGACCCCAGAGTCTGCAGGCCGACACTCCATCCACCGAGCCAAATGGGTTCAGCCATTTATCTCTTCCTCTGGAGAATTCTCTAGTTCTTTCATTTGGGGGGTTCTTTCTTTGTCTCCTCATTTTGGTTGTCTGTTTGGGTTTGTGTCTATGTTTTAGGTTGATTTTCTACACCAGGGGTCACCAATGGACTACCGGTGGTCAGTGAGGTTCGAAAGGTTGGCAACCACTGGTTTAAGAAAACCTTTGGAGCAGCAGTCATCAACTGGTGGTCCACGGACCACTGGTGGTCTGCAAAGTCTGGAAGGTTGGTGACTGCTGCTCTACACTTCTCAATCTGTAGTGCAGGACAGTGTTAAAGGCTGTTTCTGACAAATTGGATCAGGCAAAGACTCAAAGCCTCCAGAGACTGCCTCTGTCTACAGACTAATAGGATTCCACTTGATTTGCCCCCAGGCAGTCGTCCTCAGGTGTAGGGAGAGTTTTTCAGCAGGATGGGGCAGTTGCTTCTGCCTGAAGGCTAACTGTTACTTTTAATCTCTTAAATGGCCACAGGGCAAGGCGTTTTCCAAGAGGGTGTGTCAACTGTCTACCCCCCCCCCCCCCCCCAGACAAAGCAAGTGTCTATGTGGGAAAGATGTCCTCCACTGCAGAGGGAATGACTCAGCTCAGGAAACTTGGGGTGTCTGCCTTCTGAGATTTATCCCCCCAGTCCCCAGTCCTGGGATCTGCTTTCACAGCTCCAGTCCACTTCACTCTCCCTCTGCCAGAGCACAAGGTAGGTGGCTCCACAGGGAATTTTTGTGCATTAGCCCTTCAAGAGGGTGCTTGAACTTTCAGCTGCCACTCTCTGGCAGACAGCACCCCACTGCTTTTCACAGCTAGATGTTATGTGGGTACCCTCCTCAGATTTGGTGCTCTCTGCTGGGGAGCCTAGCTTTGGGATTAGATCCCAGAGTTCTCAGTGAGATATCTACTACAGCTGAGATATCTCCCCGGGACTTCAGTCGCTGTCTGTGGGTGCCGGGCCAGCTCTTCTCGCCTCTGCCCCTCCTACCAGTCTCTACGCGGCCTCCACCTTTGGTCCTCAGGTATCAGGGTTCTCTCCTGTGAGTTTTTTCATTGATTGTTCAGGAAGACTTTGCATATTTTAGTTGTAATTCCAACTTGTTCCTGGGAGCATGTCTGTGCAGCAACCACCTACTCTACCGCCGTTTTTAATCTCAGTTATTGCTTCCAATAAACAGAATCCAGTCTTGTTAGTGATGGAGTGTCACTTCTGAAATTAGGTTGTAAATAGACTGTGGTTTTTCTTGGGGACCCTCATATGCACACTTTCACTCTCTTGCTTGCTACCCCTGGAGGGAGCAGTGTCTGTGGAGAGGTCCATGTGGTGAGAGACCAAAGCCAGCCAATGTGTTTTCTCCTCCCTTGACTCAAGCCTTAAGATGAGAACACACCCCAGCTGACAACTTGAATATAACTGTTGACCTAGAGCTAGAGGCACCCAGTTGGGTGCAGAAACTTTAAAATAACACGTATTTGTTTTAAGCTGCAATGTTTGGGGATAATCTGTTTGCAGCAAGAGATAAATAACATACCTCTATTGGTGGTTTCATAGCTCCTGTGGCCTGTTACCATTCTCAGTGACAGTATCTCTGTATTTATATTTTGCCTCTCAATTCTCTTGACATTGCTATTTTGTTGTTTCATAAATTCCTCAAAGTTTTCATGTTCAAAACCAACTCACCCAGCCCTAACCGGTTTAGCTCAGTGGATAGAGCATCGGCCTGTGGACTGAAGGGTCCCGGGTTCGATTCCAGTCAAGGGCATGTACCTTGGTTGTGGGCACATCCCCAGTAGGGGGTGTGCAAGAGGCAGCTGATCCATGTTTCCAACTCTCTATCCCTCTCCCTTCCTCTCTGAAAAAAAAAAAAAATCAATAAAATATATTTTTAAAAACAAACAAACAAACCCAACTCACCCAGCTACATAAATAAATTCAAATTTCATGAGAGTGGCTGCATTGCTATTCACTGCTATGTCCCCAGTGCCCAGCACATAGTAAATCCTCACTAACTGTAGGTTGGATTAATATTTCACATCAAACTTGTATCTTTTCTGAAGTTCTCTATTTCAGTAAATATAGTACAATCCATCTAGTCACTCAAGTCAGAAATTTGGATTTATTCTTGACCCCCTCACTTTCCTGCATTCTCACATCTTATCAATCTCTAAGTTCTGTAAGTCTAACATTGTAAATACTTTTCAAATCTGCCTGTTTCTCTACCTCCATTGCCGTCACCCAAATCCAGGTCACCATTATGTCTTACCTGAACCATAGCAATGGCTAAACTGGTTTCTCTTTGTTCACTTTGTTGTTGTTTTTTAAAGTAAACTTTTAAAAGTAACATACAGAAATGTATACTAACCAACAATGAAGAGTGATGGGTTTCCACCAAGTGAAAACAGCCGTTTAGCCAGCATTGGGATCAAATCAGAACTTACTGCTGTGGCCAGTTTGGGTCAGTGGATTCTTCTGTGGACTGAAGAATCCTGGGACATTCACCTGGGTCAGGAGGTCAAGGGTACATGCCCAGGTTGTGGGCTGACCCCCAGTAGGGGTGTGCAAGAGGCAACCAATCAATGATTCTCTCTCCTGATGTTTCTATCACTCTCTCCCTCTTCCTTCCTTCCTTTCTGAAATCAATAAAAATATTTTTTTAAAAAAAGAACATATCAACACTCCTGGGGAACACAACCAGTTTACCCTATTAAATTTGGCGGCTTGCTTGGCGGAGGCTGAAACTGCTAGCCTTGACAATTGTAGAAAGAAAGATTTAGTGTTGCTGCCTACGGAGGAGACCTCTGTCCCCCTGGAGCTTGCCCAGGGCAGGAAAAAGCAACTGTGATGGGCAGATTGCCAAGCCAGCATCGTGGCTGATATCCAGAAGCCAGGCTTGGGGTTGGCAGCCTCTCTGCCTCCCCTGTTTGCAAGGTTAGATGTTAGTCTTGCTCACCCACTAGGCAGGAGCAAAGCCTCCATGATAATAACTGCTGGGTAGTTCCTGTTGCTGTAAGACAAGGGCATCAAGAATTTGGTGGTGAGCCGAAACCGGTTTGGCTCAGTGGATAGAGCGTTGGCATGCGGACTGAAGGGTCCTGGGCTCGATTCCGGTTGAGGGCATGTACCTGGGTTGCAGGCATATCCCCAGTAGGAGATATGCAGGAGGCAGCTGATCGATGTTTCTCTCTCATCGATGTTTCTGACTCTCTATCTCTCTCCCTTCCTCTCTGTAAAAAAAATCAATAAAATATAAAATAAATAAATAAATAATTAAAAAAAAAAAAAGAATTTGGTGGCCGAAACCGGTTTGGCTCAGTGGATAGAGCGTCGGCCTGCGGACTGAAAGGTCCCAGGTTCGATTCCGGTCAAGGGCATGTACCTGGGTTGCAGGCATATCCCCAGTGGGAGATGTGCAGGAGGCGGCTGATCGATGTTTCTCTCTCATCGATGTTTCTAACTCTCTATCTCTCTCCCTTCCTCTCTGTAAAAAATCAATAAAATATATAAAAAAAAAAAAGAATTTGGTGGTGAGAGGGTCCTGGTTAAAGAAACCGATATAGCCACACAATGAGATATGCCATAATTTAAAAAAAACAGCAAGGCATTACTTGAGAACTGAAGAACTCTCAGCACACAACCGCTCCGTCTAAACCTGCACTAAGAGACTTGACCAAATTGTGGCATGGCTTCTAACAGCATAAGGCTAGGATGACCCTAGCGCCCCCGCCGCCCCCCCCCCCCCCCCCCCCGCATCCCTAAAATGCCTTCCTGAAAAAGCTCAACGCTGCTGCCAGGAGAATTTACTGTTTGTTCTAGCCAACACCGGATGATGACCCCTGACCTCTCTTTCTTAGAGTATTTACTAAAAAGGGCTTATAATTGTGAATATGTGTCCCTTACAGCTCAGAAGCATCTGTCCCAGACCCGAGAGTTATTCCTTTGAAATGTATTTGCCAGGAAGGACAGGGCGTCTGTCTGCCTACTCCGTGGGAGGACAGACTACTGACACATGGAGCAGCCACAGCTGGCCTAATCACATCGACACTGACCGGCTCTGTGGCCGTCCACTACCGAGCCCCTGCTCCCTCCCTCATTCTCCCTCCCCAAAAGGCCTGTCAAACCGGATGGCATGCAGCCCTTTCCCCCGCTGTCAGTAGTTACCGAATAAAATCTTCCCACCGCTTTAGCTAATGCCCGGCTGTGTTTGTCTTCGACACGCTGCATGTTTTATTTTTTCTTCTCTGTATGTTTTTTTAAAAAATATATTTCATTGATTTTTTACAGAGAGGAAGAGAGAGGGATAGAGAGAAACATCGATCAGCTGCCTCCTGCACACCCCCCACTGGGGATGTGCCCGCAACCAAGGTACATGCCCTTGGCCGAAATCGAACCTGGGACCTTTCAGTCCGCAGGCCGACGCTCTATCCACTGAGCCAAACCGGCTAGGGTTCTGTATGTTTTTAGTATTGAATAATCTCTAAGATGTGTCACACACAGCGTGGGGGCAAGTCAGCAGCATAGGGTGGTATACTCCCATGTCTGAAACAAAATGCAGAACAGGTGGGTGTGGGAGGACCTCGTCCCCGGACGGCTGGGCCGGAATTTGCTCCGGGTTGCGAGCTTGGCAGCCCCGCGCAGACCGCCTCAGCTTCCCCAGCCGACGCGCGGGCTTGCAAGTGTCTGCCCCGCGGTTCTCGCTGCTTCGGGTGGCCCGCGCCCAGGGCCCGCAGCTGGTGCCGCCAGAGCCGGGAAAACCGGAAGTTGGAGTGGGGCAGCCGGACGGAAAACGCCAGCACACACGCCTGGATCGGGAGGCACCCGGGTGACTCCACTCGGCAGGGCTGGCCCTCGGGGGGCGCGGACGGGAGCGCGCAGGTGAGAGTGGCTGGGCGGTGCCTTGGAGAGGCGGGGTCATATGGACGTCAGCCAATCACCGGCGTCTCCGCGGGGCGGGGCAACGTCGTTGCCTAGGCAACACGCTCCCAGCACCGGTGCTACGAACGCGTCCTCTCCCTCTGCCTCGCATTAGGGGACCCAGCCGTGGAGTCACCTCCGTGCCTCTGGGGGTGAGCTCCCACGACCTGGTCTCCAGCAGACTTGGGGGTTTCTTATTTTTCTTCTTTATTCCTGGGACCCCTCCTATCTAACACTTATACTGGTTTTCTTTTTTTTCTTTGTCAGTGGTTAACATTTGCTCTATTTACTCGATTATTCCTGTTTTTCTCCCTCTCCCCCATTCCTTTATTTCCCCCTCTGGTCTCTTCTTCCGAAGACTAGATGTTTGCATTGCCTTGTCTCCAGCCTGGGCTGACTTAATACAAGGTTGTTTTTTCCTTACTGGAGATTATTGTGGGTGTTTTTTTTGTTTGTTTTTGTTTTTGTAAAGTCCTCTTTAAGACCTGAATTAGCTCTGAGGCCAATCGCTGAGGATAGGTCATGATTCATTTTCTAAAGGTAGCGTATTCTCCTTACTCAAGCTCAATGAAGCCACCTGATACCAGTTTGCATTTGTGTTTCCCGTGCCTGAAGCTCCGATAAGCGCCTTCATCCATGATAATTATCCTTGTGACAGGCTCCTGAGGTGAGTACACACCTAAATTGGTGGCCTGTGAACTGGACAGCCGGTGTTTTGTGCTGGATTTATATGGAGTTATTTTTTTTAAATTTTTATTTTAGTTATCAACATTTAAAAGTCAGGACATTTCACATAGAAATCTAATTCTTTTTGAGTTCTCTTGAAAAATCCTCAAGCTTTGGTAATTCTGGGTCCCCAACTGCCCCCCTTTAAACAAAATATAGTTTATTGACGCCTCTGAAGTCCCTCCCCACTCTGGTCTTATACCCAAGGAATCAGTCATTTGTGGTACTGCCTGGCTGCTGGGTGCATTTAGGTTTTTTTGGTTTTTAAACAGAACATGATTATATTTAATACACAAGTTTGATACAACCAATGCATTTAGGTATTGATCTCTGCTTTACTTATTTACTCACCCTGCCTGGGTGCCTTTCTGAACTCTTGCAGGGAATTCCCACATAGCAAATGTGAGAGCCTTTCCTCCTAGACCTGCTCAGCCCTAGAGCCAGTCCTGGAGGGTTTCCTTTTATTTCCAAGAAGGGGCTAATGTCTGTCATATAGCAGATGCTCAATATATATATTTTTTTAGAGTTAAGTAAATGTTCCTTCATTCGTCTAGTTTAGGCAATCCCCTGGTGGGATCCAAATCTCCAGGCTTCCCAGTGTCCCTCGCGTGTCCCTTATGTCTGGTAGAGAGACTTTTGCCCAGGAAGCACTCTTTTTGGACTCTGTGCGCTCCTGGGACTGCCATGGGCTAAAATGGTTCACCTGAGAAGCAAGGTCCCTCACTCTGGACACTGGCTATGCTCCTCCTTGATGGGGAAATGCTCACACATTGAGCAGTTCATCTTTTCCAGGGCTCCCTGTGGCTTCTTCTCTGTTTGTAGCTCTCTCTGGCTTGAAAACAATATTTACTTTTGCTACACTTTTGTACATCTCTCTTTACCTTGAGGATTCAAATGCCTGGAAATACCGACCAGAGATAAACCCTAGGGGTAATTTTTCCTTCATCAAAGTGACAACAGAATGGGTTCGAGTCCTAGGACTCCTAACACATGTTCAACTCCAAAAGGAGAGTTGCAAACTCAAAATGCCGCAGGGGCCAAGTGGGGACCAAATGTGCCAATCTGAGAGCAGCCCCTGGGTGTGAGGAATTTGGGTCCAGGGTTGCCAGATGTTCTGATTTTTCAAGAAAATAAAATTCATGAGAATTCTTCTAATTTTTAAATGTTGGAAACTAATCTATAATAATAAAAGTGTAATATGTTAATTAGCCCGGACAACCTTCTGGATGAAGCCGGGGCTGCGAGGGAAGCCCAGGTCCTGGGTGCCAGAGGGAAGCCGGTGCCGGCAGCCAGCCGGGGAAGGAAGGCCTACTCTTGCTCGAATTTCGTGCATCGGGCCTCTAGTTTTCTAAAGAGTGAAATTCTTGTGAGCCTTTCTAGCATGCCTATGGGCTGGTACAGGGGGCAGTCATGCTTGTCTTACTGGATGAAGTGGATACGTCTCACAGGGCTGATGGGCTGAAGGCAATGGGGAATGTTTCTTGGAGGAATGAATCTTCCTGGAATCTGACTTCAGGGCTAGTCCCCACCCCTTTTCTGACTGGGAGGTGGAATCTGAAACTACCAGGGATGTCTGAGGGTCTGGGGCCCCCATGGATAGTTGGGCCAGACCCCTTAACCTCCGCTAACCTCAGCCTCAAGAGGGAGATGGGGGTAGGAGGCAACTAGAAAAATTGGATTGATCCCCCATCTGTCAGAGGTGTAGGGAAATGGGGGGAAGGGGGGTGGAAGGGAGATCCTGGACCTCTCTGTTTCCTAAGTTCTCTCTTGTGGAGAGGAAACTCTGTGTCAGTCTTGGGGGGACCCAGAGGACCTGCTGACCAGCCTGGGGGCCGTAAATAAAATCCAAGGGGCATCTTTATAGAGACACCACAGACCTTCAGAAGTCCTCAAGGGTGCTGAAAAGGACCGTCTACCCTCCACCCAGCAAAGTGCCCATCCTCCTGTGAGGACAGCTGCAATGTTCTCTCTGAAATGCCCAATGTCAAACTCCTCCCATAAAATGCATTTTCCCATATTTGCACCCCCGCTTGGGGGGCCTCACGAGTAATACCTGCCCGGGAAAGTGGTTGTGAGCTGCCAGTGCGGATTGGGAGTGACCTTTGGAGCAAGAGCAGGCACAGCTGGGCTCGGGACCCTAAGCCCGGAACCCTCGAAGCCAGGAACCCTCTAGGACGGCAGCTACGCGGGGAACGGGATCTGGGAAGGACTTCCTGTTGCCCTTAATCCCGGTCTCCACCGGGCTCCCCTTCCCTGGTGCTGGCTGCCGCGACAACTTTCCTGGGGGAGGACCCCCCTTCCCACTGTTCAAGGTGCCCCTTTCGCCTCCACCTCAGTGAGGGTGGGGGGCTGGGGCGGGGACCTGAATCCAAAAACCGGTGCGGGCGGCCAGCTGGCAGGGGGGACGGGGTCAGAGGGGCAAGGCTTGGAGAGAAGGGGTCCCGGACCCAGCTTGGGGAAGGGGAAGGACAGGAAGGACATCCTCTGTCCACTCCCAAGCCCAGGCGGGTCATTGCAGCTGCAGGGAGGGCTGCCGAGAGCCGGCAGCTCACTTTCTGGATCCCAGGCAGGGCTGAGTCAGGGGGTTCAGGGTGTCTGTGTGTCCTGGGCCAGAGGGACGCCAGCGCCTGGATTCCTCCGCTGAGCTGGCTGTGGTGTTCGGGGCCCCACGCAGCACCTGGTTTGCAGGATCTCTGCAGACCTTTCAGCTTCCGATGACAGGAGATACAGATTCCTCGTCAGCCCTGCTTTGCCTGCGCGGATGGGCTCTAGCTTAGTGACAAACGGGACAATACAGAATAGCACAGTGTAGAAGCGAGGAGCCAAAGAACAGGGAGGCCGTTGGATGGCATCAAGGAGGCTTTATTTTTTATTGAAAGCAGGGGTGCATCTGGCCCTACATGGGGTTTGGGGGGCACTTCAGAGGTGTCCAGGAGACGTTGCCTGATTTCCTTCTGCTCTTCAGGGTCCTGGCCAGAAGCTGGAGGGGGGCCTGGCCAACAGAGGAGAAACGACGCAGTTGTGCTTTTTCTTGCTGTGAGATAGAATGTCTGCAGACCGTGGAGGCATCCGGGCTACCCAGGACAAAGAGAGAGCCCGAGAGGTATGGACGGGGCGCCAGGTGAGGGGGGTGTGTTCTGGGAGGAACTGGAGCTGGATGGTATCTTCGCAGGAGGGTATCTGGACCAATGGAAGAGTGCAGAGCTGGGGTGCAGAGCTGGTGGGTGGGGGTGATGGGGGTATTAAAAAGAAGAAGGTATGATGGGAAATACTTTCCACCTGGGAATTGACTTCTGCGGAACTGCATTGCTTTGCCATAGTCAGAGACCAAAGGCCACGTTGTGAGGTAGCAGTTAGGGACCCTACTGAGGAGGCTAGCTCTCTGAACAGAACCCAGAGCACGCAGAGAAGCCTCAGTACGCCCTCCCCTTCTCCCCTCCGCACTGTCCTTGGCCTGGGACCCCTTCTCCTCTCTCTGGGTATGAGCACCTAGGCCTTTCTGTACAGCGTGTGTGTGTGTGTGTGTGTGTGTGTGTGTGTGTGTGTGTAATTACAACCTGTAGGGAGACCAGAGTGACCAGGCTTGGAATCAGGAATATGAGTCAGCCACAGGCAGGTGTGTGACCTTGGGCAAGTCCCCTGGCCTCTGGAAACCAGGTGTGTGACCTATAAAATGTGGATCATGTGCCTGTTGTTCCCACCTGTCTCACCCAGGTGCTTAGGAGGCTCCGAGGAGATAATGGGCACAAGAGTCCTCTGTAAGCAGTTCATTGGCCTGTAGGAGGTCATTTTTGTAACACACAATACAAGAACACCCACAGCGACTGGAACCTAGTCAGAGAGACCTCGATCCCCTCACCTAGTAGTACTAATCCAAATCCAGTACTAGTGCTGTTTTTCCTACCATGGAAGCACAAAGAATTGTTACCCGTGTTCGGTTTCCATTCCACAATGCCTTTGTAACACCAAAGGGCCTCACACTTCCATGACATTCTCTGCTGATGTTGGGTTCTGTCAGCTCACACAGTTGAGTAATAATAATTATAGTAACTGTTTTATGTGTATCTAGAACTTTCTGGGCAGCTCTTGCTCACCCATTATCTGTGCAGGAGGCAGAGCAGCTGAGTCTTGGAGGCTGCCTCACCCATGTGGCTCTCAGGCACCCTGACTCCTGGCCTGGCGTTTTTTCCTGTGCGACTCTAACACAGATGGAAGTCGGGGGGAGTGGGGAGGGTTCTGCATGAGTTCCCAGCAGAAGGCTGGCTAGTCCCTGTGCTGTTGAGGGCAATGAGGCTTCACCAGGGGCCTCCAAGTGTAAGGGAAGTAACTTAACTGAGACTCTGGAGGTTTGGGTGGAGGCGGTGCCTGCTCCGGTGAATGGCTAGCGAGGAATGGCTCCAGATTTGAGCCCCAGTCACCTAACTAAAGCCTGCTCCTCACTCTCCCAGAGGACTGGGGCTGAGGCTGGTGTGATGAATTGGGGACAAATTGGGAGGACCCTGAAGTCCCACTGTGTGGGGCGGGGTGGTGCTGAAGGGGGTGAGCTGGGGAGGAGTGCTGTCAGACCAAGATGGGCATCAGGCCTCAGCACACTTAGTGGCACCCTTGGGCTTTTTTTTCTCCAAACCAACCAGCTCCCAACTGCTGTGACCAAACTGAGTCAGGCAGAAACAGCCCAAGGCCACATGATGCCTCCCTGTCACCTCTAAGACATGGTGGCCCTAGGATGACTTGGGAGTCAGATACACTTGAGTTCAAATCCTGGCTGAGTCACTCACCAGCTCCATGATCCTGGGCCATGGATCTCCGAGCCTGGGTACATTCATTTCCTAGGGCTGCCGTAACAAAGGACCACAAACTTGGTGGCTCAAAACAACCAGAATTTATTCTCTCAGTTCTGGAGGCCAGAAACCCAAAATTGAGGTGTTGCCAGGGCTCCCTCCCAAGGCTCTAGGGGACACTCCTTTTTGCCTCTTCTGTTCTGGGGGCTCCGGCTGTCCCTTGACTGTGACAGCATCACTCCAACCTTTGCTTCTGTCTTCACATGGCCTCCCCCATATTTCGGTGTCCTCTCCTCTTTTTATAAGGACACCACTCATTAGGTTTTTCAACCTACTGCACTTGGTTTCCTCATATATTAAAAATAATAATCCACACAGCTGTTAGAGGTGCAAGGCTTGAACGGAAACAGGCAGCCGTCCTGTGGGCACTTGGCCAGCTTGCACCTAGCAGGGCCTTGGTAAGCCTGCCTTCCTTCCCTTGCGGTGAGCAGGAGATGCACAGGTTCCTGAGGATGGGAAAAGGAAGCAAGGCCCGTCCTTCAAGCCGTGTCTTGTGTTTGGTTGTGCATTCGGCCACACGAGGTGTCTGCCCTTGCAGGGACCCCTCGGTGTGGAGGACATGGTGCTTGGCCATGTCTCCCTGTCTCCATCCCAGTGCTGATGGGGCTGCCATTCCTAGGTTCCAGGTCCTGGGCATCCTTGTCAAGAAATGCTTTCTGAGTCAAAGGAGATGGTGCCTTTGGGAGCCGCTCAGGAGTCAGCCTACATTAAGACAGAGCTGCAAGAACCACACCCTGAGGAGGCGTTGCAGGAGGACAAGGCTCAAGGAGCTTGGAGCTGGGGGCGCCTAAGCCAGGGCTCTAAGGAGAAAGCTCCTTTTTTGCCTGGAGGAGGTGAGGAGAGGGGTGTGAAGAGAAGTGCTTTCCTGGGCAGCAGCTGTGAGGAGAGGTGGAGGCTCACGGCCCAGGTGGGGAGGGGAAGAGGCCCCGGCCATGGTCAGGAGAGATGCCTGGATGTCTGCTCACTTGCCTCTTGGAGGCCATCCTGGCACAGCCTCAGAGCCTCCTGACCTCTTCTTGGGTGGGCTCAGCGGTGGGGTTTGAGGCAGCTGTGGGTGTGCCAGGCATGAGCCCACTTGGGGAGCAGCAGGATGCAGCAGGATGAGGTGGCCTCTCTGAGGACCTCTCTCCTCTCCCAGCCCTCCCCTCCCCCCAGATCCCTGTGCTTTCCCATGAGGGGAGGACCAGAGACCGGCAGATGGCTGCAGCGCTCCTCACTGCCTGGTCCCAGGTGAGTGCGCCTGTCCAAGGCGGGAGGGACAGCTCCTCTGACTGCATGGTTCTCCAGGTCTCAGCGCCGGACCTGAGGGTGGGTGCTGGAGGGAAATGTGCTGGAGATCCCGAGCTTTGGCTGTGGGTTCGGAAAGAAGGCCTTGGTTTTTGTTCCTGTCTTCTGTGTACACAACCGCCTTATTCTTGCCCCCCCGCCCCCCCCCCCCAAAAAAAAATCCTTGGGCGGCTCCTGCTTCCCCCTCAGACCTGGACAGCAGGTGGGGAGTTGGGAATCTCATCTTGGCCTCGTCTTGGCACTATCAGGCCCCCTCCGCCATGCCTTGTCACGTCCTGCAGAGAAGGCATTTTGTGTTGTTCCAGATGCCAGTCACCTTTGAGGACGTGGCTCTGTACCTCTCCCGGGAGGAGTGGGGGCAGCTGGACCACTCGCAGCAGAGTTTCTACCGGGATGTCCTGCAGAAGCGAAATGGGCTGGCCTTGGGTAAGGGCTGGCACTTGTGCTGGGGCGCCCACTCCCTGAGGCCCTGCATGTCAGAGTGGGGTCTGTTCCACCGTCACTCCCAGCTTTCCAAGGCTTAAACCTTCTCACAGTTCACGTAGACAGTGCTGTTATGTAGAACCTTCCTAGTGATGGGCATGCTCCATGTTTCGGCTGAGGTGGTAGCCATGAGCCAGATGTGGCTGTTGAGCACTAGAAATGTGGTTAGAGCAACTGGGTGGCTACTTAATTTTATTTCATTTTAATCAGCTCAATTTTTAACTGAAATAGCTATATGTGGCTAGTTGGCTGCTGGACTAGACAGTGCCTACCTACAGATTCTGCTTCTCTTTGGTTCTTCTGTGGTGCTTATTCCTGTAGTTTCACCCTCCTCTTTTTTTTTTTTTTTTTTTTTTTTTTAATGTGAGAGGAAGGGAGAGGGGAGAAAGAGATAGAAACATCAATGATGAGAGAGAATCATTGATCTGCTGCCTACTGCATGCCCCCTACTGAGGATTGAGCGCACAACCTAGGCATGTGTGCTGATCAGGTATCTAACTGTGCCCTCCTGGTTCATAGGTTGACACTCATCCACTGAGCCACACCAGCCGGGCACCCTCCTCTCTCTTGAAGCCAGGCTTTAGAAGTGTCTGAGCAGAAAACTCGGCTCTGGGGTCAGGGCTGCATGCCTGCAGGAGGGGGGACATGGTGCCAGTTAATCTCCAGACTCATAGACTCATGCCCAAGGGGCATGTCCTCTTCTCAGGGACCATGGCTCTCTCTGTTTTTCTCACTGTAAGTAGTTAAGTCCCAGGGCTGTACTCCTCACTTTCAGACTCTTGGGTTTTTTTGGCAGATTGTTATGAGATCTTATGGAAAACTCAGTGTGTTCATTCATTTTAAAAAAAAATGTATATTTTTTATTTCAAAGAGGAAGGAAGAGGGAGAGAGAGAATCATTGGTCAGCTGCCTCCTGCACACCCCACACTGGAGATCAAGCTCACAACCTGGGCATATGCCCTGACCAGGAATCGAACCTTGACCTCCTGGTTCATAGGCCTATGCTCAACCACTGAGCCACGCAGGCTGGGCTCTTTGTTCATTCATTAAGTGAGTATGTCTATCAACACACATCTGTTGCACACCTGCTAGTCCAAGTGGAGCTGGGGACTTGGTAATGGCCTCCTTTGATTTCAGTGGTGAGCCGAGACCCCTACGGTCCCTGATGGACCCCAAAATCACAGCCACCCTGCTCACTCCTTTAATTGTTAGCACTCTCAGGGCCCAGATCAGCAGGTCTGGGCAAGTCCTGGAGATCAGAGGGAAGCTAGTGCCATTTGTGGCCCCATGACAGGTCTCACGAATGACCTAAATTACCCACTTTGTCCAACACATTCCCTTCCTTCCCGGGAGCTTGGATCAGGGTATGGAGGCCAGGCCCTCTGATCTCTTACTGACTTGACCAGAATTCTCAGGCCTTTACCAAGGACTTGCCAAGTGGACCTCTGGTCCCTGACTTCTGGGTGGTCAGTGTCTCTGGCCTTCTTGTCCCCGGCACTCCCCCAGGAGCCCTTTTTTGCTGATGGTCTTGGAAAGGTGTAGGTGCAGGGGTGGGAGACTGTTTGGTTCCCTCTGGTGCTCGTTCAGGGAGACAAGGAGGAGCCCTTACTCAGCCCTGAAAGGACTGTGTCTAGGGGTGACCCTAGAAAGGGTGGACACTGACCCAAGCAGTCTCTGAGCTCATGTGGTGTTACCTGGTGTTCCCAGCATTGCACTCATTCCCCTTTGCCCGGGAGGCCTGTGACTGAGCACTGCATCTCTTTTTGGGCAGGGTTTCCCTTCAGCAGAACTTTCTGGGCCTCCCAGGTGCAGGGCAAGGGCGAGGCCTCAAGTTCGTGCCGGCAGATGGGAGATGAAGAGAAGAGAGGTGCGTCCAGAGGTGATGGGTGGGCAGTGGGTTGTCAGTGTCACTCCCAGGTGCCCTTTGTGGGTGCAGGCCCTGTTGCCTGTGGGGTGCAGCCTCCCCTCCTCTGCACAGGGTGGCCGTCGTCCCCAGGCCGCCCTCGGGTCCTTGCGCTTTTCTCCATCTCTGGAATTCCCTTGGGTCCCTCACAAGAGCCTCTCTCTGGTTGGAAACCCTTTCTCCAGGAGTGGAGGTGAGGAAGGAGGACCCGGCCTCACCCCCGGCAGTCCCTGGGGATGTGAAGTCCTCTAGGACCAGGGCAGGGAGAGCCCAGGATGTCCTACCGTGTGGATGGCAGGCAGCCAGCAGCCAGAGAACGGGGCCAGCCAAAGATGAGGGGCAGCCGGGACCCCCGGAGGAGAGACAGCTGGACGCAGCCCTGTCCGACACTGACCTAGAGAAGCCCAGCGAGGGGGAGACAGGCGCCCCCGAAAGCGGCGAGGAGGGCTTGGCCCCCGATGGCGACCCCAGCAAGAAGACCTACAAATGCGAGCAGTGCGGCAAGGGCTTCGGCTGGCACTCCCACCTGGTGACGCACCGACGCACGCACACGGGCGAGAAGCCCTACGCCTGCACGGACTGCGGCAAGCGCTTCGGCCGCAGCTCGCACCTCATCCAGCACCAGATCATCCACACCGGCGAGAAGCCCTACACCTGCCCCTCCTGCTGGAAGAGCTTCAGCCACCACTCCACGCTGATCCAGCACCAGCGCATCCACACGGGCGAGAAGCCCTACGTGTGCGACCGCTGCGCCAAGCGCTTCACCCGCCGCTCGGACCTGGTCACTCACCAGGGCACGCACACGGGCGCCAAGCCCCACAAGTGTCCCGTCTGCAGCAAGTGCTTCACACAGAGCTCGGCCCTGGTCACCCACCAGCGCACCCACACGGGGGTCAAGCCCTACCCGTGTCCCGAGTGCGGCAAGTGCTTCAGCCAGCGCTCCAACCTCATCGCGCACAACCGCACGCACACGGGGGAGAAGCCCTACCACTGCCTCGACTGCGGCAAGAGCTTCAGCCACAGCTCGCACCTCACGGCCCACCAGCGCACCCACCGCGGGGTCCGGCCCTACTCCTGCCCCCTCTGCGGCAAGAGCTTCAGCAGGCGCTCCAACCTGCACCGGCATGAAAAGATCCACACCACGGGCCCCAAGGCCCTGGCCATGTTGATGCTGGGGGCTGCGGGCGCTCTGGCGGCACCCCCACCTGCTCCCACCTAGGAGGCCTGGAGGGAGGGGCCAGGCCCCCGGGAGGAACGAGGGGAGCTGCAGTGGCAGTGAGAAGGGTAGCGGGAAGGGAGTTGGGAGGTGCTGGCATGGGGGTGGGACATGGCAACACTGGGAGGATCTAAGCTGAAGAGCAGGCAGGCTAGTTGCAAATTAAAGGACTTGGAATTCAAGCCACAGCCTATTACTGTCTTGGGGTGGGGGGGGGGGGGTGGTGGTGGGGAAAGTTGGGGCCATGGGGGATGCTGGTGATGCTGGTGGCTGCCCCCAGACTTGGGTTGGGGCCCTATCCAAATGGTCAGGACCATAAGTCTCCAGGCAAAGGAGGTTTTAAGACCTGAAACCAACCAGCCACCGCTGGAATTGTGGACCCCTGGCGGGCCCTCTACTGCCGCCATCACGCTCATCCCATGGGCCTTGCCCACTGAGCCCTGACCCCCCTGGGCCCGCTGGGAGCCGGGAGCCGGCCGGGGCCAGCTTGTGAACTCATACTTACTGTCTCCGGCCGCCCTGTCTCCTGTCGCAGGTACCAGGGCCGAGTATGGTGGCTGGACATTTTCCATCTGCTTCCACTGGGGTCTAGTGGTAATTCAGTACGAAATCCTCACTCACCAGGGACTACTGTCCCTCCTCGTTCCTTCTGGGGCTGCTGCCAGTTCCTGCTGCTTCTCCCCTCCTTGGCCTCTTCACACATGTCCTTTATAATCTGCCCTACTCACCTATGCCTGGTTATTTTACCCCTGGCCTTCTAGTTTTTTACTTCTGTTGTTTGTTTCCCATTCTCTACTGTTTTTCCTGGGAGGGGCGGGCTCAGCCTGCTTCTTCTCCAGGTTTTGCAGCTTGGCTTCCAAGATAACATGCAGCTCTGACCTTGATGTCTGCATCAGAGAGGCCATGGAGACCGCACCTGTCTCTGTGGAGCATGGAGCCAGCAGGGCGGCTGCAGCCCTGGTTGGCTCCCAGCTCCTAAGGGATGGCGGACTGGGATAGTAGTAATAGCTGCCATTTGTTGAGCAGCTGCCCTGCCAGGCATGGGACCAAGTGCCATATATGTCACCTCTACTCCACAACACTGAGGAGTGGGTTTTATCCCAGTTTCTTTAACTTATTTTATTATTGATTTCAGAGAGAAAGAGAGAAACATCAAAGATGAGAGAGAATCATCGATTGGCTGCCTCCTGTACGTCCCACACTGGGGATCAAGCCCACAACCCAGGCATGTGCCCCCAACTGGAATCGAACCTGGGACCTTTCAGTCCGCAGGCTGATGCTCTATCTACTGAGCCAAACCAGCTAGGGCTTATCCCAGTTTTATAGATGAGGAAATGGAGGCGGGAGAAAAGGCTAACTTTCCCAAAGCCATCCAACTAGAGAGCTGAAAGCTGGGGTTCAGGGCCAGGGATTTTACCAGGTGAAGAATACCCCTATTTCCATGCACCCCAACAGCTATTCACTAATGCATGGTATTATGAGACAGGGCTGTCTAAAAAGAGTAAGAGAGTGGACTTGACCTTCTGGGGTTCTGGACCCAGCTGGAGATGGGGGAGGGAGGAGCATATGACCATTGGGATGCCAGAAAGCTGCTGACTAGTGGGAGCCCAGGCAGGACTGGGAGGCCTCAGTGGGATCTAGGGTTAGTTGCCGGCAGGACTGGTGAGAAAGAAAGCAGTTACCTCCCTTCAGCTTGCCTTCATGGCTCCAGTCACAGCCAGAAATGGGATTCCTCTGCTTGGCTCAGTGTGAGGGGCTGACGGGGCTCATGTACATAAAGCAGGCCTGCTGTTCCGGGAGCTTGTTTTCCAATGAAGGAGAGAGAAGTGAGAAGGCGGCTTACAAGGACACTGGGAGCTGTCATCACCTGGCACGAGCTTAGCACAGAATATGCATATGCACGGTGGCTATTTGCTTGCTTGGGCTGCACGGCCAGGGTGTCAGGACTTGAACCACTCGAGGTCTGTTGAGTGAGTCAAGGAATCATTTAAAGGCTTCACTCTGGCCCGTGAGAAGCTCAGAGACCGCAGTATCCAGGAGAAACTCTTCCCTTTTCCTAGCGTAAGGCATAGAGACGTGATTCCAAGACTCCCCTGGCTCTCTCCTTCCCTTCCCAGATGTCCATCCTCAGATCACCGTTCTGGCACAGGCCACGCAAGAGCATTTTAACAGTGGAACTTGGCAGTTTGGAAACTATGTGACAAGAGCAGCTTAGAGTGAGGAGGTAGCTGGGGCATCCTAGCAGGGCCCAGGATGTCAGGGTGAAGGGTGTTGGCGGTTTGGTGAGTTAGGGAGTGCCACTGAGAGGGAGCGGCGGCGGGTGGGGGGACACCAGGGTCTTGGTAGCTCTGGGTAGCGACTGAGGTGTGGCCCACTCCCTCCTTGCTGCTCACACCTGACATCCAGCTTCAGGGCGCTGCAGACTCCACCCTGGTTAGGTTACCCACGATTGACCCACACCTGCGCCTTCAGGGGGGCGAAAGCGAGGGGAGAGCATTTCCTCTGGGCTCGCCACCCTCTTCCTGGGCGGCCGCAGGCTCAGCACAGGTCCTGGGGGGCGCGCAGCCCTCCCGGTGCGTGGTCCACGGCCTCAGCACCACGTTGGGGTGCGGGAACCCGCCCGAGTCCCCGGGAGCCGACCACCAGGGTTCTCGCCTCCCGGAGGACTGGCTCTGGAAGGCCCCGCCTCTCCTCCTGCCTTTAGCCAATCAACTGTGTAGGTGAAGGGAGAGGCGGGCACTAGGGAAACCGGCCAATCACAGCTGACGTTCTCGGGAGCGCACCGGGTTTTTTTTGTCCACGCCCCCAAGCCACAGAGGGTTGCTAGGGCAACTGTCCCCACGCTCTGGATTTCATTTTTGTTTCTCCGTCCTCACCTAAGAATATTTTTTTCCATTGATTTTTAGAGAGAGTGGAAGGGAGAGAGGGAGGGAAGGAGAGAGAAAAAGAGAGAGAGAGGAACATCGATGGAGAGAGACACATGGACTGGTTGCCTCCCGCACATGCCCCAGGACAGGAGGAACCTGCAACCCTCGACCGGGAATCAAACCCGGGACTCTTCGATGTGCGGACAGAGGCTCCAGCCACTGAGCCCACGGCTGGGGCCCGACGCTCTCGAATTTGAAACTTGCCCCTTTCCCTTTAGTCCGGCGTCGGTTGCAAAAGGAACCAACGACTGGGGGCTGGACTCCTGGTGTCGTCGCCAGCCCCAAAGCCCCCAGAGCTGGCCTCGGGCCTACCACAGAGATACCAAGCCTCCTGCGGTCCTAGACAGGACGCGGACGGAGGGCCAGGGCCACTTCCGGCGTCCTGCTCGAGCCCCCATCACCTGGTTGCTGCCCCGAGACCCGGGGAGCCCGAGCCTGGCGGCCACATCCAGCCTTGATGGCTGGCCCTTCCGCGGCGCCAGGGAGACTCTGCCCGCGCCTCCGGCCTCGGCCCGGACACCTGCCGCTGACACTGCACCCTCCGAGCGGAGCGGGGCCTGACGGTGCAGCCAGTGAGAGCTGAGCGCTGGCGCGGCCACTGCCTGGAAGGAGACTGCGGTCCTGGGGGGGTGGGGGGGGGGAGCGGGTAAACTGAGGACTCCGGTGCGAGGTGAGGGGGTGGTAAAAGGCGGGAACACATTAAACAGGGTCTTTGCAGCATTCACTCATTAATTTTTCAAATATGAAATGAATGCATTCCAGGTTCTTCGCTAAATGCAGAGGAATAGGCGATGAAAAACCCACACAAGATCCTTGCGCTCATGAGGTTGGTCCTGGTGGAGGAGACTGGCAAGCAGATAATTGATAGATTAATTTCAAGTAGTGACAAATGCCAGAAAGAAAGGACAGGTGAAGCAATGGAGGATGCTAGCAACTGCTAGAAAAGGCCCATGCAAGGAGGGAACGTTTAAGCTAAGACTTGGATAATGACAAGAAGCCGTTTTAGGAGAATTTGGGGGCAGACCCTTCCAAGCTAGGGGGGAAAAATGAAGCCAACAACATCAAGGCCCTGCCAAGAAGAGATGGCGTTTCATGAGGCGACATGACAACCCCGGTGGGCGCGAGGGGAAGCTAGAGAAGTGGGACTTGGGAAGGGCTGTGGCCCGAGGTTTCTCCCTGGTGTCTCCTGGATGGTGGAGAACGGGAGGTTATGAGGACGGTCCAGCCTTCCTCGTCCTCATGTTCCTGTGACAGGGTCGGGCCGCCTCCTGTCTGGGTTCCAAGTGCAGCACCCGGTGGCCTGCGACTCACCTCCCGGAGCACTCCGGTTTTTCTGTTCTCAACGAATAAAGCTCAAGGCCAGCCATGAAGAGTAAGACAATGGAACAGGCCACTGACCAGAGCAGGTTGGGCTGAAATCTTCAGGGGAAAGTGGAAAAGATGCCCAGGGGTCCTAACTCCTGCAGCTTCCGGGTACTCTATGCCCCTGACAAGTTCCCGGTGGTGATAATGCCCTGAGACTAACCACTCTTTGCTGAGCACTTACTGTGTGTTAAGAGTTAATACTGGTCTACTTGGATTCTCTCATTTATGTAATCCTTACAATGACCCTATGAGGTAGTCAGGATTCAGTTCAACTCCAAATAACAGAGGCTTAAACATGGTATTTCTTTCCCTCTCACATTACCTTCCTGAGTATAAGTCCAGGGCTAGTTTGGTGGCTCCACAGTCAGGAGGAATCCAGGCACCTTCCATCTTATTGCTTTGGCACCTCTGGATGTTACTCTAATTTGCATGGACCATGCCACTATGTCCAAATTCCTGCTAGTAGTTGGGGAAAAGAGACTAGGGACATGACCTATCCCTTTCCAGGAAGATGCATACATCACATCTGCTCACTTCTCATTGGTTTCACTTTAATTACATGGCCATACTTAGCTACAGGAGAGGCTTGGAAAACACACTCTTTATTCTAAATGGCCATGTGCCCATCTAAAAATTCTTACTATAGAAGGGGAAAACTGATATTAGTGAACAAGCAGTAGTCTTTCTGCTACAAATGAGAATAGATGTTGCTTAATATGAGCATGGCGATGAGACAAACAATAGATAATTGTAAATCATTAAAAGTATTTTAATTAGCCAAGAGAATGATGTTTGCTGCCCTAACATTGTTTAGGGAGTTCTGGGCAATGCTATAATGCCAAGAAAATAATGCATATAAGTTCTGGAAATGAATATAATTTTTTTGGAAAGAAATTTTTACTTTTTTCATTATAGATTATATTTTCTAGCTAGAAAAACTAAAATACTGTCAGAAGGAAAAGTTCAACTAGGTTGTCAATTTTGTATATCTGTATGAAAATAATTTATCATCTACCAGTAATGCCCAATAGAATATATGGTAGGTATGTTAGTTATTAATTCGTCTGTCAGCCCCCAATACACTCATTTTGTCCTTTGTGATACTGAAGCCTTCCGGATCCTGTAGACATTCCTCCTTTGCTCGTCAATATGTTGTTAGTTTTTGCCAATAGAGGGCGTTGGTAGAACACTATAAGGCCATTCTTGGAAAAGGGGACATTCAAGTTTCTTCTTCCCTTTGTCCTTTTCCATTGAAGCCAGTAGAGGGAGGGGAACCCAGTAACATCCACCTCAGCTGTTTGATAGAAGAGTCTTGGCTCATGTCCTCCAGCAAGTTCCCCGAGGGAATGCAGCAAAGCGTATGTAGAAATACAGAAAAAATGGAAACTAAATGCCCAGTAGTAAGGGGCTTTAAATAAAATATGCAACTTTCATGCTATGGAATACTATGCAGCTCAAAAAACAGATCCATTCTTTTATTTATAAATGCGGATATGGAAAAATATCCCTGATAGACTTTTCAGTCAACAGAACATTACTTGTGGGGAGGGAGAGGTGGAGGAGGGTATCAGGGGGTAAATGGTGATGGAAGGAGACTTGACTTGGGATGGTGAACACACAATACAGTGTACAGATGATGTGTTATGGAGCTGTGCACCTGAAACCTGTATAATTTTGTTAACCTGGGTGCCCCCATAGATTCAATAAAAAGGAAAAAACAAAAAACGACAAAAGATTACTTACATAAAATGATTCCAGATTTATCCTCACCTGAGGATGTTTTTTATTTGTTTGTTTGTTTAGAAAGAGAGCAAGAACATTGACGTGAGAGAAACATCCATTAGTTTCCTCCCGTATGTGTCTGGACTGGGGATCAAACCCAAAACAGGTTCACGCTCCAACCAACTGAGCCACCTGGCCTGAGCAAATGATTCCAGATTTACATTAGAAACATTCATAGATGTAGAACTGTAAGAACAGACTAAAATATTAATAGTATTTATTTCTGAGTGGCTCTATTAGGAATATTTTAAACCTTTAGTTATTCAACAAATATTGTGTCAGAAACTATTCTCGATGCTGGGAGTAAGGCAATAGTGTGACCTCATGGAGTTTGTAGTCAAGAGACGGATATTACACAAATATGTCGGGTACTGAATAAAAGGAAGAAAAATAAGGCTGGGCCGAGCCAGGGCGGTGTGTGTGTGTGTGGGTGCTGTTTACACACAGGGAAAGCCACTGTGAGGGAGTGACATTGAGCAAAGTGAGGGAGCTCACCTTGTGGACCTCGATACCTTTATAATTTTCCATATTGTCTTTTCCACGCTACGCATGCAATGCTTACATAATCAAAACAAGAAAGCCTTTTCTAATTCAGAAAAGGATCTGAGGGCTCAGATCTCCAGGTCGAGGAGTAAGTAGCGAGGGTGGGAGCAGGTCCAAATCTGTGGACAGGAGAACCCCAAGGTTCCCGGATACGGCCCGGCTGCTGTAGCTTCTCCCTGGGCCCGGGATCCCCGCCGCCCCGGAGGCGAAGGTGCCGGTGGGAGAGCGCGGGGCGCCCTGAGGTCAGAGTCCCCGCCTGCCGAGTCCTGTCGGGCAGCTCCGGCCGACGCTCCGGGACAGAGAACAGCCGCAGGGGGCTCCGCGCCCCTCACTGCATTTCCCAGAAAGCTCCGCGCTCCTCAAGAGTCGGAAGAGCTGAGAAACCTGAACGATGAGCGAAAGGACTGCCCGAGTCAAACGCAGACCACAACCGGCGGGCATGGGTGTTGACGCGCAAGGTAACTCTCTCCGTTCATTGGCCATCGGTCAAGGCAAACGGGCTCACTGAGCAACGGCCTTCTGGGGGATGTAGTTTCGAGTCCTTAGAGCAGCGCGTGCGCCGTGCCGTTTCCCGACGAGCTCCGCGCGGACTTCCGGCGCCGGAATCCAGCGGAACTGGGGACGCCAGGGCGGCCGTGGGGGGTGTGGCCCCGGGGCGGGACGCGCGACCTGGGCCGCTGGACTCCCAGGTCGAGCTCGGGTCTCCCTGCGGGAGGGGCCCGCGCTCCCAGGCAGAAGCCGAAGGGGGCGTGCACCGCCGAGAAGCGCTGCGGGGGGCCCGGGCGCCGCACCCCCTGCCCGCCCCGCCGCCTCTCGGCTCCGCGCAGGCGAGGCTGCCGGGGATCGAGCCCGGGGCTCGGGCGGTCCGCGTTCCCGCCTGCCGCGTCCTGCCGCGCGACCCTGGTGAGTCCCTCGCCCTCTCGGAGCGGAGCCTCCTCCTCGGTCACTAGAGGACGAGAGTGGAGCGCGAACCTCTCAGGGGTGTTGTGAGAAGTTACAAGAATAAAGTGCGCGCCCGCCGGATTGCCCGGTTTGGTTAGACAAGAGCGTCCTCCTGCCCCGCCGAGGCGGCGGGTTTGCGCCTGGGTCAGGGCGCAGTCGAGAAGCAACCCGTGAACGCATAAATAAGTGGAACGGCAAACCCATGGTTCTCTTTCTCTCTCCCCCTCTCGCGAATAAATAAATAAAAAATTTAAAAGGACAGAATAAAGTACTTAATGTGCCGTAGAGGAAAGGACTGGAACCAACCCGAATGCCTCCCTTGGGCATTGGCTCAGGAGCGAGTGCATCCGCACCGCGTGGCCAATGAAGAAGCGGTGTTAGGTGGGAAAGCGTCTTGCAAAATAGTTTGTGCAAGAAGACCTCATTCTGTGAAAACACACAGAAAACACTTTCCGTTTCTAGAAGCACATTTTTAGTAAATGTGCTTTAGGGGAAGGTCTGGGAGATTATATGTCAGGCTGTTGATGGGAGGGTGCACTGCAGTGTCGAATGGAGAGTTTCTTCTATGTATTCTGTATTGTGCAGCCCCTCTCCCCTTTTATTACAATGGCTGGTGTCACTTATTTTTTTTTTAAATATATTTTATTGGTTTTTTACAGAGAGGAAGGGAGAGGGATAGAGAGTTAGAAACATGAATGAGAGAGAAATATCGATCAGCTGCCTCTTGCACACCCCCTACTGGGGATGTGCCCGCAACCCAGGTACATGACCTTGACCGGAATCGAACCTGGGACCCTTCAGCCCGCAGGCCGTCACTCTATCCACTGAGCCAAACCGGTTAAGGCAAGGTGTCACTTCTTTATTGAAACAAAAAACCAGAGTTCTAAAATACACTCTTTTCGAGACTTTTATGGTAATGTAAGGCATGATACACATGTCATACATTCATACATACCTGTGGATGAATGGCTTAGCATGATGCCTGTGAGCCCATCGCTGGCACCCCTGGACCGGAAGTTGTTTGGAATTCAGAAGTTTTTAAATTTCAGAAAGATAATACAGTGCACGTAGTATATAAGTAATCCCTGGCAGCAGAATCTAGGGCAACACTCAATCAAACCTGTTAAATTTTTTTTTATTGAACCATAGTACACATACAGAAATACACATTGTAAGAACAGCTTGATGGAGTTTTACAAACTCAAATACGTGAATACTTCTGCTGTAAAATATAGGAACATTTACATTAAGTGGGATAAATGGAGATTGCAAACATGCTCACATCAGTAGGCCAGCTGGTATAACCTGGGAGTTTGGGATGTCAGAGCTGAGGATAAGGGGCTGTGGACCTGTATTGGTAGGGGGGCGAGTGTCGAATGAGCAAGGCATTACAGGAGAGCCTACATAAGGCCTCAGGGCCAGGAAAGGATG
The DNA here is from genome assembly GCF_964212035.1 of Myotis nattereri. NCBI lineage: Eukaryota > Metazoa > Chordata > Mammalia > Chiroptera > Vespertilionidae > Myotis > Myotis nattereri. The sequence continues at coordinate 100,547,167 of NC_138079.1, read as the reverse complement.
GGAGCTCAAGTCCCTGGATGTCCCTCCAGACGGGTGTTTGCTCATGTACCTTCTTCCCTCCTGCTATTTTGCTCTTTCCCTAGGAGCCTGCGTCCAGATGCTGGCCCAGTTGCCACAGGGAATCCCTCTGGGAGACGGAAGGGCAGGCTCCTGGGTTGAGGCCCGCCAACCCTGAGCCTTAGGCCAGGGGGATGGCAGCCCCCCTGGAGCCCCAGGACCAGGCCCCTGGGGAGGGAGCAGGGCTTCTAATCGTGAAGGTGGAAGATTCCTCCTGGGACCAGGATTCTGCCCAGCACGAGGACAGCAGGGACTCGGAGGCCTGCCGCCAGCGCTTTCGGCAGTTCTGCTACAGGGATGCGGGCGGGCCCCATGAGGCCTTCAGCCAGCTCTGGGAGCTCTGCTGCCGCTGGCTGCGGCCGGAGCTGCGCACCAAGGAGCAAATCTTGGAGCTGCTGGTGCTGGAGCAGTTCCTGAGTGTGCTGCCCGGGGGTGTCCAGGACTGGGTGCGGGAGCGGCGCCCCGAGAGTGGCGAGGAAGCTGTTGCCTTGGTGGAGGACCTGCAGAAGCAGCCGGTGAAAGTATGGCCGCAGGTGAGGGGCCCTTCCCACATCCCCCACATCCCGGGGTGCCGGGGAGGTGGGGGTGTGGGGGGGTGCGCAGAGCCAGGGAGCACACCCACAGGAGCATGTCGCAGGGGCTGCCTGTCTGAAAGACACTGTCCAGGTGAATCTGTTTCCTTTTGGTGGCCTTGGCAGGCAGAGCAGGACCGAAGCAGGCATGTTCCAGAAAGGCGGGTTTTAGCGCCACACAAGCTCTGCCAATGTGTATTCATGTTCTGCTCTAGGCCAGGCACTGGGGATAGTGATGTGCATAGTGAGAGCAGCAGAGGGGGCATGAGAAGGTAGAGCTGTACATGTGGGCCCTACGGTCTTGTGAGGTGCTGGGTCCTTGACACTGGACGCATCTGGGGAGGTGCTGAGTAACTGGGGTAAGGGTTTCTTCCTTCACAGGGAGGTCTCCCCAGCCCATACACACACACACACACATTCCTCCTTGCTAAATGGCTCTGTGATTCTCTCCTTTGGGGGCTGGTTCTTGCCTTGTGTTTGATCAGTGAGTGTCCCCGGGTGCATGGCACTGCCTGGTATCCTCTGGATTTTCCTGGGGCCCTGTATTGATCTCTCCCCAAACCCCAGCTTCGTGAGGGACATGTCCCATGTCTCCTTCCCAGGGGTTAAACTCCGTCTTCCCCACCTGGTCTCGGGGCTGATGAACATGTTGTGGTTCCTGCACAGGACGTGCCCTCAGAGGAGGTGGAACCCCAGGCTGCAGTCCAGGGATCTCCGGCCAAGGGACCTCCCCCTCAGGCGGGGGCACAAAACCAGCCCCCTGTGCCCCGGGAGCAGCACAGCCACGGTGGTGAGTAAGCTCCTTCCCGGGCTTTGCCCTAAGGGTACCAGGAAGGGTACCTGTTCTGCGAAGCTCAGGCGTGTGTGTGTGTGTGTGTGTGTGTGTGTGTGTGTGTGTGTACATGTATGTGCACATAGGAGAGTGTGTGGGGTTTCATATCTAGCTTGAGTTGGCCTCTCTGAAGTTTTGTTCTTTTCTTTCAGCCCAGCTTCCTGCTCCTCTGAAGGAGGGGAGTACCAAACAGAAGGCGAACGCCTGCGTTGCCTCTGAGATCCCTGTAAGTTACCCGGCCCTTCGTCCCCTCTGAGGCCACTGGTACTGACGACTCTCTGTGGGCCTGGCCTTCTCAAAGCCTCTCCATCCCCCTGCTCCTGCTTGGGCCCAGCCTGTTCCCCATCCCAATCCTCTTCCTCTCGGCTGCCAGGCGAGTCCGGAGCACGGCATCCCTGAGCGGGACCTCTCACCTCATTTCAGGGGCCTGTGACATTTGGAGACGTTCCCTTCTACTTCTCCCAGGAAGAATGGGGGTCCCTGGACCCTGCCCAGCGGGACCTTTTCTGGGACATAAAGCGGGAAAACTCCCGGAACCTTGCTGTGGGTAAGCAGTAGGTGCAGCCAGGACCCTGGGAGTCCTCGGTTTCTCTGAGCTGGAGGCAGTAGCCTCCCTGGGGGTCCCAGCAGCAGAGCGAGGGTCCAGGCAGGCCACACTCCCCTGCACGTCCTGCTGGAATCCTCATTCTTCCTCCTCACTCCCTCTCAGCTGTCTGCAAGAGCCCTGGCTGATTTATTTTTGTGTGTTAATGTTCATTTTTCTTTGCCTTTGAACATGTATTAATATATGGTGGGTGTTTGCAACATGCTAGCACTGGCTGAGCACACATATGGACATTTTCTCATGTGGTTCTCACAGCCCAGTACATAGAGGTGTTCTCCTTGTTTTATAGACAAGGGACCTGAGACTCAGGTCAGTGGACACCAAAGGGACAGAGCCGGGACTCAGTCCAAATGGTGGTTGCAGGGCCCTCCAGGCTGCCCTGGGAAGAGGTGCTGACCGTGAAAACACGTGCTGGGCCCCAGGGTCTGGGCCTGTGTGGTAGAGGCCACGTTCCCTGGAACCTCTCCAAGCCAGGACCTTTCTGAGCTCTATGTGGGGGTCATCTCACATAATCTACACAACGCGATGTGGTGGGCTAGGATCCCTCTGGATCCAACTCTGTTCTTGAGCTTAGAAGACAAGAGCATGGCCCAGCGGGTGTGGCTCAGTGGTTGAGGGTCCCCCCATGAACCAGGAGATCTGGGCTGGATCCCCAGTAGGGGACGTGCAGGAAGCAGCTGATCAATGATTCTCTCATCATTGATGTTTCTCTCTCTCCCTCTCTCTCTCTCTCCACACTTTCTCTCTGAAACCAGTTAAAAAAAATTTTTTTTAAGTTTATAAAAAAAAGAAGACAAGAGCTTGTGTAGTGAGAGGAACCACGGTAGCTGAACCCATGTGAATCCTGTTTCTGATAATGAATAGTGAGAGTTTGGATCGTTTACGAGCTTTACCTTAATCTCTTAAGTTTTGGAGTTTGAATTGCCAGGGCTCAGAGAGTGGGGTGTTGGATCCTAATAGGGAGGAAGCCTAGATTGGTGAGGTGTATACTTGGTGCCTCTGGGGCAGGATCAGCGGACTCCTTGCCTCTGACTCTGCTTCTGCCCCTGCCCTCTCTGCCGGCCTTTTATCATGTCCCCATTTTACGGAGGAGGAAACAGGCTGGGGTCTGTCCAGCCCAGGACTCTGAACCTGACAGCCAAGGCGCTTGCCACTGAGCCCCGTTTCTGCCTTGCCTCAGCTCTGAGCCCAGACCAGATGGGACTGAAGAGCCCACCTCCTCCTCTTCGCTTGCAGGTTTGGGGCTCAAGAGCCAAAGGGGGCGCTCCCCGCTGGAGGAGGCAGTGAGGGTGCCCCCAGGCCAGGCGGGCAGTGATGTGACTGTGGCCTGGAGCCTTGAGGAGGCCGAACCCTGGGAGAGTGAGGCCCGGCCAGGGGCGCTCTTGGAACCAGCAGTGGGGGCGAGGCGGGGGCGGCCGCCCACCTGCAGGCGGCAGTTCCGCGACCTGGCCGCTGAGAAGCCACACAGCTGCGGCCAGTGCGGCAAGCGCTTCCGCTGGGGCTCAGACCTGGCGCGCCACCAGCGCACGCACACAGGCGAGAAGCCCCACAAGTGCCAGGAGTGCGACAAGCGCTTCCGCAGCTCCTCGGACTTGGTGCGCCACCAGGGCGTGCACACGGGCCAGAAGCCCTTTTCCTGCTCTGAGTGCGGCAAGAGCTTCAGCCGCAGCGCCAACCTGGCGGACCACCAGCGCATCCACACGGGTGAGAAGCCCTTCAGCTGCAGCGACTGCGGCAAGAGCTTCTCGCTGCGCTCCTACCTGCTGGACCACCGGCGCGTGCACACTGGCGAGCGGCCCTTCCGCTGCGGAGAGTGCGACAAGAGCTTCAAGCAGCGCGCCCACCTCATCGCCCACCAGAGCCTGCATGCCAAGATGGCCCAGCCCGTGGGGTGAGGGCTGGAGGGATATTCCGGGAGACGGAGCAGCCGGATGGCCACCCCTCTCCAGCCACCACCCCTACTGCCCTGCTCTTCTCTGCCCCAGGACCTGGTCAACACAACCAAGTAATGGAAATCCCCTATGACCTCGCAGCCATTCTGGGGGTTTCTCTTGCCCTCTGGCCTCCCGGAGCCCCAGCACATTCCTGGCAGGTGACCTTAGCATGGGAGAAAGACTGAGGCAGCAGGGAAGTGTGAGGATTTGGGCAGGACCCAGGGTCCCCCCTCCAAGAAACTGCCCTCGGCCTTGCTTGCCCTGTGGCTCTTTGTTCCCTGCCTTCTTGGCTGGGTCCATGGCCAGGCCCTCTGCCCTGCCAACCTGTGCCTTCCCGTAGGGGTGGAGGACAGGCTCTGACCACTAGTCAGCCCACACTTGTGAAGATCTGGGCCCTCGGTGAGGCCGAAAGGGCTTTCTGGCCCCCACCCCCTCCACTTCTGCCCTGTCCTGGCAACACGCTGCTGATCTGTACCAACTTCCCCCTCGAGAGCCCACCAGAGCCTCAGCTGAGGCTTGTGGTAGCTCCCGGGACTGGAGGTCTGTGCAGACCAAGATCAGGGCCAGTGGGAGCCCACTGCGCCCACACTCCCCTCCAGAGACGTGGGGTTTACAGTACTTAACACTAGCACTCTGTCAGCACTTTGTCACTGAGTCCTTAGGCACTGCATTCCATGTTGTCTGCATCGTCTGCAGATTGGCATTCACAGGGACACACCACAGGCTCTCCTGGAGCTCGGCCCAGCCTGCCTCCAAAGGCAGCAAAAGGGTTTGAATAAATGTGGAAACTTCCTCCAGGCTGTTCTGTTCTTTAGGTGGCTGCTGGGTAGGGGAGCCTAGAATTTGTACCCCTTGGTCTCCTGACCTGGTAGTCCTATTCGCACATGGTGCTGGGCAGTTACCAGGTAGAGCCACATTCTTGGCTTCCAGGTGAGCTGGGCCCCGAAGGGCAACTATAAGCCTTGAGACTCTGATCCTGCTGTGTTGGCTGGGGCCAGTTCAGGATGAGACTGCCGGTAGCACCCTTCCCTATCCCAGCTGAACAGGACTTCGGGGTCTTTGCCAGGCCATTCCCTTTCTCCCCATTGGTGAAATGAGGAGACAGGGTTACTGGTCAGGGTGGTGGTGTGCTCATGCTGGTTCCTGTGCTCAAATCCATTAGGGAGAGGGCTGCTAAATCAAAGTGGGCCTTGCTTCCATCCCCCACATAGCCCTCGACATCTGACCACTCGCATGCGCAGACCCCGGTTGGGGCCTGCCTACCTGTAGCTGCTGGGCTCATGTCAGCTCCTTCCATCCCTGCTGCGCCCTTCCCAGTGCACCAGGCCTCAGCAGGCTCACTTGAGGAGAGGTGGGGCTGGCTGAGACAAGATGTTCCGTTCCTTGGTCTGTGTGCCAGCCTCTCTGCCCCCTGGGCCTTTCCTCAGCCAGTCAATATATTTTATTGACTTCAGAGAGGAAGGGAGAGAGAGAGAGAAACATCAGTGATGAGAGAGAATCATTGATCATCTGTCTCCTGCATGCCCCACACTGGGGATCAAGCCCACAACCCGGGCATGTGCCCTGACCGAGAATCGAACCTTGACCTCTTGGTTCATAGAACAATGCTCAACCACTGATCTGGGACAGACACCTCTTCCCAGATGAAACAACTGGGGTCTCACCATGGACAGCTGACTCCAGTTGTGGGGGGTGGGGGAGGATTCTACCTCTGAGACAGTGCCCCTCACTCGCTGTACTTTAATGCTTGAGGCTGCTGTGTGCATGTGTGTGGGCATCTTGCATGAGTGAGTAGGGCGACAGGTGGCAGGAGTAGTGCACAAACTTCTGATGCTGATGATTGGCTCAGAAGAGGCACTCGGGTGTAACAAAATCAGACAAGAGGTGGCCCAGGAGCTAAGAATAGGTTTGGGCACAGGCTCCTGGCTTAGGTGCCAGCCAGGAAGTAGCCTAAGGGGACAGAGTCCGGCTCAGCTCATAAACAGCTGATAGATCAGAGATCAGAGATCAGGGAGAGAGCAAGTACTGAGACCCAAGGCATTGGTGCTGGGGCCAGGAGGTGAGCTCTGGGCTCAGAGGAAGTGCCCAACTGGCATCCATGGCCTTCCTGGTGTCCGGGACACTGCGGGTGGCCGCGCAGATAGCAGATGCTCAAGACAGCCTGGGAAGAAAGGTAGTGGAAGGCACTGGCTGGCCCTCCTCACTCCTGGCTCCCAGCAGAGCCCCACCCTGCCCAACTCTGGCCTTGCCTTCCCAGGGGAAGTACAGCATGCAGGGTCCAAGGGTGGCCTTGACACTCAGCAGCCCTGAGGTATCGGCCTCTACAGTGGCTATCCTGGAGAGTGTGTTCCAGACCCTGGGCTTTGAGAGCTGCCAGAGGCGGGAGGCGTCGGTCCAGGTGAGACCTACCCTGCCTACTGCCTCCACCCTCAGCCCCACCTGGGGCCTCCCCAGACCCAGGCCTCCCTCTTACTCTTGCTCTAGGACTTCTTTGAGGAGCTGACTGGGTTCCGGGAGCAGCTGGATGCCCACGGGGCCCCTATGGGCTGTGTCCTCGTGGCCTTGGTGGCCCCCAGTGGGCAGCTGAGGCAGCCACAGAAGTTGGTTCGGGAGCTGAGTGGCTGTGAGGCCCTGCGGGGCTGCCCCAAAGTCTTCCTGCTGCTCTCAAGTGCTCCTGGGGGTGAGTGGCTGGGCAGGGACCCCTATTGTGGGGCAGAGCAGACTGAGAGTGGGGGTGGACGGAAGACCAAGACCTTCCCTTCAGGCCAACCTTGTACTTTTCTACCCAGCTGCCCCCAAGCCCGGGACCTTCCTCACTGGCTTGAGTGAACTCTGTGGCCGCTGTCCTCACTGGTCCCTGCTGCAGCTGCTGACAGAGGTGGGAGCCCCAGATGGGGAGTCCCAGGGAGGGGGGTGCGCCTGTTACACAGATTCATGCACATGCTTCCCACCCGTTCATTCTACAATACTATTCTACAGTTCATTGTCTACACACGTGGTAGACATGGCCCCGTGTTTCACCCCCTTCCATGCCCTGCCTCACACCCACTCAGACACTCCAACATCTTCGCATCTCCATGCCTTTGCTCCAGCTGCTCCCTCTACTTGCCATGCCCTGCCTGTTGTCCCGGTAAGCCTCATACAGCCCCAGGCTGCCAGTGAGATCCCCTCTCACACTCCCTGAGTCAACCCTTATACTTCTGCCCTCCCGGTTCACACTCATCCAGGTAGTGACTGTTCCATCAGACTGTAGGTCCCTGGAGGGCGAGGTTGGGAATGATTCTGTTCTAGATCCAACACCCAAAGATCTCACTGGATGGTTGGGTGGCCCTGGGTGATCCTGCAAGTGAGGGGTGAGCCCCAGCTCTGCTCCAGCCTGGTGCCTTTCCTGGAAAGGCAGTGGTTAATGGTATGGCCACCGTAGAACCCATGTCCAGAGAAGCTGTGACCTTGAGCCTGAAATAGAACTCTCCTTGTAGCCTCCCCTGCTTTCATGTGTCTCCTCCTCCCTCTGACTGGCAGAGGAACCCAAAGGGACTATAGTAGCTAGGAGTCTGGTCGAGTCGTTCCTTGGAGCCAGGTTCTCTTCTCACCGTGCTCCCATGGAGCAGCCCCCTGAGGACCCTGTGGCTCCATCCCCCCAGGTCTTCTGCAGGACAGCTGGAGAGTCCTCGGGGGCCACCTACTGCCCAGTCCTTCAGAGCTCCTTGCGGGGGGCGCTGTGCCTGGGGGACGTGGATCCCTGGGGGCCTGAGGTAAGGGGGCAGGAGGAGTGTCCAACCATGTGGCACAGTGGCAAGTGGGACAGAGGCTCAGGGAGACCTGAGGTGGGGGAGACAAGGAGCTGGAAGTCCTGTGACTACGTTCAATGCACCTTGTCTTGTTTATAGCCAGAACCCAGCCCCAGTGCTCAGTATGACCTGTCTAGAGACAGGGCTGCCCTCTTCCTAGCCGTGATCCGGGACCGGCCGGGGGCCCAGCGTGATGTGGAGGCTTTGGGAGGCCTGTGCCAGACCCTGGGCTTCGAGACCACCCTGAGGACAGACCCTACAGCCCAGGTGAGGGGAAGCCCAGAACTTCTGGTGCTGCTCTAAAGAAAGGCACACCCCCACCCCGGACCCTGGGGACTCTCCCCTGGGCCTCTCCGCGTGGTGGGCAGGAAGGGCAGCCCCAAGTCTAGCCCCCATCCTCCCTGCCGCATGCACTGGGAATGCCTGCCTCTGGAAGCCTGGGCTTCAGGGCTCCTGTGGCTTCCCAGGCTGGCTGTTTGCTCTCCTGATCAAGACCCTAGTTGGACCCTCAGGTTTTTCCTGGAAGGGTTTCAGGTTCCTTCCCAAAGCTCATCAGCTCACTGCCCTCCCCTCATGCCTCTTAACTTTTTTGGCACCAGAGGACCAGCTACAGAGCCAAGCACATATCTGTCACCTCCAATAAGGCCATGCCAGGCTTTGCAGCCGGGGTTAGAAGGACTTCCTTCCTGGTCCTGAAGCTGGCAGGAGGTGGGAGGTAGGGTTGGTGGGCTGGAGAAGTCTACCTGGAAGGCTTCCAGGTACTGGGAAGGCAGTGGCCCTGACCCAGGGCTCCTCTCCTTGCACTCCAGGCTTTCCGGGAGGAGCTGGCCCAGTTCCAGGCGCGGCTGGACACCCGCAGGAGCCCCGTGAGCTGTGCCCTTGTGGCCCTGATGGCTCATGGGGGACCTCAGGGGCAGTTGCTGGGGGCTGATGGGAAAGAAGTGCGACCAGAGGCACTGGTGCGGGAGCTGAGCCACTGCAGGGCCCTGCGGGGCTGTCCCAAGATTTTCCTGCTTCAGGCTTGCCGTGGGGGTGAGTGGGGTCTGGGGCTCTCCCTGGGGTCAGCCTCCAGCCTGGCTCCTGTTCTAGATGTCCTCACCCAGCCCACCTCCTCCAGGAAGCCTGAGCACTAGTCCTTTTCCTGCCCGTGCCCACTCCCAGTTTCTCCTAGAGGTCAAGTCCGTGAACTCGAGCACTTTGCCCTCAGCACTTTTCATTCAGTGCTCTGAATGTTTCCAGCCTGGCAGACCTGCCCTGGAGTTCTTGGGGCTGGGCACCTCCAGGATCTGCTGAATGAAAGGACCTGCCTGTCCTCTCCTTCTCTAGGACACAGGGATGCTGGCATGGGGCCCACAGCTCTCCCCTGGTTCTGGCGCTGGCTGCAGGCACCACCAGTCACCCCCTCTCACGCTGATGTCCTTCGGATCTATGCAGATGCCCAAGGTGGATCTGTCTTCCTTCTGGAGCCTGGCCTTGGGCAGGGCTGGTGTGTGTGTGTGTGTGTGTGTGTGTGTGTGTGTGTGTGTGTCAGGGGCTCTGAGCTGAGGTCCTGCTGCCACCTCTGTCCTCTCTTTGCCAAGAGGATGGGAAGAAAAACCATCTGAAACCACAAGGGCTTCTCCCCTACTTGAGCCTCGAAACAACCCTGGAGTTAAGAAGGTGAAATAGCTTTTTTGAGGCCATACAGCTGGTAAGTGGCAGGGCTGAGATTTGAACTCTAATCTGTCTTTCCTGCTCTGCACTCTTTCCGCTGCGTGTGCTGCCCTTGAGCCAGACTCAGGGAGACCCCAGGGAGACCCCAGGGAGTCCTGGGTGCTGAGTAAATGCAATTGATCCCTCTTGCAGGCAACTCTTCTGGGGGCTTCACGCCAGGGAGCTGTGACCAAGCAGACATCCTAATGGTCTATGCAGCGGCCGAGGGTAAGGGGAAGGGTCATCAAGAAGCCTCGTTACACAGGACCCAGCCTGGCTGGAGGTCTGGTGTGGCTTTAGTGGCAGCTGGGGCTTGACATGTGTGGCACAGGGTCATCCATCTGATTCCCATTAGGTCATTTTCCTTTCATGTTTATTATTATTATGTTTTTTAAATGTATTTCTTTATTGATTTCAGAGAGGAAGGGAGAGGGAGAGAGGGATAGAAACATCTATGATGAGAATCATTGATTGACTGCCTCCTGCATGCCCCCTACTGGGGAATGAGCCCACAACCCTGGCATGTGCTCTTGGCCGGACTGGGACCCTTCAGTCCACAGGCCGACGCTCTATCCACTGAGCCAAACCGGCTAGGGCTCATGTTTATTATTTATAACTAGAGGCCCGGTGCACAGATTCGTGCACCAGGTGGGTCCCTCAGCCTGTCCTGCAGAGATTGGGCCGAAACTGGCTCTCTGACATCCTCTGAGGGGTCCCGATTGCGAGAGAGCGGTTCTCGAGTGATGCACCCAGAATCAGGCTCCCTCCTCTCTGGTTTCTGAACCGTAGCTGCCAAGTCACCACAGCTCTGCAGCTCCTGCTTTGAGCATATGCCCCCTGGTGGTCAGTGCTCATCATAGCTACCATTCTGACAGTCGGAGGGTCGCTTAGGCTTTTATATATATAGATAATAGTAATGCTGGTGAGCATGTGTTGCGGGCTGACTGTGCCAAGCACTGTACCTGCAGCATTCCCTCCAGGCTGTATGTTTCATGAGGGCAGGGCAGTTCTGCCTGCTCAGGGCCCCTCCCAGTGCCCAGCAAATAGGATGTTCACAGTGAATGTTTGTTTAATATTGAAGTCATCATATATTCATTCGGCAAATATCGAGCAACCACTTGTTTCAGAAACAAGAAGCTCCCGCTCCCTGCCCCATTTGTTTGCCTGACTCCCAGGGTCTTGTCTACTTGCCCCACTTCCACCATCAATAGGCCCCTGGGGATGGGAAGGCGGCTGGTCAGCCTGTCTGATGCGCTGCCCTGTCCTCTGGCCTAGGCTGTGTAGCCTATCGGGATGAGAAGGGTTCAGACTTTATCCAGACTCTGGTGGAGGTCCTCAGAGCGACCCCCGAAGGAGACCTCCTGGAGCTGCTGACGGAGGTGTGTTGGGGAATGGGGGTTGGCAATAGGGGAGAGGCCAGATTCATCCTTCTTAGCCCTGGCATCCTGATCGCCTCCTGTGCACCCCGTTGGTGAGGGAGGGATCCCCAACCTCAATGGGATGGGATGGCCGAACACATGACACCCACAGTGGCTATCAGTCAGGCACTCACAGCCTGGAGGGCGGACACCCTACACCAGGCAGGGCCACTCGGGGCTGCACTCAGGAACAGAGTGCACCAGCAGGAGGAAGTGACTGGCTTGTCTGAATAGCTTTGCAGGTTGGCAGGGAACTGAAGCCCCTCGGGCAGAGGCTGGGGTGGAGTGTAGCTGGTCGGGCCGGTGGGGGGACTAGCTGGGTGGGGAGCCTTTCCTGCTGGGGGGTGGGGGACGTATCTGACAAGAACAGGGGGGCACCTGGCTAGTCCTTTGGAGCCCTATGAGGCCCAAAGATATCAAGGCAGCACTTGAAACTTTCGGCCTTACAATACACTGGGTGCCAGACTGGGCATGAGAGGAGCTGGGCACAGGCTGAGTGTGGTCCTCGCAGGTCAATCGGCAGGTGTGTGAGCTGGATGTGCGGGGTCCGGACTGCAATGAGCGCCGCAAGGCCTGCCTGGAGATCCGCAGCTCCCTGAGGCGCCGGCTCTGCCTGCAGGCCTGACTGCAGCCACCCAGTTGTGCTGACTGAGTGGCCACACCCAGGGCCACCACCCACTCCATCCAGCCTCAGTTCCCTCACCTCTAAATGGGGCATCACAGCAGGTGCTGGGCTCCGCTGCAGACCTGGCCTCTGCCTCAGGACTGTCAGAGCCCAGACTGGGCCACAGGCCTGGAACAAAGCATTGCCGGTTAGCGTGCTGTGGTGGGGAAAGCACAGCCGTGCGGGGAGCAGTGGGCAGCTCCTGGCCCAACGCCAGCCGGGAGCCCGCGGGGAAGCGATCGGAGGGGCCTCTCCCCGCAGGAGGGGCCGGGCGGCCTGATTGGGTCTGGAATTCGCAGCAGCAGGACCACGTCTTCCGTCCGTGCTCAAGAGCCATTGTAGCCGGGACCGAGCCCCGCCCACACGGAGCCCGAGGGGCTGGGGGTGGGGAAGGGTGGGGGGCAGAGCTCCTTCCTATTCACTCTGAGCACGAACACCGGCGCACACCACGCAGGCGCCTAGACAAGCTTTATGGAAAAAGCCGTACAGCATTTTTTTCACAGGGCCGCGTGGCCTAATGGATAAGGCGTCTGATTCCGGATCAGAAGATTGAGGGTTCAAGTCCCTTCGTGGTCGCTGCTGAGGTTGGTTTTTCTCCCTCCGCTTAATATTTTCCCCCTCTAAGAGCCCGGAGTTACCCGTGGCGACTCCGATGGCACTCCCGGAGCCAGCGCCGGCGGGAAGCCACCGGACTGCGGACCCCAATACTGGGAACTGCGTGAAATACAGTTCAGATGAAGAAAACTGTCCCAGAGGAGGTTTCGGACTGTTGGGGGAGGTATCGAATAGAGGATTTGCCCCAGGATGCCTTTTAAAATGTAAGAGATTATTGTGATGAGAAAGGCTTGGAAATAGTGGTAATGGCTGCACAATATGTGAATGTAATTGATACCACTGAATCGTACATTTAAAAATGTTTAAAATGGCAAATTTAACCATATATATATATATATATATATATATATATATATTTTATATATTTACCACAATAAAGTATTTTTAAAAATGTAATAGATTACTTCAATTTCTTGCACTGAGTGTACCCTTAAATTACTATGTGAATGTATAGAGTGCCCCCTAAAAATGTATACACAGTTTGAATAATCATTAATTATTAATTCCAATTAATAATTATTTAAACTGGATTAAATCTGAAAAGAAACATCAATTGAGCTATCAGCTGTTAAATGTGGATACATTTTTGGGGACACCCTATGTATTAAAATTTAAATGAAGAGTATGCCCAGGATTGAGCCATCATTTTGCCCAGGAAAAATGTCTCTACCTTTGCAAAGGAATTCTCTCCAAAGGATTCTGACCAATGACCAAGGTGATGGGAACCCCCCCCCCCCCCGTCACCCGCCTCCACACACACCAGGGTAAACGCTGGGGGAATGGCACCCCATGATCAGCTCAGCTGACCTGGGGTCATGCATTGTGTCACTTTCTCTTTTATCATTTTGGTGATGTTTCAGTGGTTTATTGAGGGCTCATAAATATAAAGAAGAAAACGTCATTAAAATAAACATTTTACAGATGAGAAAGAACACCGTCTTCCGGTAGGAAAGTAAACGCTGGGCTCTCTCGGAGTCTCAGGCCCTGCAGCTGAGCTAGCCAGGTGGAACGGGACAGGGAGCCATTACGCAGGGTCCTGAGGACAAAGGCCTAAGGCCATCGGGCTCGGCTAGGAACCGTGGAGACCTGGGCCCAGGTACCGCTTTGGGCCAAAGGGGCAATGTGGGGAGGAGGGTGGAGGCAGAGACCTGCACTTTTCTCAAGCGTCTGGCTGAGCCCGCTGTCCCCGAAGCTCCTACAAGTTGCATTATCTTCCTGCAGCGCCTTATCCCGGGACCCAGACTCTCCTGAAAGGAGGGGGGAAGGGTTCCTCTGGGATTGAGCCCCTGACTTCCTGCACCCTTAGTGAGGGTGGGATCCCAATCCAATGAGATGACTTGACGCCTGCGGTCCCAGGTTTTTGGCCTCCACACGTGCGCAGTCTCTTCTAACCTGAGGACGCTCGGGCGGAAAGCATCTGAGAGGGAGTGCGGGTGGATGCGGAAGTGGAGAGGCAGTAGAAGGCTGGGATGGAACTTGGAGACTGAGTGTAACCTGCAGGAAACCAGAAGAGATGATTGAGAGATTGGTGTCAGATTATTGCAGTACACCCTGGTGGCCTAATGGATAGGGCATTGGCTTCCTAAGCCAGGGACTGTGGGTTCAAGTCCCACCTTGGGTACAAAGGATTGAATTTTAGACCCCTCGATCCAAAAAGTTATCCAGATGTATCCCTTAGATTTCAGGAGGAAATGCTGGCATCCTTTATACCATTTTAAAACTATTTTAAAAACAATCCATTCTACCTGATGATAAAGAATAATTATTTCTTTTTCTAGGTGTGTTAATTGTATTATGGTTACATATGTATTTTTTCCCAGTTTTTTTATTTCAAGAAAATGATTTTAAATATAATAATGTTATATGCAATAAACACCAATTATTCAAGAAAAATGATCTTACATATAATATTACATGCAAGAATAAAAGGATTTTAAGTATAATAATATTACCAAAATTGTACTAACATAGTATGATCACAAAAGTTGTAGGAAATATTAAAAATCTGCAAATAACAGGATTACTTCTATTATATTCTAGAATATTTTTCCCCCCTCTGGCTCTATTTTTGTTCATCAGTTTATGTTGTTCATTATATTCCACAAATGTTGCGGTCAAGGGTAAACTGAGTGGGGGGTGTGAAAGGATTAAGGAAAGACAGATAAGAGAATGAAAGCTGGGTCTCGGTGGGACACTGCTCCCTGATGAGGAGACAGCGCCAGTGCCCACAAGCCGTGTCTTTATTTTATAGCAGATGCCACGAGGCAAAGTAGGGGCGTGATCATGTTGTTTACAGCATTCTCCTGAGCTCCAACCCAACTCAACTACATGCACCTGAACTCTAGCACAGGCACGTGGGCTTACGTGTTTACAACCACCACAGCCGTTGGCTATAATTGTGCTGGGGGGGGGGGGCCCTGCCCTCCAGCTGGGACTTGCACGTGGCAATGAGAGGACCCTGTCCTTTCATTAGTCCGAGGCTTGAACCTGGCCAAAACACCGTAACTGCGCCCTACACACAAATGAGTGAGATTATGTGATATTTGTCTTTCTCCGACTGGCTTATTTCGCTTAGCATGATGATCTCCAGGTCCATCCATGCTGTTGCAAATGGTAAGAGTTCCTTCTTTTTTACAGCAGCGTAGTATTCCATCGTATAGATGTACCACGGTTTTCTAATCCACTCATCTGCTGATGGGCACTTAGGCTTTTTCCAAATCTTAGCTATGGTGAATTGTGCTGCTATGAACATAGGGGTGCATATATCCTTTCTGATTGGTGTTTCTGATTTCTTGGGATATATTCCTAGAAGTGAGATTATTGGGTCAAATGGGAGTTCCATTTTTAATTTTTTGAGGAAACTCCATATTTTCCACAGTGGTTGCATCAGTCTGCATTCCCACCAGCAGTGCACGAGGGTTCCTTTTTCTCCGCATCCTCTCCAGCACTTGTCCTTTGTTGATTTGTTGATGATAGCCATTCTGACAGGTGTGAGATGGTACCTCATTGTTGTTTTGATTTGCATCTCTCGGATGATTAGTGACTTTGAGCATGTTTTCATATGTCTCTTGGCCTTCTTTATGTCCTCTTTTGAAAAGTGTCTATTTAGGTCCTTTGACCATTTTTTGATTGGATTGTTTATCTTCCTTTTGTTGTATGAGTTCCCAGTAAATTTTGGAGATTAAACCCTTATCAGAGATAACATTGGTAAATATGTTCTCCCAAGCAGTGGGCTTTCTTGTTGTTTTGTTGATGGTTTCTTTTGCTGTGCAGAAGCTTTTTATTTTGATGTGGTCCCATTTGTTTATTTTCTCTTTGGTTTCCATTGCCCTAGGAGCTGTATCGGTAAAGATATTGCTACGACATATGTCTGGTATTTTGCTGCCTATGGATTCTTCTAAGATTTTTATGGTTTCCCATCTTACATTTAAGTCCTTTATCCATATTGAGTTTATTTTTGTGTATGGTGTAAGTTGGTGTTCTAGTTTCATTTTTTTGCATGTATCTGTCCAATATTCCCAACACCATTTATTGAAAGACTATCTTAAAAAAAAAAGACTATCTTGACTTCATTATGTGCTCTTGCCTCCTTTGTCAAATATTAGTGGAACATAATGGCTTGGGTCTATTTCTGGGTTCTCTGTTTGGTTCCATTGGTCTATATGTCTGTTCTTGTGCCAGTACAGGCAGTTTTGAGAACAGTGGCTTTGTAAAATAGCTTGATATCTGGTATTGTGATCCCCCCAACTTTTTTCTTCTTTCTCAGGATTGCTGCAGCTACTTGGGGTCTTTTTTTATTCCAGATGAATTTTTGGACAGTTTGTTCTAGGTCTGTGAAATATTCTGTTGGTATCTTTTTAAAAAATATATATTTTATTGATTTTTTACAGAGAGGAAGGGAGAGGGATAGAGAGCCAGAAACATCAATGAGAGAGAAACATTGATCAGCCGCCTCCTGCACGCCCCCCACTGGGGATGTGCCCGCAACCAAGGTACATGCCCTTGACCAGAATCAAACCCGGGACCCTTGAGTCCGCAGGCCGACACTCTATCCACTGAGCCAAACCGGTTCTGGCTATTCTGTTGGTATCTTAATGGGGATTGCATTGAATCTATAGATTGCTTTGAGTAGTAGAGACATTTTAATGATGTTGATTCTACCAATCCATGAACGTGGTATATTCTTCCATTAATTTATGTCTTCCTCTCTCTCTTTTTTCAACGTCCTGTAGTTTTCTGAGTACAGGTCTTTTACCTCCTTAGTTAAGTTTATTCTTAGGTATCTTAATTTTTATTTTTATTTTTTTGCAATGGTAAAGGGGATTGTTTGTTTAGTTTCTCTTTCTGTGAGTTCATTATTATTATTATTTTTTTAAAGGCACTGTTTTTTTTTGGTTTGTTTTTTTAAATATATTTTATTGATTTTTTACAGAGAGGAAGGGAGAGAGATAGAGAGTCAGAAACATCGATGAGAGAGAAACATCGATCAGCTGCCTCCTGCACATCTCCTACTGGGGATGTGCCCGCAACCCAGGTACATGCCCTTGACCGGAATCGAACCTGGTACCTTTCAGTCCGCAGGCCGACGCTCTATCCACTGAGCTAAACCGGTTTCGGCTGTGAGTTCATTATTGGTGTATAAAAAAGCCAGAGATTTCCTGGTGTTAATTTTGTATTCTGCTACATTGCCAAATTCATGTATTAAGTCTAGTATTTTTTTTGTGGAATTCTTGTGGTTTTCTATGTACAGTATCATGTCATCTGTGAATAAGGACAGTTTTACGTCTTCTTTTCCAATTTGGATGCCTTTTATTTCTTCTACTTGTCTATTTGCTATGGCTAGCACTTCAGTACTATGTCGAACAGGAGTGGTTAAAGTGGACATCCATGTCTTGTTCCTGTTCTTACGAGAAATGGTTTTAGTTTTTGCCCATGGAGTATGATGTTGGCTATAGGTTGTCATTATATGGCCTTTATCATTCAAAAATGGGTGTTGGATTTTGTCAAATGCTTTTTCTGCCAGCCTGGTTGCCCCTAACTGCCCTCCCCTGCCAGCCTGGTCACCCCTAACTGCCCTGCCCTGCCAGCCTGGTCACCCCTAACTGCCCTCCCCTGCTGGCCTGGTCACCCCTAACCATCTCTGCCTGTGAGAACATGATCTAGAAAACTAGAAGTTTCCTATATATAACACATGCCTGTAGAAGAGATGACCACTGGAGATTTGTCATCCATCCATACAAAAACATAGTTCTGCAACATGCATAATTCAATTATGTATTGGATTTTAAACAATATCAGCCACGAAGCTATAAGATTATTTTATGGCTGTCATAAAATGTCCCTGTCTCTGAACACGACTTAGGCTGAAAGTTTAAAGTCTTGATCTTGTCATCTTCTTTCCGTAAGCAAGCCAGTGCACGCAGTATCCTTTCCATGCCACGGTCCTTGTAGTCACCTTTACCGCCGTAACAGTCCAGTGCAGCAGCCACGTGGTTCCCCAGAGCACTTGCTTCAGTCACCACGCTGTCATTATCAACCAGGTGATTGTGGTTTGATCATGAGGCCACTGTGTGCCATGAATTACCAGTATCCCGTTTCATGTTGGCAAGGAGCTCAGTACTCCGTTCAAGCCCAAGTTCATTACTGAATTAAGGTACATAAACAATCCGAAAAACCATCCATTTGGGGGTGAGAGAAATGGGGAGAGGTTGGTAAAAGGTACAAACTTTTAGTTGCAAGTTGTGGGGATCTAATGTATAGAATGATGACTATAGTTAATACTAACACAGCGTATACTTGAAATTTTCTGAGAGAATAGATCTTGTGTTCTCAACACATGTGCGGTAACCAGGTGAAGTGATGATGTGTTAATTAGCTTGATTGTCATAATTATTTCACAATGTATAGTTACATCAAATCATCATATTGTGTACCTTCAATATATATGATTTTTGCTTGTCAGTTATACCTCAATAAAGCTGGGGGGGGGGGAGAAAATCCACTCATTATTTTAACAGATTATTAATGAAAAAATGATTAATAAGGTATAAAGAATTGTTAATGAGGCAGAAAGGGAACACAGAGAAAGCAGCTACCACCTATGTAGCTGGGAGACCGAGGGAAGAGGTGAAATTTTTTAAAGCATTGATCTGAGAGTGAAGAGAGAGAGAGAGAGAGATCCATCTGCCACTCCACCCACCCATGCAGTCATGGCCTTTTGCATGTGCCCTGACCAGGGGCCAAACCCACAACCTTGGTGCATCAGGAAAACACTAACCAACTGAGCTAACCAGCTGCCTCCTGCACACCTCCTACTGGGAATGTGCCCACAATCAGGGTACATGCCCTTGACCAGAATCGAACCTGGGGCCCTTCAGTCCGCAGGCCGACACTCTATCCACTGAGCCAAACCGGTTAGGGCCAAGGTGAGATTAGTAAAAATTAGAAGCTTGGAGAGGGTTTGGGGAGCTCTGAAAAAGAGGTGCCACTCAGCTAGTGTGGGTGTTTTTGAGCTCAGAAAAGAGCTGGAATGCAGATCTCTGAGGAAGGAACCTTAGTCAGCTTGCACTGATGTTTCTAATGAGCTATGATGAGGCTGATTCGGTGAGTGTTGGGAAAACTTCAAACTGGATTCAGCTGCAATTTCTGGAATGAACTGTTGTTGCATGGATAAAAAACAAAGGGAGGGGGATGCAACAGGAACAGGAAGGAGGCGGTAGGGAGTCCTTTCTCTTCCAGCCTTTCAGTGTCTCTAGTCCCCCCTCTTGGCAAATCTACACAGTCTCCCTAAATAGGGGCTAGAAGGGTGCGTTTGAAGTGGAGAGGTAAGCGTGTAGTAACTGGCACACCTGCCCTATCCTGCTTCTCCCACTTCCTTTCAGATGCCTCCTGTCTCAGACTTGTTTCTAGGAAACTTGTCCAAAAACAGTGGGAGCCAGACTTCAAGAATGAGGTTCCAGCCCTAGCCGGTTTGACTCAGTGGATAGAGTATTGGCCTGTGGACTGAAGGGTCCCTCCCGGGTTCGATTCCAGTCAAGGGCACACGCCAGGCTGCAGGATCGATCCCCAGTAGGGAGCGTGTAGGAGGCAGCCAATCAATGATTCTCTCTCATCATTAATGTTTCTATTTCTCCCTCTCCTTCCTTTCCTCTCTGAAATCAATTATATATATATGGAGAGAGAGAGAGAGAGAGAGAGAGAGAGAGAGAGAGAGAGAGAGAGAGAGAGGTTCTAAAGTTGAATCACTTGCTGACTGCCTCCTGCATGCTGTATTCCGTTCCCAGATTCACTCTAGCCCCTTCCCCTTTATAATCCTGCCCCCTGCACCTTGCTGGAAGACAGGATTTGAATGCCTGTGAGCACCCTGTTTTCTTGGTTGGCTGACCTTCTCAATAAACGCCTTATATGATTCAACCCGCCTTCGTAATTGGACACAGCGACAGGCAGCCCGAGCTCAACTGGGAGTTTCCCGGGTAACACTAACGCATCCCCGGAAAGGCACCCACACGTCCCTCACTGCTTGCTTCTCAGGAGCGCAGTGACACCTAACCACTGTTCGGAGTACCCCACGATTCCCATTTTCTTTCTACTTTAGGTGGGGGAGGTGCTGGAACAGGGCTGGATGACCAATAAAGGACTCCCTTCACTGTTGCTTCTCTGTCCCAGGGAGGAAGAAAGCGGAGGCAGGCACGGGCACGGGCAGGGGCACAGGGGCACAGTGTTGTGAGGAGGTGAGAGTCCTGGGCTGGGGAGCACCTCAGGACACCACACCTCATGGAGGGAAAGGCTCAGGACCCGAATTATGAGGCTCTACCTTTAGCTGGAAGTCCACTTCCAAGTCCTTTATTGTCGGTCTCCAAGTACTTTAGGGGTAATTCTTAGCCTAGGTACTTTTGTGTCAATTTCAACTTCTTAAATTACAAATATATATATATAAAACACGAATGAGACAAAAGCGACAAAAGCTGGTTATTCTGGTGAGACTGGGCTCAGCTCCGTGAGCTGTCCTCCCTGGGCCAGCAGCAGGTTTTCCTTAGGAAGAGATTTCGTTTATAGACCCAGGCACCTCTGCTTCGTCCCCATGGGGCAGAAGTCACACCCAGCGCAGGGCTCAGACCCGCCACCGGGGCGTGGGGGCTCTCAGGCTGCACTAACTGAGCTGGCCAGGCAGTGAAAGGGCTCATCACCCCAACGCTAGTTGCAGCTGCCTGGAACTTTCGCCCCAAACTGGTAGGAACCACCCAGGATCCCCTCGTGCTGCGTTCGGCCCCGGGTCGCTGACTTTGCGGGTCCGGTGGGCAGGAAGCGAGGGGTCCGTCTGCCGTCCTGTGGGTCTCGGTGCCTCAGCAGCTCCAGAGGGCGCGCAAGGACGGGGTGTGGGAAGTGCCGGATTCCAACCACCGACTCCCTCATTTCAAACTCGCAGCCCTTCGTAGGGCGCAGCAAGAGGCAAATCAGGAGACTGGGGGCGGAGGGGCAGGTGGATGCATCAGGAAGACTGGCGGGGGTGGGGGGGTGGGGGGGCAGGTGGATGCATCAGGAAGACTTGGGGGGCAGGTGGATGCATCAGGAAGACTTGGGGGGCAGGTGGATGCATCAGGAAGACTGGGGGGCAGGTGGATGCATCAGGAAGACTGGGGGGGCAGGTGGATGCATCAGGAAGACTGGGGGGGCAGGTGGATGCTGGCAGAGGAAAGAAAAGTTGGGGGCGTTGGAGCTGCCCTTGGGGAAGAAGTGCGCTCCGCTCCGACCCCCTCTGACCTGCGTGGGTTCCAGAGGGCTCTCGGCTGGGGACAGGGGCCCCGGTCTGTGCGGACCCCGAGATGCTCGAGGATCCCCTGGGGGCGACAGAGCGTGACGCTCAGGTGCTGCCCTCGGGTCCCACTTCGGTGAAGTTTCCGGGCCGGGGCCGCCTCCGCGCTCGCCCAGGCACCGCCCCTTCCTGCCCCCGCCCCTCCTCCGGTGACTGGGGCCGGGGCTCGGGCTCCGCGGGTCCGGGGGAGGGGAGGCCGCAGCTCCCCACGGGCGGGTCTGGGGGCGCCGCGCCTCCTCCCTCCGCAGGTCCCGCTCCCGGGACAGAGAAACCCGAACCGCCGGGCGGGAGGGCGGAGCCGGCGGAGGCTCCAGGACAAATGGCGGCCGCTCCTCGGCGAGCCGGCTCGTTGGTCTAGGGGTATGATTCTCGCTTTGGGTGCGAGAGGTCCCGGGTTCAAATCCCGGACGAGCCCATTTTTTCCCTCCCGGAGCGGAGGCGGGACGAGCGAAGATGGGCGGTGTGTGCCCCGCGGTCTCCGATCCCGCGACCGGGAAACATGGCTGCGAATACCTTTTTGCTTTGCGTGTGAAAGGTTGTAAATTCAAATTCTGGAGGAGCCACGTTTCCAAACGCCCTTTTCCTTCCTGGGGGGCTGTCCGCAGGGAAGGAAGGACCCGCAGCGGAAGGCCGGGGGGGTGGGGGGGGGGGCGCCGAGGGCAGGAGCTCCTCCGGGCTCCGAGGCTGCGCTCCGGCGTGGGGCGCCTTTCTTCTCGCTGAAGGACGGCTGTGCTTCCTTACTCAGATCTGATGCGACCACCAGCTCCGGCCACTGACAAGACGGCCCGTTACTCCCAGCTCCCAAGCCCTGGGGACCCGCCGCCTCAGGGGGCCGCAGGGGGAGCACCAGGTGGGTCCAGGGCAGAGGGATGCGGGGGACCGGGGCCAGCGCTTCATGGTGGTTCCCGGGAGGTGAGACAGGTGGGGCCGGGTAAGCAGGTTGCCCAGTAGATGGGCTCGTTTGAATAATTTCAGCCGGCTCCGGGTTAGGTGCCGTCCTGCGCTGTCCGTTTCCTGGCCTCGGGGTGATCCTGGAAGGCGGCCGGTGGCCCTGAGTGTGAGCCGGATACAGAGCTGCTCTGGGGCTGTGGACTCCGGGTTGGTTGGTTTGCATTTGCAATGCCTGCTCATGGGGAGGGGGAGTTGCTGTCTCCACAGACTGGCTAACTCCGGGAGGGGCCGCCAGAGCGTCAGAATACAGAAAATAGAAGACACGGCTGGTACAGGCCGGGACTGGAGCTTCGGGGGAAGTTTCACGGGGGCTCCCAGCTGGGAAGAGTTTCCTGATCCCAATCACAGAGGCATGCCCGGCTCAGGGGTTGCCGCACAGCCATCCAGCCCCCTTCCCTGCAAGCTGCTTCGGGGCCAGAGTCCCCCGGGAGCCTGCAGGCGGCTGGGCCCGTCTCTGATCTAAACCTCCCCGGTTTCTCTACTTATGCCTCACCTCGGGGGAGGGGGGGGTGATCTGGGTGCCTCTTTCAAGCCTTCTGACTCTTGAGTTCCTGAGTGAGTGGGTCTCCTGGGCAGAAACCAGAGCCCACGCGGATGCCCAGGGAGGGCTCTTCCTACCCTAAGGCCCATGGCGTCAAGGGAGGAACCAGGCTCCCTGGCCGAGGCTTTCTTCTCTGGTGATCAGAATCTTCTAAGACTCCCCGTCCTTAAGGGGAAACCACTACGGCCTCCACAAGCAGGATAGCTCCTCTCCAAAGTCCTCTTCCCGGTCGGCCCTCCCTCGGGCCCCCCTTCCCACTTCTGCGTCAGGGTCCGCTCCCCTGTCCACCCAGCCTCAGCCCAGGGCCTGGCTGGAGCTGGGCTCAGTGTCATCTGTCCGATGGACGGGGAGTGGACAGTCCAGGACAGCGAAGAGCATGCTGCAGAGGAAGGTCCCTGTTCAGGAGGTCTTATTCTTGCTTCAGCTTCAAATCCCAGAGGAGCCCTTAGTTTGTCATTCCTGGCTATTTTAGGGCGTAAGTGGAGTCCCCAGCAGAGTGGAGTGCGGTCTGGGATTGTGGGAATAGATGGGAGGCAGGCTGCCCGGAGGGTGCAGATCCCAGCTGAGGCCAGGTGTCCAGGGGTGCTCGGTGGACAGGGAGACGCCTGCCCCAGGCTATGAGCAGTGGCAATGTGGGATGTCTCCCCTGAGGGCTCCATGAATTTCCTCAACATCCTTCCTCATCGTTTTGCTCCCTACTGAAATATCCCCACTTCCTGTACACCCTCCTGGTTGGGATGCTGGTCTTGGACTCCAGAAGTTGGGTCCCTGGACAGGAAATGGGGAAATGACAACAGAACCCATTGCCCTGTATGTGGTCAACGAACCCATGAACTTAAAATAATTGTTAGGCCTACTGGATTCCAATTGTTCACATTACTCCAGCTGTTTGTTTGTGTGTGTTTTTGTTTGAGTTGTCTGAAAACTATTTTATTTTTTAAAAATTAAGTTATTCTGCCCCAACCTTTCTTGATTTGCCCTTTGGGTAATTCTGAGCTGCCACCTGGCTGTGAGGGCAGAGAAAGTTGGAGACTCTGGGGTGCCCACCAGGTTTCCTGCCACAGGGCCTTGAATGGCAGGTGTGAGCAGCTGAAACTGGGGATGAGAAAATACTAAAGTTGCTGGATGTGAGCATGGTATTGGGGATATTATAAAACAAAAGAACTTTCTTTGTAGAGATATTTGCAAAAAAAAAAAGGCAAAATGCTTTTATTGGCAAAGCAATATTATATGTGCTTTAAAATATTTTTTTAAAAGTGGAGGAAGATAGTTTTCTTTGTAATTTATTGATTTTTTTTTTTTTGAGAGAGAGAGAGAGAGAGAGAGAGAGAGAGGGAAACATTGATTTGTTGCTCCACTCATTCATGCATTCATCTGTTGATTCCTGCATGTGCCCTGACTGGGGATCTAATCAGAAACCTTGGTACGTGAGGACTACATTCCAACCCACTGAGCTACCCAGCCAGAGCAGATAGGTTTTAAAAAATATACAAGAACAGAGGGGGCTGTGCTCATGTGGGGGCAGAGGATTTATGAGAACTATATATTTCTGCTCAATTTTGCTGTGGGCCTAAAACTTCTCTTAAAAAAACACAGAAAAATTTCAGCCTCTTTCTTCTAATACTATTTTAGCCCCATCTTTCTCTTCTCTTGGGCCTCCAATGACTCAAACACTAGATATTTTGTTAAAGCCCACAAATCCCTGAGGCTCTTTTTTTTTTTTTTTTTAAATCCATTTTCTCTCTTTTTTCAGATCAGATCATTTCTATCATTCTATCTTTAAGTTCACGGATTCTTATTGCTGTCTTGTCCATTCTACTGTTGCCCATCCATTACGTTTTTTATTTAGGTTATTGTATTTTTCAGTTCTAAGTTTTCCATTTCGTTATTCTTTATAGCTTCTATTTCTTTGAGACTTTCTGGTTTGTTTGGGGTTTTTTTTGAATTCTCAATCGGGTTGTAATTGCTGTTTGGTGTATGTTTACGGTGGCTGCTTTCCTGCCTTTACAACGCTGTCAGGTGGTTCCAACATCTGGGTCGGTGTCTCTCAACTGTCCTATCTCCTCCAAGTTGACATTTTTCCTGGTTCTTAATATGACTGGTGATTCTCACTGCATCTTGGACATTTTCGGTGTTACGTTAGGAAAGTCGATCTTACTTGTCTCTGGTTTACCAGCCTCCTCTGACACAGCGCCCTCTGGTGGGTAAAGAGGGCACCGCACCGTTGTTGCGGAGGTCGCTCACCCCGGACGGGGCCTCCTTTACTGCTGGGCAGGAGTGGAGTTGAAGATCCCCAGGAGGCCTCCACTGACACCTTCTGGCTGAGGGAGAAGGTGGTCGCCCCCTACTCCACCAGGACAAAGAGAAGGATGGGGCAATCTCTATGTCCATCATTAAAGGCCAGAGTAATGCAGGCAGGACAGGGGGCTGCTGCTGGGCACTGGGCCACAGGCTGAAGTAGCCCTGCCGTCTCTGCTCGGATCCCAGGAAGGGAACGGGGAGGTGAGGAGAAACTTGGACCAAAGTGGAGAGATCTACTTTGTGAAGTGGATGCTCAGGGTACCCCGACACCACACTGGTCACTATTAACAATAAACAGTAGTATAAGGCCACTGGCCAGACCCTGGTTCACCCTGAACATAGTTGGGGGGCTTCGTGGACCAAGGCCCTGGAGTTATCGGCCCAGTAGGGTTGGCTGGGTGCTTCCCGGGGTGGGGGTGGCAGGGCAGGAGTTATAGAAGGTGAGGTGTCCCAGGCTGACTCTGCGAAAAAAGGTAGGGAGGGGGGCCTCAAACGTGAGACTTGAATCACACACCTAAACTTGTCCTGCACCTGCCCATCTCCCCGCCCACCACTGCCTCAGCCTTTCCTGATCCCAAGTGGCCCTGCAGGAGGTGGGGTATGTTCACCCCACAGCCCTGAAAGTAGGACAGTTCAGTCAGTATCCCTGGACCTTGGGGCGGGGGGGATCTGGGACATTGCCCCATCTGAGGGAGGGGGAGAAAGTAGACGGAATCAAGGACACCTACAGAAGACAGTTCGGTTTGCTGGCATAGGGGTGTGACTTCTGCTTTGGATGCAAGTGGTCCCAGGTTCAGGTTCTATGTGAGCTCTGTAATTCGGATATTTGTCTTCCCGGGATGGTCCAGTTGCTACAACCCAAAAGGGCCAGGGTCTGCTCAGGGCTGGCCTGGGCCTGTGTTCACTTCTTTCTTTTTAAAAAAAAAAAAAATTGTATTTACTTGATTTCAGAGAGGGAGGGAGAAGGAACAGAGAAATAGAAACAACAATGATGAGGGAGAATCATTGATTGGCTGCTTCCTGCAGGCTCCCCACTGGGGAATGAGCCCCAAACCAGAGCCAGCAGGTCTGGCTCATTTTCTTTCCTAACCTTCACGAGGGGCAAAGAAACATTCGTCTCCAATCGTGGGAGTCCTAGAAGGTGCGTCTTTCAGCGGATGCTGACATATTTTGGCGACGGAAACCACCCTGGGTGAGACCCATAATCCCTGGTTTAGGAGGCCAGTGCCTCCTCCGTTAGGCCCCTGCGCGCTGCCCCACGCGAGCTTCCTTTCTCGGACCCCCACCCCTTGCACACTGGCGGCGCCCAGAGCTGGTGGGTACCTCCAGGTGCCCCGCGGCGCCCACGGTGCGGAAGGGCCCCGCGTTCCCCCGCACAGGCCCAGCATTTTGCTGTGCTGGCTCCGCTGTGTAGGGCCCGGCGCGGCGTGGAGAACCAGCACCCGCCCCACTCAGGTCCCGGCCCCACTCCAGCTCCGCGGCACCTTGTCCCACAAATGCCCTTGGGCTGGGACCCAGGACCCTCCAGGAGAGACAGGCCGCACTCCTCAAATTCCGGGCGCCAGCGACCCCAGACCTCAAACCGGTTCAACCGAGCGCTCAGCACCCAGGCCCGTGCGAGGCGGCGGGGAAGCGGCCGGATGCACAACCCCCGCAGCTCCGGCGCGTCAGCTACTGTCCCGCTGCTGTCGGGGCAGAAGCCCCACCTCCATTCTCCGTTCTCCGTTCTCCTCTGGTTGCAGCGTGAGGTTCAGCAACCAAGGCTTCCGAGGCCCCAGGACAAAGGCCAGAGAGCCTGGCCGGCTCAGCCCGTCAGTATGAGTCTGAGATCGGCATATGAGAGTCGTGGGCTCCATACGCGCCCCTCCTTGGGCTTTCCCAGGCTCCTCAACAACTAATCTGCTTAGCGATCTTCACAAGAAGAGCTTCCGCTCCTCCTCGGCACCACACTTGGGTGAGATTCCTTCCCGGGGTTCGGAGGTGTAATTTGGGGGAGGTGGTCTAAATACACAAAGGCAGGGTTGTGGGTGAGAGGTGGGGGTGCTGAGCTGAGGCTCTTATCTTAGGGACCAGGCCAGCACCCCTCCTGGGGCCCCCTCTTGTGGCCCTGAACCTGTGGGTTTAACTGAGGCCTCCACGGACTTTGGGCTCCCAGCTGGAACAAGTCTGACCATCTGATTCCAGGGCCCAGACCAAACTGGAACCCATCATATAAAAGGACGCAGGTGACACCCCAAGATGTGCCCTCCTGGCCTTTTCCAGACAAGCTGTATGCAGACTCACAGGAGCAAGCCACCGTCCCCCTCCCCATCAGGAGGAAGCCAGGAGCCCCAGTGACAGTGAGGACCATGCAGGGAATAAGGAACAGACCTGTTTAACACTAAACCTGACCCCGATTTCTGGGGCCTTCTGCCCGCCCTCCCTAAGTGCAGGCAGTCTCACCCCCTCCTTGTCCACCGTCCCCGCTCCAGCATGTAGGAGACCCTTCCAGCTGTAGGAGACCCTGTCCCTGATCACAGCTACAGAGGTCCCCTGGACAGGTTGGCTCTCGCTGTATCCCCAGCCCAAGGCCTGGCTCAGCCAGTGACTTACAGAAGAATGGATGGCCCCGGCCCCCACAGAACCAGGGGGTAAAACCATTTTCCTCCATGAAAGGGAGAGAGAGAGGTAAAGAAACTGACCTTGATGGACATGTTAATCTAGGGCTACTCTCTGGGCTTTGGGAGTGAGAGGCCCTGGATTCAGGTCCCTGACAAGCCCTTCCCTTGCACCAGGGCATGTTTGTAGTGTGTATGCCACGGCAGACCCTTTATTTTACGATGAAAAAAAGGACACATATGTAATACCCTTTGTAACACTTTAAGCAATAAAACAATAAAAAAAAATTGTGACTAAAAAAAAAAAAAGGGATTGATAATGGAGATGGTGGAGAGAGGAGGTTCCTGGTGCCTGACTCCCCCCCCAACCCCCCAGTTTTCAGATCCCACTTTAGGACACTGTAGACACACAGAGCTAACTCCTGTCCCAGAGCCCGTACCCACACTTTCTTGCACAGACTCCATCCCTGAACCCCAGTCCCTGGAGAACTCAGTGCTTCCTGGAGAAATCTGGCCTGGGAAATTCCCATGGCCAGTTGGCTTGAGGGTCTGGGGTCTTGAGCCTCCCCCTAGGGGTGAAAGGTCCAGGACAAATCCTGGGCAGTCCTTTTAGGGATGGAGGAGGGCTGCAGGACTAGGCTCCTCAATTCCCAACCAGGACTCCACAAATCCAGACCTACAATGCTTGGACTCTCAAGGGCCTCAGTTTACTCATCTGTAAAGTGGGGATACCAGCAGGTCAGGCCTCAAAAACTTCTTTGGGACATTAAAACTTATTTTTTGGGATATTAAAACTCTCAACAGTGCCTCAAGACTATAACATGAACTCCTGAGTTTCCAGCCTGCCTCCCCACCCCAGTCCCAATCCTTCAGCTGGTCCGGTGGAAGCCAGGTTTTCTCTCCAAGGCCCCACCCACCTCCCTGCCTCACTCTCTCCTGACTGGCTTTGGGCAGGAAACGGAACAGTCTCTTGTTCAAAATGGGAAGATCCTGGCTCTGTGTCAATCCCTCCAAAGAAGCTGGATTCTGTGGGCCTGCTCCCACTAGGAAGGATTCGAGTCTGAGTTCAGCAAAATCTTTCGAGGGCCAAAACCGGTTTGGCTCAGTGGATAGAGCGTCGGCCTGCGGACTGAAGGGTCCCAGGTTCGGTTCCGGTCAAGGGCATGTACCTGGATTGCGGGCACATCCCCAGTAGGAGATGTGCTGGAGGCAGCTGATCGATGTTTCTAACTCTCTGTCTCTCTCCCTTCCTCTCTGTAAAAAATCAATAAAATATATTAAAAAAAAAATCTTTCGAGGGAAGAAGGAATCAGTGGGTCAGACCTGGCTTTCCATCACCCTGTGGAAGGTGTCCCTGGTTCCCGTATCTCTGGAGCAGCCTCAAGCTGAATCACCCCCCTCCAATGGCTTCAGGGTGGTTCTGGGACCCAGGGACTCAGGGCACAGAGAAGGACTAGGACCCAGCTTGGTGCCTGGCAACATCAGGGGGTCTCGGGCTACATGTGACCTTTGGAGTCTGGGTTGAAGGCAATGGGTACAACTGAAAATGTCCATATTCCGGTTTCGACTGTGGCATCACATTGATCTAAAACTCGGCTTTAACGTAAAGATTCAGTAAGCTGTAGCTGTGTGGTTTCCCGCCAGCTCAGTCAGTGGAGGAGACTCTTGATGTCAGGGCCGTGGGTTTGAGCGCCAGCTGGGTGGATTTTTGCTGGGCGGGTTTTTAAATTGCCAGTTGTGGGCCATGAAGGCATCTGGGTTCCCGGTCCTTGTGGGCTGTTTTCTGCTCCTTGTAGGTTGTTTTTCTGTTCCAGGTTTTCCACCTAGGTCTAAAAAGCTCCCTACTGGGGCACAATGAGAGTTAAAATAAAAGCAGTTATAATAGTGGCCTGGTGCACGGATTCGTGCACTGGTGGGGTCCCTCGGTCTGACCTTCACCCTCTCACAATTTGGGATCCCACGGGGGATGTCAGACTGCTGGTTTTGGCCTGATCCCCACTGCGCCTGCCGCCGCTGCTTGGTAGCTGCCGTGAAGTCAGGGGAGGCATGCGCCTCTGCAGCTGCATTTGCCAGCCCCGTCAGTCATCTGAGTGGCGCTCCCACTGTAGGAGCGCACTGACCACCAGAGGGCAGCTCCTGTGTTGAGTGTCTGCCCCCTGGTGGTCAGTCAACTGGTCATTTGGTCATTTAGGCTTTTATATATATAGATAATAAAAGCAGATGCCTGCTCACCCCAGCTATGCTGGGTTTCAGCTCTTGAACCGGGGTCTGCCTTCTGGACCCCCATTTCTGGAGGGCCAGGAGACTAGCAGTCCCAAGCCAAGACAAGGATCAATGACGCCCTTTAAGGCCGACCTGAGGGCTTCCTCACTCCCTGTTGGCAGAGGCCCTGGGAAGGAGTCCCACGAGGGTTACCCTCCCCAGGGCTGTCCCCAACTAAAAGACAAGAAACTCTGAAAACTGGACTCCTCTGGGACTTGACCCTCTTCGAACACTAAGCGAGAATCATCCCTTGAACGAATGAGCCACCCACGGAAACTCCTGTTGCTGCTAACCTCTCACTCAGCAAGGCTGTCCAGACTCCAGTCCCCCTGGTCCCCATGGGGTCATGTTGGGGGAGAGTTTGATTCAGATGTCTGATCAAGTAGAGGGGTACAGGGATCCTAACGCTTAGTAGTCTGGGAATTCCAGTGTCTGTTTTGTCCCTGCCTCCGGCCCCTGCCCCCTGCCCCCTAAGAAACAGGGGACAGATGATTGGTCTGTGTGGCAGCAGCCTGGCTTGGGGCATGGCTTCCACTCCCTGACTCTTGTTTCCTCCACTGGGGAAGCCCATGGGGAGACCACCCACCCTGGTAGGTGGCATAAGAGGTTTTGGGACGTCCCAGAATTGGAGCAGCTCACCAGAGCCAAATGTATAGGTGTGGTCCCTAACAACTGAGCCACCTGATTGATTGTGTAAGTTTTCCCTTGTCAGCTGCCGGAGGAGAAAGAGAAAGTAAAAGAAGCGGGGCAGGGGCAAGGCAAGCGTGGCATGGTGGCTCCTTGACCTAAGGCAGGGATTTTCAACCCTTTCCATCTCCTGGCACACAGAAACTGATGACTAAAATCCTGCTGCACATCACAAAATATATATTTTTTGCCGATTTGACAAAAAAAAAATAGGTATACAATAGTTTTGATTCATTCACACGGATGACTATTGTTCTGTTGGCTATTTTTTGTTTGTTTGTTTGTTTGTTTTACAATCTAAGGGGAAAGTAGCCAGTGCCCCTGACTAGTCGGGTATCACATGGGTTTTGTGTGTGTGTGTGTGTTTAAAATATTTTTATTGATTTCAAAGAGAGAGAGAGAAACGTAAATGATGAGAATCACTGATTGGCTGCCTCCTGAACGCCCGCTACTGGGGATGGAGCCCACAACCCGGGCACGTGCCCTGACCAGAATCCACCGGTGACCTCTGGTTCATAGGGCGAAGCTCAACCACTGAGCCACACCGGCTGGGCAGGTATCACGGGTGTTTTTTAAAATCTTTATTGTTGAATATAGTTTATAGTTGAAAGTATTACATATGTTCCCCTTTCCCCCCCATTGACCTAACCCACTCCCACCCCCACGCCCGCCCCAGGCACACGGATTGAAAATCGCTGGTCTCGGGGGTCTGCTTCGCGCTTTGGGTGCCAGTGGCCCCAGGTTGAGTCCAGAATGAGCCCCCCTTTCCCTTTCTCTGTCTTCAGCGGGATATAGGGGAGACTTATGGGCCGAGGCTCCTGCCGGCACCACCAGGTGGGCGCCTAGTAACGCAGAAGCATCCCTGGCGCTGGGGGTCCGCCTCCAGCCAGCCGCGGTCAGAGGCGGGGACTCCGGAGGCTGCTCACCCGGAGCGAGAGCGCTTCGCCGGTTGCTCGGGGAGTAAGAGCTCCTAGCGTTCCAGACCAACCATCAAGTCCGGGGAAAAGCCTACCCACCCTCCGCTAAACTTGCGATTTAGTGGGGGGCTAGGGCTTCCGGGAGCGGAGCTTCAGCGGCCCCCTCCCAGGCTACCGGGCCTTCCTAGGCGAGAGCGCAAGGAAATTAGCCACCGATCGGATGGGATCGGAGGGCGCGTGGGGCTCTGCGCTCTCTCGGGAAACCGGAGGGAGGACCCGCCTCCTCGCCCCGGGGAGCTGGGGAGGGCGCCGCGGACCCGCCCAGGTACCGCCACCCTCTCCCGGGCCGGGCCAGGCAGGGCCCCTGAGGCCAGGACCTTTGCTGGCCGGTTGCTTTGGTCCGTAGAACAAAACGCCTCTCCACGTCAGCCTCCCTCCCAGCCTCCCTCCCAGCCTCCCTCCCAGCCTCCCTCCCAGCCTCCCTGCCTCCCAGCCTCCCTCCCAGCCTCCCAGCCCCCCTCCCAGCCTCCCTCCCAGCCCCCCTCCCAGCCTCCCAGCCTCCCAGCCTCCCAGCCTCCCAGCCTCCCTCCCAGCCTCCCAGCCTCCCAGCCCCCCTCCCAGCCTCCCAGCCTCCCTCCCAGCCTCCCAGCCTCCCAGCCTCCCTCCCAGCCCCCCAGCCTCCGGGGCCGGACGCCCCAGGTCGGAAACTCATGTTCTTGGTTTTGATCTCGGGGTGGAGCGGGGAGCGGAGCCGGGGAGGAGCAGAGGCGGTGGCGGCTGCTTCACCCACTGGGTGTCACACCGTGGGGGTGCGGCGTTTTTCAAAGTGGGGTCCCCAGGGATCAGGGCTCCAGGACCTCCACGCGCCGTCGCCCCAACCGACCGGGAACTCCTCGCGCGGGCTTTTGCCCCAGCGGGTCCCACGCGCTCGCGGCAGGGAGGAGCGCCCGGCGGTACCGGAGGCGGCGCGGGGTTCCGGGGCGGGGGTCTGTGTCGTCCCAGCGCAGGGAGGAGGCGGCGCGGGGTTCCGGGGCGGGGGTCTGTGTCGTCCCAGCGCAGGGAGGAGGCGGCGCGGGGTTCCGGGGCGGGGGTCTGTGTCGTCCCAGCGCAGGGAGGAGGCTGCGCGGGGTTCCGGGGCGGGGGTCTGTGCCGTCCCAGCGCAGGGAGGAGGCGGCGCGGGGTTCCGGGGCGGGGGTCTGTGCCGTCCCAGCGCAGGGAGGAGGCGGCGCGGGGTTCCGGGGCGGGGGTCTGTGTCGTCCCAGCGCAGGGAGGAGGCGGCGCGGGGTTCCGGGGCGGGGGTCTGTGCTGTCCCAGCGCAGGGAGGAGGCGGCGCGGGGTTCCGGGGCGGGGGTCTGTGCCGTCCCAGCGCAGGGAGGAGGCGGCGCGGGGTTCCGGGGCGGGGGTCTGTGTCGCCCCAGCGCAGGGAGGAGGCGGCGCGGGGTTCCGGGGCGGGGGTCTGTGTCGTCCCAGCGCAGGGAGGCGGCGGCGCGGGGTTCCGGGGCGGGGGTCTGTGCCGTCCCAGCGCAGGGAGGAGGCGGCGCGGGGTTCCGGGGCGGGGGTCTGTGTCGTCCCAGCGCAGGGAGGAGGCGGCGCGGGGTTCCGGGGCGGGGGTCTGTGCCGCCCCAGCGCAGGGAGGAGGCGGCGCGGGGTTCCGGGGCGGGGGTCTGTGTTGTCCCATCGCAGGGAGGAGGCGGCGCTGGCGGAGGGCGGGGCGCGCAGGGCTGCTCCCCGGTGTGGGCTTTGGGAACCCGGGGCTGCCTTCCGGGCGGTCTGAGATCGGGGCCTCCCGCCCTTGCACATCTGCCGCCTCCGGGGATCCCGCCCGGCCGCCACCCCGGCCGCCAAGAGCCTCGGCGGTAGCTCGTGGGTGTCGGGGTGCGATCTCCGTGGGTGCGGGAGGTCCGGACGAGCCCTCTGGGACTCTCCAGATGTGGACCAGAGATCAGAGATCTAGGCTCGGCCTTGGGATCTCAGCACAGGGTCACGAAGCCTGGCTCCGAGGGAGAGAATTCATAAAAGGCTGACTAAGTGCATCGCACTACCGCTTTAAACAAATAAAATGAAACTTTCAAAGCGCCAAACCGTGTCTCCCAACAAGCTAGTGGCGTTGCGGGTCCGAGTTAGGTGTTCCCTCCTGTGTGCATCAGGCATCCGTGCTTCTCTAGCCGGTCGCCGGACGCCTTTTCGACACCCAGCCTGGGGCTCCCCCTGCAGTCCGAGCCCCGGAGGCAGGGCCTCTCCAGGGGACTGGGAGCTGGGAGAGGCCATGGGTACCGGCTACTAGCGTTACTAGCGTTCGCCGCTGGCATCCCCAGGCTGCCTCCCCAGCCGGTCACCCCTCACCTAGGCGCGGCCTCCTGACGCTCCCCTTTTCCTCTGGGGAGGTCGGGAAGGATGCCTGGGGGTGGCCAGTTCTTACAAAACACTCCCTCACTGGGAAGGCATCTTTCTTCCCAGTACCTGGGGGTGAGAGGAAAGTGGAGCTGTGGGAGGTGAATTAGCTCCTTCAGCCTTTCCTGCTGGTCCAGCACGTGGGCCCAGGGGAAGTCCTCCTGCAAGTGTCCGCCTGCTGGTGCCTTCAGCATGTGATGGCAAGGAGAGTGCCAAGGGGTGCCAAGAGCATCTGTCTCCAAAGGGGTCTGGGGGCTGGTTACGCTGGAGAGGAGTGGGGTGGTGGAGAAGACCATGTGGTTGGACAAATATTATTCCTATTGTTTGGGATGGTGAGTTTGAGAGTGTGCCATGAACCAAGGATTATGAATTATCCAATTCTGTGTATGCAAGGGCCAACTGGAAAAAAAAACAACCCTCAAGTAAAAGATTTAATTTAAACTGATCCATGACTAGTAAGTCCTTGAGCCCCTCCCTGGTAGAAATAAACAATTTTCTGTATGAAATACACTTTTATTCCAGATCTCACAGAATTCCCCACACAAAAAAAGTTTAGGAGAAAAATAGGCAACTCACAATAAAAAACAACAAGCAAAGAACACACTATAAGCAACAACCAAAGAATAGGCAATGGAAATAAAATTGCAAAGATTTCAGATGCCAAGATGATAAGACAGAATATAATACAACTATCCTTATTATGTATAAAACCATGAAAGACAATAATAAAAGAATATTTGAGGATAGAAACTAGGTAAAATAAAAAAAGAACTGTCTTCTAAAAATAAAAATACACAAAATTGAAACAAAAAATATATGTAACTGTCAAAAAGTAAAGAGAAATAGTAAACTACAAATAAGTAAAAATAAATAATACAAAAATAAAGAAAAACTAAAATATTCCAATATGATTGCAAATTAAACGACACACATCTAAAATTTGTATGGGTTAAGAAAGAAATTGCAATGGGATTTAGAAAACACTTTGAAAATGATGATGAAAATATTACATACCCAAACCTGTAGGACATAGCTAAAGCAGTAGTTAGAGGGAATTTGATAGCCTTAAATGTGCATAATAGACACAAAATGTTGAAAACTAATGACAGGAAGTTAGAAAAAGAACAGCAAAAATAAATACACAAAAGTTAGAAGAAGGAAAAAATGATGAGATTAAATTAATGAAGTAGAAAACAGGTATATGATAGAGATTAATGACAAATCCTGAAGACAAATCTTGGGAAAAGCTAATGTTATTGATAAAACTGCAAAAACTGATTAAGGACTAATGAAAGAAGACACGCTTAACCCAGTGATAAGAATGACTTTACAATTGTTGCAGTTAAGATACATCCCATATTCTAAACAAGTCTCTGAAACATATAGTCAAATATCCTCCAAAGGAAATTCTTGACCCAGACGGTTTTAGTTAAGTGTACTACCGAACATTCAAAAAGAAAATTTTGATGGGAGGAAGGGTGGGGGGACTAGTGAAAATGGTGACAAGTGTAAGAAGTGCAATTGGGCCCTAGCTGGTTTGGCTTAGTGGGTAAAGCGGCCTGTGAACAGAAGGGTCCCAGGTTCGGTTCCAGTCAAGGGCACATGACCAGGTTGCAGGCTCAATCCCAATAGGGGGTGTGCAGGAGGCAGCCAATCAATGATTCTCTCTCATCATTGACGTTTTTATCTCTCTCTCCCTTTCCCTTCCTCTCTGAAATCAATAAAAATATTTTTTAAAAGTAAAGACATTCTCCTTAAAAAAAAAGTACAATTGGTAGGTACAAAATAGTCATGGGGATGTAAAGTACAGCATAAGGAATATAGTCAATAATTCTATATAATAAAAGCATAGTATGCAAATTGTCCCCTTGACCAGAGTTCTTCCGGGAGTTTGACCAGGGGTCTGGCCTGCCAGGGGAAGGGAGGGAGAACCCGGCCAGCAGCCGGCAGCCACTAGTGCACGAATTTTGTGCACTGGGCCTCTAGTATTGTAATAACTATGTATGATGCCAGGAAAGAGGGGGTTCCTAGACTTATCAGGGGGATCATTTTTAAATTACATGTCTAATATTTTCAAGTGTAATTGAAAATAAATAAATAAAACAAAAAAAAAGACCAAATAATGGAAGATACCAAAAGAAAAAAGAAAAAATTTTGATCTCACATAAAACCTTACATAGACTAGGGTGTTTATCCCAGAAAAATGAAGACTTATAACTTATGTTCACACACAAAAAAACTGTACATGAATGTTTATAGCTATTACATCGTAACAGTAAAAAAAAGGAAACAATCCAGATGTCTTTCAAGGACCAATAATTTCACTGGGGATCATTTCACCCTAAGTTTTCACTTGTCATTTTGTTAAACTTTTATTTGTTTACCTCTTTCTCTTCTTCTGGCTGCTGGAGCTGCTCCTTCCCGTGCTAGAGGTAGGCTCCCCGGTGGTGGGAAAGGGGACCAGGCCGGAGTCCACCGGCTGGTGAGGGAAGTCTCGGACTGGGAGCACCCCTGTTGTAGCATTGGAAGCTGTAGCTGTTGACCTGCCCTTGGTGCCCAGGTCCAATTCATTATCTAACCTAGTTCCCACCACCCTCAGGCACTTGGAAAATTTTAGACACGAGAACACATCCCCAGAGACTTTTGGCTAGGCCAGTTGGTAGAGCAGGAGACTGTTCATCTCAAGGTCATGGGTTCTAGCCTCACATTGGGCGGTTCTGTTTCTTGGTTTGGACCCAGGAGACCTGAGAAATTCAGCAGGTGCAGGCAGCATTTAGTGAGCATCCATAGGGGTGCGGCCTTTCCAAGGCGTCTCGGTGACCGAGGCTCAAAAACACTCAACGCTGGGGACCTATTGCTGGCTATTGCACCACCACGTGCCCAGTGCCCTTGTCACTGAGAGGCGTGTCTGCGAAAGGCGGGTGGTTAATCACTTTAACTACAAACAATCATGCTTAAGCTACATAATCTTTACTCCCTGGAATGGAGATAACCTTTGGAATAGAAATTGATAGGATTATAATCAACTGGTATAAATACAGATGTAATAAGACAATAAACACAGAACTTGGCTGGAGATCCTGGCTAGAGAACCTGGCTATGATGATCAAATGAACGCTGTCTCCTTGTCCTTCATTCTTCGCTGACTCCATCCACACCTTTGGGAACCCCTGGGCCTGCTGGGGCTGGACCCCAACAATCCTATATAATAAAAAGCTAATATGCAAATTGACTGAACATCAGAACGACCGGTTGTTATGACACACACTGACCACCAGAGAGCAGATGCTCAATGCAGGATCTTCCCCCTGGTGATCAATGCACATCCACAGGGGGAGTGCCACTCAGCCAGAAGCCGGGCTCATGGCTGGTGAGTGCAGCCGTGGTGGCGGGAGCCTCTCCCACCTCCACAGCAGTGCTAAGGTTGTCCGACTGCTGGGCCTAAGCCGTCAGTCAGACATCCCCCAAGAGGGTGCAGGCCAGGCTGAGGGACCGCCCCCTCCCCCCCCGCACCCCGAGTGCAAGAATTTCGTGCACCGGGCCTCTAGTGCAGTGATGGCGAACCTATGACACACGTGTCAGAGGTGACACGCGAACTCATTTTTTTGATTGATTTTTGTTAAATGGCATTTAAATATATAAAATAAATATAAAAAATATAAGTGTTTTACTATGGTTGCAAATATCAAAAAATTTCTATATGTGACACGGCACCAGAGTTAAGTTAGGGTTTTTCAAAATGTTGACACGCCGAGCTCAAAAGGTTCGCCATCACTGCTCTAGTGTAATTATAAAGAAGGTCCAGAACTTTGGGTAGCTTGTTGGTCTGGGTTAAGATTCTTGTGTAGGCTGTGAAAGAATTCACAACTAAGAGAAGAGATAGATGCAGAAATATGGAGTTTATTTTACTTTTGCCAAAGGGAAAGGGCCGGTGCATTGCTAATCAACACAAGGGCAAGAAACAAAAAGGGGTTTCCCCTTTTAAAGGATAATGGCTACTGTTGCTAGGTGACAAGGAAGGGAGGGAGATTTGGGGCTGAGACAGTCCAGCAGATATCCTAGGGAGGTGTCTTATCAGTATTTTTCCAAAGCCTGTAAAACATGCTTAGAGTAAAAGTTATGGAATGCAAAATAAGCTTGCTTGACTCTAGCCAGTTTTGCTCAGTGTTTAGAATGTCAGCCCATAGAGTAAGGGCTCATGGGTTTGATTCCGGTCAAGGGCATGTATCAAGGTTACAGGCTGGATCCCTAGCCCCAGTTTGGGCAGGTGCAGGAGGCAACCAATCGATGTGTCTCACGTTGATGTTTTTCTCTCTCTGTCTCTTCCTCTCCCTTCAACTCTCTCTAAAAATCAATGGAGCCCTAACTGGATTGGCTCAGTGGATAGAGCGTCCGCCTGCGGACTGAAGGGTCCCAGGTTCGATTCTGGTCAAGGGCATGTACCTTGGTTGTGGGCACATCCCCAGTAAGGGGTGTGCAGGAGGTAGCTGATCAATATTTCTCTCTCATTGATGTTTCTAACTCTCTATCTCTCTACCTTCCTCTCTGTAAAAAATCAATAAAAATATATTTTAAAAAAATAAAAAAAAAGATTCTTGCGTAGGGTATGAGAAGTCCTGGGTTCAAATCTCAGATAAGTCCCCATTTTTATTTTATTTATTTATTTATTTTTAATATATTTTATTGATTTTTTTTACAGAGAGGAAGATAGAGAGATAGAGAGTTCGAAACATCGATGAGAGAGACATGTCGATCAGCTGCTTCCTGCATACCTCCTACTGGGGATGACCGGAATCGAACCCGGAACCCTTCAGTCTGCAGGCCGACACTCTATCCACTGAGCCAAACCGGTTAGGGCCCCCTTTTTATTTTTTAAAAAAATATTTCTATTGATTTCAGCGAGAAAGAGAGAAGTAGAGAGAGATAGACACATCAACGATGAGAGAGAATCATCAATTGGCTACCTCCTGCACACTCCCTACTGAGGATCGGGCTCTAAACTCTGGCATGTGCCCTGACGAGGAATCTCTGAAATCAATAAAAATATATATTTTAAAATATATGGGGAAGTCACTGGAGAGGAAGATGAAAAAGTTTCCTGAAGGAACTTATGGGCTTGGCTCAGCTCTCTGCCACCTTATAATGGAGCTTCCCAATCATATTGAAGCCTGATATGCATGTTTTAATAGTTAATTTTCCCCCAAACATTTAAAGTAGTTAAAAATATTTAAAAATTAAAGAGTCTATTATAACTCACAGGTCTAATTCCAATATTTTACTTATGCCCAAACCAGAATATTTTAAAATTTTACTTTCCTAGTGAAAAAGATTCCCTCCTTGACCAAACTCTAGTCAGGCTCCTCCCTTTTGTGGACCAGGCCTAAAAAACTTGAACAAACACCAATGTGGCACCTGACAGCTCAGGACCACATCTCCAGGACGACCCTGGCCCCCTGACTTTTGCCTCAGAAAAAGTAAGGCTGCCAAACGAATTTGCTCTCTGTTCCGGGAATATTGAAGAGGGGGGTCCCTTTCCTTCTGTCCCTGCGAGAGGCTGGGAGGTTAACTTTCCTAAGAGCAGACCCAGATGGGTTTCACAAGGACCAACCCCGTGATCCCACTTTTTTGTAAAATTCCACTTTCCTGGGTGCTTACGCCCCGGCCACTCCCCCTCCCCACTTCCTCATTTTCCCTTTAACGCCATCACCTCTGCAGAAATTGGAATGGTGCCCGCCCCTTCCCCTGCTGTCAGGAGTTACTGAATAAAATCGGTTGTCACTGCTTTAATTAACCTCCGGTTGTGTTTTATTTTCACACCAGCTTTAGTGGAAGTAAATTGACCAAAATCTACTTCTTGGCCTATCTTGGTTTCAACGGAGGGAATTGCCATGTCTGACAATTTCTCTGGGCCAAACGAAGGTCTTCAATAATATTAAATGAACTTCCATCTTAAAATTGTGATATTTCGTTTAAAGACTTTTGCATTAATTTTTATTTTCATAAACCACTGCATTGAAATATTTGTTGATTACTAAGCTTTTGGGGCCCCCTTAAATTTCCCTCCCACTTTCTCCACGTGCGTCTCCCGCGCGCTGGGAGGACCGCCTTAGCCGGTCCGCTAAGCTACCGGCAGCAAAGTGGGGACAATCTCACCTCTTCCCCGAAGCGCTGCGCGCACCCTCTACCGAACCGGACCAATCGGAGGCTGCGGCACCTGGCTCCTTGCCCCGCCCCTTGCGATCTTCCTTTAATTATCCAATAAAAGCGGACCGTCATCTCCGTCCCGCCTGCTCCTGCCCAATTACACAGGAGGTGGCGGGGCATCAGCTCAGAGCCGTCTCCTTTCCTCTCCCTCTCCTCCCCCTCTCCCTGTGTCTCCCTCCCCCCTCTTTCCCTCTCCCCGTTCCCCTCTCGGGGAGGATCTGCTGTGCAGGAAGTGCCTGAGACTCTTACCTGAAGTAGCATAAAGAGGCACGCTGGGGTTGGTGCCCGCCAAACCTGGACAGCTGGCGCGTCCTGTGAGTCTTCCACATCCCACCAGCTCCCTTCCTCTAGGCCTCCAATCCCAGCTCTCTCCCCTTCCTGGTTAGGGAGGTGTTAGGATTTCCAAGTCCTACCTCCAGAGGCTGGGACTGCCGGGGGCCAGGGCTGACCTCGGACCTGATATCCTTTCAAAAGGCGAGGTCGGCTGTGAGCCACCAGCGTGTACAGGTACGTAGGGGGCTCGGAGTCAGTGTGATCTGAGGACCAGGCATTGCCTGGGTGACTGTGGCAAATGCATTATCTCAGGCTCCATCCCAGACTTCCTAAGCCAGGATCTTCTCTTTAACAACATCCCCAGGTGATTTCTGTGCACGTTAATGGTTGAAAATAGCTGCTTTAAGCTTCCCAAGATTTCTGGTCTCGGAGGCAATGCTGGTTTGTGTATTTGGTTCTGCAGACCTAAAGGCATGTGAAGGTTTGAGCTTTGTAAGTCAGACTCAGGATCTTTATGACATCGCAGGCACCACTTACCACTTAATCAAGATGATGTATAATGAATGCCATGTGGGATGATATAGGTAGAAAACCTTGGATGAGGATTGGTATCTGAGAGCATTCAGAAACACTCAGGAAGGGAAATGAATGTGCCTGAAGGGTGCTTAATCAACCCGAGGTTGCAAGACTGACAGAATGTCTATTAGGGATGAATGGATCTATTCATCAACTTGGCATCCTACAAATGTAATTATGTAATTTATTTATTTGTTTATTTTATTACTAGGGGCCCAGTGCACAAATTTGTGCATGGGTGGGGTTCTGCTGGTCTGCCCCAATCAGGTGGGCAGGCTGGGCTGGCTAGGGGGAGGAGACACGGATGGTTGGCCGGCTGGCCCCACCCCCCGGTCAAACTCCCAGTCAAGGAAACAATTTGCATATTAGACTTTTATTATATAGGATTGTTGTTGAGAGTATTAAAGATGCCCCTCCACAAACATTTCTAACCAAGAAACCCACTTTATAATAAAAGAGATGTAGCCAGTTGCTAAGATGGCCCTCAATGATCATAGTCTTGAGCAATCCCTTCTTATTTTGAATTGGGCTGACTTTGTGTCTTAATCCATTGAGGCTGCACTAACAAAATACCACAGACAACAGAAATTTATAAACAACAGACATTTATATTCTATAGTTCTGGAGGCTGCCAAGTTTAAAATCAAGATGCTGGCACATTTGGTGTCTGGTGAGAGCTCACTTCTGGTTAATAGGTGGTTTTCCAGTGTAACCTCACAGGGCACAAGGGACAAGGGAGCTTTCGCAGGCCTCTTCTGCACTAGACCCATTGGTGATGGCTCTGTCCTCATGACCTAGTCACCTCTCAAAGGCCCCACCTCCTCATTCCATTACTTTTGGGGTTAGGATTTCAACATATGAATTTTGTGGGAATACAGTCAGTCCATAGTAGTGTCTAAGCAATAGGATGTTGTGGAAATGGTGGCGTGTGACTTCTGGAGCTTAGTTATAAAGGATATGGTCTCCATCTTGCTCCCTTGAATCACTTGCTCTGGGGAAACCAGCTACCCTGCTGCAAGGACAGATCAAGTTTGCTCTATGGAGAAGCCCGTGTGAGGAACAGAGGCTTCCAATAGCCCTATGAACAAGCCATCTTGGGAGCCGGTCCTCCAGCAACAGTCAAGCATGCAGACGAGTGAGGCCTTGCTGACAGATCAAGTGCTCTCTCATGAGTAGCCCTGATCCAAAACCAGTCGGCTAAGCCATGACCAGAGTCCTGACCCACAGACACTGTGAGATGCATGTTTACTGTTTTAAGTAGCTAAGTTTTGGGATAATTTGTTACTTGACAATAGAGTAACTATATAAGGAATAAGGCTGGGGCCCATGGGCTCATTGGCATTTACTTGTACACCATCCCCAAGGAGCAGTTGACCCTGTGGAATAGAGAAATGATCTTTACAGACTCAGTTTTGGCACCAGTTGAGTTACCCTGTGAGGCTAGGCAGCCGTGGGCAAACTACGGCCCGCGGGCTGGATCCGGCCCGTTTGAAATGAATAAAACTAAAAAAAAAAAGACCGTACCCTTTTATGTAATGATGTTTACTTTGAATTTATATTAGTTCACACAAATACTCCATCCATGCTTTTGTGCCGGCCCTCTGGTCCAGTTTAAGAACCCATTGTGGCCCTCGAGTCAAAAAGTTTGCCCACCCCTGGGCTAGAGTAGAGGGTTGTTTTACAGGATACAGTATACGTTTCATACCAATACATGCTGAACTTTCTCCCAACCTGGAATTTATGGGGCAAGGAAACAAGAGGTAGACATAATACCTAATGATCAGCTTGCAAAATTTTTCTTCTTATCCCAACAACAGTGGACTTGGAAGAGACTTTTTTTTTCCCCTGGCCAATTTGGGCTCCATTTGCTACTGGATAAACTGAACAAAAAGGAAATTCTTTTTAAAAATATATATATATTTTGTTGATTTTTTACAGAGAGGAAGAGAGAGGGAGAGGGATAGAGTTAGAAACATTGATGGCCAAACCGGTTTGGCTCAGTGGATAGAGCATCGGCCTGTGGACTGAAAGGTCCCAGGTTCGATTCCGGTCAAGGGCATGTACCTTGGTTGCGGGCACATCCCCAGCAGGGAGTGTGCAGGAGGCAGCTGATTGATGTTTCTAACTCTCTATCCCTCTCCCTTCTTCTCTGTAAAAAATCAATAAAATATATTAAAAAAAATAGAAACATCGATGAGAGAGAAACATCAATTAGCTACCTCCTGCACACTCCCTACTGGAGATGTGCCTGCAACCAAGGTACATGCCCTTGTCCAGAATCAAACCCGGGACCCTTCAGTCTGCAGGCCAACACTAGTAAGTAGACTGTTGCCCTGGGAATCCATCTTGCTGCTATGGCCGCCACTACTAGGAAAAGTTTCTCTTGGTTTCCCCTTCTTCATGTCAAAGGCTAAATCAAGATATCTGATGGGTAGTCATATGCCCACATCTTAGCTGCAAGAGAGGCTGGGAAACAAGTTTTTCAGGGTTTCTGTATATAGGAAGAAGTAGGCTTTTTACCCAATCATTTATAATACATAAATATATACATAACAAAGGAAGGGTGAAAATATGACTGGATGATATAGTCTTCATTTCCACAGGTAGCCATGAATCCTTAGTTGATAATAATAATTTTCCTTATCCACAATCTAACTCATGTTCCCATTGTCTTTAGCCAGCATCTCAGTTGTCCAAGGTTATTAAAATCTGATATAGTAACCTCAACTTTCATGTTTGAGAGATTTGGCGCCCTTTTGTTCTTACCCATATAAGATAATCCTGATCTTACACTGGACATGGCAATTCTAGAATCCTCTCGAGGAGATCTTTCCATCCATAATCCTCTGTTACATTGTGTAGCAGCAAAACAATATTAGAATTTCCTTTTTGGCCCTAACCGGTTTGGCTCAGTGGATAGAGTGTTGGAGGAGAGAAACCAAGATGGCCGCATAGGTAAACACTGGAAATTGCTGCATCGCACAACCACTTCAAAAATACAACTAAAAGACAAAACGGACATCATCCAGAACCACAGGAAGGCTGGCTGAGTGGAAATTCTACAATTAGAAGGAAAGAGAAAAGCACACTGAGACTCAGAGGAGATGCAGAGGTACGGAGACGCACATGGAAAGGGCTGGCAACTGAGGACACGGTTGTCTTTTTCAATTGGGAGAGAGTCTCAAGCTCCCGACTGTTCTGAACTCCAGTTCTGGGTGAGTCTCTGGGGACCCAGACTCATACGGGGAGAAACTGGACTGTCTGGCAGCAGGCAGAACTCGGAACTCGAGGGCGGCTTTCTCTCAGAGGTGCTTGCAGCGATTACCAGGACACTGAGACATGGGGCCTCTTAGGGTAGGACTGAGGAGCAGCCATAGCTGCTTGCTCCGTCCTGTTGATCCCCTGAGACCCCACCCCACCAAGGCTGTGAGCAGAGGCTTTTGCATATGAAAGGCCTGGCCCTTTGCAATCTGAAAATTACCTAACAAACTGCAGCTGGGCCAGACAGACCCAGAACTTCCAAGAGAAGGCCCAAGGCCCCGCAGCAGCTTGCATTGCTTCACAGCTGGGCTTCATCTGGACACCTCCAAATCCCAAACAAAGAAGAGGAATCTGCAGATCTCTCCATAGCTCCTGCTGGGTAGCCTCAGACAGAGGCTAAATTAGCACCTCCTTAGAGATCCAAGAGCCAGTGTACCCAGTGGTCAGAGGGGGACCATCCAGATTACAACTCCTCAGATCCATAAGGGACACACTCAGGGGGCAGACTCAGTGAGCACCAAAGCCCCACTGAAGCAAGTCTTGCCCCAGAAGGGTGTCTCCAGCTCAGAAGTTCTCCCACTGCAGACACAGCTGATTCTCACAGCCAAGTGGCCTGGAGGTCAATTCCTCCCAGTGATACCTACAACAATCAAGGCTTAACTACAACAAGACTGTGCACAAAACCCACAAAGGGGTGCACCAAGAGTGTCCACCTCAGGTAATTGGGGAAGCTGAGCCACTGGGCCCTATAGGACACCTAGCACACAAAGCCACTCTATCAACACAGGGAAGCATAAAAAATGCGGAGACAAAGAAACAGGTCACAAATGACAGAAATGGAGGAAAGCAAACTACTGGATATAGAGTTCAAAACCAAACTTATAATGTTTTTCAAGAATTTTTAGAGCCCTAACCAGTTTGGCTCAATGAACAGAGCGTTGGCCTGCAGACTCAAGGGTCCCAGGTTCAATTCCAGTCAAGGGCATGTACCTTGGTTGCAGGCACATACCCAG
The DNA here is from genome assembly GCF_964212035.1 of Myotis nattereri. Classification (NCBI taxonomy): domain Eukaryota; kingdom Metazoa; phylum Chordata; class Mammalia; order Chiroptera; family Vespertilionidae; genus Myotis; species Myotis nattereri. Next base: position 100,502,202 of record NC_138079.1, on the reverse strand, counting down.
CAAGGAGTGTGCAGGAGGCAGCTGATCGATGTTTCTCTCTCATCGATGTTTCTAACTCTCTATCCCTCTCCCTTCCTCTCTGTAAAAAATCAATAAAATACCCGAGACTGGTTTGGCTCAGTGGATAGAGCGTCGGCCTGCGGACTGAAAGGTCCCAGGTTCGATTCCGGTCAGGGGCATGTGCCTGGGTTGCGGGCACATCCCCAGTGGGAGATGTGCAGGAGGCAGCTGATCAAAGTTTCTCTCTCATCGATGTTTCTAACTCTCTGTCTCTCTCCCTTCCTGAATAAAATCTATTTAAAAAAAGAATTTTCTAGAAATCGCCAATAAATTTAGTGAGACCCTCAAGAAATCTAGTGAGACCCTCGAGGATATGAAAAAGAGCAACTAGAAATTAAGCATATGCTCACTGAAATAAAGAATATTACACAGACCCACAACAGCAGACTAGAGGATCCCAAGAATCAAGGCAAAGATTTGAAATATGAAGAAGCAAAAACACCCAACTGGAAAAACAAAAAGCAAAAAGAATCCAAAAATATGAAGATAGTGTAAGGAGCCTCTGGGACAACTTCAAGTGTACCAACATCTGAATTATAGGGGTGCCAGAAGAAGAGAGAGAGCAAGATATTTAAAACCTATTTGAAGAAATAATGACAGAAAACTTCCCCTACCTGGTGAAAGAAATAGACTTCCAAGTCCAGGAAGCACAGAGAACCCCAAACAAAAGGAATCCAAAGAGGACCACACCAAGACACATCATAATTAAAATGCCAAGAGCAAAAGACAAAGAGAAAATCTTAAAAGCAGCAAGAGAAAAACAGTCAGTTACCTACAAGGGAGTACCCATACGACTGTCAGCTGATTTCTCAACAGAAACTATGCAGGCCAGAAGGGAGTGGCAGGAAATATTGAAAGTGATGAATGCCAAGAAACTACAACCAAGATTACTTTATCCAGCAAAGCTATCATTCAGAATTGAAGGTCAGATAAAGAGCTTCACAGATAAGGAAAAGCTAAAGGAGTTCATCACCAGCAAATCAGTATTATATGAAATGCTGAAAGGTATCCTTTAAGAAGAAGAAGAAGAAGATACAAATTATGAACAACAAATACACATCTATCAATAAGTGAATCTAAAAATCAAGTGAATAAATAATCTGATGAACAGAATAAACTAGTGATTATAATAGAATGAGGGGCATAGAAAGGGAGTGGACTGACTATTCTTGGGGGGGGGGGGAAGGGGTGTGGGACTACCTGTATTTCCAAGACTTTCCAAACCTTATAATAAAGAGAAGCTTTGGCCAGTTCCTCAAAGTGAACACTGGATAGCAACAGCTTCTCTCAGGTAAGATCATAACAAGATCATAACAGTGGAGCTGTCAATATTTATTTACTGATAAGTGAAGTTCTTTGAAGAGCCTCCTTCCAGATCTAGGGAATAATAAGAGTCCTGAATCCATCAGCTGAGCTTGAGATAAACTCAGGAATAATTGGCTGTTTCTTTTATCTCTATGAGCTACTAAAAGAGACATATATAATGGTAGAGAAGGGCTCTGTATGTGCCTGTGTGTTGTTTTTATGTTATATTTGATAGGATAGTTTCCTACTATATCTCATGTGGGCTTCTATTTCTGAATTTTGGCTAAAATCTTCAGGCTTAACCTACTGGTCTCAAAAGTATTGGGCAGTTGCATTACCTGTCTACCTCTTCATTCCTAGAGTAATCAGGTATGTACTCTTAAACATGATGAGTACCTATCCACTCAAGTCTATTCATACAACCATAGATAACTATGCTAAAAATCAACAGCAGAAGAAATACAAAAAGAGGCCATCTCAGCATTAAGAGATATTCCTACTAGTGAAATAAACCAAATGTTCTTTCTTGCAGCTGAAGAATTTTACACCAAAAGCTGAACTGTATGTAGACTAACATCAAACATTCATTATAAGTTTTGTTTTTTAAAAAATATATTTTACTGATATTTTTACAGATAGGAAGGCAGAGGAATAGAGAGTCAGACACATTTATGAGAGAGAAACATGGATCAGCTGCCCCCTGCAGCCCCCACCCCCCCAACTGGGGATGCGCCCACAACCAAGGTACATGCCCCTGACCAGAATCAAACCTGGGACCCTTCAGTCCACAGACCAACGCTCCATCCACTAAGCCAAACTGGCCAGGGCCATTATAAGTTTTTGACAGTAATTTTGACTCTCTTATTAATACCTGGTATTGGGGGGAGAGAACCAAGATGGCGGCATAGGTTAACGCTGGAGATTGCTGCCTTGAACAACCACTTCAAAACACACCTAAAGGACGGAACGGACATCATCCAGAACCACAGGAAGGCTGGCTGAGTAGAAATTCTACAACTAGGAGGAAAGAGAATATCATACCCAGACTCAGAGGAGGCGCAGTGCTGAAGTGAAATACTAAGGTACGGAGTGCGCGCGGAGCGGGCTGGCAGTGGAAGGCGCGGTTGGTGCTTTCAATCGGGAGGGAGTCTCAGATTCTGAGCTCCAGATCCGGGCGAGTCTCTAGGGACCCAGACTCAAATGGGAGAAGCGGGACTGTCTGGCTTCAGTCAGAACTCAAAGGCAGCTTTCTCTCCGAGGTTTGCAGCGGTTGCTGGGACTCTGTGAGGCAGAGCCCCTAGGGACGGAACTGAGAGCCACCATAACTGCTCTCTCCAGCCCACCCTGTGGACCCCGAGCCTGAGCGATCCACCCGCCCCGCCCAAGCCCTGTGCAGAGCCATTTGCCAGATAGCCTCAGGCAAAGGCTCGATTAGCACCTCCCTAGAGGACAGAAGTTTTCCCACTGCAGACACAGCTGATTCTCACAGCCAGCTGGCCTGGAGGTCAAATCCCCCTAGTATTAACTACAACAATCAAGGCTTAACTACAGGAGGACTGCACACAAAGACCACTAGGGGGTGCACCAAGAAAGCATAAAAAATGCGGAGACAAAGAAACAGGACAAAACTGTCAATGGAGGATATTCAGTTCAGAACCACACTTTTAAGGTCTCTCAAGAACTGTCTAGAAGCCGCTGATAAACTTAATGAGATCCTCAACAAATCTAATGAGACCCTCGATGTTATGATAAAGAACCAACTAGAAATTAAACATACACAGACTGAAATAATGAAATAATTATACAGACTCCCAACAGCAGACCAGAGGACCACAAGAATCAAGGCAAAGATTTGAAATGCGAAGAAGCTAAAAACACCCAACCGGAAAAGCAAAATGAAAAAAGAATCCAAAAATACGAAGATAGTGTAAGGAGCTTCTGGGACAGCTTCAGGTGTACCAACATCAGAATTATAGGGGTGCCAGAAGATGAGAGAGAGCAAGATATTGAAAACCTATTTGAAGAAATAATGACAAAACTTCCTCTACCTGGTGAAAGAAATAGACTTACAAGTCCAGGAAGCACGGAGAACCCCAAACAAAAGGAATCCAAAGAGGACCACACCAAGACACATCATAATTAAAATGCCAAGAGCAAAAGACAAAGAGAGAATCTTAAGAGCAGCAAGAGAAAGAAACTCAGTTACCTACAAGGGAGTACCCATACGACTGTCAGCTGATTTCTCAACAGAAACTATGCAGGCCAGAAGGGAATGGCAAGAAATATTCAAAGTGATGAATACCAAGAACCTACAACCAAGATTACTTTATCCAGCAAAGCTATCATTCAGAACTGAAGGTCAGATAAAGAGCTTCACAGATAAGGAAAAGCTAAAGGAGTTCATCACCACCAAACCACTATTATATGAAATGCTGAAAGGTATCTTTAAGAAGAGGAAGAAGAAGAAAAAGGTAAAGATACAAATTATGAACAACAAACATGCATCTATCAACAAGTGAATCTAAGAATCAAGTGAATAAATAATCTGGTGATCATAATAGAATCAGGGACATAGAAAGGGAATGGACTGACTATTCTTGGGGGGGAAAGGGGTGTGGGAGGTGCAGGAAGAGACTGGACAAAGATCGTGTACCTATGGATGAGGACAGTGGGTGGGGAGTGAGGGCGGAGGGTGGGGCGGGAACTGGGAGGAGGGGAGTTATGGGGGGAAAAAAGAGGAACAAATGTAATAATCTGAACAATAAAGATTTAATTGAGAAAAAAAAAACCTGGTATTGAAATATTTTAAAGATTAATATTGTAAATGTTCTTAGATTAATATTGTAAATGTTCTCAACTGTACTCATTAATGGACAGAATAAATAAAATACTGCATTATGGTACAATTTGTGTTATGGCCATTTGGAATTTGATATGTCCATTGGACATCCAAATGGAACTACCAAAAAGGAAAGGTATATATAGACTTAGGATCAGGGAAGAGATGGAGTTGGAAATATTCATTTTGGCGACATCAGCATATAGATAGTATTTGGGAAGAACTGTTATCTTAACACTACTGAGTCTTCCTATCCATGATCATAGGATAGCTGTCCATTAATTTAGATAGTTTTCATTGCTTTCAAGTTTTCCTTGTATAGATTTCATACATTTTTAAAAAATTTAGACCTAAACTTTTTTGGGGGGTGGGGGGGGGGAGGTAGTGCTAATGGAAATAGTGTTGTATTTTATTTTATTTTTTAAAATATATTTTATTGATTTTTTACAGAGAGAAAGGGAGAGAGATAGTTAGAAACATCGATGAGAGAGAAACATGGATCAGCTGCCTCTTGCACATCTCCTACTGGGGATGTGCCCGCAACCCAGGTACATGCCCTTGACCGGAATCGAACCTGGGACCTTTCAGTCCGCAGGCCGACGCTCTATCCACTGAGCCAAACCGGTTTCGGCGTATTTTATTTTATTTTATTTTTTTTTATTTTTCTTTTTTTTCTTTTTTTTCTTTTTTTTAAATATATTTTATTGATTTTTTACAGAGAGGAAGGGAGAGGGATAGAGAGTTAGAAACATCGATGAGAGAGAAACATCGATCAGCCGCCTCCTGTGCACCCCCGACTGGGGATGTGCCCGCAACCAAAGTACATGCCCTTGACCGGAATCGAACCTGGGACCTTTCAGTCCGCAGGCCGACACTCTCTCCACTGAGCCAAACTGCTTACGGCTGCAGCCTGTGATTTTCTCCCCCCTCTCCCATGGGCCCAGTTGCAGATGGGGAAACTGAGACAGTTTTTATCAGGTATTATCAACTCTACTTCATAGCCAGGTGCTGTCTCTCCTCAAGTCCCCTGGTGCCGGGGTCCAACCCAGCGGGTCCAGGGGTCCCCAAAGGTGTGGACGGAGTCGGCGAAGAAGGAAGGACACGGAGACAGTGTTCAGTTGATCAGCAGCCTAGCCAGGATCTCCAGCCAGGATCTCCAGCCAAGTTCTGGTCTGGATCTCCAGCCAGGTTCTGTGTCCATGTTCTCTTGCTGGGTTCTCCAGCCAGGTTCTGTGGCCATGTTCCCTCGCTAGGTTCTCCAGCCGGGTTCTGTCCAGGTTCTCCAGCCAGGTTCAGTCACCAGGTTCTAGTCAGGTTCTCTTGCCAATTTCTGTAGTCAGGTTCAGTCCAGGATCTTTTGCCATGTTCTCTCCAGCGAAGTTCTTCTGTCTCTAGAGAACGTTCTGTGTAGGTTCTGTACCAATTTCTGTCTCTCCTCTCCGTATTTTATTTTTAAAGTACAATTTCTATTTATTCCGTCCCCCCCCCCCCCCGAAAACTTTTCAGTCCTTAAGAACTTAGCTCCTTACATAGACTTTGGTGGAGGTCGTGGGGCAGCACCAGCAGGTCTAAATTGGGGTGGGGATGTTCCGTCCTTCCAGGTTTTACAAGAATGATTCCTGGCTGCCTTGCTGTGACTGGCACAGCGCACACAGTAATGTAGTTTCACATACAGCTTGGGAAGCACATAGGCATCAAAGACACTTGCTTCAGAAATGTCTCTAACGGCTGCGGCCTCTACTATATTTTGAATGACAAACTTCTTAGTGGCCTTGTCCTTGGGCACACATTGGGTGCAGTTGGTGCAACGAATAGGCTCTACTTGGCCATGGCCTTTTTTGGCATGACCGTTATTCCCTCTTTTCTTGGTACTCCTTCTATTCCTCCATTGACCCAGCTCTCAAATCCCAAAAATAGTGTTGTATTTTAAATTTCAAACTCCAATTGCTTACTGCTATATACCCAGAAGTAGAATTGCTGGATCGTATGACAGCAGTTGACTTTTGTAGATTGGTCTTGTATCCTGATAGTTTTCTATATTTTTTGAGTTCCAGGAGTCTTGTTTTTGTTTTTGTTTTTTTATTCTTTGAGGTTTTCCACATAGACAATCATCTTGCCTGCAAACAAAGACATTTTCATTTCTTCCTTCTCAAATCTGTATACCTTTTATTTCCTTTACTTGTCCTATTGCATTGGCTAGAAATTTTGGTGTGTTGTTGAATAGGAGTGGTGAGAGAGGATATTTTATTTCTTATTCCTGGTCTTAGGGGGAAAGAATCTATTTTCTGACCATTATGATGTTGCTGTATGTTTTTGTGTACCATATGTTCTTTATCAAGTTGAAGAAGTTCCCCTCAATTCCTAGTTTGATGATTTTTGTTTTGTTTTGTTTTAAATCATGAATGGGTGTTGGATTTTGCCAAATGATTTTTCTATATCTGGTATGATTATATAATTTTATTATTTAGCCTGTTGATGTGATGGATTACATTAAACGATTTTCAAATGTCAAACCAATCTTGCATACCTGGAATAAATTTCATTTGGTCCTGCTGTATAATTATTTTGATACACTGTAGGATTCAGTTTGCTGATATTTTGAGGATTTTGGCATATATGTCTATGAGAGATATTAGTCTGTAGTTTTCTTTTTTTGTAACGGCTTTATTTGGGTTTGGTATTAGGGTAATGCTGGCCTCGTAGAATGAGTTAGGAAGTATTCCTTTTGTTTCTATTTTTGGTAGAGATTGTAGAGAATTGGCATAATCTCTTCCTTAAATGTTTTTGTAGAATTCAGCAGTGAAACTATCTGGGCCCAGTGCTTTATGTTTTGGAAGGTTACTAATTATTCATACTGTGTAATATAGGCCTATTCAGATTATTTTTCTTTGAATTTTGGTAGATTGCTTTTCAAGGAATTGGTCCATTTCATCTCAGTTATCAAAGTTATGGGCATAGAATTGTTCATAATATTCTTCCATTATCCTCTTAATGTCCATAGGATTTATAGTGATGGCTCCTTTTTCATTTCATTTTCATAGCAGTAATTTGTGCCTTCTCTCTTTTGTCGTTAGTCTGGCTAGGGGTTTATCACTTGTATGGGTCTTTCCAAAGAACCAGCTTTTGATTTTGGTTTTCTCTATTGATTGTTTTAAATTTCATTGACTTCTACTCTTTTGTTGTCATTAATCCTCACCTGAGGATATTTTTCCCGATTTTTAGAGAGAGTGGAAGGGAGAGGGAGAGCCAGAGAGAAACATCAATGTGAGAGAGACATGTTGATTGGTTGCCCCCTGCAGGCACCCTAACCAGGACTGGGGAACCTGCAACCAAGGTATGTGCCCTTGACAGGAATCGAACTTGGGAGCTAACGCTCTATTCACTGAGCCAAACTGGCTAGGGCCCTACTCTAATTTTTATTATGTCTTTTCTTGTTTACTTTGGATTTTCCTCTTCTTTTGTAGATCTTAAAGTAGAAACTTAGATTATTGATTTTAGATCTTTTTTTCTAATATATGCATCTAAATGCTGCATTTCCCTCTAAGCATTGCTTTCACTGCATCCCAAATTTTGACAATTTGCATTTGCATTTATTCTAAAATTTCTCTTGAGACTTATTTGACCCATTTGTTATTTAGAAATGTGTTGTTAAATCTCCAAATATTTTGAGATTTTTGGCTATCACTCTTATTTTTCATTTCATTGTGATGAGAGCATACATTGTATGACTTTTATATTTGCTAAGGTGTTTCATGTACAGATGTAGTCTATCTTGGTGATGCTTCATGTGAACTTGAGAAGACTGGGTATTCCTCTATTGTTGGGTGAAATGTCCTATAAATGTTCAGTGGTGTTGGAGTTGAATGTGAAACTGGAGTGGGCTCAAGTGAGAATGGAGAGAAAAAGACCCAATGAAAAGCATTGTTTTCATTAGCTTTATAATATTCAGCCATATTTGTTTAACCATTTTGGTTGTTTCTAATTTTTTTACTATTATAATGTGATATTTCCCCTTGCACATAGGAGATAAATTGTTGGGTCAAGGAATAATTTAAAAAAATATTTTTTTATTGATTTCAGAGAGGTAGGGAGTGGGAGAGACAGACAGAAACATCAATGATGAGAGGGAATCATGGATCAGCTGCTTCCTGCGCGCCCCACACTGATGTCTAGCCCACAACCTGGACATGTGCCCTGACTGGGAATCGAACCATGACCTCCTGGTTCATAGGTCGACGCTCAACCATTGAGCCATGCTGGCTGAGCCAAGGAGTAATTTTTTAAAACATTCTTGTTACAGTGAATGGGTGCCACTATCATTCCTCTTTTGCCAAGCCAAACATTCATACACACACACACACACAAACCATGCTTATTTAATATACTTAAAAGGATGACATCTTATTCTTTCAATTTATAACAATTAGATTACTAGTAGGGCTGAACATTCTTTCATATATCTTTTAGCAATTCATGTTTATCTAAAAATTCTCTGCTCGTGTCTTGCTATTGGAACAATCCCCTCACTACCTCCCTTTTCCCCCCATCTCATCCTTCTGGTCTCAGTTTATTTATTTACTTAAAAAAAATCTTTATTATTGAGACTATTATAGATGTCTTCCTCCCCCCCCCCCCAATTACCCTCCTCTACCCACTTCCCACCCTGTCTCAGGTCTTCACCACCCTACTGTCTGTATCCATAGGTCAGATCTTTAGTTAACCTCTTCCCGCTCCTCCACTCCCTTCCCTCTGAGATTCATCAGTCTGTTCCATGCTTCCATGCCTGATTCTATTTTATTCACTGGTTTATTTTGTTCATTAGATTTCTTGTTCATTTATTTTGATTTTTAGATTCAATTATTGATTGATATGTATTAATTGCCATTTTATTGTTCACATTTTTTTCTCTCTTCTCCTTCCCTCCACTTCCTCCTCCTCCTCCTCTTCTTCCTCTTCCTCTTTTTAAAGAATACCCTTCAATATTTCATGTAATACTGGTTTGGTGGTGAACTCCTTTAGCTTTTTCTTGTTTGTGAAGCACTTTATCTGACACGCAATTCTAAATGAGAGCTTTGCTGGGTAATCTTGGTTGTAGGTCCTTACTATTATTCACTTTGAATATTTCTTGCCACTCTCTTTTGGCCTGCAAAGTTTCTGTTGAGAAATCAGCTGACAGTTGTATGGGCACTCCATTGTAGGAAACTAACTCCTTTTTCTTGCTGCTTTTAAGATTCTCTCTTGCCCTAATCGGTTTGGCTCAGTGAATAGAGCATTGGCCTGCGGACTCAAGGGTCCCATGTTCGATTCCGGTCAAGGGCATATACCTTGGTTGCGGGCACATCCCCAGTGGGGAGTGTGCAAGAGGCAGCTGATCAATGTTTCTCTCTCATCGATGTTTCTAACTCTCTATCCCTCTCCCTTCCTCTCTGTAAAAAATCAATAAAAAATAAAAAAAAGATTCTTTGTCTTTAGCCCTTGGCATTTTAATTATGTTGTGTCTTGGTGTGGGCCTCTTTGGGTTCTGCTTGTTTGGGACTCTCTGTGCTTCCTAAACTTCTAAATCTATTTCTTTCATGAGGTAGGGGAAGTTTTCTGTCATGATTTCTTCAAATAGGTTTTCAGTATCTTGCACTCTCTCTTTTCCTTCTGGCACTCCCATAATGCTAATGTTGATATGCTTGAAGTTGTCCAGAGGCTCCTTACACTATCTTCATATTTTTGGATTCTTTCTTCTTTTTTGCTCTTCTGATTGGGTGCTTTCTGCTCCCTCATATACAAATCGTTGATTTGATTCTTGGAATCCTCTACTCTTACTGTTGAATCCCTGAAAACTGTTCTTTATTTCAGTTAGTGTATGCTTAATTTTGGACTGGTTCTTTTTCATGTCTTTGACATTCTCACTAAGAGCCTTGAAAGTCTCATGAAGATCCTTGAGTAACCCTATAACTATGGTTTTGAATTCTGTATCCAGTAGTTTGCTTGCTTCCATTTCTTTCATTTGTTACATGTTTCTTTGTCTCTGCATTTTGGCTGCTTCCCTGTGTTTGTTTCTATGTATTAGGTAGAGCTTTATGTCTCCTGGGATTGGGAGAGTGGCCTTGTGTAGTAGGTGTCCTATAGGGCCCAGTGGCTCAGCCTCCCCAGTCATCTGAGCTGGGCACTCTAGGTGTACCCCTGTGTGGGCTGTGTGCACAGTCTTGTAGTTGAGCCTTGATTGCTATTGGCATCACTGGGAGAAATTGACCTCCAGGCCAACTGCCTGTGAGGACCAGCTGTGACTACAGTAGGGGAGCTGCTATGCAGGAAACACCCCTATGGAGCAGGACTTGCTTCAGTGGGGCTTTGGTGCTCACTGAGTCTGCCTCTTGAGTGTGTCACTTGTGAATGTGTAGAGTTGTAATCTGCAATGGTCTGAAACTGTCCAGAGTGCACTGGCTCTAGGGCCTCCAGGGAGGTGCAGTGTCAGCCATTCCCTGGGGTCACCTGGCAGGAGCTAAATAGGGATCTGCAGATGACTGCTATTTGTTATTTGTATTGGGTTTGGAGGTAGGCTCAGCTGTGAAGCAAGGCAGGCTGGTGCTAGTGCTGGGTCTTTTATTAATAGGTTTGGGACATGCTGTCACCATTTGCAACTTGTTTGATTGAAGCCTGAGCCAAGACAGCTTGGGTGGAGCTGCAAATTGAATGGGGTGAGATCTCAGGGAATCCCCAGGGTGGAACAAAGTGTGTTCCAAGCTAATGGAGACTCAGAAATGGCTGCCAGTCAGCCCTACAACAGGGCATCTCCCATCCACAGGCCTTGAGGACCAGATGGCCTGACACTTCTCATCACTGCCCTGCATGGCAGCCTTTAAGTACTCTAGGTGTGCGAGCCAGTCCTCTGGTGCCAATAACTGGTGGACCCAGTCAGTAATTCTGGAGGAATAGGAGACTAACATTGGCAGCCAGTTTTGTGGCTGGTGTTAATGGGTACTGTAGGCTTGGAATACAAATTGATAAAAGACAACTGTTCTGTGGTCCTTTAAGTGTTGGTTTTTGTTATTTATTCTTAATGTGTGTTTTTTTTAATATATTTTATTGATTTTTTACAGAGAAGAAGGGAGAGAGAGAGTTAGAAACATCGATGAGAGAGAAACATCGATCAGCTGCCTCCTGCACACCTCCCACCGGGGATGTGCCCACAACCCAGGTACATGCCCTTGACCGGAATCGAACCCGGGACCCTTCAGTCTGCAGGCCGATGCTGTATCCACTGAGCCAAACCGGTTTTGGCTATTCTTAATGTTTTTATTGAATTCAGAGAGAGGGAGAGAGGATAGAAATATCAATAAGAATCACTGATTGGCTGCCTCCTGCATGCCCCCTACTGAGGATCAAGCCTGAAATCCAGGCATAAGCCTGACCAGGGGAATAGAACTGTGACCTCCCAGTTCATGGGTCAATGCTCAATCACTGAGCCATACCGGCTGGGCTGTTACTGTCTTTTAATTAGGACTCAGGATTGTACTGTATCATAAAATGTTTTGTACCAAAACAAAGCTTAGAGCTACGTGTTCAAAAAAATAACAAGAAAGGAGCAATAGGCAGAAAAGATGAAACAAAACTATTACCAGTACTTGTAAATGTTATAATTTTTAACCACAAAACATAATAGAACTGAAAATTAAGAACATTCAGTGAAGTGGCTAGTTTCACAAATATATAATTAAAAATAACTTTCCTATATAAGAGCAATAACTAGAAAAATATAATAAAAAACTATTTACAATACAAATTGAGAAAAATGTACTCAGGAATCCTATATAATAAAAGCCAAATATGCTAAGTGTCCAGTCGTCCAGCCAGCTGTTCAGCCAATCAAAGCGTAATATGCTGATATGCTAAGGCCGCTCAACTGCTCACTATGACATGCACTGAGCACCAGGGGGCAGATGCTCCAACTGGTAGGTTAGCTTGCTGCTGGGGTCTGACCAATTGGGACTGAGTGAGATGGGCTGGACAAGCCCTGGAGCCCTCTTGTGATTCATCCCCGGCTGACCAACCTCCTGCGTCCCTCCCTGGCCCCAATGTGTACTGGTAGGGTCCCTCGGCCTGGCCTTCACCCTCTCGCAATCTGGGACCCCTTGGGGGATGTTGGAGAGCCAGTTTCAGCCCGATGGCAGAATGACTGGTCACTATGATGCACACTGACCACCCAGGGGCAGACACTCAACACAGGAGCTGCCCCCTGGTGGCTAGTGCACTTCCACAGGGAGAGCGACGCTCAGCCAGAAGCTAGGCTCATGGCTGGCAAGGACAGCAGCGGTGGCAGGAGCTCCCTGCAGGCCTAAGCTGTCAGTCAGATATCCCCTGAGGGCTCCCGGACTGCAAGAGGACACAGGCCAGGCTGAGGGACCCCCACCCAGAGTGCACGAATTTTGTGCACTGGGCCTCTTGTACTCTAAGTGAAAAGGCATGTTTCTGGTTGGGAAACAAAATTTGTAAACAAAATTTCCCATAGAGTTTAGAGGATTAATTTATTCCAATCAAAATACCAATGTAAAAATTTAGGAAAACCAAAAAGAGCAAAACTGAACAAGAATCCTTAAACTCACACACCATAGGATCGGTCCCATGAAGGCACCACTGGCCTTGCTTTGGGAAGGCAAGTCAGAAAAGTCTGATATCAGGCCAAAGGAACAGATATCTACAACAGTGAAGACACAGGAATCCTGTCTCTTGAGAGACAATGTGACCTAACCAATGTGACATAATTTCTACAAATAAAACACTTTGCTTGTGAGGTAGTGACCACTCATTGCCAAAGGCCTGATAACTGCTTAGAGGGGAATTAAGCATATGGTAAGGTTATTGAGTAACCATGGATCCAAGCCAATGTGTTCCTCCTCCTTTTCGAGCTCTTGGGATTCCTTCCTAGTAAGTCGTCTTGGCTCAGCAGAGGAACATGATTCTGAAGAGCTTTTCCAATAGTGTGGTTGGGTGGCTGGATCTGAGCAATCCAAACTTCTTTTGTGGCAAGGGAAAGGCATCAAAGAGCTGTTTGAGCAATTGCGAGCTGAACAAGAACAGTAAGAGGAGTAGACATTTTAAAATTACATTGTGAAAAGGATTTTTATAAAAGTCACTTTTCCCCATAAATTGCAAACAACTGACAGATCACAAATAACAACAAGCCTTTGATATTCAATTGCTATATTTTCCTATATTCTAAAGCAAACAATCCCTTTCAACACTTAAGCTTTGAAGGGTGTTCTTAGAGGGTTATACGAATATAAGCTGTTGGCTTAACAATCAGTAGTTTGGGTCTTTCAGAATACCAGTCCAGAAAGGATCTTTGCATTCTCTCTCTCTTCTCAAATGTGTAAAAGATGATATACTTTCAGTACACAAGAGTTACTCTGTTCACTTTGCAGGTAAACAACCTCCAGACTCATATTTGAAGCTTTTCGTGGGAAAAAGATGTGACCTGTACATTGTAGTAGAAGCTCACAAAGGAAAGCTCCTTAGTCTCAAAAGCTTGGCTGCTAACTGAGGTATAGATCTTGAGGACATTTTCTTCCCTGTGAATTTTCTAAAAATTTGAGGTTTAGCCAAGATAGCTATTTATTCAATTTGGGCTATTATGAGGGTCTCAGATATCTGTATCTTTACAGATAGCCTGGGAATTCAGAATTCCTTATGAAACATTTCAGGTTGAGGCAGGACCATCGGACCTTTCCCGATCACACTTCTGCTTTCGGGTCTTACATGCTGAGTGGGTTTTTTCATGCCGGTTACAGTTTGACAGCCGACCAAATCTTCTCCCACATTTTTTGCAACCATAAGGCCTCTCAGCCACATGACTCTGCAGATGAAGCACAAATTCTTTGTTCTCTGGGAAGGTTTTCCCACATTCTGGACATTTAAATACCTTCTTCCTTACATGGATTCCTTCGTGGCGACTACGATGAGAATTTTGACGAAAATTTTTTCCACATTTTGAACATGAGTAAGGTTTCTCTCCTGTATGGATTCGCTCATGTTTATTAAGGTTTGTTTTATGATTGAAGCTTTTCCCACAGTGACTACAGTCATAGGGTTTTTCTCCAGTATGAGTCCTCTGGTGGGAAATAAGGTAAGAACTTTCATTAAACTGTCTCCCACACAGTGGACAAGTGTACCATCTTCTTGATCTCCGATTTCGACTAAATGCAGTAATATTGATATCCACAAATTTTGAGAGTTCCTCTAGTGGAGTATCATTTTCAATGGTAATTAAAAGATCCCTCATTTTCCTTTCATTTGAAATGGATGTATTTAGTGTTTTTTCTTTATGGCAATCTGGAGGTTGCTCAGAGACCACAAAACAATCCATTTCATCACAATCTGAAGAATCTTCTATATGATCTTCACCCTCAGGATTACTATCATTGACTGCTGAAACAAACAAAGAGAATTTAATAACTTTTGAGGGATATGATACCAGGAGGGGGAAAAAACAAGTTTGATTTTTCATGAAATAACCTTAAAAATCACAAATATGAGGACTGGCAGATAATTGCCACCAACATTCCTTTTATACTCTTATGAAGGGTGGGATACAGGACTAATAAATCTTTCCATACCCCACAATATAAGCACACAGTAATCTTTTTACGTGAAAGAAAAAATGAAATGAGTGAGACTATACCAAAGACTTTATGTGTACTCAATGAGTTCATATTGAGCTTATATGTGTAAAGCATTGAGCTAAGTACCAGGGGATGAAGGACATAAATACTAAAGGATACCACTCGTAATCTTTAGGCTAGTAAGTGAACGGTAAAATGATTTACTTCTAGGTTCTCACTACATTAACTATTATATTACTAGGAGCCCAGTGCGAGATTTGAAATCGCACCGCACCGCCCATCCTCCAGCTGGCCCTGCCTCCCTCTCCGGCCCTGGAAGCAGCTGCGGCCACTGCTGATCAGGCCCTCCCCCAGGGCAGGTGTGCGGAGGCCCCTGCGACCCTGCCCCAGACGCTGAGCATACAACCTCCTCCTGTTCGGTCTACCCATTACAGCGTCCTGGTTAATTAGCATATTTCTCACTACAGTGTCCTATATAGTAAAAAACCGTAAACAATTACAATACCCCAAAATAGAGAAGATGTTGTATATTCACACAATAGATTATTAGTTGGGAATCAAAGTGATTACTGCAACTGATAAAACTATGGTAGAAGTCAACAGTGGCATTTTGGGGGGAGGAAGGAAGTAGTAGTAGTAACTGGGTGAGGCACAATAGGAATTTCTACAGTGTTAGAAAGTCAATTTTGGGTGGTAGTTAGACAAATGTGTAAAAATTTTGTGAAAATTTGAGTTATACACTTATTTATAAACTTTTCTGTATTTGTATTATAGTTCCAAAAAAACAACAACTGTAAAATAAGATTATAATGACGAGGTAGCAAAGTGCAAAACAGTATGCTATAAACAGATTGGGTGACAAGGGACCCCTAAACTCTGGCCAACTTACTGAGAATAAAGTAAAAAGGTTAAATCAACTGCTTAGGCCTCAGCAGTTAAGCATCAACCTATGAACCTGGAGATCAAGGTTCAATTCCCTGTCAGGGCACATGCCCGGGTTGCGGGCTCAATCCCCAGTGTGGGGCATGCAGGAGGCAGCTGATCAATTATTCTCTCTTATTGATGTTTCTAGCTCGCTCTCCCTCTTCTTTCCTCTCTGAAATCAATTTAAAAAACACACCAATCAACTATTAAGATATGTGGCTGACCCAAAAGCTAGAATGTGAATCTTTACTGGATTTAGTAATTTCACACACTAATGTATTTATTCTATTTAATTATTCCTTTTATTTATTTCCTTAGGATAATGAAAATGCTGGGTAAAGCATATGCCAATTTTCATCACAGGTCTTGATATGAACTGTCAAAATGCTTTCCATAGAAGCTACAGCAATTTCAATACAACAATAACAATTGTGTGTAACAAACTAATCTTGCCAGTATTAAATACCATGTAAAATATTTACTAAGTATAATGGTTTCTCATTGTAGCTTTATTTTGTACTTTATTACAAACTGTTGGGCTGAAACTTTTATAAATTCAAAGAAATTTTATATATTATAAATTCTAAATCTTTGTTAATGACTATTGATGAGATATAGGTGTGTATATATTTAGATATATACACCCATATATACATTTAAATTCATATCTAAGTTCTTTTAAATTTAAGTAGTTGCAACTAGCTGGTCAGTGTGGCTCAGTGGTTGAGCGTTGACCTATGAACCAGGAGATCAGGGTTGGATTCCTGGTCAGGGCACATGCCTGGTTGAGGGCTTGATCCCCAGTAGAGGGCGTGCAGGAGACAGCCAATCAATGATTCTCTCTCATCATTTATGTTTGTTTTTTTTCTCTCTCTCCCTCTCCCTTCCTCTCTCAAATCAATAAAAAATATATTTAAAAAATAATAAATAGTTGCAATCAGTTTATTTCTGGTGTATTATAAATATTGAGAGTTTAAAATAATGGAATAATGTATCTAAAGAAAATAACAAAGCTACTGATAAGCAATATTATCCGTCATCAAGCTGATCTTCAACACTCAGAAATGTTATAGCATTCTTTCTCCTTAACCTTGTATTTCCATTCCACCTTTGTCACAGAATATTTTCATGTAAACTATTTTTATATTTGAAAATCTTTTACTGATATAATTTCATCCTTCGAGTTAAAATTTTTCCTTTTGGATTGAATTATTACTATTAGTATTAATGCTATATAGCTTATCAAAAGACATAAATACATTGTAAATTTTAAACATAAAAAGAAAAATTGGAAATTTTGTTAATGAAATGGAGGATTTAAAAATTTTATTCCATGTTTTTGCGGGTGAATAATATTTATTGCTGAGATTGGGTTCAGGATCAATTCTAATCTTTTTTTTAGTGAGCTCTGAGAATCTCTGATATATAAATAGATGAAATTGACGCAAATTTTCCTATGAAACGATGTCATTCAATTCTTTGAACTATTTCCACTTTACATGCCAAACCCACAGTCCCACATTTCAAGTACTATTTTTGTGACCAATCAGTTCACAACTCAATTGGATCCTCCTCAATTTTGTTGAAAGCACAGAAGTGAAAAGCATCCTGAATTATGAAGAGATTTGTTTACCCATCACTACAGACATCAATTTTTCAATTTTGGGGGAAATATATAAAAAAGACCTTTCTAACACTAATCAAATAACTATTAATTATACCTCTTACTCTTCCATTTACATGCATCTTCTTTATTTTTTTTAAAAATATATTTTATTGATTTTTTACAGAGAGGAAGGGAGAGGGATAGAGAGCTAGAAACATCGATGAGAAACAACGATGAGAGAGAAACATTGATCAGCTGCCTCCTGCACACCTCATACTGGGGATGTGCCCGCAACCAAGGTACATGCCCTTGACCGGAATCGAACCTGGGACCCTTGAGTCCGCAGGCCAATGCTCTATCCACTGAGCCAAACCCGTTAGGGCCATGCATCTTCTTTAGCTGAATATACTCACAATAGGTTGGGAAAACTAAGACACTGTTAATTATATTCAATATTGTTAATGTGTTTTCAATAAATTGAGTTAAATCTGCAGCTTGCATGTTTTTTAAAAAGGTGATGACATGTTTTTAAATTGAAGTCTTCCTCTAGAATAACTCAACTTAAAATGAGGGGGAAAAATCAGTTTTCAAAATCTGATCAATTTCTATTGTGTTTTCTGGCCATTTTTTAATTACTTCTTTTTACAGTTAACTCATATATTTGGAGTTTTGTTGTTGTTTTTGGCATTAATCTTACACATTGTATAAAGATTTGTGTTTCTCTAAAATAACAAAAAACCAAGGGCTACAAGAGTGGTTGTATATAGAAAACACAGATATTGCTTCACCTGCAAACAGGGTCCTGACCAGACAAGTCAACAAGAGAAAAGGGCATACAGAAGGGGAGGGAGTCCTTCTCCCAGCACAAATCTACAGGCAGAGGCTGGATTCACACAAGCTTAGGAGAGGCCAAGGTCAAAAGGCATGTGCCAGTGCTGGCTGTACGTGAGGAGTGCCAGTAGGAGCCTGTGTCTGTCCCACCCCACCTTAGTTGCTCTTCAGGCTCCAGCCCAGATGGGAATTCTGGGTGGGGACCAGGGCCAGCTGGGACAACTGGCGAGAGAGGGAGGGAAGTAATTGCTCCCTGGAGTCTGCTGTGGAAAACTGAAGAAGCCTGGTCAGTGTGCCCATCCTCTTGCCTCTGGCTGGCCTTGCCCATCCTGCCACCCTCCCTGCCCCATCCAGAGGCCCACTGGGACCCAAGAAGAGCAGGGGCAGCAGCCAGGGCTTTGAGCTTTCCTGAGGTGGGGAGAGGGGAGACAGGAGGTGCTGCTTGACTCCTTAAGCCCCAGCTGAGCTCAATAGGAGGGTGGGATCATGTAGGACTTCATGGTGAGGGGTGAGCACAGGACAAGGATGTGCATGCACGCATGGACGAGGTGTGCGTGGTTAAAGGCACTGCAGTCTGCTCAGTTTCTGTCTGTTGGTAGCAGGCGACATGCTGATGTCCACCACATTGTTGCCTAGGGACTAATGGGCTGCACGATTTCCAATCCGTTTTTGTGATATAATGTGGTAGATCTCTTTGATGATGTTCTTGAAAGCTTCCTCTACACTGGTGAAGTCCAAGGCTGAGCTCAATGAAGGACAAGTTGTTCTCTGCAAAAGCACAGGCCTCGTCAGTGGGCACAGCCCTCGGGTGGCATAGGTTGCTATTGTTGCCCACCAGCAACGTAATGAAGATGCTGTCGGTATGGTCCCATAGCTCCTTCAGCCAGTGCTCCACGTTCTGTCTGTCAGGGGCTTGGCAATGTCATAGCAGCGTGCCCACTGCACCAGTAGCAGGTGGAGGTGATGGTGAGGTAGTGCTCTCGCTGTGGTGTCATAAATCTGCGCCTATAGTCTTGCTATCCACCTGGATGCTGTGGGTGGCAAACTCCACGCCAATGGTGCTCTTGCTCTCCAGGTTGAACTTGTAGGTGAAGCAAGACAGACAGCAGGTAGCTCTTCTCCACCCTGGAGTCCCCGATGAGCACCACTCTGAATAGGTAGTCGTACTTGTCCTCCCCAGACCCCACTGTCCTGCTGCTTCCTGCAGGATCCCCTGCAGCCCCACCACAAGCACCCCCATTTGGAGTTTAATATCACACTTTTATTTATAACATGTCTGAAATTGGTAAAAGCAGCCAGAACATGAATCTAAATACAGTATAAATTTGGAGGGCAGTTATCTTTACATTTTAATTTTCCCATTTACACCTGTGTCTCTCCAATATTTAACAATCTTTTTTTTATATTTACCAACAAAGCATTTCTAGTTTACTTCTATTTTATAGTCACTCTGAATGAGAGCTTTCATTGTTTTCTACCTACTTTAAAACTATTTAATATAAATTTCTCAATCCTTTTAGATTTTGTAAGTACAAATCAGGGTTTGTACTAAGTACAAAAAGGGTTCCTTCCCTTTCCAATATTTCTTCTTCTTCTTCTTTTTTATATTTTTATTGATTTCAGAGAGGAAGGGATAGGGAGAGATAGAAACATCAATGACGAAAAAGACTCATTGATTGGCTGCCTCTTGCACGCCCCCTATTGGGGATCGAGTCCACAACCCGGGCATGCACCCTGACTGGGGATCGAACCCAGGGCCTCTTGGTCCATGGGACAATGCTCAATCCAGAGTCACCACAGCTGGGCAAGATTTATTCTTTTTAACCCCTTTTTCTTTTCTTGTTTTAGAAAACCTTGTTAATGATATTGTGAAAGCAGGTTTATTTGGTTCTGTTTTAAGGAATTACCATCAGTGTTTTATGAATGATTAAAAATGGTTATATTAAAGGGCTGTTTTGAGGACAATTTATGGACATTCATGATTTTTCTTTAATGTACTAACTTTTAAAATTAAAAATTTTTAGTAGCTAATATATTTATATTGCTCAAAAATCAAAACATATGAAAAAGTATGCAATGAGAAGTCTTAATCCAATCCCTGTCCCCATCCATTCTATTCATCTCTCAGAGTGGTACCAGTTTTTATTAGTTTCTTTT
Organism: Myotis nattereri; assembly: GCF_964212035.1. Classification (NCBI taxonomy): domain Eukaryota; kingdom Metazoa; phylum Chordata; class Mammalia; order Chiroptera; family Vespertilionidae; genus Myotis; species Myotis nattereri. The sequence goes on along the minus strand of NC_138079.1, from coordinate 100,481,870 downwards.
TAGTCTTCCATTGTGCCTTTAGACAATACATTTTCTTTTTCTCCCCCTTTCTTATATAGAAGGTAGTATACTATATATTTCTGCTTGTTTTATTTCAATCACTACATTCCAGTATATAGAGATTATCACAATATGATGTGTGGACATATCATAACTAACCCTGCAGAGACACCTGGATTGTTTTCAACCATGTGTTTTTAGAAACAACACCACAATGAATAACTACATCATTTTGAATATGTATTGTTGCTGTTACCTGTAGGTCAGATTCCCAGAAGTGGGACTGCTGGATCAAAAAGTTAATGCATCTGGAACATGGGTAATTACAGATTCCCATACATAAGGACTGTACTATTCCGTATACCTACCAGCAATATAGCTCTCCCAACAACCTCACTACCGAAGTGTTGCTACAGTACTGATTTATGTAAATCAGATTTTAACCAATGGTAACTCAGCCCCTAGCTAATTTGGCTCGGTGGACAGTGTGTCGGTCTGAAAACTAAAGGGTCCCGGGTTTGATTCCAATCAGGGGCACATGCCTGGCTTGCAGGCTTGATCGCAAGCAGGGGGCATGCAGGAGGCAGGCAATCAATGATTCTCTCTCATCACTGATGCTTCTCTCTCTCTTTCCCTCTCCCTTCCTCTCTGAAATCAATAAATATCTATTTTAAAAATGGTAACTCAGTAGAGGTTTAATTTGTATTTCTAATTATGAGTAAGACTGGACATATTTTCATGTATTTAAAGGTAATTTGTATTTGTATGTGAATCTGTTGAATTTTCTCTTCCCTACTTCTAGAAACTGTTTATAAATTAGGAAGATTAAGCTTTTGTCTGAGTTATAAATATTTCCAACTTGTTGCCTTTTAAAACTTACAGATATATTTTTTCATTTTTATGTAATTTATTGATCTTTTCTTTCAAGACTTTCAAATCCATTTGAATTTGGTATCAGATTGTCCAATTGCTGGAGGTGGGGGTGAGGTGGGAGGGATCCTATAGGTATTGTTAATGAGATTACATTGAATTCATAAATCAACTTGGGGAGAACTGACCTTTATACATTAAATCTTCCCACCTAAGAACATGGTGTTTCTTTTCATTCATTCAAATCTGCTTCTGTGTCCTTTAGAAGTGTTTTACGGTTTTCCTAATAATTTTTGCACATTTCTTAAGTTTATTTCTAGGTGTTTAATCCTTTTTGTCCCTATATCTTTTTTTTTTTTAATATATATTTTATTGATTTTTTACAGAGAGGAAGGGAGAGAGAGAGAGAGTTAGAAACATTGATGAGAGAGAAACATCGATCAGCTGCCTCCTGCACATCTCCTACTGGGGATGTGCCCGCAACCCAGGTACATGCCCTTGACCGGAATCGAACCTGGGACCTTTCAGTCCGCAGGCCGACGCTCTATCCACTGAGCCAAACCGGTTTCGGCGTCCCTATATCTTCTATATGATTATGTTTGCATAGGGAAGCTAATGATTTCCATATACTGTAATATTTTACATTCCAATGCTATACTGAATGCTCTTGTATTTGGTAAGTTTTCAGACATTCTCTAGAGTTTTCCAGCTACACAATTACAACGTATGTAAACAGATGTACCTTTATCTTTCTCTTAAAATTGTTTTACACCTAACTTCTTTCTCATTTAACTACACTGGCCAAATACCCAAAAATACAATATTAAATACAGAAATAGTGATAGTGGGCTTCCTTGTTGTATTCCTAATTTTAGTGGGAATGTCTCCCAGTATTTCCTGTTAAGGTGATGCTGGCTGAAAAGATAAGTACCTTATTAAGGATGTATTCACTAAGTACTACTTTGTTAAGTATTCTTATGAAGCAGGGGTTTGTATTTAGTCAAATACCTTTTCAGTAACTATGAAAATGATCTTGGATTTTTTTTCTTCATTATAAGATGGAATATATTAACAGACTTTCTAGTATTAAATCAGTTTTGCATTCCTGGAATAAATCTTATTTGGTCATAGCAGTTTTTAAAAAATTTATTATTTTTTAAAATCCTCACCTCAGGATATTTTTTGCACTGATTTTAGACACAGTGGAAGGAAGGGAGGAGAGAGGGGGAGAAAACGAGACACACATTGATTGCCTCCCACACACGTCCTAACCTGGGATCGAACCGGCAACCAAGGTACCTGCCCTTGGCTGGGAATCAAACATGTGACCCTTCAGTCCCTGGGCTGATGCTGTAACCACTGAACACCAGCTAGGGCTGGTCACAGCAGTTTTTATCAGGTTGTGGTATCTTTGTTACACTAATTTCATAAAAATAATTTGAACATTTTTTTTTTGTACTCGAATTTTTCATAGCATTTGAATTGTCTAGTTTTTAAGAATTCACAAGAATTTTCTGTGAAACTGGTCCTTTTTCTTTGATGGGGGGCTAGTTTTTGAAAATTTCAATTTGTTCAGATAAATTAGTTTATTTTTTTAAATCTTTCTTATTCTTCTATTTTTTAACTTACTGATTTCTAATTTAGTATTTATTAATACTTTGTTTTCCTTTATTTGTTGTTTTCCTAACTCTGAGTCATAGGCTTAATTACTTTATTTTTTTTACATGTTTTTACAGCCATAAACTGTCTTTTGAGTACCACTTTAGGCTATATACCAGTGATGGCGAACCTTTTGAGCTCGGTGTGTCAGCATTTTGAAAAACCCTAACTTAACTCTGGTGCCGTGTCACATATAGAAATTTTTTGATATTTGCAACCATAATAAAACAAAGATTTATATTTTTGATATTTATTTTATATATTTAAATGCCATTTAACAAAAATCAACCATAAAAATGAGTTCGTGTGTCACCTCTGACACGCGTGTCATAGGTTCGCCATCACTGCTATATACCATAGATTGGGACACATTGTTTTCTGGAAAAATTATGTAACTTTAACTTGTATTTCCCCTTTGACTCAGGTAATTTAATAGTTTTTAAAATTTCCAAGTGGAACTTTCCCCCTGATTTCATTATTAATTTCTAGTTGTACTGGGTAGATCGTATTGTGTTATTTCTACTCTGGAATCCACTGAGTTTTTCTTTGTTGCAGGGAATAGAGTCAGTGTGCATCAATCTTGTAAAGATATGTTCTCTTACCACAGTAGAAGTAGCTATAACTATAAGATCTCACTGAGAATTGAAGTGTTCTACATTTGTTTTCATGTTCACTTGGATAGAGACACACATTCTATTCTCCTCTATTGACAACTCTTCTTTGATTCCTGCCCCCGCCCCCCGTTCATTCCCTTGCACTTTTCCCTTTGCAAATTGATCAAATGCTACTATTTCTAGCTGTATGCTGATGACTCCCAAATCTCTACGTCTACATCTGACCCCCAACCCCCAATGTCCAGGTGCCCAGAGGATAATCTCATTTTATTTCTTGCTATGGAAATACAATCCATCTTCTTCCAAACTCTGCTCCTGGGTCCAAATCCTGTCTCAACCTTGTCATCTCCTTATAGTTATAATGATTTCACAATGCTTATCTCTTTATGTGAATGACTTATCTTACAAAACAAATTGGAAAGTCCTGGAAGGCAGGACTGGAGTAATATGTATCTTTTTAATCAACTCCAGAACCCAACCCTACCTGAGGAAAAAAATAAAGGGCACTTCACTTACTAAATATTGGTGAACGACTTAAGCATTTTCTTTCTTTTTTTTTTAGACAGAGTTGAAGGGAGGGGGACAGAGATGAGAAAAACATTGATGTGAGAGAGAGACATCGATTGGCTCCCTCCCGCATGTGCCCTGACAGGGTCTGGAACTGAACCTGTAACTCAGGTCCGTGCCCTTGAACGGGACTCAAACCCAAGACCCTTCAGTGCGTGGCTGATGCTCTAACCACTGAGAAACATTGGCCAGGGTGACTTAAGTGTTTTAAAAAATCATATGTATATCTTTGCTATTTATTGTTTGACTCCAAGCTTAAATAATCAATTTTAGGGTATGGGCAAGGGAGGGGAGAGTGAGCATTGGGTCTCTAGGCCTCAAGGTGCATGGCTAAAGTATTCCCGGTGTTGGCAACATAACCACCAACCTGTCACCCAAAATAAATGCTAGCTTTGCCCAAGAGTCAGGAAAAACTCGTATAATAAATCTTATCTGTTTATACTTTTTCCTAAAAGAAAACAGAACAATCTGTAGGAAATTAACCTGGCCCACTACCCTGACCATATGTGTAAGAAAACCACAGAGTTTAAGCCATGGATTTTTGTCACCCTAGGCAACGCACACCTACTCTCTGCTCAACTTCAGCCTCAGTACAAACAGCCCTGAAGTCAAGTAAAAATATTAGGCACTCAGCAAAATGATTTTTGAAGGCCCCTGACTCTAGGACAGAGGTGGGGAACCTTTTATTTGCCAAGGGCCATTTGGATATTTACAAAATCATTTGCTTAATATAATTCACTTAATATAAATTTATGTTGCTATGAAAAAAAGCTCCTAGATTTATTGAATTTCAAGTCCCGCCTATGGTTGCCTTGGCAGGGCCAGCCCAAATGACTTCTTGGGCCTTATACGGCTCTCGGGACTCACCCTTGCTCTCCAGAAACAAAGTACTTCTAGAGAAAAGCTGAAGCACCTCTAAGGTTAAGCTGCTGCCAGATGAGTGAATATGTATCACTGAGGATACCTGTTAACCATTACTGGAAAATGAGTACAAATGAAGAAGGGCCCTTCACCAACCATATAGAAAATACACTGACAAAATTATGAGACATTCAGCAAGGAGACAGTACAGCTCTGGGTCAAGGCTGTAAGGTCTGATGTTAAATTCCCAGAGTCCAAATCTCTGCTTCACCATCTACTGTTGTGTGACCTTCAGCAAGTAGCTTTTCTCTGCTCCAGTTTCATCATCTGTAAAATGGTAGTAACTCTCATACCCCACAGTACAATTGTGAGAATTACAAGAGATAATAAATGCATGCAAAGTACTCAGACTAGTGCCTAGCACATAGGTACACAAGTGCTTAATAAGCAGGTATTATTTCCATCAATAGTTGGATATATTTTCTTTTACACTAGGTTTCACGGCTATTGACCTTCAATGTGTCATGTGTCCAATGAAAACACAAATTTAAAATATACCTGGTGGGCCCTAGCTGGTTTGGCTCAGGGGATAGAGTATCGGCCTGGGACTATAGAGTCCCGGGTTAGATTCCAGTCAAGGGCATGTAGTTGCGGGCTTTGATCCCCAGCCCCGGTCAGGGCCATACAGGAGGCAACCAATTGATGTGTCTCTTTTCACACCAATGTTTCTCTGTCTCCCCCCCTCCCTTCCACTCTCTCTAAAAACCAATGGAAAAATATCCTCAGGTGAGAATTAACATACATACATACATAAAATATACCTGTTGGGAAATAGCACTGGATCCAAAAAACAGATTCAGAAAGTCTGCCCACATTTTCTATCTGTTCGAATGCTTGATGTTAATACATCAGCTGTAGTCCTTGCTTACCAAGAGAGGTAGCTTCCGCCTTTGCTGCCCCCAAGATACAGGGAAAATGGCCACCCAGAGCTGAAACAGGCTCTGGCTCATGGGACAAGACAAAAATTAAACGCATGTGCTTAGCTGGTATGAATGGTGTCTCGAAAAAGTCTGAGATGAAGTAGAAGAACATGATTTTCCCATAGCATTCAATCTGAATACACAAGGGACTTGATTTCTTACCCATTAACATCATCTCCCCAATATTGTCTTCTTCCTTCTCTGAGGTGGGCTCCTGCATAGGATCCAAGTTCACACATTCTTCTTGGGAGTGAAATACATTCAAATCCTCAAAAACCACCAGATCCTGAAAGAGCAACAGGCCCCCCCTCCTCTTAGTAACAGAGGTTCCTTGACAGCCCTGTTGATAAGAAATACTGAGACCCAGTGACGAGGGAAGGAATGGCGAAAGGGATTTATAAGTCTCACAGAGATGCATCCAGTCAGGAAAGGAGCCAGAAGACAAGCAGAAGAAAAAGATCTAAGGAGAAAGTGAAGAACAAGCCCCATTCTCCCTGCTGACTTCCGAGAATATGTTTTTATATAAAGACTGGCTGAGCTGGGAGGGATAGCAAGAGCAGTGGGGCCCGGTCATTGAGACACGACCTATGAACAGGAAGTCACTGGTTAGATTCCTGATCAGGGCACATGCCTAGGTTGTGGGCTCAGTCCCCACCCAGTAGGCGGAGTGCAGGAGGAAGCCGATCAATGTTTCTATCTCTCCATCCCTCTCCCTTCCTCTCTCTCTAAAATCAATAAAAACATATTTAAAAGAAAGAGCAGAGACGGTGATACACTCAAACAATGAATGGGAAACCATACCCACCTCAGAATCAGCTTTCAAGCACACAGATACTGTCTCCTGTTCCTGCTGGATTCCTTCTTTGCTCAGAAAGTTCGCTAGGGGATCAGGTTGCACTGGGAAAAGAGGAAACTGCAGTTAGTGGAAAAGTCAGTCAGTCTAATATGGAGACGCTACCCACACCCTAAGGTCAGGTAGTCTTCGCTCCTTTGGCAGGCAACTCATGGCCTTTTCTGGTCCTGTGAGCCCAGTCAGAGATCAAGCCATAAATCACAGTGTCTGGAACCTATTATATAGGGTCTCCTCATTATGAAAAGAATGATTTCCCCTAAGTACCTTTTAAAATTCCCACAACTACTAAAGAGGGGGTTGGGAGAAGATAAAGTCTGAAGAACCCCATAGCAAGCACAAAATTTCCAAAACGCCACATAAACTAAAATTAATTCAATCATTCATTCACATTTATTTCTCTTAAAAAGATATTGCCACCTTAGCTGGTTAGGCTCAGTGGATACAGCGCCAGCCTGCGGACCAAAGGGTCTGGGGTTCGATTCCGGTCAAGGGCACGTATCTCAGTTGTAGGCTTCCTCCTCGGCACAGGCCCTGGTCAGGGCACATCAGGAGGCAACCAATTGATGTGTTTCTCTCACATCAATGTTTCTCTCTGTCTTCCCCCCTTTTCCCCTCTCTCTAAAAAATCAATGGAAAAATATCCTTGGGTGAGGATTAAAAAAAAAAACACAAAAAAGATACTGCCTACTCCCCTCCCCCGATGGAAAACGGACCCTCTAGAAAAGAGGCACGCTGCTTATTCTACGGCCTTACCCACACCCAGCAAACCGCCCAAGCACCAGCTTGAGAAGAATACTCCCTCTCCCCAACGTGTTGACTTACTAAAATCAACTACTTTCCGCCCTAACTGGTCTGGCTCAGTGGATAGAGCGTCAGCCTGTGGACTGAAGGGTCCCAGGTTCGATTCCGGTCAGGGGCATGTACCTTGGTTGCGGGCACATCCCCAGTAGGGAGTGTGCAGGCGGCAGCTGATCGATGTTTCTCTCTCATTGATGTTTCTAACTCTCTATCCCTCTCCCTTCCTCTCGGTAAAAAAAAAAATCAATAAAATATAGATTTTTAAAAATCAACTACTTTTCTCAATATCCATCATCTTAACTGGGAGTCCTTACTAGCAGGGAAAGACTAGCTCAGCCCCTGAGAGCCCTCCCCTTCTCTTCCAGGGAAACAGAAGTGTCCTTACCTCTGTTCTGAAAGTTTGAGCTCACATCTTTCATGATCACCAAGGTCTCTTTGGCATTCTGATCGGGCTGGGGGAGTCCTGGCTTGGGCAAGAAGGTGAGGAAGTGCTCCAGAACCAGCTGGTGGATGGTCTTGGGCCTGTTGGTAGCATCTTGAAGTAGGTCTTGGCCTAGCTTGGAGTTTGGAGGCACTCTCAGGATAAAGGACTGCTTTGGCTTGGGAGGCATCGCAAACACTTTTGCAGCCATCGCGCCTTGAAATCACGCACCACACTCGCTTGGGGAGAGCTTCAGAAGCCACCTCTCCCTGGAGAAAATCTGCCAGAAAGTTGTAGACAAGAGGTACCCTCGGTTACCCTCAAGATCAGGCAGGGTATGTCCTGCCCGTGTGGCTTGGGTAGTGAGGCCACAGGAGATCTAAGTCAGGAAAGAAAGCTCCGCTGGGGCAGGGAATTCATAGCTGAAATGGATTCTCTCAGTAAGGCCCGCAAGGAAGACCCGGAGAATGGGGGCTAGAGGATGTCCAACCTGCAGGGCCCATGGAAGGGAGCAAAGGCAGCCGACAGAAGACCAAGGGCCATTACCCTAAGAAATACAAGTGCAAATCCCACTGGGAGGAGTTGTTTAACTCATGCTGGTGGAGCAATGGGGCTAGAACAGCGGTCGCCAACCGGTGGCCCGCGAGGTCCGAGAAAGGTTGGCGACCGCTGGGCTAGAAGACAGGAAACCCGGGGCCAATACCGAGGGGTATTTGTATAGAAGTCCATCAGCTTTGGCCTGAATCTGAGCGCAGAGCCCTCGGATACCTTTCGAGGGGCCGCTGGTGGCTCGGGAAGAAAATGCAAGGCCGCAGGAGGTGCCCCCTTTATGCGGAGAGCGCTCTGCTGAAGGCGGCAAGGGACATCCCAGCAGGACCCCCAGTCCTAGCCCACGCTAGACCCTCTCCCATCGGTCGGGGGCTACCTTTAGCGCGCAGCCCGGCCGGGGCGTTGCCTGGGGCCAGCTCCAGGCTCCCTATCCAGCCGAGCTCCTCCAACAACGGACCACCATCCGCTCCCCAGAGGTTGCCTCCAGCCTGGTTCCCGCCCTCGCGGAGCACCTCACCTTTCGGAGGCTCTGCCACCCCTAGGCGCTCGCTGAGGGCAGCCCGGAGACCCAGGCTCGAGGAGAGACCGGGAAACTAGGCGCGAGAAGCCGAGCCCTCCCCTCGCCCTTGGGAGTGTCCTCACAATCTGCCCGAGACTATTGGTGCGCCGATACGTCAATTAGGAAAGACGGCAGGACGCGGTGCCTTCTGGGAGTCGGGGCACCTCAGCATCTGTGATGTCACGCCCGGTGCCTCGTTTCCGGTGCGATAACCTGGTCTCCCTACTCGGAGCGGGCAGTCTGCAGTTGAGGCGAGGCTCGAGGCAGACCGGCGGAGCTCACAGGGCTGGAGGGAGGCCAGACTGGAGACAGCCGCTTTCTCTGTGTCCCTACCTGGAAGACGGAAAGCAGAAGGCTAGCTCCAGTCCTCCATGACCGGCTAGCACCCCTCCAGGTACGGGCTAACTCTAGGAGCTGCTGGGAAATGTAGTTCAACTCTAATCATCCAATGGGAGGCCTCCAAGCGCGGCGGGTGGGGCGGAGCAGAGCCGTGGCTAGACCGGAAGCGAGTTGTCTCTGGGACCGGAAGGTTTGTTCCCGGCCCCCGCAGTTGCCGTGCAGCATCCGGGGTGAGCCAAAGGATTACGGGGGTGGGAAGTGAGTGGTTGTGCAGGGCTTCAGCCAGATCCTGGGTCCTTTCACAACTGCCCCTTCTATCAGGGCCGGCCAGGAGGTCAGAGCCTGGCGACCCTTCCCTCCTCTGCTTGCCCACTTCAACACATCTTACTTTGTAAGGAATCCTAATCGTTCTCGAACCATCACCGTTTCTGCTCTCAATTCCAGTTTCTCACTGACGCCTAACAGCGTCTTTTCTCTTTGCGTTGTTCCCACACACTGATCAGGGCTGGTATAACCCTAGGGATGATCTTATTCCTCTGTGCAACACCGGCCACCAGCAGGATGACGAAAGTAAGAATGTAAATGAATGCCTTTAGCATTTACTTATTTATTTACTTACTTCAGAGAGGGGAAGGGAGAGGGAGAGATGGAAACATCAATGATGAGAGAGAATTATCCGTGGGTTGCTTCCTGCCCTTCGAGCCCACAACCCGGGCATGTGCCCTGACCGGGAATCAAACCCTGACTCCTGGTTCATAGGTCGATGCTCAACCAACTGAACCACACCAGTCAGGGCTAGGGCTGAATGTCTTTTCTTAACCCTAACTATAGGTGACTCACTTAGCCATGGTTTAAAATATGTTATAGAGAGACAATTGTCAAAACTGTGGCACCAAACTTTTTTTAAAATAAAGATTACCTGCCTTTGCAGACATCAGAATTACTAAAAAAAACAAAACCCTTGCCGAAACCGGTTTGGCTCAGTGGATAGAGCATCGGCCTGCGGACTGAAAGGTCCCAGGTTCGATTCCGGTCAAGGGCATGTACCTGGGTTGCGGGCACATCCCCGGTGGGGAATGTGCAGGAGGCAGCTGATCGATGTTTCTCTCTCATCGATGTTTCTGACTCTCTATCTCTCTCCCTTCCTCTCTGTAAAAAATCAATAAAATATATTTAAAAAAAACAAAAACAAAACCCAACAACAACAACAAAAACCCTCCTTTAATCAAAGCAGTATGGTTTTAACTAAGAGTACATAAAATAGAACAGTAGAAGAGAATAGTAAGTGCCAAAATTGATCAGAATATATGGGAACCTATATGAAAGGGCAGCATTTCAACTTAGTGTAAAATAGATGGTGCTAGCAAAAACTGTTCTGAAAAAGAGTAAGACTCCTGTACTTATACTACATACAAAAAAATGGAATTTAATCAATAAAAGAACACATAAGAGAACACTGTTTAATGATGAAGCAAAACAGGAAACTGAGATGCCTTGAAATAAAATATAAACCATTGTGATAACATAGTTTTTAAAAACTATTAGTAAACATCGTTTAAAATTTTTCATTCATTTTAGTTCATTTTGCAAAAGTAAATCAGCTGACAGTGTGAATCCTATTGTAGAATTTGAAAGTTCAACACAAGATAAAATGATTTATTTTGTGGTAAACATGTGGAGACAAGTTTATAATAAATGAAGTTTTATCATAAAACAGAAAAAACCCCCACTATTAACTCAAACAAGAAATAGGCTGGAAAATCATTGTAAAAAGTCAGATAGCCCTAGCTGGTTTGGCCCAGCGGATAGAGTGTCGGCCTATGGACTGAAGGGTCTCAGGTTCGATTCTGGTCAAGGGCATATGCCTGGGTTGCAGGCTCGATCCCCAGTAGGGGGCGTGCAGGAGGCAGCCGATCAATGATTCTCTCATCATTGATGTTTCTCTCTCTCTCCCTTCCTCTCTGAAATCAATAAAAATATATTTAAAAAAACCATAAAGAATTAGACATTCCCAACATACAAAGAATACCTACCAACTGACAAAAGATGAAGGCAAAGGCTATGAAGTCGTTCCACAGAGCAGGAAAACTAACTGGTCATTAACTATTGAAAAGCTTGTTAGTGCTCCACCTGGTTTGGCTTAGTGGGTAGAGCATCAGCCTGTGGACTGAAAGGTCCTGGGTTTGATTCTAGTCAAGAACACATGTCTGGGTTGCGGGCTCAATCCCCAGTGGGGGAGGGGGACTGTAGGAGGCAGCCGGTCAGTGATTCTCTCTCATCATTGATGTTTCTATCTCTCCCTCTCCCTTCCTTTCTGAAATCAAAAATATATTTAAGAAAAAAGAAAAGCTGGTTAGTCGCTTTGGAAACAGTTCGGCAGTCACTCAAATTTTAACATAGAATTGCCATATGATCCAGCAATTCCGTTTCTAGGATAAACCTAAGAGAACTGAAAACAAATATCCACATAAAAGCTTATACATGAATAGCAGCATTATTTTTTAAAATATATTTTTATTGATTTCTGAGGGAAAGGGAGAGGGAGAAATAGAAACATCAATGATGAAAGAGAATCATTGGTCGGCTGCCTCCTGCATGCCCCACACTGGGATTGAGCCCACAACCTGGGCATGTGCCCTGACTGGAATTGAACTGTGACCTCCTGGTTCATAGGTCGATGCTCAACCCCTGAGCCATGCTGGCAGGGCTAGGAGCATATTTTTATAATGGCTGAAAAGTAGAAACAACCCAGATGTGTATCAACTAATGACTGATAAGTGGATAAACAAGGTGTAGTATTTATAATAATAATCTATAATAATAAAAGCATAATATGCTAATTAGACCATGGGGCTGCAAGGGAAGCTCGGTCATGGGTGCCAGCTGGCGGCTGGAGGGAAGCCCGGGTCCCGGGTGCCAGAGGGAAGCGGGTGCTGACAGCTGGGGGAAGGAAGGCCTATTCTTACACAAATTTCATGCATCGGGCCTTTAGTATCCCTATAATTATTCAGCAATAAAAAAGGAATAAAGTACTGACAATACACTGCAACATGGATTGACCAAGTTACTGATAATGGATTTGTTTTGGGGGTGATGAAATGTGCTGGAGTTTGTGATAATTTTTTGTACACATTGTGAATTGTACCAAAAACCACTTAATTGTATACTTTATTTTTTAAAAATTTTGTTTTATTGCTTAAAGTAGTACAAAGAGTGTTATATATGTCTCCTTTTTTCCTCCTTCTTGATATTCCCCCGGCTTCCCCTACCCCCCAGTGTCTTATGTCCATTAGTTATGCTTATATGCATGCATACAAGTTCTTTGGTTGATCTCTTACCCTCCCCTCCTGCCCCCAAACCTCCCCAGCCTTCCCACTGTAGTTTGATAGTCTGTTCAATGCTGCTCTGCCTCTGAATCTATTTTTGTTCATCAGTTTATAATGGACTTTATTATCCATAAATGAGTGAGATCATGTGGTATTTTTCTTTCATTGACTGGCATATTTCACTTAGCATAATGCTCTCCAGTTCCATCCATGCTGTTGCAAATGGTAAGAGTTCCTTCTTTTTTACAGCAGCGTAGTATTCCATTGTGTAGATGTACCACAGTTTTCTAATCCATTCATCTGCTGATGGGCACTTAGGCTGTTTCCAGATCTTAGCTATGGTAAATTGTGCTGCTATGAACATAGGGATACATATATCCTTTCTGATTGGTGTTTCTGGTTTCTTGGGATATATTCCTAGAAGTGGGATCACTGGGTCAAATGGGAGTTCCATTTTTAACTTTTTGAGGAAACTCCATACTGTCTTCCATAGTGGCTGCACCAGTCTGCATTCCCACCAGCAGTGCACGAGTGTTCCCTTTTCTCCGCATCCTCTCCAGCACTTGTCATTTTTGAATTGTTGATGATAGCCATTCTGACAGGTGTGAGATGGTACTTCATTGTTGTTTTGATAGTGACTTTGAGCATGTTTTCATATGTCTCTTGACTTTCTGAATGTCCTCTTTTGAAAAATGTCTATTTAGGTCCTTTGCCCATTTGATTGGATTGTTTATCTTCCTTTTGTTAAGTTGTATGTATACTTTATTTTTTAATTAAAAATTTTAGTTACAGCCCTAACCTGTTTGGCTCAGTGGATAGAGCGTCGGCCTGCGATCTGAAGGGTCCCAGGTTCGATTCCGGTCAAGGGCATGTACCTTGGTTGCAGGCACATCCCCAGTGGGGAGTGTGCAGGAGGCAGCTGATCGATGTTTCTGACTCTCTATCCCTCTCCCTTCCCTCTCCCTTCTTCTCTGTAAAATAATCAATAAAATATATGTAAAAAAAAAAATTTTAGTTACAGTTGACATTCAATCGTATTAGTTTCAAGTGTATAGTATAATGGTTAGACATTTATATAATTTACAAAGTGATTCCCCTAATAAGTCTAGTACCTAATTAGCAGCATACATATTTATTACAATATTAGTAACTATATTCCCTATGCTGTACTGTACTTTGCATCGTGGTGACTATTTTGTAACTGCCAGTTTATACTTCTTTTTTGTTCTTGTTGTTAATTCCCACCAGAGGATATTTTTCCCATTGCTTTTCAGAGAGAGTGGAAGAGAGGGAAGAGGAGGAGAGAGAGAAAAACATCAATATGAGAGAGACACATCAACTGGTTGCCTCCCACATGTGCTCTGAACAGGGGGTGGGGAGCAAACCCAAAACCCAGGGACATACTTGACCAGGAATCGAACCCACGACCCTTCAGCATGTGGGCTGATGCTCAAAACACTGGCAAGGGCCAGTTTGTACTTCTTAATCCTTTCATCTTTTTTTAGTCCCCAAACCCTTCTCCCATCTGGCAGCCATGCATTTGGTCTTTGTATCTATGAGTCTTGTTTCTGTTTTGTTCATTATTTTGCTCTTTAGATTCCACATATAAGTGAAATTATATGGTGTTTGTCTTCCTATGTCTGACTTATTATACTTAGCATAATACCCTCCAAGTCCATCTGTGTTTTTGCAAATGATAAGATGTCATTCTCTTTTATGGCTGAGTAATATTCCATTGTATTTATGTAGTATATCTTTTTTTAATGTATTTTTTATTATTGATGATATTACAGATATCTCTCATTTTTCTCCCTTGTTCCCCCCCTACCTACCACCCACTTTGAGCATTTTTTCATGTGTCTTTTGGCCATTTGTATGTCCTCTTTGGAGAAATGTTTATTTCTCCAAAATGTCTTCTGTCCATTTTTTAATTGGATTGTTTGTCTTTTTTTGTTGTTGAGTTGTATGAATACTCTATATATTTTGGATATCAATCCCTTATCAGATGTATTATTATTTTTTTAAATATATTTTATTGATTTTTCACAGAGAGGAAGGGAGAGAGAGATAGAGAGTTAGAAACATCGATGAGAGAGAAACATCGATCAGCTGCCTCCCGCACATCTCCCACTGGGGATATGCCCGCAACCCTGGCACATGCCCCTGACCGGAATCGAACCCGGGACCCTTCATTCTGCAGGCCGACGCTCTATCCACTGAGCCAAACCGGTTTCGGCTATCAGATGTATTATTGGCAAATATGTTCTCCCATTCAGTGGGTTTCATTTTCAATTTGATGGTGGTTTCTTTTGCTGTGCAGAAGCTTTTTATCTTGATGTAGTCACATTTTCCTTAGTTTCCTTTGCCTTAGGACAGTGGTCGGCAAACTCATTAGTCAACAGAGCCAAATATCAACAGCATAACGATTGAAATTTCTTTTGAGAGCCAAATTTTTAAAACTTAAACTATATAGGTAGGTACATTGTTATTAACTTAATTAGGGTACTCCTAAGGCTTAGGAAGAGCCACACTCAAGGGGCCAAAGAGCCGCATGTGGCTCACGAGCCGCAGTTTGCTGCCTGTTCTTGTGCCAGTACCATGGCTTTTTTGGTTATAATGAATTTGTAGTATAGTTTGATATTGGTATTGTGATCCCTCCTACTTTGTTCTTCTTTCTCAAGATTGCTGCAGCTATTCAGGATCTTTTATGGTTCCATATACATTTTTGGAGTATTTATTCTAATTGTGAAGTATGCCATTGGTATTTTAATAGGGATTGTGTTGAATCTGTAGATTGCTTTGGATGGTATAGACATTTTAATGACGTGGAGTCTTCCAATCCATGAACATGGTATATGCTTCCATCTCTTTGTATCTTCCTCTATTTCTTTTTCAGTGTCCTATAGTTTTTGTTTGTTTGTTTGTTTTTACTTCCTTGGTTAAGTTTTACTTCCTTGGTTAAGTTTATTGCTAGGTATCTTATTTTGTTGTTATTGTTGCAATAGTAAATGGGATTGCTTTTTTTTTCATTTCTCTTTTTGAGAGTTCATTATTAGTATAAAAATGCCATAACAAAAACAGGAAAAAACACAGAAATAAATATGCCATAGATTTATGGATGTTTATTTTGTATCCTGCTACCTTGCCAAATTCATTTATTAAGTCTAGTAGTTTCCTGGTGGAGTCTTTTGGGTTTTCTATGTACAATATCATATCATTTCGAATAATGACAGTTTTACTTCCTCCTTTCCATTTTGGATGTCTTTTACCTCTTCTTGTCTAATTGCTGTGGCTAGGACTTCCAGTACTATGTTGAATAACAGTGGTGAAAGCAGGCATCTTTGTCTTGTTCCTGTTCTTAAGGAAAACACTTTTAGTTTTTGCCCATTGAGTACTATGTTGGCTGTAGGTTTCTAATATATGGCCTTTATTATGTTGAGGTGTGATCCCTCTATTCCTGCTTTACTGAGAGTTTTTATCGAAAAAGGGTGCTGGAGTTTGTCGAATGCTTTTTCTGCATCTATTGATATGATCATGTGATTTTTATCTTTCAGTTTGCTTATGTGATGTATCATTTATTGGTTTGTGAACATTGTACCAGCCTGGCATCCCTGGAATAAATCCCACTTGATCATGGTGTATGATCTTTTTAATATATTGCTGGATCCAATTTGCTAATATTGTGTTGAGAGTTTTAGCATTTATGTTCATCAGGGATATTGGCCTGTAATTTTCTTTCTTTGTAGTGTATTTATCTGGTTTTGGAATTGGGATAATGCTGGCTTTGTAAAAAGAGCTTGGAAGTGTTCCTTCCTCTTCCATTTTTTTGTAATAGAGTGAGAAGGATAAGTGTTAGTTCTTCTTTGAATGTTTGGTAAAATTCACCTATAAATCCATCTGATCTGATCCAGGGCTTTTGTTTGCTAGTTTTTAAATTACTGCTTCAATTTCATCAGTTGTTATTGATCTCTTTGGGTTTCCTGATTCTTCCTGTTTGAGTTTTGGAAGATTGGATGTTTCTAGGAATTTGTCCATTTCACCCAGGTTGTTCAGTTTGTTGACATATAGTTGCTTACAGTCCTTTGTATTTCTGTGGTGTCCATTGTTATATTACTTCTTTCATCTCTGATTTTATTTATTTGGGTCCTTTCTCTTTGTTTCTTGATGAGTCTGGGTAGGAGTTCATCTATCTTCATTTATCTTTTCAGAGAACCAGCTCTTGGATTTATTGATTTTTTAAAAATATATATTTTATTGATTTTTTACAGGGAGAAAGGGAGAGGGATAGAGAGTTAGAAACATCGATGAGAGAGAAACATCGATCAGCTGCCTCCTGCATACTCCCTACTGGGGATGTGCCCACAACCAAAGTATATGCCCTTGACCGGAATCGAACCTGGGACCCTTGAGTCCACAGGCTAATGCTTTATCCATTGAGCCAAACCGGTTAGGGCTATTGATCTTTTGTACTTTTTTTTTTAGTCTCTGTGTCATTTATTTTCACTCTGATCTTTATTATTTCCTTCCTTCTACTTCCTCTGGGCTTTTCTTGCTGTTCTCTTTCTAATTTATTTAGTTTTAGAGTTAGATAGCTTATTAGTTCTTTTTCTTATTTCTTGAGGTAGGCTATGAATTGTAGTGCTATGAAATTCCCTCTCAGGACTGCTTTTGCCGAGTTCCATAGGTTTTTGGTGGTTGTATGTTCATTTTCATTTGTTTCCAAGAAGTTTTAAATTTCTTCCTTAATCTCATTGGTAACCTATTCATTGTTTAATAATATGCTATTTAGCCTCCATGTATTTGAGTATTTTTGAGGTTTTTTAAATTATTATTGCAGTTGATTTCTAACTTCATGCCATTGTGATCTGAGAAGATGTTTGGTATTGTATCAATCTTATTGAATTTGTATAGACTTGTTTTGTGCCCTAACATGTGGTCTATCTTTGAGAATGTTCCATGTGCACTTGAGAAGAATGTATATTCTGTTGCGTTAGGGTGAAATGTTCTGTAAATATTGGTTAGATCCATCTGATCTAGTGTGTCATTTAAGGCCTCTGTTTCCGTGTTAATTTCTTGTCTGGAAGATCTATCCAATGATGTCGGTGGGGTGTTAAAGTCCCCCACTATGAATATTTTGCTGTCAGTCTCTCCCTTAAGGTCCATCAAGTGTTTTTTAATGTACTTAGGTGTTCCTATATTGGGTGCATATGTGTTTACAAGGGTTATATTTTCTTGTTGAATCATTTCTTTAGTATTATGAAGTGGCCTTCTTTGTCTCTTCTTATGACCTTTGTTTTGAAGTCTATTTTGTCTGATATAAATATTGCTACTCCAGCTTTTTTTCCCCTTTCCATTTGCACGGAATATATTTTTCCATCCCTTCACTCTTAGTCTGTGTTTATCTTTTGTTTTGAGGTGGGTCTCTTATAGACAGCATATATATGGGCCTTGTTTTCTTATCCATTCAGTCACCCTATCTCTTTTGACTGGAGCATTTAGTCAATTTACCTTTAAGGTTGTTATTGATAGGTATTTATTGCTATTTTTATTTTCTTTATGCCTATGATCCTCTCTCTCCTTTTCTTCTTAAAGCATTTAACATTTCTTGCAATGCTGGTTTAACCTCTTTTTGTTTGGAAAGCTTTTTATTTCACCTTCAATTTTAAATGATAGCCTTGCTGGATACAGTAGTCTTGGATTTAGTCCCTTGCTTTTCATTACTTCAAGTACTTCATGCCACTCCCTTCTGGCCTGAAGTGTTTCTCTTGAGAAGTTGGTTGACATTCTAATGGGAACTTTTTTGTATGTAATTTTCTCTCTCTCTTGCTAACTTTAAGATTCTTTCTTTGTCTTTAACATTTGCCATTTTAATTTTGAGGTGTCTAGGTGTGGTCTCTTTGAGTTATCTTGATTGGGACTCTCTGTGCCTCCTGAACTTGTGTGGCGTTTTCCTTCACCACATTGGGGAAGTATTCTGTCATTATTTCTTTAAACAGGTTCTCTGTTCCTTGTTCATCTGCTGCACCTTCTGGTATTCCTGTAATGCAGATGTTGTTACGTTTCATGTTGTCCCAGAGTTTTCTTAAGCTATTTTCCTACTTTTTAATTCTTTTTTCTATTTCCTGCTCTAATTGGGTATTTATTTCTACCATGTCTTCCAAATCCTCTGCCTCATCCAGTCTACTGTTAATCTCTTCCAGTATGTTCTTCACGTCAGATATATCATTCTTCATTTCTGTCTGGGTCCTGTTAATGGCCTTTATTTCACTTCTCATGCTGTTGTAATTTGCACAAAGTTCCATAAGCATCTTTTTTTTAAAAATTGAATCTTTATTGTTCAGATTATAACAGTTGTTCCTCTTTTTTCCCCTCATAGTACCCCTCCACTCGGTTCCCACCCCACCCTCTGCCATTACCCCCCCGACTGTCCTCATCCATAGGTGTATGATTTTTGTCCAGTCTCTTCCCGCACCCCCACACCCCTTTCCCCCCTGAGAATAATCAGTCTACTCCCTTTCTATGCCCCTGATTCTATTATATTCACCAGTTTATTGTGTTAATCAGATTATTTATTCACTTGATTTTTAGATTCACTTGTTGATAGATGTGTCTTTGTTGTTCATAATTTGTATCTTTATCTTTTTCTTCTTCTTCTTCTTCTTCTTCTTCTTCTTCTTCTTCTTCTTCTTCTTCTTCTTCTTCTCCTCCTCCTCCTCCTCCTCCTCCTCCTCCTCCTCCTCCTTCTTCTTTCTTCTTCTTCTTCTTCTTCTTCTTCTTCTTCTTCTTCTTTCTTCTTTCTTCTTTCTTTCTTCTTCTTCCTCCTCCTCCTCCTCCTCCTCCTCCTTCTCCTCCCACCTCCTCCTCCTCCTCCTCCCCCTCCCCCTCCTCCTCCTTCTTCTTCTTCTTCTTCTTCTTCTTCTTCTTCTTCTTCCTCCTCCTCCTCCTCCTCCTCCTCCTCCTCCCCCTCCTCCTCCTCCTCCTCCTTCTTCTTCTTCTTCTTCTTCTTCTTCTTCTTCTTCTTCTTCTTCTTCTTCCTCCTCCTCCTCCTCCTCCTCCTCCTCCTCCTCCTCCTCCCTCCTCCTCCTCCTCCTCCTCCTCCTCCTCCTCCTCCTCCTCCTCTTCTTCTTCTTCTTCTTCTTCCTTCTCCTTCTTCTTCCTCCTCCTCCTCCTCCTTCTTCTTTCTTCTTCTTCTTCTTCTTCTTCTTCTTCTTCTTCTTCTTCTTCTTCCTCCTCCTCCTCCTCCTCCTCCTCCTCCTCCTCCTCCTTCTTCTTCCTCCTCCTCCTCCTCCTCCTCTTCCTCCTTCTTCTTCCTTCTCCTCCTCCTCCTCCTCCTTCCTCCTCCTCCTCCTCCTCCTCCTCCTCCTCCTCCTTCTTCTTTCTTCTTCTTCCTCTTCTTCCTCTTCCTCCTCCTCCTCCTCCCCCTCCTCCTCCCCCCTCCTCCTCTTCCTCCTCCTCCTCCTCCTTCTCCTCCTCTCACCCCTCTTCTTTCTTCTTCTTCTTCTTCTTAAAGGATACCTTTCAGCATTTCATATAATACTGGTTTGGTGGTGATGAACTCCTTTAGCTTTTCCTTATCTGTGAAGCTCTTTATCTGACCTTCAATTCTGAATGATAGCTTTGCTGGATAAAGTAATCTTGGTTGTAGGTTCTTGGTATTCATCACTTTGAATATTTCTTGCCATTCCCTTCTGGCCTGCAAAGTTTCTGTTGAGAAATCAGCTGACAGTCGTATGGGTACTCCCTTGTAGGTAACTGTTTTTCTCTTGCTGCTTTTAAGATTTTCTCTTTGTGTTTTGCTCTTGGCATTTTAATTATGATGTGTCTTGGTGTGGTCCTCTTTGGATTCCTTTTGTTTGGGGTTCTCTGCGCTTCCTGGACTTGGAAGTCTATTTCTTTCACCAGATAGAGAAAGTTTTCTGTCATTATTTCTTCAAATAGGTTTTCAATATCTTACTCTCTTCTTCTGGCACCCCCATAATTCAGATGTTGGTATGCTTGAAGTTGTCCCAGAGGCTCCTTACACTATCTTCATATTTTTGGATTCTTTTTGCTTTTTGTTTTTCCAGTTGGGTGTTTTTTGCTTCTTCATATTTCAAATCTTTGACTTGATTCTTGTGATCCTCTAGTCTGCTGTTGGAACTCTGTATAATATTCTTTATTTCAGTCAGTGTATGCTTAATTTTTAGTTGGTCCTTTTTCATAACCTCGAGGGTCTCAATAGATTTCTTGAGGCTCTCACTAAATTTATCAACAGTTTCTAGAAAATTCTTGAAAAACCTTATAAGTGTGGTTTTGAACTCTATATTCAGTAGTTTGCTTTCCTGCATTTCTGTCATTTGTGACCTGTTTCTTTGTCTCCACATTTTTTATGCTGCCCTGTGTTGATAGAGTGGCTTTCTGTGCTAGGTGTCCTATAGGGCCCAGTGGCTCAGCTTCCCCAATTACCTGAGGTGGACACTCTTGGTGCACCCCTCTGTGGGCTTTGTGCACAGTCTTATTATAGTTAAGCCTTGATTGTTGTAGGTATCACTGGGAGGAATTGACCTCCAGGCCAATTGGCTGTGAGAATCAGCTATGTCTGCAGTGGGAGAACTTCTGTGCTGAAGACACCCTTCTGGGGCAAGACTTGCTTCAGTGGGGCTTTGGTGCTCACTGAGTCTGCTCCCTGAGTGTGTCCCTTATGGATCTGAGGAGTTGTAATCTGGATGGTCCCACTCTGACCACTGGGTACACTGGCTCTTGGATCTCTAAGGAGGTGCTAATTTAGCCTCTGCCTGAGGCTATCCAGCTGGAGCTATGGAGAGCTCTGCAGATTCCTCTTCTTTGTTTGGGGTTTGGAGGTGCCCAGATGAGGCCCAGCTGTGAAGCAATGCAAGCTGCTGTGGGGCCTTGGGTGTTCTTTTGGAAGTTTTTGGTCTCTCTGACCCAGCTGCAGTTTGTTAGGTAATTTTCAGATTGCAAAGGGCCAGGCCTTTCATATGCAAAAGCCTCTGTGCACAGCTTTGGTGGGGTGGGGTCTCAGGGGATCAACAGGGCAGAGCAAGCAGCTATGGCTGCTCCTCAGTCCTACCCTAAGAGGCCCCGTGTCTCAGTGTCCCGGTAATCGCTGCAAGCACCTCTGAGAGAAAGTCGCCCTCGAGTTCTGACATGCCAGACAGTCCAGTTTCTTCCCGTATGAGTCTGGGTCCCCAGAGACTCACCCTGAACTAGAGTTCAGAGCTGTCAGGAGCTTGAGACTCCCTCCCGATTGAAAAAGACAACTGTGTCCTCAGTTGCCAGCCCTTTCCGAATGAGCCTCCGTACCTCTGCACTTTACTTCCGCACCTCCTCTGAGTCTCAGTGTGCTTTTCTCTTTCCTTCTAGTTGTAGAATTTCCACTCAGCCAGCCCTCCTGTGGTTCTGGATGATGTCCGTTTTGTCTTTAGTTGTATTTTTGAAGTGGTTGTGCGGTGTTTACCTATGCCGCCATCTTGGTTTTCCCCCTCCATAGGCATCTTTATAACCATTGCTTTGAACTCTATTTCTGATAGGTGGCTTGCCTCCATCTCATTTAGTTCTTTTTCTGGAGATCCCTTCTTTTCTCTCATGTGGGGGCTGTTTCATTTTCTCCCCATTTTAGCTGTCTCTTTATATTTGCTTCTATGTGTTAGAACTGCTATGCTTCCCAGTCTTTGTAGGATGGCCTTATGTAGAAGGTGTTTTGAGGGGTCCAGTGGTGTAGTCTCTTTGTTCACCTGAGCTGGATGCTCTAGGAATGCCCCCTGTGTGCATTGTTTGGGCTCTCATGTTGTAATAGGGACTTATTGTTGATGTCCCATTTATGGGAGGGGTCTCCCCTCTGACTTGCTGCCAGTGAGGTTCAACCCCAATGTCTTTTTGCCAGCTGTCCAGAGTTCGGGGACTCCTTAGCCCACAGGATGGGTCTGCCTTGTGTCTCACACCTTGATTGACCCTCTTCTGGCCTGTACTTCCTTCCTCCATGGAGCTGGTCCAGCAGGTGTCCGCTGCAGGTACTTGGGGTCTTGCTGGCTTTTGCCTCTCTGAGCAGTCTCCCATATCTTCTTAATCCAGTCATCTATCAATGGATACTTAGGCTGCTTCCATATCTTGACTATTGTATATGAAATGTACACCATTGTCTCTTTTATAGCCTTTGTTTTAAAGTCTATTTTGTTTGATGTAAGTATTGCTATTCCAGATTTTTAAACTTATATTTGCAGGAAATATCTTTTTATATCCCTTTAGTTTCAGTCTTTTGATTGGAAGTGGGACTCTTGTAGGCAGTGTGTATGTATATACAGTATATCTTGTTTTCTTCTCTATTCAGCCACCCCATGTTTTTTGATTGATGCATTTAATTCATTTACATTTAAAGTAATTGTTGATAGATATGTAGTTGCTGATATTTTATTATTCATACTTTTTATTGTTTTTGATTCTTCTTAAAGAAGGGCTGCCCTAGCTAGTTTGAATCAGTGGATAGAGCATCAGACTGAGGACTGAAGGGTCCTGGGTCCAGTTTTGGTCAAGGGCACATGCCCGGGTTGTGGGCTCAATCCCCAGTAGTGGGCATGCGGGAGGCAGCCAATCAATGATTCTCTCTCATCATTGATGTTTCTATGTCTCCCTTTCCCTTACTCTCTGAATCAATAAAATATGTTTAAAAAAAAAGAAGAAGAAGAAGAACAAGGGCCTTTAACAGTTCTTTAATGCTGATTTGTTGGTGATGAATCCCTTTAGGTTCTTCTTGTCTGGCAGACTGTTTACCCTCCTTTGATTCTAAATGATAGCCCTGCTAGGTAGAGTAATCTTGGTTGTAGGTCCAGTTTTTCATCACTTGAATATTTCATGGCAGTCCCTTTTGGCCTGCAAAGTTCCTGTTGAGAAGTCAGCTGACAATTTTATGGGAGCTCTCTTATAGATAACTAATTGCTTTTCTCTTACTGCTTTTAATTTTCTCTCTGTCGTTAACCTTTGGCATTTTAATTATGATGTGTCTTGATGCAGGCCCCTTTGGGGTTCATCTTGTTTGGGACGCTCTGTGCTTCCTGGACTTGTATGTCTATTTCAAGTAGGTTTTCAATCTCTTGCTCTCTCTTCTTTTTGTGGTACCCCTATGATGCAATGTTGTTGTGGTATCCCAGAGGTCCCTTAAACTATCCTCATTTTTAAAAATTCTTTTTTTCTTTTTGCTGTTCTGATTGGGTGGTGTTTGGTTTTTTGTTTTTGTTTTTGTTTTTGTTTTTAATATATTTTATTGATTTTTTTACAGAGAGGAAGGGAGAGAGATAGAGAGTCAGAAACATCGATGAGAGAGAAACATCGATCAGCTGCCTCCAGCACAT
This sequence comes from Myotis nattereri, assembly GCF_964212035.1. Lineage (NCBI taxonomy): Eukaryota > Metazoa > Chordata > Mammalia > Chiroptera > Vespertilionidae > Myotis > Myotis nattereri. Next base: position 100,458,129 of record NC_138079.1, on the reverse strand, counting down.
CCCCCACTGGGGATGTGCCCGCAACCCAGGTACATGCCCTTGACCAGAATCGAACCCGGGACCCTTCAGTCCGCAGGCCGATGCTCTATCCACTGAGCCAAACCGGTTTTGGCAGTGTTTGTTTTTTTTAATCCTCACCTGATGATATGTTTTACTGATTTTAGAGAGAGAGGAAGGAAGAGAGAGAAAGAGAGAAACATCAATGTGTGAGAGAGAAACATTGACCTATTGCCTCCCATACATGCCCTAACTGGGGATTGAATCCACAACCTATATGTGTCCTGACGAAGAATTGAACCCACAAATTTTGGGATAATGTTCCAACCAACTGAGCCACCCAGCCAGGGCTGATTGGGTGTTTTTCATTAGCTTGCCTTTCAAATTGCTGATTTGATTTTCTTCTTTATCTAATCTATTGATTTCATCTAATATAGTCTTCATTTCAGTTATTTTAGTATTCATTTCTGACTGGTTCTTTTTAATGGTTTCCCCTTCTTGTGTAAGTTCATTGAGCATCATTATAATCAGTGTTTGGAACTCTGTATTCAGTAGATTCCTTGCCTCCATTTTGTTTAGTTCTTTTTCTGGAGTTTTGTCCTGTTCTTTCATTTGGGACATATTTCTTTGTCTTCTCATTTTGGCTGCCTCCCTGTATCTATTTCTATGTATTAGGTAGATCTATGTTTCACAGTGTTGGCAAGGTGACCTTATCTAGTAGGTGTCCTGTGGGGCCCAGTGGTGAAGACTCCCTGCTCACCTGAGCTGTGTGCTTCAGGGGTGTTCCTGGTATCATTTTGTGTGCTCTCCTGTTCTAGTTGAGCTTTGATTGCCATTGACATGTCAGTGGTGGGCTTGACCCTAAGGTGGACTGACTGTGAGGACTGGCTGTGACTATAGTGTATGAGCTAGAGTGCGGGGGTTGACTCTGTGGAGAGTTAGTCACTGTACTGAGGCTCTGGTGCATGTGGAGTCTACAGGTTGTTTGTGTCATTTATGGAGCTAATTTGGTGATGCTCTGGTATGATCTGAAGCCAGCCACCAGGTGTGTTGGTTCTGGGGCCTTTGGGAGGGGCTCCAGTGCAGGCCCAGATCAGCCATTACCTGTGCCTGGTCTGGGGACAAGTGATGTGAGCTACAAAGTGATGTTTGTTAGTGCCTGTGCTGGACTTGGAAACACTTGGGAGAGGCTCTGGTGCAGACCAAGGACTACCGCCACTAGTCCTGGGCCAGTTAACCAGAGGTAGAGGTCATGCCCAGGCCGACTGCTGTTTGTTTGGAGTTTGTGGACCTTTTAGAGATTTGATGAAAGTCCACACAGTGTGGGCCCAGACTGGCAGTTTGCGAGGAACAGCCACTGAAAGAGGTTTGGTTTGGTGTGTGAGTTAAATAGGGTGGGTTTCAGGGAATCAACAGTGTGGGGTGAGTTTGATAGTAACTCAGATTTGGTATCAGCCTGTGTTTGCTGGCTGTGTGCAGGGAGGATTCAACAAAGGAACAATGGTGCTTGCAGCAGTCTAGTCCCAGGGAGAGCTGCTCCTCCAGCCTTCCAAAAGCCAAACAAGTCAGTTTCATCCAGTCTCTTCCTGCAATTTTTTGAGTGCTGTCCCTGAACTGGAGTCAGAGTCAGTGAGTATGTCAGCAAGTAAGTTTGTACACAGGCCCTTGAAAAGGAATACCTGGGACAACAGCAGCCCTCCATGTCACCCAGACAGAATCTCCACTGATTTTCACAGCCAGATGTTTTGGAGAATCCTTTTCCTGGCACCGGTGCTATGGTCTGTGCCCAGTGTAGCGCTGGGACCCCTGGCTCCACAGGGAGGACCTCCATAGCTGAGACCAGGCTGGGACCAGCCTGTTTCATGTCTTTGCCCTCCTACCAATCTTGTGAGACTTCTTATTATATCCTCAGTTGTACGAGTTTTGTTCAGCTAGTCTTCAGATGGTTCTCAAGGATGGTTGTATAATTTCGTTGTAATTTGATGTGGTTGTGGGAGAAGGCAAGCATGTAGGAATAGGAAGTACTATATACTTTAAAAGAGTGAATTGTATGATATGTGAATTATATAACAATAAAAAACCACCAGACACAGGGAAAATTTCATCTTACATATACAAATGTTTAGTATCTAAAATATTTATAAAGAACTACTACAAATAAAAATAGTTAAGTATCTAGATTCTATAAGTAAATAGTCAAAGGAGCTATATAATTTCTATAGAAGGAAACAAAAAGTAGAAATTCACTTGGAAAAATTCAGTGCCTCAATAAATATTAATGATATGAAACACAGGTAAAACCCCATTACATCTCTGTTAAATCAGCAAAAAAAAAAAAAAAAGTCAAACATTGCTTTGGGCAGAAACATTTTTTAATCTTTCTGAAGGATTGTCTGGCCACTGTAGTAAGTGTTATCAAATAGTTTATATTTTAGAACCATTTTAGGAATAACAGGAGAAAAAAATAAGTGTTTGGGGAGGTGGGGGAAAATATATACAAAGCTGGTTGTGAAAAGGTTATTAGTAAGGGATAATTGGGAGTAATAAATGACCAACCATAGGGAACAGCTAAACAAGTAGGGCACGTGAACTGTGTCAGCATATAGATTATTCGCATAGAACCAAGCTCCATGAAGACAGCAAAGCATGTGTTTTGTGGTCTGGTCATAACCATGGAGAACTGGAGTCCAATTTGGCTCTAGTGTGCAGATGTGGAAAGAGGAGGTGCAGTAGGAAGAATTTGGAGTTTAATCTTGATTTGATCCCCCCACCCCTTATATCCTTTCTCTTTACATGTCTTTAAATGAGGATGATAGCGGGACATCTGTGAACTAAAGCACCTAATATTCCCACAGATTTTCAGACAGAGATTAGGACAGAAAATGTGATACTTAGAATATATGTCAAATGTTTTCCCACCACCGTAGCTCCATCTCTTTCATGGTGTTCAGTGGGGAAATGGTATCTCACAGCAATCAATCAAGTGACAGCAAATGGAATTATGATTAAATCTTCTAATCAGTTTATTTATCAGGCACAGCCAATACTCTTAAGAACCATAGTTCATTAATCCAGATACAAAAAAAATTTATAGCAAGCTACTTTGCTTATTTTTCCTCCCTAGACAAGTCCTCAAGACAGGGGAGAATAAAATGAGGGGACATATCCTTGCCATGGGTACTGAGGGAACATGAGGGTGGAATCTCTGTCGCCGGAGCATCTTAGGGTGTTAATCCATACAAGGGTTTATTAAGCCATGCACTTTCTACTCTGAAAAAAACATGGCATGTCATTAGCATATGTGTTCTCTTCACCCTTGGTTTACCATTATTTGAGTACCTAGCTTATTTCTACTACTATTCCATAAGCTCCTAGGACACAAAGACTATTCTCTGATTTATTATATTTCCGAAAGCACCCAGAACCCAATGTACGTTCAATAATAACTGGTGAGGGTATAAGTTCAAAGTACAAGGCTGGGAGTTGGAAGAGAGATACAAAGTGTAGGGCTTTCAGTGAGGCCCCTGGTCACCGACTGGACAGATGGTGAGAGGATCCATGTTCTTCCCTCCATCATGTGTCCCAGGGCTGAAGATCGCTTGAAGGGGCCCAGAGAAAGAGAAGCTGGTGAATGTGTAGATGTGCGATTTGGCTGTCACATTGTAAAAGGAAATGTCTCCAGCCTTGTAATCCAGGAAGATGCCCACACGCCTGGGGGGCTCCCTCATCCGCAGGCGGGTCGGGGGAAAGGTGGATGCCTGGTACTCATTTCGCTTCATCATCATCACCACCCAGTAGCCATTCTCCGGCGACAGAGTCATGTTCCCCTTTCTGCTTGTGGATGCCTTGCAAATACCCAGGACCCACCCTGTCTTGTCTCCCACCTCCACTTCCCAGTAATGACGGCCAGAGCGGAAGCTTGGAGAGCCCAGGGCAAAAATGCAGCTATCAAATCTTTCTGGACTGTCAGGCATATGGATCCACTTGTTTCCAAGTCTAGCACTCTTCAGGTCATCAGAGAGGATGAGGTTGGGGTGGGCAGTTTCTGCATCCAGAATCACATTAACTGCAGAGAGAATTAGAATACCTAGCTGGGAGTCAATGGGCAACATCCCCACAGGTTCACCCCACCTCCAGAAAACATGGACAGGGATCCATCAGGCCAAGACCACTCGCCTTGATCTTGTACTTACCGGCATGTGCCTGAGCATCAATCAGTTCTGGAACTACAGAGAAAAAAAGAGATGAGGGGGGAAATCCTGAGCATTCCCACTCAGAGGGCTAAATCTACCTGGATCCCCACAACAAGGAAAGACAAGAACCCATATGCTCAGGACCTGATTCCTCTGCTTGGCTATAACCCCATTCCTCCCAGGCACCAGGGCCTCTCTGGTCTGGTGAGTTGACCCAGCTAAAGGAGTTTCGCACAGAACCTGTGAGGGCCTGTTACGACCTTTCTCTTGCCTTTGTTACAGGTATTTTTCTCACTGTCTTCTAAATAATGCCCAGAAATCAACAGTACAAGGAAATACCATAATAACTCCTGCTCAGCACATACCACCACCAGAGTACTTACCATTGAAGGTTTCCATTTCTGAACGCAGGGTTCCTAAAGGAGAAAGAGAACTAGAGTTAATTTCCCCAGCTAGGGACAGATCAGAAGGAGGCTGAAGGCAGAATCAGAAGACTGAGAGATGGAGAAGGGATGCTCGGGGGCTCTGGGCTACATGGATCTCTGGGAGGAAGTGAGTGGGCACCTTCTATCTTCCCCCAAGCCCACCTACCTGAGAAATGCTTCATGCTCTTCTCCACAAACTCTGATTTCTGGAGGAGCAGGTGGATCTTCTCTTTCACCTCTAGAGGGGTGGCCCATGGCTCAGGGACAGTCACTGTCTTGACTCTAAAGATAAAAGACTATTGTCCAGAGAGGGCTGGAGCATGGAGTGGCCCAAGCTCCCATAAAATGGAGGGAGGTACAGCCTCCACAGGGCACACCCAGCCCCGCCTGGGCTTTGCAAAAAAAATTCCTCCCTGGACTTCAAGTTCTAAACATTGGTCCTCAACTTTGACCATGAATTTGCATCACCTGGGGAGTTTTTATTTTTTTTAATCTATTTTTATGTATTTCAGAGAGGAAGGGAGAGGGAGAGAGAGATGGAAATATCAATGATGAGAGAGAATCATTGATCAGCTGCCCACAACCTGGGCATGTACCCTGACTGGGAATTGAACCATGACCTCCTGGTTCATAGGTCGACACTCAACCACTGAGCCAAGCCAGCCAGGCTCACCTGGGGAGTTTTTAAAAGCACTGATGTTAAAACCACAACGAATTTTAATAATAGCTTTAAAATGCTTCTGATATTGAAATGCTCAGCCCAGAATTATCTATGTCAAATTAATTATACTTCCTCAGTCATTTCCTTTCTATTGAAATAAAATGATAATAGATGAGGAAAAAACACAATGAAATATTACTTCACACCCATTAGTATGGCTGTTGTTAAGAACAAAAATAGCCCTGGCCAGGTAGCTCAGTTGGTTAAAGTGTCATCTCAATATACTAAGGTTGTGGGTTTGATCCTTGGTCAGGGCATGTACAAAAATCAACCAAGGTATAACATAAATAAGTGGAACAACAAATCAGTGTTTCTCTCTCCCCTTTCCTGCCTCTCTAAAAATCAATCAATAAAAACAATTTAAAAAGAAAAAGAACAAGCTTTAGTAAGGATGTAGAGAAAGTTGAACCCTTGTACATTGCTGATGGGAATGTAAAATTGTGCAGACACTGTGGGAAATATTATGGTGGTTCCTCAAAAAAACTAAACATAGAATTACTACATAATAGAGAAATTCCATATCTGGGGATATACCCAAAAGAATTGAAAGCAGAGACTCAAACAAATATGTCTATATCAATATTCATAGCATTATACACAATAGCCAAAAGGTGGAAGCAATCTAGTGTCCATTGATGGAAGACTGGATAAACAAAATATGATATATACACACAATGGAATATTATTCAGCCTTAAAAAAGGAATGAAATTCTGACGCCTGCTATAGCATGTAGACATTATGCTAAAGGAAATAAGCCAAACACAAAAGTACAAATATTTTTTGATTCCACTTACATGAAGTAGTTAGAATAGTCAAATTCACAAAGACAGAAAGTAGAGTGTTGAGTGCCAGGGGTTGGGGTTGGGGGGAATGAGATGTTTAATGGTATGGAATTTCCATTTGGAAAGATGAAAAAGTTCTGGAGATGGATGGTGGTAATGGTTGCATAATAATGTGAATGTACTTAATGCCACTAAACATACATTTAAAAATGATTAAAATGGTAAATTTTATGTTATGTATATTTTACCACAAAAAAAAAGACTTGAAATATTGATTCCTGAGTTACACTCCTGAAGATTCAGCTTTAAGTCAGCAGCCCTAGCCTGGATGTCAGGATTTTGTAAAGCTCAGGGGGTGATTGTAATTTCCGGCCTCCTCCCTTCCATTCCCTCCCCTGCCTGCGGGGCTTTGCAGCTCCACTCCAGGAAAGTGCTTCCCTCCCTGAGGCTACAGGCACTCTGCAGGAACGGTTTTCTTGAGGTGAATTGCATAGGACACAATCTATTAGGGAAGTTTCTTAGGACACCACTAACAGCATGGCAGGCTGTATTCATTCTTTCCAGTCTTCAACCCCATTTTCTTCCTCCCGATCACACTCCAGTTTTTGCTACACAAATCCAGAAAGGCCTTAGGTAGCAGCAGGAAATGGGAAGAGCCCAGGAAGGAGTCCCAGACCCAGGGCTGGGAACATCTCCCTTCTAGGACTGCCTTCCCAAATGCTTCCTGCAGGACACCCAAGGGATCACCAGGGGAGCTCTCGGTACCTGTGCAGGGTTACTCCGATGTCCTAGGAGAAAAAAGAGGGAAGCTCTCCGTTACCAATCTCCTAGGGGCTGCACTAACTACTGGCCTCTCTTCCTGAGTCCCAGTGCATCCGCAAACCTGGGGCACCTCTCCCAATTTTAATTCTAATTCCCCAAGGTGCAGCCCAGCTGTGGCCTGCAACAGAACTGCACCCAAGTCCTGCTGATCTCTTCTGGGAGATGCCAGGAGATCCCCTCATTCTGGGCCACTCTGGGCTCCTAAGAGCTCACAAAAGGGATCTGGGCACAAGAGGCATTGTGGGTCACCAAGACCAAGTCCCACCCTTGGGCCCAAGGACCTCACCCCCTGGCTGGGGCAGAGCAGGTGTCTGTGTTAGGAGCCCATGTCTTCCTACTGGGAACAATGGGCAGGGCGAGGGCAGGTCCAGCCACACTCACCTGCATAAGCTCCCATTCCGGCTGGCACTGCTTGGTCTCCAGCTCCTCAATCAGCTCGGTGAGAAGGGCAATGTCCCTGGACACTTTGGTGTCATATGTCTCCCTGACCTGGACAATGGTCTGTGCCAGCTTCTCCAGCCAGGCCACAAAGAGCCGCTCTTGCTGCTCCAGAAACCGGCAGAACTGCTCCATCTGGTACCTGACTCTCTGCTTCTGGATTTCAGTTTGTTTCTGGGAACAGGGGACAGGGAGGTAAAAGGGTCTGTGCAATAAGGTGTGTGTGTGTGCCCAGGGGATCCCCAGAAGCCCACCTCCTGGAGGTGGATAAGAAGCAGGCTTTCTTAGAGGCCTGCATTCCAGAGAAGGCGGCCAAATGGACCAGAACCTTTCCACAGCAGACTGAGGGTGGAAGGGACTGGCTCTGGGAAAATGCCCTAAAACCTGCTGTTACGGGTTAAATTGGGTTCCCTCTAAAATTCATGTTAAATTTCTAACCCCCAGTACCTGAGAATATGATCTTCTTTGGGAATAAGGGTTTTGCAGATGCAATTCGTTAAGATGAGGTAATACTGGAGCGGGGTAGGCCACTGGAGTGGGGAAATTTGGACACAGACACGAACATGAGGAGAACACCATGTGAAGAGACAGGGAAAAGATAGACACCTACAACTTGAGAAGAGAAGCCTGGAACATGTCCTTCCCTCATGGCCCTCAAGGAACCAACCCTGCCAAGACCTTGATTTCTGACTTCTAGCTTCCAGAACTGCAAGATAGTAAGTTTCTGTGGTTTAAGCCACCCAGTTGGTGGTATTTTATTACAGCAGCCACAGGACACAGATATCTGATGTCACCTTCTTCCTTGAAAGCTAGTGTGAGGATGGCATATACCTGGGGTCATAAATGGACAAGATTATGACCACCAAGCTCTCCAGAAGGGAAACCTCTCCAATCCCTGCTCCCCTGCCCCAAGTGCGGGCATGCAGAAGGTTCTCAGTATGGCTCTGAATGGGCTAGTTAGTCCATTTATTTGAATGTAAGTGAATTTGACTTCCACTACCATTGCACACTGGTCACCCATTAGTCCTCTCACCCTGTTTCTCATCATCACTAGGAAGCTTCTCTGGAGAGGTGCAGTGGCTAGAGCACCTTTTCCTTCCTCCCAGGAGGGTGAGGGCCTCTTAGATCCACTAAGACTGGACTTAAGAAGTCTCATCATGCCGAAACCGGTTTGGCTCAGTGGATAGAGCTTCGACCTGCGGACTGAAGGGTCCCAGGTTCGATTCCGGTCAAGGGCATGTACCTGGGTTGCGGGCACATCCCCAGTAGGAGATGTGCAGGAGGCAGCTGATCGATGTTTCTCTCTCATCGATGTTTCTGACTCTCTATCCCTCTCCCTTCCTCTCTGTAAAAAATCAATAATATTTATTAAAAAAAAAAAGTCTCATCATTTTGGGCTCAAAGGACAGGACTAAATTTCCTCACCCAAGGATATTTTTTCCATTGAGAGTGGAGGGGAGGGAGGAAGGCTGGGGGAGAGACAGAGAGAAACATCCATCTGTCACCTCCTGCACGTGCCCCAACTGGGCCTGGGAGTGAGCCTGTAAACAAGGTACGTGCCCTTGACCCTTCAGTGTGTGGGCCACTGTGAATTTCTTCAGTGAAGGTTAGACCCTCTTGTCTCCCTAGTTTCCCTGAGCAGCTCAGATTCCTGACATCCTTCTCAGGGGACATCCCTGACCTCTGTTCCATCCATAAGTTTGAAGCCTCCCGGGGTTATAGGAAAGGGTTTTTATTTTACTACAGTTTAGGAGTTTCCCAAAAGTCAGGCACTGGGCCAATGCCACCTTCCTCCCATTCTTTTTTATCTTTGTCTGTTTCCCATTGCAATGTGGTGGGTCCCAAAAGAAATCTGGAACCCAGAGAGGGAGATAGGATCCAACCAACAAAAGTGCATGAGGTAAGTCGAAGTGCCTTGGGGTAGGTGCCTTCACTTGTAGGTAAAATGGAAGCAATTTACACATCCAAGAGTCTGGACACAAGCTCCACAGAGGAAGGCCAGTAATCTGTGGCATTGCAAGACCGCGGTTCTAAAGAAAATGTGTATTTTAAGCGCTTGAATTTTAAAAATCAATATGGTTTTTGTAAAAAAATAAAATGGAGAACAATGCTGAGAGCAATAAAGAGAAGTATTCAAAGTTGTAAAGTCCTCCCTGTTCCTCAAGCCCATCCCTCAGCCACAGGCACTGGCATTAGTTCCTCTAAACCATTTTGTGGTGAGAATGAGAAAGTGTGACAAGGTCCTCAGAGATGCCCCTCCCTCCGAGCTCTAGGGACCAGCTCATCCTTGGACACCCGTACCCCTCCCCCCACTGCAGCCAAGAGCAGATCATTCTAAATATATGATCAGCTCTGCTTCCCCGTGAACCAGAATAGAACCTTGCAGACCCCTGTTTACGCTCTGTCCCTCCCTCCTGCAGGGGTGAACCTGAGTGAGGACTGGCCATGGAACACCTTTTGCCTTACCAGGTAGTTTGCAGTGTTCTTATCCCCTTCAGATCTCTGCTCTTCTCCAGATGATCTCAACGCCTTCAGATGCTCCAGCTCCTTCTGAATTTGCTCCTGGACAAAGAGCATTTGTTGAAGCTTAAACTTGGCTCCAGCTATGTTCAGTTGGTGCCAACTCTAGAGGGGAGAATCTGCTTTAGGGCATAACGCTGAGGGTGCTGCAGCCAAAAGCAAAGGGAGGATGCCCAGGAAAGAGAAAGAAGGAATCCATCACACTAAGGGAAGCAGAGCCAAGAGGAAGAGAAATTCTAACGACCTCCTGTGAGCACCTGCACTTCGCCACACCTGAAGCAAGGCCCCTGGACCTCTCAGCTACCTGCACTGGTAAAGTTTTTCTTTGCTGTCCAGGTTTATATTGTGTTTTTGCCATTTACAGCTCAAGAGTGGCAGCTAATGCACCAACCTCCTAGCGTCGTTGGGCAAAGGAAGCAGGCCCCCACATGGCCAAGTGCCCAGCAGAGAAGGGCCCCCAGGCAGGAAGCCCTACCTTGTATTCCAGGGCAGCTTCCTCGATGGGGCGCACCCGGTGACCTCGGTGCTCCTGACTCAGGCTGCAGATGAGGCAAATAGGCTCCCTGTGGTCCTCGCAGAAGAGCAGCTGGACCTGCTTCCTGTGACGCGTACATTGCGGCTGGGGCGTGGGGCTCAGGCTGCCCATCGATGGGCCCTCCTGCGGCTCGATGCCTCCAGAACTCTTCCCTGGGAGCGAGACCTGACACCTGAGGCAGCTGGGCAAGCAACCATCTGAGGCCTTGGGATCCTTAGAAGCAATGGAGCAGCTGCAGGAATCATGCACACAAGTGCTACCAACCAGATCTCCTTCCTGGGCCCGGGAGAGGGGACACACAGCTTCATCCTGCGGCCTCCCTGGGAACACAGCAGTAGAAAAATCCCCTGAGTGACACCCCCAGATGTGACGAAGGGGTGATGCAAAAGCACAGCGGAGAAAGAGCCCGCACCCGGGACTCGGGAGTCCTCCATTGAACTGTGGCCACTTCCTAGCTTGCCCCCTCCGATTCCTCTCCCGCAAGGCAGCAGACAAGTCCCTCTGACTGAGAGTTAAGGGCTAGATCTCATGACAGCCCTGAGACCTGGAATTCTTGGGGACTTATCCTAAAGAGAGGCCTTTTGCTGTAAATCCTATGCCTTCCTCCCACACACACACTGATCTAGCAGTTGATATAAAGACAGCAAGACATTTGGACTAGTGTTTGCTTTAGCACTTAAAGCCACCCAGGCCACTCATGACTGGAGTAGGAAACGCCCAGGAGACATTGACTGGCTCATAGCTAGACGCCCCCGCCCCTAGCAAAGTCCCTGGCACCTGGTGAGCCTTTGGGGAAGTGCGTTAAATGAAGGAACAAATGGACCGCCTTTCACACCCAGGTTCATGGAGCATGAAATGAAAGTAAAGAAGGGGATTTTTCTAAGGCTAAAGGGTGTAATCTGCCATGTTGTTGTGACTAGCTCTGCCCCAAGACCATAGCACAACTTTACAAAGCAGAAATGACAGGTCCTGGCCGGGTAGCTTAGCTGGTACAGCATTGTCCTGATACGCCAAGGTTGCAGGTTTGATCCCAGGTCAGGGCACATACAAGAATCAACCAATGAATGCATAAGTAAGTGGAACAGTAGAACAATAAATAAATATATATCTTTTTCCCTCCCTTTCTTCTCCCTCCCCTTTTCTCTCTAAAATAAACTTTAAAAATTAAAAAAAGAAAGGCAGAAATAACAGGAGATCCAAGAAGAAATAGAAACACAATCCATTAGGGCCCTCCCACCTCTTCCTTTCAGAAATTTCTATATCTGTGAGACTCTAAGAAGTCCCCCAATAATCATTCTCGCCTCATTCCCTTGTGATAGAATTGTTCGTTGTTCATATGGCTGATTCCCCTGACTCAACACCCCCCAAATAAAACTACATTTCTCAGCCTCCTTTGCAGTTGGTTGTGGCCATTTGACTCTATTCTGACTAGAGGGATGTAGATGGAGCTGTCACAACCAGCTTCTAGGAACTCCTGGAAACTTCTAGAAACTTTCCCTAAGTGATACTGTTCTTTGTCTCTCTATCCTGCTTCCTGGAATGAGGATGCCACTATCTGAGACCATGAGTTTGAAAGCAAACTTGATGAGAAGAAAAACAGCAGGAGCCTGGGTTTTGGCCCATAGGGTACCACATCTGCCCCGGACCATCTGCTTATGATTTATGTGAAAGAGGAACAAACTTCTATCTTGTTTAGTTACTGTTACTATAGTGCTTCTGTCATTCAAAACCCAACATAATCCTAATTTCTTCCTCCTTAGTAAGAGACCTAGGGTTTTGGCCAACAGCTCTTCTCTCTGCCCAGAGAGAAGCAAATGGCAGATTCTCAACCCCGTGACATACTACTCTGGGGGTATTGAGAGAAGGGGATATTTTTACCCAGTCTTGCCCAGATACTCAACCTGGGGTTCATAAAGTCCTGAGAACTCTAAAGCATTTCAGAGTGTGTAAGAACTAACAAATTTGAAACAACAATTTGTGAAGATGTGCATTTTTTTCCCCCCAGGATTTACAGCCTCCAACAGATTCTCAAAGGGTTGGGGACCTTAGAGGGCAACCAAAAGTCCAGTAACTACAGAGGGGGATAAAAGGAGGTCTGTGGAGGTCTCCCTTCCTAAGGATACCACGTCTTCTGGATTCTGGGGTCCTTTCTTACCTGAAGACGGGGGGACTTCTGGATTTGAAAGCTCACTGCCTACTGCCTCCCCCAAGGTCTTAGGGGTCTCTGGACCCTCAATTCTATTTTTTTCCAAAAGTGCTGTGTATTCTGGATGCTCCCAGGTCATCTCCTTTCCATCCAACAGTACATTGGAAAGTGTATTCCTGAGTGTTCCCCTATCCATGATCACAGAATGTTCTGGATTCCTGGAGCCTTTCTCAACAGCCAGAGTAGCCCCTACATCCAGAGTGGCCACTTTGCTGGGGGTAGCTGCTGAGTCCAGATTCTCACTTTTCACTTTCTCCTGAGGCAGAAGAGTTTCTAGATTGGAGAGAGCTCTCTCTCTGGAAGAAATGGTAAATTCAAGACTTCTGGGTCGATTCTTTTTTGAAGGTGAACGTGCTTCAGATGCCTTGCATTCTTTCCTTCCCAGGGACCCAGCATATGACCCACTGGAGAGCCCCTGGAGCCTTCCTGCAGAGCTGGCATTCCTGCGGAGCCTGACACTGGACTCACTGCCCTTCTCCCCTGGCTGCTTGCTGGGGAGTGGGCTTCTCCTGGAATACAGAGTCGCACCCTTGGCCCCGGGCTTGCCCTGCACATCCAGGCCCTCTGAGCCCTTCTGATCTCTCCGTTTGCCCTGAGGCTTCTTCTGGGGCCCCTTCCCAGCCTCGGGCTGGCTGGCTGCTCCATCACCACTTTGCTGCTGTCTGTCCCCTTCCAGGCCATTTGGCATCTTCAGGCTCTTGGGCTTATTCTCCCCCGAGGAACAAGACATTGCTGGACAGTCAGTGCCACTTTCTTGTATCGGATATTCTGAAAAGACAAGGAGATGCAAAGGCATGAAAATGTCAGGTGCTTAGGGCCCAGGGCTGGGGGGAAAGAAGAGAGAATCCTCTCAGAAATTGGAGAAGTTCAGAATATTGTAGACAATAGCAGTAAATTACCATGAAATAAGAACATACTATTTGCTATATATTCTTCAAATAGTGCTTTCAAACTTTTTAGGCAGGAGGATTTGTTTCCAATATCAGAATTCCAAAAACAGAATTCTTCATACATAAATAAAATCCTAGTTTATTGGTATAAATTTGTGTGTGATTATAAAATCAATCAGTAAAGAATTCCCTTATAAGATCAATCAATAAAGAATTAACAGGTGGAAATTAGACTTTTGATGATGAGCACACTCTATATCAGCGGTTCTCAACCTGTGGGTAGCGACCCCTTTGGGGGTCAAAAGACCCTTTCACAGGGGTTGCCTAAGACCATCGGAAAACATATATAATTAGATATTGGGTTTTTTTTATTAATCACTATGCTTTCGTTATGTTCAATTTGTAACAATGAAAATACATCCTGCATATCAGATATTTACATTACGATTCATAACAGTAGCAAAATTACAGTTTTGAAGTAGCAATGAAAATAATTTTATGGTTGGGGGTCACCACAACATGAGGTGTTAAAGGGTCGCAGCATTAGGAAGGTTGAGAACCCCTGCTCTATCTAGTGTATACAGTTATCAAATTATAATTATACCAGAAATTTATATGATATTATCAACCAATGTTACTTTAATAAAAAACAAACAAACAATACTCACCAGGAAAACAAAACTCAATTATCACAGTAAGCAAGGGAAGAAGTATTCAGAATGGCAAAGTAGTGGTAATCATTGAAGGGTGATGGGTACAAAGAGACTTCATCTTAGTATCCTCTACTCCTGAGTGTTTGAAAATCCATATTTAAAGGTTTTAAAGAAAACCTTCCATACAGAAGGGAACAGCTGGATGTGTACCTGTAGATGTTGACATCAGATAGAGCAGAAAAAGAAAATCTCTCCTGAAGATTTGTAAACACAAGTCCCCTTTCTTATGCGTCAGCCCGAATTCACATTATTCATGCCCGAAAACCCTCAGGAGAGTAATTTCTTTTGAAGAGGGTACTGGGTGGCATTCCCCCCAGACAGTTAGGGGTGAGAGGAATTTCCGCATTGCTGCATTTTGTACTGGAAAGTTAAGAGCATAAATCCCGAGTTCTCATTTTACCAGATGAGAAGATGGGTGTTAACTGAACCTATTTGGCAATCATTTCACAATATATGTAAATGAAACATTATGCTGCATGCCTTAAACTTATACGTAATATATGTTGGTTATTTCTCAATAGAACTGGAAAGCGATAATTAAGGTGTTTGGCCAAATTTTTGAAATTGGGTTATGATTTAGGAAGTAATTTATTTGTTTTTCCTTTGGTTTCATGAGGTGAAGAAAATCACAACTCACACAGATAAGTAAGTGTAAATGGTAATGAAAGAAAACAACACACAGCTTGCCTGGAAATGTCAGGATACTGTTTAATAAAACAGAAATGACAGAAAAGGCTTAATTCCAAGATTTACATAAAAAGGAGTTCAGGTACAGCATGAACTATCACACTGGTGGCCTTCAGTATTTTAAAATTTGGTTACTGATACATTTTAATATTAATTTGTTAGTCTTGTTAGTAACAAATTTAATAAAATTTAAATCAAGTATTTGCTAATATTCAAAGGAATCCCTGAAATATCACCCTCAGATATAATTTGAAAACCACTACTCTAATAAAGAGATGAAGATACCCTGTAATTAGCACCTTAATATTTGGTTTGAGGAAGCTCTTATTGAAATTACTTCAGAGTAGTTTAAAACACTTTGCTGTTGGCTTTGTAGGAAAACAGGAGTTTTCAAAACTGACTTAAGAACTGGTGAGAAATCCTAAAGATGCAGATTTTAGAGCATGAAAAACTAATTTAAAAATTCCATTCATCAAATTATTCTGGATTCAGATTACAGTTGGTTTAGTTCTGTCACTTTTTCAAAGAGCAGATAATTTTTGTTATTTAAACTGTTCTACCACATAGAAACACATGAAAATAATTTCTAATGTATTCTTTTAAAATATATTTCATTGATTTTTTACAGAGAGGAAGGGAGAGGGATAGAGAGCCAGAAACATCGATGAGAGAGAATCATCGATCAGCTGCCTCCTGCACACCCCCCACTGGGGATGTGCCGGCAACCAAGGTACATGCCCTTAACCGGAATCGAACCCGTGACCCCCCAGTCCGAGGGCTGACACTCTATCCAGTGAGCCAAACCAGCCAGGGCTCTAATGTATTCTTAAAGTGTAGAAATAGAAGAAAAATTCAAACACCAAAGAATATTTTTTTTAATGATCATGTGTTAGCCATCCTCCAAAATCTTTAAAAAGTCTTTAAAAGCAGAAATTGAATAGGCCACATTAGCTAATCACAATATAACAAAATTGGAAAGTACAGCAAAAGACAGAAGAAGAAGCAGGAGAAGGAAGGAAAAGAGGAAAGAAAAGATGAAAGGAAGGAAGAGGAGAGAAGAGAGAAAGGAAGAAAAAGAAAGGGAGAAGGAAGGTAGGGAAGGAAGAGAGGAAGGAAAAGAAATGAGGAGAAAGTCCTCGTGAACAATTTTTAAATGCCTTTGTAAAACGTGTTAGCAAAGAACTCAATTGCAGGGGGAAAAGGGTGGGTGGAGGTGAAAGAAGTTATAGTAGGGATAATTGGTGATGGAATTTGTTTGTTTGTTTGTTTGTTTAAAAAAAGAAAAACTCAAGTCTCGGCCAGGTAGCTCAGTTGATTAGAGTGTCATCCCCATATGCCAAGGTTGTGGGCTCGATCCCCATTCAGGGCACATGCAAGAAACAACCAATGAATGCATACATAAGTAAGACAACAAATCTATATTTCTCTCTCTTTAAAATCAATCAATAAAAAATTATTAAAAACTCAAAACTAAAATTATGTGGTAACAATAAAAAGATTACCTATCAACCCTGTTAATACGATTGGTTAGCAAGCCACTTTTGCTCACCCAGGGACTCGTCTGTGCATACGTGTTAATTATCAATAACATGAGGAATTATCTGGGAACAGTCATCTAGCTCCTGCCTCTCCTGATCCTTCCCTGAGTCAGAATCTCAGCTGCCTACTCCCGCCACCACCCTTTTAAGCCATTGGGAACCTTAGTTCAGCTCCAAAGCAGGGAGAAAGACTTGCTTG
This sequence comes from Myotis nattereri, assembly GCF_964212035.1. NCBI lineage: Eukaryota > Metazoa > Chordata > Mammalia > Chiroptera > Vespertilionidae > Myotis > Myotis nattereri. The sequence goes on along the minus strand of NC_138079.1, from coordinate 100,441,462 downwards.
GCCAAATCACTAACATCTTGATAGAGCGGGACTCCTAGTCCCCAAGCCAGAGTGCACTGGTCCGAACACATGCTCATTCCTGCACCTTCCACCCCACCTCACGAACAGCCAGCAGAGGAGGGGACATGGGGGTCTGCTCACCTGGGTCAATAGCCCTGTGGAGCTCCTCTGCCAGGAGGTGCTGGTTCATGGCCCTCAGGACCTGCAGGGTCAGCTGCACAGCATACTTCTCCCCGTAGTGGCTGAGCAGAAGACTGGCCAGCTTCACCGGCCTGGCTGACGGGAGCAGGCCTCGGGGTATCCGTTGTTGCTCCTTCTCCAGGCTGGTGTTTTGCAGCTTGAACTTGAATTTCTCAAAGTCATAGGGCACCAGCTCCTCCAGGGAGCGCAACAGATAGTCACTAGGGGTCTTGGCCATGGTGTTGACCAGGAGAGGCCAGAGCCAGCTGTCTGGCTTCTGGGGGGAGAAAAGGCCCTCTGTCCTTGAGCTCAGTGGGTAAGTGAGAAGAGGCAGCTTGTGAAATAACGGAAAAGGGACAGGAAATGCTCTGTGCTTTGGTGGGAATTGAGGTTATGAGAGTCATTGCTGGCTTTGTGTTCCCTTTGTCGCAGATTCAGAGGCTTTTCCAGCTGGGAGGGCTCAATGCCTTGCCACACGTGTGGTCCTCCAGTGCCCCAGCTCGTATCTCCAAGGTTGGGTTGTAGAGAGGCGGGTAAGTCTGTGAGGGAGGGTCTGGAATTGGATGGAATTGGATTCCAGCCTCTTGATCCTTCGGCAGGCACTCAGATGCTTCCCTCTCTCCTATGTCCAAGATTCAGGGCTGGGGTGTGGGAACCAGAGTCCCTGGTCCCACGCTGGATTGGACCATGATGAGGGTCAACCCCTCTGGCCAACTGTTCTCCTGACTCTTGGGGTTTTACTGACCCCCCAAAGCCAATGGTGAGGAGAATAGGGAGCAGCAAATACAGCCCTGCAAGGTTTGTGGTTTCCTGCCCAAGAAGGCAGGCAAGGCCAGAAGGGCACTACCAGGAGACAAGCCTGGTACCACCCGTTGATGGAGTTCCAGTTGCCTGGTACCACCAGCAACACGAGAGCCTCAGAGTGCCATGCTCAGCAGCACCATCCTGATTTGTTTGTTCCCAGGGCTGACTCTGCCCTGGCTTCCTGGGAGCAAACCCAAGCGAGAGGGCCCTCATCCATGCTCGTTTGCGAAACACATATTCTGAACACCATGTGAGGATGCTGGAGAAACAAGGTAAATAAGACATAGGTGTCCCATTGAGGGGTCCTCAAGGGGGCTCATGGATGTTGTACTTGAGGTGAACTGACTTGTTCCTCAGTTAACTGCTTCTGTCTTTCCGCATACCCTGATCTTTATCCCCAACGTTTTGTTTTAAAAAATTTCAAACCTACAGAAAAGTTGAGAGCATAGTACAATGAACACACACACACACACACACACACACACGTGTATGTGTGTGTGTATATATATATATATATATATATATATCCCCTTGGATTCACAAACTGTTTATATTTCATAGTATTTGGTGATGATCTCCTCTCTCTCTCTCTCTCTCTCATATTCATGCACCACTTTTTTTTAACTGTTTGGTAATGAATTTAAGACATTATCAGATATCACTCCAAATACTCTAGATACCCTAAATACTAAGAACAAAGATGCAAGTATATTATTTCAAATAATCAGAATACAGTCATTACACTCAGGAAATTTAACGTTGTCAAATCAAATTTCCTCAGTTGTCCTGGTAATGTCCTGGACAGCTTCGTTTTTTTCAATCCAGGACCAATCAGAGATTATGTGTTGCTTTTAGTAGTTATGTCTCTATAGTCTCCTTTCAGCTAGACCACTTTCACACTTCCATGCTCTTTTTTTCTTTAATTCTTTCAAGATATTAATGTTCTTGAAAGTCTATTCTAAGCAGAACGTTCCTCAACTTAGATTTGTGTGGTTGTTTCCCCATTATTAGACTGGGGGTACATTCAGGAATCCTTGAGACCTTTCCATTGTAAAGGGACATTTTTCTTTGTAATTAATAAGTAACCTGATTGTGCAGAAGTGTCTGGTCCTCCCGCAATCTTTCATCCGTGGTTTTAGCATTCATTGATGATCCTTTCCTAAATCAGTTGCTACAGTGGTGGTTGCAAAATGGTGATATTTCTATCACGTAGACTGTCACTTGTAATCCATATCCTGGTTAAAACTTTGTCTTTCTCATGACATTTTTTTACCGATGTTTTGTTGGTAATGCAGTTACCCTCCAACAGTGCAGACTCTGTGCCCAGCACAGCTTGCTTTATCCCCATCATCTCCAGCATTTCTGCAGCTCCCCTTCAGGGCAGGATTCATCACCCAATTTACAGACAGGATTCAAACCCACTCTATTAGCCACTTTGCAATATTGTCTCTCTGTATGATAATTTATTATTTGACTATGCATCACTTTATGGATATCACCTTTTCAGCTGACCAGTGATGCTCAAAATGCCAGTGACAACATTCTGGTGCCTGGCTGAACAAACAGCTCTGTGTGTGACCAGCCTGAGACCAAGGCTTCAATGAGTTGTGGTTGATTGCATTTATCTTATTGTCCAATTGGCTCACGTGCTTTGTATTTTACAGAGCATTCAGTGCTTTTGGTTTAACAGCTGATGACATCCAATTCTCTGGATCCTGCTGAGAAAATAATCCCCAACCCAACATTTTTCCTAAAAAATGGATGAACCCACAGGCACATTTCCAGTGTAAATGTCAGAGTGTGAAATTCTCAGGTTGGGCCAGAAGGGTGTTGGGCCAGACTGGGGTGTTTCTGGGACCAGGACCAGTAGGAGAAACGCAGCTGCCTCCCACCGCTGACACAAACATGATGAAATTGTGCAATGACTGCAGCGCCCTTCGTGTTTCTTACATCTCTGACCCTGTCCTGTCTGGCCAGGAAACTCCTCTAAGCTGAGACTAAAGCACCTATGACAGAATCGGATAGGAAGTGGGGCTTTCCAGGGACACCTCCTGCAATGGGCAATTCTGAGGAAAGGACTTCTTGAAAAGTGATGTTTTGACGCCACTTAGAGTCTCACAAAGCTTCCATTTATCTCAGGTTCCAGTTAGTTTTTAAATGAAGAAATGTGAAAATAGGATTACAGCTCTTGGGATGCATTTTTAACCTTTTTCTTGAGTACATACTCTAATAAATTTACTGTGCTTTGCCAAATCTTTCTGACATGCTCTTGAATCCTTTCTTGTTCCGGGACAAGAATCTGGTTTGGGTTGAGGCCTCCTTTGGCCTTCCCCTTCCTGTGTGCCATCAGGGATCACCATCAAGACTACTTTCTTTTTATAAATGTATTTTTATTGATTTCAGAGAGGAAGGGAGAGGGAGGTAGAAACATCGATGATGAGAATCACTGCCTCATGCATGCCCCACACTGGGGATCAAACCCACAACCCGGGTATGCGCACTGATGGGGAATCAAACCATGACCTCCTGGTTCATAGGTCGACGTTCAACCACTGAGCCAACGTGGCTGGGCAAGACTACTTTCTAATATCAGGTAAACATAACTAGACTGTATTCACCTGCATCATGGTCTGAGGGCCACCTTTTTACTTAAATCCTTGTCATCTATCTGGAGCATTCTCCTGCCTGCCACACCTGCCAGTTAGCAATTGTAACAACTTAAATGATGATCACCATGTACTGGCTTAGTAAATTGTGGTGAATCTATTCCATGAATTGTACAGCATCCATTGAAAACAGTGCAGTGTGCCCTAACTGGTTTGGCTCAGTGGGTAAAGCATCGGCCTGCGGACTGAAGGGTCCCGGGTTCGATTCCGGTCAAGGGCATGTGCCTTGGTTGCGGGCACATCCCCAGTCGGGGGTGTGCAGGAGGCAGCTGGTCGATGTTTCTCTCTCATCGATGTTTCTAACTCTCTATCCCTCTCCTTTCCTCTCTGTAAAAAATCAATAAAATATATTTAAAAAAAACAAAGAACAAAAAAACAATGCAGTGGTTTTCCATGTGCTAGTGTGCAAAGATGGTCAATATATAGTAAAAGAGCATGTTTACAATACAATGTGACAGTATAATCCCATGTGTATAAATAATAAGAAAATATTATGAAAATGTAAATATCTCAAGGAAGACTCAAGAAATAACATGGCAACGTCTTGAGAGGAGAATTGGGGGTAGGAGTTGTGCTTTCCTCCCTTATGCCTTCTATATATTTTTGTGTTTTTGAATGAGTGTTTAAACATTTTATGGCACATGAAACATAATCTGTGAATACATTTTCACTGTAAAATAATAAGGCAAAACAGAAAATACAGCAAGAATGTTAGAGTAAGACTTTCATGTTTTGCTCACTATTATAACAAAAACTTAAATAATACCTAATTGCCTAGCCAGTGTTGCTCAGTGGTTGAGCATCGACCTGTGAACCAGGAGGTCAGGGTTTGATTCCTGGTCAGGGAACATGCTTGAGTTGTGGGCTCTTATGCTATCGCTCAAATTAATGTCTAGATCAGTGGTTCTCAACTCTGGTTGCACATTAGAAATATCTGAGGATCTTTGGAAAATCCTGATGCCAAGACCAAATATATCAGAATCTCTAGCCCAGCCTGCAAGGCTCAGTGATGGAGCGTTGACCTCTGAACCAGGTCAGGGTACATGACCAGGTTGTGGGCTCGATCCCCAGTAGGGGGCGTGCAGGAGGCAGCCAATCAATAATTCTCATCATTGATGTTTCTATCTCTCCCTCTCCCTTCCTCTTGAAATCAATTTTTAAAAATATATATATTTTAAAAAGAACCTTTAGGGGGGTGGAACTTACATGCTATATTTGTGTCCCCTCAAAATTCATATGTTGAAATACTAATGCCTCATGTGATGGTATTAGGAGGTGGAGCCTTTGGGAATTGCTTTGTCATGAAGGTAGAGCCCTCATTAATGGTACTAATCCTCTTATAAGAGACCCCATAGAGCTCCCTGGCCCCTTCCACTATGTGAGGGAGAACATAGAGACTGGCAGTCTGCATTCTGTAAGAGGGCACACACCTAACCATACTGGCACTCTCTGATCTTGGAATTCCAATAACCAATTCTGTGAAAAACAAATATCTGCTGTTTATAAGGTACCCAGGCTGTGATATGTTGTTATAGCAACCCTAATAGACTAAGACACTAGTCATTAGAACTGTTTGTTTTTTTTGTTAATCTTCACCCGAGAATATTTTTTCCATTGACTTGGGAGGGAGGGAAGGAGAAAAGGACGGAGGGAGAGGCAAAAAGAGAGAGAAATATCGATGTGAAAGAGACACACCATTGGTTGCCTCCTGAATGTGCCCCTATTGGGCCGGGTATTGAACCTGCAACCCTTTGGTGCATGAGCTGATGCTCTGACCACTGAGCAACACCAGCCAGGGCTAAGCATCCAAACTTTTCAAAGCTCCAAAGGTGATTCCAATATGCACAAAGCTGAGAATCAATGGTTCAGGGGTGGGGAATAATCTGGCTCTTGGGCTGTATAAGGTCCTCAAAATCATTTGGTCTGGCCCTGCCAATTAATATTTGACCAAATATAGCAGGCTACTTTTTAAGTTGTTAATTTTGTATGCTCCTTGAACGATGTTATAAATATACAAATGGCTGTTGGCAGAAAAAATTTGCCCACCCCTGGAGATTGTGAGTAAACTGTTCTCGCACCAGTTCTCATTTTAGGGAAAAAAATCCTCATCTCAGTTGTTAAAACGCTCAGATTTGGGGGCTGGTTAAACTGACTATAAGTGCTAAGGAAAGGCCAAGAGGTGAGCTCTTCTCACCCCATTCCACAGCTTTACAGGGGGGACTTGAAGAGAGAGAAAGCAGAGTCAGGGGAGCAGGCTTGAGACTAAGTGTTAGCTGATTCTGAGATTATTCAACCCAGATCACTAGGCTAGAAATAAAGATCCAAGTTTCCTGGACGGCTTTGGATGGTTTTTCAGGAATGTGAAGGTGACTGCAAGTGCAGGAGGGAAAAGCATAAAGTTTCTCAACCCCCTCTATATTGTGAGCTCCTTGGGAGCCGATTCACCAGTCTATTCCCTGATCCCGTTGATTTCAGCCTAGACAACACCCTCATCACACTGTGAAAGAATTCATGGAGATTCTGGAAGGTCACAATTGCAAAAATTTTAATATGACCCCTGCAGGTTCTCTTTGCTTTCAAGAAGACAAACAAGCCGAAACCAGTTTGGCTCGGTGGATAGAGCGTCGGCCTGCGGACTGAAGGGTCCCAGGTTCGATTCCGGTCAAGGGCATGTACCTGGGTTGCGGGCACATCCCTGGTGGGAGATGTGCAGGAGGCGGCTGATCGATGTTTCTCTCTCATCGATGTTTCTAACTCTCTATCTCTCTCCCTTCCTCTCTGTAAAAAATCAATAAAATATATTTTAAAAAAAAAGAAAAAAGACAAACAACTATGGCATCTTAGGGAGGACTATCTTAGCTAGAGAAAGGGATGAGTTCTCTCCTAGATCCTTTAGCCTCCTATTTTTACTGCATTCAGTAGCTAAGCAGCTATTAACAACTGCTTTATAAAATACATAGAATAGTTGTTTTTAAAAACTTTTCACAGATAAGAGGAAGTAAAAACAAAACAAAACAAAAACCCAGGAGGCAGAATGGGAAGCAACACAAACTTTTCTCACTTCCCCTTCACATAAGCATGAAGGATGCTTCCAAACATATAAAAGTACTTGAGAGGCCAGGCTACTTTAGATTTGTTGTTTTATAAACAGAGCCCTTGTTTCCTAGAGCCTTTAGAATACTTAGCAAGTTTTATCAAATATAAGTCTACCAGAAAAATCCTAATAGACTTCCAAAGCAGAAATAGAATGAATTTCATTTTCTAATCAATGCAGTTAAAAAGTTTAATAAATTTTCTTGACCAGATTATCCAGTTGATCAACTCTTGGCTCAAAGGTGAAATAAGTTAAAAACAGCAATGACAAACTATTCTGAAATCATCAATAAGGAGAGTATTCTATATAAAAATTATGTGAAGTAACCAATGCTGTACTTAGAGGGAAGCTCATAAATTTTTTTTATATATATTTTATTGATTTTTTACAGAGAGGAAGGGAGAGAGATAGAGAGTTAGAAACATCGATGAGAGAGAAACATCGATCAGCTGCCTCCTGCGCATCTCCTACTGGGGATATGCCCGCAACCCAGGTACATGCCCTTGACCGGAATCGAACCTGGGACCTTTCAGTCCGCAGGCCGACGCTCTATCCACTGAGCCAAACCGGTTTCGGCCATAAATTTTTTTTTATCATTAAACAACAAAGACTAGAAATAAAATACAATTTTATTTATTGAAAGTTTATTTTGTAAAGAGCCTGCATTTAAATATATTTCACTTAATCTTTATAATACTTATAAGGGCAGCAATGTTTTTCACCCCTTTCAAAATACTCAGTATAACTAGGCATATCCATTGCAATGTTCTGTGTTCCTAGTTTCCAAGAGATATTTTCTATTTCTTGACTCAATGCTACAAGCACTTATTAATGTTTAATATGTACAGGGCACGTTACGGGATGAAGATATGAATAGATGTTCTCTACCCTGTAAAATTCCAGTCCTGGGTGATGTTGATGTAGCATAAGGGCAGAGGAAGACACAGGTCATAGTATGACTGCAACTGACCTGCCTAGCTAAGGTAAACTGTGTTAAGTGCTGAAAATGAGGCCTAAACAAAGCACTGGGGACCCAGAAGAAAGTTATTCTGACTTGGGGTGGGGCAGGAATCACATGCAGTGCTTATTGCCACGTTCAGGGCCTGCATCATGAAGATTTTTTGTTGCTGTTTTGTTTTGCTTTGGTTTCTCCTGTCGGCATAGTTTCTCAGAGATGGAACTGCTTGATCAAAGAGGAGTAACATTTCAAGATTCTTCAAACACACTATCAAATTGATTTCCATAAAATGTAGTGAATTCCCAGGATCTCTCCCCTGTGTGGAGGCACTGGTGTCTATAAAGGTCTGAGAAGGAAGCTTTTCCCACAGTCAGGGCACTTAGAAGTTTCCTCTTCTAAATTAATCCTCTGCTGCTCAATAAGTTTAACATTGACAGGTTCTTTTAGGCTGAAGTTCTCTGGGCTCTCTTTCTATAGAGTGGTTATGATGATCTATAACCTTTGCTAAATCTGGGGATTTCCACATTGATTTTGTAAACATTTTTTGTTGTTGTTGTTAATCCTCACCTGAGGATATTTTCCCACTGATTTTTAGAGAGAGTAGAAGGGAGGGAGAGACACAGAGAGAGAAACATCGATGTGAGAGAGCCATATCAATTGGTTGCCTCCTGCATGCACCCTGACCAGGGCCAGGGATTGAGCCTGCAACCGAGGTGTGTGCCCTTGACCAGAATCAAACCAGGACCTTTCAGTCTGAAGGCTGACGCTCTATCCACTGAGCCAAACCTGCTAGGGCTGATAAACATTTTTAGTAAAACAAACTATGGAGAGCATTCCCCTCTAAATGAACAATGAATGGATGCAGAGTTTCCAGTTTTTTTTGCTTCTATTTTCTCTCCTAATCTCAAAACTTGAGAAAAGAAATAGAAATGGAACATGTTACCCTGTTCCAAGGGGAACGAGTTGCATTAAACCAGTAATGGGATGATACAAACACCTATGTAGATGCCAAAGTTTTTGCTCCAATTAGGCTGATTTTTCTTTTCTTTCTTCCCTCGTACCCAATGAACACTCATTTCAAAGTCAAATAATTGTTTCATTTACTCAGAATCCTGCAATCCCTTCACCCATGTGATGATATCGCTATGCTTCACTGGGAAGCTCAGGCCAGGATGTAGTACTGGAAATCGTGGTTGTAAGAAAGACTGGAAGCATAATATTTGGATCACCATCAGTTTTGCCTGAACTCAAGATGATTTCTGGGGCAGACAGCCTCTATATCTACCTCTTTTTCAGGATTATTTTATCTCTGCCAGGCAGTTTTTCAATATTAAAACAAAACCAAAATGAGGGAAAAACTCCTTTTGTGCTTAATCCAAGGCTATTGTGCTCCCATAGGAGTGAATTAATTCTATGTTATAGTAATGCACTAAATTAGTCTTACATTATGTTTTTTTAAATTTTTTAAAATATTTTTTTCATGGCTTTCAGAGAGGAAGGGAGAAGGAGAGAGAGAAACATCAATGATGAGAGAGAATCATTGACCAGCTGCCTCCTGCACGCCCGCACCAGGGATTGAGCCTGCAACCAAGACATATGCTTTGACCAGGAATCAAACCGTGACCTCCTGGTTCATAGGTCAATGCTCAATCACTGAGCCATGCTGGTGGGACAATGTTTTTAATATTTTGACAAAAGAATTATCTAAATTAGGTTACTGAGTTCCATGAGAAGATAAAGGTAAAAGTGAGAGTTTTGGAATTATGTTCTGGCTAATTTCAGTTAAGAGATTTTAAAATAAAAAATTGGTATCTGGCCCTAGTTGGTTTGGCCCAATAGATAGAGCATCGGCCTGCAGACTGAAGGGTCCTGGTTTCCATTTTGGTGAAGGGCACATGCCCAGGTTGTGGGCTCAATCTCCAGTGGGGGTCGTGCAGAAGGCAGGTGATCAATGCTTCTCTCTCATTGATGTTTCTCTCTCTCTTGCCCTCTCCCTTCCTCTCTGAAATCAATAAAATTATAAAAAAATAGCCCTAACCGTTTTGGCTCAGTGGATAGAGCGTCGGCCTGCGGACTCAAGGGTCCCAGGTTCGATTCCAGTCAAGGGCATGTACCTTGGTTTAGGGCATATTCCCAATAGGGGGTGTGCAGGAGGCAGCTGATCCATGTTTCTCTTTCATTGATGTTTCTAATTCTCTGTCCCTCTCCCCTCCTCTCTGTAAAAAATCAATAAAATATATTCAAAAAATAAAATAAAATAAAAAAGACACAAAATAACGTGTTTAAAAAATATATTTTAAAAAATAAAAGTAATTTTGAGTAACTCTGAAAGTCCATCTAGCTTTAAGTACCCATTAATAACCTGAAATCAAAAGGAACTTACATAGCACGATTCATCTTTCATCCCAAGCTATGTGTAGTTTTGCAAACATTCCCATACACATCCTACAATAATCATCCAAGTGGCCTTTATATATATCTATATCTATATCTATATCTATATCTATATATCTATCTATGGCCTTTATATATATCTATATAGATATATATCTATATATCTATATCTATAGATATATAGATATATATATATATATACCTTTATTGATTTCAGAGAGGGAGAGGGAGAGAGGGAGAGGGAGAGAGGGAGAGAGGGAGAGAGGGAGAGAGGGAGAGAGGGAGAGAGGGAGAGAGGGAGAGAGGGAGAGGGAGAGGGAGATAGAAACATCAATGATGAGAATCATTGATCAGCTGCCTCCTGCCTGTTGAGCCTGCAACCCGGGCATGTGCCCTTGACTTGAATCAAACCCGGGACCCTTCAGTCCACAGGCAGATGCTCTATCCACTGAGCCAAACCGTCTAGGGCACAGCTAATTTTTTAAAATAACAGTTAATATTTATTTTCACACTAAGTGCTAGGTACCATTCTAAGCATCCTATACGTTAGCTTATTTAATCCTTATCCAATGTTATAAAATGGGTATAGAATTATCCCCTCAAAACTGATGAGAGGACTGAGGTTTGGGACTTAACAAGATTTAAGAACTTGTCTGAGTTAACATAGTAAGTGCCAGAGAACTGGTTATAAGGTTGGACTCTTTAGTCTCCTGAAATATAAATCTCTAAAACATGAAAATGGTCTTAGAGGACTCTGAGGTCACAGGGTTTTTTTGAAATGGACCTAAACCTGCCAGTGCACGGAGGCCTCTGGATCTGCATTTGCCACAACAGTTTGTGGACCTGACTTTTCCCCTGGAGTGAAATTAATATATATATATATATATATATATTCCGTACTTTTTCTCTGCATCCTCGTATCATCCTTTACCATCATGTCGCTTTACCTTCAGCGACAGACCAGCTGTGCGACCCTGGGCAAGTAACTTATTGACCCGCGGTGCCGGGATCTGTAACAGGCGCATAACGGTGTACACTTGCTACAGTTTTGCGTGTTGTGAGTCTCCGGCTGCGAGTACGCAGGCGCTCAATACACGGTCCTGGTTGTCAGGACTCACTCCTATTATGCTTCTACCTCCTGAGCCCACGGGCCTGCACGGGACTGCCCGCTGCCGGAGGGAATGGAGAAGCCGGGCCACCCTCCTCGCATGGCACAAAGCACTCCGCTCCGCCAGAAAGACAATCCTACGGGTTTGCTTCCAGTCACCTCTCACCACGAAAGTTCACGGCGGAGCCGGGAGGGAGAGAGGATCCCGCCCCCGCAGGGCTGGACAACGAACAACACGTTCCAGGCACGTTTAAAATCCGGTTTAACACAGGAAGCGGCGGCGCAGGGCCGAGTCCCTAGCGGCCTTCCGGGCCATCCAGCCGCCCCAAATTGGACGCCGGGCGGTCGGGTGGCCGCCGCAGGCCACCAGCCCCGAACCCCCATACCGCGGGGGTGGCGCCGTCACCTGCAGCGCCACGGACCGCACCTCCCGGCAGGCCCCGTGGGGCGCCGACCTGGGCGGGGCAACTCGCTTACGGCCCCCCCCCCCCCCAGAGGCCGAGCGGGCTGGTGGACACCGGGTCGGGAGCCTCCGGTGCCGCTGGGGTAGATGGCTCCCTCTCCTGCAGCCCTGAACTGCCGGAGCGGGTGGAGCCCGCCTTTAATCCGTCATGACTGGGTCAGTGCCTCTCAAATAGGCTTATGGGTGAAGAATTTCTCGGGGGGGGGGGCGATGTTAACAAGTCAGATTTCCGAGCCACCCCGAAACTCTGACGCATTGAATCTCGCGTGGCTTGAGGGTTTGTATCTTAGTAAACTTTCCGGGGGATTCGGGCCCACGTGGCCCGCCGGTCACGCCCGCTTTAGGACCAATTTTTATAAATCTATTTAGCGAACCCATCCTCTCCTTTGGAACCTCCAGGGTGTCAGGGCTTGTCGGATGACTCCGCCTCTCGCCTTGAATTGGCCCCTCGCTCGTTCCGTCCCGGCAGATGAATCTCCCTTCCTGGTTGGTCGGCGGTGAATCCGTGGCGAGGTGTGGACCAATGGGCGCTGTAGTTCGCAGAACGTCACCTGGAGGTGGGTCCCCAGCTGGCGCCGTTGGCCGTGGACGCCTAACTCGCGCTGAGACTTCCGGCGGGGGAGCGGAGCGCGGAGTTCTGCGTGAGTTCGCGACGCAGCGAGAAGCGCGGCGCCCAGGTCCGTGCCTAGGGAGGCCCTGGGGAGGGCTGGGCCGAGGGCTGGCGCGGCGGCTCCTGGCACCGACTGAGAGGCCAAGGCGCCGCAGGCGGCTGCGGCCCGGCTAGAGCGGGCTCTTCGGCCGCGACCTGAAGCCCAGGGTCCTCGGGCTTCTGCTGACGCCGGCCATCCCTGTGCGAGGCTGGGGGCTCCTTTCCAGGCGGACACCGCTGGTTTCCCGAGTAGGGCACTCCGGGGGCCTGACGATGGCGTCGGGCCCGGGCTCCCAGGATCGGGAAGGGCTCCTGATAGTGAAACTGGAGGAGGACTGCGCCTGGAGCCAGGAGCTGCTCCCGCCGGACCCGGGGCCCAGCCCGGAGGCCTCCCACCTGCTCTTCAGACGGTTCCGCTTCCAAGAGGCCGCTGGGCCCCGGGAAGCCCTCAGCCGGCTCCAGGAACTTTGCCATGGATGGCTGCGGCCTGAGATGCGCACCAAGGAGCAGATCCTGGAGCTGCTGGTGCTGGAGCAGTTTCTAATCATCCTGCCCCAGGAGATCCAGAGCAGGGTGCAGGAGCTGCACCCGGAGAGCGGCGAGGAAGCAGTGACCCTTGTAGAAGATATGCAGAGAGAGCTTGGGAAACTGAGGCAGCAGGTGAGAAAAAGAGCTGTTGTATCCGCGGTTTGTTTGACCCTAGGACTGGGACAGCGTGCCGGCCCACTTCCCTATTTACTTGGTTTCCCTGAATAGACCTTAAATGGGCCAGAGGCCTTGTTGTAGTTCAGTCAGGAATAGTCATCTTCCAGATTTTACCCAATGAACAGAGTGAGTAGCAAAGTGTCCTGTTTCCATATGGAGGCAGTGTCTCTGCATTAGTGGGAGCCCCAAACTTAGTTTGCAGGGTTTAAATCGTCACTCTTGTTTCCTACTAGCGTTGTGACTTTGGGCAAGTTAGCCTTTATTAGTCTCAGATACGCCACTGGTCAAGTGTGAATGGTAGAATACCTTCCTGGTGTTGCTTTTAGGGTTAGAGGGAGAGCAGTATGTAGTGTGTCCCCTCCCCTCCAAATTCTTGGAGCACACCGTTGAAAATCGCTGCTTTAAACAGTCACACTACTTTCTGAATCACACTTTTACCAGTATTTTTTATTTTGCTTGGTGAAAAGCACTCAAGCAAATTGTTACATTCAGACATACGTTTTTTAAAAAATTGATTTTGGAGAGAGAGAAAGGAAAGGAGAGAGAGACATCAATTTGTTGTTCCACTTACTTATGCCTTCACTGGTTGATTCTTGTATGTCCCCTGACTGGGGATGGAACCAGAAACCTTGGCATATTGGGATGACACTCCAACCCAGCAGTCGTCAACCTTTCGGACCTCAACGGACCACCGATTGGCGACCGCTGCTCCAACCAACTGAGGCATCTGGTCAGGGCCATGTAGTTTTGATCACACTACTGGCTCGTAGTTAGTGCTTAATAGCTGTTAGCTCTTGTTATATTAGGGTCTGCAGTCTGGTCTCATACAGAGCTGGGTGGGAGTTAATTGTGGACTTAGAAAACCAGTTTGTCACTGAGACTCTGAGGGCACGTGTGCCCCCAGAGCCACCCAAGTTTAACTTATCCAGTAGTGAGGAAAGGGAGCATCTAGAAAAGGTAGGGGGAATCTAGAGGGAGTAAGGTGTGTCCAGAGGAGCTATGTGGGCAGGTGTGCTCAGGGAGTGGACTCTTCTCCCCACCCCAACCCTCCATCCCCATTTTCTCTCATGCACTTGGGATCAGAAAACCCTGTAGTGGAAACCCATCCTTCTCTCTAGCTGGGTCCAAAGGTATGTACCAGTGGTTCCCTGTTGAAGGTTTGCCCTCAGAATTCTGTACTAATTTCCCTTCCTGTGGGGCCCTGTTGTGATGATGAGTAATGTGGGTTGGTTCTCAGGTCACAAACCATGGGCGGGGAACAGAAGTGCTTTTGGAGGAGCCTTTGTCTCTGGAAACAGCACGAAAGTCACCGAGCTTCAAGCTGGAGCCAATGGAGACTGAGCGAAGCCCTGGTCCCAGGCTGCAGGAGCTGCTAGGCCCCAGCCCTAAAAGGGACCCCCAGGCTGTAAAGGAGAGGGGTGAGGAACAGTTATCTGGGTAGGTGGGAGGGAGGAGGGGCTTCGGGTTTGCCTTTGACAGCAGGATGAAGCACCTATGCCAGGGAGAGGGAATTTCTGGCTCAGGGTTCCCAGAATGGAGTGAAAGATCTAAAAGTGGTGGTTGGGTTCTTCTGGAAGTGGGAGGAGGAAGGAGATTTCTTTGCTCTTTTGTATGCAGAACAGAGACTTTTAGAGCTAGATGAATGATTGAGGGCTTGAATGCTGCAGACAGACTAGTGATATTCCTTATTCCCACCCCTGCATTTAGGATGTCATTTTGGATGTAGCTTAATTGTGCTTGTCTTGCCTTCTTTTGTTCAGTGTTCAGTCCTCAGAGCAGACTGGGTGATGGGGAATGGATACTGTGTTATAATCCTTGGGTTGCCAAGAATTAGGAATGCCATTCTCATCATGATTTCTGTCACCTTCAGCATTATCTGCTCCCTGGCTTTCTCTCTTTCCTCCCGAAGGAAACATGGAAGACAAGATGACTGGGCCCCAGGTGATGTGGAAGTTCCCAATGTCTTCCCTCAGCACACACACACACATCCCCATACACACTGTGTTGCTCTTGTGGTGGTGGGGTCCTTTGGTCACTTGGAGAGGATCCTTACTTCCTCACCAATGTGTCTCCCCGGCTTTCTTTATATGCCTCCATCTCACCTCACTCCTAGGCCTCACCTCACTCCCCATGAAATGTGTTCTGGGCACTCCTGGGTTTTGCCCCTTTAACCCTTGACTTTGCTTGAATTGTTCTTGGTGCCTCAGGGGCTAAAGGAGATCTTGTGCTGTTTCAGTTGCCTGAGAGCTTAGAGGACGTGGCTATGTACATCTCCCAGGAGGAGTGGGGGCATCAGGATCCTAGTAAGAGGGCCCTCTCCAGGGACACGGTGCAGGAGAGTTATGAGAATGTGGACTCACTGGGTAAGGACTTCTTTTCTAGGGATGAAGACTGAGTCATTTCTGACTAGGTTCATATGTCTTAGCCACTCACCTCCCAGACATAAGTTCCTAATTTTTTCAAAAGGCCTCCCTTATTCTAAAACTAGAGGCCCGGTGCACGAATTCATGCACCAGTGGGTTCCCTCGGCCTGGCCCGCGGGATCAGGCCAAAACTGGCTCTCTGACATCCCCTGAGGGGTCCTGGATTCCAAGAGGGCGCAGGCCAGGCCAAGGGACCCCACCAATGCACGATCGGGGAAGGGACACGGGAGGTTGACCAGCAGGGGAGGGACTGCGGGAGGGCTCCAGGGCGAGTCCGTCCAGTCTCGCTCTATCCCAGTTGGGATCAGCTGGACCCCAGCAGCGAGCTAGCCTACCAGTTGGAGCATCTGCCCCCTAGTGGTCAGTACATCATAGCAAGCAGTTGAGTGGCCTTAGCATATCACTAGCATATTACTCTTTGATTGGTTGAACGGACATGGCACATTTGGCACACTTAAAGGCCCCAGCTGCCAGAGCTGAAGGCAAGGAGTCAGAGCTATAATGGTCTTCCCAAGGCAGAACAAATAGAACAAAATCAAATCCAGTGACTGACCCCCTTCCAAGCACGACACATTCTCAATGTCCTAGGATGCTGTGGAACTATAAAGTTCTTGATGACTTGCAAATTTGAAATGCTTACTCTTCTGATCTCACTTGTGTTTTCTATACTTCATTAGTATTTCTAGGCCCTTCCCCAAAGACACAAATTTCAGGGGCAGTGGCACCAGCATTCCAGCTTAGCAGCTCTCCCAGCCCTTAAAAATTCAGGAAGTAGGGAGGACCTTATGGAAATTTGGAAATGATACATATTCAAAACTGGAGCTAAATGAATCAAGTGTAAATTTAAGGTGCACCTGTGTGTTGACCTATTATGCAAGATTTTAAATGATGCCTATGAAATATGACCAAAAAAACCCAACAGTTTTTTAGATGGAGAGTGTACAGAAACTCAGGATTTAGGTGAAGAGTGTAGAGGTATTGTTTAATTCCTTCAACTTTCAAGTATGTATGAAAATTCTCATAATAAAAGTTGAGGGAAGTCTTTAAAAACAACCTAAGACAGCAATGTGTCCGTTACAATTATGGCTACATTGACACACACCATAGAAGAGTCACACTGGACTTTGTTTTCATAAGTTACGTTTTCATAAAGAGAAGCACAGCTGTCAGTTCACTTGCACTAATTCTGCAAAGGGGTCACTGCTGGGTTTGTTTCCCTTCATTAGGACCTTCTCTAGCTTCCCTATTACTCTGCTGTGGTTTGGTGCCTAAGTTGAGCACAGCTCTTTCAGTGAGTGCTAAATAGGAAGAGATGTTCAGATCACAAGTTCTTAGAATTAAACTGTTTAAAGTCCAAGTTCGCTGGAGTTAGAGTGAGGTTTTTGTTTTTAGCATAGCATAGGAATGGCACGTTTTGATTTCGACCTCAGGGTCGTTTTAGAGCCTCCAGGTCCTTTTCTGATTGTCCATCATATTATAGTTTCCTCTTCTGGAGTTGCCCAGACTAAATTCTATTCTCTATACGTAAGAGTCAAGGCTCTTTTACAATATTAAACTGATTACTTAAGGAACTGACCACTCTGACCATTTTGGTTTGATTGTTTTAATTACAAAAGTGGTACATTCTCATTGCAGAAAAATCCCAAGTACTACAAAAGTGTAAAAAGAAAAAAGCTATAGTCTTCCCCCAATTTCTTTCTTTAGAGGTAACCACTGGGAATAGTTTAGCAGGTTAATGTATATTTCAGACTTATTTTACCCTCTGTATCTACTCACAGAGGACAGGGAACATGACTGTCTGTGCTTCCTCTGCTTGGTGGGGGAATGTGGTGACACAAAAATCGATATCTTTCATTGTGAACAGAATCTCAGGTTCCCAATCAGGAGGCCCTGAGCATCCAGGTGGAACAAGGAAGAAAACCATGGGAGCCCAGTGTCCAGATTTGCAAGGAGGGACTGAGCCCCAGAAACCCAGCTCCAGGTAAGGAACTTGAGGAGCCTGCCCATCTAGTTTCCCCTTGTTGGGAGTGAGGCCTTTGAGGGTTGGGGTGTGGGGCTAGTCCATCACTGCTACCAGGAAGGTCCTGTGTCCCCACTGCCCACTTTCATCCCAGTGAGGCAGGCAAGGCACCCAGAGTTCAAAATGTAAGGAAGCATTCACTCCTGGGTTCAGTTTCCCATCTTAGTCTGAGCCCTGCTCCATCCCACCCATTTCTGAAGGGCAGAGCTAGAGGTTCAGTTGAAGAGGGATATGGGGGCCCCTACAAGGGAATTAAGACTGATCTGAGCTCTGGTTCCTGACCAATGGCCCCACCTTTTATCCAGATACCTCTCTAGAGTGTTTTCCCTGTATGGGGAAGATAGAAAACAGATACAGCCAGTCTTTCTGGACTTCTGACCTACTGGCAGTAGTGGGCATTATGGGATTTTCTTTAGGGTAAAAATAATGTAGGGTTTGATTTCTCTCACTTTACCAGAAGAGAAATTTGAGAGCCGGGAAGAAAGTGCTCAGTCTATTTCTCCTGAGAACATCCATCTGCAGGTGCTTCTGACTGGCCAGGCCAGAGGTGAGGTGCCCTGGAGTCCTGAGCAGGGACGGCCTGGGGACAGGGCAGAAGGGCATTGGGAGCTTCCCCCAGAGGATCAGATGGAGCAGTCCATAGTGGGAGCCACAAGTTGCAGAGAAGCAGGCCGGCCAAAGGAACTGCAGCCAAAGAAGCTCCATTTATGTCCCTTGTGTGGCAAAAATTTCTCTAGTAACTCAAATCTAATTAGGCACCAGAGAATACATGCAGCAGAAAGACTGTGTATGGGTGTAGAATGTGGTGAAATCTTTGGTGGGAGCCCACATTTTTTATCACTACACAGAGCACATTTTGGAGAGGAGGCCCATAAGTGCCTTGAATGTGGAAAAAGCTTCAGTCAGAATACCCACCTGACTCGCCATCAACGCACCCACACAGGCGAGAAGCCCTATCAGTGTAATGTATGTGGAAAAAGCTTCTCTTGCAACTCCAATCTCCACAGACACCAGAGAACACACACCGGTGAAAAGCCCTACAAGTGCCCTGAGTGTGGCGAGATTTTTGCTCACAGTTCCAATCTCCTTAGGCACCAGAGAATTCACACAGGAGAGAGACCCTATAAGTGTGCTGAGTGTGGAAAAAGTTTCTCTCGAAGTTCCCACCTTGTCATACATGAAAGAACTCATGAGAAAGAGAGGCTTTTCCCCTTCTCCGAGTGTGGGGAAGCAATGAGTGACAGCAGCTCCTTTCTTACAAATCATGGAACCCACAAAACAGAGAAGAAACTCTTTGAATGTTTGACCTGTGGGAAAAGCTTCCGGCAGGGCATGCACCTCACCAGACATCAGAGAACGCACACAGGAGAGAAACCATATAAATGTACCCTTTGCGGGGAAAACTTTTCTCATAGATCCAACTTAATCAGGCACCAGAGAATTCACACGGGAGAGAAACCCTATACCTGTCATGAGTGTGGAGACAGTTTTTCTCACAGCTCCAATCGGATTCGTCATCTGAGAACCCATACAGGAGAGAGACCCTATAAATGTTCTGAATGTGGAGAAAGCTTTTCTCGGAGTTCACGCCTTATGAGTCATCAGAAAACTCACACCAGATAGAAACAATGGAGTTTCATTTCACCACAGATAAGGTGGCATATTCAGAGGGGACTGCTGTTGAGAGCTGGTATTTCTTGCCCTGCTGACCGAAATCATCTGTGTTGTTTTACTTTTAAATTTATTTTATTGATTTCAGAGAGGAGAGGAGAGGAGAGAAACATCAATAATTAGAATCATTGATGGGCTGCCTCCTGCATGTCCCCCTCTCCCCCCACTGGGGATGGAGCCCACAACCCGGCATGTGCACTGACCAGGAACCTAACTGTAACCTCTGGTCCATAGGTCAACACTCAACCACTGAGCCATAGGGGCTGGGTGAAATCATCTGTTTTTGAGGTAATTACTGTAAAGAGTAACAAGGATGGGTATGTGTGTGTGGGGGAGGCGGGGGGGGGGGGGCGAGTCATTGCAGTAGAGAAGCAGAGGCAGCAAAGGACTAGCATCAAACTAAAATGGAATTCTGTCTGAACTAGTAAGGACGAAAAGTCTTTGAGGTGACCTGCTCAGGGCAGATTTCTCTATTCACCTTGTCTATTCACCTTGTCTCATGGTGCCTACCCCCTTAGTATATTTGGCCACATTGTGATTTGGATGCCTTAATTAGTCTTGTCTTTCCCAGCAACTTTGGGAAACTATATGACTTTTTGTTACTGCTTCCTTACTTGGGACATTCAGCAGAAGTATTTGAACTCCTGAGGCCCTTGAGACCAAAGAAAAGGGGCTATATCTCCTGGGAAACCAGCTTGAGGGCAAAGAAAGACTGGTTGTTAGTTGTAGCTCTCCAAAAGGCCTTGACAGGGAAGCCACAGCACACCTCAGTGGCCTCACAGGAAGGCCCATTGGCAGGCCATGAATGTCATTGTCACCTCAGACAAAAAGGACCCAGAGACCTAAGGGAAATAGTAAGAAGGACTTTGCAGGTCAGCCTAGGAATTGGCAGAGGGAACTGGAATCTGAATTACTGTAACCTGTACAGAGATCAACGCTTCCCCCACCTCTGTCAGAGAAGGATAAACAGAACTCTGGAGTCTTCAGAGGGTTATGTAAGAAGGGTTCCCTAGACGACTTTGAAAACACAGATTTAGGGAAATTAGGGATCATGCCTTTCCCTGCTGGAAGTATGTTTGGATGGTAATAAATACCTTCAAGAAACATGAAAGTGTGTGACTCTTCATTGAAAGTGTCCTGGCCTCCAGTGTTGATCTGTTTGGAGGACCTGCTTTCTCTTTGTGGTCTTGCTGTGTTGGTCGAGAAGTTGTCCCACAAAGGTGGCAGCAGACAGGTTGAGGTAGGGTGTGGCATGGTGACAAAGGGTCAAACCCAGTGGGTTTGGGGTGATGATGTCATAATGGTCTCTGAAGTTTTCTTCTGTAGTGTACAGCAGTGAAAGTATCTGATTTTTTTTGTTTATAATGTTTTATTTCTTGGAAAGTAGCTGAAGGAAGATCAGGCTCTTCAGAGACAGGATATTTTGGTCTTACAAATCATTCCCAGGAAAAGGTGGTCCTGCTATAACTGAATTATTGCCCATTAGTGGAGAAAGGGCAAAATTATTAGGAGAAAGCATATTTTAGAATGGGTAATCAGGAATAGGAATTTTAGGAGTGTATGCCTGTGGGAAAGAGAAAACAAGGAGGTATTCTAGAAGGACATTCTGATGCCTTGAAAACATCTCAGGAAAATATCTAACTAGCTGCTTGTCTGGGAAACAAAACATTCCCTTGGAAACCAGCTATCAAATTAGAATTTTAAGTGAGAAAAAGAACCCTATGTGCCCCGCCCATTTTTATTAGTCTGGCCTCAGCCCTGCCTCAGTTTAGAATTGAGTTCTTCCTTGGTTTTCTGAGCCAATTTTTAAAAATCTTTGTTTTGCCCTAACCAGTTTGGCTCAGTGGATAGAGCCTCGGCCTGCAGACTGAAGGGTCCCAGGTTCAATTCCAGTCAGGGGCATGTACCTTGGTTGCGGGCGCATCCCTAGGGGGCGTGCAGGAGGCAGCTGATCCATCTTTCTCATCGATGTTTATAACTCTCCCTCTCCCTTCGATGGGATATATTTTTTTAAAAAAAAAAATCTTATTTATTTCTCTGCCTTTCTCTTATCCACAAGAGGGCAGTGGTGGTGTGTGTGTGTGTGCCGGGGGTGGGCATTAAGGATTTGAGAGATTAGTGTAGGATCCACAGTGGTAGGAGTGGGACAGGGATGATGTGGTTGCTGATGCCATGAAATTGGTGGGTGGTATCAAGTTGATGTTAATAAGCATTCTCTGGTTAAGATCACAACCTGTATGCATTTAAATCTTATAAGAATAGAAAGTGCCCCTCCCCCTTCACTCTCGCTCCTCCTAATCTTATGATGTGTCCAACTGGTGTTGCTCCTACTTGGAGCATTGCAGCCTGAGGCTTATAGCAACAAGGACTCCCAGGTATTTGCTTTTGGCACTGAAAGGCTTTCCAATAGGAGCCTTTACTCAGTCCCAGTGTAGCTCCCTTTCTAGCAAATTTCAGATGCATAGTGGTTCTTGGCCTTCTTTCATGAGATATCACAAATTATTGCATGTAAAAAACATTCAGCACAGTGCCTAGCACATAGAAAGTATGCACCTGTTTGTGCCATCTGTGGTCAGATAATATTTGCAGGACTGTCTTCTAAGCCCCCTGGTGCTGAGATCAATGTAAGACCACATTGGAAGAACTTCAGGGAGCAGTCTGATATTGCAGGCAGGCTTGATGAGGTCTTCCCTTAGAGGTCCTTCCTTACTGCAGACTCTAACCAGAACAGATTCCGACTGGCTTTTATGCCAAAGGAGAATGATGCAATAAACACCCCTGCCCCCTAAGTTCAAATGGGTACAAAGGAGATGTGGCCTGACCCTGAGCAATAGCTACACATCCATGTAGTAAATGTAGCACAGGAGACCAGCGGAAAGGCTCCTAAGTGGAGAATCAGTAATACATTTAATCAATGTGAAAATGCCTGGCAGAGGCAGACTAAATGCAGGGAGACAGCAGTGAGGACAAAGACTAGCGCCAGAGACTAGACGTTAAACAAGCATTAAATTTTGTTTGGGGGGTTTCTTCCCAAGAAAACTCATTAGAAATTTTAAGAGTTTTTATTGTAAGAATGAAAGAATTTACTGGTGTCAACATCATACTCTGAAATGGCTATTGAATCATTACTATTGTTATTTGCTACTGATAATCATAGAATTATGAACTGATATATATTTGAAATAGGCAAAATCACTGTTTTAAGACTTGTAATTTTTGGAAATGTTTCACAAGCATTTGAAACAAAGCATGTAAAAAGTCTTGATGTATGTTATAGGAAACTAACTAGCAAATTTATTAGCATTAGGAGACTTCCTAACTAAGTTAAGTGTTAGGAGCTCAAGAATAGCAAGATTAGTTAAACGGAAAGTACATTTATTAGCCCTAGCCAGTTTAGCTCAGTGGATAGAGCACCAGCCGGGTTTGATTCCGGTCAAGGGCACATAACCTTGGTTGCAGGCTCCTCCCTGGGCAGGGCTCGTGCAGGAGGCAAACAACTGATGTGTTTCTCTGACCAATATTTCTATCTTTCCCTCTCCACTCTATAAAAATCTATAAAAATGGAAAAAATATCCTTGGGTGAGGATTAAATATTTTTTTAAAAAGTACATTTATTAGAAACATTTTCTTTTAGCCTTCAATCTAGCTTGCAGGCACTTCTGATTAAAACTTTATTTCTATTTTTTTTTAAAATATATATTTTATTGATTTTTTACAGAGAGGAAGGGAGAGAGATAGAGAGTTAGAAACATCGATGAGAGAGAAACATCGATCAGCCGCCTCCTGCACATCTCCCACTGGGGATGTGCCCGCAACCCAGGCACATGCCCTCGACCGGAATCGAACCTGGGACCCTTCAGTCCGCAGGCCGACGCTCTATCCACTGAGCCAAACCGGTTTCGGCAACTTTATTTCTATTTTTAAAAAATATATATTTTTATTGATTTTTCTACAGAGAGGAAGGGAAAGGGACAGAGAGTTAGAAACATAGATGAGAGAGAAACATTGATCAGCTGCCTCCTCCACACCCCCTACTGGGGATGTGCCCTTGACTGGAATCGAACCTGGGACCCTTCAGTCCGAGGGCCGATGCTCTATCCACTAAGCCAAACTGGTCAGGGCTCATCACTTTCTTTAAAAAATTACAAGACTCTCTTCAAGTTGCTTCCACCTATAAGGTTGTTTGCAGCTTAAGATCATACCTTGATTCATCGGTTGAATCAAGGGTGCAGTGTTGTGGGGAAAGAACATGCATTTTATTCGACCATCCTCACTAGTTAGTGATTCAGCAGAAAGGTGAACTGGGGAATTGTCCAGAAGTAACAAGCTCTAACATCCTCTTCATGGAATCTTAGAAAGTTAAGTTGAAAATGCTTGACCTCAGGAACAAAATTTTGAAAGAACCATTCTGAATACAATTCTCTGGTGAACCAAACATTTTTACTAGGTTTATATATAACAGGTAATGTACTTTTGTCCTCTTTCACATTTTTGGGCAGCTTTGATTTTCCAGTAATGAGATTTTAACTTATGAGTGCCATCTGCATTTGCACATAAGAGAGCAGATAACCGTTCTCTGTGTATTTTCCTTCCAGGCAGGCAGACATCTTTTCTACTTGTCTGACTGTTCTTTGGCACTGATTTCCAAAAGAGGTCAGTCTCACCCCCACTGTATAGTTGAGCTAGACACAGTTTCTCCTCTTTGATAAGTATGGACAATTTTTGTTGAAATGGCTCAACAGTTTCTGAAACTGAACTTAGGACTTGCTCCACTCATATTTTTCGGTTCCCAATGGGGGTGGGGGAGTGGGTGGGTAGGGGGCGGGCTGGAGGGGTCACTGGGGGAGGGGGACAGGGGGGCAGGAAAGGGGGACATATGTAATACTTTCAACAAACAATAAATAATAAAAAGCCAACCAGTACTAGTTTTAAAGTCTGTTTGCCCAAAACACTGTGCGAATCTCTGCAGCAGTCTGAAGCTCCACACCTCTAACAGCGACACTAGCTGAGTGTTTCTATTGATACCATATGTAGACAGCATTGTCCACATCACCATATTTGGTTCCTGTTGTCTTCTTTCTCTTCTCAGCCCCAACTAATGGCATGTCCTGCTTCAGTACAAAGTCCAAAATAAATTTCTTATTCTTTTTAATGTCATAAAAATGTTGATTTACTGATTCCAAATTCATCCTTTACACTTTTAAGAGATCATCCAGCTTCAATCCTACTTAGAATCTTCATTTTATCCTCCAAATTCAATGCTGTATATTTCCCTCTCTTTTTCATACTGAGTTTGGTTTTAAATAACCAACAGGAGAAAAGGGAAAAACCTTACTGAATTGGAAAAAAACATTCAAACAAAACAAAAAACCCAAAACTAGCTTAATGCCTTAGAAGGCACAGGCATTTGAATTGAAGAATAATGAGCTAAAGGGATAAGGGCTTATTATTAAAGTGTTAGTCTAGAGGTAAAGGTATTATGAACTCAGAAAGCTGCCACTTATAAAGTCCTCTCTTGCTTTCACTCCTTCAAGACATGGATGATCAGTTTTCAGAACTTCCCTGCTCCTCTTCTCCCTCGACAGATATAGCAGAACCAGTCAGGAGTAACAGGAATACCTGCATACTCTGTAAGTCAACACAGAAAAAGACACAAGAGAGTGGGCAAATTGTGTGTCACAAGTAAAGACCCAGGTGAGATAAGCCTCAATAAAAAGTGGTGCTCATCCTGACTAGTGTTCTCAGTGGTTAGAGCATCAGCTTGCCACTGAAGGGTCATGGATTCGATTCCTGGCCAAGGGCATGTACCTGGGTTGCAGCTTCAATCCCCAGTGGTCAGGGTGCATGAAACCAATTGATATGTCTCTCACATATGGATGTTTCTCCCTCTCTCATTCTTCCCCTTCCTCCTATCCTTCCACTCTCTCTAAAAATCAATGGAAAAAATATCATAGGATCAGGATTAGCAACAACCAAAAAAGTGGTGCTGAGGCGCTGGCCAGGTAGTTCAGCTGGTTAGAGCATTGTCCGAATATGCCAAGGTTGTGGATTCCAAATCGTCAGGGCACATACAAGAATCAACCAATAGCCCTAGCTGGTTTGGCTCAATGGATAGAGTGTCTGCCTGCAGACTGAACGGTTCTGGGTTCCATTCCGGTCAAGGGCACATGCCTGGCTTGCGGGCTCCATCCCCAGTAGGGGGCGTGCAGGAGGCAGCCGATCAATGATTCTCTCTCATCATTGATGTTTCTCTCTCTCCCCCTCTCCCTTCCTCTCTGAAATTAACAAAAACTATATTTAAAAAAAGAGAATCAACCAATAAGTGCATAAGTAAGTGGACAACAAATCGATGTTTCTCTCCCTTCCTCTTTATTTAAAATCAATTAATAAATAAAACTTTTTTTTTTTAATGGTGCTTGAGAACATGGGAATGTGGAAGCTTCAAAGGCAAGGACAGAGTAATCTCGTGTAGCAGAGATGCAGTGAGGCTCCTCCTCTTCCAAAAGTACCTGATTTTACCTCACTGCCAGAAAAGAAAATGGTGTTCATATTGCTCTGTATGTAGTGTTCACTGGGCAGCAGCCCATCCACCTGGATAGACTCCAAGCTTACCCTGACATTGGGATGTCTAGAGAGCTAGAATTCAGTAACAGTTATATCTTTAAGTGAAAAAGAAAGTAGTTTCTGCTGTCCATATGAATGAAATCCTACTTTGATTACACTAAATATAGCATTCTCAAAGACTGATCTTTAACAAACTCATCTGTAAGAAGGCAAATAATTTGTTACTGGCACCTTTCCACTCTCAGATCTTCCTTGTGTACATCTGGTGTATTCTCAAGTATTATTTTTCAACGAAACTGTTTCATATGTGGGATATTAGCAAGTTTCAGAATCATGGCAATTCTTAGAGGTGAGTGTAATAGTTTTATAAATATTTCACCATAATTAAAAAGTTAAAAAATTTTTAAAGATCCGTTTTTTTGTTTGTTTTCCTAAATTTACATTAGGGTTTTAAATAATACACATTTTATATTTGAGACTTTATTTGGTTTCTCTTCAGTGTAGATTTTGTTTAATTTGAACCAAGACTCAATTTTTCCACTGCTTGGAAAATTTTAAAAAGTTTCTCTACTGGTATTTCTGATCAATTGTTTCCCATAAATCCTTCGGCTGGCAAAGTCTTCTGTAGCTCAGCTCACTCAAGTAGTCCATTCAGGTCTTCTTGGTGCTGCTCAATTCCATTTATTCCTTAGAAATGTCTTACTCTATTAATTTCATGGTTCTCATTCCAGATATAGAACTTCCTGGGAAGTAACAAAAACTACCATTTTTTTTTTTCCATTCCAGGTGCTATGAAAAAAAAAGTGTCAGGGAAATGATAAAAATGAATTTCAGTTATTTTTCCACTCCTTTAACTGGCTTTCAGTCATTCCTCAACTAATAGAATTCTCACAAGCTGCTTATCTAGGAGTCCAGAAGAGCCTAACCATTAGTTTTCCTCTAATATTGGTTGCAGGAAGTGCCACTGGTTATGGAGCACTAAGATCATGAAAGAATATCATAGTTAATAGGGTGTGGAGGTAGTTACAGGCTAAGATCAAGCAACCTTGTAAAAGAGGAAGCTATAACTAAGGCAATTCTAAAAAAAAAGTTTTTCAGCCAACAGTAGCACTATTAAGTCCAGCCAATTACCCAGCAAAAATACTCAGCCTGCTATGGCAGTTGGGTGGTGTCTCAAAATAAACTCCATGTATTTGCTTTCATTGCTCCCCACCTGTGCATTCATCATTTTCTCAAACCATGATCAGGCAGGAGAAGGTGAGATCAAAGGAAAGACTCGGAACTTTTATGGGCTCCACAGCAAGAAGTAACTATGGCCTCAAACTTCAACCAGTGAAAATCATCAGTGGCCCTTATTCACTATTCACCATATTGTGCTTTGTTTTCTCTTCTTTCTTTCACAGGGTCTCTTCTCCCACTTCCCTAACCAACTCCCTACCCATGCTATGAATCAGGTCTGCCAATGACATCAAAAGGCACTGCTAGCAGAACTTCATTTATCCAATTCAATAAGTTCCAATCATGTGTTCAGCTTTGGGACAGCTGATGAGAATCTCAATGCTAAATGCATCACTGTCCACTGGTTCTGAGAGACTGGAAACAATAATGACTTTTGAAGAAACTAAGTCCCAACTTGGTAGATACTAAGGAAATGGAAATGCTTTGAAACATACGCAAGTGACTTAGGCAGATGCCTATAGTTATCACGTTCAATCTTTTTCTCACTCAAAAAGGATCAAGATCTAGACCTCAGAGCAGTGTGACACCATTCTATCCAAAAGCAAAATAGCATAATGGCCTGGTTAGTGGTCTCTCATTTTCATTTCCACCTTAAACTTACTTCCAGCGAACACCCTAGAAAGAAGCTCCCTCAAAAACCTTCAAATGATGCTCTGGTATATGCTCTATTAAACGCATTTCTCTTCACTTCCATTCAAAGTACATAGATCTACATGAACTTATTTTCTAACTTTCTTTCCCTAAATGTAGCACAGTTACATTTAGTAAAAATACTAAAAATTTCACACACTAATATCTCTGGCTTTTCAAGGCTATGCTTTTATGTTACCCCCGCTTATTTTCAACCTTTTTAATCTCAGCACACATAAGTAATCACTAAATTCCTACAGCACACCAAAAAATGTATTATATTTTTTGCTAATCTGACAAAAATATTTCTGTCATGGAGAATGAATTATGAGTCATTCACATTGGACAGCTATTGTGTTGGATGCTATCATTTTTTTTTAATTTGACAATGTAAGGGAAAACAGGTCAGTGCCCTTGGGTAAACAGTCAGGTATTGAATGTTTTTAAAATTCTTGCAGCACATTAGCTGAAAATCGGAACCTTATAATTTTCCCCAACCAAAATTCAACGTCCATTTCCTTGGAATTTCTGCAGCGTTCAGCTAAAGTCCTCCCTTTTCCTACCCTGTGATACTGATATTCATGAAATTGCCTGAGTACTTCTGCCAGATTCCTTGATTAAAATACATTGTTCTATGAAGTTTGTAACACTGACTACACCTGGTAGACTTAAATAATTCCTTGACTGGTAGAGGCTGGTACTATGAAAACACTAGTAATTAGAACAAAACCAAAACGAAATACTCAGATTCCTTTGAATATGATTTAGTAAAGATTTGTGGAATACATATTTTAATCAGGTAATTCGGCCAGACACTGAAGGAAATACACGATAAAAAGAAGGTTCCCATTCTACAGGAAGCACGCTGTCCTGAAAAAGGACAACAGGGAAACTAAATTACAGTCTAGGAGCGGCCAATGGTAAGTTATGTGACCCTCGCAAGTCACCTCTTAGCTCTCAATTTCTCTGTCATGGAGAACTATAAATGTAACCTATTCCACATACCTCACAAGAAAAACAATTGTGAGATGCACAGCTCAAACGGGGTAACCTCAGGTCCGCTGATCCTGAACGGAACAAAAAGGCTTCCTTCTCGAGGCGGCGATGTGCTAGGGACGAAAGCTCGGGTGCGGCCAGCTGGGCCAGAAAGGCCGAGGACCCTGCGAGACTAGCGGGCGGCGACCTTTACCCGGCGGGGATCCCGGTAACGGCCGCAGGCCTCCTGAGGGGACTTAGGAACCACCCCGACGCTCACCGCCTCAGAGCCAGGCCGCGAGACCGCGACTCCCACGGGCCGAGCTGCGCGCAGGGTCCTTCTAGGCTCCACAACCTGGAGACTCTGTAGCATTAACTCTTCCGGGCGCAAGGGCTGAACCCTACCGGACTAGGTAGGTTCCTTCCGCGAAGCCTGGAGCCCCTGCGCAGGCCGGCTGACTCAGCTGGGCAGCAGAGCCAGTCGGGAAGTGCACCACTTCCGCTTCCGGTAGGAGCGCGGGGTTTCAGACAGTTGCGTAGAGAAGGCCCCAGGCGGGCGAGGCGTCCGGTACGTCCGTCGGGCCTGTTAGGCCTGTGACCTTGCATCCGCACATCTCGGTTCTCTGGACCCCCTCTGGGTGTCGAGAAGCCAATAGCTGCGGTCCTGGAGAAGCCGCCGGAAGTGCGGCGACTTGCGGTAGAGTCGGAGGATGAGGGAGCGGCCCTCACGAAACGCTTTTGTCTGAGGTAACTAAGAATCGATTCCCCTTCGGCGTCGGCTGCGGAGCCTCAGAGACCTGCCGGCCTCTGCTCGAGGCCACTGCGAGGTGGTTGGAGGCGAGACGCTATTTCCGGGAGCCCAGCAATGAGAGCCTGTCTCGGGCGAGGCCGGCTGTCAGGCTCCGGAGGTCGCTCTTCCTGCCCTTTGCGCCGCTAACTCCGGGGCCCGCGGCGGCGGCACGCTCGTACGCTGCCCGCTGGCGCAGGGCTCACGAATGCCGAATGCCCTCAGAAAGTCTACGTTCCCGCCTCTGCTGGCGTGTTTTGTTTTGTTTTGTTTTGTTTTGTTTTAGGCGGTGGGGGGGGGGGGGGCGGGATGCTTGGGAGGCATTGCTGCTGATGTTAACCGCCAGAGAGCCGCAGTTCAGCCTAAGAAGATTCTTTCTTCTGAGGCAGAAGTCCCCGGGCCTCCCGAGCCGGGTGCGCAGCGAGGAGCCGGCCATTCATTTGGGAGCCGTGGCACCCTGCACAGAAGCTCGGGGCGGGTTCTGCTGCATCACCCAGGGAGACGGAGGCTTGTGAAGCTCCCCCAGGCTCCTTAGAAGTCTAAAAGACCCTCGAAACGTAAAGCCAGAGGAAGGGTCAGCCTAAGCATCACCAGCTGCCCTTCTCCCCCTTTTTACGACTTGGTATTTGGACATACATTTTGTAAAGAAAGGTCGGCTGTGATTTTTCCTAGTGGAAGTAAACAGACATTTTAAAATACAGGTATAAATCTTCTGCGTAGTGCCCTTAATAGGTCTTGCAAAGAAGGGCCAAAAAAGAATGTTGAGCATCTCAGTTACTTAATTGGGGGATGCTTTCTGAGAAGAAAAGGCTACTTTTTCCCTAATTACGTTCCTTCAACTCTGGTCTCACTGTCTGCTGCCAGTATTCATGCAAGTAAAGGAGAGTCTCAAATGTTCCACGAAGTGAAGTCTTCATTCATCACAAGAGGATGGAGGGTCATAGAAGTTGTACCTCTTACTAAAAGCAGAAGGCTAGGAGATATATTAAAATTTAAGGGAAACTCAGAATGTTTTCATAATTTTTTTTTTTTTTACATGATAGGAAGCACATCAGTGAACTCTTTGGATAATCCCCAAACTCTTTGGAGTCATTGGGTGCCAATTTTCTCACCCACCAGTTTTCACTGATTTATTATTTTTTTGTAAAGGCAGAGTCATCAATTGACATTTGTCTTTAATGAGCTGTCTTATAGATCAACTGAATAATATAAAGAAAAGGAGGGAAACCAAGGGCCTGCCTGGCAGTTGATTTTAAAGAGAAGGCAAGCAGGATATTTTCATTTTTCTCTCACAATAAGTAGCAGGTAGTAAAGTTCATGTGACTTTCTTATTGACCTGCTTTTTTTCTGTCCTTGGTGCCTTAGGAAGAAGATCCTTTTAGTGATTTTATTCCAGACCAGACTGGGCCTTAGTTGTCAGAGGTGGTACTGGTGGTGTGTGCCCACAGGAACAGCTGTTCCAGCAGAATGATGATGGTAGATCTGAAAGTGGCTGAGTACTTGAACCCTCAGATCAGGGCTCTGTGGGAGACCAAGGGACCTGTGACAGAGAGCTCCTCTCAGAGTAAAAAATATACTGCACAAATGGACAGTCTCAGTCCTGAGAGCTTTCGCCAACACTTCCGGAATTTCCACTATCATGAAGCAGCTGGACCCCGTGTGGCTGTTGGCCAACTTCAGGAATTATGCCGTCAATGGCTGAGGCCAGACATACACTCAAAAGAAGAAATCTTGGATCTGCTGGTGCTAGAACAGTTCCTGAACATTCTGCCCAGGGATACTCAGACCCAGATAAAGAAGCACCACCTACAGAGCACTGAAGAGGCTGTGGCCTTGGTAGACCACTTGCAGAGTGAATCTGGCCAAACGAAGACTGGGGTGAGAAGATTCCTGATTAACTTAACAGTGATATAGAATGAAAATAGATAAATGGGGTTAGGGGCAGTTAACTGAGAAGTAAGATGAATTAGATCAATGATCTGTTGTTGCTTTAGGCCATCTAAGGCAGGACCTGAAACCACTGATCTGCAGCAATAGTCATTCCACAGGTGTTGGAGATTCTGGCAGACACTTCCTTGGCCATAAGAGAGAGTTGCATTTTCCCCTCTTTGGAGCCAGAATATATTGAGTCTGGCTTGGTGTAGGAGATGGGTCTTAAGTTCTAAGAAACAAAGGGCAACAAGAAATTGGAGAAGAAGGGGCAGATCCAAAAAAGGGAGAACATATAAAGATGAAAGGAAAGGATAGTAAAAAGAAAGAGAAACCAAAAAGTTAGTAGGGAAGACTGCAGAGGAAGAAAGGATAAATTTAAAAAAATGGAAACAAAGATTTGGAAATCCCAACAGAGTGACAGAGAAGAAAGACAGAGGGATAGTGTCCTTCCTATAATAGACAAGAGCCTCCACTGCCCTTCCTTAGTGGTTGGTCCTTGGCTCTGTTGGTGAGTGGGAATCATATCAACTGGCTTCAGGCCTACTGTTAAGAATACAGGGCAGGGTATATGTTTGGTGTCAAGATTATCAGGAGAGAGGTTGCAGTCAGAATCATTCTTTCCCCTTCTCCATTTTATCTACATTCTCTGTAAAACCTTTCCTGGCCATGGAGAAAATCTTGGACAGTTAAATTTTTTAATATTTTGAAGAAAGTATTAAGACAAGAAATCCAGCAGGGATCTAAGTGAAGAGAGAGATGCTGTCAAGACAGCATGGGAATAGGCGGCCTGCACAACCCTGCTAGTGGTCTGAGCTGGGCTATATATAGAGGAGTAGGGAGTACTCTTTTGGAGGGCTGGCAGTAGCCACATCTTTTTCCTTTTATCCTGACTTTCCCACATTTGTGGATAGTTTTGCTTTTTTGTTTGTTTTTTTTAATCCTCACCCAAGGATATTTTTCCATTGATTTTTTTAAGAGAGTGGAAAAGAGAGGGAAAGATAGAAATATTGACATGAGAGAAACACGTCTATTGGTTGCCTCCTGCACACTCTATGACCAGGGCCGGGGAGGAGCCTGCAACCAAGGTATGTGCTCTTGACCATAATCAAACCCAAGACCCTTAGGTCTGCAGTCCGACGCTCTATCCACTGAGCAAGACCAGCTAGATAGCTCTTCGTGAAAAATTGGTGGCCCATTATGTCTATTTTTTAAAAGTTTTTAAAAATATATATTTTTATTGATACCAGAGAGGAAGAGGGAGGAAGAAAGAGAGAAACATCATTGATGTGAGAGAATCATTGATCAGCTGCCTCCTGCATGCCCCCTACTGGGGATCGAGCCCACAACCTGGGCATGTGCCCTGACAGGGAATCAACTGTGACCTCTTGGTTCATAGGCTGACGTTCAACCACTGAGCCATGCAGCCTAGCCCATTATTTCCTTAAGTCTTTTTGTCATTTCCTGTAGTGTCTCATACTTACCACAATCTGGACTCTGCTTTCTCCTCCCTCTTCCACAAGCCCCAAGCCTCAAGTAAGTTCTGGTAACACGGATGGGAATTATTTCTAGGTTGCAGTCCAGGTGCTGGGAAAGGAGGCAGTGCTCTTGGGAGAAACAGCAGAGACCTCAGGCTTCAAACTGAAGCCAGCAGAGTCCCAGCCAATGGGCAGGTCCCAGGATGAAGAATTTTGGAATGAATATCAGGATCTACAACAGCTGAGCAGGAATACTCATAAAGAAACTGAGCCTATGTGTGAGAGGGGTAAGGAGCTTCATGATAATTTCTTTCTGCTGGGAGCTGTCATAGTAATTTGTCCAGCCAGAACATTGTGAGCACTTTCTGGGTTCCCAGCTTTGTGGATGTGCAAATGTAGTCATGTTAGCAATTATGCTTACCCTTACCCTCACCCCTCACAGATGGCCTTAGAATAGACCAGCTGTTGTGAAGGTGGGGATTGGCCTAAGGTCCAGAAATATCCAAACCAGAGGACCCTGGTAATAACACCATGAACACTGTTCCTTAGCAAAGTGGAGGATTGGGCCACCCCATCCTCAAATCACAGAAG
This sequence comes from Myotis nattereri, assembly GCF_964212035.1. Taxonomy (NCBI): domain Eukaryota; kingdom Metazoa; phylum Chordata; class Mammalia; order Chiroptera; family Vespertilionidae; genus Myotis; species Myotis nattereri. The sequence continues at coordinate 100,408,134 of NC_138079.1, read as the reverse complement.
GAATTGGGATCACAAATGGGCTGTCAGTGGCAGTATGTGAACTATAATTGTGTACCATGAAAATAAATAAATGATAAATAATATATCTCCTACTGTACACTGGAGTCCATGAGTATTTCATTTTCAAATCTGTTAAAATTTTCTTAACTCGGAACTATTTATGTCATGAGAGGAAGTTAATGGTTTTTGTTGTATTCATTTCACTCATGAAAACTGGGCAGCCTGTTCTGGGGATTGATAGATACTTGGTTCTTACAATGATAAGGCCATTTCATACTTATCACGGTTTCCCATCTACTGAAAGAATCAAGATTTTCTTTATTTTAGAAATGAGCGCAGGATGTGCATAGAAGTGAGAGAAACTTCTGATGGCTCTTTTCCACCCATAGCTGTGCCTGCTCACCAGATCCTAGACTTTCCTGAGCAGACAAACACCAAAGACTGGACAATGGCACCTGAGCTCATCTTGCCTGAGTCCCAGGTGAGCTGTGCTTTTGAGCTCTTCAGGGCTGCCTTTCCCTGCTCCCCATGACCCATACTGCCCAGCAGGTGCTTAGAGGCATTTAGCCTAGATATTCTCCCTGGGTAATTGGACACCTCCCAGACTGTTTGCTGATCCCTTGCCTCCTTCCTTTCTGCCTTTTCACTTAAAAAAAAAAAAATCATGTATTGTTTATTCCTTCAGTGCCTGGCCTACCATGCAGTTTGTGGGCTGGATGTTAGGGCTGCTTCTGGAGTGGCCAGTACTGAGCTAAAGCCCATTCTCTTCTTTAGAGCTTATTGACATTTGAAGAAGTGGCCGTGTATTTTTCCCAGGAAGAATGGGAATTACTGGATATCAGTCAGAAGACTCTCTACAATGATGTAATGCAGGAAAACTATGAGACTGTCATCTCTCTAGGTAAAGATTCTTTCTGCCCTTTGTGTAGAAGTAGAGTAATCTAATGTTCTTAGCTTACTGGGAATGCACCCTGGTTCCAGTAGCTAGTTGTTTCTCAACTTGATGGTGTGGGCAGGGAAAAGTGTATCCAGATCATCTCAAGCTTTTACAAAGCGCATATGCTCATTCCTTATCCTAAAATTCTCTACTCTCCCTACTCTTCACTCTTGCTTACAAATCTGCTCTTTTATCTTTCCATTTCCATAAATGCCACCACTATTTACCCAATATTTCAGGCCAGAATACTTGGGTCATCCTTTAGTCCAAACATGTCAAACTCGCGGCTGGTGGGCCACGTGCCATAAATGAGGCATGCAGCCTATTGGCCGCGAGTTTGACATCCTTGCTTTAGTATGAACTTGCCATTCATAATCCACTACTCATGCATCACTAGTCCTCTTGGCTCCACCTTTGCATCATAGCCTGAGTCCAACCATGTCTCATTCTCTTGCCCTGTTAGCATTCTGGTCTAAGCCAGTGGCTTCTCTAACCAGCTTTGTAACTGGTGCCCTGATACCACTCTTACCTTCCCATAGTCTGTTTTCCACAAAGCTGTCAGAGTCTTTAAAAAAACTGATGAGCCGAAACCGGTTTGGCTCAGTGGATAGAGCGTCGGCCTGCGGACTGAAAGGTCCCAGGTTCAATTCCGGTCAAGGGCATGTACCTGGGTTGCGGGCACATCCCCAGTAGGAGATGTACAGGAGGCAGCTGATTGATGTTTCTTTCGCATCGATGTTTCTAACTCTCTATCTCTCTCCCTTCCTCTCTGTAAAAAATCAATAAAATATATTAAAAAAACAAAAAACTGATGAGATATGACAGTTCTCTGCTTCAAAACCTTACGATAACTTTTCACATTCAGAATAATATCTAAACTCCTTAGGAGGTATGTAGGCCCCTCCAAGATCTAGCTCCTACTCACCTACCTGCCACTTGTATCCTGGCTCCATCCACTTTAGCCACACTAGTCTTCTTGCTGTTTCCTTAACTTGCTATGCTCATTTTTACCTTCCTACTTCCTTTACCTGACACACTGGACTCTCCTACTTTTTCAGACACCTCTAATTTTTGTCCAACTCAGAATAATTTAGGTAATGTAGGGAAAAAGTGAGACTTCCTTTTATTGACTTCAGTCATGAAAACTGAAGACAGTCAGTTTGGAAACTGGTTGTAGGGCTGATAGCCACTTCTAGGTACCACATAACACTTGTAAACGAGTCCCATTTCTACTGAAAGAATCAGATCTTGTATATTTTAGAAATGTGCCCAGGATGTTCATAGAAGCAAGAGAAATTTCCTATGGCTCTTTTCCATCCACAGCTGTGCCTACTCACCAGATCCTATACTTTCCTGAGCAGACAAACACCAAAGACTGGACAGTGGCACCTGAGCTCATCTTGCCTGAGTCCCAGGTGAGCTATGCTTTTGAGCTCTTCAGGGCTGCCTTTCCCTGCTGCCCATGACCCACACTGCCCAGCAGGTGCTCAGAGGCATGTTAGCCCAGATGTTCTCCCTAGGGAACTAAACACCTCCCAGACTGCTGATCCCTTGCCTCCTTCCTTTCTGCCTTCTCACTTAAAAATATTAATTCCTTCAGTGCTTCGCTTACTATTAATTTCATGGGCCAGATATTAGAACTACTTCTGGAGTGGCAGGTACTGAGCTGAAGCCCATTCTCTTCTTTAGAGCTTATTGACATTTGAAGAGGTGGCCGTGTTTTTTTCCCAAGAAGAATGGGAATTACTGGATCCGGGTCAGAAGGCCCTATACAATGATGTAATGCAGGAAAACTATGAGACTGTCATCTCTCTAGGTAAATATTCTTCCCTTCCCTTTGTATAGAAGCTGAGTAATCTGTCATGTTCTCATCTTACTGTGAATACTCCCCTGAGGGACAGTCTGTTCCAGTACTTAGTTGATTCTCAACTTGATGTTTGCAGATGAAAAGTGTATATCCAGATCACCTGGGAACTTTTTCCAAGTACACATTCCTTATCCTACATAGAATTCTGGGTCTCTTTCCCTTAAACCTGCTCTTCTCATATCTTTTATTAGCATCCTGGTCTAAATCAGTATCATCTCAAACCAGGCCCATCTTAGTAGCTTTTTAATTGGCTGATGGTACCAACACTCTTGCCCTCCAATAGTCTGTTTTCTATCCAGCAGCCAGAGTCTTTAAAACCTAATCAGATTATGATATTTTCCTGTTTCAAAATCTTATGGTGACTTCTCACCACATTCAGAATAAAATTAAAACTTTTCCTTATCAAAGTTCTCAAGACCCTTCAAAATCTGGTGTCTCTTCTCCTTTCTGCCTTCATCTTCTCCAGCTTGTGCCCCTTGTTCAGTTATGTTTAGCCACACTGGTTTTCTTGGAAGCTGTTTTGTTGTTTTTGTTTTGTTTAGTTTTTTAATGTATTGAGTTTAGAAAGAAAGGAGGGGAGAAAGGGAGAGACCAGTTTGTTGTTCCACTTATTTATGCATTCATTGGTTGATTCTTGTATATTCCCTGACTGGGGATCAAACCTGCAACCTTGGCGTATTGGGATGACTTTCTAACCAAACTGAGCTACCTGGCCAGGGCTTCTTGCTGTTTTTTGAAATAACCATGCTCATTTCTACTTTCCATTTTCCTCTACTTGACATACTTTTCTGCTGTATGACAAAACTTGCACCTTTTGTTCTGTTCAAATACCACTTTCTCAAAGAAGTCTTCCACATAGCCATATCTCAAATAGCTTCACAGAAACAGGATCTTTTTTTTTTTTGTTTTGTTAATCCTCGCCTGAGTATATTTTTCCATTGATTTTTAAGGAGAGTGGAAGAGAGAGGGAAAGACTGAGAGAAACATAGATGTGAGAGAAATACATCTATTGGTTGCCTCCGAATAGGGCCAGGGCCCAAGGAGATAAGAACCAAGGTATATACCCTTGACCGGGATTGAACCCGGGACCCTTTGGTTCACAGGCCAACATTCTATCCACTGAGCCAAACCGGCTAGGGTAAAAGAATCTTAAATGCTTTCTTACCCTGCTTCAGTTTTTTTAAAAATATGTATCATTTCCTGCCCTGGCTGGTGTTTCTAAGTGGCTAGATAGAGCGTCGGCTTATGCACTAAAAGGTCATGGGTTGTTCCTGGCCCAGTCAGGGCTCATGTGGAAGTCAATGTATCTCTCTCACATCAAGTGTTTCTCTCCCTGTCACTCTCTCTTTTTTCCCTTCTATCTAAAAGTGAAGGGAAAATATCCTCGGGTGAGAATTAAAAAAACACACACAGAAACCTTTATTACTTCTTGATATTTCCTTTTGTCCGTTTTTTGATGTTTGATTGCCTCAGTTTCCCACTAGAAGATAAGTTCTATGAGATCAGGGGATTTTGGCTTATTCACCACTATATTCCTATTTCATAGAAAGTGTTTGGCATGCCATAGCCAGTTAATACATATTTGTTGAAATATTGAATGATGAATACTTTCTATCCTTGGAAATTTATATGTAGAAAAAGTCCACTAAATGATGCTGATCTGTTTTGTCCAACTGGATATGAACCAGTGAGCTGCAGGAGTGATAGAAATATTTCCTAGTTCAGTTTCTGGTGCTCAAGAGCAAAGTAAAAGACTACTATAATTATGGCAGAAATCACTTGTGCATATGATTCCTAATCCACTGACCTTCACATTGGCTCTGCTAGGCCTGGTCTTACTCAGGTGACTCTTAAAGAGTTAATAAGACTCTAAAATCTCTGGAGTTTTAGTCCAACTTGGTCAAGTGTGCAGTTATTGGTGGCAGAAGAGGGGAACAAACATGCACAAAATTCCCATGACTATGTCCTTTCTATTGACCAAGCTAATCTCCACTTTGCATGTCAACCTACAAATGCAGTGTAGTATAAAACTAATAGCTGATATGAGGGTCTAACAATTTAACCATTTGGGGATAACAAATTGTAAGTGTTCTTTATTCTTACTGAAATACCTTGAATTAGTGAACCATTATTAAGTTAGCAATCCTTGACCTCAGCTTTTTCATTTCACAGCCATATTTGTGCTCCCCAAACCTAAAGTCATCTCCTGTCTAGAACAAGGGAAAGAGCCATGGGTTCAAGGATCCACAGAGATCATGGACAGTCCTGGAGAGCTGCCTATAGGTAAATACACTATGGGAAGAGGAGAAATGTGCCTTAATAGGAATCTTTGCAAGGAATTGACATTTTAAGATTCTACTTATCTTATACTACAAATCAGTGATCTTTGATGTTTTTTCCTCTCCATTCCTGTGGTTTTCTTGGCTCTGCCACTCAGTTGGCTGATTGTCATATTAATTCCAACAGGGTTAAAGCTCAAAAATGATACTGAAAATCATCAGCCTATATGTCCTTCTGACTTAGAAATACAATCTCCTGGAGACATAATATCAAAAAAGGCCAGAGTGAAAGTTCCCCAGAAAACAACAGTCAAAGAAAATCATGGCGATATACATAGGGTGGGGAAATGGCACCAAGACTTTTCAGTGAAGAAAAGAAAGAAACTTTCAACCTGGAAACAAGAGCTGCTGAAACTTATGGATCGTCACAAGAAAGAACGTGCAGGAGAGAAGCCTTTTAAATGCCAGGAATGTGGGAAAAACTTCAGAGTTAGCTCTGACCTTATTAAGCACCAAAGAGTTCACACTGAAGAGAAACCGTATAAATGCCCACAGTGTGATAAGAGGTTTAGATGGAGTTCAGATCTTAATAAGCACTTAACAACACACCAAGGGATAAAACCATATAAATGCTCATGGTGTGGGAAAAGCTTCAGTCAAAATACAAATCTACACACACACCAAAGAATTCACACTGGAGAGAAGCCCTTTACATGTCATGAATGTGGGAAAAAATTCAGTCAGAACTCCCACCTTATTAAACATCGGAGAACCCACACAGGTGAGCAGCCTTATTCCTGTAACATATGCAGAAGAAACTTCAGCAGGCGGTCAAGCCTTCTTAGGCACCAGAAACTCCACCAGTGAAGGGAAAATCGTCCAGTGTCCTCAGTCTGAACAAATTCATGAAGAGGAACTTGACACTAAAGTTTATGAAAAAATAGAAAATTATGAAGCATGATTTTTTTCATCAGTGGAATATTACACAGAAAGGAATCAAGTTCAACTCTGCATGGGATGAATTAAAGTTGTTCTATTTACTGTGTTTACTTATAACCTATAGGGAATTCCATAGCAAGATTGGTGTTCTAGGAACATTCTAAAAATGGAAAAAACTGTGTTAGGATTGTACCTGCCAAAATATCAAATTCAGTTTCAGACAGCAGATGAAGCCATAAAATCAATCAGTCTTCTGTGGTCATAGAGGTAAATAGTGTTGGTTTTTCATTGATCTACCCAGCCACTCTTAAACGCATGTGATAGAAACATTTGTAGCATGGTCTTCCAAAACAAAAAGCAATAATATGCTTGTTTAATTGTATACCATTGTCTTCAAGGTAGCAAGCTTAAAAATTTCATTAGTCTCATGGGATAGAAATGAATTCTAATATAAAGTTTCCTAAGAACCTAATTGGATTTTCTTCCTCTCTCATCATTGGACTTTGAGTTTTTTCTTGAACTTTTTAGGAACTTTAGCTCTTGAATTGTATTAGCTCAAATTTTACTTTGATGAAATTATATTTACTTCACCAGTAGGGAATCTGCCAGATAACTAATAATGCACTATCTTATGCATCTCATTGGTGGTATTTGAAAAAAGGAAAACATTTCTAATGAGATTATATATAAACTAGAGGCCTGGTGCACGAAATTCATGCACGGCAGGGGGAGGTGGGTAGTACCCTCAGCCCAGCCTGCACCCTCTCCAATCTGGGACCCCTTGGGGGATGTCCAACTGCCGGTTTAGGTCCAATCCAGCAGTCAGACATCCCTCTCACAATCCTGGACTGCTGGCTCCTAATCGCTCACCTGCCTGCTGACCTGATCGCCCCTCACTGCCTCTGTGTGCTGGCCTGATTGCCCCTAACTGCCCTCCTGCCGGCCTGGTCACCCCTAACTGCCCCCCACTGCTGGCCAGGTTGCCTCCAACTGCCCCCTCCCTGCCGGTATGGTTGCTCCTAACTGCCCCCCCCTCCCACTGGCCTGGTCACCCCTTACTGCCCCCCCAGCCGGCCTGGTCCCCAACTGCCCCCCTCTGCTGGACTAGTTGCCCCTAACTGCCCCCCCCTGCCAGCCTAATTGCCCCCAACTGCACCCCCATCTGCCGATGTGGTCATGCCTAACTGCCCCCCCCATCCCCAACGGCCTGATCACCTCTTACTGTACCCCTTGCCGGCCTGGTCGCCCCCTACTGACCCCCTCCTCCCCCACTGGCCTGGTCACCCCTCACAGCCCCCCCGCTGGCCTGGTTGCCCCACGCAGCTTGCTTGTTCAGTCGTTTGATCGTCCCTCACTATCCCCTCTGCTGGCCTGGTCATAGGCAGCCATCTTTGTGAGGATGTGAGGGTTAATTTGCATATCACCTCTTTATTATATAGGATGGGTTAGACTTTTCAGCCATGGAATAATATATTAGATGTAAAGAAATTTTTTCTGCAATAAAAGAAACTAGATTGTTTCCTTTCCTCATAATGTCAATAGGATAACATAGCCATAAAAATTAGTACTTTCCCGAGGCCTAAAAGAAATGGGAGTCCTGGATTCACTTCTCAGGATTTTGTTTTCTTTTTCATTTGGCTTTTGTTATTAAGAATCAGGAGAGATTTGTATGTCTGGGAACTGGAACATGTGCTGTAGGCAGGATCCTGTGTTTTACTGTACATGGTGACCCAGGAATCCATTCAGCGGGGTACCAGGTTTCCAAAAGGATAGTTTTGGGAACTGATGCAGAGTGGTTGGCAAAAGTGAGCTAATCCACATCCATATTGGTTGTCTTACACTGTAAACTATAAGGCAGGGTCTACCTGTATCTGTTTTCTTCAGCATTTAATAGTAGTCTTGGTTGATGCTTAATAGACTACTGAAAACCTATAGGCAGTAGATATTATAACTCACGCTTTATCTATGTTTACCTTTAATACAGATGTGTTCTTGTTAGAGCTTTCAGGTTGTATCAGGAAAGGGGTTAAATTATCTCTTCCAAATCTATCCTATATAATAAAACCCTAATATGCAAATCAACTGAACAGCAGAATGACCGGCCGCTGTGACATGCATTGACCACCAGGGGGCAGATGCTCAATGCAGGAGCTGCTCCCTGGTGGTCAGTGCGCTCCCACAGGGGAGCGCTGCTCAGCCAGAAGCCAGGCTGATGGCTGGCAAGCACAGTGGCGGTGGCAGAAGCTTCTCCTGCCTCCACTGCAGGCGGGCAGTAAGGAGTGAGGGGTCCCGGACTATGAGAGGGATGTCTGACTGCGGCTTTGGCCCAATTCCTAAGCCCACAAGCAGACATCCCCCAGGTGTCCCAGACTGTGAGAGGGTGCAGGCCAGGCTGAGGGACCCCCCCCCCCCAGTGCATGAATTTCATGCACTGGGCCTCTAGTTAGTTTATAAATGAGGAAGTTATGGCACAAAGAGATACAGGGACTTGTTCAAGACCCCAAAGCTAGTGGGTCTGTTGGCTGTCACTTGGCTGCTTTAGTCAGACCTGAAGGCAGGATTGTCAGGACTTTGTATGTTATCCCTGTGGAGTCAGCCTAGATAACATTGTATTATATCTGTTTTCAGCTTATGAAACATTTTTGTTTCTTTTTTTTTTTTTAATATATTTCGCTGATTTTTTTACAGAGAGGAAGGGAGATAGAGAGTCAGAAACATCGATGAGAGAGAAACATTGACCAGCCGCCTCCTGCACATCCCCCACTGGGGATGTGCCCGCAACCAAGGCACATGCCCTTGACCGGAATCGAACCTGGGACCCTTCAGTTCCATCCACTGAGCCAAACCGGCTTTGGCAACATTTTTGTTTCTTGATTGGTTATTGAAACATTCTTAAGTCTCCATTTTCTCTCTTCTTTTTAAAAATTTTTTTAATGTTGACATAATTGCAGGTGTCCCCCTCTTCCCCACCATTTGCCCACCTCCACCCACCCCTGCCTCCCCCATCCCTCGGCCTTCACCAAACTGTTGTCCGCATCCATGGGGTATGTATATATGTTCTTTAGCTAATCCTATCACCTTTATCCTGTCACCCCATCCCCCTCCCCTCAGGCACCAGCCAGTCTCCATTTTCTCTATGTATAGAAAAACACTCACCTCAGGGTTGATCTGGGGATTACTGGGATTGATGAAAGAAAAGCACCTACCAGCCTGGCCAATAGTAGATGCTTAATCAATGTGCATTTCTTTCCCTTTCTCCTGCTTCCCAGATATATTGGGTGAACTGACTATATTTAAGGAGTAGATGCATTTGTGGCTCTTGCAGCTTCTTTTAGGAGTTGAGCACTAGTTGTGGTGGTTATGCTGAATTGATTTGGTTTGTGGCTTCAGTGTTTTTTTTGTATATATCACCTGAGCTTTGATCTGGCTTCTTCAGTGGGAATTATTTTCTTCCAGAAGTTGAACTACACCAAGTATTTGTTTTTAATGATCATTTTTTTAATATATTTTATTGATTTTTTACAGAGAGGAAGGGAGATAGAGAGTCAGAAACATCGATGAGAGAGAAACATCGATCAGCTGCCTTCTGCACATCTCCTACTGGAGATGTGCCCGCAACCAAGGTACATGCCCTTGACCGGAATCGAACCTGGGACCTTTCAGTCTGCAGGCCGACGCTCTATCCACTGAGCCAAACCGGTTTCGGCATTAATGATCATTTTTTTAAAAAATGCTTTTTAAAATTGATTTCAGAGAGAGGAAGGGAGAGGGAGAGTTAGAAACATCAATGATGAAAATCAATTGGCTGCCTCCTACATGCCCCCTACTGGGGAGTGAGGCTACAACCCAGGCCTAACCAGGAATCAAACCATGACCTCCTGGTTCATAGGTCCACACTTACCCACTGAGTTACACTGGCAGGCCACCAAAAATTATTTCTTAAGCATGGCCAGCTCTGAAGCTTTAGTGAGTAGCTCTTACCCAACACCCTCAGCTTTAGATCCCTGGGACTCATCTCTTCTCCAAAGATACATGTGAATTTCTTATTGGTAGTACATTCATTCATTTACTTAATTTAATGATGGCCTATTATGCACCTAGGCACTGTTCTAGACCAAGGATATAATAGTGAACAAGAAAAAAAATGGCCCTAACTGGTTTGGTTCGGTGGATAGAGCATCAGCCTGCGGACTGAAGGGTCACAGGTTTGATTCCGGTCAAAGGCATGTACCTTGGTTGCGGGCACATCCCCAGAGGGGTTTGCAGGGGGTAGCTGATTGATGTTTCTCTCTCATCGATGTTTCTAACTCTCTGTCTGTCTCCCTTCCTCTCTATAAAAAATCAATAAAATATATTTAAAAAAAGAAAAAAATGGATACCCACATGGAGCTTGTATTCTAGTGAACAGTAAAAAAAGAGAAAGGTTATGCTTTACTCCTTGTAGTTAGACAAGGTCATCAGGTCATTTTGTTCAGTGGGTTGCTAGCAGAAGCCTCACTTCTGGGCTGAAGCATTTATTTGTTGGTACAAGACTCTCTAGTGCTCTCCTTTCTTGCCTCAATCGTGGAAGCACATATAGAGAGAGGTGTCATGAGATCAAACCAGTCTAGAATGCTGAGTCCCTTACATAGTGGGTTAGCTGTTCTGTGAGTCCCCCAAGCCTATAATGGGCTTTGTGGGAACAAGAAATAAACATTTGTGTTTAATCACTGAGATGTGTGCTGTGTGTTTCTGCAGTATTACCTGGCCTGTTTTTAATAGAGGTGGCTCTTATATTAGAGCTTTGAAACTTTTTGTTTTCCGTTTCACTTGGCCTTTGGTCCTTAGGAAAGATCTAGTTCCTATGGATGCTCCACCAAGCTGATGTAACACTGATGGGAACACTAGGAACTTACAAGACTATAGGTAAAAGTCAAAATATTAAGTAAAACAACAATGGCCCTAACCAGTTTTGCTCAGTGGATAGAGTGTTGACCTACGAACTGAAAGGTCCCAGGTTCGATTCCGGTCAAGGGCACGTACCCACGTTGTGGGCTCGACCCCCAGTGGGGGGCTTACAGGAGGGAGCTGATCAATGATTCTCATTATTGATGTTTCTATCTCTCCCTCTTCCTTCCTCTCTGAAATCAATAAGAATATATTTATTTTTTTTTTAAAATATATTTTATTGATTTTCCACAGAGAGGAAAGGAGAGAGATAGAGAGCTAGAAACATCGATGAGAGAGAAACATCGATCAGCTGCCTCCTGCACATCTCCTACTGCAACCCAGGTACATGCCCCCGACTGGAATCGAACCCGGGACCCCTCAGTCCGCAGGCCGATGCTCTATCCACTGAGCCAAACCGGTTTCGGCAATAAGAATATATTTAAAAAACAAAACAAAACAAAAAACAACAAGAAGGACTATATAAGATATTAAAAAAAGACTCATTCCTTATCAGGGCACATATCCTAGGAGGTCAGTTTAAGTGGACAAGGCAGTCTTCTCCCTCTGGCCTCATTCCTCTTTCCTTGTTCTTTGTTCCCTTATACACCACTGCCCCATGTGCACAAAATGTGTTTCTATTGACCAATGAGGTAGGGAGAGAGTAGGGGTTGCCTTTCATTCCTCATGTGAGTACAGATTTCAAGGAATGGTTGGTAACTACCCCTGTGGAACCTTGTGTGAGTTGTGCCTCAAAAAAAAACCAAAAAAAAAAAACCACGGGATATATGGCAAATCCTACACCCATATTGGTGTATAAAGGAAGTGGTTGCTCTACCTGGGCTAAGGGGTGACAGTTGGGAAGAAGCTTGAGTAGGAAAGCAGGAGTAGGACACCATTTGGGGAGTGAGAAGTCTCCAGTGGGAATGTCCTAGCTTAGCCAATAGCCTGCAGCACAATGTCTCAAAACTCCTTATGCTTGGAATTTGGGGTGGACATGTGGAAATTGTTAAAGGAACTTTTATAGCCTTATCACTGGGATAAGAGCAGATAACTAAAAGAACAACCTAAATACAAAATCTATTGCTCTGGCTGGGTAGCTCAGTTGGTTAGAGCATCGTCTTGATATGCCAAAGTTAACGGGTTTGATCCTCAGTCAGGGCACATACAAGAAACAACTAATGGATGTATGAATAAGTAGAACAACAAGTCTCACTTGCTCTTGCTCTCTCCTCCCTCTAAAATCAATAAAATATTGAGGCTTATTTTAAAAATAAAATCTGAGACATGACCCTATATTCAGTTTCCAATATTAGTATTAAAGTTCTCACAATTCTCACAAATATATCCTCCATACCCAGATGATTTCTAAGACAAACCAAAGCTAGCCCCCAAATCCTCAACCCCTCTGCCCTAGTCTAAGTGGCCAAAGTGCTGGGCACATCCCAGACCCAGAGTTCTCCCCACCATTAAATGGATTCTGGAACTTCAAGCTGATCATAAGAACCTCAGCTATCTTAACGGGAATGAGGACTTGGAATCAAACTAAAACTAAGACTGTTGGGGTTTCAATCGGTTTTTGGAAAAGTGAGAACAGTTTAATTCCCCAAGAGAGCTTGAGAAGGATGCTAAGCAGTCTTTTCCATCCAACTGGACAGTTGGGATAACAAAATATTTGAACTCCATAAAATATTTTTAAAGCATTCACTGAGTCATTCCACTGACAAGTGCTTACTGAGCACCTGCAGTTTCTACGCTCATGTGTAATGGATCATGGCTACCTGTTAACTACCTTTTCTCTTAGGGCAGTGGTCGGCAAACTGCGGCTCGTGAGCCACATGCGGCTCTTTGGCCCCTTGAGTGTGGCTCTTCCACAAAATACCACGTGCGGGCGCGCATGTACAGTGTGATTGAAACTTCATAGCCCATGTGCAGAAGTCTGTATTTTGTGGAAGAACCACACTCAAGAGGCCAAAGAGCCGCATGTGGCTTACGAGCCGCAGTTTGCCAACCACTGTCTGAGGGGCTTTCCCTCTAGTACTAGAGTGGATTATTTGCTGAAGTTCTCACATTCTTTCTGTGGGTTCTCTCTTGTATAGAGTCTCTGAAGTATCCTCAGGTAGGAAATGTTGAAGCTTTACCTATACTCTATAGTTGTGTCCTTTCCAAATGAGTACACAAGCATATTATTACTGAATCTTTTCCACACTTGTCACTTTTATAGTTTCTTTCTTGTGTGGGTTCATTGGGGAGCAAACCCTAAGCACTTTTTGAAGCATTTACTAACCTTGCTTTATTGTAGGGTTTTCTTCTTGTGTGAATTTTGTGAATGGTAACTGGGCCACAATGAACTGCTTTCCTCCAATATGATATACACATATCTGATCATTTCTGTACTTAAAGTAATTCCCCCATCTACCTGAGAAATTAAGTAAGCAAGCTCTTGTGTTGAGTTTTCAGATTTGGGAAAACTATCAAAATCACTTCTAATTTCTATCACAGTAAGATGATAGATATTGCACCACTCTTAGCACTAACTCAACAGATTAAGCTTTATAGTACTTGGATACACTGCACCTTTATGGAAAAATAAGCTTACTGATGAATTTTTTTAAACCAATAGATGTACAAGGCACAAAAATGTATACATACTTTAACAGCTGGTAGCTGTTAAATGAAATGTATTTTAATAAATACCACCTTTATCATTCAAAGTGTGCATACTAGTATACATTTTGGGGGACACCCTATATTTCCAACAACATAATTTTCACACTAAGTATTTGTCCATGATTTGTACAAACAACTGCACAGTTTCAAAGCATTGGAGGGGGAAAGTGAATGATCTTTAATGTTCATGAGGAGAAAAGTAAAATTAAGTATTTTTAATTTAAAAAATCTTAAATTAGAAAAGTTAGTAGCTTAAGGAATAATCATTTCTTGCACAGAAGAGTTAGAAAAATGGTTTTTTAAATGTTTCTTCAGCTCTAGCCCAGTGGATAGAGTGTCTACCTGTGGGCTGAGAGGTCCCAGGTTTGATTCTGGTCAAGGGCAGGTGCGTGCCCTTGGTTGCAGGTGCATGCGGGAAGCAACCAATTGATGTGTCTCACAGCAATGTTTCTCTATGTCTCTCCACCTCCCACTCTCTAAAAATCAATGAAAAAATATTCTCAGGTTAGGATTAACAAAACACACACACAAATAATAATTTTTAAAAAGTTTCGTCATCCTGTAACTATCGTGAGTAAGCATTACCCAGCATTAAAGCTATTTATCCTCCTAAAAGGAGAAGCTCCGTTTCCAAACTATTCTTCTTTGAGTTAAGAGGCACTCTTATAGCCCTGGCTGGTGTGGTTCAGTTGGTAAAGAGACAGACACATAGATCAATGGAATAAAAAGTCCAGAATTAGATACACATAAATATGGCAAGTTGATTTTTTATGGGAAACTTTTTAATGAGGCAACATTCACATAAAAATAACCATTTAAAAGTGAACAATTGAGCGTGGTTGGTATGGCTCAGTGGTTGAGCCTTGACCCATGAACCAGGAGGTCACAGTTTGATTCCAATTAGGGCACATGCATGGGTTGCAGACTTGACCCTCAGGGAGGCTTTGGATCAATGATTATCTCTCATCATTGATATTTTTTTCTCTCTCCCTCTCCCTTTGTCTCTGAAATCAATCCTATATAATAAAAGCCTAATATGCTAAGTGTCTGGTCAACTGGTAGGCCATTCAACCAATCAAAGTGTAATATGCTAATGATATGCTAAGGCCACTCAAGCGCTCACTATGACATGCTCTGACCACCAGGGGGCAGACAGTCAACTGGTCAACCAGTTGCTATGATGTGCACTGACCACCAGGGGACAGATGCTCTGATCAGTAGGTTAGTTTGCTGCTGGGGTACTGCCGATCTGGACTGAGCGAGATGGGCCAGACACACCCTGGAGCCCTCCTGCAGTCCCTCCCCAGCTGGTCAACCTCCCGCAACCCTCCCCAGCCCCGACCGTGCACCAGTGGGGTCCTTCAGCCTGGCCTGTGCCCTCTCACAATCCGGGACCCCACGAGGGATGTCAGAGAGCCAGTTTCGGCCCCATCCTGCAGGCCAGGCCAAGGGACCCCACTGGTACATGAATTCGTGCACCAGACCTCTAGTAAAGATATCGTTTTAAATGAGCAATTGAGTGACATTTAGTACATTCACAACGTTGTGCAACCACCATCTCTAGTTTCAAAACATTTCCATCACTCTCAAAGAAAAGCACATATCCATTAGGTAGTTGTTCCCCATTCCTATCTCCCCGGAGTTTTGGCAACCAGAAATCTTTTTGTGTCAGTAGATTTATCTATTCTGAATATTTAATATCAATAGAATCAAGCAGTTAAAAAAGGGGGGGGGGGCGTGTCTGGCCTTTTTTTCCAGTTAGTGTAATGTTTTTGAGGTTCATCTACATTGTAGCATGTATCAACACTACATTACTTTTTTGGCTGAATAATATTCCATAATTTTAATATACCACAATTTGTTTACCCATTCATCTGTTGATGGACATGTGAGTTGTTTCTACTTTTTTGGCTATTATGAATAGTGCTGCTATAAATATTCATGTACAAGTTTTTGAATACTTGCTTTCAATTCTTTGGGGTATACATCAAGGAGTGGAACTGTGGGGTCATATGGTAATTCTATGATTAATTTTTGAGGGATAGTCAAACTTTTTTATAGTGGCTGAACTATTTTACATTCCCCCCAGCCATGTGCAGGTGTTTCACTTGCTCTACATCCTTGCCAACACTAGCTATTTTCCTAGTTTATATTATTACTAGAGGACCGATGCACAACATTCTGCAAGAGTAGGCCTTCCTTCCACCAGCTGCTGGCACCGGCTTCCCTCTGGCACCCAGAGCCGGGCTTCCCTTGCAGCCCCAACCTCATCCAAAAGGTAGCCCGAAGGACATCTGGTCTAATTAGCACATTATGCTTTTATTATTATAGATTATAGACATTTAAATTACTATGAAGTGGTCTTTCATTGTGGTTTTGATTTGCATTTCCCCAGTGACTAATACTATTGAACACATTTTTATGTGTTTGTTGATCATTTCTCTTCTTTGGAAAAATATCTGCTCAAATCCTTTGGTCATGTTAAAACTGGGTTGTTTGTCTTTTTACTTTTAAGTTATAGGAGTTCCTTATATATTCTGGATATTAACCCTTATCCTAATATGATTTGCACATATTTTATCTCCTTATGTAGGTTTTATTTTCACTTTCTTGATAATGTCTTTTAAACAAAAAATTTAAAATTTGGATGAGGTCTAATTTATCTACTTTTCCTTTGTTGCTTTTGCTTTTAGTGTCATATTTAAAATCCCTTGTCAGCCCAGCTGGCATGGTTCAGTGGTTGAGCATCAAGCTAGGAACCAGGAGGTCATGGTTCGATTCCAGGTCAGGGCATATGCCCAGGTTGCAGGCTCATTCCACAGTGCAGGGCCTGCAGGAGTCAGTGGATCAATGATTCTCTATCATTGAAGTTTCTATCTCCCCCTCTTCCTCTTCTTTCCTCTCTGAAATCAATAAAAATATATTTTTAAAAAATAAAAAAATCCATTGTCAAATACAAGGTCATAAAGATTTACCTTGATGTTTTCTTCTATAGGTTTATAGTTTTATTTGTTATATTTATGTCATAGATCCATTTTTATTAATCTTTTTGGATAGTGTGAGATAGGGGTCCAGCTTGATTCTTTTGCATGTGACTATCTAATTGTCCCAGCACCATTTGTTGAAGAGACTATTTTATCAGTCCATTGAATGATCTTATTGAAAATAAGTTGGCCATAGATGTCTGGGTTTATTTCTGGGGCCCTAATTCGATTTTAGTGGTCTGTATGTCTCTCTATATAATCCTAGTCCCACATTATTTTGAATACTATAGATTTGTAGTAGGTTTTGAAATTGGGAAATGTGAATCTTTCAACTTTGTTCTTTTTCAAGACTGTTTCGGCTAATCAGGGTCCCTTGCAATCCTATTTGAATTTGAGGATTAGCTTTTCCATTTCTGCAAAAAAAAAAAGACCATTGGAATTTTGATAGAGATTGCATTGCATCTTCAGATTGCTTTGAGAGTACTGCCATATTAACAATGATAAGTCTTCTAATCCATGAACATGAAGTACTTTCCTTTTATATATGTCTTCTTAATTTATTTTAGCAATGTTTTGTAGTTTTTAGTGCACAAGTCTTTCATCTCCTTAGTTAAATTTGTACCTATATATTTTATTCTTTTGGATACTATTATAAATGGAATTATTTTCTTTCTTTTTTTAATATATTTTATTGATTTTTTATAGAGAAGAAGGGAGAGCGATAGAGAGTTAGAAACATCGATGAGCGAGAAACATTGATCAGCCGCCTCCTGCATACCCCCTACTGGGGATGTGCCTCAGCCAAGGTACATGCCCTTGACCGGAATCGAACCTGGGACCCTTCAGTCCACAGGCCGATGCTCTATCGGGGCCACTGAGCCAAACCGGTTAGGGCAATGGAATTATTTTCTTAATTTAGTTTTCACAGTGTTTATCACTGGTGTATAAAAATACAACTGACTTTTCGTTAATCTTGATCCTGCAATTTTGCTGAATTTGTTTATTAGCTTTAGTAGTTTTTATGTGGACTCTGGAATTTTCTATATATAGAATCATGTCATCTATGTTTAGAGAAAGATTTACTTCTTTTTCTCCCAATTTGAATGCCTTTTCTTTCTTTTTCTTGCCTATTTACTCTCTATAAAACGTCCAGTATAATGCTAAATATCAGGTGGTATTAGGCATCTTTATTTCATTTCTGATTTTAGGCAGAAAGATTTTAGTCTTTTCCCATTGAGTATGATGCTATCTGTACTTTTTTAAACAAAATCTTTATTGTTCAGATTATTACAGATGTTCCTTTTTTTTCCTCCATAGCTCCCCTCCACCTGGTTCCCACCCCACTCCAGGCTTTCCCCCCCACATCACCCCACTGACCTCCTCCATAGGTGTAAGCTCTTTGTACAATCTCTTCCCATACCCCCTACAACCCCTTCCCCCCGAGAATTGTCAGTCTGCTCCCTTTCCGTGCTCCTGATTCTATTATATTCACCAGTCTGTTCTGTTCATCAGGTTTTTTATTCATTTGATTAGGTTCACATGTTGATAGATATGTATTTGTTGGGACTTAGTTGTTCATTATTTTTTTTTATCTTTACCTTTTTCTTCTTCTTCCTCTTCTTAGAGAATATCCTTCAGCATTTCATGTAATACTGGTTTGGTGGTGATGAACTCCTTTAGCTTTTTCTTGTCTGTGAAGCTCTTTATCTGACCTTCAATTCTAAATGATAGTTTTGCTGGGTAGAGTAATCTTGGTTGTAGGTTCTTGCTATTCATCACTTTGTATGTTTCTTGCCAATCCCTTCTGGCCTGCATAGTTTCTGTTGAAAAATCAGCTGACAGTCGTATGGGTACCCCCTTGTAGGTAACTAACTGTTTTTCTCTTGCTGCTTTTAAGATTCACTCTTTGTCTTTTGCCCTTGGCAAAAGTCCTCTTTGGATTCCTCTTGTTTGGGGTTCTCTGAGCTTCCTGGATTTGTAAGTCTATTTCTTTCACCAGGTAGGGGAAGTTTTCTGTCATTATTTCTTCAAATAGATTTTCAATATCTTGCTCTCTCTCTTCTTCTGGCACCCCTATAATTCGGATGTTGGTACGCTTGAAGTTGTCCCAGAGGCTCCTTACACTATCTTCATATTTGTGGATTCTTTTTCTTTTTGTTTTTCTAGTTGGGTATTTTTTGCTTCTTCGTATTTCAAATATTTGACTTGATTCTTGGGATCCTCTAGCCTGCTGTTGGATCTCTGTATATTATTCTTTATTTCAGTCAGTGTATGCTTAATTTCTAATTGGTCCTTTTTCGTATCCTTGAGGGTCTCACTAAATTTCTCAGAGGTTTTTAGAAGATTCTTTAGTAACCTTATAGCCGTGGTTTTGAACTCTATATCCATTAGTTTGCTTTCATCCATTTCTTTCATTTGTGATTTCTTTGTCTCCTCATTTTGGCTGCTTTCCTGTGTTTGTTTCTATGAATTGGGTGGAGCTGCTAAGTCTCCTTGAGTTGAGAGAGTGGCCTTGTATGGTAGGTGTCCTATAGGGCCCAGTGGCTCAGCCTCCCCAGTCACCTGAGGTGGATGCCGTTAGTGCACCCCTTTGTGGGCTGTTTGCACAGTCTTGTTGTAGTTAAACCTTGATTGTTGTTGGTATCACTGGGAGGAATTGATCTCCAGGCCAACTGGCTGTGATGACCAGCTGTGTCTACACTGGAAGATCTGTTGCACAGAAGACACCCTTATGGGACAGGACTTGCTTCAGTGAGGCTTTGGTGCTCACTGAGTATACCCCTGAGTCTGTCTCTTATGGATGTGAAGAGTTGTAATCTGGTATGGTCTCACTCTGACCACTGGGTACACTGGCTCTTGGATCTCCAAGGAGGTGCAAGGTCAGCCACTGTCTGGGGCTGCCCAGCAGGAGCTACAGAGACATCTGCAGATTCCTCCTCTTTGTATGGGGTTTGGAGGTGCCCAGACGAGGTCCAGTTGTGACGCAAGGCAGGCTGTTGCTGCCGGACCTTGGGCCTTCTTTTGGAAGCTCTGGGGCTCTCTAACCCAGCTGCAGTTTGACAGGTTTTAGGCAAAGAAAGGACAGGCCATTCATATGCAAAAGCCAATGTGCATAGCTTGGGTGGGGTTGTAAATTGGGTGGGTGGGGGGTCTCTGGGAATCACCAGGGTGGAGCAAACAGCAGTGGCTGCCAGTCAGCCCTGCACTGGAGTGGTCCTCGGATCTCCATGTCCCATGCCCCCATGCAGGAACAATGATCACTGCAAACATCTGAGAGAAAGCCACCCTCGCATTCCTGTCCCGATGTTAGACAGTCCAGTTTCTCCCCGTTATGTGTCTGGGTCCCCCAGAGTCTCGCCTGGAACTGGAATTCAGAGCAGTTGGGAGCTTGTATCTCCCTCCCGATTAAAAGAGCAGCACATCCAGGTGCCAGCACTTTCTGCACCTCTGCACTTCTTACCAGTCTCAATGTGCTTTGGTCACCTCTCTAGTTGTGGAACTTCCACTCAGCCAGCTTTCCTGCAGTTCTGGGTGGTAGTTGTTCTGCCTTTTAGTTGTAATTTTGATGTGGTTGTGAGAGGCAGCAAGTATAGGTGTTTACCTATGCCACCATCTTGGTTCTCCCTCTGTTATCTGTACTTTTAAAAATAATTACCCTTTATCATCTTGAGAATGTTCCATTCTATTCCTAGTGTGTTGAGTGCTTTTATCATGAAAAGGTGTTGAATTTTGTCAGGTGCTTTTACTGCATCATTTAATGATCATTTGTTCTTTCCCTGCATTTTACAATGTAGTGTATTAGTTGATTTTCTTACGTTGAAACCACCCTTGCATTCCTGGAATAAATCTCACTTAGTCATGCTATAAAATCTTAATATGCCATTAAATTCAGTTTCTTAGTATTTTGTTGAGGATTTTTGTATCTGTATACATAAAGGATATCGGTCTGTAGTTTTTTCCCTTGTGGTATTTTTGACTGTGGCTTATTTATTTTGGTTAATCCTCACCTGAGGATATTTTTTTCCCATTGATTTTAAATAGAGTGGAAAGGAAGGGGGTAAGGGGAGAGAGAGAAACATTGCTATGAGAGAGCCACATCAATTGGTTGCCTCCCAAGCATGCCCTGAATCTGGGCGGGGAACCTGAATCCTAGGTGTGCTCCCTTGACTTAGATTCAAACCTATGACCCTTCAGTGCATCAGCCAAAGCTCTAACCACTGAGAACACTGGCCAGGGCTGTGGCCAATTTATTTTATTTATTTATTTTAATTAAATCTTTATTGTTCAGATTATTACATTTGTTCCTCTTTTCCCCCCCATAGCTCCCCTCCAACCGGTTCCCACCTCACCCGCCGCCCTCACCCCCCCCACTGTCCTCATCCATAGGTGCACGATTTTTGTCCAGTCTCTTCTTGCATCCCCCATACTGCTTTCCCCCCCCCAAGAATAGTCAGTCCACTCCCTTCCTATGCCCCTGATTCTATTATAATCACCAGTTTATTCTGTTCATCAGATTATTCACTTGATTTTTAGATTCACTTGTTGATAGATGTGTATTTGTTGTTCATAATTTGTATCTTTACTTTTTTCTTCTTCTTCCTCTTCTTAAAGGATACCTTTCAGCATTTCATATAATACTGGTTTGGTGGAGATGAACTCCTTTAGCTTTTCCTTATCTGTGAAGCTCTTTATCTGACCTTCAATTCTGAATGATAGCTTTCCTGGATAAAGTAATCTTGGTTGTAGGTTCTTGGCATTCATCACTTTGAATATTTCTTGCCACTCCCTTCTGGCCTGCAAAGTTTCTGTTGAGAAATCAGCTGACAGTCGTATGGGTACTCCCTTGTATATAACTGAGTTTCTTTCTCTTTCTGCTTTTAAGATTCTCTCTTTGTCTTTTGCTCTTGGCATTTTAATTATGATGTGTCTTGGTGTGGTCCTCTTTGGATTCCTTTTGTTTGGGGTTCTCTGTGCTTCCTGGACTTGTAAGTCTATTTCTTACACCAGGTAGGGGAAGTTTTCTGTCATTATTTCTTCAAATAGATTTTCAATATCTTGCGCTCTCTCTTCTTCTGGCACCCCTATAATTCGGATGTTGGGTCGCTTGAAGTTGTCCCAGAGGCTCCTTACACTATCTTCATATTTTTGGACTCTTTTTGCTTTTTGCTTTTCCGGTTGGGTGTTTTTTGCTTCTTCGTATTTCAAATCTTTGACTTGATTCTTGCGATCCTCTAGTCTGCTGTTGGAACTCTGCATAATATCCTTTATTTCAGTCAGTGTATGCTTAATTTCTAATTGGTCCTTTTTCATAACCTCGAGGGTCTCACTAGATTTCTTGAGGATCTCACTACATTTATTGGCGGTCTCACCAGACTTTTTGAGGGTCTTACTAAATTTATCGGCAGTTTCTAGAAAGTTCTTGAAAAACTTTATAACCGTGGTTTTGAACTCTATCTATATCCAGTAGTTTGCTTTCCTCCATTTCTGTCATTTGTGACCTGTTTCTTTATCTCCACATTTTTTATCCTTCCCTGTGTAGGTAGAGTGGCTTTGTGTTCTAGGTGTTCTATAGGGCCCAGTGGCTCAGCCTCCCCAATTACCGGAGGTGAACACTCTTGGTGCACCCCTTTGTGGGCTTTGTGCACAGCCTTGTTGTTGTTAAGCATTGATTGTTGTAGGTATCACTGGGAGGAATTGACCTCCAGAGGCCAGTTGGCTGTGAGAGTCAGCTGTGTCTACAGTGGGAGAACTTCTGTGCTGAAGACACCCTTATGAGGCAAGACTTGCTTCAGTGGGGCTTTGGTGCTCACTGAGTCTGCCCCCTGAGTGTGTCCCTTACGGATATGAGGAGTTGTAATCCGGATGGTCCCACTCTGACCACTGGGTACACTGGCTCTTGGATATAAGGAGGTGCTAATTTAGCCTCTGCCTGAGGCTACCCAGCAGGAGCTACGAAGAGATCTGGAATCTGCAGATTCCCCTTCCTTGTTTGGGGTTTGGAGGTGCCCAAATGAGGCCCAGCTGTGAAGCAGTACAAGCTGCTGTGGGGCCTTGGGCGTTCTTTTGGAAGTTCTGGGTCTGTCTGGCCCAGCTGCAGTTTATTAGGTAATTTTCAGATTGCAAAGGACCAGGGCATTCATATGCAAATCCTCTGCTGCAGCTTGGGTGGGGCGGGGTCTCAGGGCATCAACAGGGTGGAGCAAGCAGCTATGGCTGATCCTCAGTCCTGCCCTAAAGCGCCCTGACTCTCAGTTCCCGGTAATCGCTGCAATCACCTTTGAGAGAAAGCTGCCCTCGAGTTCCGAGTTCTGCCCGCTGCCAGACAGTCCAGTTTCTCCCCGTATGAGTCTGGGTCCCCAGAGACTCACCCAGAACTGGAGGTCAGAGCAGTCAGGGGCTTGTGACTCCCTCCCAATTAAAAAAGACAGCCGCGTCCTCAGTTCTGGCGCCAGCCCTTGTCGTGTGCGCCTCCGTACCTCTGCACATCCGCACCTCCTCTGAGTCTCAGTGTGCTTTTCTCTTCCCTCTAGTTGTAGAGTTTCCACTCAGCTAGCTTTTCTGTGGTTCTGGATGATGTCCGTTTTGTCTTTTAGTTGTATTTTTGAATTTGTTGTGGGAGCCAGCAATTTCCAGTGTTTACCTATGCCACCATCTTGGTTTCTTATGGTGGTTTTTTTTATTTTATTGATTTTTTTACAGAGAGGAAGGGAGAGAGATAGAGAGTTAGAAACATCGATGGGAGAGAAATATCGATCAGCCGCCTCCTGCACATCTCCCACTGGGGATGTGCCCGCAACCCAGGCACATGCCCCCGACCGAATCGAACCCGGGACCCTTCAGTCCGCAGGCCGACGCTCTATCCACTGAGCCAAACCGGCTTCGGCTATGGTGGGTTTTTAAAAAACATATTTTTATTGGTTTCAGAGGAAGGGAAAGGGAGAAAGAAACATCAATGATGAGAACCATTGATCAGCTTCCTCCTACACGCCCCCTACTGGGGATCGAGCCCACAATCCAGGCATGTGCCATTGATTATAATTGAACCCAGGACCCTTCAGTCCTCAGCCAACGCTCTATCCATTGAGCCAAACCAGCCAGGGCAATTATGGAGGTTTTAAAAAAAATCTATTTTTATTGATTTCAGAGAGAAAGTGAGAGGGAGAGACAGACAAAAACATCTATTATGAGAGAGAATCATTGACCAGCTGTCTCCTGCATGCCCCACACTGGGGATCGAGCCTGCAACCCAGGCAGTGCCCTGACGAGGAATCGAACCATAACCTCTTGGTTCATAGGTTGATGCTAACCCACTGAGCCACACCGGCCAGGCAGGAATTACAGATTTTAGAACCCTCTCTCCTTCAACGCAAAATGGAAATCCACAGTGAGACAGGATTGTGAAATTCTGGGCAGAAATAGAAAGAGGGCTGTGCAATCTTCGGCTGATTCCTTTTCCTGGACATGGTTCTTGAGATCCAGTTGTCAAGTTTACTGCTAAGCCAGGGATTGGCTAGTAAAACTATCCACAGAATAAGGAAGCTCTCAGAAACAAATGTTGACCTAAGGAGTTGATGTCAGGTTTTCTACATATTTGTCACATCTCTTGCTTCCTGAAATGTATCTCTTCTATGTATATCCCAATGGCAGATGAGGGAAGAATTCTTAGTGAAGCTTTTCTCACACTGGAAGCACTTATGTGGCTTTTCCCCAGTGTGGGTTTCCTGGTGGGCACTGAAGCAAGAGCTGTTCTTGAAGCTTTTCCTACACTGGGCATGCTGGTACAGGCCCTCCACAATGTGGACTTGGCAGTGAGGGCTAAATGGGAATTTGTTGACTCTCCTCCCACAGACAGTGCACTGATAAGGCTTTTCCCCAGTGTGGGTTCTCTGGTGGACAATGAGGCTGGAGCTCTGGTTGAAGCTTTTCCCACATTCCCCACACTGGTATGGTCTCTCCCCTGTGTGAGTCCTCAGGTGGGCAGTTAGGTTGGAGTGCTCACTGAAGCCTTTCCCACATTCACTGCACTTTTGAGGCTTCTTTCCTGTGTGGATTTTCTGAAGCCACAAGATAAGAAGCCTGGCTAAAGTGTTTGCCCATTTTGTGACATTTGAAGCCTTTTCCAGTTCATGGGCTGGCTGGTGATGAGAGGAGGGAGAATTCTGAGAGCATTCTCTCCCACACACAAGATGTATCCAGGGCTTCTCCTAAGTCCAAAGTCTCTGGTGACATATAGTTTCCTGGGATGGAGCTGTCTCCTCATTCTCCCCTGGACACTGTCTATGTTGCTTTCCTGACATTGGTTCACCCATCTTGCTTGTGTTTAGCTCAGAGTGCCAAAACACTTTTCTACTAGAATTTCTCCATAAATCCTTGTTCATTTCTACTTCTTGTGAATCATCCCATTTTAGATTCTCTTTTATAGTCCCATTCTTCATCTCAGAACCTGAAAGAATAAAATTACATTGGACTCTGGAGAAGGAAACAATGGAATGAGGAAAGAGTTACAAATAAACTACTATAAAGAAGGAATACCTAATTGGAATTCTTCATGTAACTCAGTCACAGTCAGTCTTCTGCTAATGAAAGGCCTAACTTTTATTTTCCAATTGTAATACTTTTTAGCTCCAAACTTGTGGTCACTGATAAATATACTGTACACACACACACACACACACACACACAGACACACACACTTTTCTCCTATTCTGTATCTTTTGGAATATTGTGACATGATGACAAACTGAAGCAAAGAGGTAAGCTGTCATTCTGTCTGTAGGTGTATTCTCAATTCTTGAATGGCCTAGCTTCTGCGAACAGAATCATAAAAGGCCACTCTGAGTTTGGGCAGCTGAAACAAGAATAAAGCAAGTTTCTTTGTGTGTGTGTGTTAAATATGTTTTCCTTGATTTTTAGAGAGAGAGGAAGAGAGAGGGATAGAGCGATAGAAACATGGAGATTGTCTGCTTCCTGCATGTTCCCTGACCAGGAATTGAACCAGTGACTTCTTGGTCCATGGGTTGATGTTCAACCACTGAGCCACACCAACCGGGTTAAAGCAAGTTTTTGAATATCTGGCAAGCACAGACTTAAGTTATGAAAAGAGGGAAGAGGAGAGAGTCTGAGCTGGAGACTTAACTGGCAATCTAAGGAAGGAAAATAAGTGAAACTCCATTAAGAAAAAAAATATGGACTCTGTGAAAGAGACCAGCAAATGCAAAATTTGGGCTCTAAAGTGCAAGGAAATAATACTTAAACTCCATGAAAATCGAAACTCTCTGGCAAGTATATGGTCATTCATCAAGAAGATGACAAGGCCAAGAGCAGAAACAACCCTTTCTAAGTATACTTTCCACTCCTTTGACCATCAGAGCAAAGAGTCTTACCAAGTATGTTTGGGCACAGGACTGGCATGTCAACTCCCCTAACTTCCTTCCCAGGAACCCTGTAGTCCTTTTCATCTCTGGCTATATTATCTTCAGTGGTACCTTGTCCAACCTTTGTGGACTCCCTATTCTGCTGACTCAGCTCTCCAAACTTCATGTAATTTCCCTCTTGGCTAGAAACAGCATCATTTGCCACAGGAGGTTCAGAGAAGCTTGAAAGGGCATCCATTTCCTCATAAAAGATATAAGGCCAGGCAAACAATCTCTCCTCACTTTGCAGTAACCTGACTATAGGCTTTTGAATTTGGTGTGGCACTGCTATGGGGCCCTCAGAAAACCCTGCTCCTGGAGTTGTTCCTGCACAGCCTGTAGGTCTGGGTGTTCTGCTGATGGGTCTGGAGTTATGAAACAGAATTGCTGGGAGTGGCCAGGAGTATTTTGGTCTCATTTCCCAAGTGTATACCTGCACCAATGGTCAAAGAACACAGGGATCATATCAAAGGACTGGATACCTAAATGCAGAGTTTTAGCAACCCAACATACGAATTTCTCAAACAATGCTACAACTGGCTACCATCATTCCTGGAAGGTATCTCACTGTGGGCATTTTTCCTAAAACAAAAACTTTCAATATCACAGACAAGATATCCTCTCCAACTGAGAAAGATTGTAGTGTATTTACTAAAGCTGCTCTTTGTATTTCTCTTTAATTATCCTGAATCCCACTCATTTTCCCTGAAAGAGCATTCAATAAGGATAGTGCTTGCCTATCTCCACACTGGTGGGAATCCCTGAGGGGATGTGGCTACATAAGAGGATATGGTGAACAGGCAAGACTTGGAGGCAAGCAAAGATTCAGAGGAAAGAAGAGATGATCATAGGGGACTTCTGCCTAATCCCACTTCTGATGCCTGAGTAGCACCTGATCTGCCCATCACCATCTGTTACATCTCCTGTCATCTTTGTAGAAGCAAGAAACTACATCAGTTATTATCCCAAGGTTAGAATAAGCAGTTACTCTAAGGAGAGCAGTCTGAGGAGAGCAGTTCAGGCTGGCTGTTGATGTGAGATCCCTCAGCACACACTCCTGCACCCAGCTGAGGCCCAGCATTCCTTTTAAGGGGTGCCCATCTGGGTCAGTTGATGAGGACTAATTTGGCTAGAGCTAGTCCAGCACATGCATTCTGATTATATCTGGTTGTGATTCTCTGAAGGGCACACAGCCTTTATCATCACCCCTTCTAGTCCACTCTGTTCTGAGCCACCATCTCATATAAGAATTACACCATAGCTGCATCTTTGTGTTTTTTAACTTATTTTCAATTACAGTTGGCAACCAATATTATATTCATTTCAGATATACAGCATAGTGGTTAGACATTTATATAACATATAAATTGATCCCTCCCCCCATAAGTATAGTACTCACCTGGCACCATACATGGTCACTATAATATTATTGACTATATTCCCTGTGTTGTACTTTATATCCCTGTTACTATTTTATAACAACCAATCTGTACTTCTTAACCCCTTCATCTTTACTCACCACCTCCCAAACCTCCTCCCATTTGGCAACCATCCATTTGTTCTCTGTGTTTATAAATGTGTTTATTTGTTCATTTATTGTTTTTTAGATTCCACATATAAGTGAAATCATATGGTATTTGTATTTCTCTGTCTGACTTATTTCACTTAGCATAGGGCCCTCTAGGTTCATCCAAGTCATTGAAAATGGTAAGATTTTCATTTTTTTTTAATGGCCGAGTAATGTTCTACTGTATATACAGGAGTGGGCAAAAATAGGTTTACATAATACAAATAAATAATAATTAAGAAATAATAATACAAGAATAAACTGTGTTTTGTGTACTCACAACTGTAAACCTACTTTTACCTCATCCTGTACATTTTGGATATTATCCTCTTATCAGATGTATTATTGATGAATATCTTTACCCATTCAGTAAGTTGTCTTTTCATTTTACTTATGGTTTCCTTTATTGTGCAAAAACTTTTTAGTTTGATGTAGTCCCATTTGTTTATTTACCTTTTTTTATTTCTCTTGCCCAAGGAGACATATCCAAAAAAATATTACTTAGAACAGCGGTCACCAACCTTTTGGACCTCACGGACCACCAGTGGTCCGCAGACCACCGGTTGGCGACCACTGACTTACAGCAATGTTAGAGAGTTTACTCCGTATGTTTTCCTCTAGGAGTTTTACGGTTTTGGGTCTTACATTTAAGCCTTTAATCCATTTTGAGTTTATTCTTGTATATAGTGTTAGAATGTGGTCTAGTTTCATTTTTTGTTGGTATCTGTCCAGTTTTCCGAGCACCATTTATTGAAGAGATGATCTTTACCCCTTTGTATATTCTTGCCTCTTTTGTCATAGATTAATTGGCCATATAAGTGGGTTTATTCCTGGGCTTTCTATTCTGTTCCATTGATCTATGTGTCTTTTTTTATGCCAGTACCATGCTGTTTTGATTATACTATAGTTTGTGGTATAGTTTGGTTTCAGGTAGCATGGTACCTTCAACTTTGTCCTTTCTCAAGATTGCTCTGGATATTAAGGGCATTTTGTGGTTCTATATACATTTTAAGATGATTTGTCCTATTTCTGTGAAAATGTCATTGGTATTTTTATAGGGATTGCATTGAATCTATATATTGTTTTGGGTTTCCCTAGTCTTCTTTTTTAAAAAAAATATATTTTTGTTGATTTCAGACAGGAAAGGAGAGGGAGAGAGAGAGAGAAACATCAATGATGAGAGAGAATCATTGACCGGCTGCCTTCTGCAGGCCCCCTACTGGGGATGTGCCCTCACTGGGGATCCAACCCAGAACCCCCCAGTCCACAGTACCATGGTTTATCCACTGAGCCAAACTAGCTAGGGCTTCCCTGGTCTTCTTGATTCCACTCTTGACCTCCTACCATCTTTTTTCAACCCAGCAGTCAATATGGCCCCTCTCCTTTTTCATTCAATTCAACTAACATATTGAATGTCCATTATGATAGTTTCTGAGAAATGCAAATATGAATATGACATGGAATCCGCCTTCAAGGAGGCCACAGTCTGGTAAAAGTTTCTGTAACATGAGACGTAAACAAATGTTTAAGTAGAGTTAAGTACCAAACAAATTGAAATATTCAAGTTACTTTAAAACTACTACTCCCCTGCAAGGCTACCTCCTTATAACTCAGAAAGTCCAAGTCCTTACAAAATTATTTATGTAGGGACTCAAGGCCCTTTCTTCGTGATTCTCAAATGATCTGTGAAAAAAACATTTTTAAAAACTACAACAAAAATTCAGTTGGGTAGTACAGCAATGTCATACTGCTTTAAAATTTTACTAAATACTTACTCTCAATTTCAGTTCATGTCACTTCCAAAGGCACTGCCCTACATGATCTGGCTCATGGCTCTCATTTATTACCCTTTTTCTCTCTCAGTCCGCAGTAGGTCCCAGTGGCCTCCTTCCTCAGGCTCCCCTCCAGCCTCAGAGCCTTTGCACTGGCTATTCTCGCTGTCAGTTACACTCCTTCCCCAGAGAACCACATGGCTCACTCCTTCTCCTCCTAGTCTTTGTTCAAATGTCATTTTTTTCAATGAGGAGTACCCTAACTACCCAAACTAAAAATGAAACCCACACTCTTGACCATTCTGTTCCATTACCCTGCAGCTGCAATGGGACCTGATTCCTAGACTAATGACAGCCTTTTGAATTCACATGATGACACCTTCTAGGACATCACCCACCTTCCACAGAGAATGCAGTATTCATTCCCCAGGCCAATGTCACCTTCATTCTTTTTTTAAAAATATATTTTATTGATTTTTTACAGAGAGGAAGGGAGAGGGATAGAGAATTAGAAACATTGATGAGAGAGAAAATTGATCAGCTGCCTCCTGCACACCCTCTACTGGGGATGTGCCCGCAACCAAGGTACATACCCTTGACTGGAATCAAACCTGGGACCCTTCAGTCTGCAGGCCGACACTCTATCCACTGAGCCAAACCAGTTAGGGCTCACCTTCATTCTTTTATGTTCTACTGACAAACTCTAGATATAACATCTACTCAGATAATTCATTACTTTGGTGATAGTAACATACCTGACTTTGGCCTTCCAATTTCACAACTTGAAACAAAATCCCCTAGACTACCCAGAAAACATACGGGTTTAGGTACTACTTTCTCCTATATGTATAATCTGCACATGGCCAACTGAATGGCTTTATGTTGGGTTCCACTATACGTTTTATCCCAGTGTACCCCCAACAGTGAGGGAACAGGAAGCATTCAATTTACAGCTAGAAGACAAGACCTAGCTTGGGGGAGCTGCTTGCTAATAAGTGATCAGTACCAGGATACGTACAGAGAGGTCCTCAAACAAGTGGCTCTGGAGCAGGCTATAAGTGCCAGACCTCCCAGTTTCCAGGACTGGCTGCTTGCCGTCCAATTTTTAGCTGTGTCGGTCCTCCACTGTCCTCGCATCCCTCTTCATTCCACCTCCATGGGCGTTGACTTGTCCCTTTTGCCTCAACAGCTGTGTCTGCCAAGCTCCTAGAACAGTGATGGTGAACCTATGACACGCGTGTCAGAGGTGACA
Organism: Myotis nattereri; assembly: GCF_964212035.1. Classification (NCBI taxonomy): domain Eukaryota; kingdom Metazoa; phylum Chordata; class Mammalia; order Chiroptera; family Vespertilionidae; genus Myotis; species Myotis nattereri. Next base: position 100,377,528 of record NC_138079.1, on the reverse strand, counting down.
TGCGAACTCACTTTTTTGGTTGATTTTTCTTTGTTAAATGGCATTTAAATATATAAAATAAATATCAAAAATATACATCTTTGTTTTACTATGGTTGCACATATCAAAAAATTTCTATATGTGACACAGCACCAGAGTTAAGTTAGGGTTTTTCAAAATGCTGACACGCTGAGCTCAAAAGGTTTGCCATCACTGCCCTAGAAGAACTGGAGAAGCCTTATGAGGTCAGCAGATCTTCCATCTTCTCTTGAAAGGCACAGGGCTCTTGACAGCCACTGTCCCAGAGACTTCTGAATTATGTTTGGCACTACGCCTGAGTGCAGTGGAAACTTCATTCACAGAAGAACTAATTCCCTCTATAGCTGGCTGCTGTGTTTGTGTACCCGGGGTTTCTCATAAAACTGAGGCCCATTGACAACAGACAGGAAAGTCCTGGTTTCCTAAGATTCCCATGGTGAACCTGCCACTTTCCCAACTGCCCAATACAGCGCGTTTGTGTGACTCCTGATTTGTTCGCCCCTTTGCTAGTTAGTGTCTCATGGTATCTAAATCAAAGTATCTAAATGGAAGAGGCCAGACACAACAGGTTACATATTTTAGGATTCTAATTCTATGAAATGTCCAGACTAGGCAAATCCATACAGAACAAAGAGCAACTCCTTAATGGATACAGGATTTACTTTGGAAGGATTCCACTGCTTTGGAACAGTGTTATTGTACTTAATGCCATGGAATTGTTCACTTGGAAATGGCTAATTTTATGTTACATGAATTTCACCCAAATGAAGAAAAATTTTAAAGATTTTCCCGAAAACATTGAAACAAGTAAAAACATAAACTAGAGCTTCATAAAAAGCAAAAATACTAGAAATGTATTCTGAAAAAGATCAAGCTGGATGGGCTAGACCAGTGATGGCGAACCTATGACAGGCGTGTCAGAGGTGACACGCGAACTCATTTTTTTGGTTGATTTTTCTTTGTTAAATGGCATTTAAATATATAAAATAAATATCAAAAATATAAGTCTTTGTTTTACTATGGTTGAAAATATCAAAAAATTTCTATATGTGACACGGTACCGGAGTTAAGTTAGGGTTTTTCAAAATGCTGACACGCCGAGCTCAAAAGGTTCGCCATCACTGGGCTAAACCGTCTAAAATACCGGCTCTTCCACAAAATACCAACTTCTGCGCATGGGCCACGAAGTTTCAATCACACTGTATGTGCGCGCCTGCACGTGGTATTTTGTGGAAGAGCCACACTCAAGGGGCCAAAGAGCCGCATGTGGCTCGCAAGCCGCAGTTAGCCGACCATGGGAGGGGCTTAATGTCTTCAAGTACATGAAGAACTGCTATGCAGAAGCTCAGGGTAAACATGTTCACATTAATACAACTGATTCTGAAGTAATAGAACAAACAAAGGATCTTCACTCTATTGATGCGCTATTAACTAATTTGAAATCTTGCTCCACCTGCTGGACTCTCTCCATTCTCATCGACACAGAATCCTGTAGATCTTTTTAAAATGTAAGATCGTGTCCATCCCTGTTAACACTCCAAAGTGGCTTCCCACTGCGCACCGAATGAAATCCAAATTCCTCTTCCCAGCCGGAAAGGCCTTGCATAACGGGGCCCGCCTTCCTCTCACCTTCTCTCATCCCACCCTTCCCCTTGACCCTGAAGCTCCAGCCACAAACCCTCCGTTCTATTCCAAACATGCAAAGTCCTCTCCCAGCTGAGGCTGTTAGCGTGCGCTGTGCCCCGGGGCTGCAGGCACAGCTCTTGGCACAACCAGCTCTAACGTCTCCTGAGATGTCCCGGCCCCACTACCGGTCTCCCGAGGTCGTTGTCTATCAGGACCCGTTCCTGACCTCGCAGCACGACGCCTAACGGCTCACCGCGGGAGGGCGACACGCGCTGCCAGGCCGCGGGGAGGCGACTCTGGGCGCGGCGGCTCGGAGACTCGGGGGCATTAATTCGAGGCTGCCACGCTGACTGGGGGGAGCCCGATTCTTCAGCGGGTCCCGGTGTCGCGGGGCTGTCAACTGGGGGAGCTGCACCGGGCCTGACCGGAAGCGCTCGGCTTTCGCTTCCGGTAGCAGCGCGGCCCGAGGCCAGAAGTCACGGCCTTCTGTGGGCGGAGGGGCTTGTCGGCCTGCGTCCCGACCCTGAGCTGACCCCCCCGCTCGGCCTTCGCGGCTCCCCGAGCGTCGCGCGGCGCGTTTTGCGGTTGAGCCGTAGGAAGAGGGAGGGGCCTCTTAGAGACCGAGCTACGGTATCCCAGGTAACCAGGAATCGCTTTCCCTTTGGAGTTGGCTGCGGAGCCCCGGAGACCTGCGGCCGCGGCAGGCGGTTGGAGGCGAGACGCCATTTCTCGTGGCCGAGCGGCCAGAGCCAGGCGCCGGCCGTCAGGCCCCGGAGGTCCCGCTTTCTGCCTTTTGCGCAGCGACTCCGGGGCCCGCGGCGAGGGCGCGCTCGCACGGCGCTCACGGAGCCCGACTGCCCTCCGGAAAAGCCGCGATCCCGCCCTGCTGGCGTGTTTGGGTTGGTTTGGTTGTTTTTTGTGTGTGTGGGTGTGTGTGTTTTGCGGACTGATGTTAACAGTCGGAGAACCTTAGTTCAGCGTCACTTTCTCCCGATGCAAAAGCATAGGACGCGTCCCCGGGCCTCCCGAGCCGGGTGCGCAGCGAGGAGCCGGCCATTCATTTGGGAGCCGTGGCACCCTGCACAGAAGCTCGGGGCGGGTTCTGCTGCATCACCCAGGGAGACGGAGGCTTGTGAAGCTCCCCCAGGCTCCTTAGAAGTCTAAAAGACCCTCGAAACGTAAAGCCAGAGGAAGGGTCAGCCTAAGCATCACCAGCTGCCCTTCTCCCCCTTTTTACGACTTGGTATTTGGACATACATTTTGTAAAGAAAGGTCGGCTGTGATTTTTCCTAGTGGAAGTAAACAGACATTTTAAAATACAGGTTTTAAATCTTCTGCATAGTTCCCTTCATATGTTTTTTTTTTCAATCCTCACTCAAGGATATTTTTCCCCCATTGATTTTTTAGGGAGACAGAAAGAGCAACATCGATGTGTGTGTGGGTGGGGATGAGCCTGCAACCAAGGTACGTTGGAATCGAACCCACGACCGTGCTCTAACTACTGAGCCAAACCAGCTAGGACCCACCCCCTTCATATGAGGAATGTTGAGCATCTCATTACTTAATTGGGGGATGCTTTCTGAGAAGAAAAGCTACTTTTTGCCTAGTTATTTTCCTTCGACTCTGGTCTCACTTTCTCAACTCTCCTGCCAGTGTTCATGAGAATCTCAGATGTTCCATGAAGTGGAGGCTTCCATTATCTCAAGAGGATATAGGGCAGTGATGGCGAACCTTTTGAGCTCAGCGTGTCAGCATTTTGAAAAACCCTAACTTAACTCTGGTGCCGTGTCACATATAGAAATCTTTTGATATTTGCAACCATAGTAAAACAAAGATGTATATTTTTGATTTTTATTTTATATATTTAAATGCCATTTAACAAAGAAAAATCAACCAAAAAAAATGAGTTCGAGTGTCAGAACCTGTGTCATAGGTTCGCCATCACTGACATAGGGTCATAGAAGTTATACCCTTATACTAAAAGCAGACTAGGGTAATATTTAAAATGTAAGAAAAACTCGGTATGTTCAAATCTTTTGACATTGGGAAGATGAGATAGAAGCCATATCAATGAACTCTTCTGATAATCCCCAAACTCTTTGGAGCCAGTGAGTGCCAAATTTAACACCCACCAAACTTTATAAAAAATCCATTGATTTTAGAGGGAAACATTTAATTGTTTGTTGTTCCACTTATTTATGCATTATTTGATTGATGCTTGTTATGTGCCCTGACCAGGGATTGAACCCACAACCTTGGCTACCTGGCCAGGGCTCACCCAACAACCTTTTTTGAAATTTATTTAAAGTACTAGAGGCCCGATGCACGAAAGTTGTGCAAGGGCCTTGGCCCGGGCCCCCGCCTGCCAGCAGCTGGAGGCCTCTGCCACCTCTGCCTCGCCCCCGCCTGCTGCGGCTTTGTCCAGAAGGAAGGATATCCGGAAGGACGTCTGGTCTAATTAGCATATTATGCTTTTATTATAGATATTTTTATTGATTTGAGAGAGAAAGGGAGAGAGAGATAGATGGAAACATCAGTGATGAGAGATTGGCTGCCTCCTGCACACCCGCTACTGAGGATTGAGCCCAGAACCCAGGCATGTGCCTTGACTGGGAATCGAACCAGGATTTCCTGGTCCATAGGTTGATGCTTAACCACTGAGCCATGCCAGCTGGGCATGAAAATTTTTTTATTTTTTAAAGCAGTCATCACTTCGCGTTTGTCTTCAGTGAGCTGTGCTGTAAATAAAAGGAGAGAAAGGGTCTGGCAGTTAGTTGTAAAGACAAGGCAGGATGTTTTTTCTTCATTTTCTCATAATAAGTAGCAAGTAGTAAAGTTCACGTGACCTTCTTATTACCTGTACTTTTTTTCTGCCCTCAGTGACTTAGGAAGAAGATCCTTTTTTGTTCCAGACCAGACTGGGCCTCTGTTCTCAAAGTTAGTGCTTGTGGTGTGTCCAACACAGGAGCAAACTGTTCCAGAGCATAATGACGGTAAGTCTGAAGGTGGCTGAGCATTAGAATCAGGGCTCTGTGGGAGACTAAGGGACCTGTGACAGGGAGTGAGAACTATACAGCACAAATGGACAGTCTCAGCTGGAGGGCACTTCCAGAGCTTCCACTATCATGTAGCAAGTGGCTGTTGGCCAACTTCAGGAATTATACTGAGGCCAGAGGTCTACCCAAAAGAGCAGATCTTGGAACTGCTAGCAGTTCCTGCCCGTCCTGCCCAGGGATACCGAATCCCAGATGAAGAAGCACCATCTACAGAGCACTGAGGAAGCTGTGCCTTGGTATACCACTTGCATAGAGTGAATCTGCTCAATGGGAAATGGGTGAGAAGAAAAATTCCTGATAAATAACAATGAAATAGGATGAAGGTAGATATTTGGGGTGTAGAGGCATGTAATTGAGAAATAAAATGAGTTAGGTCAGTGATCTATTGTTCCTTTGGACCATTTAAGGCAGAACCAGAGACCACAGACATATAGCAATAGTTATTCCACAGATTTCAGAGACCCTGGCAGAGACTTCCATGGCCTTACAAAAAGAATTGGTGTTTTTCCCTCTTTAGAGCAGGGTGTATTGAGGGTAATAAACTTAGTCTGGCTTAACCTATGGGATGGATCTTAAGTTCTTAGAAACAAAGGGCAACAAGGAGTTGGAGAGTAACAGGGAGAACAAAAAATGGATTATACAGTGGGGCCTTGACTTACAAGTGTCCCAACTAAGGAGTTTTTTGAGATACCAGCTGTCTCTCGGCCGATTTTTTGCATTGAGTTGATAGAGTAATTTGAGTTAACGAGCTCCTTAACGAGCTCTGTCTCAGAACGAATTAAACTCCTAAGTCAAGGCCCCATTGTACTTAGAAAACAAAAGAGAGAAGATAACAAAGAGGAAAAAGAAAAAAGGGAAATCAAGGTTTGGAAATCCCAACAGAGTAGTTGAGATAAGAAAGATGTTGTGGGATAGTGTCTTCCATGCCATAGTTAAGACCCTGCACTGCCCTCCCTTAGGGGTTGGTCCTTGGCGCATCTGGTGAGTGGGAATCCAGGGTATGACCTTGGGCAGGTGGCAGCATATCAACTGGCTTTGGGTCTACTGTCAGGAATACAGGACAGGCTGGATGGCATGGCTCAGTGCTTGAGACTCAACCGAGAACCAGGAGGTCACGGTTTGATTCTCACTCAGGCCACATGGTGGGTTGTGGGCTTGATTTCCAGTAGGGGTCGTGTAAGAGGAAGCTGATCAATGATTCTCATCATGGATGTTTCTATCCCTGTCTCCCTCTTCCTCTCTCTGAAATCAATTAAAAAAAACAACAACACATATGTATATTAAGAAAAAATTTAAAGACTACAGGGCAGGACATATGTTTGGTGTCAAATCATTTGGAAGGATGTTGGAACCAAGCCCATTCCTCCCCCTTCTCCATTTTATCAACATTCTCTGATCATAGAGAAAATCTGGTTGATAGGACAGTTAAACTTTTTAATCTTTTGAGAAAAGTATAAGATAAATCACTGCAGTAGGGATCAAAATGAAGAGAGAGAGGCTGTCAAGACAGCATGAACACAGGTGGCCCTCACAATCCTGCTAGTGGTCTGAGCTAGGCTATATGTAGAGGCTACTTTGTTGAAGGGCTGGCAGTAGCCACATCCTTTTCCTTTTATCCTAAATTTCCCAGATTTTGTGGAAAATTGGTGGGTGTTTTCACACTTCCCACAATCTGGACTATATGTTTTCTCCTCTTCCACAAGCCCCAAGCCTCAAGTAATTCTGGTAACATGGATGGGAATTATTTCTAGGTTGCAGTCCAGGTGCTGGGAAAGGAGGCAGTGCTCTTGGGAGAAACAGCAGAGACCTCAGGCTTCAAACTGAAGCCAGCAGAGTCCCAGCCAATGGGCAGGTCCCAGGATGAAGAATTTTGGAATGAATATCAGGATCTACAACAGCTGAGCAGGAATACTCATAAAGAAACTGAGCCTATGTGTGAGAGGGGTAAGGAGCTTCATGATAATTTCTTTCTGCTGGGAGCTGTCGTAGTAATTTGTCCAGCCAGAACATTGTGAGCACTTTCTGGGTTCCCAGCTTTGTGGATGTGCAAATGTAGTCATGTTAGCAATTATGCTTACCCTTACCCTCACCCCTCACAGATGGCCTTAGAATAGACCAGCTGTTGTGAAGGTGGGGATTGGCCTAAGGTCCAGAAATATCCAAACCAGAGGACCCTGGTAATAACACCATGAACACTGTTCCTTAGCAAAGTGGAGGATTGGGCCACCCCATCCTCAAATCACAGAAGGAATTGGGATCACAAATGGGCTGTCAGTGGCAGTATGTGAACTAAAATCGTGTACCATGAAAATAAGTAAATGATAAATAATACATCTGTACACGAATCCCTCAGTAATTCATTTTCAAATCCATTAAATTTTTCTTAATTCAGAACTATCTATATATATAAAAGGCCAATATGCTAAGTGTCCCTCTGGTCATCCAACTGGTAGCTATGACACGCACTGACCACCATGGGGCAGATGCTCAACACAGGAGCTGCCATGGTGCACACTGGCCGTTTACAAAGAAACGGCACCACAGACAAACCAACACTCAGCTTCCCCCAAGTGGGGCACAGGCCTCGCCCCCACCCCAGAGCAACACCCCAACAAATTGCAACCAACGCTGCTGAGACCCCATGGCGCAAAATGCAGTCCACAGCCCAGCCCAGAAACGGTTGCTGTGGGTGCAGGGTAATGACATCACATAGCAACGCCCAGCTTCCTCTCCCTAGTGACTAGCCTCCTTGGAGTTTCTTCAGCCCAGGAACATGACTTGCTTTAGAGCCAGGTGCAAACATTTTACACTTTAACCAAATGTCTATGAATAGTTTTCCTGTGCCTCATGTCATTTGATCCTCACAGAAATCCTGTAGTAGGTAGATAGGAGACTTGGTGGAATCCTATTTTCTTTTCATTAGCTGGAAAACAGATTTAGAAACTTGACCCGACTAAAAAGAAGTAAGAAATGGTGGACTTTGAAAATGACTTCAGGTTTTCTCACTGTGCAGAATAAAGTCAAACACTGCTACAGTTAAATATTTTACCCTTTGTTCTCCTTGCGTGATCTACAATAATCTGCTTCGTGTTGATATTTACTGCTGTGTTGCTGACAATTATCTGAAAGAGAAGTTGGGGTGCTTCACTGGGCTGGAAAAAGCTTAGCTACATCAGAAAGCAGGTCTAATTAAGCAAGTTTATTCTCTATATATAAAAGGCTAAGTTGACTCGCACATGCGCAATACATATAAAGCTCTTTCTGGCACCAATCGCACACGTGTGTTTCAATCTGTCATTGTCTATCATGAATTTGATTGACACTTCTATTATAGAGAAAGGGCAAATAGCGATATTAAAATATTTCTTCTAATTAATTTCCTTTCAATGTGCACAAATCCGTGCACCAGGCCTCTAGGTTGTCATAAGATGAAAATAAGGATTTTTGTTTTAGCTTCATGAAAACTAGGCAACCTGTTCTGGGGTTGATCAATACTTGGTTCTTATTAACAGTGATAAGGCCACTTATGGTCACCACACACACTGAAAGAATCAAGATCTTTATTTTAGAAATGAGCTCAGGATATGCATAGAAGTGAGAGAAATTTCTGATGGCTCTTTTCCACCCATAGCTATGCCTACTCACCAGATCCTAGAATTTCCTGAGCAGACAAATACCAAAGACTGGACAGTGGCACCTGAGTTCATCTTGCCTGAGTCCCAGGTGAGCCATGCTTTTGAGCTTTTCTCTGTTGCCCATGAGACCCACACTGCCCAGCAGGTGCTCAGAGGCATGTTAGCCCAGATGTTTTTCCTGGGGAACTGGACACCTCATGGACTGTTTGCTGATCCCTTGCCTCCTTCCTTTCTGCCTTATCACTTAAAAAACACACACACAACAAAACATGTACTGGGCCCTGGTGGGGTAGCTCAGTTGTTTAGAGTGTCATCCCAGTATGCCAAGGTTGCAGGTTCGATTCTCCGATTAGGGCACATACAAGAAGCAATCAATGAATGCATAAATAACTGGAACAGCAAATCAATGTTTCCCTCCTCTCACTTTCTTTTTTTTCTCTCCAATCAATCAATAAAAGAATTTAATAACAAAACAAAAAAATCATGTGCTGTTAATGCCTTCAGCCTATCATGCAGTTCATGGGCCAGATGTTAGAGCTACTTCTGGAGTGGCCAGTACTGAGCTGAAGCCCATTCTCTTCTTTAGAGCTTGTTGACGTTTGAAGAAGTGGCTGTGTATTTTTCCCCGGAAGAATGGGAGTTACTGGATCCCAGTCAAAAGGCCCTCTACAATGACGTAATGCAGGAAAACTATGAGACTGTCATCTCTCTAGGTAAAGGTTCTCCCCTTTGTGTAGAAGTTGAGTGATATGTCATGTTTTCAACTTACGGGAAATGCACACTCTTGTGAGAGAGTCTGTTCCAGGAGCTGGTTGGTTCTCCACTTGATGGTATGGACAGGAAAAGGTGAGTGCAGGTCACTTTGGAGCTCCTTTCAAGTACACATTCCTTATCCTGCATAGAATTTTTTACCTCTTTTCCCTCTTCCCTCACAAACCTGCTCATCTCATATCTTTCTCTACTCAGTAAAGGGCACCTTCATTCACCCAGTTGCTCAGAGCAAGAAAAATATAGTCATCGTTTACTCTGATTTTGCCATCAAAGCCCACTACTAATGCATCACTAGTCCTCTTGAGTCCACATTCACAGTATTGTGAGAGTCCAACCATGTCTTATCTTCTTGTGCTGTTAACATCGGGTCTAAGCCATCTCTGACCAGGTTTACCTCATTCACTTTCTAACTAGCTCTTCCTGCCATCAGCCTTGCCCTCCCCTCCCATCATCTGTTTTCCATGCAGCAGCCAGAGTCTTTTAAAACCTGATCAGATGATAACATTTTCTTGTTTCAAAATCTTACGATGACTTCTGATCCATTTAGAATAAAATAAAGCCCCCTTACCAAGGCTTCCGGTACTCTCTCAGTCTGGCCTCTGTAACCTCCTTGCCCTGAGCTCCCGCTGCTGGTGCCCTTGTTCAGTTCTCTTTAGCCACACTGCTCTTAATGCTGTTTTTTGAACTTGCCATGCTCATTTGTACTTTCGGCTTCCCCCTACCCAGCACACTTTTCTGCCACATGGCAAAACTCTCACTTTTAGATCAATTCAAATATCACTTTCTCAAAGAGGCCTTCCACAGAGCCATATCTCAAATAGCTTAATAGAAGCAGAATCTTTTTTTTAATGTGTGTGTGTTTTTTTAAATAATGTTTTCACTGATTTTAGAGAGAGAGAGGAAGGGAGAGGAATAGAGAGAAACATCAGTGAGAGAGAAACATTGATCATTCCTCACCAGGGATCGATAGATAGGCAAAGATAGATTCCCACAACCTGATCTGGGAATCGAACCAGGGACCTCTTGGTTCATGGGCTGACGCTCAACCACTGAGCCACACTGGCGGGGCGGGAAGTAGAGTCTTAAATGCTCTCTTACTCTGCTTTTGTTTCTCTTAAAACATTTATCATTTCCTGCCATTTTATTTGATTATTCATGTTTGATTGTCTCACTCTCCCACCAGCAGATAAATTCTCTGAGATCAGGGAACTTTGGCTTATGCATCACTATATCTGTTATTCATAGAGAGTGTCTGGCACACCATGGCCATTTGATACACATGTTAAAAGACTGAATGATGACTACATCTCATATTTGATAATACATAGTTACAAAAAGTCCACTAAGTGATTCTGGTTTGTTTCATTCAATGGGATGTGAACCAATGAGCTATGAGTGGTAGAAATACCAGTTTAGTGTCTGGTGTTCGGCTGCTAAATAAAAAGTATAATTATGACAGCAATCACTTATGCATATGAGTCCCACCCCACTGGCCTTTACTTTGACTCCACTAGACCAGATGTTATTCAGAGTGAGTCCTAAAGAGTTGATAGAACCAGCCTGCATTCCCTGCAGCCTCTGGAGTTTATTCCAACTCAGTCAAGTGTGGGATATTATTGGTGGCAGAAGAGGGGGAATATGCACAAGGTTTCCATGAACTGTGTCCTTTTGATCAATCAAGCTAGCTAGGTTTATTTCTTAATCTCCACTTTGCATATCTATTCACAAATGCAGTGTAGTATCAACCTGATACCTGATAAGAGAGTCTATTCATTTAACCATTTGGGGTAACAAACTGTAAAAGTGTTCTTTGTTGTTCCTGAAATATTCTGTAATTAATGGACATTGTTAAGTTAGTGGTCCTTGACCTCCGTTTTTCCATTTCATAGCCATATTTGTGTTCCTCAAACCTACAGTGACCTGTCTAGAGCAAGAGAAAGAGCCATGAGTTTAAGGATCCATGGAGTTCAAGGACAGTCCTGGAGTGCTGCATATAGATAAATACACCATGAGAAGGGAAATGTGCCCTCAAAAAAAGTCTTTGCAAAGACTTAACAATTTAAGATTCTACTTATCTATATTTTAAAATTGAGTAATCATTGAATTTTTGTCTCTATTCTTAAGGTTTCTTTCTGCTATTTAGTTGGTTGATTTTTATGTTTATTCCAACAGGGTTAAACCTCAAAAATGACATTGAAAATCATCAATCTATATGCCTTTCTGACTTAGAAATGCCAACACCAGGAGACATAGTTTCAAAAATGGACAAAGTGAAAGTTCCTCAGAAAACAACAGTCCAAGAAAATCATGGTGATATACACAGGGTGGGGAAATGGCACCAAGACTTTTCAGTGAAGGAAAGAGAGAAACTTTCAACCTGGAGACAAGAGCTGCTGAAACTTATAGATCGTCACAAGAAAGAACGTGCAGGAGAAAAGTCTTTTAAATGTCAGGAATGTGGGAAAAGCTTTAGAGTTAGCTCTGGCCTTATTAAGCACCAAAGAATTCATACTGAAGAGAAACCGTATAAATGCCCACAGTGTGATAAGAGATTTAGGTGGAGTTCAGATCTTAATAAGCACTTCACATCACACCAAGGGATAAAACCATATAAATGCTCATGGTGTGGGAAGAGCTTTGGTCAAACTTCAAATCTACACACACACCAAAGAACTCACACCGGAGAGAAGCCCTTCACATGCCATGAATGTGGGAAAAAGTTCATTCAGAACTCCCATCTAATTAAACACCGGAGAACCCACCTATAGCATATACATGAGAAACTTCAGCAGGTGGTCAAGCCTTCTCAGGCACCAGAAACCACCAATGAAGGGAAGCTTGTTCAATGTCCTCAGGCTGAAGAATTTTACCAAGTGGAGCTTGACCATAAAGTTTATGAAAATGCAAATTTATGAAGCATGAAAAATTTTTCATCAGTGGAAAATTTGGGGATATAAACTTTCATAGAAAGGAATCAAGCTGGACTCTGCAGGGGACATAGTAGTAGTTGTATTATTACTGTTTTTACTTACCCTTCGAGGAGTTTCTTAGCAAAAGGTGTTTGAAAAACCTTCTGAATGAGGGAAAAATCTGTTTGGGATTGTACCTGGCAATATAGCAAATTCAGCTTCAAATAGTACACAAAACTATGAATCAATCATCTGTGGCCACAGACGTAAATATTGTTGGTTTTCCACCTACCCTTAAACGTGTGATAGAAACATTTGTAGCATGGTCTTTTGTAACAAAAGCAATAACATCCTTGTTTTATTGCATACTATTACTCCAGGGTAAGAGGATAATCAATTTCAATAGTCTCATACGGTAGAAATAAATTCTATTGTGAAGTTTTCCAAGAACGAAATTGTACTTTCTTCCTCTCATCATTGGGCATCATGTGAATCCTTGAACTTTTTAGCTACTTTAGCTCTTGAATCCTATTAGCACAATTTTTCTGTGATGGAATCATATTTACTTCATCACTAGGGTATCTGCCAAATAACTAATATCTTATGCCTCTCATTGATGGTATTTGAGAAAAGAAGACATTTCTAGTAGATCATATGGAAACAGTTGAAATTTTTAGCCATGGACTATGTGTTAGATGTAACCTAAGGTGGGGTGATCCTGGCAGTTCTTGATGGCTCAGGACATCTACTGGGCTGGCCACTTCAATCTCCTCTTCACCCCGATGGCTTTCTCTCTAAGAGCTTAACTTATTTTTCAAACAGGCAAGGAAGAGAATGAACATGTTTTGTTACCCCAAGTTCAGACTAACCCAGTCTTGCTCTCCTTAAGTACCTTGAATGATTTTTCTCATTAAATTTTTTTTATCACTAAAATAAATAAATAAATAAATAAATAAGAATTTTCTGCAAAACAAAGTAAATCGTTTCCTTCCCTCACAAGGTTAATAGGATAAAACAATCATAAAAATTAGCACTTTCCTGAGGTCTAAAATAAAATTAATTGGAGCTTAGGGTCAACTTCTCAGGGTTTTGTTTGTTTACTCATTAATTTGACTTGTTTTTAAGAACAAGGAGAGAGTTATGTTTGGGAATAGGACTGTGGCTCACTGGTCATGGTGGGAATTCAGTCAGCATAAGACCAGGTTTCCAAAAAAACGTTTTGAGGACTCATGCTCAGTGGTGGGCAAATTGGGCAAATCTACACCCACGTTGGTTGTCTTACACTGCAATCTATTTAAAAGGCATGGTCCACCGGTGTCTGTTTTCTCCAGCGCAGCAATTAGCAGTTGCTTTGGGAGAGTTTGATAGACTGCTGACCATCTCTCTAGACTGTGAGTTTTCTTTTTCTTTATTTAAAATATATTTTTATTGATTTCAGAGAGGGAGGGAGAGGGAAAGAGAAACATCAATGAGAGAAAATCATCAAGTGGCTGCCTCCTGCACGCTCCCCACTAGGGATGGAGCTTGCAACCCTGGCATGTACCCTTGACTGGAATTGAACCTGGGACCCTTAATTCCACAGGCTGACACTCTATCCACTAAGCCAGACTGGCTAAGGCTCTTTTAATTTGTTTTAGAAATATCGAGTTGTTGTTCTACTTAGTCATGCATTTATTGGTTTATTCTTGTGTATGCCCCTCCTGGGGATTGAACCCGCAACCTTGGCATATCAGGATAATGTTCTAACCAACTGAGCTACCAGCCATGGCTAGTCTGTAGGTTTTCTAATAACTCACCCTTTATCTTTGACTCAGATTTGTTCCTTTAAGAGCTTTTAGGTAGTATTAGGAAAAAGGTTCCAAATGTGTTATTTCACAAATGAGGAAGTTAGAGCTCAAATATTCAGGGCCTTGGTCTGTTCAAGACCCCATACCTAGTGGGTCTGTTGGCTGTCACTTAGCTTCATCAGTCAGACCTGAAGGCAGGATTATCAGGACTTTGTATGTTATCTCCACGGAGCCAGCCTAAATGACATTGTATCTATTTCTATTTCTAGATTATAAAACAGTCCTGTTTCTTGATTGGTTACTGAAACCCTCTCAAGTCTCTTTTCTCAATGAAACAGAAAACACCTCATGGTTGATGTGGGGATTTCAGGGGTTGATGAAAGAAGAGCGCCTATCAGCCTGGCACAATCAATGTGTGTTTTCCCTGCTCCCTAGTAATATGTTGGGTGACTGACTACATTAAAGGAGCAGATGCATTTGTGACTCTTTTTTTAATTGATTTGAGATAAAGACATCAATTTGTTGTCCACTTACTCATGAATTCATTGGTTGATTCTTGTATGTGACGCTCTACTGAACTACCCAGCCAGGGTTCATTGGTGGCTCTTGCAGCTCCTTTCAGGAGCTGAGCCCTGGTAGTAAGGGATATGCTGTCTTGGTTTGGTCTGTGACTTCAGTGCTTTTCTGTGTAAATCACCTGAACTATCTGGCACTCTCAGTGGGATTTTATTTTGTTCCCAAGGTAAACTACACCAAGTATTTCTAAATCAAGGCCGGCTCTGAATCTCTAGTCTGCATAGCTCTTACCCAGCAGCCTCAGCCTTAGACCCCTGGGACTCTGTCTCTTCTCCCAAGATACATGTGGATTTCTTCCTAGCCCTACTCATTCATTTAATTTGATGAGGGCCTGTTATGTGCCCAGGCATGGACTGTTGAGGACCAAGGATATAGTAGTGAGCAAAAGAGAAAAAATGCATATCCTCATGCAATTTGTATTTTAGTGAATAGTAAAAAGGAGAATGGTTATGTTTTTCTGCTCTTTGCAGTTAGGCTCATTGGGTTGTGAGCAGAAGCCTCATTTCTGGACTGAAGCATTTATTTGATTGTGCAGAACTCTGCAGTGCTCTCCTTTTCTCGCCTCAATCATGGAAGCACATACAGAGAGAGGAGCCATGAAATCAAACCAGTTTGGAATGCTGTGTCTCCCACATGGCAGGACAGCAGTTCTGGAGAGTCCCCAGACCTATAATGGGCTTTGTGGGAAGGAGAAATAAACTCTTATGCTTAAGCACTGAGACATTAGTGCTGTATGTTTCTACTACATAACCTGGCCTGTTTCAAAAAGTTTAAGGTCTTAGTGACACAGTCATCTTCTTCTTGATCTCCATGGGCTTGACCTTGTCACCTGTGGCAGTATTGGCAAAGCTAACCAGGTTTGATTCTTTTCACAATCAGACTCTGCTCTTTCCTGTCAATGCAACCAACGACAGAGAGAAGCAAAGGCTTTGGATCCTGAATTTTCCAGGTGATGGTGGTGGACTACTCTTTAGAACAGTCACTTGACTAAACCTACCCCAATAAGAGCTGCTTTCTTAATCAGATCAAGTTCTTTTTCTTTATCCTGTTTGTTTTTGCACATGCCTGGGTTGTAGGCTTTTTTTTTTTTTAACAATATTGTTTGTTTTTTTAATTATTTTTTTAATTAAATCTTTATTGTTCAGATTATTACATTTGTTCCTCTTTTTTCTCCCCACAACTCCCCTCCATCAAGTTCACACCCCAACCTCAGCCCTTACTCCCCACCCACTATCCTCATTCAGAGGTGCACGATTTTTGTCCAGTCTCTTCCCGCATCCCCCACACCCCTTTCCCCCCCAAGAATAGTCAGTCCATTCCCTTTCTATGCCCCTGATTCTATTATAATCACCAGTTCATTCTGTTCATCAGATTATGTATTCCCTTGATTTTTAGATTCACTTGTTGATAGATGTGTATTTGTTGTTCATAATTTGTATCTTTACCTTTTTCTTCTTCTTCCTCTTCTATATATATATATTTTATTGATTTTTTACAGAGAGGAAGAAGGGAGAGAGATAGAGAGTTAGAAACATCGATGAGAGAGAAACATCGATCAGCTGCCTCCTGCACATCCCCCACTGGGGAAGTG
This sequence comes from Myotis nattereri, assembly GCF_964212035.1. Classification (NCBI taxonomy): domain Eukaryota; kingdom Metazoa; phylum Chordata; class Mammalia; order Chiroptera; family Vespertilionidae; genus Myotis; species Myotis nattereri. Next base: position 100,361,559 of record NC_138079.1, on the reverse strand, counting down.
CCTGCAACCCACCAGGTACATGCCCTTGACCGGAATCGAACCTGGGACACTTCAGTCCGCAGGCCGACGCTCTATCCGCTGAGCCAAACCGGCTTTGGCTTCTTCCTCTTCTTAAAGGATACCTTTCAGCATTTCATATAATACTGGTTTGGTGGTGATGAACTCCTTTAGCTTTTTCTTATCTGTGAAGCTCTTTATCTGACCTTCAATTCTGAATGATAGCTTTGCTGGATAATTTTGGTTGTAGGTTCTTGGCATTCATCACTTTGAATATTTCTTGCCACTCCCTTCTGGCCTGCATAGTTTCTGTGGAGAAATCAGCTGGCAGTCGTATGGGTACTCCCTTGTATATAACTGACTTTCTCTTGCTGCTTTTAAGAGTCTCTCTTTGTCTTTTGCTCTTGGCATTTTAATTATGATGTGTCTTGGTGTGGTCCTCTTTGGATTTCTTTTGTTTGGGGTTCTCTGCGCTTCCTGGACTTGGAAGTCTATTCTTTCACCAGGTAGGGGAAGTTTTCTGTCATTATTTCTTCAAATAGGTTTTCAATATCTTGCTCTCTCTCTTCTTCTGGCACCCCTGTAATTTGGATGTTGGTACGCTTGAAGTTGTCCCAGAGGCTACTTACGCTATCTTCGTATTTTCGGATTCTTTTTATTTTTTAATATATTTTATTGATTTTTTACAGATAGGAAGGGAGAGAGACAGAGAGTTAGAAACATCGATGGGAGAGAAACATCGATCAGCCACCTCTTGCACATCTCCCACTGGGGACGTGCCCGCAACCCAGGCACACGCCCCTGACCGGAATCGAACCCAGGACCCCTCAGTCCGCAGGCTGATGCTCTATCCACTGAGCCAAACCCGTTTCGGCACGGATTCTTTTTTCATTTTCCTTTTCAGGTTGGGTGTTTTTTGCTTCTTCGTATTTCAAATCTTTGACTTGATTCTTGCGATCCTCTGGTCTGCTGTTGGGAGTCAGTATAATATTCTTTATTGCAGTCAGTGTGTGCTTAATTTCTAGTTGGTCCTTTATCACAACATCGAGGGTCTCACTAGATTTCTTGAGGATCTCACTACATTTATCGGCAGTCTCACCAGTCTTTTCGAGGGCCTTACTAAATTTATCGGCTTCTAGACAGTTCTTGGAACACCTTAAAAGTGTGGTTTTGAACTCTATATCCAGTAGTTTGCTTTCCTCCATATCTGTCATTTGTGTCCTGTTTCTTTGTCTCCGCATTTTTTATGCTTTCTTGGTGCACCCCCTTGTGGTCTTTGTGCACAGTCTTGTTGTAGTTAAGCCTTGTTTGTTGTAGGTAACACTGGGGGGGATTTGATCTCCAGGCCAATTGGCTGTGAGAATCAGCTGTGTCTGCAGTGGGAGAACTTCTGTCCTGATCTCTAGGGAGGTGCTAATCTTGCCTCTGCCTGGGGCTATCCAGCAAATGCCTGCATGCAAGGCTTGGGCGGGGCGGGTCCCAGGGGATCAACAGGGGGGGCGAGCGAGCAGTAATGGCTGCTCTCAGCCCTGCCTTCAGAGGCTCTGCTTCTCAGTGTCCCAGCAATTGCTGCAAGTACCTTGGAGAGAGAGCTGCCCTCGAGATCCAACCGATGCCAGACAGTCCCGCTTCTCCTGTTTGAGTCTGGGTCCCCAGAGACTCGCCTGGAACTGGAGCTCAGAGCCTGAGACTCCCTCCCAATTGAAAAAGACAACTGCGCCCTCAGCCGTCAGCCCGCTCCGCATGCACCTCCACACCTTAGTATTTTACTTCCGTACCGCACCTCCTCTGAGTCTCGGTATGCTTTTCTCTTTCCTTCTAGTTGTAGAATTTCCACTCAGCCAGCCTTCCTGTGGTTCTGGATGATGTCCGTCCTGTCTTTTAGTTGTATTTTTTTTTTAGTTGTATTTTTGAAGTGGTTGTGCGAGGCAGCAATCCCCGGTGTTTACCTATGCCACCATCTTGGTTTCTCCCTATCCCGTTTGTTTTTAATCCTCACTGGGAGATATTTTTTAAATTGATCTTAGAGAAAGAAGACAAAAAACACCCATTGATGTGAGAAACATAGATCTGTTGCGTCCCGTACCTGCCCCTGCCGGGAATCAAACCACAACGTAGGTATGTGCGCTGCCCAGAAATCGAACCCTCAACCTTTTTTTTTTTTTGATTGGTGGATGTATGGGATGATGCTCCAATCAACAGCCACATGGCCAGGGCTCCTTATCATGTTCTTTTAGTTAAACCCATACTCCACTCTCATTTGCAGCCTAAGAAACACACCTTCAAGCCCTAACCGGTTTGGCTGAGTGGATAGAGCATCTGCCTGTGTATTCAAGGGTTGCAGGTTTGATTCCTATCAAGGGCATGTACCTTGGTTGCGGGCACATCCCCAGTAGTGAGTGTGCAGGAAGCAGCTGATGGATGTTTCTCTCTCATCGATGTTTCTAACTCTCTATCCCTATCCCTTTCTCTCTGTAAAAAAATCAATAATATATATATATCATATCTAATAATAGAGAAACATGGTAATTAACCATAACTTTGCTACCCTTCCCATTGGCAAATCAGGATATGCAAATTAACTGCCAACAAAGATGGCGGCCGGCAGCCACGCAGCTGAAGCGAACATGAGGCTTGCTTGCTCCAGTGACGGAGGAAGCCAACGTTCCTCGCCTGCCTCGCCCTGCTCTAAGCTACACTCTCAGCAATGAAGTTGCAATTATAGAAGCTAAACAAGCTCCAGATACCTGCTTTCAGCCAGCTCCGGCCTCAGAGCTTAGAGCGGCAGTGATGGCAACAATGTTTCAATTATAGAAGGTAAACAAACCCAGATACCTGCTTTCAGCCAGCCGCAGCCTCAGAGCTGGAGCCGGCTCTCATCTCCATTGACAGCTATAGAAGGTAAATAAATCCCAGAATGAAAAAAACAATAAACAAAAAAAAAACCAGAAAAAAAGGAGAGGCTGGGAGCTTCAGTTGCCCGCCAGCCTGAAAACGGCCCTCAGCCCCTCACACAGACTGACCAGGCACCACAGTGGGGACCCCCACCCTGAAGGAGGTCTGACCAGCTGCAAACAGCCATCATCCCCCCATCCAGGCTGGCCAGGCACCCAAGCGGGACCCCCACCCTGATCCGGGAAACCATTCAGGGCAAATCAGCCGGCCCCCACCTGTGCACCAGGCCTCTATCCTATATAGTAAAAGGGTAATATGCAAACTGACCCTAACAGCAGAAAGACTGGAAATGACTGGTCACTATGACACACACTGACCACTAGGGGGCAGATGCTCAATGCAGGAGCTGCCCTCTGGTGGTCAGTGAGCTCTCACATGGAGGAGCTCTGCTCAGCCACAAGCCAGGGTGACGGCCGCCAGTATAGCAGTGGTGGTGGGAGCCTCTCCTGCCTCCTCAGCAGCGCTAAGGATGTCTGACTGCAGCTTAGGTCTGCTCCCCACTGGCAAGTGGACATCCCCCGAGGGCTGCCGGGCTGCCAGAGGGATGTCTGATTGCCATCCTGGACCAATCCCCCGGGGAGCAGGCCTAAGCCAGCAAGTGGTCACCCCCGAGGGGTCCCAAACTGTGAAAGGGCACAGGCTGGGCTGAGGGACCCCCTACCCCCGAGTGCACAAATTTTTGTGCACCAGGCCTGTAATATATATAAAGAGAAACACACCTTCAGGGTGCACTGCAGAAGTTTCTAGGTGGCTGAGGAGAAACATGACTAGGGCTGTGAAGCACTGTTCTCCCCCTGCTTCTCTTCACAGTCAGGCTCTGCTCTTTCCTGTTAATGCAGCCATCTAGTTACATTGATCTCTTAATAAGGAGACAACAAGATACCCTAGAAAGTTCATGACACTGCAGCCAAAGGTACTTGAGCATTTTGTTATATTCTGCAATTATGGTAGTCAGTGGATCTCTCTAATATTGTTTCACCACCTGTGAAATAAATATAATAGCTTGCAGATATGTTGCAGGATCAAAGTAGGTAAGTGTGCTTAGGATAAATTGCTCAGTGTTATGCAATTAATCAAAGATGGGAAATATAACCTAAGGAGGTGTATTTCACCTCTCTCCATTTATATCCTGATGGACTACTCACCTTCATTGTGCAACAAGAGTATTCAGAAATGATTGAGGGATGAAGGGAGACAGAATAAAGGCAGATCATGTAGAAACTGCCACTCTTTTTCCCTTACACTAAGCACCCCAAATCATTATCTTCCTCTTGAATATATATCCAGAAAATTGCAATCTAGAATAACACATGAATATCAAAAGGGAAATGATTGAAGATTGAATATGTTGCAGTACATACCTAAATGCAGCAGTTTTTTGTTTTTTTTAAAGATGAGGTCAATATATTGAAATAAAAATTTGAAAAGATAGTAGATGGGCATAAATACTGATTAAGGTCCAGAAAGATCTATACAGTATTAATCATTTCCTTTGAGGTGTGTAACTTTTGAGGTAAGAAAATGACGAGACTTTATTTTGGGGTGAGAATATTTTGCAGTACCTACATAATAACAGGATAAAACATTGGGTTAAAAAAGTTTTAGTTCCACTTTTGGCATTAGGCACTAAAAGAATGCTCTGTCTTTCTCTTATCTCTACCCAGAAGTCAAGCCAGGATGAGCAACTGGACTGCAAGGAGCCTAGAGCAAATAACAATGAAAGCAAGGATTCATCCGTGAGCAATGAAATGGGCACTCTAGTTCAGGATACCAGAAGTCCTGGGCTGTTCTTAAACTGACTGGTAGAGAATCCTCTTACAGAAGAAGCATAGAAGAGGTAGCAAGAGCAAAGGAAAGTGGGGTAAGGAGGTTTCAGTGGCCTAGCTCTGCTTTGGCTATGACCACCTGTCCACCACCTTAGGGTGAGGAAAAAGGGTGACAATCAATAGGGTTTGCCCTACATTTCTCTGGATTTTAGTGAGAATATCTGATCCAGTCTGTGGGAAATGGTTAGAAATTCTTGGAAAAAAAGAAATAGTGTAGCCCTAGCTGGCTTGGCTCAGTGGATAGAGTGTCAGCCTGCGGACTGAAGGGTCCCAGGTTTGATTCTGGCCAAGGGCACATGCCTGGGTTTCGGGCTCAATCCCCAGTAGAGGATGTGCAGGAGGCAGCTGATCAATGATTCTCTCTCATCATTGATGTTTCTATCTCTCCTCCCTTCCTCTCTGAAATCAATAAAGAAATATATTTAAAAAAAAAAAAAAGATGCCCTAATCGGTTTGGCTTAGTGGATAGAGCGTCAGCCTGCAGACTCAAGGGTCCCAGGACTCAAGGGTCCCAGGTTCGATTCCAGTCAAGGGCATGTACCTTGGTTGCGGGCACATCCCCAGTAGGGAGTGTGTAGGAGGCAGCTGATCGATGCTTATCTCTCATCGATGTTTCTAACTCTCTATACCTCTCCCTTCTTCTCTGTAAAAAGTCAATAAAATATATTTAAATAAATAAATAAATAAAAAAGAAATAGTGTTGCCTTGCGGGGTGTGGCTCAGTGGTTGAACCAGAAGGTCACAGTTTGATTCCGGGTCAGGGCACATGCCCAGGTTGTGGGCTGTATCCCTAGTAGGAGACATGCAGGAGACAGCCAATCTATGTTTCTCTCTCATCAGTGTTTCTCTCTATCCCTCTCCTTTCCTTTAAAATAACTAAAAGTACATATTTTTTAAGTTAAAAAAAAAGAAGTATCAATTGAAAAATTTAACCAATTAGTTAAAATGTTTCAGTGATGGAGATACTAAGAAACCATATGAAGAGCCCTAGTAATTAATTTTCAGGGGGAAAATCTGGCTTTTTAATGAACATCTGAAGGGCTGGATCAAAACAAGAGGATAGGTTAATGCAATTATTTTCCTGATTTCAAGATCATATACTGAGACAATTGGTTAAAAAATAAAAATATTTAGAGGAAACAACAACAACAAAAAAAACAAGAGGATATTGTTACACATCTGAAGAACTTGGGAGTGTTGCCTTTTGTACTCTATAGACTTGGGAGTGTTGCCTTTTGTACAACCTACTTCAAATTCATTCTCAAGCGGGTAGTACACTGAGGCAATGATACATAAACACTAAGGTAATAGAGATCATAACTATAGGAAGCACCGTACAGGGGGTTGGGAGAATACAAGAAAAAGTCTGTTTATCAGAAATTGGAAGCTTGGAAGAGACGCCCCGCAGAGCTGGCATTCAGATCTTGGGGGGTTGGTGTCTAGGTGGTGCTGCCAGACTGGCACTGATATTTCTTTTTAATATATTTTTATTGATTTTAGAAAGGAAGAGAGATTCTCAATAATGAGAATTATCTATAGGCATGCACCCTGACTGGAAATCAAACTGTGACCTCTTGGTTCATAGGTCATCGCTCAACCACTGAACCACACCAACCAGGCATGACATCGGTATTTCTGAGGTGTCCAATGAGGACAGTTCTAGAAGATAGTGTTTTTGTTCACTGCTTTGTATGTACCTCTTACTATAAAACCTGGTACACTATAGATAATAAAATATTTCCTAAATGAATGTATTCTCCAATTCTCACCTGTCTACTCCAGACCATCCAGAATAGCTCACAAGCAAGTGTTACGAGCTCTAGTACCATGTTCCTTTTTCTGCCCAGCATACTCGAGAATAAAGCACATTGGAGGGTAGAGGCAAATTAAAACTGCAAGGAGGTCAACACTTGCATCAGTTTTCTCTAGCCACTGCAAACCCATGAGTGGGAGAACCCTGATAGTGAGGCCTCATTAAATATCTCCACTTCCTTAGCTTTTTCTTTCACTGGCTCTGCTCAGTCATCAAATCTAACTTCTTCAAGCTCATATCCAAAGCCCTTCATTACTATATCCATTCCATGCCAGGCTGTCCTAAACAGGTCACATTCAAGCCTAACTCATTGTCTTTGCCCAGGATTTTGGAAGGTGTTAATTTTTGCCTCTGTGCAGAGTATGTAATTATGTGACTTTGGGAACTAACCTACATAACTTGTTATAAGGGCCATGCTATGAAAATTTTGGGGGGCATGCTTTTGCTTGCTTTTCAACATACCTTAGCCAAGGTACTAACATCTTGCCTGTAAGGGTCAAGAATTGTATAACATACCCATCTTTTACCACATTTTATCTATGGAGATTTCACAGAAGCTGGAATATCTACACCTTGTTCTGTATCAGTAAGTTATTCTAGTAATTTTGGTTCCTAGTGCTCCTCACATTCACTCTTCCTTTCACCTGCAGACACAGCCTCCTGCAGTTCCTATATTTTCCTTATGCCTATGATCTCCCTTCACTGTGACCTCAAATCCTTCCCACCAAATTCTATTCCTCCTCTCCCTATTTCTTGCCCCTAATTCACTTTCTGCATGACCTACTGCCCTAAAGCAGATTCTACACATAGATCCTCCAGAATCCTGCAGGCTTCAACACGAGTGAAGAGTTTCTAATTGAGAAAATTATAACGATAGGCCAAGGAAGGGGAGGGAGAAATACCTTTATTTTCATCAGCGATAATAATGCTTATAAACTTGTATAAATACTATGAGAGAAGAAACCAAGAACTGGGTTGGGAGTGATGGTGAGATGAGAAATCTTGCAAAATTAACCTAGATATCACACTTGCTTAAGATTAGGTCGCTTTGATTTCATATTACCCAATGGCTTAACCTAGCCTTTCTTTCCTTTGTTCATGGCTCTGTTGCAGAATATGACCTGAAGGTTGCAACAGTATATAGCAGAAGGTACCTAGTGGTCAATTATTGGTTTAGAACAGATCCAGGCTATTAAAATTCTAGATGTATTCCCCAGGAGGGGACAGTATTTTTTTCCCCTGATGTGGCTCAGAAACAGTTCTTAGGCCACTAGCTACACATTCTTTGTTCAGAACAAGGATACCATAGTTTCCCAGCATGAATTATGGATTTTATAGCCTTCTCTGCTTCAAAGCAAAATGGAAATCCACAGTGAGACAAGACTGTGAAGTTCAAGGCAGAAATAGAAAGAGGGCTCTGCATTCTTAGGTTGCTTCATATTCCTGGACATGGTTCTTGAGATCCGGTTGTCAAGTTTACTGCTAAGCCAGGGATTGGCTAGTAGAACTATCCACAGAGGAAAGCTCTCAGAAAAATATTTGACCTAAGGAGTTGATGTCAGGTTTTCTACAAACTTGGACATCACTTCCTTCCTTTTATGTATCTCTTATGTATATCCCGATGGCAGATAAGGGAAGAATTCTTAGTGAAGCTTTTCTCACACTAGAAGCACTTATGTGGCTTTTCCCCAGTGTAGCTTTCCTGGTGGGCACTGAAGCAGGAGCTATTCTTAAAGCTTTTCCCACACTGGGCACACTGATACAGGCCCTTCACAAGGCGGACTTACCAGTGATGGCTAAATGGGAGCTTGTTGACTCTCTTCCCACAGATAGTGCACTGATAAGGCTTCTCTCCAGTGTAGGTCCTCTGATGGACAATGAGGCTGGAGCTCTGGTTGAAGCTTTTCCCACATTCCACACACTAGTATGGTCTTTCCCCTGTGTGAGTCCTCAGGTGGGCATGAGGTTGGAGTGTTCATTGAAGCCTTTCCCATATTCACAGTATTTGTGAGGCTTCTCTGTGGATTCTGATGCCGAACAAGGTAAAAAAAACTCAGCTAAAGCTTTTCCCACATTCATGAAATCTAGAAGCTTTTTCCACTTCAGGGGCTGGCTGGTGATGAGAGGAGAGAGAACTCTGAGAGTATTCTCTCCCACACAAGAGATGTGTCCACGGTTTCTCAGTCCAAAATCTCTGGTGACATCCTCTCCTGGGATGGGGCTGTCTCCTCACTCTCCCCTGGACAATGTCTATGTTGCTTTCTTGTCCTTGGTTCACGCTCCTAGCCTGTTTTGAACTCAAAGTGCCAAAAAACTTTTCTACTAAACTTCCTCCGTAAAATCCTTATTCATTTCTACTACTTCTGAATCATCTCATTTTAGATTCTCTTTTGTAACCCCATTCTTCACTTCAGAACCTGAAAGAATAAAATTACATTGGACTCTGGAGAAGGAAAACAATGGAATGAGGAAAGAGTTACAATTAAACTACCATGAAGAAGAAATACCTAATTGAATTCTTCATGTGACTAAGTCTTCTGCTAAATTTTATTTTCCAGTTGTAACACTTTTTACCTCCAACTTTGTGGTCACCCTACTTTTCTAGGACGAGGATTAAAAAATAAAAAATATAAATAAATAAAATAAAACACAATAGCTCTGCTCTAACCTGGGGTGGGCAAAGGTCAGAGGCAAAGCAAGGTAAGGGAGGCATGGCCTCTTTGCGAAGGATTAGGGTAGGTAAGTAGCATGTGATGCCCAAGTAGACAGAATAAGAAAACAACCCACGACAAGCTCAATGGACAACATAAAATTCTTTATAACATCTCTGGGAAAGAATGAGTTTTAGAGTGAGTCAGTACAAACTGAAATGGGAACTTCAAGAGACAAAAAACATCAACCACAGCTCACCTGATCTCCGTGGTACAGAGCCCAGTACCATCTCCTGGCTTTGAAGACCCCTCTTCTGGAGATGGTTCCTGGCAGCCTGTGGAGTAAGCCAGGTTAGGGAGAAATATCCACTATTAGAGGGCAGCTTCCACTAACAGAGGTTCCGAGTGGGATCCCTGGGCCAACAGCATCAGCACTACCTGGGAACCTGTTACACATGCATATTCCCAGGACCCACCTCAGATCTGAGAAAGTCTGGAAATGATGCCTGGGAATCTATTTTAACATGTCCCCAGATGAGTATGATGCACAGTCAAGTCTGAGGAAGACTTTCATAGCCAATACCTCACTGCATGTAGAGAAGTTAATTTTACTAGATGATTATTTGCAAAACAGCTTTATTTTAAGTTTGTTTTTCATTCCAAAGAAATATGTACACATTATAGAAAAATTTTTTTTAATATATTTTATTGATTTTTTTTACAGAAAGGAAGGGAGAGGGATAGAAAGTCAGAAACATCGATGAGAGAGAAACATCAATCAGCTGCCTCCTGCACCCCTCCTACTGGGAATGTGACCACAACCAAGGTACATGCCCTTGACTGGAATGGAACCTGGGACCCTTCAGTCCGCAGGCTGACGCTCCATCCACTGAGCCAAACCAGTTAGGGCTATAGAAAAATTTTAAGACAATAAGGGTGGTGGTGGGAAGTGTCTCACAGCCAAATATTAGAGATAACTAAATACTCTTAAAAATACCACAACTCAAACCTCTTATTTTTTCCAGACCAAGATTATTCTTTCCCAGATCCCACCTTCAAGAATTCTACAAAAGAAACGGTTCATTTTGATGATATACAGAGGTCTGTGGACTTGGGGAGGTTACAACACTTGGGATCTGAGCGGCCTGTGGGCATGGTGAGTGACGGGAGCAGAACTGGAACATAGTGAGTCCTACCCCCTTTACTCAGACCCCAAAGCTTCAGAAATCACATACAAGAGAGCACAGATGTTCCCAAGGATTAAAAGGACGTAAATGCTAAATGGCAAAATTTAAAAAGATATTGATAGAATATTTACATTGCTCAAAAAAATACAAAAGTTAATAAAACTTTTAGACAATTACCCATTTCATTAGCAGAAGCTTACCAATTTAAATAAATAACATGAAGACACCAGGCTCTCCTCCAGGATTTGAGTCATATAAAGATGAACTAGCTTTTAAAACTTATTTAGCAACCTGCAAGGGCAGCTTTCAATGAAACGGAAAAGGCCGCAGTGGTCTTAAGGCTATCTAAAAATGTATGGAGCTAAAGTGCTTAATGGAAAGAGACTTATATAGAGCCTTGGTCTGTCCATGTAATGGAATATCCGTCAGCCATAAAAAAGAATGAAGTGATGCATGCTGCAAACATGCCAAGTGAAAGAGGCCAGACACAAAAAGTCACATATTATAGAATTCCATTTCTATGAAATGTCCAGAACAGGCAGATCCATAGACAGAGAATGAATAGAAACTGCTTAATGGATACAGTGTTTCCTTTAATAAAATGTTTTAGAACTAGACAGAAGTAGTGATTGTGTAATACATATATATTTTAATCCTCACACGAGGACATTCCTCCATTAATTTTCAGAGAGAGTGGAAGAGAGAAGGAAATACCTCTTACATGTGCCCCAACTAGAGCCTGGGCTGGGGAGGAGCTTGTAACCAAGGCACGGGGCCCTGACCGGAATCAAACCTGGGACCCTTTGGTCCGCAGTCCAGCGCTCTATCCACCATGCCAAACCAGCCAGGGCTGTATAACATTTTTAATGTACTAAAATGCCACTGATTGTTCATTTGAAAATGGCTAATTTTATGTTATGTGAATTTCACCTAAATTAAGAAAATTTTTAATTAATTTTTTTTCTAAAATAATTGAGACAAAACAAAAACTAGAGCTTTGAAAGAAAGGCAAAAATAATAGGAGAAATGTATTCTGAAGGAGATTAAGCTGGATGGGGCAGGGTTTATTTAATGTCTTTAAGTACATGAAGAACTACTATGCAGAAGGTCACGGTAAACATGTTCACCTGGGATCAGATTCCATTTCTTTTCATGTCACTGGGAAGTAGTTCTCCTGGATACCAATGAAAGGAATCAGAGATGTGAGAGTGACATAGATGTGCAGAATCATAGTTGAAAAGGGCCTCCCTGGCCAGATAGCTCACTTGGTTAGAGCATCGTCCCAATACACCAAGATTGCAAGTTCCATCCCCTGTCACGGGACATATAAGAATCAACCATTAAATGTATAAATAAGTGGAATAACAAATCGATGTTCCTCTCTCCCTCTCTCTAAATCAATAAAACAAGTGGTTGTTATTTTTTTTGTTTTTTTTTTAAAAAAAGGAAAGGGCTCAACTTTGAAGGGAGAATGCAAAAATACAGCATTAAACTGTCCTGTATTCTTTCCCTCTGCTTCTTGTGATTTATTTCTATCCTTTATCTTTACTCCCTTCACAATCTAAGTCAAGGACCCAAAGCATTAGAGATATGAAAAAAACATAGTTTTCTCCCAGCCAGATTTCTCTCTTTTAATGAATTCTTCAAACTACTCAGTGTAGTCCAGCTGTCCACTCTGTCTGGGTCTTATCCCTGCCCTTCCCCACCCTCAAGAAGCCTGGACCCACCTTTCCAATTGTCACTTTCTCTTAAGGAGAGAGTACTATGTGAGTGCCTCTGGATTAACCTCTTTATCACTGTGATACCCTCCTCCCTATCACCACCACCACCACACACAACGTGTATGATAGATGACTGTTCTGGTTTGCTGTATGTTGCTCCCCCCTTCCCCACCCAGCATTCCTTCCCCACTTCTGATAGCCAAAGTAATCTTTTCTGTCATAGAAGAGAGTTTAGGCAACCACCATTTTGGTTTGTGTGACTTGACAACTGCCATTTTGAAACTGCAGAGGTCAACCCCTCCCTTTTTCCTTTAAATTAGCCAATTGTGCAAGAATGTGAGCCTAAACTCTGACCAATCAAGAGTGAGGGAAAGATGGCAGGCTTCAGAGATAAAACCCCGAGTGGACTGCCCGCTCAGTGTGCATGATTACCAAATCCTGTATTGGTTGCCCACCTTCCTGCAGAAGTAAAGATATTTGCCTTGTCTGGCTCCCAAGTATCCTTTGTGTTCTACTAGGACCCCTGGTTTGGGGGCTCGCCTTCTTTCTAACACGAATTACCAACTGAGGTCCAGCTGAGGAGACATATCAAGGAAGGACAGAAAACGCCTGGAGACCAGTAGGAAGGGTGAGGTCGTGAGAGGAGATGACCCAGCTTCCAGGGGTGGCAGGCCAGCAGGGGCTGAGAGAGAGGAGGCATGTCCTGGTTAAAGGAGGGTCTGTACCCTCAGAAGATATAGGCCAAGAACCCAGGCTTGTCTCCATAGCTTGCAGCATCAGAGTCTAGACCTGTAGCCTCTGTAACATTCAGCCATGAAAGGCGGCAGGGCTGCTGGCCACAGCAGAGCCTGGAGCCAGCAGACCAGAGCCAGTCAGAGAGAAATCCACAATTTCATTCTTTTTTTCTTTTTTTTTAACCCAGAGCACAGGAGTTCTCACCTGCAGCTAGTCGCCTGAGGCTTTGGTGCAGGGAGGGAGGTGCAGACTTGAGGTGCCTAAGGAAAGACTGAGGTGGGAAGCATTGCGGGGAGACTTGGAAAAACAACAGCCAGGAGCATTTGGTTGTAGGCACCCAAACTGAAACAGCCATTTTCTTCTGAGAGGAGTTAGCTGCTCCTCCTAGCTGCTGGGCAGGAAAAGAACCCCTTCCCTAGACACCCTGCCCCACCCTCAGGAGCCCTGCATGCCACACCCTGCATTTTGAGCTTTTCAGAGGAAATAAAAGCAGAGGCCAAGCTTACAAGTTTGAACAGTTTCAAGGACCTCTCAGTGACTGGATTGGGAGAGGGCCATCTGCCCTACTATCCTGGGAAACAGACTGGTACTTTCCCTGAATAGGAGAAGTGGTAAAAACTCCAGGTTTCCAGCCGACCCTGTTGGTCTTCCTAGAAGGATCTCTGTCCAGTCAATGGCAGAGTAATATTATGGGCCACTCATGGAGGAGTAGCTCTGGGACAGGGAAACACCCACCATATTCCTTCCTTGCTATATCTCCTCCTCAGCAGCACCTCCCCCACCTAAAGCCGTTTCAGAAACAGACCTTTGAGTGACTAAGATTAAGGGCATGCAAAGGCAAGCAGAGGCGGAGCAGGCAAAGAATAAAGAATGGCAATAAATAAGTGCCTATGAATAATAACCTTAAATGTAAATGGCTTAAATGCTCCAATCAAAAGACATTAGGTAGCTGAAAGGATAAGAAAACATGACCCATATATATGCAGTCTACAAGAGACCCACCTCAGCACAAAGGACTCACACAAACTGAAAGTGAAGGGATGGAAAAAAATTTTTCAGGCAAATGGAAATGAAAAAAAAAAAAAAAGCTGGGGTAGCAATACTCATATCTGACAAAATAGAATTCAAAGTGAAGGCCATAATAAGAGATAATGAAGGCCACTGCATAATATTAAAAGGATGGATACAACAAGAGGATATAACTCTGGTAAACATATATGCACCCAATACAGGAGCATCCAGATATATTAAAAAAACAAAAAAAAACTTTTGGAGGATTTTAAGGGAGAGATTGACAGCAATACAATCATAGTAAGGGACTCTAACACCCCACTGACATCACTGAATAGATCTTCTAGACAAAAAATCAACAAGGAAACAGTGATCCTAAACAACACACTTGATCAGATGGCATTAATTGACATTTTCAGAATAATCACCCCAAAGCTACAGAATATACATTCTTCTCAAGTGCACATGGACATTTTCAAGGACACACCGCATGTTAGGATACAAACTAAGTCTCTACAAGTTCAAGAAGACATATCAAGCATGTTCTCAGATCACAATGAACCTAGAAATCAACTACAATAAAAACACTCAAAAACATTCAAACACATGGAGGCTAAATAGCATGCAATTAATAAATGGGTTACCAAAGAGATCAAAGAATTAAAAAACATCCTGAAAGCAGTCCTGAGGGAAATTCATACCACTAGGCCTTGTTATGCCCAGATTTCAAGATCCCCAAAGACCACCAGGGAGCCAAGTCTGATGCAAAAGCAAAGAGCCTTTATTCAAGCTCGAGCTCAGTCTCTCCACCTCTACCGACGCAGCAGCAGGATGCAAGAGAGCCCCGAGCTTCAGGAGAACAAAGAGTTTATAGGGCTTGGGGTCGGGAGGTGGGGTGATACTCGGACCACTGAGTTGGCCGATTCTGATTGGTTGGGTGGGGGTTAGGGTCTAGTGACACAAAGGCAGGATGTGGCCAGGGTCCAGTTACACAAAGACAGGATGTGGCTAGCATATTTCTGGCCTTAGGTTAGTTCCTCTTGCATTCCTATTGGCCGATTTAAGGGGGTGGGGGAAGCAGGGTTAAGCAAGTGGTGCATTCTGTGGCTTTTCATAGAAAAAGGTCATGTTGTGGACATAGTTACACAAGATGGAGGATACGACACAAAATGGAGTTAGTCCTGCTTTGCCCTTTCATTCCCCCCTTGTCTTGAAATTTATAGGCCCAATCATGGGACGGACTGCATTTCTACCTCGCCTTCTGCTACTAGAGGCCGGTACTGAGCGCGCAGAACCAGCAACTGAACCGCCCCTATGCGCTCTTTGACAAATTGGACTAGATGGTTGATAATGCAAGGGCCGAAGGTCAATAGCATGAGTAAAATTATAAAGGGTCCAGCGAGGGCAGAAATAAGAGTGGTTAACCATGGGGACCAATGAAATAATGATTCATACCAAGACTGGGATTGCTCCCTCTCTAGCTTCCGTTTCTGCAATCCCTCTCTTATGAGGGCCATGGACTCCTTTATAACTCCCGAATGATCAACATAAAAACAACACTCCTCCCCTAGGGCAGCACATAAGCCTCCTTGCTGCATGAACAGTAAGTCTAATCCTCTTCTGTTCTGGAGTATTACTTCAGATAAGGAAGTAAGAGATTCTTGCAGATGGGTAATGGACTTCTCGATTCTTTCTATATCTAGGTCTATGGCTGCTCTTAGGGTTTCATAGTTCTTGTCCTGTATAACAAGCGAGGATATCCCGGTTCCTGCTCCCGCTAGTCCCAGCCCCAGGAGCGCAGCCAGGGTCAGGGCTGTGACAGGTTCTCTCCTGCTTCGGGGGCTAGCAGAGCCTATCCTGCTGAGTACTTCCTCCCCCGAATGGTACACTAGCTTGGGAATTAGCTGGACGAGTATGCAAAAGCCTTCTTTTGAGGAGTGGAGGATTTGGGAGTGGACGCAGGGAGCGAGGCCGCTGGAACAGGCCCGCCATGCATTTTTGGCAGGGAGCAGGTAAGCTGTCCCATTAGGGACTGTTAGTGTTATTACAAAGAAGTGATTGTTCAGGGGACACTCGGCCTATGCAAGTACCTTGCCCTATTACTGCCTGGAGGGTTAGTCCTGCAGTGGCCTGCTGCCACCTGCAGGAGCTGGAATTAGAGGCCGTTGTATAATTGCCTCTAATAGAAATGCCTTCATAATATGGTGGCCGGACATCTAGACAGAGCCAACAGGACATGGTCAGGTCAGGTCGGGAAGCGTTCAGCACATGATATGCTCCCATAACTATGCTCCATAGGGGTCTGTGTCAGACGTTGAGGTGCGGACTGGGGTCGGGGATGTGGAGGATGCCCTGGTAGGGCCAAGGGATGCAGAGGGCTGTGAGGCCAGGGCCCGGGTGCTCTTGGGCGGGAACGCCAGGGTAGAGACGGGTTGGGGGGCCAGTACTTGGTTAGGCCCTACTCCTGCTGGAGCCTGTTGGGAGAGAGGTGCCACCCGTACCTGAAGAGTGAACAGTCCCCCGTGGTCCATATACCCGACCCTAGTCTTATCATAGAAACGTATTCCCCAGGTCTTACCGGTGTCCCACCCTGTCGCCTTCTTTCCTTGTTCCGTGAAAGATATTCTCACGGGGTTACAAGGATTACCTTCTCGGTCGCATGGTGGGCTATTCGGCCGCCTGACGGTAATTAGGTCACCCGTATTTGGGGGAGTCCACCATATATGTCCCGTTGAGACACACGACCAGGAGGCACAGAAATAGTCCTCCGCTCCTCCACATGGGTCCCGGGTGCGGCCTCGTGGAGTCCGAGAGTGCCCGGGGCAGACATAGAAGTGATGTCCCCGGGCGAATCCGGGGTCGTATTGGACGCCAATGAGGGAAAGCAGGTCTACATAGAGGTCCGGGTACCAAGTGTCTTTAGGGTGCAACTGGGAGGTCTGATTAAGTACAGTCCCCGAACTGGTGTCTATGATTTGCCAAGTAAGGTTATGGGGGGCGTGGGGACTCCCGGCGGCATGAGTGGCTGCGAGCAAGGTTACCAGTATCAGGCAGGTCAAGTACGCGGTAGCTTGAGCTTGAGCAGATTGTGCTGATTGTAATCGAGGCTCCATTGTGTGATGAGGTCCTCCTGGACTGCAGAGGGATCAGCTAGGCGGACGTGGGTGTGATGACCCAGGTTGCGATGCCGTCTACCTTGAGAGCAGTGGGTGTAGTCAGCACCACGACGTAGGGACCCTTCCAACGCGGCTCAAGGGTCTCCCGGCGGTGCCTTTTGACAAAAACCCAGTCTCCCGGTCTGTACTGATGAGGCGTTGGGGTTGGGCCAGCTTCGTAGATGGCACGGAGGCACGGCCAAATGTCCTCGTGCGCCCTCTGGAGCCCTCTTAAGAGAAAAGATATTTCTTGATTTTCAAACTCAGCGAGAAGCTCAGCCTTAAGGTTAGGAATGATAGGGGGTGGCCTGCCAAACATGATCTCATAGGGGGTAAAGCCCAGGGTATAAGGAGAGTTCCGTACCCGGTAGAGGGCATACGGAAGGAGAGCCACCCAGTCCCCGCCAGTCTCCATGGTTAATTTGGTAAGGGTCTCTTTTAGAGTTCTATTCATCCTTTCTACCTGCCCTGAACTTTGGGGCCTATAGGCACAATGCAATTTCCAATCTGCCCCTATAGCCTTGGGTACTGCCTGTGTTACCTGTGAAATAAAAGCTGGCCCGTTATCTGATCCTATCATAGCAGGAAATCCATACCTGGGTAGGATGTCTTCTAGCAGTTTCTTGGCTACCATGTGAGCTATTTCATGCCTGGTTGGGTATGCCTCTACCCATCCAGAAAAGGTGTCTATAAATACTAAAAGATATTTATAACCATACTTCCCTGGCTTGACTTCGGTGAAGTCAATCTCCCATTGAGCTCCCGGCTTGGTTCCTCTGATCCTGGTCCCTTTTTCACTCGACCCGGCCCTTGCGTTCGTGAGTTCGCAGGTCTTACAGGCAGATACAACTTGATCTATTTTGGAGTTTTGCTGGTGAATTTTGATTCCGGCATGCTGGATTAAGTCCTTTAATTTCCAGGCCCCCAAGTGGGTGGACCAGTGCATACGTTCTAACACTGGGACCCTGAGCCGGTCTGGCAGTATGAGCTCCTTGTCTGGTGTATACCACCATCCCTTTATCTCCTGGGCCAGGGGGAGTTTCCTGATCCGCTGCAACTCCTCCTGGGAGTATCTGGGCTGGTCTGGTAAAACTGGGTCCCCCAGGTCCGGTAGTTGTAGGGCCATGGTGGGGACCGCAGTAAGGGCCACTGCCTTGGCTGCCTGGTCAGCCTTTTGGTTACCTCTTGCTACCGGGTCATCAGTCTTCTGGTGCCCTTGGCAGTGGATAATGGCTAACTTGGCAGGAAGCCATAAGGCTGTAAGCAGGTTGAGTATCTCCTGCTTATTCTTTATAGTCCGTCCCTCTGCCGTCAGTAATCCCCTCTCCTGATAGATTGCCCCATGAACACTGTGGCAAACGCATAACGGCTATCTGTGTAGATGTTGAACCGTTTTCCAGCTCCCAGCGTCAGCGCCTTAGTGAGGGCAACGAGCTCTGCTTGCTGGGCTGACATTCCAGAGGGTAGAGCTTCTGCCCATACGGTGTTCGTTTCAGTGACCACCACAGCACCCGCGTACCTGTGCCCGTCCCGTATAAAGCTGCTCCCATCCGTGAACCAAGTGGTCTCGGCATCTGGGAGAGGCCAGTCGGTTAAGTCCTTCGGAATCCATGTACTTGCTCTAGGATTCCTGCACAGTCATGTAGTGGGGAATCTAGATCAGCGCTGGGCAGCAAAGTAGCGGGGTTAAGGGGCTCACTGGGGTGGAACCGCACTCTAGGGGGGTTGAGCAGAAGGCTCTGATAATGGGTCATACATGCGTTCCTCATCCATCTATCAGGAGGCTGTTTCAGGACTCCCTCAATGGCATGTGGGGTTGTGATCCAGATTTCCTGCCCCAGGGTCAGTTTGTCGGCGTCTTTGACTAAGAGTGCTGTTGCCACAATAATTCTTAGGCACGGCAGCCAGCCGGCAGCTACTGGATCTAGGTTCTTAGACAAGTAAGCTACTGGCGGCTCCAGGGGCCCAAGGCTTGAGTCAAAACCCCTTTCGCTATTCCTTTGTGTTCGTCTACAAAGAGGTGAAAGGGCTTTGTAATGTCTGGCAGTCCTAGGGCTGGAGCATCTAGGAGGGCTTTCTTTAACTGATTAAAGGCAGCCTCTTCTTTCTCAGTCCATTCAAACGCCCTCCCCTCTTTGGTAGCTTCATATAGGGGCCTGGCGAGAGGCGGCAGTAGCCGGCCGATCCTAGGAATTCCCTTACTTCCCTTCGGGAGGTGGGAGTAGGGATCTTCAGGACAGTTTCTTTTCTGGCATCTGATAGCTGCCACTGTCCACCGTCTAGGATGTATCCCAGGTAACTTAGCCTCTCTCTGCATATCTGAGCCTTCTTCGCAGATGCCTGGTACCCTAAGGCCCCCAAGGTAGCCAGCAGATCCTGGGTCCCCCGCTCACAGTCCTCGGCCGTGTCGGCAGCAATCAGGATGTCATCTACGTACTGGAGGAGGGTGAGGCTGGGGTGCTCCCTCCTGTACTCACCCAGGTCCTCGTGTAGCACCTCGTCAAAGATGGTGGGCGAATTTTTGAACCCCTGAGGCAACCGTGTCCAGGTTAATTGTCCATTGTAGCCCTCCTCTGGGTCATGCCATTCGAAGGCAAATAACGGTTGGCTTTGGGGCGCCAGCGGCAGACTGAAGAAGGCATCCTTTAAATCTAATACGGTATACCAGACTCTAGAGGGTGCCAAGGAGCTTAATAGAGTATATGGGTTGGGAACAGTTGGGTGTATGTCCATGACTCTTTTATTTACTTCCCGAGGTCCTGTACTTGTTGGTAATCATTCGTGTGAGGCTTCCTGACCGGCAGGAGGGGGGTGTTCCAGGCAGATTGGCAGGGAACTAGTACCCCTAGGCTTAGCAGTCTCCGGATGTGAGACTGGATTCCCTTCCCGGCCTCCTGAGACATAGGGTACTGCTTGATCCTTACTGGGCCTTCTCCTGGTTTTAGCTCTACTAGGATTGGGGTCCTGTGAGTGGCTAGTCCTACCCCGCCCCTGCCTCTGCCCAAGCCGTGGGGAATTCTTGTAGCTATCTGTCCATGTTGTTCTCTATTGGGGATGCCTTCTGGTGGAGGCGGTACTCATCCTCCAGTCTCAGAGTCAGGACCTGGATGGGGTGGCCTTTGCCATCAGTGACCTGAGGCCCCCCCTTGTCTGAAAGTTATCTGACCTCCAATCTTGGTCAGTAAGTCCCGTCCTAACAGTGGGTAGGGGCATTCCAGTATTACCATGAAGGAGTGGGGTACCCAGCCTGTCCCTAGATCTACCGTTCTTTGGGTGGTCCATGAATACTGGCTCATACCAGTTGCCCCTTGTACCCAGGACTTCTTGTTTGCTAGCTTCCCCTGAGGTGTATGGAGGACCGAATGTTGCGCTCCGGTGTCGACAAGGAAGTTAACAGGGGTCCCCTCCACTCTCAGAGTTACCGTGGGCTCGGGGAGGGGGTCCAAACCCCGACTCCCCTAATCACTCAGTTCATCCAGCTCTAAGACTTTCACTCAATCAGTCTTGCTTCCCTTCCCACCGGCCTTCTTTGGACATTCTCGGGCCCAATGCCCTATTTCCTTGCAGTAAACACACTGATCCTTCTGCAGCCTCCGCCTCCCTTCCCTGGCGGTCCTCTACCTCTTTTCCGGTCACTTGCAAGCTGTCAGAGGCAGCGGTCCCGTTCCTCAGGAGAGTTCATGGTGGTAGCCAGCAGAATCCTGGCCAGGTCTTGGGTTTGCTTACTGTTGGCAGCTGCCACAGCGCAAGCCTGTTTATCTTCTGGGGGCTCCCAGTTGTACACCTTTTAGGCTACTACCAGCAAGTTCTGCAGACTTTTTCCCCTAGTCTATCTTCTGCAGTTTTCTCCTAATGTCTGCAGCAGATTGATTTACAAAGGCCATGATAACAGCCGCCTTGTTCTCGGGAGCCTCTGGGTCCATGGGGGTATAGGTACGGAACGCCTCCATGACCCGCCCTAGGAAGGCTGCTGGAGATTCATCCTTCTTCTGCTGTACATTTCCTACCTTAGCCAAATTAGTCGGCTTCCTAGCAGCCATCTGAAGACCCCCCATTAGAGTCTGGCGGTAGACCCAGAGCCTCTCCTTACCTTCTGCCATGTTGAAATCCCATTCAAGCCTAGTTAGAGGAAAAGAGGTATCTATCTGAGCCTGGTTGGTGGTAGGATTCCCGTCTGTTCCCAGGACTAGCTTTTGGGCCTCATTGAGGAACCTCTCCCTCTCCTTGGTGGTGAATAGGACCTGCAAAAGCTGCTGACAGTCATCCCAGGTAGGCTGATGGGTGAAAAGAACAGAATCTAGTAAATCAATGAGCCCTGCCGGCTTCTCAGAAAACTTAGGATTCTGAGCTTTCTAATTATAGAGGTCGCTAGTGGCGAAAGGCCAGTAGTGATGGGGCTGATTGCCCCCCTCATCTGGGGGACTGGTGGCTCGCAGGGGTAGAGTCTTAATAGTGGAGTCGGCAACGGAGGCAGACTGCTCTCTCTGAGCCCTTTGTCTGGTATAGGGCGGGCTTCCCACTGGAACTCCTCCGCCCTCCGCTCTCAGAGCAGCGTCTGCTTCCCCAGATGCGGGGTGGCTGGGTCCCTCCGGCACTCTAGGGGACTGATACAGGGGAGGAAAAATTAGTTCTTCTTCAGTTCCCCCCTGCAAGACAGGGTAGAGGGGAGCTGATGGCTGGGTGACCTTCTTCTCCTCCTTCTTGTCCGTCCCCTGCAAAGCAAGAATAGGTCTCGGCTCCGGAGGGCGTGGGGCCAGGAAGGGCTTAAGCCAAGAGGGTGGGTCCTCCACAAGGTCCTGCCAAGTAATAATGTAAGGGAGTTGATCAGGATGACCCTTCTTGGGCCGGGAGATGACATCTCTGACCCGGCGGATGGTAGGGAGGTTGTAAGTTCCCTCTGGCGGCCATCCAACATTGAAAGTTGGCCACTCGCTGGAACAAAAAGTCTGCCACTGACCCTTCCGGACCTTCACACTGAGGTCGTTGGCTCTTCTTCTAATTTCCTTGAAATGATCAATCATAATACTTAAAGGAGTAGTCTGAGTCTGTCCCATAATGTCCCTCCAGTAAGTCCACAGAATAAAACAGAGAAACACAAACACAGACAAACAAAGGGCCCCAAAGAACAGTTTTCCAACTCCGTGGAAGCAAAACCAAAAGCTAGACGACGGCCTCACGCCGACTGGTGGGAGCGACCCGCCTCACCTCAGATTTGTGAGGGGAATCCACGTCCCTCCAGAAAGGAGGATCAGAACGTCTTCCGAGTCCTCCTGCCCATGGTCCTCCAGTGCGTCCACTTAGACCGCATCGGGCACAACCAGAATACCAGAGATGAGCTCACACAAGAGGGACAGAAACACACAAACACACAGACACCTACCGCAGTCAGTCAGGCTCTCCAGGTCAGGGTCCCATGTGGGTCTTGGGGATCCCGGACGAGCCCCCAAATGTTAAGCCCAGATTTCAAGATCCCCAAAGACCACTAGGGAGCCGAGTTCGATGCAAAAGCAAAGAGCCTTTATTTAAGCTCGAGCTCGGTCTCTCCGCCTCTACCAACACAGCAGCAGGATGCAAGAGAGCCCCGAGCTTCGGGAGAACAAAGAGTTTATAGGGCTTGGGGTCGGGAGGTGGGGTGATACTTGGACCACTGAGTTGGCCGATTCTGATTGGTTGGGTGGGGGCTAGAGTCTAGTGACACAAAGGCAGGCTGTGGCCAGGGTCCAGTTACACAAAGACAGGATGTGGCTAGCATATTTCTGGCCTTAGGTTAGTTCCTCTTGTATTCCTATTGGCTGATTCAAGGGGGGTGGGGGAAGCAGGGTTAAGCAACTGGTGCATTCTGTGGCTTTTCTTGGAAAAAGGTCATGTTGTGGACATAGTTACACAAGATGGAGGATATGACACAAAATGGAGTTAGTCCTTCTTTGCCCTTTCAGCCTACCTTAAAAAACAAGAAAAAAGTTTAATAAGTTATCTAACTCTACAATTTAAATAATTAGAGAACAAGAAAAACCCAGAGTAAGTAGAAGGAAGGAAATAATAAAGATCAGAGCAGAAATAAATGACATAGAGACAATAAATAAATAAATAAATAAATAAATAAATAAATAAATAAAACCAAGAGCTGGTTCTTTAAAAAGATAAACAAGATTGATGAAACTCTATCCAGACTCATCAAGAAACAAAGAGGACACAAACAAAATCAGAAACAAAAGAAGTGAAGTAATAAATGATCCCAGAGAAATACAAAGGATCATAAAAAAAAAAAAAAACACCTATGAACGACTACATCCCAACAAACTGGACAATCTGGACAAAATGGATATATTCCTAGAAAAATACAATCTTCCAAAACTCAACCAGGAAGAATAAAAAAAACTCCACCTGAGTAGACCCATAACTACTGATGACATTGAAGCAGTAATTTTTTTTTAATATATTTTATTGATTTTTTACAGAGAGGAAGGGAGAGAGATAGAGAGTTAGAAACATCGATGGGAGAGAAACATCGATCAGCCACCTCCTGCACATCTCCCACTGGGGATGTGCCGGCAACCCAGGCACATCCGGAATCGAACCTGGGACCCCTCAGTCCGCAGGCCGACGCTCTATCCACTGAGCCAAACCGGTTTCAGCTGAAGCAGTAATTTAAAAACTTCCAGCAACAAAAGCCCTGGTCTGAAAGGCTTCACAGGGAAGTTTTACCAAACAGTCAAAGAAGAACTAACACCTATCCTCCTCAAAGTATTCCAAAAAATTCAAGAGGAAGGAATACTTGCAAGCTCTTTTTATGAGGCCAGCATTACACTATTTCCAAAACCAGATAAAGCAACTATATCCCTTATGAACATAGATGCTAAAATCCTCAACAAAATATTAGCGAATCGGATCCAGCAATACATTAAAAAGATCATACACCATGACCAAGTGGGATTTATTCCAGGGATGAAAGGCTGGTACAATATTTGCAAACCAATAAATGTGATACATCACATAAACAGATTGCAAGACAAAAATCACATGATCAGCCACTGTTGTTCAACATAGTACTGGAAGTCCTAACCATAGCAATCAGAGAAAAAGAAAAAAATAAAAGGCATCCAAATTGGAAAGGAGGAAGTAAAACTGTCATTAAATGCAGATAACATGATGTACACAGAAAACCCTAAAGACTCCATCAAAAAACTACTAGATTTGCCCTAGCTGGTTTGGCTCAGTAGATAGAGAATCAGCCTGTGGACTGAAGGGTCTTGAGTTCAATTCCCAGTCAGGCAAATGCCCAGGTTGTGGGCTCAATCCCTAATGGGGGGCATGTAAGAGGCACCTGATCAGTGATTCTCTCATCATTGATGTTTCTCTCTCTCTCTTCCTCTCCCTTCCTCTTTGAGATCAATAAAAATATATTTTAAAAAAACAAACTCCTAGATTTGGATGTGAGGGCAATCTGGCTGCAATATTTGTCACCCCATTAATCCCCAGGGTTGATTTGGCTGATCTGGCTGACTAGGCGAGTATCCCCCTCCTCCCTCACCAATCCATGTGCGTCCCTCCCGAAGCTGCGTGCTCAGTTGAAAAAGACTTGCTTAGTGAGAAGAGATGACCTTCGCTCCAGAGGACAGGACGTGTCTTTAGTCAAGAGTATACGAGAAGCTGCACTCCCCTGCTAGAACCTCCAAACAATCTCTCAAAAAAAGACTAGATTTAATAAATAATTTGGCAATGTAGCAGAATACAAAATTAACACCCAGAAATCTATGGCATTTTTTTTACACCAATAATGAACTCTCAGAAAGAGAAACTAAAAACAAAACAAAACAAAAAAAAACCCATTTACCACTGCAACAAAACAAAAAAAATCAAGAAACTTAGGGTATATACTTAACCAAGGAGGTAAAAGACCTGTACTAGGAAAACTACAGGACGTTGAAAAAAAAGAGAGAGGAAGACACAACAAGTGGAAGAATATACTGTGTTCATGGATTGGTAGAGTCAATATCATTAATATGCCCATACTACCCAAAGCAATCTATAGATTCAATTCAATCCCTATTTAAATACCAACAGCATATTTCACAGATCTAGAACAAACACTCCAAAAGTTTATATGGAACTAAAAAAGAGCCTAATAACCGCAGCAATCTTGAGAAAGAAGAACAAAGATGGAGGAATCACAATACCAGATATCAAGTTATACTACAAAGCCACTGTAATCAAAACAGCCTGGTACTGGCACAAGAACAGGCATATAGATCAATGGAAGAGAACGGAGAACCCAGAAATCAACCCAAGCCATTATGTTCAATTAATATTTGACAAAGGAAGCAAGAGCATACAATAGAGTAAAGACAGTCTCTTCAATAAATTGTGTTGGGAAAATTGGACAGGTACATGCAAAAAGATGAAACTAGACCACCAACTTACACCATACACAAGAATAAACTTGAAATGGATAAAAAACTTAAATGAAGTTGTGAAACCATAAAAATCCTAGAAGAATCCATAGGCAGCAAAATCTCAGACATCTCTCATAGCAATATGTTTACAGATACTTCTCCTAGGACAAAGGAAACTAAGGAGAAAACAAACAAATGGGACTATATCAAAATAAAAAACTTCGGCACAGTGAAAGAAACCATCAACAAAATGAAAAGGGAGCCCACTGCATGGAAGAACATATTTGCCAATGATACATCCAATAAGGGGTTAATTTTAATATATAGGAAACTCATACAACTTAACAAAAGGAAGACAATCCAATTGAAAAATGGGTAAAGGACCTAAATAGAGACTTCTCCAAAGTGGACATACAGAAAGCCAAGAGACATATGAAAAAATGCTCAAAGTCACTAATCATCTGAGAGATGCAAATTTAAACACACTGAGGTATCACCTCACACCTGTCAGAATGACTATCATCAACAAACTACAAGTGATGGCGAGGATGTGGAGAAAAGAGAACCCTTGCACACTGCTAGTGTGAATGCATATTAGTGCAGCCATTATGGAAAACAGTATTGCGTTTCCTCAAAAAATTAAAAATGGAACTCTCATTTGACCCAGTGATCCCACTTCTAGGAATATATCCTAAGAAACCAGAAACACCAATCAGAAAGGATATAGGCACCCTTATGTTCATACCTGCACAATTTACAATAGCTAAGATTTGGAAACAGCCCAAGTGCCCATCAGCAGATGTGTGAATAAAAAAGTTGTAGTACATCTACACAATGGAATACTACTGTAAAAAGGAAAGAACTCTTAGCATTTCCAACAGCATGGAGGGACCTGGAGAGAATTATGCTAAGCGAAATAAGCCAGTCAGAGAAAGATAAGTATCACATGATCTCACTCATATGGAATCTAATGAACAAAACAGACATAGAAGCACGGAACAAACTGGAATCTCAGAGGGAATGGGAGGAGGGAGGGGAATAGAAGGAGATCAACCAAAGAACTTGTATGCATACATGTATAACCCATGGACACAGACAATAGGGTAGTGAAGGCCTTGGGCGGGCTAGAAGAGGTCAGTTGGGGGTGGGGAAGGGGGGTATGTAGTACTTTCAACAATAACGACTTAAAAAAGGTGTGTGGGGGGTGGGGGTGGGGGTGGGGATTCAGGTTGCCTTTCTGCCAAAGAACCTGAACTGCCTTCATTTATATTCTCTTTCCATTTTAATGTGGCAGGAGGGGCTAGAGATAGAGGAATCAAAAGCATTGCTGTTAACAGTCCTTTTTAACAAAAAAAGGAGTACCATATCTCCTCAGCAGCAAGGCCGGGACTAGAACCTGTAGCCATCTCCCCCCCCCCCGTCCCCCCCCCGCCCCCCCCCCCCTTGTCTAACACATTTTCGTACCTCCGCACTTTATCTGGAAGAATAACTTAACAAATGCTATTCTAGTTTCATGCAGAAAGCGGAGCCGGCACTCCTCTCGACTGCTGACATATTAATTTTAAAATTCTGGTCTCTCAAAAGCGTGTGTCCCTCTGGCGATGATCCACTCAGCAGAAAGTAGGATGAGAACGGGGACCGGGCCGATTCCCTTTCACTTGTCAAGGATGCACTAAGTACTCCCCGAGCATTTGATGCTAAAGAGGGTCTGTACTGTGGCCGAAGTGGGGCAGGAAACATCCGCAGGTTCGCGCTGCAGGGAGACGGCGATCGTGGTCACCGGCAAGAAGCAGTCAGGGCGCGGGCAGAGGTCAGAATCCGGCCTGGCCCGCTCAGGTGGGCCGAGGGCACCGGGACGTAGGAAGGTGACCGCGGAGCATGCGAGAGGTGCCCGGGCCTGGCTCGACCGCCCTGAAACGACTTGGGAGGCAAAAGGCACCCAGGCCGACATGGTGCCCAGCTGCGGGCGCTTCCCCCGGCCCCCGGCCCCCGACCCCTGTCCAGGAGCAAGCAGAGAACTCACCTGACGCACGCACTCTCACCTCTTCAAAGTCGCCAGGCCAGAAATCAGGTCTCAAGCGCGGGCGTTAACCGCCCTGGGCGAACGCTCGTGGGCCTCGTGGGCCGTGCCACCGGACTACAACTCCCAGGATGCACTACAACGGCTGGATGCCGTTTCTCGTCAGCGTCGACAGATATCCCAGCCAATAGACAGGAGAGCCTGCCCTCGAAGATCCAATCCCTCTGCGAAGAAGGCGGCTCTCCCGTGGCGTAGTTCCTCCGCAGTAAGTGGGCGTGTCTGCGGCAAGAGGTTCTGCCCCGCCTCCAGCCCTGGCTCCGGGGTTTTGGTTTCCTGATACTCTGTGAGGTGAGTCCGCTGCTGGTGGGCGCGGGGTACAGCCAGTGGGCGACGCTGCCTTCCCAGGGGCCAGCCCGGGCTTGTAGGCGGCCGCGAAGTTGAGCCGCGCCGGGAGTGCGGGAGCTTCGTCAAGCCCGGGGCCAGCTGGGGCGCGGAGCCCGAGCCGGGCTTTTTCGGAGGCCGGAGCGGCTGGGCCTTCGGAGCCTCTGGAACGAGCCACCCCCGGGTCTCCGACGCCTCTGCTCGCAAGTAGGAGGCCTTCGCTGACTCCCACCCCCGGCGCACGCGGCCTCCTCGGGTCACCCGGTGGCGCCGGGTGAGCTGCTGGAGGACTCCTAACCAGAATTCGGGACAGCCGGTGCCGGTGTCTGACAGCTTGAACTTTTCCTAGGTCATGCTGCGCGTTTCTTCTGAGACTTCGCGCGCTCATCGTTGAAATAAAAGCAGTATTTCCCCACAGTTTCCTCTGAAGATTTTCTGACTTCTCTCCTTCACAAGATAGTTCTAGAAACTATCGGAAAGACAGACGCTTTCCACTCCCAGGGACTGTGTTGCCTTCAGGAGTCTGGAATCAAGGCCAGTGAATGAGAAGGGCCTGTCTGCATCCTGTCCTCAACACCTTCAGGAGAACTTCGTTTCTAGCGTTTAGAACGACTTCTCCAGGGCTATGATCCCTCAGGCTTGAGCTGTTTGCGAGGAGAAAAAAAAAAAGCTGTCTCCTGAGCCCCAGAATGGCAGCTAAGATGGAGATAACGCTGAGCTCTCAGTCCCACATTCAGGCTTCTTCCAAGCAAGAGAGACACATCATAGCAAAGCTAGAAGAGAAGCGGGGGACGGCTCTGCAAAAGGACTGCCCCAACCCTGAGGCCTCTCGCCAGAGCTTTAGACGGTTTTGTTATCAAGAGGTGTCTGGACCCCAAGAAGCACTCTCCCGGCTCCGGCAGCTCTGCCGGCAGTGGCTGCAGCCCGAGCTGCACACCAAAGAGCAGATTCTGGAGCTGCTGGTGCTGGAGCAGTTCCTGAACATCCTGCCCCCTGAGATCCAGGCTGGGGTCAGGCATCGATGTCCAATGAGCAGCAAGGAGATGGTGACTCTGGTGGAAGATTTTCACAGAGCAGCCAAGAGACCAAAGCAGTGGGTAAGGAGGGTCTTCTTTGATGGTCCCTAGGATTTTTCTTTTTTCTTCCCCGTCTGGATAATGTTTGGTTTCTGGGCCCTCCCTAATCAGAGCCCAGAAATGGACCAGATGGCTTCAAACATGTTTTCTGGCCTCTATTTTGGGAACATTTCCCCTACCCCCAGATGTACCAGGTTTTCAGAAAACCCACCCATGGGCGCTTCCATGACAAAGTGGAGGATCAAGTAAGGTTATTGAGCCTTTGCTGACAGATCTCCCCTCCGTTCCTTTTGAAGGTTTCCTACCATCAGGATTCTTAGCAGATAGTGTAATCCTGTTGGGTAGGAATTTGATTTATGAGGAACTTCACTGAACCTTGTTCCAGTCAAGTGTCTTGCATATTGCCTTTGGATCAGGAAGTCACAGCTCAGTTGGCTAGTATCCCTTTCAACCCTCACCCTCAAAGTCAGACCAAAGTTGGATCCTCAGCAGGAAGCAAACAACCATGTGCTTTGGGAATGGAAGCAGTTAGGGAACAGGAGTGGGGCAGTCCTCTTAGAGCCTTGGGCAGAACAATTTATTAGGTAAAGATGGTTTTTAATGGCCCTTACTACACTGCTTCCCAATTCTACAGAGCCTGTTTTCAGGAGTAGTAGGGAGGCAGGTGGGCATAGGGTGGGAATCATGACTGACCCTGTTGTCTGCGCCTGCTCTTTAGTGACTTTGATTCCAGGCCTTGAGCAAGGCCCAAGCTTTAGGATTCTCCACTCAAGAAGTATTGGCTGATTTGAAGCAGCCTCATTCTGGTCATTTCCCATGTCCTTCCCTGTGTTTTCTTTGAGAGTTTCAGCGATCTCTATCAAAGGTGACCTCCAGTACATTATCAGGAATTCCCAGGGTCAGGGGTCCTTACAGAGCAGTGAGAGGTCAAGCTGCCTGAGTCAGTCCTCTGGCTGCACTCTAATGCATGGGGCTTGTTCCTAGGTGGCTGTTTGTATGCAGGGGCAGAAAGTGCTCTTGGAGAGAACTGGATCTCAGCTTGGAGAACAGGAACTGCCAGACTTTCAACTGCAAACTCCTAGGAGATATCCTAGGGAAAACTGTTTGGAGGAGCCTTTCCAGGCAGGACTTCAGGACCAGTTTAGCCTCCATCAGTGGGAAAAATCCCCACTCCTTCTGGAACCAGCCACCAAATTGGCTGGGACAGGTAAATGCACTGTGCCTCCTCTCTCCCTCTCATCAGTCTTCATCTCCATCAAAGCATTCATGGTTGTGAAAAGCCATAGACAAGATGATGATGTTTTTTTAAAATGTTGTATGTAATTGTAGATCTTTATGCCTGAAAAAATTTCACTGATTAGAATGGTAGTGGTATGCCCAGGTGGTATGGCTCAGTGGTTGAGCATTAACCTATGAACCAGGAGGTCACAGTTCGATTTCTAGTCAGGGCACATGCCCGGGTTCCAGGCTTGATCTCCAGTGTGGGGCATGCAGGAGGCAGCTGATCAGTGATTCTCATCATTGATGTTTCTATCTCTCCCTCTCCCTTCCTCTCTGAAAGCAACAAAAATATATTTAAAAAAAAACGAATGGCAGTGATACTACACATGAGAACTATGTTTTTATTTTCTGTTAATGACTATTTGACAATGCAGTACACAACAAGACTGTTCTAGTGCTTTTCTGTCCCTTTTAGGGCTTCCTATATAGTGCAGACAGATCCAAATATGACCACTGACTAACTTCCATGCAAGCTGAGTTTCATCACTTAAAATGGTCCTCTACTAGTATTTAGAAGGGGCCTACACAATGTTCTTTTCATTAGAGAAAAAGCCCACTCCATATTATTTTCTGCCTCCTTCTCCTATGACATTTTCTGTGCTTTAAACTTTTGTGTCCACTTCCTTACCTATCTCTGGTACAATGCCAGTATAACTCTCAGCCGTACTCCACACAGCCCTGTGACTGCTAAAACTGAGTGACAGTGACCTTTGGCCAGTCTTGGTGAAGTAAATATAGGATACAGTCAGCAAGTTAGAGAGTTACAAGAAAACTAGAGCCTTGATCCCTTCAGATTTGCTACAGTCAGTGAAACACTTTGATTTCATTATTCTCAGAACTCAAGAATGAAGAAGAATTGGGGTATCCAATAGAAAATCAGTGTGACCCTGGCTGAGGTCCTGCGCCATAATCTATGGCCTTCGTGGACCTGAATAAAGTGGACCACACACACTTCCTTCCCCTGGCTCAGCAAAGGCAACTGGCTGTGTGTACAGTATCTTCCTTCATTTGTAGATTCTCATGCTTCTCATCCCTAAGATCCAACAGTGTCTTCCTTCAGAGCTGCACTGTGCAATATAGTTGCCACTAGCCACATGCAACTGTGTAGATGTTGTTTATTGAGATATAATTCACATACTATAAAATTCACCTTTTTAAAGTGTGAATTTTAGTATAATTACAGTGGTTTTTAGTATAATTACACAGTTGTGCAACCATCACCACTAATTTCTGAATATTTTCATAATCTCAAAAAAGAAACCCATACCTGTTAGCAGTCACTCTCCATCCCTTCCTCTCTAATCCCTGACAATCACTGTCTACTTTCTGTCTCTTGATTTGCCTATTCTGGACATTTCATTGTCCAGTATCATGTAAAATGTGCTCTTTTATGATTGGCTTTTTCACTTAACATATTTTCAAGGTTAATCCATATTGTAGCATGTATCAGTACTTTATTCCTTTTTAAGGCTAAATGATATTTTATTAATGGACATTTTGTTATCAGTTGATGGACATTTGGGTTTTCACTTGGGGGTATTATGAATAATGCTACTGTGAATATTTGTATACAAGTGGACATGTTTTCATTGCTCTTAGGTATGGAGTGGAATTACTGGGTGATATGGCAATTATGTTTAACTTTTGGAGGAAACACCAGACTGTTTTCTAAAGAGGCTGTGCAATTTTACATTCCCACCAACAGTCTGTGGGGATTCCACTTTCTTTACATCCTTGCTAACATTTGTTACTGTTGTCTTTTTTATTACAGCCATCCTAGTAGGTGGGAAGTGGTATCTCGTGGATGTTTTGAGTTATTTCCCTAGTAACTAATGATGTTGAGCATCTGTCCATGTGTTTATTGGCCACTTACATATTCTTTGGAGACATGTCTGTTCAGATCCTTTGCTCATTTTTAAATTGAGTTAGTCTTTTTATTGTTGAAAGAGTTCTTTATATATTCTGGATACTAGACCTTTATATAGAGTTTACAAGTGTTTTTCCTATTCTTTGGGTTGTCTTTTTACTTTCTTACTTTTTGTTGTTAATCCTCACCTGAGGATCATTTTCTCCATTGATTTTTAGAGAGAATGGAAGGGGAGGGAAATAGACAGACAGAGAAGAAAACATTGATGTATGAGAAATACATTGATCGGTTGCCTCCCACTCAAGCCCTGACCAGGGCTGGGGATGGAACCTACAACACAGGTTCGTGCCCTTGACTGGGAGTTGAACTTGTGATTCTTCAGTGCTTGGGCTGACGCTCTCAACACTAAGCACACTGGCCAGGGATCTTTTTATTTTCTTAGTAGTATTCTTTGAAGCACAAATGTTTTTTATTTTAATTAAGTCCAGATTATCTGTTTTTTTCTATATCTGCTTATGTTTTTGGTCACATATGTAAATTACCATTGCCTAATTCAAAGTCATAAGGATTTACATCTATATTTTATTTAAAGAGAGATTGGTTTAGTTCTTACATTTAGGTCTTTGATCCATTTTAAATTAATTTTTGTATATGCTATAAGGTGGGGATCCAACTTCCTTCTTTTGCATCTGGAAATCCAGTTATCCTAGCACCACTTATTGAAAAGACTATTCTTTCCCCATTGAGTTGTCTTGTCAACCTTGTTGAAGAGCAATTAATTATAATTGCATGGACTGCTTATTTAAATTAATTAAAAGTGTAAAATCCAGTTCCTCACACTAGTCACATTTCAAGTACTCAGTACCTGCATGTGGCTAGTGGCTGCTATATTGAATAGCACTTGCACACACGTACACACACACATATTCCCTACATGTCAGGAATTCTATGGGATAACACAGCTCTGGATCCTCTGACTAGCCCACAGGCTATTCCAGCTAATTTCCATCCTGATTCTTAATCCTGTTGGTTAGAAGTTGGGTAGTTTCTGTAAATAGGATGCATGTCTAACCCATATTCCAGGTTCCAAACACAAATGCTGTCAATTTTATAAGGAAAGGAAATTACACATTCATTGGATTTACCATTATTTGAAGAGAAAGTGGTGGTCATTCAATGTCCATGAAGAGAGAGTGAATTTGCAAAGTTGACATTCCAACCCTCTTCTTTTTATTCCTTAGTTGATACTCAGGCCTTTGGGTTTGCTTTTCCCTATTTCTCCTTTCCTAAGCCTTTCCTAAAGTTAGGAAGAAGGGAGGAGGTTGGAAAACTTGGTTCCTAACTTTAACATAAATTTCCAGGTACCACCCCCCAAAGATTCTGACTCAGCAGTCTGTTTGTTCGGTAAGTGCTCCAGATGAGTCTAATGCAAGTCGCCAGTGGAGGACCACAGATTGAGAAACCTTACAGTATATTTCATAACTCTTTTGCTGAGGTTCTTTCTTTGAAGCCCAAAATATGAAACAGATTCTTTCTAATTATAGAGGCCCCCAGAATGAAAAGTGAGAACAAGGAGAATCCACAACAGGAAGGTACTAAAGGAGCAAAGCCATGTGCAGTGTCACCCAGCAGACCCAAAGGGAATTGTCTGCAGAGTCCTGATCCAAGAGGGGCAAATATGAGTGAATCCCGGTTGTCACGAAGGCAGGTCAGCCCCCCAAATGCTCAAAAGCCATTCACTCACTTCCAGAGACATTACAGGGAACTGGAATATATCAGCAGCCCCCTAAAAAACCATCCACTTAGAGAGCTGAAGAAAAGCAAAGGAAGTAAAAGAAGCCTGAACAGTCGTTTGCAACGTCCTAGTCACCAGGCGACCCACTCAGTGAAGAAACCTTACAAATGCGATGACTGTGGGAAAAGCTTCACATGGAATTCAGAGCTGAAAAGACACAAGCGAGTCCACACAGGGGAGAGACCCTATACCTGTGGAGAGTGTGGCAACTGCTTTGGGCGTCAATCAACTCTGAAACTGCACCAGCGGATCCACACTGGAGAGAAGCCGTACCAGTGTGGCCAGTGTGGGAAAAGCTTTCGCCAGAGCTCAAACCTTCACCAGCATCACAGACTTCACCATGGGGACTGAAAGCAGAGCTTTGGTCTTTCTGTTCAGAAGGAAGGTATTCATGTTTCTCCTTCCCCTTAGTTGCATATAAATTATAAAGACTGTCTGTGGGACTTACAAGGAATGCAAGAGGTCCCTGAAGAATGACAGTGTACATTTTGCTGGTGAGGGATCCCAGAAGAAGCTGTTGGGAACATGACCATGCACGGTGACAGGGTGAAGAAATGGCAGGTCTGAGCACTGATTGAAAGGGAACTGGGATCTCTACTGGAGAGTGGGGCATAACTACTGAAGGAGCATCAGGATGATCCTGCAGATGTCCCTGTCCCATGTTAAATCTTTTCTGCACTGCTTTATTTATCCTCAAGGGTATATTCTATATATAGTTATATATTTGCTGTTATACCAGGCAGTCTTTATCATGCACACACTTTAATAAAGATGGGTGATACACAAGAATTTCAAGGCAAAAGTTCATTGGAATATAAATACCCTAGTATTCTTTCTGTAATTCCTGGCTGTTCATAACAAAGGACACATGAAGGGAGAATATGAACATACTTGTGTGAGGAGAGGGTTTCTAAGTAATTAGTGCTTTTACCACACACACACATATTGAGGGATCTTTTTTATATCAAAGCACCCTTAATTTAGGAAAAGAAAATCTACACAGCTACTGCAATCCTGTCCAAGGGATAGGGAAAAGCTACAACCAGGAGCAAGTAGTGGATGTAGACTGCTAAGCAGATGTCACAGGGAATCCTTACGACTCTCCTTTCTCACGTGCCAGTAGCTTTAGGAATAACAGAATAATTGGGGTAATGAAAATGTTTTAAAAACTGAATTATTTCAGTATGTTTACTAAGAATTATTGAAATGGGTTAATTATATATGTAATTAAGCCAAAATGAAGTTTCTGAAAATAACAAAATATACTTATATAAGATGTTAAAGTCCTGGAACTAGGCCTGAGAGATTATCTAATCCCATTCCTTTATTCTCTCATAGTGGAAATTAAAATGCAATTATTATGCAATTTTTAGTTACTCTGGGCAAACCAGCTGATCCCCCAGTTGAGAGAAAACTTTTGGTAGATAGGTGCACTATCTCATGCAGAAAACTGGTACATAGCATTCTTCCTAAAGCATAAGTATCCTAAAGTCACTCCTAGTCACCTCAGGACTGTGGCTTGTGCTGTCATTACCTCCCTCCCCATTACATTCTTCCTTACAGCAGAGGGTCAAGTGCACATACCTGCATTCCTGCTTTCCAGATATTTGCACATAGTTTCCTTTGCCTTTAAACGCTGCAACACATACCCCCCTTCCATCCTCTCACTTCACAAGAGTTGCCTGCTCTGCAAATCCTTCTCTGACAAGTTCTAGGCATACTTAGACTTAATGGCATGTCACTCCCTACACCATTCTGCACACCAGTGGTGCTCAAACTGGGAGTACATTTTGCCCCCAAGAGGAGATTTGGCCAAGTCTGGAAACATTGTTGGGGAAGGAAGGATAGCTCCTGGTCCCTCGTGGGTGGAGACCAGGAGTACGGCTAAATATCAGACAGTGCACGGGATGGCCCCCACAACAGAATTATCTGATCCAAAATGTCAATAGTGCTAGGGTTGGGGAGCTGTATCATACAGGATAAAAGATCTTTAAGGACAAGAACCTGTTTTACCACCATTTTAGCTATTGGACTTAGCCATATGCCACCAGGAGAAATAGAGAAATAGGTGTCAGTAATTGAAGTGCCAGGGGCTCCTCGGGGCCCATTTCTGACTGAATCAGATCCTGGTGACAATCTGTTGAATACAGTGGATGAAACTTTTTATCTCTGGGGCAGAGGTGGACTTAATGGAAGCCTAGTGGCCTTTGTCATAATGTTTGGTCGCCCTTTAGACTAATCCACAGTCCTCTTCCCAACAAATACATTAGATATTAGAAGAGTTCATCTTCATTATTAGGCTTAGACCAGCAGTCACCAACTGGTGGCCCGTGGATCACTAGTGGTCAGTGATGTCTGAAAAGTTGGTGACCGCTGGTTTAAGGAAACCTTTGGAGCAGTGGTCGCCAACTGGTGGTCCGTGGACCATTGGTCGCCTGTGAGGTCCAAAAGGTTGGCGACCACTGGCCTAGACCATACCTCACTCCTGTCTGCTGCCTCTCACTGGCCAGGGCCTCTTTGGTTCCTCATTCTGTTCCTACCTTCCCCACCTCCTTTTTCCATGCCAATTTCACTATTGTTTCTTAACTTTCCTAATCTTACTTATATCTGTATTTCTTTTGGTTGCTGTAACAGATGACCACAAACTTAGTGGCTTAAGACAGCACAAACATCTCAGAGTTCCAGAGGTCAGAAGTCCAAAATCAGTTTTGTTGAGCTGAAATCAAGGTGTAAATAGCCCTGGTTTCTTCTGGGGGTTCTGAGAGGTGAATCTTGTTTCCTTGTGTTTTTCAGCTTCTAGTGACTGCTAGTATTCCTTGGCTTGTGGTCCCTTCCTCCACCTTTTTTGTTTTGTTTATTTGTTTGTTTTTAACATTTTAAAAAAAAATATTTTAAATTGATTCCAGAGAGGAAGGGAGGGGGGGGGGGGAGAGAGAGAGAGAGAGAGAGAGAGAGAGAGAGAGAGAGAGAGAGAGAGATCAGTGATGAGAGAGAATCATCGATCGGCCGCTTCCTGCACCCCCCCCACTGGGGACCCAACCCGCAACCCAGGCATGTGCCCTTGACTGGAATCAAACCTGGGACCCTTCAGTCTACAGGGCCAAACCCGCTAGGGCCTTTCCTCCATCTTCAAAGTGCATCCCCCCACTCTGTCATCACATCACCTTCTCTGACTCTGACCCTCTAGCCTCCCTCTTATAAGGAATATTATGATTATATTGGGCTCACTTAGATAATCCAAGATAATCTCCCCATCAAGATCGTTTAAATATAATCACATTTGCAAAATCCCTTTTGCATATCTAAGATCTAAAACATAAAGGAAGATAGATGTCCACTTTCCTTATTTATAAGAGTTGGGACAGGAACTCTTCCTTAAATAAGAGCTTTGTTTCTTTGGTACTTTGAACCTGTGTGCATGTGTTTTCTCTCTTCTAATTACAAAATCGATAATTGTTGAATCTTAATGTCTTTGGGTACCTGTTCAACACTGAACCTTGAATAAAGGTGACAAAATCACCACTCTGACTATCACTCATTCCCAAAAGGTGATGCTACCTTACCTGACCCAGCCCAGTTTTCCTTTGGCAGATAAGGTGATGAGTCCCTGTGAGGGTCTGAGGGTCTGGAAGAAGGTTCCTGGACATCCAGCCACATTTGCAGGTCTGATTTTAAAGAGGTGAAGAGGGAGAGAGAGCAACATCAATTGGTTGCCTCCTGTATGTGCCCTGACCGGGGATTAAGCCCACAACCTGGGTATGTACCCTGATTGGCTTCAACCTGCCACATTTTGGTGTATGAGACGGGACGGTGCTCCAACCAAGCCACACCAGCCAGGATTGTATTCAGTTCTTCAGATGTAGGTTCCTCCTGCCCCCTTCACCTATGCATGGTTCCACTAATGAGTCTCAGCACAAAACACTGATCTGCTGACTTGGAATCAGCTACCCCTTGTAAAAATAAAATATTATTGTGTGCTGTTTTATGGCTGAATAGTATTTTATTGTATGGATAGATCATGTTTTGTTTATCCATTCATTAGTTGATGTACTTTTGGGTTGTTTCTACTTTTTGGCCATTATGAATAATGCTGCTATGAACATTCATGTACAGCTGTTTTGCAAATACCTTAATTTCAAAAACCCAATGAAAAGTTTGTCAGAGAGCCTAGAGTCTTGTGAGAGTAGTGCCATACCCTAGTTAGTGCTTCTAGAGTACCTGCAAGCAAGAATAGGTGCAGAGGTCTAGGGAAGGGCTTACTCTAGAAGATGGGAGAGACCAGGATAGCAAAGGGACAGCATCCCCTTCAGGAGCAGCTTTAAGGAGGGCAGAACATCTAAAGATGGTTACAAATTAGGGCTCACCATGTCCCACTGGGAGGTATGAGAACAGGGGCATGGGACATGGGCATGTCTGTTGCGGGTGATGGGCAGGCACCTGTACTAAGGATTCAGCCTGTTCAGGAGAGGACAGGAGCAGTATGCTTGCATCATTAGGGAAAATCTGAGTGGATGGATTCTGAGAGTGACACACTCTTAGGAAATGATAGAGCTCAGGAAGTGATACTGCAGAGAAGTAGAGTTCATGCAGAGTGTGGGTGTTCAGGCCAAAGACGATGCCCTGGAGGAGGTATTAACCATTTGGAAAACTATAAGAAAGGAGTGTCCAGAGGCAGTTCAGCGTAGCCAAGTGTTTTTAGTCTGCTTGGGCTTCTATAACAAAATACCACAGATTTGGAGGCTTATAAACAACAGATATTTCTTATAGTTCTGGAGCTTGAAATCTAAGATCAAGGAGCCAGCATAGGCAGGTCATGTTCTGATGAGAGTCCTCTTCCTGGTTCATAGCAGGCTGAGTTCTTTGTGTCATGTGAGCATGATAGAAGGGGTGAGGGAGCTCTCTGGGGTCTGTTTTATAACGGTCCCATTCATGAGGGCTCCACCCCCGACCCCCAAGAACTAAGTACTTCTAAAAGATTCCTGCCTCCTAATACCATCATCTTTGGGGGTTAGGATTTCAACATATGAATTGTGGCAGGGCTGGGGGGCACACAAACATTCATACCATGCACCAAGTGTGAATGAACTTTGGCTTTGGACAGACCTAGATCTAATCCTGGCTCTAGTTCCCCTTTCAAATCTGTTTCTTCAACTCAATAAGGTTTAAATAAGAAAATCTGAGTTATGTCTCAGCATGATGAGTATCCTAGCTAATGCAAAGGCTCCATGGAGCATAAATGCCTCATTCCTTAAGAGGCCTGGTCCCCCTCGGGGTGGCTCTCAGGGGTCTGGTCCAGATATTACTGGAAGTGTGGACCAGTCAGTGGGCAAGGCTGCCTCAGGCAAGGCCAATCTACAGCAAAACTGGGAAGGTGATCAAGTCTGCCTCTAACTACATTTACAAACCTTTTCAAAATCGCAGACTAGCTCTAGCCGGTTTGGCTCAGTAGATAGAGTGATGGCCTGTGGACTGAAGGGTCCCAGGTTCAATTCCAGTTATGGGCACGTACCTCGGTTGCAGCTTCCTCCCTGGCCCAGGCCCTGGTAAGGGCTCATGTAGAAGGCAAACAATCAATGTGTTCCTCTCACATCAGTGTTTCTCTCTGTCTTTCTCTCTCTTCTACTCTCTCTAAAATCAATGGAAGAATATCCTTGGGTGAGGATTAAAAAAAAAATCAGTCTATTGCTGAAAGAAAAACCAAGATTGTCCACAGTCCAGCTGTTGTATAGATCCTTCTACCATACCTTAATAACCATCATCCAAGTTCTTGTTAGAAATTTTCATAGATGGGGAACTTGTCACTTTACAAGATACAACATTTCATTTGGGGACTGTCATTGTTTTAAATTCTAAGATGCTAGACTTTCAGTCATATAGGCCTTTGCCTCTGGATCCCTGGTTGCTTCTGTCAATACGTTGGAGAGGCAATGGGCAGGGGCAGAGAACTGGGAATGAGGGGGATCATGTTACAGCTTCTAGAATGCCCCACACAAAGGCTTTGTAAAAATCTGTCAGTCTTTTTTATTTTTAAACTTTTAAGGTTGGCACTATTGCAGATGTCCCCTATTTTCCCCCTCTTTGGCCACTTCCACCCAACCCCACCTCCA
Organism: Myotis nattereri; assembly: GCF_964212035.1. Taxonomy (NCBI): domain Eukaryota; kingdom Metazoa; phylum Chordata; class Mammalia; order Chiroptera; family Vespertilionidae; genus Myotis; species Myotis nattereri. The sequence goes on along the minus strand of NC_138079.1, from coordinate 100,321,588 downwards.
CCTCCCTTGGCCTTCACCACACTATTGTCTGTGTCCATGGAGTATGCGTATAGTGTATGTTCATTAGCTAACCCCCTTACCTTCTTTATCCAGTCACCTCCTCCCCTCCCTCTGGCACCCAGCAGTCTGTTCCATGTATCCATGCTTCTGGTTCCCATTTTCTTGGTCAGTTTTATTTTGTTCATTAGTGAGATTATATGGTATTTGTATTTCTCTGACTGACTTATTTTGCTTAACAGTATTCCATTGTGTAAATGTACCACAGCTTTTTTATCCTCTCATATGCTGATGGGAAAATCTGTTGGTCTTAGCTCCTCAACACAGAGAAGGAGCCCACAAGGGAAGTTTGTTTTCAGGATGAAGGTGAAGTAAAACATTTGGAGACCTAGACATCTCTGCAAAACATGCCCCTGTATGTCTAGTTCTGAGGCATATACCGCACTGAGCAAGATAATTCCCTGGGAAAGAGGTTCTTTTCTAGAAGATGACAGTAAGAGTCCTCTCTGATCCAGGAATTGAAGGTCATAAGTCAACCAGAAGCCAGATATGTACCCTTAGGAAAGGGATATAAGAACCAAGGAGAAAGTCCTTTCTGTTGGAGAAGTTTGCTCCTAGAGAGTAAGGGACCTCCTGAGGCAGGTGGATGGGATAGGACAGTTGTATCCCAAAGGATACTTGGAGGACAGCTTCATACCAGCTGGGACTGTACCTAGGAACATCACACTCTGTCCGTAGGGTGTTGTTGGGCACCTGGGTCCTCCAACTTCTGGCTGTTTTTTCCTAGAAACAGAGAAAGTACAGGTGAACAGGAAAAGCTTACTATACATGGGGTCAGCTGACACATTAGCTGAGGTCCTTGTAAGGTTCTCCATTAGAGAAGTCAGCCCACTGCCCTGTGCTCTTTCCAGAAGTCTCCAACCAATAAACTCCACGTCATCATGTAGCTCCCAGCTCTCCTCAGAAGAACATAGGCTCCCTGACCTTCCTGGCCAGATGAAATCTCTCTCATAGCATGATGTGCCTCTTCTCTATGGCATGCACCATACTGCAATGTCACACTCACTTGTGATTAAAGCATCTCCCTAGAAAGTTTAGAAAAAACTGTAAATTCATGAGGAGGCAATAGGACTTCTCTCCACAAAGCTAGCAACCATCATCTCTGCTTTCTCATCCCACTAAAACACTACTTTTGCCTTTAAATCTATCTCGAAGTCAACCCTTTTTTCTCATTCCCATGACCCCCACTACAGGCCCTCATCTCTCCCTCACTATATTATAGCAGCCTCCTGAGTGTCTGTCATCTTTGGCTGGTCCTAATCTGTAGCATTTGGTTGCAGAATTATCAACACAATGCAGGTCACTTTGAAAACTCTGTCCCTGCCTTTCTGTCCCACCACCACACGGGAGCGCCCCTCATCCTAGGGTGGCATGCTGGATTGCTGATGGCCCCCAAACTGACCCAAATAGTGGGGAGCAGAGCCCAGTGTCTCCCCCGCTGGGCTTGGGACTTGATGGGCAGATGGGGCATAGGCACCAGTGCCTATGGATGAGGAGCGGACCCCTCTACAGAATGTACTGTCCAGTCCCCTCCAATTAGGCCTTCGAGCACCCAACCTGAGGAAGCCTTGTTTCTTTTTTTCTTTTTTTCCCAACTATAGGAGAGCATTTATTTGGTAAATCACAGAGGTAGAAAAAGTAATTTGTAGAAGAAATGGGCTTAGGAAACAAGTTATACAGGCAAAGGAAGAGCCCTTGGAGCTTGGGAGTGAGGAAGGTAATGATAACAGCACCTGGGGGGTGGGGGAAAGAAAAGGCAAGGGCGTGCTCCCAGGAGGGAGAGCCAAGGAAACCTTGTTTCTTATTGCCTGGCATCGCTGTCAGTGTGAAGAGGGGCCAGGCCATTGAGGAACCCTCTGAGAAATGGGTTTTATGAGGAGGGCAAAATAAAGGAGGCAGAGATGGGGCTATATTCCAGGCAAAAGGAAAAGTATGTTCACAATTCTTGAGACATTCAATAGTCTGGTATATTTGATGAACTGTAAGAAAGTCAATGCAACTAGAGAGTGAGAAACAGACAAACAATACAGAAAAGAACAGCTGGACTTGGAGCTAGCAAGGCACCAGAAGTGAGCCTGTGAATTTCATTTCCCAACCTAGATGGCAATTCTAATGCAACTGGTCTTGGCACTTCCATAGGCGTACCCTGCTGGTGGCCGAGCACAAGTTGCAGGGGTTCTTCTCCAAGACTGAGCAAAGATTTCTGGGAGCCCCAGCCAGCGCACCCTCACCTTCCACCCACTAATTGCTGCCCCTGTACTGCCAAGGTGGAACAGAGAGGAGGGGAACTTGATGTCTAGTGTTGTCTCCCAGAGTAGCACTGGAATTTTCTTCTGAGTTCCCGGGAGCATATGACTTTACCTCCATTATTAATGGGCCCTGTCTAAACCACAATCCCAACAGTTTTCAAAATTCACCTCATTGCATCTAAAACCACTTAAATGTTTTTAAAAAATCACCTCATTGCCATCATAAAAAAGCAGTTAGCCTTGGCTGGTGTGCTCAGTGATTAGAGTGTTGGCCCATGCACAGAGGGTTAAGGGTTTGATTCCCGGTCAAGGGAGACAACCAATCCATGTTTCTCTTTCACATCGATGTTTCTCTCTCCCTCCTTCCCTTCCACTCTCTATGGTTGAAGATTAACAACAACAACAACAACAACAACAACAAAAGCATTTATTAGACGTCAAATTGCACATCAGTCGAGCCAGTTTGGCTCAGTGGATAGAGCGTCAGCCTGCGGACTGAAGGGTCCCAGGTTTGATTCTGGTCAAGGGAATGTACCTTGGTTGCGGGCACATCCCCAGTAGGGGGCGTGCAGGAGGCAGCTGATGGATCTTTCTCTCTCATCAGTGTTTCTAACTCTTTATTCCTCTCCCTTCCTCTCTGTAAGAAACCAATAAAATATATTTTTTTAAAAATTGCACATCAGACAGACATAATCACTGCCTAGTAAGAGCTTGCAATGTAGAACTAAGCCTGATGTGAATACACCAAAAACAGTAAAATCAAAACATTAAACAACAGTACAAGTGCATACAACAAACATACTTATGAGGTATCCAAAGGAACTGGAGATTGCAGCATATTCACAGATTTCTCTAAATGTACACTTATGTCATATCCCTATCTTCCCCAGGCTGTTAATGCAAGGAGGGATGTTAAAAAAAAAAAAAAAAAGACAAATCTGGCTGGAGCGGCTCAGTGGTTGAGCTTTGACCTTTGAACCAGAAGGTCACAGTTTAATTCCAGGTCAGAGCACATGCCCGAGTTGCTGGCTCGATCCCCAGTAGCGGGCTTGCAAGAGGCAGCCAATCAATGATTCTCTCTCATCATTGATGTTTCTCTCTCTCTCTCCCCCCACTCCCTTGCTCTCTGAACTCAATAAAAATATATCCTATATAATAAAAGCCTAATATGCAAATTGTTTGACCGGGAGTTCAACGGCTCACTATGATGTGCTCTGACCACCAGGGAGTGGTGCAGAACATGGCTGGCCTCTACTACATGGCGCTGGCAGTGGGTGGCAGTGGAGGTGCTGCCGGCCCCAATGGGCCCTGACAAGAGTGGGACTGTGGCTGAATGGTGGAGCAGGTGAGCAGCAGCACCAGGCCAAGGCGGGTGTGAGCAGGGTCGAGGGGGTGGGGGAGAGCCGATGGACCCACAGAAGGCGACCAGAGGCCAGCCGGCCCTGATCACCTGATCGGGTTTGGGCCCCAGGCTGGGATGGGGAATTGGGGGTGGGTGGCAGCGACCAACCTCCCGCTGGCACCTGGGCAGGGGGCTGCAACCTCTTGCCAGCTATCTGGGGGGGGGGGAGTGATGGGGACGAAGTGCGGTGAGAATGCAGGGTGTCTGCCAAGCTCACTCTCACTCCCCCTACTACCCTCCCCTGGGACGCCAGGGGCCAGGGCTCGCGCACCTGGGAAGCCCCTGGCTCAGGTGCTGGGTGCCCATGAGGAGTCCTCCCTGTGCCCCTGTGACCTATTCTGGTGAGCTGGGCCACAGCCACTGGAACCACAGGGGCCAGTCAGTCGGCTCCCTGTGGCTTTGCGCAGGAGCTGGTCTGTGAGGCTGGCTGGGAGAGAGTGAGCTGCCCAGCTTCCGTGCAGCCCTGCTGGGCAGCCCAGAGGCCCAAACTGCGCTCCAGCCCGCAGAGTTCAGCCGCAGTCACTGCATCTCCACGTGGGGACTCTGGCACCGTGACTCAGGTGTGGGGCCCAGGGGCCCAGGTACTGCCCAGGACCCAGTGGTCAGCTATGACCTGCCCTTCCATACAAGATACTCACACTTTGATTGCCAGCCAGGCCTAGGGACTGAGCCTCTAGTAAGTACCGAGCCTCTAGTAAGTAAGTAAGTAAGTAAGTAAATAAATAAGTAAATAAATAAATGTCAAATCACCTGTAGTCAGATGGGCCTGAAAAGATGGATAATGGTCATACTGTTACCAGCTCAATAGCTCTCTCAAGCTACAAAATTAAAACAGATGAATGTATACACACACTTCATTTAGTTATTTTTTAAACAGATGATCAAAACAAAGACACTTTCCTACTGAAATACTACAGAAATAACAAGTTTAATGAACAATTCAAAACAGACTCTTCAGACAAACTATAACCTGCTTTGCACACACGCGTTAAATTGGCAGATTACTTTGAACAAAATCTGCGGTTTCAGATTATATGACTCATCAAAACATTGCCACTTGCCTGGCCAGCGTGGCTCAGTGGTTGAGTGTTGAACTAGGACAGTGATGGCGACACGCATCACGCGTGTCAGAGGTGACACGCAAACTCATTTTTTTGGTTGATTTTTCTTTGTTAAATGGCATTAAAATATATAAAATAAATATCAAAAATATAAATCTTTGTTTTACTATGGTTGCAAATATCAAAAAATTTCTATATGTGACACAGCACCAGAGTTAAGTTAGGGTGTTTCAAAATGCTGACACGCCGAGCTCAAAAGGTTTGTCATCACTGAACTAGGAGGTCACTGTTGGATTCCTGATCAGGGCACATGCCCAGGTTGTGGGCTTGACCCCCAGTGTGGGGCATGCAGGAGGAAGCCAATCAATGATTCTCTCTCTTTATTGATGTTTCCATCTCTCTCTCCCTCTCCCTTCCTCTTTGAAATCAATAAAAAATATTTTAAAAAGAAATAAACCGTGCCATTTAATTATATGAAATCTCAGGAATCAAAAACTTAAAACAGGAGAAACCAAGATGGTGGCATAGGTAAACACCAGAAATTGCTGCCTCCCACAACAACTTCAAAAATACAATGAAAAGACAAAATGAACATCATCCAGAACTACAGGAAGGCTGGCTGAGTGGAAATTCTACAACTAGAAGGAAAGAGAAAAGCACACTGAGACGCAGAGGAGGTGCAGAAGTAAAGTGCAGAGGTACAGAGGCTCAAGCGCTTGCGGAAAGGGGCTGGCACCTGAGGACGTGGCTGTCTTTGTGAATCGGGAGGGAGTCACAAGCTCCTGACTGCTCTGAACTCCAGTTCCCGGAAGTCTCTGGGGACCCAGGACTCATATGGGGAGAAACTGTACTGTCTGGCAGTGGGCAGAACTTGGAACTCGAGGGTGCCTTTCTCTCAGAGGTGCTTGTAGCAATTACCAGGACACTGAGACACAGGGCCTCTTAGGGCCGGACTGAGGATCAGCCATAGCTGCTTGCTCTGCCCTGCTGATTCCCTGAGACCCCGCCCCACCCAGGCTGCAGCAGAGGCTTTTGCATATGAATGCCCTGGCCCTTTGCAATCTGAAAATTACCTAACAAACTGCAGCTGGGCCAGACAGACCCAGAACTTCCAAGAGAAGGCCCAAGGCCCCACAGCAGCTTGTACTGCTTCACAGCTGGGCCTCATCTGGGCACCTCCAAACCCCAAAAAAGGAAGGGGAATCTGCAGATCTCTTCATAGCTTCTGCTTGGTAGCCTCAGGAAGAGGATAAATTAGCACCTCCTTAGATCCAAGAGCCAGTATACCCAGTGGTCAGAGTGGGACCATCCAGATTACAACTCCTCATATCCATAAGGGACACACTCAGGGGGCAGCCTCAGTGAGCACCAAAGCCCCACTGAAGCAAGTCTTGCCCCAGAAGGGTGTCTCCAGCGCAGAAGTTCTCCCACTGCAGACAGAGCTGATTCTCACAGCCAATTGGCCTGGAGGTCAATTCCTCCCAGTGATACCTACAACAATCAAGGCTTAACTACAACAAGACTGTGCACAAAGCCCACAAAGGGATGCACCAAGAGTGTTCACCTCAGGTAATTGGGGAGGCTGAGCCACTGGGCGCTATAGGACACCTAGCACACAAAGCCACTCTACCAACACAGGGAAGCATAAAAAATGCGGAGACAAAGAAACAGGTCACAAATGACAGAAATGGAGGAAAGCAAACTACTGGATATAGAGTTCAAAACCACGGTTTTAAGGTTTTTCAAGAATTTTCTGGAAACCGCCGATAAATTTAGTGAGACACTGGAGGATATGAAAAAAGACCATCTAGAAATTAAGCATACACTGACTGAAATAAAGAATAATATACAGAGATCCAACAGCAGACAAGAGGATTCCAAGAATCAAGTCAAAGATTTGAAATACGAAGAAGCAAAAAACACCCAACCGGAAAAGCAAAAAGAAAAAAAGAATCCAAAAATATGAAGATAGTGTAAGGAGCCCCTGGGACAACTTCAAACGTACCAACATCCGAATTATAGGGGTGCCAGAAGAAGAGAGAGAGCAAGATATTGAAAACCTATTTGAAGAAATAATGACAGAAAACTTCCCCTACCTGGTGAAAGAAATAGACTTACAAGTCCAGGAAGCGCAGAGAACCCCACACAAAAGGAATCCAAAGAGGACCACACCAAGACACATCATAATTAAAATGCCAAGAGCAAAAGATAAAGAGAGAATCTTAAAAGCAGCAAGAGAAAGACAGTCAGTTACCTACAAGGGAGTACCCATACGACTGTCAGCTGATTTCTCAACAGAAACTATGCAGGCCAGAAGAGAGTGGCAAGAAATATTCAAAGTGATGAATACCAAGAACCTACAACCAAGATTTACTTTATCCAGCAAAGCTGTCATTCAGAATTGAAGGTCAGATAAAGAGCTTCACAGATAAGGAAAAGCTAAAGGAGTTCATCACCACCAAACCAGTATTATATGAAATGCTGAAAGGTATTCTTTAAGAAGAGGAAGAAGGAAAATGTAAAAATAAAAATTATGAACAGCAAATACATATCTATCAACAAGTGAATCTAAAAATCAAGTGAATTAAAGATCTGATGAACAGAATAAACTGGTGAATATAATAGAATCAGGGGCATGGAAAGGGAGTGGACTGACAATTCTTGGGGGGAAAGGGGTGTGAGGGTGCAGGAAGAGACTGGACAAAAATCGTGCACCTATGGATGAGGACAGTGGGAGGGGTAAGGGCAGAGGGTGGGGTGAGAACTGGGTGAGGAGAGCTATGGGGGGAAAAAAGAGCAATAACTGTAATAATCTCAACAATAAAGATTTAATTAAAAAAACAAACAAACTTAAAACAGCATTTACTTGGAAGTGTCACTTGTTTTTAGTTTTAACTCCCTGAATTACTGGGTTAGTAATTTTCTATGTTAAATGGGGAAATGTGAATAGATTATTCATTACCTATTGCAACAAAACTCTAAATAAAACTATTTAAGTCCAACTCCTTCAAGAGTAATTAAATTACATAGATTTATTCTGAGGATTAAATTATGTAATATATGTAAAATATCTAGCATGCTCACTAAACAATCATTTTTACTTTCCTAGTTTTAATATCTGCGGAATGGGCAAAAAAATTAAATCTCTTCCTTCTAAAACTTCCTTAAAAACCATGTAAGCAAAATTAAAAGAACTCTAGCAATAACCTTTACTTTAATGAAAACTGAATTTAAAAAATTTTGTGTTGTTTTCCAGCTCATACAAATGGAATTCGAACAGTAATTGAGTTACTGAGTTAGAATCCTGGCTTTATTCACTAGCTGTGACATTGCTTATGTTTCCTTGATTTTAAAATAGAAATCATAGTGCCTAAATCAAGGTTGTGGTGAAAATTAAATGATATACTACATGGAATGTGTATAAAATGCTTAGCACAATGCCTGTGACAAATAGGGTAATTGTTCCTCAATTTTCAGTACAGATGTTGAAAAGTACAAGCAATAATGAAAATGTGCTATATTTACATGAATTTTTATAGGTTTGCTGATGACTGAGATGCATATTTAACCTGAAATTTTCCCCATACATGGTACATTTATTTATTTATTTATTGTTAATCCTCACTTGAGGATATTTTTTCTATTGATTTTTAAAAATATTTTTTATTGATTTCAGAGAGGAAGGGATAGAGAGAAATAGAAACATCAATGATGAGAGAGGATCATCGATCAGCTGCTTCCTGCACGCCCCCCACTGGGGATTGAGCCCATAACCCAGGCATGTGCCTTTGACCCTTGACCAGAATCGAACCTGGGACCCTTCAGTCCTCAAGCCTGATGCTCTATCCACTGAGCCAAACCAGCTAGGGCTCCATTGATTTTTAGAGAGTGTAAGGGAGGGTAAGGGGAGGGAGAGAAAGAAACCTCTATGTGAAAGAGTAACATTGATGTGAGAGAAACACATTGATCGGTTGCCTCCGGAACACACCCCAACCTGGCCAGGGATGGAACCTGCAACCCAGGCACGTGCCCATGACTGGGAATCAGACCCGGGACCCTCAGTTCAGTGGGCTGACGCTCTAACCACTGAGTGACGCTGGCCAGGGGCCATATGTAATACATTTAAAAGGTTCCTCCCCTGTGTAGCTCTTGTGGTGGCTTGCAAACTCTGAGTCCAGAATAAAACCTTTTGCACATGTTTTGCATTTATTTATTTTATTAATTGTAGAGAGAGGAAGGGAGAGGGAGAGAGAGGTGGAAACATCAATGATGAAAGAGTATCGTCCATTGGATGCCTCCTACTGGAGATCTAGCCTAAAACCAGGGCATGTGTTCTGATCAGAAATTCAACCGTGACCTCCTGGTTCATAGGTGAAGCTCAACCACTGAGCCACACTGGCAGGCCACCTGAAGGTTCTGTTTGTGTTTATTCAACAGGTGTGTAATGAAGCCTAGAAATCTGTAATTTAGGCAGCATTTCAGAAAGACACTTTGAGGTACTGTTATAGCCACTCCAATGTGCCCTGCTCCCAGGTGGTGCTTCTCAAAGCAAGAATTTGGTAAGCCATTTCTCCTAGGAGCAGACATCTAGGTGAAAGGGCTATTTGGAAATAAGTCCACCCCACCACCACCACCTCTATTACTCAGGGCATACCTTCTCTAAAAGATTGGGAGATTTAAGTTTATAAAAAAATAAAAAATAAACAATTGGGAGAAGGGACCTGATCTCACCTGGGACCTGGTTGTCGGAGTGTGGACACCATCTCTGGTGTGGAAGTGTCTTTTTCAAGATGCCACAGGGACTTTGGGTCAGAACTGGGAGGGGTGAGAATTAGTCCTTAGAGGTCCAATTTCTCTGCAGAGCTCCTTTTCACACCCAAGGGCTTACTCCTGGCTGGCTGGGCCCCACTTACTGCTCTGGAACTAATGATTTTGGAAAACCTCCCGCTACCCAGGCAGAACCAGCAGAATGTGACCCATCAAGATCCGAGACCATGAGTCCCAACCACTGTGTCTCCCACGCTCCCATTCTCCCCAACTTCCCCAGGAGCATTCCCCAAAGCCACCAGAAGTGCCCAAGCCCTGCATTTAGGCAACTCTGCCTTGTGATTGGCCAGTGTGACCGTGGAGGGGCCAGTTTATTGTTGTTGTTTTTTTTTAAATCCTTACCCTTGGATATTTTTCCATTGATTTTTAGAGAGGATGGAAGAGAGAGAGGGAAAGACAGAGAGAAATATTGATGTGAGAGAAACACTTTGATTGGTTGCCTCCTGCACTAGCCCTGATCAGGGCAAGGGGAGCCTGAAACCGAGGTACGTGCCCTTGACCAGAATCAAAACAGGGCCCTTCGGTCCACAAGCCGAAGCTCTATCCACTGAGCAAAGCCAGCCAGGGAGGAGGGGCCAGTTTTCTCTTCTTTTTTTTTTTTTTAATATATATTTTTATTGATTTCAGAGAGGAAAGGAGAGGGAGAGAGAGACAGAAACATCAATGATGAGAGAGAATCATTGATCAGCTGTCTCCTGCAAGCCCCCTACAGGGGATCAAGCCTGCAACCGGAGCATGTGCCCTTGACCAGAATTGAACCCGGGACCCTTCAGTCCGCAGGCCGAAGCTCTATCCACAGAGCCACACCAGCTAGAGCCAGTTTTCTCTTCTTTAAAAAAATCCTCACCCTAGGACAGAGAGGAATGGAGGAAGTGGGGGACGAGAGAGAGAGAGAGAGAGAGAGAGAGAGAGAGAGAGAGAGAGAGAGAGAGAGAGAGAGAATGGGAGAAAGGCAGAGAGAGAGAAAGGGAGAAAGGCAGAGAGAGAGAGTGTGTAGCGGAGGGGAGAAAAATGGATGTGAGAAACATTTATCAGTACCTCCCCTACATGTCCAGACCTGGAATGGAACCTGCCTGCCTTCTGGTGTATGGGAGGATGCTCCAACCAACTGAACAACTCGGCCAATCAGTGCCAGGCCAGTTTCCCAGTGTTGACCAGTAACGCCAGACCGATGGCTCACCGGGCATGCTGGGAGATGTAGTTTTGTTTTTCGGTTTTCCAAGCGAATATTTCCGGTTCCGCTGCCTGGGTCTCCCCGTTGAGCTCCGTGCAGGCGGGCGCCCCGAAGTGGAGCTAATTTAGGGTGACTCCCCAGGTTTGTAATGTTTCAGGGAAGGAAGCAAGCAAGAAGACAGACTCTGGATCCCGAATGATTATCCGTACTGAAAGTTGGATCCAGCCGGCAGTGCCGTGTGGGCCCAAAAATTGGGTCCTGCCGGCGTGAGATGAATGAGTAGACCGGAGTGCGGATCCTAGTCTTGTCCTCTGTGTCTTGGGCTGTGGGTATGTGGAGTGTAACGAGGTGGAGTGTATCGGGGTGGAACGTAAGGAGCGGGGTGTGTCTTCGTGTGGACAAAGTTTATTCAGATAGGAATAGGCTTGGTTGCTAGTCTCTGACCCAATGTAATCTAGGGCAGCGATTATCAGCCTTTTTCATCTCATGCACACATAAACTAATTACTAAAATTCTGGCACACACGAAATATATTTTTTGCTGATCTGATAATAAAAAGGGTATAGCCCTAACCGGTTTGGCTGGTGGATAGAGCGTCAGCCTGCGTACTGAAGGGTCCCAGGTTCGATTCTGGTCAAGGGCATGTACCTTGGTTGCAGGCACATCCCCAGTGGGGTGTGTGCAGGAGGCAGCTAATCGATGTTTCTCTCTCATTGATGTTTCTAACTCTCTGTCCCTCTCCCTTTCCTCTCTGTAAAAAAATCAATAAAACATATTTTTAAATAAATAAATAAAAGGGTATAATTTTGATTCATTCACACTGGATGGCTATTGTTGCATTGGCTGTTGTCATTATTATTATTATTTTTGACAGTCTAAGGGAAAAGAGGTCAGTACCCCTGACTAAATAGTCAGGGGTTGCATGTGTTAAGAAACCCTTGCTCACACCAGTGTGCCTCTTGCAGCACACCTGTTGAAAATCACTGATCTAGGGAAATTGTGCCCCAAGACTCAGCAGAACTGAGATCAGGTTTAGAGCCTGAAGCAGGGAGTAGAGCTGGCCATTTGCTTCTCCAAACATATGCCTAATGACACCTCACATTGAAACAGCCCCACCGCTACATATTTTCCACATTAATGACATGGGTGCTGTGGTGTAGGGATTTGGAATTTTAAAATTGAGTTCCTTCCCCAACCTCTGCCACTAGTTGCTTAGATCTCAGCTGCAGAGGGCTGGTCAATACGCTGACTGTCCCCCAGGGCTTGCCATGAAAGAGTTTGTTCATGATCTGTTTCTGAGACCCTGGAAAAATGTTTTTAAGGTCTTCCTGGAAAGGCTGCTTTTGGAAACTTAGCTGTCCTCCTGGGTGTGTCAGGAAAATTATGATCCAAGAGAAGGCATCATGCCTTTAAATGATGAACCAGTTCATTTGTTCCTTGGCTTTCATTCTTTGTGGTGTTGCTGGGGAAAGAAGCTTCGTTCTGCATGCTATAATGACCTGGTTGGGGTGGGTGTCTTTCATCATCTGTAAATGGGACAGCAATACCTACCTTTCAGGGCCATTAGGAAAGTAAGTGAGGACACTCAGGAAGTACTGTAACACAATGAGGAGCATGTAACAGACACTTCATAAATACACATTCACTCATTCCATTGTCCTGTGTAAGTACCTCTGTTGAAATCCTTATCAAACCATCTTGTAATCACATTTTCTCAAAGGTAGAGAATGTATCTCAGTCACCATTTACATCCACAGCTCCTGGCACAGTGCCCACTGCCTGTTCTGGAAGAAGGAAGAAAAGAATCCAATATCCAAGCATGGCCCTCATCTCCCTCCTACTCGCTTTTTATTTATGAAAATGTCATACTGCTTGTCTGTGTAAATAAGATCTCTGAGAGGATACCAGACACTGGTAGCAGTGGTTACTTGGAGAATTCTGGTATTCAGAGTCAGAGGGAGGGAAACTTACTTTCCATATACCCTTTTGTTCTGCGTTTAAAAAGTTACCATGGGCATGCATACTTCTAAAAAAATGTTTATGTCAGAAAATTTCCCCAAATTAAATTAAAATCAAAATATCATGTTGGACACATCTGTAGGAATCATATAGAGAAGAAATATAAATGGCTAATGAAAATAAGAAAAAGTGATCAAACTTACTAAGAAATACACATTAAAATAGTGATATCTTTTTCACCTAGCTTGCAGAGAAGGCATGATAATACCTTACCTCTTGGTAAGGATGTGTGAGACAGGAGCCTTCTCACTTGAAAAATTTTAACCAACATTCCAAAAATTTTCCCTAAGGAAATAATTGAGCCGTGTGCAGGGGTCTGTACAAGATTGCTCGTTGCAATGCCATTTATACCTGAATGTCTTTGTATTTGCTGGGGAAACCTGATCACCAGCCCCTGCTATCCCCTCTCCCCAACCCCAATCCATCTGATGGAGTATAGTGAGTAGGGCCCTAGGCAGTGCAATCACCCTAGTTGGTATAAGAGAGCAGTACCCAACTTTGTTCCTCTATAGGCCAGGTGAGAACCTGGGAAATAGAGGGGAGAGGTGAAAATTAAAATGCCATAATTTCTGAAGAAATCTTGGCCTTAGATATTTGTGGAACTGCAGAGAAATTGATTCTTATATGTATAGTACATATTACTTTCATAATTAGCGGAGTAATTAAGCCAGGGCTTGGGAAGGACTGAGCCTGCGCATGTAGATGGTAGCTTGTTGCGCTCCCTGGCCCAGAGGAACCCGATTCCCTTCCTGTCTCTGAGGCTGGGGGAGGAGGGTTCTACAGCTGAGGAGGCAGGAATTGAGGGATTTTTTCCAAGTGCTCCATAAAGGACGGTCTTTACTTGGCAGTTTGGATTGTGGCTAGACTAGAGGAGTAGAGACTGCTGGCTTTGTCCACTGGTAGTGCCTCTAGGTATCTCTCTGCTTGACCCATGGCCAGAGGATTAAAAGAGCCATGAGTAAGCAAGAGAAAAATAATAAACCTGTAGAGATCTTGGTGCCAGAGGGAGGGGAAGCAGGCAGAACTCTCAGAATAGGCAGTTCCTGCTGAAACAGTACTTCTGGAGGAGACAGATCACAGCTCTATTTCCAATCCAAGGACTGGAGATTTGATTGTAGCAAAACTTTTTGAACTGAAAAGTATGTTTTGTTTGTTTTTTAAAATTTAATTCAGTAGATACATTAAAGGAGAGGATGGTTATCACAAAGACAGCAGTCTCTTAGATCAAGTGGAAGAAATATCTCAAAACATACTAAAAAGCCTGGATAGCATGGCTCAGTGGTTAAGTGTCGACCTATGAACCAGGAGGTCACTGTTCGATTGGGTGGGTAGGGGGGCATGCCTGGTTGCAGACTTGGTCCTGGTAGGGGTTGTGCAGGAGGCTGCTGATTCTCATTAATATTTGTCTCTCCCTTTCCATTTCTCTCTGAAATCAATTTTTTTTTTATTGCTTAAAGTATGACAAAGGGTATTACATGTCTCCTTTTTTCCCCCGCCCTTGACAATCCCCTGGCCTCCCCTACCCCCAGTGTCTTATGTCCATTGGTTATGCTTATATGCATGCATATAAGTCCTTCGGTTGATCTCTTCCCCCCCGCCCCTTCTGCCCCCCTACCTTCCCCTGCCTTCCCGCTGCAGTTTGACAGTCTGTTTGAGGCAGCTCTGCCTGTGTATCTATTATTGTTCATAAGTTTATAATGGTCTTTATTATCCATGAATGAGTGAGATCATGTGGTATTTTTCCTTCACTGACTGGCTTATTTCACTTAGCATAATGCTCTCCAGTTCCATCCATGCCGTTGCAAATGGTAAGAGTTCCTTCTTTTTTACAGCAGCATAGTATGAAATCAATTTTTTAATTTATTTTTTTAAATTTTTTATCCTTATTGTTCAGATTATTACAATTGTTCCTCTTTTTTCCCCCCATAGCTCCCCTCCACCCTGTTCCCACCCCACCCTATGCCCTTACCGCCCCCACCCCCCACTATCCTCATCCATAGGTGTACGATTTTTGTCCAGTCTCTTCCTGAACCCCCTACACCCCTTTCCCCATGAGAATTGTCAGTCCACTCTGAAATCAATTTTTAAAATACTAAAAAATTTTTAAAAAGAAAAAATAAATAACATCAAAAGGAAAGAAAAAGCCAGGAAGGCAAAGAGTAAGAGGACCAACCAATACTGAGTTCAGTGCTGATTAGACCTTTCCTGAGCCAATACCCGTGACCAAGAGATATCCCTCCCACATGCTGAGTTATCTGAGCCAATCACCAAGCCAAGGGGGAATGGCTGACCTTAATGGGTTAGAAGATTAAGACCATTTTGAGGGTGGAGTCAATACCACCCATACAATGGGAGAAGCTGGACTGTTTTTTTAGGAGGACAACCATCTTGAATAGCCCTGCAGTGGCATATGGTACCTAACTGAAACAATTGTGCTGAGAATAAATGAGATCCTGTGCCTGGCACATAGTAAGCCCTGTGAAAAGAGCTGTCATTATTATTTTCTCATTTGTGTTTAAAAAGAGTGTCTTTAAAGTTTGAACGGATATGTCTGCCCTTTTCAGTTTTGAAAGTTTATCTGAAACTCATTTTAAGGACAGCTGTACATTGAACCCTAGAAACAGTAGAATGTTGTTACTCTATCATCAGCTAGGGCATGCTTCTCACACTTTAATATGCATATAAATCACTTAGGGATCTGTTAAATGCAAATTATGACTCAGTCAATCTGGGTGAGGCCTGAGGTTCTGCATTTTTAACAAGCTCCCAAGTGATGATGATGCTGCTGGACCACAGAACATATTTTGAGTAGCAAGAACCTATGTAGGGTTTTGCCTCTCTTGGATGATTGGATTGAAGGGGCTTACCACTGCATCCATGTTCCATGGGGAAAGGGGAGATAGAGGATCCATGTTCCATGGGGAAAGAGGAGATAGAGGAGAAGGAAAGCAAGCAAATTCCTTCTTTTATTTTTTTAAAATATATTTTATTGATTTTTTACAGAGAGGAAGGGATAGGGATAGAGAGTTAGAAACATCGATGAGAAAGAAACATCGATCAGCTGCCTTCTGCACTCCCCACTGGGTATGTGCCCGCAACCAAGGTACATGCCCTTGACTGGCATCGAACCTGGGACCCTTGAGTCTGCAGGCCAATGCTCTATCCACTGAGCTAAATCAGTTAGGGCACAAATTCCTTCTTTTAAACCCTATCTTTTTATTGAAATGTTTTTCAAATAGGATTATTTGAAAGAATAATGCAGTAAACAACTATGTACCCTTCACCTAGTTTCAGTAATTGTTAACATTTAAGCAATTTCCTTTTGAGGACATGACACAGAAGAGAACCACTGATTGGCTGCCTCTTACACTCCCCCTACCGAGGATCGAGCCCACAACTCAGCCTTGTGCCCCCGACCAGAATTGAACCGGGACCCCTCAGTCCTCAGGATAATGCTCTATCCACTGAGCCACACCAGCCAGGGCCATCCCTTTCACTCTTGTCCATTGGTAAAAACTTTGGCACATAGCTTCACTTTTGCCCCAAGGGAGGCCAAGAAACATACTAGTAAACCTAGCTTGATAGCTATTTGCCTGCTATAGGGGGTAAGATTCTATTACTACAAGAAGATATAATAAAGCAGTTATTTTTTAAAAAAAGAAGAGGAGGAAAAGGAAGAGGAGGAGTGGGATAATGGGCACCAGGGGACAATTAGCAATCCCTGACACACTAATTTGTCAAATCTTGTAACCAGTTGTTCTCTTCAAAGTGGATTCTGGAAGGACTGGATCTAAATTTATAGTCCACGGCATGGCTCAGTGGTTGTGCATCAACTTATGAACCAGGAAGTCTCCAGGTCACATGCCCCCGGTTTCAGGCTTAATCCCCAGTGGGGTGTGTAGGGTGGGGGTGGGGTACTGGAGGCAACCAAATGATGATTGTTTCTCATCATTGATGTTTCTCTCTCCCTCTCCCTTCCTCTTGGAAACCAATAAAAATATTTTTAAAAAGTTTGTGAAAGGGCGAGGGCTATGCCCTCCATCTTGCCCCGTATCCTCCATGTTGAGGCAGCAGCCATGTGCTCAGGAAAGTACCTTCTTCCCGGAAGCCCAAGCCTCTGCTAGCCACGCCCAGGATTTCTTTGACCCACAGTCACCTCTCCACCCCCCTATAAAACTCCTCTTCCCATCGGGCTAGCCCTCTCTCTGCCACTTGGCTTACCGTTGCATCGGTGAGTGTGGTCGGGGAGCCGAAATAGTTCGAATAAAAGACTCTCTGCTTTTGCATTGGACTCGCTGGCTCCCTGGTGGGCTCTTGGGGATCTTGAAATCTGGGCATAACATTTGCAACCCATCTCTAGTAAGTTTGTAGGGCTTCAAAGTCTGCATTTTAAACACCCACCTCACTCTTAAGTGCCCTACTGTCCATTCATATTACATGGATTTTCTAATTCCTCTTAATTTTTTTGCAACAAGGTGTTCTGGGCCTAAACACAGTTTACTATAGCATTTTTGCTTACAGTAATGAAAGGAATTTTAGGGGTAAGATAGGGCAGGTTTAGGGAATATTAGAAATTTTGGAAATTAAGGGGACCATGGAGGAAAGCACAGGGCTGCAGAGCAGCAGAAGGTATATTTCCATAGAATCGGGAGCTGGAAAGCTGCAACAGATACATTTCCATAGAATGAGGGAGCTGGGAACAGCAAAAGGTCTATATTTACAAAATAAAGAGAAGGAAGCCCTTCATCCAGAAGGAGAGGAAGAAAGCCCGAAGGGAATAGAAAAACAATAAGGAAGGAGTGGGGGAGAACCTCACATGTCCCATGTGAGGTTCAACCTTCCAGCCCAGGAGTTACTATAGTAACCAGTCTAAGGGAATAGTGACCAATCAGAAGGGATATCAAGGCACCAGGATCTGTAGCCTTTATAAGCCATAGG
This sequence comes from Myotis nattereri, assembly GCF_964212035.1. Lineage (NCBI taxonomy): Eukaryota > Metazoa > Chordata > Mammalia > Chiroptera > Vespertilionidae > Myotis > Myotis nattereri. The sequence goes on along the minus strand of NC_138079.1, from coordinate 100,303,861 downwards.
GAAAAGGAACTCAGTGGGATCCTTTCCCCCTCCCCATGTGGGAGTCTGTTCTGTGGGACTCTTTCCCTCTCCCCATGTGGGAGTCTCCTTCAATAAATCTCCACCTTTGCTATACCACTTTCTGTCCGTGGATTCATTCTTTGATTCTGTGGGCCAAAGAATCCGGGTTCCAGTCCAAAAATTCAGTATCAGAAATGTACTTTTAACACTTCTAACATAGTGTTATTTAGACTTTTAATCCGTGATGATGTTTATTCTCCTAAATATGATTTAATTTCAGTTTGCAGTATTTAAACCTAAAAGTCTGCAGAGTTGTAAATAGTATTAATTTTCATTTTGTCCAAGTGATTTTTCAGCCTTTTAAAAAAAAGGAACCTAACAGAAACACTACAAAAAGTAAATATAAATACAGGTTACTTTACATAAGTCGGTATTCCACCAGCAACTACACATATGTAGACAGTAGATGATCTATTCCTTGTTGTTTTATATCACTTTGACCTACTGATACCAATTACCTTTAAAATTTCTAATCTCTATGCCATGTGGTTCAGAGCATCTCCACCTATGAAACAGAAAGTCACAGCTGGATTTGGGGTGAGGGCACATGCCTGGGTTTTGCCTGGGGTTCTGCTCTATTCCCAGCAGGGGGCGTGCAGGAGGCTGCCAATCCATGACTCTCATTGATGTTTCTATCTCTCCCTCTCTGAAATCAATAAAAATATATAAAAACATCTCTTTAGGTACCATTTCCTTGTCAAAATGTTAAAAGAATGTACTTTTAACACTTCTAACATAGTGTTATTTAGACTTTTAATCCGTGATGATGTTTATTCTCCTAAATATGATTTAAATCCTTTAAAGGGGAAAACCAAGATGGCAGCATAGGTAAACACCAGAAATTGCTGCCTCCCACAACAACTTCAAAAATACAACTAAAAGACAAAACGAATATCATCCAGAACCACAGGAAGGCTGGCTGAGTGGAAATTCTACAACTAGAAGGAAAGAGAAAAGCACACTGAGACTCAGACGAGGTGCAGAAGTAAAGTGCAGAGGTACGGAGGCGCACATGGAAAGGGCTGGCAACTGAGGACGCAGTTGTCTTTTTCAATCGGGAGGGAGACACAAGCTCCCGACTGCTCTGAACTCCAGTTCCAGGCGAGTCTCTGGGGACTCAGACTCATACGGGAAGAAACTGGACTGTCTGGTGTCGGGCAGAACTCAAGGGCGGCTTTCTCTTAGAGGTGCTTACAGTGATTACTGTGGGACACTGAGACGCGGGGCCTCTGGGCAGGACAGAGGATCAGCCATAGCTGTTTGCTCCGCCCTGTTGATTCCCTGAGACCCCACCCCACCCAAGCTGTGCACAGAGGCTTTTGCATATGAAAGGGCCTGGCTCTTTGCAGTCTAAAATTACTTAACAAACTGCAGCTGGGTCAGAGAGACCCAGAACTTCCAAAAGAAGGCCCAAGGCCCCACAGCAGCTTGCATTGCTTCATAGCTGGGCCTCATCTGGGCACCTCCAAACCCCAAACAAAGAAATCTGCAGATCTCTCCATAGCTCCAGCTGGGTAGCCTCAGGCAGAGGCTAAATTAGCACCTCCTTAGAGATCCAAGAGCCAGTGTACCCAGTGGTCAGAGTGGGACCATCCAGATTACAACTCCTCAGATCCATAAGGGACACACACAGGGGGCAGACTCAGTGAGCACCAAAGCCCCACTGAAGCAAGTCTTGCCCCAGAAGGGTGTCTTCAGCACAGAAGTTTTCCCACTGCAGACACAGCTGATTCTCACAGCCAAGTGGCCTGGAGGTCAATTCCTCCCAGTGATACCTACAACAATCAAGGCTTAACTACAACAAGACTGTGCACAAAGCCCACAAGGGGGTGCACCAAGAGTGTTCACCTCAGGTAATTGGGGAGGCTGAGCCACTGGGCCCTATAGGACACCTAGCACACAAAGCCACTCTACCAACACAGGGAAGCAGCCAAAATGTGGAGATAAAGAAACAGGTCACAAATGACAGAAATGGAGGAAAGCAAATTTATTGGATATAGAGTTCAAAACCACGGTTATAAAGTTTTTCAAGAACTTTCTAGAAACCGCCGATAAATTTAGTGAGACCCTCAATAAATCTAGTGAGACCTTTGAGGATATGAAAAAGGACCAACTAGAAATTAAGCATACACTGACTGAAATAAAGAATATTATACAGAGATCCAACAGCAGACTAGAGGATCCCAAGAATCAAGTCAAAGTTTTGAAATATGAAGAAGCAAAAAACACCCAACTGGAAAAGCAAAAAGAAAAAAGAATCCAAAATATGAAGATAGTGTAAGGAGCCTCTGGGACAACTTCAAGCGAACCAACATCCGAATTATAGGGGTGCCAGAAGAAGAGAGAGCAAGATATTGAAAACCTATTTGAGGAAATAATGACAGAAAACTTCCCCTACCTGGTGAAAGAAATAGACTTACAAGTCCAGGAAGCACTGAGAACCCCAAACAAAAGGAATCCAAAGAGGACCACACCAAGACACATCATAATTAAAATGCCAAGAGCAAAAGACAAAGAGAGAATCTTAAAAGCAGCAAGAGAAAAACAGTTAGTTACCTACAAGGGAGTACCCATACGACTGTCAGCTGATTTCTCAACAGAAACTTTGCAGGCCAGAGGGAGTGTCAAGAAATATTCAAAGTGATGAATACCAAGAACCTACAACCAAGATTACTTTATCCAGCAAAGCTATCATTCAGATTTGAAGGTCAGATAAAGAGCTTCACAGATAAGAAAAAGCTAAAGGAGTTCATCACCACTAAACCAGTATTATATGAAATGCTGAAAGGTATCCTTTAAGAAGAGGAAGAAGAAGAAAATGGTAAAGATATAAACTATGAACAACAAATACACATCTATCAACAAGTAAATCTAAAAATCAAGTGAATAAATAATCTGATGAACAGAATGAACTGGTGATTATAATAGAATCAGGGGCATAGAAAGGGAGTGGACTGACTATTCTTGAGGGGGAAAGGGGTCTGGGAGATGTGGGAAGAGACTGAACAAAAATCGTGCACCTATGGATGAGGACAGTGGGCTGGGGGGTGAGGCCGGAGGGTTTGTGGGAAACGGGTGGAGGGGAGCTATGGGGGAAAAAGAGTAATAATCTGAACAATAAAGATTTAATTAAAAAAATAAAAATAAAATAAAAAGCCAAAAAAATAAATCCTTTAAGGATTGGTCATTGTTGCCCTTGGCTGTAAGCAGGTCCTTTTAATTCCACTCTTTGGCTATGTGGACCATTGTTTAAGCTATTGAAAGGCAAAGAACAAATTCCTGCTTTAAAGTTAACATCAGATTTTGGTCAACACAGTTCCCTGGAGCTTGTGATACAGACCCTCCTGCAACTTGAGGGCAAGTGACACCTGCCCGTTTACATAGCCACAGCCCTAAATTGCCTTTCTGCGGAGAGGAACCTCGGGCTGTCGGCTGGATGTCGGGCGATGGGCCGGGTGGAGTTGCCCGCCCGCCGGGGTGGGTCACGCCATCACGTTAGCCTGTTCGGTTAACAACAAGGAAAACGATACCAAGAACCGCAGGGTTGTGAGCCGTCTTCCCATCGGCCCGCCTCGTCTGGGCGCCCCCCTCGGTTCTCAGAGCTTCACTCGCCCCTGCAGACGCTGCCCAACCAGGGTCCCAGCGCCTCCGCCACCCGGTTTCAGGGTAGGTCTGCCCACTCCTAAGATGGCGGCGTCGGCCTCGGGGAGGCGGTGCCCTAAGTGGGCGCTAGTGGCCAATGGGCTTCCGGTCTGCCCCGCCGGCCCAGTGCGGGAGGCGGAAGTGCCGTGGGCCGCTGCCTCAGTCCCGGCTGCGGCCCCTGCGGGTTACATAACCGGCTGCGGCCCGCGGCCCCACTTCCGGCTCCCTGCGACCCTAGGATGCGCTGAGCCCCACGGCACCGTCCGCCGCCGCCGGCTCCCGCCCGAGGTGAGGTTCCCCCGGTCTCGGGCTGGTGGTGGAGGCGCCGGGCCCGGCTCGGGGTGGGGGTCGTGAGTGGGGAGGAGCTGCAGCTCGGGGTTGGGGCGGGCAGGGGCGCGGGGGGCCCTGGTAGGGCGCGGGACAGCCGGGCCAGTGGAGGGAGGGTAGTCAGTGCCCAGATCCCCGCGGGGTTTCGGGGCTGCCTAGGTCAGGTTGCGTCCGTCAGGGGTGAGGAGGGGCCGCGGGGTGAGGAGGGGAGCGCCCCAGGTCCTAGGGGGTGCCGAGGGGCGCGGTTCCCAGCTCCGGGTGGGTGCCGGCCCTGTTTTCTCGGGCGCCTCGGTGCCCTGCCCTGGGACGGGTTGTTGGGGAGGTTTCGAACCGGAGCGTGGCCTGCCCTTCGCCCCCGCGGAGGTGAAGCGCCTGGTGTTTCCGCCGTGGAACGCTCTGCCGCCGCCTCGCTCGGCTTCGGTACTTGTCGGTCGGTCTGTAGTTACTTTGCCGACTGGTTTGCCCTCCTGTGAGCTCCTGGAAGCCCGGGGCTCTGTCTCGGTCGGCTCCGCGTCTTCCTCTCTCAGAGGCTGTACCTGTTCGCCTGTAGCGTCTGTGGTGGGTCCCCCGGGGAAAATTTTGAGGGGGGCTGTGGGCCTTCGCTGCACCCCTAACAAATACCCGCGTGCCTGCCCAGCGGGGGACGGAACCCAGCACCGGAGGCGAGGCGAGGAGTTACTGTGCAATAAACGCGGACACTGGCCGCTTCGCGGGTCGGTCTTCCCTCTGCCGAGTCCTGGAGCCGTGGGATCTGTTAGTCATTCGTCCCGAAGGAAAGGGAAACAGCCCCCCACGGTAGTTCCCTGTGGTTCTGGAGGTGATCGCTACTGGGAGCGTCAGAACTGGAGAGAACGCTTCGGGTTGCAGGTGTTTTACCAGAAAACTAGAGACAGAAAACCCCTAGTTAATGTTTAATTGACTGGACCGGTACAAGCTGCTCCAGGTCCTCTACAGAAATAAACACCGCAGTCCTCCCAGCGTTTTGTGATGTAGAGGCAAGTGTTAGAAGTTCTCTGGCCCAGCGTGCAAGGGAAGAAGGGGAGTCTTGAGCATCACTGAATTGAAAGGGACTGAAAGCCAAAACGAATTCCTATTCTTCCTCTGGGTTTCTATAAAGTCAGTTAAAACCTGTAAGCAACATGGTCAGGGCATGGTGTGGTGTTCACAGGTCAGAGTAAAACAAAAAGTCTCTGTGTTTCGTATCTTTAGCCCCTCCCGGTTGTAACTTGCAGTGATTTTTGTCACGGTGTTTATTTTAGCCACATCTATTCCATATTTGGGATATGACTTGTTGAAGTTGCTAAGCAACAGCCTGCTCTGCCCTGGGTGGAAGGAAATTCCTGGATGGCAGGAGATTGGAGAGATAAAAGATAACACCTGAACTGAGAAGGGTGATGCTGTCCTGGCTGCCTCCGTGTACCTGTTAGCAAACAGTTTGGTACCTTACAGCCTTCGGGGTGTTTAATCCAGGGGGACATGGCAGCCTTCCATTGCGGCAGCCACGTGGAACACGGTGTAGAGAAGACTCCTCAGAGCGCTCGGCTCAGGGCTCTCAGTTCTGTCTGCTGAAATAGCCCAGAGGTCTGTCCACTTTGTTGTTGACAGCTCTCCAACCTGAACGGAAAGCTGACAGCTTATCAGATAGAGTCTTCCCTTAATGGCAGCTCCTCTATCTCTACATCTTATCTCCAAGAGCCCATCTTGGAAATAACAGAAGCAATTTCATTTTATAAAATAGTCTGTGGGTAATTGTCCCTTAGGTACTGGAATGAATTCTTATCTGGAATATGCTAACGCAACAATGTTTCATCGTTTCTGTAGTTTCTGGGAGTGATGCAGGATTCCTTTTTCAAACTTGCTGCTTTTCAGACATGACTCCTGACTCTAGTTGTAAACTATTCAGGAGGTCTTGCTGGTCAGATTATTTGTTGCTCTTTTCTCTTTTTTTTTTTTTTTAGGAGTATATTTAGTGGCTATATTTGTTGCTCTTTATACTTAGTTTCAAATTACTTTCTCTGGCCTCCCATTTTAACCCTTTCATTGAGATGCACATCCAAGCCCTGGTGGTTAGCTCACTTGATTGAAGAATCGTCCTGATACCCCAAAGTTGGGAGTTCGATCCCCCCCCCCCTCTCCAAATCAGGGCACATACAAGAATAAACCAATGAATGCATAAATAAGGGAACATCAAATCAGTGTTTATCTCATTCTCCCCCTCTCCCTTCCTCTTTCTCTTCCTTTTCCTCTTCCTCTTCCTCTCTCTCATCAGTTAAAAAGAAATATATAGCCCTAGCCGGTTTGGCTCAATGGATAGAGCTTCAGCCTGCGAACTGAAAGGTCCCAGGTTGGATTCCGGTCAAGGGCACATGCCAGGGTTGTGGGCTCGATCCCCCGTGGGGGACTTGCAGGAGGCAGCTGATCCACCATGATTCTCTCTCTTCATGGATGTTTCTATCTCTCCCTCCCTCTTCCTTACTCTCTGAAATGAATAAAAATATATTTAAAAAAAAAGAAATATACATACAGAAAAGTACATTGCTTGATGACTGGTCATGAACTACCTGTTTAACCACCACCACAAAAGACCCCTCAGGTTCTTTATCAGACAAGCCCTCTCTATTTAAAATACTGATTTTCTGGTAGGAGATCATTAGCAGTCATTTTGGGGGGAAGGGGTAAGCAGGGGATTCTTAGATTTTGCTTTATATTGCATGTGAATTCTTATTTTGTGTTCATAGTAAAACAAAAAGATTAAAAAAGAGCATGCCCTTTAAAAAAGGAGGAATGTTCTTTTTAAACCTTTTTTTAAAGTGGTTGTCTTAAAACATAAATATTTTTTAAAGTTAAATTTTGTGAAGTCATTAAAATTTCTTTTTTAATGACTACACAGGAACTCTAAAATATTTGTACAAGTCTGTTCAGTGTTCTTATCCACAACCACCCCCTCTTTGCTTCATTACAGCTTTGAATCTGTTTATTTTTGGCATTGGTGCACAAAATGCCATGTTATTCCAATGATATGGGGTTTTAAAAGTTGGCACCAAGTGTATTTTGGGACAATATGGGTAATTATTCTACTTATAATTTGAAGAGACAGTATAAAATTTCCAAGTTATTACTAGTTAAAAACAACCCATGAGATTATCTTAATATAAAAATATGTTCACAAGTTTTACATTACCACATGAAAAATTTTTTTTCTTTTTTTTTTAAAAATTTTTTAATATATATTTTATTGATTTTTTACAGAGAGGAAGGGAGAGAGAGAGTTAGAAACATTGATGAGAGAGAAACATCGATCAGCTGCCTCCTGCACATCTCCTACTGGGGATGTACCCGCAACCCAGGTACATGCCCTTGACCGGAATCGAACCTGGGACCTTTCAGTCCGCAGGCCGACGCTCTATCCACTGAGCCAAACCGGTTTCCAAACTCATTGTAAGAAAACAGAAATTAGTTTAAGTGGCATAGAACACAGACATCTGCCATCACCCCAGAGGCAAATGCTGACAGGAGGTTGAATTACTTTTCAAAAATCATTTTTGGTATAAAAGTCTACCTCACGATCCTGTGTTAACGTATACCAGATTTGACCCATTTTTTAAATATTTAACTTCTATTTAACTCTGAAGGATCCTAAATGTAAACACAGAGAAGCAGAGATTAAAAATCATAATAAAACCCAGCAGAATGAGATGGAAAAGGTGAAGAAAGGCAGAGGGCTGATATGCTGGAGGGGCAGCAGCCAGGGGCCGGACAGGGTTTCTGAAACCAGATTCCCCTGTTGCTGTACTTTTTCCTTTCAAACTGAGTAGCTGCTTGTCCATTTCACCCACTCCTCCCCCCAAACAATGTTAGGGTTGCTTGTAGCCATTGAAGTTCTCTGTGGGAGAACCAATTTGCTCTTGATTTTGAGCCCTAGGCAGGATCCATTCTTGGGTATTTTAGTACCCTTTGATTCCCACCCCACAAAAATGTAGTCATTACAGGTGATTTTATTATTGTTTCATTTGTTTTGTTTTTTACACCAAACCAGTTGGCTAACTGAACTGGAAATTATATTCTAGGCATGCCCTCTCAGATGGTCTCCTATCAAGATCCTAGCTTAAAAAGCCACCAGGCAGCCCTGGCCGGTGTTGCTCAGTGGTTAGAGTGCTGGCCTGTGCATTCAAGTGTCTTGGGCTTGATTCTCGGATTCGATTCCCATTCAAGAGCACGTACCTCAGTTGCAGGTTTGATCCCTGGCCCTGGTCAGGCATGTGCAGCAGGCAACCAATTGATGTCTCTCTCCCACATCAATGTTTCTCTCCCCCACCTCACCCACTCCCAAATCCCTTCCACTGGTTCTAAAAAAAATCAATGGAAAAAAATACTCTGGGGAGGATAAACAAAAGAAGAAAAACCTCCAGGCAAAGGCACTTCTTGACCAGGCCATCCTTACTGCCCATCCAGGCCATGCCCCACTTGTCACCTGCTTTTACTCTGGCTGTATCTTCCCATATGACTGTGTGAGCTGGCAGCGCAGGCTCATCTGTGCCCTCATTTTCTGTTCCAGGAAGATGACTCTGCTGAGCTTTCAGGTGAGGGGACCACGGGGTCTGTTTGGTCTTGGCTTCATGTCTCTGGCCCCCAGTTCAGACCCTCCTGGAACCTGTTCTCATCACTGCTCTTCCTCTTCGTCCTGTCTCTCTCTCAACCTAAACCGTCTTCTCTAGTTCTGACACGGACCTAATGGGGCCACAAAAGGCAAACAGTCCTTGGGCGGCACACCACAATCCAGTCCTTCTTCCAATAGAAACTTGTCGGCTGCTCTGGTGTACGTCCTTAGGACAAGGAGAGGATTCTCTCAGACTGCTATGCCCAAGGTTAGCCCAAATGCCTTCTGAAGGAGCATCGGGGTTTGTAAGTGGTACACATGCACAGCGGCCCAAAAGCCTGTCCTTTACGTTGGGTCATTTTACTGTGAATATGAAGTAAAAAAAAAAAAAATGATAAAATAAAATTTTAAACAAAATAAGATCTAGCTCACCTTGGACACAATGGAAAGCTAAAAAGCATCGCTTCAAAATGCACAATGCCCCAAACAGCATGAAGACTTCTGTCATGCTGAAAGGTTGCTCAGATCTGGAAACTTGCCTTCCTACGAAGTCAAAAAAGCCATGTTTGTTGGAGCCACATCTCTGGGAGACTTTGATGGAAGTCTCCTATTAAGTAAAATTAAAGGCTTCCTTCTCAGTTGACATTTTGAGTGAAGAGATACCACTAAGCATAAAAATGGGCAGTGTCGTTTGTAGAGACAGAAAGTGGAATGGTGGTTGCTGGAGGCTGGAACAGGGAGTTAAAGTTCAGTTTGGGAAGATGAAAAAGATCTGAAGATGATAGTCATTGGTGACCATCAATTGGTGGTGGTTGCACAACAATGTGAATACCACTGATCTGTGCACTTTAAAATGGTTGAAATGATACAATTTATGTATATTTTACCACACTTTAAAAAAAGATAAAGAATGTTGCAACATTTGACAGTTTTCTTTTTTTTAGTAGGACTGCTTGGGTTTTAGGTGCAATTTGGGGGAAATGCAAGGGGATTGATCTCCTGCCTTTTTCCTTGTGGCTCAGGTTGGAGAACATCCCTCCCACACAGTTGTATTAACCCCTCTACACAGCCCAATTGCCAGCACTATTGTGTTCACTAATGTGCTGTTTGCCATGGAAATCCTTGAGCAAAAGAAGTGGCTTCTGTGAGTATTTCGGTAATGGTGCAGGAAAGCACACACCCTGGTCCCCCAATATACCCCAATCAGAGATTTCTGATATGCTTAGTGCTGCAACCACAGCTTCTAGAGCAGCGGTTCTCAACCTGTGGGTCGCAACCCCTTTGGCGGTCGAACGACCCTTTCACAGGGGTCTCCTAAGACCATCTTGCATATCAGATATTTACATTACGATTCATAACAGTAGCAACATTACAGTTATGAAGTAGCAACGAAAATAATTCTGTGGTTGGGTCACAACATGAGGAATTGTATTTAAAGGGTCAGAAGGTTGAGAACCATTGATCTAGAGCAATGCCTGGATTTTCAACACAAGTTTGGTAAATAAAGGACTAAATGAATTCTCAGTATGAAATTTAGGGGATGATAGAAACTTTAGCCCAAAGGAAAGAATGGTCTGGAACTGGGACCACACTGGAACCACCTGTTAATTGTCTTTTTAAAGTTGAGGTATATTTAACATGCAGCCAAGTGGTCAGATCTTAAGCGAGCAGATCCATATATTTGATGACCATAAAGGAGACATAGAACGTCATCATTGCCCCAGTAAGTTGCCTTATGGGGCATCTCAGTGTCCCCCCACCCCACTATCTGATTTCTGTTACTATCAGTTCCCTTAGACCCGTGGTCGGCAAACCGTGGCTCGCGAGCCACATGCGGCTCTTTGGCCCCTTGAGTGTGGCTCTTCCACAAAATACCACGTGCGGGCACGCACGTACAGTACAATTGAAACTTCATGGCCCATGCACAGAAGTCAGTATTTTGTGGAAGAACCGGTATTTTGTGGAAGAACCACACTCAAGGGGCCAAAGAGCCACATGTGGCTCGCGGGCCGCGATGTGCTGACCACTGGGTTAGACAATTTCAGAATTTCATGCAAATGGAATTCTTCTGTATTATCAATTCATGCTTGAAGAGATATGCCTTAAATTGTATATCACGAATATATGGGCTTCCTTCTAAGCACGATGGCTTGAGTTTGAAGAGGGAGGCTGTTGGAACTAGAGTGCTGGGTGTTTGTTTCTTGTCACCCTGTAAATTAATCATGTTCCTCCTACACTGAAGTTTTGGAAGGAACCCAGGCTTCCTTGGAGACAGCTTGCTGCTCCCACCGGCAGCTGCTCCTTTGAGCAGACCAACTATGAAAAGTGCTCAGTTTCCCCTCACTCTCCTTTTAGCCATTTTACTGATGAGCAAGGCAGTGTCCTGTGCCCATCACTGGTTTATATTTCCTTTTCTCCCCTCTCTATCCTAAACACAAGAGCTTGGAGTTTATTGTTGGATTGTCCAAGCCAATAAACCTGGCGTCTGTAGAATTTCACATTCCCCAAGGGCCTGGTGGTTTTTAATACTTGTGCTATGGAGGAGTGCTACTCTTCCTTTGTGCTTCACTTGAGAAGCCTGGAGTGCCAGGGCAGGACCAGGGTGGTGCTTTGACATAGAGTGAAGGGAGTCAGGAGCTCAAGAGGAGCCAATTGAGGTGTGAGCTGTAAAGTCAGGGGAGGCAGTTCCTAAGGGAGGGCTGCTGGATTTCTGAGAGGGGAAGCTGTTGGTTTGTCACCAGTGGCATGTTGGAGCAGAAGGGGGCTGGGTGCAGGAATAAAGCAGAAGGTGGCAGCAAATGTGGTGTTGTAGGTAGTTACACTGAAGGAAAAGAAGGTGACAGGAGACTTGTCCAAAAGAGGGTATACATGGTGTGTTTACAGCCCATTGGAAGGGAGTTTGTGCAAAAGAGAAGGTTGAAAATGTTGGAGAAAGGGGGTGCTTGAGTCGGGGAGGGAGGAGACAGGAGCTGGACCAAGGACTGGAGTGGCCATCTCAAATGTCTTCCAGAGAAAGATGAGAAAGCTGAAGCATGGAGCAGGACAGAGATGTCTCAGTGGACATCAGAGCTGGGATTTGACCCTGGGTCATTGTGACTCCAGCATCCCTGCAGGGTCTGGTAGCACATGGAGGGCACAGCATCCAGAGCATAAGTGGAGATTGGGCTAGTCTTGGCAAGGACTCTCCCCCCTCTTTCTCTCTCTAAAATAAATTTTCAAAAACCTCAAGTGAACTTAGAATTCTCCTGTACAATACGTCCCTACTGTTGTAATATAGACATGCCAGTGTCTGTAGGAAAATGTATACCAAGCGATGGCCTGTGCATCTGTGGCTTCGGTGCTGTCCCATCAGCACCCTAGGGCTCAGGCTGGAATAGAGGGCCTAACACCTGGCCTCTACTCTGGCTTCATCCACTGTCACCTATTTCTAGCAAATCTCAGAATCCGTGTTCCTTGAGCCCTAATGGTAGCAAGAAGAGATCAGTAGTTGGTGGAAGCTTCAGGATGGACAAGTGGAGTCCCCACAGGTGCTGCATAAGGGTTTCCTGACTTGCTCCTCCGCGGTAAACTAGCCACTTGCCATACCCGCCTCCCATCTGCACTGCCACCATCTCTAAATTTGCCTCCTCTGACTCCATTTCTTCCTTTCACTGGCAAACAAGTGCCAGATTCTCCTCCTGTGCCTTCCTGCCATCTTCTCTACCCACTGTCAGTTGGGCTGGGCAGGTTAGGCACTGTAATATCCAGCTTTGTCCCTTAGTTAAATGTGACATGTTTCTATTTTTAAATCAAGGCATCTAAAGAACTGGCCTTTGAAAACATGGAAGTGCTTTTAATAGGGATGTGAGAATCCACAAATAGCCGTGTTTCTTGGAGCCCAGTGTTTTTATTGAACACTGAACAGGGAGAGAACGCGAGCTTTCCCCAAGGATACTAGGGGGAAAATTTGTAAACCTCAGGGCATAAGAGATGCTCATTTATTATGGATCTCTTCCTTTGCTATCAAACTGCACTGTAAAATGGTTTTTAATCTTTTAAAATCAACTTTATTAAAGTTTAACATACATATAAGAAAATGTACTCAATTGAGTTTTAATGTGTGCATATATGTTTGTGTGTGTAAACACTGCCAACAAGATACAGAACAGTGCCACCACCCCCCACATCCCCCCTACCCCCGCCCAGGAATTGCCCCACCCTCAGCCTCTTTGCAGTCAGTCCTCTGTCACAGGCAACCATGGAGGTCAAGGCCTTGCATCTTAGCTCTTACTGACTGTGCAGCAGCTCTAGCTCTTCAGGTGCCCAGGTCTACCTGTGGCCATCCAAACCCTGGCTCTACTGGCTGGTTTTGCCAGTTGGCTGCACTTGTCCTGCCAGCTCTGGTGTAGGGTCGGTGAGAGTGAGCTGACAGTATCCTGTCCTGCATCTCCTTTTTGTAGGAAGGGCCCAGAGCACATTTCCTGTTGGTTGAGAACAAAACTGTGGGGCACAGTCAATGAGACACCTGGAGCTCTGCCAAGGGTAATGTGGGCGGGCAGTCAGGCCACCCTGTTTCTTGGGATAACAGAGCCTGTGAAGCCCCAGGTGAGCCGCTGGATCTGGTTTTCCAGGGAAGAGGACAACATGGAGTTTCCTGGCATAGGCCACTCATTGGGGCTAAAAATTGATTTGAGATTTATCCGGTGATTTGTGGTTTGTGTTGATTTCCTAGCTATGGAAAATCTGAGAGTGATCTTTCCTTTCTCAAAATATCTGAGCAGCTAAGACTGCATCAATTAAAACTTGTGGTTAGTTGAGACTTGATAACTTTCTTTGGTCACTTCTTACACCGAGCAAATGACAGATTTTTCTTTTCTTTGAATATGAAGTATTAAAATTGGCCCAAATCCAGAGTAAGCTACAGATTGGCCTTGGTGGGCTGGCGGCTCTTTGAGTCTGTACCTCCTGCCAGCCTCCCTGATCTTTAGCGTCGTCTTCCCCAGAGCACCGCCAACCCCACCTTAACCCCACCTGGCACAGTAGTAGCCCATGGGATGCAGGATCTGGGCCAGCCCCATTAAAGGAGCCCCACCACGCAGCACTAGCAGAGTCCCTGCAGTTTGACTTGCAGGCTGGAAAACTTGTGATTCTTTCTGGAATTTACTATGACTTCCTTCAAAATGAATCTTTCTTATCCATTCGCTCATGAAAGAATCATTTATTCTCAGGATTGGGGCTGTTTTTTGTTTTTAACAGCTTTATCGAGGATATAATCCACATGCCATAAAATTCACCCATTCAGAATGTACCATTCACAGAGCTGTGCATCCTTGACCACATTTTATTTCAGAACACTTTCAGCATTCCAAAAGAAACCCCACTGCCGAAACCGGTTTGGCTCAGTGGATAGAGCACCGGCCTGCGGACTGAAAGGTTTCAGGTTCGATTCTGGTCAAGGGCTTGTACCTGGGTTGCGGGCACATCCCCAGTGGGATATGTGCAGGAGGCGGCTGATCGATGTTTCTAACTCTATCTCTCTCCCTTTCTTCTCTGTAAAAAATCAATAAAATATATATTAAAAAAGAAAGAAACCCCACACCCTTAGCCATTACCCTACAGTCCTCGCAACTGTAGGCAACCACTAATCTACTGTCTGTTCCTATGGATTTGACTATTCTGAACATTTCATATAAATGGAATCATAAATTATGTGGCCTTTTGTAGCTTTTCTCACTCAGCATCATGTTCTTAGTGTTCATCCACGTAGCAGGTGTCAGTACTAAATATCCACTGTATGGGTGGACCACATTTTATGGATCCAGTCATCTATTGGCAGATGTTTGGGTTGCTTCCACTTTTGGTGAGCCTGTAGTGGACTCCCATTTATACTTCCTTGCTCAGTTTAGAGCAGGGATTGTGTTCTCACTAGGGCAGTGATGGCGAACCTATGACACGTGTGTCAGAGCTGACACGTGAACTCATTTTTTTGGTTGATTTTTCTTTGTTAAATGGCATTTAAATATATAAAATAAATGTAAAAAATATAAGTGTTTTACTATGGTTGCAAATATCAAAAAATTTCTATATGTGACACGGCACCAGAGTTAAGTTAGGGTTTTTCAAAATGCTGATACGCCGAGCTCAAAAGGTTCGCCATCACTGCACTAGGGTGTGGAGCAGAATTTTTATAGATCATACTGTTTAGCTGCTTGGATTGAGTTATTTGGGCTTCTCTGCCAGAATTTCCCCTAGAGGTGATTGCAATAGGGAGAGGAAGACCCTTGTCTCAGGAGCCTTCTCTGGAAAGACTGCATTGATGGCCTGGGATGATAAAGGGTTGTTGACTTTGTTTCAAAGGCTCGAAGTTTTGACAGTTTTCTTGGTCCTGAGGGAAAGGGAAGGGCGTTGCCCTAAAGTGGCCCTGTGGTTGATAACCTAGCATCTTGGGTAGTTTCGAGCACAATTCCTAAAACAGTGCCCTGTGTCCTTAGACTGCACAGTGGGTGTCTGTACTGTCACTCTTTAAAACCTCATTGGAATTTTTTTTTTCCAGTGTAAAATGTTTACATTCAGAATCAGTCACCTGGACTCAGTTTAGGTAGTCCCAATTTTGTTGGCAACATCGAATACATCATAGTCAGGAGCCAGTCAAACATATGCCTTCTCCTCTCCATTAGGCCTGACCAGGGTGTTGACCTTGGGCACGTCAGTGTCATAGAGCTTCTTCACAGCCTGTCTGATCTGGTGCTTGTGGCCTTGACACCCACAATGAACACAGTGTACTGTTGTCTTCTGTCTTCTTCATGGCTGACTCAGTGGTCTGGGGGAATTTGATGATGGTATAGTGGTCAAGTTTATTTCTCTTGGGTGCGCTTCTTGTATTTAGGTTGCCTTCAGAGCCTCAGTGTCTTTGGCTGTTGGAAGGTGGGTGATGTGTGAAATCTTCTTTATTTTGTGGCTATGGACACCTTTCAGCACTGCGTTCTTTGCCTTCAAAGCCTTTGCTTTGGCTTTGGCTTTGGCTTTGGTTTTGGGAGGAGTAGGGGCTTCCTTTTGGTGCCATCTTCATTAAAAAAAAATTTTTTAAAAAGCACTTCATTGGAATTTGAGGGTCCCAAGTAGTATTCCCTGTCCCCATAATACTCTGAACCAGGTGCCTGACCCATCTGGAATCCAGAGTGCTCAGCAGTAAGCCAGCCATGATTTGCTGAGAACTCACTAGTCCCAGTGAGGAGTTCTGCAGAGGCTGTGGCACTGCTTCCTAAAGCTCTCAGTGAGGATGCCAAAGACATTTAAATCAGTGCCCTGGAAAACCTGCTGTCCATAAGCGAAATCCGGCCTATGTGAACAAGTTTGGTCAGAGGTTAATTTTTTTTTTAAAACCTCCCTCACCCAAGGAGTGAGGATACTTTTTCCATTTATTTTTAGTGAGAGAGGAAGGGGGAGTGGGGAGGGACGGGGAGGAGAGGGAGGGAGGGAAGGAGAGAAAGAGAAACAGCAATATGAGAGAGACATCGATTGGTTGTCTCCCACTCACAGGGCCAGGGATTGAACCTGCAACTGAGGTTCATGCCCTTGACCAGGAATCTAACCCGAGACCCTTCGGTTCTCAGGCCGACGCTCTAACCACTGAGCAAACGGCCAGGACTTGTGGTTAATTTTATTTATTATTATTTTTTAAAATCTTTATTGTTCAGATGTTCCCCCCCCCCCATAGCTCCCTTCCACCTGGTTCTCACCCCAACCCAGGCCCCTGCCACCCCACTGTCCTCATCCATAGGTGTAAGATCTTTGTCCAATCTCTTCCCGCACCCCCCGCATTCCCTTCCCCCACCCCCGAGAATTGTCAGTCTGCTCCCTTTCCATGCTCCTGATTCTATTACATTCACCAGTTTATTCTGTGCATCAGATTTTTTATTCATTTGATTTTTAGATTCACTTGTTGATAGATATGTATTTGTTGTCACTTTGTTGTTCATAATTTTTTATCTTTACCTTTTTCTTCTTCCTCTTCTTAAAGAATACCCTCAGCATTTCATATAATACTGGTTTGGTGGTGATGAACTCCTTTAGCTTTTTCTTGTCTGTGAAGCTCTTTATCTGACCTTCAATTCTAAATGATGGCTTTGCTGGGTAGAGTAATCTTGGTTGTAGGTTCTTGGCATTCATCACTTTGAATATTTCTTGCCACTCCCTTCTGGCCTGCAAAGTTTCTGTTGAGAAATCAGCTGACAGTCTAATGAGTACTCCCTTGTAGGTAACTGACTGTTTTTATTCTTGCTGTTTTTAAGATTCTCTCTTTGTCTTTTGCCCTTGGCATTTTAATTATGATGTGTCTTGGTGTGGTCCTCTTTGGATTCCTCTTGTTTGGGATTCTCTGTGCTTCCTGGACTTGTAAGTTTACTTCTTTCACCAGGTAGGGGAAGTTTTCTGTCATTATTTCCTCAAATAGGTTTTCAATATCTTGCTCTCTCTCTCTTCTTCTGGCACCCCCATAATTCGGATGTTGGTTCGCTTGAAGTTGTCCCAGAGGCTCCTTACACTATCTTCATATTTTTGGATTCTTTTTTCTTTTTGCTCTTCTGGTTGGGTGTTTTTTGCTTCCTCGTATTTCAAATCTTTGACTTGATTCTTGGGATCTTCAGTCTACTGTTGAATCTCTGTATATTATTCTTTATTTCAGTCAATGTATCCTTAATTTCTAACTGGTCCTTTTCCTTTCCTTTTTTTTTTTTTTTTGACATTCTCACTAAGATCCTAGAAGGTCTCACTAAGTTCCTCGGAGGTTTCTAGAAGATTCTTGAGTAACCTTATAACTGTGATTTTGAACTCTATATCCAGTATTTTGTTTTATTCCATTTCTTTCATTTGTGACATGTTTCTTTGTCTCCACATTTTGGCTGCTTCCCTGTATTTGTTTCTAATATATTGGGTAGCTGTTAAGTCTCCTTGGGTTGATAGAGTGGCCTTATGTGGTAGGTGTCCAATAGGGCCCAGTGGCTCAGCCTCCCCAATCACCTGAGGTGGACACTCTTGGTGCACCCCTTTGTGGGCTGTGTGTACAGTATTTTTGTAGTTAAGCCTTGATTGCTGTTGGTATCACTGGGCAGAATTGACCTCCAGGCCAATAGGCTGTGAGGACCAGCTGTGTCTACAATGGAAGAGCTGCTGTGCAGGAGACACCCTTACGGGGCAAGACTTGCTTCAGTGGGGTTTTGGTGCTCACTGAGTCTGCTCCTTGAGTGTGTCACTTGTGGATGTGAAGGGTTGTAATCTGGATGGTCTCACACTGACCACTGGGTAGGTACACTGGCTCTTGGATCTCCTGGGGCCTGGGGCCACCCAGCAGGAGCTACAGAGAGATCTGCAGATTCCTCCCTTTTGTATTGGATTTGGAAGTGCCCAGATGGGTTTGGAAGTGCCCAGACAAGGCCCAGTTGTGAAGCAAGGCAGGCAGCTGCTGCCAGCCTTGGGCCTTCTTTTGATAGCTTTGGGGCTCCCTGACCCAGCTGCTGCCTGTTTGACAGGTTTTAGGCTGAGAAAGGTTAGGCCATTCATATGCAAAAGCCACTGTGCACAGCTTGGGGTTGTAAATTGGGTAGGGCGGTGCCTCAGGGAATCACCAGGGTGGAGCAAACAGCAATGGCTACCAGTCAGCCTTGCACCAGAGAGGTCCCAGCGAAGGAACAATGACCACTCCAAGCACCTCCATCTAAAAGAAAGCCGCCCTCAGAGGTTCCTGCCCCAATGCCAGACAGTCCAGTTTCTCCCCGTATGTGTCTGGGTCCCCCAGAGTCTCGCCTGGAGCTGGAGTTCAGAGCAAGCGAGAGCTTGTATCTCCCACCCGATTAAAAAAGCAGCGCACCAGGTGCCAGTCTGTTCTGCACTTCCACACCTCCTACCAGTCTCAGTGTGCTTTCTTTTTTACCTCTCTGGTTGTAGTTCTTCCACTCAGCCAGCTTTCCCATGGTTCTGGATGATAGTTGTTCTGTCTTTTAGTTGTAATTTTGATGTGGCTGTGAGAGGCAGCAAGTACAGGTGTTTACCTATGCCTCCATCTTCGTTCTCCTTCTTGCTGGTTAATTTTATTTTTTATTTATTTTTTAAAAATATATATTTTATTGTTTTTTTTACAGAGAGGAAGGGAGAGGGATAGAGAATTAGAAACATCGATGGGAGAGAAACATTAATCAGCTGCTTCCTACACACCTTCCACTGGGGATGTGCCCGCAACCAAGGTACATGCCCTTGACCGGAATCAAACTTGGGACCCTTCAGTCTGCAGGCCAACGCTGTATCCACCAAGCCAAACCGGTTAGGGCCCTGGTGGTTAATTTTAATTAGGAATATTTTTAAACATACACTTGACATACCCATCATCCAGTTCAACAGTTATTAACATTTTGCACTTCTGCACCAACTGAATTAAATTCCAGAACATTCTGTCATTTCACCCTACATATCCTGTGTGCATCTCTTAAGGAATATGGACATTTTCTACATAACCACAATGCTATTCTCATACCTAACAATATTAATACCACTTTTAGTTTTTAGAGGATTTGTGTGTATGTGTGGAATTTGTTCCCTTTGTAGGGAAAGGGAGTGTTGCCTGAGAGGTGGGGGTTGTGCAGAAATCTCCAGGGAAGCTGTGTTTCCTACTGGGGAATGTGATGTGCTGGGCTCCATCCTGCTTTTGGTGGGTGGACCCCTTGAACCTGTACAATCGTGTTCTGTGGAGCAAAACAGCCCTTTATCCAGGATGACAGGGGAGTCACCTCCAAGCCAGTGACCGCTAGGATATATTTTGGACAGTATTGACTCATGAAAAATGCAAGACTTGCCATTTTTGGTCGACCAGTCCATTTCCTAAGATGTAGCCACTTAGGCAGCATGAGGCCCCTGAGGTCACACTCACCAGAATGTCCTGGGTGCCATCGAGGATGAGGACCTGGA
Source organism: Myotis nattereri (assembly GCF_964212035.1). Classification (NCBI taxonomy): domain Eukaryota; kingdom Metazoa; phylum Chordata; class Mammalia; order Chiroptera; family Vespertilionidae; genus Myotis; species Myotis nattereri. The sequence continues at coordinate 100,284,300 of NC_138079.1, read as the reverse complement.
GCATTGGCCATGGAAGGGGGTGCTAAGTATTGGAATGGCCCTACTGGGTAGAGACAAGGTAGTCAAGCTGTTTAAAAGACATTGTACCAGACAGTATCTTGGTTTCTGAAGGCCTATCCCAGTGAAAAGAATAAAACAGGTGACATGGAAAGACTAGATTTGCCAAGTCAGGGGGTATTTTCATGTTTGGTTGGTGTTTTGTTTTTGTTTTGTGTTCGGAACTAAGAACTCAAATAAGCACAGCCCAGCATTTGTGACCTGCCCTTTCTCAACAGGACTCTCACATTAACTTTTGTGATGGCCCTGTTTTGTCATCTCTGCCCAGAGAGACTTGTCTGGGTCAGCTCAGCTCTCAGAGGTTCCATCAAGGTCATGCATCCAAAGACCAGCTTTGTCCCCTTCTAAGAACTAGTCCTCTCTAGTAGGGTGCCTACTGGGAATGCTGCTCCTTTCTAAGGTGTAGGTGGTAGGTACCTCAGCTTCTTCCAGACCTAACATCTGTAGGGATCCACTAGGCCTCAGGCAGGAACGCTTCCGGTTCTTGTCCTGAAGAGTTTCCATTCCATACCCCTCTGAGCCTCTTGGCCTGCAGGCCTGGTTAGGGTACCCAATGCTGCCAACAGGGTCACAGGAGGATGCCCATCGTACCCCCCACCCCTATTTTGCAGACATCACGTGGTCAGTGTCCAGGTGCTGGCTAAAAACAAAAAGGAGAAGAAAGTAGGTCCCTTCTCATTTCCACTCTTGAGTCATGCTGTGTAGAGGGACATGTCAAGGTGGCACAGTCCCCACTCCTTGGAGTCCAGTGTATTTTAGAAAGACTGAACCTAAGGTGGCCCCAGAGCCACAGAGCTCCTGCAGTACCTCCTCCTTCCTCCCTACCCCCCCCCCATGTCTGCTTCAAGGTCACAAGGTAGCCCCACTCCACATGTGCCCCCACCCCCAGCTGGCTAGTACCATGTAGGGGAAGGGGGTACAGCATCAAACTTGTCACTACCCAGACTGAGGGGTTTCTGTCATCAGCCTGACTCCCAGTAGCACCTGGTCCTTGGGGGACTGCCAGCCCAGGACTGGCCCTCAAAGGAGCCATTCTTTTTCCCCCTCTTTTTGTGTTAATCCTTACCCAAGGATATTTTTTCCCATTGCTTTTAGAGCAGCGATTGCCAACCTTTTGGACCTCATGGACCACCAGTTGGCGACCGCTGTTTTAGAGAGTAGAAGGGGGGGGGGTGGAGAGAAACACATAGATTGGTTGCCTCCCAGCTAGCCCCGGAATCAAACCTGCAACCCAGGTATGTGCCCTTGACTGGGAATCCAACTGTGATCCTTTGGTGCACGGGCCAACGCTCTAACCACTGAGCATCCGGCCAGGGTTCATTTTTTGAACCATTTAAAGTGAGTTTTAGACTTCATAATGCTTCACTCCAGAGTGTTCCACATGCATCTCCTAAGACTTTCTACATAACCACTTCCACCTTTTCACATCTAAGACAGTTAATTGCAATTTTATTTGCTTTCTAGCACATAATTAAATTTCCACAAAAGATTTTGATTTTTTTCTAGTAGAGGTGTTATATATTACATTTGGTTATAGATCTTCTTGTCTCTTTTAGTCCACTTTTGGTTTTTTAATGGCATTGACTTTTTAAAAAAATACATTTTTATTGATTTCAGAAAGAAAAGGAGAAGGAGAGAGACATAGAAACATTAATGATGAGAGAGAGTCATTGATCAGCTACCCCCTGCACACCCCATACTGGGAATGGAGCCCGCAACCTAGGCATGTGCCCTTGACCAGAATCGAACCTGGGACCCTTCAGTCCGCAGGCCAATGCTCTATCCACTGAGCCAAACTGTCCAGGGCATCATTGACTTTTTGAAGAGACCAGGTTGCTCATCTTGTAAACATCAGCATTCTGTGTTTGTTGGCTGTCAAGATGCTGTTGAATATACATGCCTGTGTGCCAGCTATTATCAGTCGTGAAGTTAGGTCTGGAGGCACAACTGGCTTAGGCAGAAACCTAAAGGCTTTGTGGATGTCATATGCATGGCACTGGTCAGAGAGGCTGGGCTCCATTACTGGGGGAATTGTGACTGCAGGATCTTGAGGTTGAAAGGCTTTTCCTTGGTGATTGGTAAGTCCTGGGGGTGCAGGTACTTTGCCTCCATGCTTCACACCTGCTCCCCAACATCCTCCACTGTGTGGTTAAAAGCCTTTGATGATTCTTGCTTGAGTCATTTATTTTCATCAGCACTTTTATAGTGATGACATTCCAATTCTATCATTATTTCTACTTTTATTGGCTTTCATTCTTCTGTTCTATAGAAAGAATTTTTCCTCATCCATCAAGGATGAACTACACAGTTATCCTAAAAGATGTAGTAAATGCATGGTCCTTTGCCTTTTACTACCAGCTTTCAACATAAAGAAGAAAGGCTCCTGTGTTCCCTTTGTCAGAATCTAATATTTGACTTTCCTTCCTGCTTCCTTGCCTTATCTTAATTGGATCAAGGGCAGCTGCTCCATCAGCAACCTGGGCTGAATGTAGTTTCCTGATTTAAAATAATTGTCAGCAACTCCTGACCCTGATTTGAACCTCTGGTGTCTTGCAAGTCTCCCTGTTTCTCTCTCTTCACTCATGAGTTTCGTTTGCTGGATAAGGGAGGAGAAATGACCCACCTAGCAAGTGCCAATTTTCCTGGAAATCCAGCAGGTCATTGGCCCCTGCCCAGGCTGCTCTGATGGTGTTGATGGCCACTGGCCCAGGTCGGGAGAAGTTGGACTGCTGGGGCTGTGTGCTATGTGCAATGGAGAAATGGTGACGTGAGGGAGACAGGACACTGGCCAGGGAGGAGGGGTGCTCAAAGGGCACCTAAGAGGGGCAGAGAGGAGAGAGAAAACTGACCAAAGGCAGGCTGCTCTCTGGGGGTTCAGGAGTTTCCAAGTAAACAGTGAGGGGACCCTAGGTCCCCATCCTGCCAGCCCTTCCCAAGCCTTAGTTTACTTGTCTGCAATGTGGGGGTGACTGTGACACCTGGTGCAAGGGATTATTGTGAGCTTCATGCAGTTACTAAAGGGGACCACCATCCATGGCGGGGCATTAGTCCTCCCATCTTTCCTGCGTCACAGGTTAGGAGGAGGAAGAGGAAGTGAATGTGCCATGATGGGATCTGTGGGCTGGTGGGGTGTTTAGAGGAGGTTGGCTGCTCTCCTGACCCTACCTCTATCCCTGCAGGTGTGAATGACAGAGGTGGTGCCATCCAGCGCCCTCAGCGAGGTCAGCCTGCGCCTCCTCTGCCACGATGACATAGACACTGTGAAGCATCTGTGTGGCGACTGGTTCCCCATTGAGTAAGTTAAGTGGTGTCCTCTGCCCTGCAGCTGCAGATTGGAGGGGTGGGGTAATGCCCATGGATCTGATGAAGATGGAAGGCTTGTGCAGAGGTGAGGATGTCCTGGAGGTGCCATGGTGGCCCAGAGTCACCTTGCCTGTCAGAGGAGCCCAGGCCCTGCTCCCTGACGGCAATCAGATCTTTTCCATCTCAGTCGACCTTATGCAAAGAGTTCTCCAAAAGGGCTTTGCTAAGTACCACCAACTTTACTTACAAAGATGTTCGATGTACTGCTATTTGTAAGTCAGAAAATTGAGAAGCAACTTAAGTATCTTAACAATAAAGGATGGCTGACATATATTAGGGTATCTGCATACGAAAATGAAATATTATTCAGCCAGGAAAAGTGAAATCTGTCATCAAGATATACTTGACAAGGAGAGTTTTTTAATGAGATATTGAGTGAAAAAAGTAGACTAGAAAATTGTATGTACCACAATTCCACTTTTATTTGAAAACATGCATAAGATAAAAGCCTATGAAGATATATACTATCTAGCAAAGTGTTTTTGGTGTTTTGGAATGGGTAGATTATTAGTAGCTACAAGTTTGTTTTATTTTGCTTGTCTGTATTTTCTCTATTTTTCTGTAATATGCACATAGAGCTTTTGTTGTGAGAAAAATAAGTACAAACTTTTAAAAATTAAAAATAAACAAGGTCCTGCTAAACATCATGTTTCTATGAGTCTTAACCTCTGGTTTCACCCAGTGCCATCAGGAGAGGAACTTGGGCGATGCCAGGCCTTGTAGAGCCTTCTGGTGGGTGGTCAGTGGCCTCTGCAGAGCAGACCCGAGCGGAGCACCTCTCCACTGTGTCTCCACCCTCTTCCAGCTCTTGGTCTCAGGAAAGGCGTCTGGACTAACTTGTTATGTCCCAGACCCACAGACCAATAAACCCAGAATGTCCTGTTCCCTCACCAAAACTCCTTACTGGGGCTGAGTCATCTGTCTTTCATCACTGTCATAGGGCTTTGCATGAAACGTTCTCTTTTCTGCTCCCCTTGGGTCTTGAGTTTGAACTCTTCCAGCTGCCCCTCTAGGTACGGCTCTCATGGAGACAATGTCATGGGAAGTTCCCCCCCTCTTATCTCTCTATCTTGTAAAATAATTTTTCCATCAGAAATTCCCCATCCTGTCTGGATAGATTGCTGCTTTAAGAAGATAATTCACTGAGAATGATACACTTTGGTGGAGACTAAGTGTTGGGCAGGCTCCTTATCAATCCTGGAGCAGTGGACAGAGTTGCCTCGAGTCCCCCGTGGGTCCACTGTCTGAAGCATGAGGTTAGTTGGACTTGGCCTTTGGCAGTTTCACCTAAGTTTGTTCTCCTCAGGTACCCAGACTCATGGTATCGTGACATCACCTCCAACAAGAAGTTCTTTTCCCTTGCTGCAACCTACAGGGGTACCATTGTAGGAATGATAGTAGCTGAAATAAAAAGTAGGACCAAGATACACAAGGAGGTAAGCATGTGTGGCAATGATGGGGCTGCCAGGCCCTTGGGACAGAATCACACTGCCTGCTCTGTGGCCCTTTCCCTTAGGAGCTCAGACCATGTATGAGACTCATATCCAGGTGGTTTCTTTCTGTGTGTACGTAATACAGTCATATGTACATTAAGTAACACATCCTAACTGCAGGCTTCTTTCTAATGACTGTCATTTTGAAATTGGGAGGGGGTGTAAATGATTCACTGAGAATCTGCAGAGTTGTAAGGGTCTGTCATTTGTATTGGTGACAGTGTCACAGAAACTGCTAATACTGTTGTGATTTGTTAAAGGAAATGCTAATTCCAGTTTACAGGTTAGTAAAAACAAATATTTTTTTTTTCCTGTTCAACTTCATAGACCCCTCCAAGATCTGTTTAAGAACCCTGGAGAGTCTTTGGACCCTGAGTTAGCAAGTCCTGCTCTAAATGTAAAATGTGATGTTATGGTCACAAACACATTTTTTCATGTGGTTGACTTGGGTCAAGATTCTGCCTAGCCCTAGCCAGTTTTGCTCAGTGGATAGAACATCGGCCTGTGAATCAAAGGTTCCCAGGTTCGATTCTAGTCAAGGGCACTTAAAAAAAAACCACACAGACAATTAAATTTTCAAAGTAAATAAATTAAAAACAAACATTCTGCCTAATGATTTGGGTCATCTTATAGAGTGACTGAGTAGCATTTATACATAGGTATTTACTCCAAGGAGGGAAAAAACCCCACCAACAACTGGCAACTGCTTCTATCTGTTGGCTTGAGGCTATTTATTTAAAAGTGCAAGAAGGATATCTCTCCTTTTTGTTTTATTTTTCGAAATATATTTTTACAGATTTCAGAGAGGAAGGGAGAGGGAGAAAGAGATAGAAACATCAGTAATGAGAGAGAAAATCTTAGATTGGCTGCCTCCTCCTGGGGATAGAGCCGGCAACGGGCATGTTCCTTGACTGGAAATCGAACCGTGATCCCCTGGTTCTTAGGTTGACGCCCAACCACTGAGCTAGCTAGGCAGATCTCTCTCCCTTTTAAAGACCCAACCCACTCAGGTCTACTCTAATTTGCCTGTAATTAGATTCTGGCAAAGTTGGTTTCTTTTAAGAGTAACTTTTCTATCCTAGTTTTCTTCTCATTTCTTTCCTTCCATTTTTCTGTGCTAAGATACAGCAAAAAAAGAAACATTGGCGTTTTCAGCAAGCATCAATACTTTTTGCTCTTTCACAGAACAAACTGCCCCACCTACCGTCCCCTGACTTGTTCCCCAGAATTCACTCTATGAAGCTCTTCCTGTGTGCCCCCAGCAACTGTCCAGCCCCACACACATGGTGACTAGATCGCTGTACTCCTTTGAATGTGTGGGTTTTCCCATGAGGGCAGAGATTGGGATCCTTTCCTTCTACTTCCTGGGTATCAGGAGAGCCTTTGCACTCTGGCACTTTTTCTGGCCCTGCTGAGAGGCAGAATGAATTCAACACAGGAAAGAGAGCAGGGGCTGTCAGAAGACATCAGCTGGGGAATGAAGTACCTGCTTTACCTTCCTGACCCTCCATGGGCTTCAGGTAACAAGAGCAATACGGATACCTCCCTGAGATTGAGTTTGCCTCTGTCCAGCTTAACTGTAATGTGGAGTGCTGGGGCCGGGGTCAGGGCCAGGAGAGTGGTGAGTAGGGACAGGGACAGGCCAACCCATGTCCAGCACACGGGAGCCACTCAGTGAACAGTGGATAGGGATGAGAGAGGCCAAGTCACCAAGCTTTCTTTCCATGGGGGAGAATCCACCAAGCCTTCTTTACAAAGTAGAAGAACATCAACCTCATGGTGGTCAAATTCACAACTCTCTCAGTCCAGAATTTTATCTCTGAACCAAGAGACCCACAAGGGTTGGTGGGCCATGGTGTGACACTCTGCTTGGTGTGGACAGCAGAGAGGCTACTCAGACTCCCCACCCTCTGTACTCTTAAGACCACTTGGAAGCAGCAAAGGATCCTTTAATTTAATTAAACTTTTTTTTTAAGATTTTTAAAAATTGATACTTAGAGAGAAAGTAAGGGGAAGGAAACATCGATGTGAGAGGCTGCCTCCTGCACATCCCCTAATTGGGATCAAGATTGCAACCTGGGGTGTGACTGGGGGTCAAACCGGCAACCTTGCTCTGGACAACGCCCAACCAGCTGAGTCACACAGGCCACAAGGCTAATTAAACTTTTAAAACGTTGTGTTTGTCTGGCTGTTTGATCTCTTGGTGTGTCAGTTGACACGCGTGAGCACCATATAGTGCCCACACAGCATAGTCATTTCCTTTTTACCATCGTAGCTTCACTTGTCTGGCATCAGTGTCCTTCCTTGTATGGTCTACCACCCTTCCAAAGAGAAGCGATTTTTTGTGAGTGTTCTTATTTTAGCAGAAAGGCCCACACCCTCTTGTTTCCATAGGATGGGGTTGACTCTCCATTATTTTCTGTTCTATCCCTTCCTGCTCCAGTGGCCCCCCCAGGTGTTGTGGCTGGGAGAGTCAGCACATGAGATATGTTCTGCAGTGGGACCAGATGCCTCAACTGTGAACCTGACTTTATTTCTGACTTTTTCTTTAGGATGGAGATATTCTAGCGTCCAACTTCTCTGTTGACACACAAGTTGCATACATTCTAAGTCTTGGAGTAGTGAAGGAATTCAGAAAGCACGGCATAGGTAAGGGGAGGTTGAAATAATGATTTCTGGCATATACACTCCACCACCACCACCCCCTGCCCTGCCTGTTGACCTTCAATTCAGTCCATGCTCTTTCCACACATTACCAGGTCTTCCTGTATGGCCTCGTTCCAAAGCTTACAAGATCAGATTACTAACAACTCCCAAAGGTCCTCATTACAGAATGGGCACCTTTTAACCACACCTAATGACACACACACACTACTTATATCTGGTCATAAGGTATGCTTGATTAAGAATAGAAAACATAATTGATGAAACAGTCCTAGCTCCCATGGATCAGATTCTTTACCTGATGTCTCCAACTTCCCATCCCACTCAGCCACAGCAGTCGTCATTGTAACCCAGGTCTGCCCATTCCACATTTTCCTGGGCTTAAGTTTACACTTTTTGTTGTCTGAAAGGCTAGTGAATCTCCACTGTGGATCCAGCCCCTGGGAGGGAACTATGCATAGTTCCCTGGACAGCCAGTGGTCTGCAGCTAACAGGCCCTGTCTGGCTGTGGGATTTTAGGGACTTTGACAGTGGATGTTTATGGGAAGTCTTTGATAGAGTGGCAGATCTGTAGAGATCTCTGAGAAAGTCACTTCCTTGTCTGCCTTATGCTTCCTCCTCACCTGCCCCGCCATGCGTGACTGTTGCTTCTTTGCCTACAGGTTCTCTTTTACTTGAGAGTTTAAAGGATCACATATCCACCACTGCCCAGGACCACTGCAAAGCCATCTACCTGCACGTCCTCACCACCAACAACACAGCAATAAGCTTCTACGAAAACAGAGACTTCAAGCAGCACCACTATCTCCCCTATTACTATTCCATCCGTGGGGTCCTGAAAGATGGCTTCACTTATGTCCTCTACATCAATGGTGGCCACCCTCCCTGGACCATCTTATATCCTTTTCTTCTCAGGGGTGAGAGACAGTGGCTTCCTAGCATCAGCTGGAGCTGTGGTTGCTTTCAGATGACATTCACAAAGCAAGCTCACAGGATGCATTTTTTCCTGATGAGATGATGTGGGTACATCTGATTTGCATGTATTAGGAATTGATGGTCTGGTTGCAGATATTGGGAAAGCAGACATGCTCTGGCATTCATTGTTCCCTGGACTTGAGCCCAGTAGAAGAGGTGGATTTTTAATTCTCCTGGTCCAAGACCCACCATCCATTCGTCCATCTATTTACCCAATAAGTATTGGTTGAGAGTCTCCTGTTCCTGGTATGTGTGGTCTACAATAGTGAACAAAATAGACAAAGCCCCTGCCCTGGTGCGGCCTGCATGCTGGCAGGGAGAAGGCAGATGAGGGAGGTGAAAGAGTTGTTGCTATTTTGAACACTTAGTTCAAACCTTTCTTACCAGAATGTAGGGTATGTGACCCAGTGGTGTGTCCCTTCCCTGCTCCCTCCCTTTTAACTATCTCTGGCCCTAAACAGGTAAAAGGGAAGCTAGAAGACTTCTTAATAGTCATAGGGTGTGGCCCAGAAAATACTGTGTGTACATGTACCTGTGTGTGATTACTAGTAAATAAATGAGTCTAGGATTTATCCATTTCATAGGGAAATAAACGGGAGAGAGGTGGTACAAAGCCCACAGGTCTCCATGCTCATGTGAAGATGGGTCTCTGTGCTAAGGGCTTAACACTGTTGACCCCCCTATGTCACAGGAATGAGGCCCTGCCCCTCTGAGGACTGAGGGTAGGGGGAGGACCAGGAACACTTGCTCTTTTGCTTTACCCCTCCCCGCAGCACCCAGTCCCTGTCTGTTAACCTTAGTCTGTGTGTCCATGTGCCTGAGGCCTCACCTGGAAGGGCCTTTTGTACGCACATGCTGCCTTTATTATTTTGCATAGTGGAGGCCCCTCCATCTGTGGAGGTTTTCCAGCACTCTGCAGAGGCTCAGTGGACTTTCAGCCTCCCTTGAGGACGGCATGCTGTCTGCACTCAGTCCTGCAGGTTGCTGTTTGGGCCTCTGCTGACAGTGCCACTCCAAGGGTGTGTGGGCAGGGAAGGCGAGTTGGAGTCTTCCTTAACAGAGTCCCACGGACTACATCCAGCACCTGGGTTCTGCTCTAGCAAACCTGAGCCCCTGCTCCATCCCACACAGGATTTACCGCCAGGCCCACAGCCTGCTCTGCAGCTTCCTGCCGTGGTCGAGCATCTCCACCAAGGGCGGCATTGAGTACAGCCGGACCATGTGATGCCAGCCGGGCAGCCTCCAGCAGGTCCCACCCCTTGGCGCCCTGCGGAGCCCACCTTCCTGGCCATTTGACCTCAACTGTGTTCTGCAGGGGAGCTGGCCCATCACCTGCCCCAGCTGCAGGCCCGGTGCTACATGGGCTCGGGAGCAGAGCGTCGTGGGGCGGGTATGCCCGGTCTCCAACAGGTATGCCAGAACAGGTGGTGGGGAACGGGATCAGAACTGAGGGGGATGATGGTCTTGAGAAATGGAGCCCTGGCACTTCCAACAATGAAAACAAGGCTCTGGATAGGCACCTGCTGCACTAAGGGCTGACGTAGTTCCTGAGCAACTCTCAGAAATTTGAAGGAGGATTGCCCTAGCTGGTTTGGCTCAGTGGATAGAGCGTCAGCCTATGGACTGAAGGGTCCCGGGTTCAATTCCTGGTCAAGGGCACATGCCTGGGTTGTGAGCTCCATCCCCGGTAGGAGGCGTGCAGGAGGCAGCCAATCAGTGGTTCTCTCTCATCATTGATGTTTTATCTCTTTCCCTCTCTCTTCCTCTCTGAAATCAATAAGATTATATATATATATATATATATATATATATATATATATATATATGAAATTTGAAGGAGGAAAGCAGAGTCCTGAGCCCTTGCCCAGAACCTCATCTTTTCCCTTGAACAACTTTTAAAAAAATAATGCGTTTACAGAAGTGGAAAAGGTACCAAAAGACCAAGCCCTTTCTCTGCCCCACCCCGCCATCCATAACCACTTATTGCCTTTCCAGGGGTGCCTGGGGCTGATGTCAGCGTTAACACCAGCGGCATCATCAGCTCACAATGAGGTTCCCTGAGGTGGGCACCTTATAGATGAGGCTCTGTTCAGACATGGCCACTTCTTTTCTTTCTTTTCTTTCAAAATAATAGCTTTATTTTTATTATGATTATAAACATGTTACATGGTCATTACTTTAAAACTCAAATCATATAGAAAAGTATGAAGAAAAAAGTAAAACCTCATCACTGAGAGAAAACCACTAATATTTTGGTAAACCTCTTTTCAAACATATTTGTATGCCTATAAACCTATACAGACATAAAGATATAGACATGGCCACTTCTGAACACCATGAGTACTATGGGGAGCCAGTATCTCTCAGACCTCAGAGAACATCAGAGTTGGAAAGGGTCATGGGGACCCCAGGGCTCATCTGCTTATGCATGGACACGGCCTAGCAGATTGTTGATTTGAGCCAAGCTCACACAGCGTGCTCCATGGCCACTTGGGCTGGGACTAAGGAACCCAGATGTCACTAAAAGGGACTCTGGGTCTAGAGAAGGGTTCACCCTTTGGGGGCACCCAGGGCCAGCAGTGGGTTCCTAGGCCGGACATAGTGTGGGCATAGTGTTTCTGTGGAGACCTTCACCCCTGCTCCCCTCTTCTCTTTCCTGCAGGCTCTTCCAGCCCTCCTTCCTGCTCTGGAAACCTCTGCCCTTGCCCTGGTCTGGCCCCCATGTGAGTGCACCAGCCTCATAGGCTGGCCATAGTGTTCACTGTGGTCAGTTGCTTCTGCTGCCCTGGGAGTATGGGGGCGGGAGAGGGCTTCCTTCCCTGCACGTCCTCACTGGCCTCTTCCCCCGCACTGCCCGTTCCTTCCAACTCCTTCCTCCAAAGCCGGAATTAACCCCTGGGAGGGAGGAACCCGAGTGTTACTGATAGACTTGGCCCTAAAGACACAGGAGCCTCAGAACAATGAAGGGGTGAAATAAAGGGAATGCCAAACCCTTGTAAAGAACCAGCCTCAGAAGCCTGGGGGGCAGGAGCAATCCCTACCTCCCCAGGAGGGGCTGGCAAGTGGTGGGAGGCTTTTCACCCAAGCACAGAGCTCTGGGGCTTAGTTCCCTGGCATGGTGGTCAGTTAATGGGAAGGTTTCCCACTCCTCTGTTGGCAGTCCTGCTGCCTCAGAGAGCGAGGAGCTACCCATCACATGCTGGATGTGCCATTCAGTTGAACTGCCCCAGGGAGCCGGGCTGAGGACAGGTGCTGGTGAGGGTCCCAAGGGCCTTCCCTTCCAGCCCCCCAGTTCCGTGAGATGCAGTTCTGAGGCCTGACCATATGCAAACAAGAATTGAGTGTGGTGTTTGATCAAGTAGGACCTGGTCTTTGAGGCTGGGGCAGTCGCTTGCCTTGTGGTCCTCAGCCTCTGGGAACAGAAGAGGCTGTGTCAGTGCCAGGAAGCATGCATGTGGACATCACTTGCTTCTGGCGTTCCCTCCACCCTATTCCCCAAAGCTGCTTGCTCCCTGCCCTGCCCTCCAGAGTAAAGGGGGTTGGCAGAGTCATGCCCAGCATTGCTGCAGTGTCCTGGAGCCATCGCCACAGTGCACAGTCTGAGAGGGAGGAGAAGGTGGAACAACCAAGCAAGAGGGCCTCGGATTGGCATCCTTCCCTCCCTCGGAACTCCCAGCCCAGGGGCTCCTCTGGCCTTGCGGTGGGGGAAAGGGGTTTCTCGAGATGAAGGTGAGCCTGCGCAGGAAAATCACCTCTCCTTCCTCGGCTACTTCACACTCTCACTGACTGGTCCCCACTCCATGCTGACATTGACTTTGAGCTGAGGCCCAGCTCACTGTCCTCTCTAATCTGAATCAACGGTTATCATGTGGTTTTTATTTCTGCCCCATGGGGTAAGGGAAGAGTCTTCCAGAAGGTTCTGCCTTGGACTTGCATAATTGAGCCGAGGCCTTGCCCTGCCCCTTCCTCCTTGCCCCTAATCACGGCAGTGTCTAGCCCAGTGTTGAACAGATTGTAGTGTTCTGTCTGATTACAAACAAATAAATAGACTTTAATTGGTCACATCCTGTCTTGCACTTTGGGCCATTCCTGTGGGGATTTGCCCCCTTGCTGGGACAGTGGTTTTAGGTGGCCCAGGAGCTGCTTGTTGGTTGCTGTCTAGTCCCGAGGATGGCTTCCAGGTAAAAGGACCGATTGTGTCATTATCCTGCCAAAGAATGCAGTCCTGGGAAGAGGGTCTAGAGTCGAAAAGCACAACTGGGTTCTTTCTCTAAACTCAGAAGATCCTCAAGCAGCCGCCCCCGTTTGTTTAGGGGTCTCCTTGGCCAACCTTAGGCCTTGAGCTGGGGCACAGTCGTCTGGGGGTCGCTATCCTGGCTTAGAGAAGGCTCTATAGGTGACTCAATGCAGTGGTCAGGTAGGAACCCTGGGCCAGTGCACCTTGCCACAGGAGCCAGGGGGACTGGGACCTTTGGTCCAGGGCAACTCATCTTGGGAGCCTGAGGTTGGCCAAGTCTGGGATCATGTGCTCCCAGCAGTCTCTCCTTGGAGTTTCTGGCCACCCTGGCCATGGAGCCATGCTAGTCGCCCCTTTAGACAGATGAAAACTGGTTCAGGGGCCGGCAGTTACCCAGGAGCCTCGCAGTTCTTGAACGGCCCCTCCAGAACCTGTGTGTGTACTGTTCCCTTGACGGCACATCACCCAGACAGCCCTCCCCAGGACAGGTCCTGAGCCACCTGCAGAGCTGGGTGTCAGGGAGCCAGCCCATGGGGTTGTATGGAGGCTGGAGGCATTGAATGTTTCAAGGTCAGTGAACTGGCCTGGTCTCTGAGTCCTAGCAGCATCCTAGTGCTGTGAGTTACACCCTTGCTAATTGAGGCAGATACACCTTGTTTAATGGGTCAGCTTCAGGATTAAGGGGTGACTCCTTGGGGCCCTTGGTTAGTCATGTGGCCAAGTATTAACTTGTGAGGGTGGGTAGGGGCAGGGGTCCTGGTGACCATGGTCCTAAAGGTAACTGCCCTTCCAATCCATCAGGCTTCAAGGATAGGCTCCCAAGGGCTGAGACTGGCTCCTGGTGGCCCAGTTCCAAACCCACTGGCCATTCAGGGAATGGGGTGAGGATGCCCCAGGTTGGTCAGGGTGCATTTCCACAAATGTCTGCTTGTTTGAGGCCCTGGGTGCTCCTTCACATCAGTTCCCTGTCCCCAGCATGCCATGGCCATGGCTTCCCACTTGTCAGCCTTTTTGGAGAGCTTTTCTTTTTTTTTTTAAAATATATTTTATTGATTTTTTACAGAGAGGAAAGGAGAGAGATAGAGAGTTAGAAACATCGATGAGAGAGAAACATCGATCAGCTGCCTCCTGCACATCTCCTACTGGGGATGTGCCCGCAACCCTGGTACATGCCCTTGACCGGAATCGAACCTGGGACCCTTCAGTCCGCAGGCCGACGCTCTATCCACTGAGCCAAACCGGTTTCGGCGTTTTTTGGAGAGCTTTTCAAAAAAGCTTTGGGAGGTTTAGGGAAGAACCGTTTAGAGATCAACTCAGCTGCAGCAGATGTCCTTCCTTGAGGGAGAGACTAGGCTGTGGTTTGTCTGCCCTCCATGCTTCAGCAAGGGTGGCTCAACGGGCTGAAGGATGCACTCCCAAGGTGGTTCAGAGGGCAGTGGTGGCCTCCCTGGTATGGGTTTGTTTCCCACTGTGTGGGGGCTCTTTATGTGGATACTGACCCCCCCCCCCCCCACACACACACACACACTAGAAGCCACCAGGCTTCCTTCATGCCAGAGTGATGCCATTTTACTTCTACCACATCTATTGGTAAAGCAAGACCCAGAGCCAATCCCAAGTCAAGACAGGAAGTAATACACAGGGTCAGACCACCGGGATGTGGCCCAATGGAGGCCACCACAGACTGGGCATCCTCAGATCTGAACCCTGGGGGCAGTCTGGGAGGAACCCAGCTCTCCTGTTCTCCAGAATCATAGATGCTATCACGTGGGTATGGCAGGAGCCCCCCAAAGGGGCTTCCAACCCGGGCTGCCAGGACTGGAAGTCAGCCAGACAGTGAGGGTCACTGAGGCCAACCTGGGTCTTCCCATCCTGTCCCCACAGGGCTGAGGCCTAGTGACAGACCAGGAGTGATTCTACCCCCAGGGGCTATTGGACACTATCTGGAGACACTTTTGGTTGTCACAGTTTGGAGGAGGGAGCTAGCTGAATCTGGGTAGAGGCTGCTGACACTGCTCAACATCCTACAACACCCCTGATGGCCCCCACCACAAAGAATGATCTGGTCCCAAACAGCAACAGGGCCAGGACATGGAAACTTGCTCTCAGAAGCACAGGTGCCAAGGGGCTGTTTCTCTAATGGAACTGGCCTGATGACAGACGGAGGGACAAAGGTGCATGTGGGCTCTGGCTTTTATTGACATTAGACCAGCGGGCTCCCCAGCCTCTGGGAGCCCCTCTCTCACTCAGCCCGGCCTCCCAGGTACAAGTGGTTTCCTTGAGTTGGAGCAGGCTGCAAGGGCATGCCCAGGCTTCTATTTTTTTCTGTCCCTCCCTCAGGACCGCCTCTTCCTCCCCTCGAGTTTTCCCAAGGTTGGCCCGGGCTCTGGTGCTGGGCACCTGCAGGTGTCTCCATCTGGAGGGGCTAGTGGTGGGGCTGAGCCCTTCCTCTCTGGACCTGCCTCCTCCGCCACCTCCTGGGTCATCTTTCCCCTCCTGTCCTGAGCTGTGAAAACGGCACTCGGATCCCTACGGCCTCTCCAGAGCCCCAGAGCAGATTCTCTTGCACAGTGGACAGGTGGGCTCCTCTGAGGCCTCCCAGGATCTCTTGGGCCGGAACCCCAAGCCTTCATGGGTACCAGGCTGGGAGGGGGCACCCTTGGCTGGATCCATGCTGGAACTGGATCCTGAGGAAAGGGGAGGGAGGAGTTACTTGGAGGGTCCAAGGGGAGGCTGCCAGCCTATCTTATCCAATGATGCCCCCTCCAGAACCTGACACCTTTAAAACAGGAGTGGAGGGATGGGGCTGGGGGGTCTCTTTAAAGATAATCCACGAGTGAGGGAGGGAGGAGGAAGAGGGAAGCATGGTTCAAGTTCTTCATCTGACCCAAACCCTTCATTTTATTAATGGGGGAAAAAGAGGCCCAACCAGAAGTGGGGGAGCTTGTTGGTTGCA
Organism: Myotis nattereri; assembly: GCF_964212035.1. Taxonomy (NCBI): domain Eukaryota; kingdom Metazoa; phylum Chordata; class Mammalia; order Chiroptera; family Vespertilionidae; genus Myotis; species Myotis nattereri. Next base: position 100,268,555 of record NC_138079.1, on the reverse strand, counting down.
GAGATGGCACAGAAACCCTGAGGCTTGGGAGTGGGGCAGGGCCCATCTGTATCCGAGTCTCCAACGCACCCCTTCCCTGGGTCTCTCCCTCCTGCATCACCTAGACAGGTGCTCACCTGTATTTCCCAGGCTGTCCCTGGGCAGTTGAGCTTCCAGAAGGGCTGAACGGTGGCTGTTACCTGGGTTCAGAGTCCCCTGTGGCAGGTCCAGGGGCCAGGCCATGCCCTCAGGCCATGGGAGGCAGCCCCCAGCCATGAGCCGGCCCAGCCAGTGACTCTCACACTGGCCAGCAGGCTGCATGTGGCCTGGTAGGTAGAGTGCCAGGCCCCGGAGGTGGCGCAGCCGGAAGTTCTTGGGCTTGCTTCCCTGGGCACTGGGACACTGCTGCTGCTGGGCCCCCAGCCCTCCTTCGTAGATGTTGGATGGTGTGTCCGGGTGACTGGGGAGTCCTTGGGCCCAGCTCACGGAATCTGTGGAGGGGAAAGCAGGAGGGTGGTGTCCAGCAGGCCACAGAAGCCATGATGGGAAGACAACACATCACATGCTCATGTGATGGGCTCCATGTCAGCCTGCCAAACCTCAGCTTACCTGTCTGTCAAGTGGACTAAAATCCTTGCCTCCAGCCTCCCCTGACCCAAGGTATTAATTTTCTCTCCTCTCCCAGCCAACAGGGAGGTCTGAGAAGCCTTAGCCTTGGCACCAAATCCTCTTTCAGGTCTTCAAGTCCTCCTGCCACCTTCCCCTTTTTTTGGTTAATCCTCACCTGAGGATATTTTTTTCCATTGATTTTTAGAGAGAGTGGAAGGAAGGGAGGAGAGTGGAGGGAAGTAGGAAAGAGAGAGAGATGTGAATGAGACACATTGGTTGCCTCCCACAGGCGACCCAACTGGGCTGGCGATTGAACCTGCAACCCAGGTACGTACCCTTGACCGGAAATCGAACCCATGAGCCCTCAGTGTATGGGCTCTAACCATTGACCATACTAGACCCATTTTCCCCCCTAACCTAGATCACTGTGGTATAGAAATTTCACAGTGGGTTCAGAATCACACAGTCCAGGTCACATGTCCTGGACCAGTGGCCATTCCTCTCTCCCAAGTATACATGACCCTGGTGGCTTTGGGCCCACGTCAGGACAGTAGTACATCTCTCTTCCTGCCATCCCTTCCCATAGCCCCACACCTTCTCTTATGTGCAGCTCAGAGAACGCACAGACCAAGGCTTCCATTGAGGGCCAGTTTGGTGGGGGAGGAGTGGCCCAGCCTCCTGTGCAGCAGGGCTCTGCTCTCCCCTGCCTAGGGGGTGGGTCTACAGGTTTCCCTTAGCAACCGGCTGTGTGATGTCACAGGGAAGCCTTCCTGGACCCCCTGAGTTAGAGGTAGGATTATGCCCTGGACAGAGACAAGGTGGAAGGAGAGCAAGGGAACGGGGCAGAACCTGAGAGAGGTTCCTGGTCCCTCTGGCTTGGGACAGGCCATACAAAACAGACTCAGCTCTTGCAGGTTGAGGAGTCACTTCCAGAAGGACAAAGTTGGGCTGTGCTCTTTCTCTGGAGCACTCCCATGCTTTCCCCTTTCTTATTTTCCCAGGCATGTTACCTTTGCCTTTCTTCTAAGTTATAAAGGCCCTTTTTTTTGACTCTATAACTTGTTACCTGAGACTATGCAGCCCAGCTGGCTCACTTTTTCTACCTCTGTGACCTTCTAAATAAACTTTTGCTTGTAAAAGGAAAAAAAAACAACATCCAAAGTTGGAGGAGGTATTGTGCTACTTGATCTCAAACTATACTACAAGACTATAGTAATCAAAACATTGTACTGCCATAAAAACAGACACACAGATCAGAATAAAGAGCCCAGAAATAAACCCACATCTATATGGTCAATTAATCTATGACAAAGGATGCAAGAATATACAATGAGGTAGACAGTCTCTTCAATAAATGGTGTTGGGGAAACTGGACAGGTATATACCAAAAAAATACACCTAGACCACTTTCTTACACTATATACAAGAATAAACTCAAAATTGATTAAGTGTAAGACTTGAAACCATAAAACTAGAAGAAAACAGGCAGTAAACTCTGACATTGCTCTTAGCAAACATTTTTTGGATATGTCTCAATCGGGCAAGGGAAACAATCCAACAAAAAATAAATGGGTCTACATCAAACTAAAAAGTTTTTGCGCAGCAAAGGAAACCATCAACAAAAAGACAACCTACTGAGTGGGAGAAAATATTCACCAATTATACATCGATAAGGGGTTAATATCCAGATATAAGGAACTCATACAATTGAGCACCAAAAAGATTTAAAAATGGGCAGAGGACCTGAATAGGCATTTCTCCAAAGAGGACATACACATGACCAATCCTATATAATAAAAGCCTAATATGCTAAGTGTCTGGTCGTTTGGTCGTCTGTTCAACCAATCAAAGCATAATATGCTAGTGATATGCTAAGGCCACTCAACTGCTCGCTATGACGTACACTGACCACCAGGGGCAGACTCTCTGGTAAGTTAGCTTGCTGCTGGGGTCCAACCAATAGGGACTGAGGGAGACAGACTGGACATGCCTTAGAGCCCTCCTGTGGTCCCTTCCCACCTGGCCAACCTCTCACCTCCCTCCCCGGCCTGATCATGCGCTGATGGGTTCCCTCGACCTGGCCTGTGCCCTCTTGCAATCCCACCTGAGGGATCCCCCACCCCTGAGTGCACGAATTTCATGCATTGGGCCTCTAGTAAGATATAAGAAAAGATGCTCAATGTCACTAATCATAAGGGAAATACAAATTTAAACTACAATGGGACATCACCTCACAATTGTCAAAATGGCTGTTATTAAATCAGCAAGTGTTGGTGAAGATTTGGGGAAAAGGGAACCTTTGTGCACTGTTAGCAGCATTACAAATTGGTGCAGCTACTATGGAAATAGTATGAAGTCCTCAAAAATTAAAAATAGAGCTATCATATAACCCAGCAATTTCACTTCTGGGTATTTATCGAAAGACATCCAAAATACTAATTTGAAATGATATATGCATCCCTATGTTCATTGCAGCATTATTCACAATAACCAAGATATGGAGGCAACCTAACTGTCCAGTGATAGAAGACTGGAAAAAGATGTTGTATATATGGGGAATATTACTAGGCCATAAAATGAATGAAATCTTACCATTTATGAAAACATGGATGGACTCAGGGTATTATGCTAAGTGAAGTAAGTCAGACAAAGACAAATGCCATGTGACTTCATTTATATGTGTAACCTAAAAAACAAAGTAAATGAACTAATAAGACAGAAATTCATAGATATAGAGAACAAACTGATAGTTGCCAGATGGGGAGTTGAGGGACATGGTTAAAAAAATAAAAATTAAAAAAAGCGAAGGGCTTAAGTACAAATTGGCAGTTAACAAAATAGTCATGGGAGCCCTGGCTGGGTGGCTCAATTATACCAAGGTTGCGGGTTTGATCCTTGGTCAGGGCACATACAAGAATCAACCAATGAATGCATAAATAAGTGGAACAACAAACAGGTGTTTCTCTCATCAGTTTTTAAAAAGACATGGAGATGTAATATAAGCCTAGGGAGTATAGTCAATAATATTGTAGTATCTATTAGTGGTGTCAGGTGGGTACTAGACTTATTGGGGGATCACTTATAAGTTATATAAATGTCTTATCATTATGCTATACACCTAAAACATAATATTGAATGTTAACTGTAACTGAAAAATTAATGTTAAACTTTCAATTCTATCAATTCACAGATAACATGATCTTACATAGAGAAAAATTAGTTCACACTCAAAATTGTTTGAGTCACAAAATTGTTTGAGACAGTTTGATATCAGCAAAGTTGCTAGATATAAGATCAACACAAAAATTGTATTTCTATACACTGGCAAAAGAACAAAAAGAATAAAACAGGAATAAATTTCACCAAGGAATTGCAAGATAATACTGAAAACTACAAAACATTGCTGAAAAAAATAAAGACGACTTATAAAATGGAAAGACATTCCTGTTCATGAGTTGAAGGCTTAATATTGTTAAGACAGCAGTACTCCCTAAAGTGATCTACAGATACTTTGAAAATCCCAATGGTCTTTTAGCAGAAACAGGAAAGCTGATTCTAAAATTCATGTGGAATTACAAGGGAGCCCAAATAACCGAAAACAATTTTTAAAAAGAATTTAAATTTAACCAAAATAGTATGGAACCAGCATAAGGATAGACATCACAACCAATGGAACAGATTAGAGAGACCAGAAATAAAGTCATATATCTATGGTCAATTGATTTTCAACAAGAGTGCCAAGACTATTCAAAGGGGTAAAGAATTTCTTCAACAAATGGTGCTGGGGCAATGGATAGCCACATGCAAGAGAATGAAGTTTGACCCCTATCACACCATGTACAAAAATTAACTCAAAATGCATCAAAGACCTAAATGTAAGAGCTAAAAACTCTTAGAAGAAAACATAAATCTTCATGAGCTTGGTTATGACAAAACTACAAGTAAAAGAAAAACTAAATTTGACTTCATAAAAATTTAAAATGCTGCTGCAAAAGGCACTCTCAAGAAGTAAAAGCTTACAGAATGTGATAAAATATTTGCAAATCATATATCTGGTAAGTGTGTAGTATGCACACTTATATATAAAGAAGTCTTATAATTCAACAGTAAAAAGACAACCCAATTTTAAAATGGTCAAGTTGAATAGATATTTCTCCAAAGAAGATATACAAACTGTCAACAAGCACAAGAAAAGATGCTCAACAGTATTAGTCATTAGGGAAATACAATTTAAAACACAATGTGATAACTACTTCTTCCTCATGAGGATGGATATAATTAAATTTAAATAAATTGAGAAATGTTAACGAGGATGTGGAGAAACTGGAATCCTCCTACACTACTAGTGGGAATGTAAAATGGAGGCGGCAAGAATGTACAAAAGTTCAAGTTGGTACACATCCTTTTAAGCTGTTCCCACTGTCAGGCTTTTTGTTGTTTGTTATTTTAACCATACAAATAACTATCTACTGGTATGTTATTGTGGTTTAATATGTGCTTTCCTAAGGACTAATAACCTTGAGCATCTTTTGCTTTGCTTATTATTTGCCATATATCTTCTTCTTTGAAGTATCTGTTTACATTTTTTGCCCACTTCCTAATTGGATTGAGTTTTGAGAGTTCGTTATGTATTCTGGATAAAACTTTTCATCAGATTGTTTGTGAATATTTTCTTCTAAACTGCGGATTACGCTTTCATTTTCTTTGTTTTGTTAATATTCACCGGAGGGTATTTTCCCATTGATTTTGAGAGAGAGTGGAAGCAAGCGGGGAGGGGGGAGAGAAAGAGGAGAAAAACATCAATGTGAGAGAGACGTGTTGGATTGGTTGCCTCCCGCACGCACCCGGGCTAGGGATGGAGCCTGCAACCAAGGCACGTACCCAGGACTGGAATTGAACCTGGGACACTTGAGTCCTCAGGCTGATGCTCTTATTCTCAGAGCCAAACCGACGAGGGTTAGTCTTTCATTTTCTCAAAGTACCTTACCCAACTGGTGAGGCTCAGTGGTTGACCATCCACCTATGAACCAGCAGGTCAGGGCTGCATTCCTTCCGGTCAGGGCACATGCCCAGGTTGCCAGCTCTGTCCCCACTGAGGAGGGGGAGGGTGTGTGTGTGTGTGCAGGAGGCAGCCAATCAAAGATTCTCTCATCAATGTTTCTCTCTCTCCCCCTCTCCCTTCCTTTCTGAAATAAATTCATTTTTAGAAAAGTGTCTTGAAGAGAAGTTTTAACTTTATATGAAGTCCAGTTTACTTAAAAAATTTTTTGGTGTATCTAAGAAATCCTGCTTAATCCAGTCATAAAGCGTTCCTGTAAGTTATCTTCTAGAAAAGTTAGTTTTAGGTGTTGTTTTTTTTTTAACTTAAAAATACTTTATTGAGCACTTGATATAAACAGTAGTTTCTTTTTTTTTTTAAATATATTTTATTGATTTTTTACAGAGAGGAAGGGAGAGAGAGTTAGAAACATCGATGAGAGAGAAACATCGATCAGCTGCCTCCTGCACATCTCCCACTGGGGATGTGCCCGCAACCCAGGTACATGCCCTTGACCGGAATCGAACCCGGGACCCTTGAGTCCGCAGGCCGAAGCTCTATCCACTGAGCCAAACCGGTTTCGGCAACAGTAGTTTCTTGTAAGGTGACAGTTTTATATTTAGGTAACTGTGAAGGTTCATTTACTTGGATTCCCAATTAATTGTTTCAAACCATTCATTGAAAGACTATTCTTTCTCCACTGAAGTGCTCCGTCACCTTTGTCGTACTGACCATATGTGTGTGGATGTATTTGGGGGCTCTCTTTACCGTCCGTGCATTTATATGTCTGTTACTTCGCCAACACCGACACGAGGGCGGAGGACATCGCAGCGGTTGGCAGTCCCCCTCTCCCATCCTTCCAAGCTCAGCTCACTTCATCTCCCAGCTCTTCTTTTCACCTGTCCTCCTCCAGGGCAGCCGAGGGAAGGCTCCCAGCTGAGGCCCCAGCGGATCTGCCGGGAGTTGGGGCGCGGTCCTCACCCTAGCCTTTTGGTCCCTCAACCAGGCACACAAACGCTCCCGGACGGAGGGCACGGTTACCAGGACAACCGCCGGCGCGCGAGGACCCAGACCGATTTCCGGCCTGTTGTGAGAACAAGCCCGGCGCGCACGCGCAGTTCCAGGCCTGACACGCTCTCGCGATACCGTGGTCAGCCCCGGCATTTCATCTGAAGTTCGGGGTTATGCCCTTTAAAGCTGCGGTCTGTGTTTGGGGGCTTCGGACGCGGCCACAGCTAGCAGTTTACACATGCCAGAGAGAAGTGTGCTGGGCAAGGGATACCAGGCTTCGTGACACTATCGTGTGTTCTTTCAAGAGGAGTTGAGGAGGAAATGGGAAGCAGTATGTAGAACGTCTAGCATAGTTTCAGGTACATAATAGGTGCTTAGGAAGTGTCAGCCAGTGTCAAATGTCTCTGCGAGATGTTGAAGTGGGGTAAAGGGGGCTCGGGTTTGAAGCTCCCGGTCGGGCGGTAATCCCGCACCTCAGTCCTGGATTCCGAGGCATCCCCAAGCCCGCCTTCCCTTCTCTTGCGCGTGCGCGCGCAGTCCGGCCGCTTCGCCTTCCGTTTTGTTTGGCCCCTGCTGCGCGCCGTAGAGAGCTCCGTGCGTTGCCATAGAGACACTTGAGCACTGAGTTGGGGGCGCCTGAGACTCCGGGCTAGTGGGGACCAGAGCGCCATGTCCTTCCGCGACCTCCGCAGTAAGGCAACCCTGCCCCTTGTGACCTGCGGGCCTCCCAAGAGACAGGGGCTCCGGCCGCCGGGTTCTCTCCTCTGGGCCCGGCCGAGCGCCTCTGGCCTCTGCGGTCCTGGCCTCTGCCGCGCCCCCGTCCCGGGCAGAGCGCCCCGGCCCTGGCTCAGCACTTTCTGCGGTGATGGGAAGTTTTGTATCTGCCACTGGCTGTGGCTCGTGCGGCTGAGGAACTGAAGTTTTATTTTTATCTGATTTTGATTGATTTGTATAGCCACGTCGCTACCGTATTGGAAAACGCAGAAACCGTTTTGGGGTTGAGTTAGGTTAGAGCCTTGAGAAACGAACAATAAAACCGAGGCGGGTGGGGGGGCGGGACGGCTGAATAATAATTGCAGCTGTCATTTTTTTTTTGAATCTTTACAATCTTCCACGTGGTAAATGTTCTGTGTGTGTGTGCATCGTTTTATTTACTCTTCTAAACACGCTTCTGTATTTAGAAATGAGGAAACGGGCACAGAGAGGACTCACCCAGGTGGTAAGAGTTGGCGCTGGAGTTTGGATTCAGGTTGTTTAACCTCCAAAGCCTTCATACTTTCTAAAGGGGCTGATGAGGGAAACGGAACCCAGATGCCTTTGTTAGGAGGCTGGGGACGTGGAAGAATGGGTATGAGAATCAGTTACTACTCCTTCGGGGCGACGCCTGTTACATTTTACATTCACTCTCTTATTTTAGCCCTCACTTTAACAGTGAGGTAGGTGGCATAATACCTGGATTTGAGGCACAGGTAGGTAAAGTGTCTTGCTTTAGGCCACACAACCAGAACTGGGTGGAACCAAGGATGAGGACATAGTGCTGTGTGAATCAAATCTTTTGCCTTTTGCCCTGGCAGGGTGGCTCAGGTGGTTGAAGCATCCTCTGGTGCACCGAAGGGTTGTGGGTTCGATTCCAGGTCGGGGCACATACCTAGTTTGTGGGTTCGAGCCCGCTTGAGGTGTGTACGGGAGGCAGCCAATCCATGTTTTTCTCTCTACCTCTCTTTTCCTCTCTCTCTAAAACCAGTAAAGAATATTCTCAAGTGAAGATAAAAAAAAAAAAAAAATCTCTTGGCTTTTATACAGTGTCATTTTCTGAATCAGGAGCAGCTCAGCTCCCTGGCTCCACTTTCATAGACGTAGCAGGGGATTGCCAGCGTGGTGTGATCTGTAAGGCCAGTTTTCGAACTAAATTGCTGGTACCCGGAATTTCACCATTAAAGATGACTCCTTTCAGTTATTGCTGGGGTCCAACCCCAGCAGGTCCAGGGGTCCCCAAAGGTGTGGACGGAGTCGGCGAAGAAGGAAGGACACGGAGACAGTGTTCAGTTGATCAGCAGCCTAGCCAGGATCTCTAACCAGGATCTCCAGACAAGTTCTGGTCTGGATCTCCAGTGAAGTTCTGTGTTCATGTTCTCTTGCTAGGTTCTCCAGCCAGGTTCTCCAGGCAAGTTCTGGAGATCTCCAGAGAGGTTCTGCTCTGGATCTCCAGCGAAGTTCTGGTTAGGATCTCTAGCCAGGTTCTGTGTCCATGTTCTCTTGCTAGGTTCTCCAGCCAGGTTCTGTCCAGGTTCTCCAGCCAGGTTCAGTCACCAGGTTCTAGTCAGGTTCTCTTGCCAATTTCTGTAGTCAGATTCAGTCCAGGATCTTTTGCCATGTTCTCTCCAGCGAAGTTCTTCTGTCTCTAGGTTCTGTGTAGGTTCTGTCTTCTAAGTTCTGTCTTCTTAGTTCTGTCTCTCTTCTTCTAAGTTCTGTCTCTTGCTGTCTTGTTACATCTGTATTTATACCAGTTGATTCAATCCTATCAATCTCTATTACAAAGGTTAGGGCGTTTCTTATCTCCATTCCAGGGAGTAAAGATTATGTAGCTTAAGCATGATTGTTCATAGTTAAAGTGATTAATTACCCGCCTGGCACTTAGTTAAGAGGTTTTATTCCCTCCCTAACTTCAGGGGAAAATCCCTACCTGGGGAAACAACCTTTCTCAGAGACCTTGGTTAAAACACATAGTGCCAAGAAGGTGAGCAAACATATTAAGAACAGTATGCCATATATGCCAGGTCCCTTGAAACAGCAAGCATGGACCGGCTCCCGGCAAGTTATGAGTTGCTCTTTTTCTACAATGTAAATATACAGGAAGAGGCATCATCACCTTTTGTTAATACACCTACTAGCACCGTAGCGTGAATTATTCCCTTTGGGATTTGAAGGTTCTTGGTGACTATATGTTGTAGGGACAAGTTTCTCCTTCCTGGTAGTTTAGAGAGAGCACTCTGCTAGGGGACATTGAATGGGGTTGTATTGGGAAGAGTGTACAAGAAGGGGATTTCTGAACATTTTGACATTAAATGAATGCTATACAATTGTGCAATATATGGTAAGACTCTTACTCGTTTTGAAAATGCTGCATAATGAACAGAACTTAACTATTGCTTAGTGGGAAGAAGTATTTAGGCAATGCCTGACTGTGTGACGGGAAGACTGCTGCTTTATTTTCCATCACTCTATTCAGATTTCCCTAAAAACAGTGACAGAGGCCCTCAGTGCCGCTGCTCTTTTCTCTGCTCATGCCTTCTCTTTTGCGATCTGGTGAAATCCAGCCTAGCCTCTGATGCCTGGGTAGCTTCTTTGTGACTGTTATTGGGACATTTTGAACATCTACCTTCAAGAAGAGCGAGGACAGACATAAATAGCCTTGAGCACACTGAATATAGATCTTGGCATATTGTTGGAACTCAAAACATGTTTGTTGTGTTCATTTCCAAGTTCTGCCTAAAGCTTAGTGACAGCCTCCTCCAGTATCAAAAAGTGTTAGTATTACTGTTTTAAAATCTGTTTTATAATAAATCTAAATAGTGCTCTATAGTTCAACTATTCTTTTTAAGATTTTTCCTAGTTACAGTGCAACTAATCTTTAAAATTTATGTTAGCAAGTTCCTATGTGCTCACTAAAAAAAAAAAGACAACTCAGAAACATGAACTTTACCCTACCACCATCACCACTCCCCATAATATCACTGTTAACATTTTAAAATATTTTTATTTATGACATTTTATAAGACCAGGTATTTCTCATTTTTAGTGGTAAGAAGATATTCAAGAGAGAGAGAGATCAAAGAGAAATTAAATTCACAACCAATCTCTAAACCCCATTTTAATGTACAGCTTCCACTTCTCCCAGGGCACTTTAACTGTTTTCAGGAAGCAGAATATTTTAAGTTTTAACTACTTTTTAAATTCCCTCTTAGTTGATAAATAGTCCCTAAAACTGTCAATAGACTGGGAATAAGGAGGGAAGGCAGAAAAAGTAAGTTAATTAGTTGTTGTTTGACAATGAATTGACTGAATTGTATTTTACCGTGGACAGATTTTACAGAGATGATGAGAGCCTTGGGATACCCTCGACATATTTCTATGGAAAATTTCCGCACACCAAATTTTGGACTTGTATCTGAAGTTCTTCTCTGGCTTGTGAAAAGGTTAGAATTGTACTTTATTGCAGTCTAAGAATGAATACTCAATTTTATTTATTAGCCACCTAGAAACAGGTTATTGTTGTTAAGCTAAAGGAAGAGTTCAATAAAATTTGAGCTTGACAGATTTAGGTGTAACCTGTTAAAAATCAGTTGAGTTTTAAAGAGTGTTGTGGGAATCGAAATATACCAGTGAGTGGAAAAGGGAGACTATTTCTCAGTAGGAAGCAGACAGTGGGGTCCAAATTCTTCTCCATTCCCTCACCTTCATCAGGGAGTGACAAGGTACCTCCCTACACACTCTTAATGAGTACACTGGATTAGAAATTTCAGTTTCAATTTGTGTGTAAAACCCAGTATCTAACATTTGCGGTTGGCAAACTTTTTGTTAAGAAGATAGAAAAGAAAAGAAAAAAAGAAGATAGCAAAGACCTTAGGTGTTGCAGGCAACACAAGATCTCTCTTGCATATTCTACCTTGTGTTTTGTTTTTTATAATCCTTGAAAAATGTAAAAACCCTTCTTACTGGCAAGCTGTACAGAAAGACACTAAGGGCTGCAGTCTGTTGACTCCTGGGGGGTCATTACTAACATGAAGAAAGTAACTCCAACAACTCTGCTGCTTCTCAGAGCTAACTAGTTACTGTCAGCCCAAGTAGTCATTCTGATTATTTTAATTAAACTTTGAGGTCTGAGAAATTTAATTTTGTAAGCTGAACCCCAAATTTGATTTTTGAAATTAGTTAAACCTATTCTTGGGGTGAGGATTTGCTCCCTTGAATGGTTGGTATTTTGTGTTGCTTTTGAAGTCTTTCTTAATCTTACTGACTTCACAGGGGACTCAGAGAGCTTCCCGTTACAGATCCACTGACCTCTCAGTTGCCCCCTTTCCCTTTCGTGGACTTTATAGTAATTAACTGATATCTTCTCTCTGTGTCTGCCTGGCTCTCTCTCATAGGTATGAACCTCAGACTGACATACTTTCTGATGTTGAGACGGAACAAGACCGAGTTTTCTTTATTAAGGCAGTTGCCCAGTTCATGGTTAGTTCCTGCTTATTTGATGGAGTTGTAAAATTAAATATGTTAGAAAGAGAGAAGTCCTAGTTAGGGCTTCTTTCAAGTTTCTAAACCTATTCTATTACCAGGTTTCTTTAGAGCCATTTTTGCAGCAAAGTATTTAGTTTTAATTCAGTATTTGTTAAGATTTTAATTTATTTTTGAATAGGTTATAATATTTCATGGTTCAGAAAAAGAATTTTTGTAGATTATGAAATGATAGAGTAAAATGGCTTCTTATCCTCTATCCTGTCTGCCTTCTGCCCAGCTCCATTCCCAGTAACCACTATTAATATTTTCCAGAGTTTATGCATATGTAAGCGAATAGGATATAAACTCTTTTCTTTCTTTTTGCACAAATGGTGGCATACTGTTTAGAAACTTGTTTCTTCAGTTAATGGTACATTTTGGAGAATTTTCCAAATACATATAGAACTTCTTATTCTCTCTTAACACTCGAATAGTATTGCTTGCCTGGATAAATCACAATTTATATAATTTATATGGATAGGCATTTAGGTGTATATAACTTTTGCTCTTTGAAGCAATGCTGTAACAGATAACCTATATGCATCTCATTTCCTTTGTTACTATATCCATCTCTAAGATAAATTCTCAGGATTGGAATTGCTAGGTCAAAAGATATGTGTATTTGTAATTGTGTTGCCTTTTACCAAATTGCTTTCCATCAAGATTAGATCAGTTAAAAAAAAAAAGAAAGAAAAGGTTGTATCAATTTACACACCCACTTGCAATGTATGAGTCACTTGAAAGTTTGATTCTTAATATAATCAGGTCATATCCCAATTGTTGGTAGAGACATTTTCATATTACCTACATGAAATTTGGTTTAGATTCTATTCTACATGGAAAAAGCCTTAAACTGTTTGTTTGTTTTGGTCTGAAAATAGGCCACAAAAGCACATATAAAACTCAATACTAAGAAGCTGTATCAAGCAGATGGGTATGCAGTGAAAGAACTATTGAAGATCACCTCTGTCCTTTATAATGCTATGAAGACCAAAGGGATGGAGAGCTCTAAAATAGGAGAGGACGATATCAGCAAATTCAAGTTTGATCTTGGCTCAAAGGTAAGGACAATGAACGGCTTGTAGTGAGGGATGAAATGTGTATTTCTCACTCTGAAATGGAACATGTCATATACTCATAGAACTACTTCTTTCCTTATCCCTTGAATGAGGGCAGTTTGTCAATTTTGTACTCATCAGCATTCGAATAAAAGCAGAAGTCATAATAAATTAATTCAACTATTTACTGAAAGCCTATTGCTAGTAAGGTAGGAGTAGAGCTAGCAGGAACAGACTCCTAGAGGACTAAGGAAATAGGAGGAAAGTCAGCTGTGAATGAATATTGAGAGTCGTTGCTGATGGTTTGATAATCAGAAAGAGACACCGGGGCCCTAGCTGGTTTGGCTCAGTGGATAGAGTGTTGGCCTGGTGACTGGAGGGTCCTGGGTTCGATTCCAGTCAAGGGCACATGCTCAGGTTCTATCCCCAGTAGGAGATCAGTGTAGGAGGCAGCCAATCAATGATTCTCTCTCATCATTGATGTTTCTATCTCGTTATCTCCCTCTCCCTTCCTCTCTGAAATCAATAAAAATATATTTTAAAAAAGAAGAGACACTGGGGATTTGTTGTTTAGGAGAGGGAGCATGAGCAGAGCAGGGAGATGTTTGTTTGGACTCTGAAAATTTAACATATTCAAGGAAGAAGAGGTGACATGCAAATCCTAAGAAAGAAGTTGCGCACAGGGCTAGATGCTAAATCGTCATCATCATCATCATCTTCATAGTAATGGCTGCCACCCTTGTGGGAGCTGGGTGCTATTGCATGTTAACTCATTTGAACCTCGTAGCAGTCATGTGAAGTGCAGTCTAAAGGCAGAGAATGAGGGGACAAAAGGGTTAACAGAAGGCATCAGGATGCTGCACTAGGAAATGTGTCCCTCAGATTGCCCCTCCCTGTCACTCACTACTGTAGGGGTCCCCTGTGGTGACCTAGTCCAAATAGGAAGCAGGTCAGTTGCATTTGACTTGACATTTGGGTTTTTAAGGAGACCTGAAGTTGCTCTAATTCGTACTTAGATCAGTGTTTCCTAAACTGGTATCCTCCGAGCTCTCTTCCACAGGATGTAAGGATATGTCTTGTGGAAAATGTCTTCTGTAGTCAAGTATTCTGACTGGAGGTAGGGGTTGGTATTAGACTGGTTTTTTTCTGAATGCCTATTAAAAACCTGTCACTGAGGTTCCTGTTTTTGATATTTTCCTTCCAGATTGCAGATTTGAAAGCTGCCAGGCAGCTTGCTTCTGAAATCACCTACAAAGGAGCATCTCTGTATGACTTGCTGGGAAAGGAGGTAGAATTGAGGGTAAGCAGTGCTTAGATAACTTAATTACTTTCTCAGCTAAGCAGATTTTCAAGATTTTCTTTTCTAATTCTTTTTGCCCCTGTTTTTCTGATTTTATTAAACTGTACCTGATTAAATGATATAATGTGTGAGAAAGTAATATATAGTGTATATAGTGTTTGTTGCTCTTCCTGCTTCAGTGGGCACTGGTCTGTTTTTTAATAACTCTGACTTCTAGTTCAGGAATGGCAAATACCAGTATGTGTCATGTTGCTGAGACTTTTCTCCTTTGTCCGTGTCATACGTTATTGATCTTGGTGCTTTTGTTGGTGAACTCAGCCTCAACATTCTTCTCAACAAAATCCTCTTCTGAGCCATGATGGTTCCCAAACCTTGCTGCCCAATGCAATCACCCAATGCAACTACGGATGCCTGGCTTTCCATTTTGATATCATTGGTATGAAATGTGACTTGGGCATTGGGGATTTTACAAGGCTTCTGTATGATTCTAACGCACAGCAAAGTTTGGAAACTAGTAATCTAGGCAGTCACTACCAATCAGTTAAAGTTAATGTTAACAGTTTAAGTTTACTTGCAATCCTATTCTAGCTAATGTCATTCAGGGAGTATGCTCCATCATGTTTAAGGAGCTATTTAAGAGTGTGTTTCTGGAGAACTTCCATAGAGCTCCTAAAGAGCTTTTAAACCACCTGATGTCCAGGTTGTCCCAGAAATCAATGAGTCAGAATGTCTGGGGGTGAGAACCAGGCATCAGGTTTGTAAAGATTTCCAGGTGATTCCAGAGTGCAGCAAAATTTGGGGCCCACTGGTTTAAGAAGAAATGGAGTATTATTTAGTTTTACCTGTAAGGATTTATGGCACTTAAGGACACATGCTCTCATCTAATGTTTTTAAATTAAATACATTTAATTCATTCCATTCCCATCATGTATGTCAGCCATGACCACTCTCTCACTTCCTTGCCTGTGTTCTGGCATTGCTGCTAAACTGTTATGGTATTTTTTCCTCTTGCTTTTCATTTCTGCCCAAGAGAGAAGACTAGAGTGGGAGACTTGGGTGCCAGGTCACCATTCCTGCTTTTGATATAGTGGCTGCCACCTGCTGAAGTGCAGTTGGCAGAACAAAACTTCCACTAATGTTTAATAGCTAATTTAGGTAACTAATGAGGCAACTTCAGGCTTTCACTGTTTTTTGTTTATAGAGTACATGTCTGTACGTGTTCATAACAGACCTAGAGACAAGAGCTGGTCACTTGCTATTTGTCAGTGGAATAGAGTGATGGCTTCATTGTGAGATTTTAGCACCTTTCCATAATGAATTGATGAAACAGTCAGTGGCTGAACTGTTGCCATGGAAGCCCTAAGACTCTTCTCAAATTCTGTGTACAGTCATGATCTGAGGAAGATCCCCTCGCCAGTATTTGTTTTTCATACACTCAACCAACATTCACTGAGGATCAAAACCAACCACAGACAAGGCACTGAGCCTTGAGTAAATCTTAATCCCTTCTCTTGATAAGTTTTCTACCTGTGGGGAGATGAGGTGCACTGTGGAGTAAAAGAAGCACAAGACAGAGTGTGATGAAGTGATTCAGGAATCTCATAAATGCATGCCCATTACAGTTCCATATCTCAGATGTTCCCAGTGTCGATTGGTCCATGATTAATGCTAGGGCCAGGGCAAAGGCCACTTTCCTCACTGGTTGCAGTTGTCAATGATAGTCAACTTAGAGGAACTTAATCATAAGAAAGATTGTAGACTTAAGACCAAGATGGCGGCATAGTTAAACACCTGAACTTGCTGCCTCGCACACCACATCAAAACTCCAACTAAAAGACAAAACGGATATCATCTAGAACAGCTGTGGGCAAACTACGGCCCACGGGCCGGATCCAGCCCGTTTGAAATGAATAAAACAATTGAAAAAAAAGACCGTACCCTTTTATGTAATGATGTTTACTTTGAATTTATATTAGTTCACACAAACACTCCATCCATGCTTTTGTTCCGGCCCTCCGGTCCAGTTTAAGAACCCATTGTGGCCCTCGAGTCAAAAAGTTTGCTCACCCCTGATCTAGAACCACAGGAAGGCTGGCTGAGTGGAAGTTCGACAACTAGAGGGAAAGAGAAAAGCGCATCTAGACTGGTAGGAGGTGCAGAGGTGCGGAAGAACGGAGGTACGGAGGCACGTGAAACGGGCTGGCAACTGTGTATGCTGTGGTCTTTTTCAATCAGGAGGGTGATACAAACTCCTTACTGCTCTGAACTCCAGTTCCGGGTGAGACTCTGGGGACCCAGACTCATACGGAGAGAAACTGGACTGTCTGGCATTGGACTAGAACATGAGGCAGATTTCTCTCAGAGGTGCTCACAGTATTCATTGTTCCTGTACGGGGCCACAGGACACAGAGACCCAGGGACCTATCGGGGCAGGGCCAATGGGCAACCATTGCTGTTTGCACCGCCCTGTGATTCCCTGAGACCATGCCCCACTCAATTTACAACCCCACCCAAGTTGTGAGCAGAGGCTTTTGCATATGAATGGCCTGGCCTTTTGCAACCTAACCTAACAAACTGCAGCTCGGTCAAAGAACCCCAGAGCTTCCAAAAGAAGGCCTAAGGCTCATCAGAAGCCTGCATTGCTTCACAGCTACGCCTCATCTAGGCACCTCCAAACCCCAAACAAAGGGGAGGAATCTGCAGATCTCTCTGTAGCTCCTGCTGGGTGGTCTCAGGCAGTGGCTGACTTTGCACCTCCTTGGAGATCCAAGAGCCAGTCTACCCAGTGGTCAAAGTGAAACCACACCAGGTTACAACTCTTCAGATTCGTAAGATATACACTCAGGGGGCAGACTCAGCACCAAAGCCCCACTGAAGCAAGTCCTGCCCCATAAGGGTATCTCCAGCACAGTAGTTCTCCTATTGTAGACACAACTGGTCCTCACAGCCAATTGACCTGGAGATCAATTCCTCCCAGTGATACCAACAGCAATCAAGGCTTAACTACAACAAAACTGTGCACACAGCCCACAAAGGGGTGCACCAAGAGCTTCCACCTCAAGTAACTGGGGAGACTGAGCCACTGGGCCCTATAGGACACCTAGCACAAAAAGCTACTCTATCAACATAGGGAAGCAGCCAAAATGCAGAGACAAAGAAACAGGTTACAAATGACAGAAATGGAGGAAAACAAACTACTAGATATAGAGTTCAAAACCATGGTTATAAGGTTACTCAAGAATCTTCTAGAAATCTCAGAGAAATTTAGTGAGACCCTCAAGGATATGAAAAAGGACCAATTAGAAATTAAGCAAACACTGACTGAAATAAAGAATAACATACAGAGATCCAACAGCAGACTAGAGGATCCCAAGAATCAAGTCAAAGATTTGAAATATGAAGAAGCAAAAACCACTCAACCAGAAAAGAAAAAAGAACCCAAAAATAAGATAGTGTAAGGAGCCTCTGGAACAACTTCAAGCATACCAACATCTGAATTATGCGGGTACCAGAAGAAGAGAGAGAGCAAGATATTGAAAACCTATTTGAAGAAATAATGACAGAAAACTTCCCCTACCTGGTGAAAGAAATAGACTTACAAGTCCAAGAAGCACAGAGAACCCCAAACAAGAGGAATCCAAAGAGGACCACACCAAGACACATCATATTTAAAATGTCAAGGGCAAAAGACAAAGAGAACATTAAAAGCAGCAAGAGAAAAACAGTTAGTTACCTACAAGGGAGTACCCATAAGACTGTCAGCTGATTTCTCAATAGAAACGATGCAGGCCAGAAGGGAGTGGCAAGAAATATTCAAAGTGATGAATAGCAAGAACCTACAACCAAGATTACTCTACCCAGCAAAGCTATCATTTAGAATTGAAGGTCAGATAAAGAGCCTCACAGTCAAGAAAAAGCTAAAGGAGTTCCTCACCACCAAACCAGTATTATATGAAATGCTGAAGGGTATTCTTTAAGAAGAGGAAGAAGAAGAAAAAGGTAAAGATAAAAATTATGAACAACAGAGTGACAACAAATACATATCTATCAACAAGGGAATCTAAAAATCAAATGAATAAAAAATCTGATGAACAGAATAAACTGGTGAATATAATAGAATCAGGGGCATAGAAAGGGAGCGGACTGACAATTCTCAGGGGGAAGGGAGAGTGGGGGGTGTGGGAAGAGACTGGACAAAAATCCAACACCAATGGATGAGGACAGTGGGGGGCGGGTAAGGGCATGGAGTGAGGTGGGAACCGGGTGGAAGGAAGCTATGGGGGGAAAAAAGAGGAACAACTGTAATAATCTGAACAATAAAGACTTATTTAAAAAAAAAAAAAGAAAGAAAGAGTGTAGAGGCTGGCAGGTGATTCAGACAGCAAGTTAAGCTGTACTTGGTTTGGGAGTCCCCTAAATAGAATGCAGGTAAAGAAACAAATTTAGGATTAATTAGGGATGGTAAGTTGCCCATGGTGCTATGGGGACCTGGGACCTGTAGCTGAAAAGGAGGCCTTGAGCACTGGAGAGAGGCCAGGTTGGCAGTACAATTACAGAGACATTTGTAGAAGGTGATGGTTGAAATGTTTTTGCATCAGAGATCCACGTTTTAATTAAACTTTTAGGAACCAGTCTCTAAGCTGTTTCTAGATCTGGAAATTGGTTTTTAGAACTCCTCTTCTGAAAATATATGTAGTTTTATTTCATTGTTTCCCATAGGAACTGAGAACAGAAGCAATTGCTAGACCTCTGGAAATAAACGAGACTGAAAAAGTGATGAGAATTGCAATAAAAGATATTTTGGTAAGATTACTTTGCTTTTATGTAATGTTTTTGTGCCTTGCCTTAAAAATATTGATTTCTGCCTTGGCCAGTGTGGCTCAGTGATAAAGGTCAGCCCGTGCACTGAAGGGTTGTGGGTTCGATTTCTGGTTAAGGGTAGGTACCTGGGTTGCAGTTTTGATCTCCAGCCCCGGTTGGGAGGCAACCAATTGGTGTGTCTCTGTCACATCAATGTTTTTCTCTCTCTCTCCCTCTCCTCTCTTCCACTCTCTCTAAAAATCAATAGAAGACATATCCTTGGGTGAGGATTAATTGATTTGTTGCCTCCATGAGACAGAACAAAAAGCCCTAGTTACAAAGAAGGATATGTTAGTAAGGAAATGAAAAATTTAGAGAACATGCTAGAATATTTAGCTCACTTACTTTTCCCCCTTATTATAAATACAAACAACTCATGTTACTAAAAGTTTGTCAATTTTAATAGTTTAATAATTCTATGAAATTTTTCAATTATTTTAATAAATAATGCCCTATTTTATGGGCACTTCATACTTTATTTAACCAATTCCTCATTGCTGTGCCTTAAATAATTTCTAGGTTTTCTTAATTCTATACAGTACTGTAATAGCATGATCACTGATCAATTGTTATCTGCTCATTCATTTGGAAGGCAGATAGTGGGGGGCATTCTAGACTCAGACTGTTTTGGGTTTGAATCCCACCATGTGATCTTAGGCAAGTTTTTAACCTGTCTGTGCCTCACTTTCCTGATCTGTAAATGGGGAGAATGGCCACATAGGGTCCTTTGAGCATTCATTATAACTGTGTGTCATACACGTCTCCGGCATAAAGCAGGTATTTAGTCATTATTAGGATTCATTTTATTCAGTAGACACAGGCAGGGATAGGCATAAAACAATTTGCTGAGAGTTGTACAACATTCTCAGATTGATAGGTTTTTATAAGACCCTGTTATAGCCCAGCTGGCATGGCTCAGTGGTTGTGCGTTGACCCATGAACCAGGAGATTGCGGTTCGATTCCTGGTCAGGGTATATGCCTGGGTTGTGGGCTCGATCCCCATTGTGGGATGTGGAGGAGGCAGCCAATCAATGATTCTCTCATCATTGATGTTTCTATCTCTCTCTCCCTCTTCCTTCCTCTCTGAAATCAATAAAAATATATTTAAAAAAAGAGACCCTGTTATAAAATGGTAATGCTGCCTGGGAGACCCAGCATGGGGCTCCAGAGCCTCAGCAGGGTAAGAAGGGGGATAAGAAGTGTAAGATCTTGTTGTGCCAGAACAAGGAAGTGCTCCAAGAATGAAAGGGACCTGTCAGAAGGACACAGAACCAGCTTGAGAAGGCTTCCCCTGGCCAAACTAGGGACAGTTTAAGACCAAAATAAATAAATAATAGTATAGTAATGGATTATAGACCATTGAGTGAAATGGGAGATGATGGGTTCTCACTGATATAAAAAAACAAGCGAATATATTGACAGCTAGTTTTTCATATAGTTTCAAAGTAGCTCTCCAGTCCTAGCTGGTTTGGTTCAGCGATTAGTTAGAACATTGGCCTATGGATTGAAGGGTCATGGGTTCAATTCTAATCAAGGGCACGTACCTTGGTTGCAGGTTCAGTCCCTGAACCTGGTCAAGGTGTGTGCAGGAGGCAACTGATGGATGTGTTTCTCTCACATTGATGTTTCCCTCTCTCTGTCTCTCCCCCTCCCACTCTCTCTAAATATCAATGGAAACTATATCCTCTGGTATTAACAAAAAACAACAAAACACAAAGTAGCTTTCCACAAAATACAATTAATTACAAAGGGGAAAAGAGTAACTTCAAATGAGATTCCTGACAGACACCCCTTAAATCAAGTGATCAAAGTGAACATCACTGGTAGTGGGACAGTTCAAAATTATGCACACATGATATGATGTAGCCATATCTGTGCTATTCCTGCTAAAGATTCATAACCTGAAGCTAATCAGATAAAGACAAATTGGGGACATCCTATAAATTATCTGGCTCGTACTCTTCAACAGTGAAAAGGTCCTTCCAGACTGAATGAAGCTAATGAGACACGATAACTAAATGCCAGGGTGACCTCTGTCTGCTGTTAAGGCTTCATGGGGACAAACTTGGGTGGGTGTGAGGGTTAAATGGCAATAGTGCATCAGTGTTCATTTTCTGTTCTCATGATTGTATTGTGGTTCTGTAGGAGAAAGTCCTTATTCATAGGAAATACACACTAAAGTAGCTAAAAGTGATGGGGCATCAGGGTAAGCAATTCACTCATCTCGGTCCAGAAAGAACTGCTTTGTGTTATACTCCAGCTGTTCGTAAGTTCATGATTGTTTCTAAATTTAACAAAATTAATATGATAATATTCTTGTGCTTGTCATTGTTCTGGCTGAATCAATTTAATATGGCATTTAGCACTATGTATATATCAAAAAATAGAGCAGCCAGATGAGGGCACAGTCTATTACTTAGTGAACACCTTTTAAGATGTTATTTCAGCCCGCTGGTTGAGTATTGACCTATGAACCAGAAGGTCAAGGCTTGATTCCCAGTCAGGGCACATGCACAGGTTGCCGACTTGATCCCCTGTAGGGGATGTTCTCTCATCATTGATACTTCTTTTTAAAAATTTTTTTATAGATTTTCTTTTTTTTTTTTTTAACATATTTTTATTGATTTTTAAGACGAAGAGAAAGGGAGAGAGAGAAACATCAATGATGAGAGAATCATTGATCAGATGCCTCCTGCACACCCCACACTGGGGATAGAGCCCACATCCTGGGCATATGCCCTGACTGGGAATCAAACTGTGACCTCCTGGTCCATAGGTTGATGCTCAATCACTGAGCCATGCCAACCAGGCTCATCATTGATGTTTCCATCTCTCTGTTCTTTTCCCTTCCTCTCTGAAATCAATAAAAATATATTTTTAAAAAAGAAAAAATAGCCCTAACTGGTTTGGCTCAGTGGATAGCGCATCGGCCTGCGGACTGAAGGGTCCCAGGTTCGATTCCAGTCAGGGGCGTGTGCCTTGGTTGCGGGCACTTCCCCAGTGGGAGGTGGCTGATCGATGTTTCTCTCTCATCGATGTTTCTCTCTCATCGATGTTTCTAGCTCTCTATCCCTCTCCCTTCCTCTCTGTAAAAAATCAATAAAAATATATTGAAAAAAGAAAAAATATATTATTTCAAAATACAACAAAATAAAAAATAAGCAGATGGGACTACGTCAGGCTAAAGAGCTTTTGCAGGCCCTTGCTGGATAGCTCAGTTGGTTAGAGCATCATCCTGATGTGCCAATGTTTCAGGTTCTATCCCCAGTCAGGGCACATACACGAATCAACCATGAAAGCATAAATAAGTGGAACAACAAATGAATGTTTCTCTTTCTCTCTTTCTCTCTCTCCCCTTCTCCCTCCCTCCCTCCATTGCTCTCTCCTCTCTCTAAAAGAAAACAAAGAATCCCCCAAATTTTAAAAAACATTTTTGCTCCACAGGGGAAACCATCAACATAACAATAAGGCAACCTACCTGAACGGGAGAAGTTATTTGCAAGTGGTATATTGGGGTTAATATCCAAAATATATAAAAAACTCATAAAGCTCAATATAAAAAGAAATCCAATTTAAAAATGGGGAGAGGATGCCCTAGCTGATTTGGCTCAGTGGATAGAGCGTCAGCCTGTGGACTGAGGGGTCCCTGGTTCGATTCCAGTCCAAGGGCACATGACCAGGTTTGCGGGCTCGATCCCCAGTAGGGGGTGTGCAGGAGGCAGCCTATCAGTGATGATCTCTTATCATTAATGTTTCTATCTCTCTCTCTCCCTTCCTCTCTGAAATCAAAAAATATATTTAAAAATAAAATAAAATAAAAATGGGAAGAGGACCTGAATAGATATTTCTCCAAAAATGACATCCAGATAGCCTGAATAGACACATGAAAAGATGCTCAGTGTCACTAATCATAAGGGAAATGCAAATCAAAACCACAGTGAGATATCACCTCACATCTGTCAGAATGGCTCTTATCCATAAGTCAACAAACAAGTGTTGGCTGATATGGAGAAAAGGGAACTCTCATCCACTGTTGGGATTATAATTTGTACAACCACTATGGAAACATGGAGATTCCTCAAAAAATTAAAAATAGAACTACCATATGACCCTGCAATTCCACTTCTGGGTATTTAGCCAAAGAAATTGAAAATGCTTATTTGAAAAGATACAGCACCCTATGTTCATTGTAGAATTATTTACAGTAGCCAAGATATGGAATCAACATAGGTGTTCATCAATAGACAAATAGATTAAAAAGGTATTTTATACACACACACACACACACACACACACACACACACACACAATGGAATATGACTCAGCCATAAAAAGAACGAAATGTTGCCATTTCTAACAGGGATTGACCGAGGGTGTTATGCTAAGTGAAATAAATCAGACGGAGAAAGACAAATACCATATAATATGTGGAATCTAAAAAACAAAACAGATACTGAGAACAGTCTGATGGTTGCCAGATGGGAGTGAGGCTGGG
Source organism: Myotis nattereri (assembly GCF_964212035.1). Classification (NCBI taxonomy): domain Eukaryota; kingdom Metazoa; phylum Chordata; class Mammalia; order Chiroptera; family Vespertilionidae; genus Myotis; species Myotis nattereri. The sequence continues at coordinate 100,244,927 of NC_138079.1, read as the reverse complement.
GGGCTGGGCAAAAAAGGTGAAAGGGATAAGAAGTGCAGGTTGCCAATTACAGAAATAGTCATGGGAATGTAAAATACAACATAGGGAATATAGTTAATAATATTGCAACTACTATGAAAGATGCCAGGTGGGTACTAGACTTATTGTGGTGAACACTTCATAAGGTATACAAATGTATATTGTAACTTGAAACTAATATAACATTGTATGTCAGCTATAATTGAAAAATAAAATGTTAAAGTTTATGTTTTAAAAATATATCTTTTCATTATTGGAAAATATCCATGACATTTGATAATTCTAAAAACAAAAACATAATAACAAGGATACTTAAAAGGGGTTATGAAATACAGGCCATCTATATTTCAGAAAACTAGGGAAATTGTGTTTATGACATTGATTTTTCTTATTTGAGGAATAGCTACCTTTTAAAAAATCATTTTTGTTTTTGAGGTCAGGTAAATTCACTAGATTTTAATCTGACTTTGATTCAGAGAAATAGTTGTCATCGACTTGGGGTTATTTTTTCAGAAAGGAGACTCACCTTGTCTTCCTATGAGATTGAACTCATATCTCTGCTGTATTTTTTATAAATATTTTTTAAATTTTTCAGTTACAGTTGATGTACAGTATTACATCTGAAAACTGTAATTAGACATTTATATAATTTATGAAGTAATCACTAATACCCACCTGACATCATGAGTTATTACAGTATTATTGACTATGCTAGAGGCCTGTTGCACGAAGAGATTCGTGCAATAGGCCTTCCCTTCCCTGGGCTGCCGGCATCGGTTTTCTTCCAGCATCCGGGACCCAGGCCTTCGCTTTTGCCCAGAGCCTTCTGTCTTCGCTCCGCCGCTTTGTGCCTACATATGCAAATTAACCACCATTGTTGTTAGGTTAATTTGCATACTCTCCTGATTGGCTGGTGAGTGTAGCAGAGGGATGGTCAATTTACATGTTTGTCTATTATTAGGTAAGATTCCCTATGCTGTACTTTACATCCCCATGACCATTCTGTAACTACCAATTTGAACTTTTTTATAAAAAACATATTTTTATTGATTTTAGAGAGAAAGGGAAAGGGAGAAAGAAAGAAACATCAATAATGAGAATCATAGATTGGCTGCCTCCTGCACTCCTCCTACTGAGGATTGAGCCTGCAACCAGGCATGTGCCCTGACTGAAATCTAACTGTGACCTCCTGGTTCACAGGTCGATGCTCACCACTGAGCCCACACCGGCCGGGCCCAATCTGTGATTCTTAATCCCTTTACCCATCCCTCCAACCCACCTCCCATCTGGCAACCATCGAAATGTTCTCTGCATCACCCTAGCTGGTTTAGCTCAGTGGATAGAGCATCAGTCTATGGACTGAAGGGTCCCAGGTTTGATTCCAGTCAAGGGCACATTCCTGGGTTGTGGGCTCGATCCTCAGTAGGAGGAGTGCAGGAGGCAGCCAACCAATGATTCTCTCTCATCATTGATGTTTCTATCTCTCTTTTCCTCTCCCTTCCTCTCTGAAATCAATAAAGATTTTTTTAAAGAATGTTCTCTGCATCTATGAGTCTGTCTTCTGCTTATTCATGTTTCTTTTTTAGGTTTCACATAAAAGTGAAATCATAGGGCATTTGTCTTTTTGTCTGACTTACTTAGCACAATACCCTCTAGGTCAGTGGTCGGCAAACTGCGGCTCGCGAGCCACATGCGGCTCTTTGGCCCCTTGAGTGTGGCTCTTCCACAAAATACCGACTTCTGCACATGGGCCACGAAGTTTCAGTTACACTGTACGTGCACGCCTGCACGTGGTATTTTGTGGAAGAGCCACACTCAAGGGGCCAAAGAGCCACATGTGGCTCGTGAGCCGCAGTTTGCCGACCACTGCTCTAGGTCCATCCATGTTGTTGCAGAGGCATGGTTTCATCCTTTCTATGGCTGAGTCATATTCCATTGTGTATACGCACCATTTCTTTTTAAATATATTGATTTTTACAGAGAGGAAGGGAGAGAGAAACATCAATTGGCTGCCTCCTGCACACCCCACTGGGGATGTGCCCGCAACCAAGGTACATGCCCTTGACTGGAATCGAACCTGGGACCCTTGAGTCCACAGGCCAATGCTCTATCCGCTGAGCCAAACCAGTTAGGGCGCACCATTTCTTCTTTATCCATTCATGTAGTGATGTACATACTCTTAGGTTTCTTCTGTATCTTGGCTATTGTAAATAATGCTGCAATGAACATATGGATGTATATGTCTTTTGTTTTTTGTTTGTTTGCCAAGATGGGGTTCTCCCCTCCCTCCCTGGGAGAGAGAGAGAGGGAGAGGGAGAGGAAAGAAAAAAAGAGAGAAACATCGATGTGAAAGAGACACATTGATTGGTTGTCTCCCGCATGTGCCCTGACAAGGGCCAGCGATGTAATCTGCAACTGAGGTACATGTCCTTGACTAGGAATCGAACCCATGACTCTTTGGTACACGGACTGGTGCTCTAACCACTGAACACACTGGCCAGGGCTATATCTTTCATATTTACTAGTAGTGTTTTGGGGGGATAAATACCCAGAAGTGGAATTGCTGGGTCCTTTTTTTTTTATATCTTATAACCTTTGTTTTAAAGTCTATTTTGTTCGGTAAAAATATTGCTACTTCAGCTTTACTGATGATTGTTCTGTAGTTCAGTTGTAATTTTTTTTTTTTAAGTTGAGTTTACTAGGGAAATATCAGAGGCAAACACCGCAAGTGACAGAAAGAAAAATCTGAAAATGTCCCTTCAAGCCAAGTGGAGACCTGGTCTTGACTCCCCATAAGGACAAAAAACTGGTAGATTAGCAACAACATTCTCTGGCAGCCACCTTGCCAGGGCATGAGTCTCTCAACCAGGACTGTCTGCTACCTCCCAACAAAGGTAGGGAGGAGAAAAGACTGTCTATAGAATCAATGCAGAGGCAATGAGAACTGTAAGGAAAATCTGAGAGAGAGAGAGAGAGGGAGGGAGAGAGAGAGAGAGAGAGAGAGAGAGAGAGAGAGAGAGAGAGAGAGAGAGAGAGATGGGGAGGACCTTAATAAAGAGTCCCAGGCTTTTGGCTCCGAGTGCCTCAAATACATTGACAAGTAGTTTTACAAAATGTTACTGAAAAGGTAAAATGCCTAATGTTTTCAAGAGTTCCCCTGGACTTCTCCCCACATGCCATATCACACTGCCAGATGAACATGGCAGAGCCCAAAGGCCATTTTTGAAGAAAGAAAAACAAGAATAAGCCCTGTTGCTCTTTTAAGGAGAGAGAAGTGGAAGGCTGCTGGGACCTTTCCCACATAGGCCTGTATTCTGTAAAGCAACTTCCTTCCCAGCAGCAGTCTGGCACAGTCCTAGGTGAGGGTCTCACCTTTTGTCACCCTTGCTTCAATGTACTCTATTCTCCGTTCAAGGGCTGTCAATTTCTCATTTAGTGTTGCAAGTCTTGAATGACAAGACATATTGAACAAGTTGAGAAAGTCCACGATTTTCTTGATGCTGCTTGTGATGATTTCAATGTACTCCCGGTTCGCCCAGTCCTGGTGAATTTCCCGCTGCACAGGATCCTCTTGTCCCGCCATGGCCGCCACCTCAGGCCAGTTGTAATTTTTTTTAAAAAATATATTTTTATTGATTTCAGAGAGGAAGGGAGAGGAAGAGAGAGAGAGAAAAACATCAACAATGAGAGAGAATCATTGATCGGCTGCCTCCTGCACACCCCACACAGGGGATTGAGCCTGCAACCCAGGCATGTGCCTTTGACCGGAGTCGAACCCAGGACCCTTCAGTCCATAGGCTGATGCTCTATCCCAGCGGTTCTCAACCTGTGGATCGTGACCCCTTTGGCGGTCGAACGACCCTTTCACAGGGGTCGCCTAAGACCATCCTGTATATCAGATATTTACATTACGATTCATAACAGTAGCAACATTACAGTTATGAAGTAGCAATGAAAATAATGTTATGGTTGGGTCACAACATGAGGAACTGTATTTAAAGGGCCAGAAGGTTGAGAACCACTGTTCTATCCACTGAGCCAAATGGGCTAGGGCAGTTCAGTTGTAATTTTGATGTGGTTGTGAAAGGATTTGAGTACCTATGCTGCCATATTGACCTGAAGTTTTCTGCTAGGGTTTTTAAAGCACTTGCAGCAAATGGATGGTTAGTGATATTTTCATGAAAGCATCTTGGAAATGGTTAGGTGTTTCAGACAAAAATAACTTAACTATAAATTCATTATCAATGAAAGTAGTTGCTTCCAAATACACACTGTCTCTGTGAGTTGTGGAGAGTGCCTGGTCTCCGTAGGTGGTTTTTTTGTATACCCCATAGCATTTCAGAGACCTGCAGTGTGCTAGTATGGTACACTGCACATGTGCACAGTATTGGAGGGGAGAGCCTCATCTTGGCAGAGTCAGAGAGCCCGAACTTGGGGAGGCAGTTCCACACTTGGCTGGTTGTATTTCAGACATTATTCCTAATATGGCAGGTTGCTCTAATACATAGGCCCCAACCTAGCCAGCTTCCCAGACAACACAAGTGTGAAGACACACTGCGTTTACCTGGACTACCACTGCTTCACATGAACTTGCTTTTACAAAAGGACAGGGAGGCCTGTAGTTTTCATCAGTGATCTTTCATCCCCTTGACTTTCTTACTCAGCCCCCCTTGCCCAGGAGCCTCTGTCCCACTGCTGCCAAGGCACCCGCCCAGTGGCTGGTTTACACTGCGTGAGGCAGCCACTTTCTGTCTGACTTCACAGAGTGGTTTCTCTGTTTCTTACAGTCTGGCCAGGGAGAGAAAAAAAGGAACTCTCTCAATCCCAGCAGGCAGGGACCAGCTAATGTTTCTTTTTGTCCCCTCCTAAATAAAGCCATACTTGTGTGTGCCTACAGGGATGGGCAAAAGTAGGAAAGAACTCTGTGCCAAAATGTGCTTGAATATAGCAAATAGACTACAAGAATGTGTAAATACTGAAGGCCAGCAATTTGAGCACTTGCAAGATTGTACCTAAGTGCACTGTGCCATTGTGACATTCTTTTGAGTTAATAAAGCTATTGTAATCATCACAGCCTGTATATCTTTTTCCATATGAACAACTGTAAACCTACTTTTGCCTACCCATGTACATTCTAGAAGTCAGATATTTGTAACTATGGGAGTAGCCTGAACAAGATGTAAATAAAAGCAGACTAACAATTCAGAATGATATGTGACCAGTTTATAAACAAGTGAGCAGGCCAGATCTCGGCCCTCTCTCCACTCTGCTTAGGACACTGTTCTTTCCATCTTTATTTGTTTCCCTGGACAGAAACACCTTCTTCTCATGGGGAAAAAAAAGAATAATAATGTTGTCTGGGCCTATGTGATGTTCCCCCTGGGAACAGTTGGTTACATAATGACTTGAGGGAAGGTTTGCTCTGTTTGCTTACTTTTGTTTTTGTTTAGCATGGTATTGGCTGTGCCTGAGGATTTGAGAAATTCCACTCTTCCAACCTTCCAAGTTGGAGGTCCTTATTGGGACATTGTCACATTCATTTCCTATTAAATGTAGGCTCAGGTTCAGAAGACGAAAGACCTGCTCAATAACGTGGCCTCTGACGAAGCTAATTTAGAAGCCAAAATTGAAAAGAGGAAATTAGAACTGGAAAGAAACCGGAAGCGACTCCAGACTCTGCAGAGTGTCAGGTAGATATGAACACCCAAAGCATGAGTGGAAAGCTGTCTTTGAAAGTTCAAACAGATTGAGAGAATGTATTGTCAGTGATATGAACCCTTCAGGCAGTGGAAGAAGCCTTGAATAAGGCTATCTCTACTACAGAATGTACTTGTGTTGCTTGTTCAAACAAGTACACCACTAAACTCATTCTCTTTACTGCTTTCAGTATGTCTGGAAAACTGCTTAATTCTTGAACTTCCATTCAGTTTTTATAGCTTCTTGGAATTTAAGGCGAAGTAAGTAAATCCAGATGGTAAAAGTTATACAAGACTTCGTCTTCTAAGATCTGTGCCTTGCCATAAATTAGGTGGAAACAAGCATACTTTCATTTCTTGGTTTAAGTAGACTTAGACTTTTATTTCCTCACCAGTAAATTCATCTTTCTTCTGACTTTCCCTCACTGAAAGTATGTTTTCCAGGGAATATAGATAGATGATAGTGGTGCAAAACACCTTCTAAGTCATTGGAGCCTTTCAAGCATGTTCTTCATATTTTTTGGAATCTCTCTCTCTCATTTCCTTCCCTCCTCCCTCTCATTTTGTACCCTCCTTCCCTTGCTGTTATTTTTGTTGTTGTTCCTTCCCCCATGTCACTACTCTTTCTCCCTTTCAGTGTCCTTTTGTTTTTCTTGCTTTACTCCTTCCCCTGTTGAGCAGCACCTGCTCTAAATGTGTCTTGCTCTTTTGAGATACTGGTGACTACAGTCTAGCTACTGCCCTAGATCTGTGGGGAGGCAGCACCTGGGGACAGCAGCCAGTTATTCAGGGAACATCAAAGGCTTCCTCCCAGCCCAGGGACCTCGCCTGTTCTGCCTCTAGAATCAGGGCCACCAGGTAGACTTGTCTCATTAAAAAGTTCTGCCTTTCAAGCGTTAATTCATTTTTGTTAAGCCTTAAATCCTTTTAATAGAAAGGTGTCTGTTTTGCTTTAGTACAAAAGGTTATAAAATTGTTTTTTAGTTTATCTGTTTATATTTTTAAAAAGAACAGATTTTCCCTTTAATAAGAAAAACGTAATTTAGCAAACCAGTTGAAATAGCTTTTTATGTTATGGTTTTAGTTTGCAATTTTATATTGTTTAAAAACTTTAATTTATAGCCACCTACATTTCCCTTTTTAGGTTAAATTTTGGCACAGCAAAGTATTATGCCCAACCTAGATAATGCATATATTTAATTTATTAATTTTGACATATGTGTATGGTATATGCTAATTTTTACACTGTTTATTGAAATCTATGGCATATCAAGTGAGAAAAAAGACTGCAGAGCTTCATTTAAGACAGCAGTTTTTAACTTCATCTCATCGCACAAGTAAACTACTGAAATTCTGTGGCACACCAAAAATATATTTTTTGCCAATCTGACAAAAAATAGGTATAATTTTGATTCATTCATACCAGATAGCTCTTATTGTGTTGGCTGTTGTCAATTTTCTTTTATTTGACAATCTAAGGGAAAAGAGGTCAGTGCCTCTGATTAAATAGTCAAGTATTGAATGTTTTAAAAATTCTTGTGGCACAACAGTGTTGAAATCGCTGATTTAAGGTAATAAACTTAATGTTTATTAAAAAATGTGTCAACATAAGAATTGTTGTGAGTTTATTTGAGCCAAAGTGTCCACAAATGCCAGGAAGTAGAATCTCAACAGATTGAGATAATGCTCCAGAGAAAGGCAGTTTTGCACCTTGTTTTATGCATTACAATCAAAAGAGGAGACGTATGTGGGTGACATGAAGTCCATTGGTGATAGATTAGGGAGGCAAGAGAAAGGCAAAGTGGGAAAACCTCTGGGATTGGATAGAAAGTAAAACGATAGACACTCACTTCTTTTACTTAGGTGGGTGCAGGATAGTTAACAGTCAACAATTAATTCAACAATGAGGGGATTTATGGTCTCCGCAGCGTGTACCTGTGCTTTGAAGGGTCTGGAAAAAGGAAAATTACTTTGACATTCCAACAATATGTTATCATAGATGCAAAAAGACAGTAGACCGGCTCAGTTAAGGTAAAGATTAACCTTTGTCAGGGAAGATACTGGCCACCATTAATTGCTTTTAGTTGAAATATTTTAATTTCAGACCCTGCTTTGTGGTTACTTTAGGAGTTTGCAAGGCTGCCACACAGGCCTTCCCTGAACTAATTAGGTTAGCATGTGGCCCTTTTTCATCCATCAGTGCATTCCTATATGTATCTACTAGAGGGCTGGTGCACAAATTCATGCATGGGTAGGGTCCCTTGGCCTGGCGGGCAATTGAGGCCCATCAGGGGGGCCGGCCAGCAGGGGGGAGGGACCGTGGGAGTTTGGCTGGCCGGTCCCCTAATTGGGTCCAATGGAGGGGCTGGATGAGGGGGAGGGACCTTGGGAAGTTGGCCAGCTGGTGGGGATGGGGGCGGGGCCGCAGGAGATTGGTTGTGGGAGCGCACTCACCATCAGGGGGCAGCTCCTGCATTGAGCGTCTGCTCCTTGGTGGTCAGTATGTGTCAAAACAACTGGTTAACTGGTCGTTCTGGTTGTTTGGTTGTAAGGGTCATTTAGGCTTTTATATATATAGATGTATAGAAAAGTCTGGAAGAATGTATATGAAATATTAAGTGCTTATACCTAGTGATGGGATTATGAGTAATTTTTATTTTATTTATACTTCCAGCATTATTTCAAGTTTTTATAAAAATCACATCTTTTTTTGATGAAAAAAGTATGTACATTTTTGGGGGGAGGGAAGAGAAAAGGGGAAATTAGCTTCAAGCTGTTGTAGAGCTGTGAAGCATTTCATCCAGTTAATTCAAGGCTTTTTAAAGAAAGCCATGACAGAATATGAAACTCTGAATACCAATTTCAAATTACTGTATATCGATTAATCTTTCACTTTTTATTTCATTTGATTATTTTAGGCCAGCCTTTATGGATGAATATGAGAAGATTGAGGAAGAATTGCAAAAGCAGTATGACATTTATCTGGAGAAATTTCGAAATCTAGCTTATCTGGAACAGCAACTCGAGGATCATCATAGGATGGAGCAAGAGAGGTTTGAGGTAAGTGCTTAGCCCATTCTTCTGCACAGACCATTCTTTCTGGTGTGTTACTTTGTACTTGTTGACAAATCAGTTTGTAAATATCATTGTGAAAAAAATGCCAGTGAATGTTTGATATTAGTTTATTAAGCTAATCTTTGATATTATTTTATCATCAGGGTTTGGTCAATTAGGACTGCAGACAGGGCTAGCATGTGACCTGTGCAGTCACATAAGACAGCTCAGAAGAGCCTGTGCTTGCTTTAATGCTCTGCTGTTGCCATCTTGAATAAATTTAACAGCATTCTTTTTTTTTTTTTTAGTTGATTTCAAAGAGGAAGGGAGAAGGAGAAAGAAATAGAAACGTCAGTGATGAGAGAGAATTATTGATTGGCTGCCTACTGCGTGCCCCCTGTTGGGGATCGCGATTGCAACCCGGGCATGGGCCCTGACCGGGAATCAAACCGTGACCTCCTCTTTCATAGGTTGACGCTCAACTATTGAGCTGCACTGGCCAGGCTCCTTAATAATTTTTAAGTACATTTTACTTTGTACTGAGTTCCACAAATTATGTAACTTCTCTTACTTAAAGGTTTTCAAGCCCTGGTTAATTGAATCACCCGAACTAGCTTATCAAAGACTGCTTTATACAGAGAAATCACGGTGGGTTATTCTATGTCAGGAGCCTTTCATCCCAGTATTTAAGGCCATTTAGGAAGGAGTATTGCAAATCCTCCTTCAGCATGTATTAATAAATACGGAATTCAGAGCAAAGGAAGTTGGACCAAGTTGCTCTCCCTTTTTGAATATCCTTAGGGATATTTCTGTTTAACACAAGAATAGTCATTTAGAATCTATGTTCATGGTAAAACTAGTCTACAATCTCCCTTTCTTACATTGTCCCTGACAGCTTTTGGTATAAAGGTTATGCTAATCTTCTTATAAACCTGGGTGTTTGAATTAGTTGGAACTATTTTGCTCTCCAGGAGGGCTGGCTGGGAGTAACTACCACATTCACATGGACATGTTTATCTTGACAAGGACCCTATTGCTGACATTACTGTATGGCAGAGGCAGGCAGTGGAGAGAGCCTGGAGTCCAGGATATTTTAAACATAGATGCCTGGGAAAGAAAAATAAAGGCCATGAAAATAAACTGACTATTTTGTACTATCTCCTGGGGCCACCCCTGGGTTCAGAGAGTGTATTGAAGAACATGCTTCAGGCTGCATGTTCTTCTTTCAACAAGTACTTACCCTTTTTTTCTCCTATGGTCACATCTACTCTCTGTCCTTTTAATACCCGGCCCCTCAAAATATCTTATGCATGAAATGCAGTGCTTTTTAAAAAAACGTTTATAGCATCAACAAAATTTTAAAGGCTAATTTCCTCTCCCATTATTGTTTTGACAATAATCAGGGCCACATTTGTGACCTAACTGAAATACTAGCTTGCTTTTAATCCTCTAGGAATTAAAACCAGTATTTTATTTCTTTTCCCATCCTGATCAGTCCCACCATTTAGTGTCTTTCAGGGCTTGAATTGTGCAGGACAGAAAAACAATAAAATTATGCTTTACTCTTCCTAGAGTAAGAGGCCTGTAGTGCCCATATATCTATGCAGGCGCACATGATGGGTATTTTATTGTGTCATTCAGTTTTCTTCAGAGTTATTGAGGTGTAGTGGGAGGAGCACTGGTTTGGAGGCCAGTCAGGCCCATTTTAGGTCCATTGTGACCTGTCCGGGAGCCTCCCTTTCCATAGGGCTGCTGGGTGATTATAGAGAGAAAGGGTATCAGGTCTCCCAACTGTAGTAGTATCTCAGGCAGTGTTCGTTCTCTTCCCCTTCTTTTTTATTTTGTTTTTTATTTTGTTAATCCTTATCCGAGGATATTTTTCCATTGATTTTTAGAGAGGCAGAGAAAGAAAAACATCGATGTGAAAGACACACATCAATTTGTTGCCTCCCACATGCAACCTGACCAGGGCCATGGATCAAGCCTGCAACCTAGGTTACATGCTCTGCCCTTGACCAGAATCGAATTCAGGACCCCTCAGTCTGCAAGCCCATGCTCTATCCACTGAGCCAAACTGGCTAGGGCTCTTCCCCTTCTTTTGGTTTAGATTTTTTTCTGGTTCTGTATCACAAACTTAGCAGTATTTACTCGAATGATAAAAAATAAAATGTCCAAAAAAGTCATCTCTTCTGTATCTTGTTTTTTCTGTTCCATAGGAAGCCGAAAATACTCTCCGTCTGATGCAGAACAAGCTGAAGGAAGAAGAAAAGCGACTACTCAAGAGTGGAAGTAAGTCTATACTTTTTTTTTTTTTATTCTGGAGTAGCCTTTTTAGCATTGAAAAATTTATATGTATATTTTATTTCTTTTCAAAAGGCAATTTTCTCACAACTTTTATATCTGGTACCATTTTATTTCAGTCAAGAGCTCAAGAAACTGGTTTAAATTACATAACATTTAAAGCACATTTGGTTTTTTATGCCAACTAAAATAGTGTTTTCCTCTTTCTAAACGATAGTTGAAATATATATAATATATAATTATAAAAGAAAAATTTGTCGTGGAGGTCTGTAGAGTTCCTTATTTTAGGGCAGATTGTTGGAAAACAAGCAACATAATGAAGTGTAAGTGAATAGATCACTTGCTTAACCCCCCATCCCACACACCCATCGTTAGCAGAGCTATCATCTATAGAGAAATGGGAGTTACCTCTATAGAAGATCTAGATTCTGGGAAGGAATGTCCTCCATGGCTGGTTAGCATAGTTCACCCATGAACTAACTTCACCAAGGTGTCAGGTCAGCCTCAGGAGCTATAGCAGCACATGATCTTCCTGCTGAATTGGTGGCTTTGTCTCATAGTGTTACTTCTTGCCCTTTTTTCATGATGATATATTTTATTCTCCCATGCTTGAAGATAGTATACCTGGGACATCAGGCATGCTCCTTCTGTCTTTCTTGTCTCTCTCTTATTTTGCACTTGGTCTGTGCCTCTCCAGAATCTCAGGGAATTCTGGAAGGAGAATAGGAACTGCTGGGAAATCCTCTTGGGTAAGGTTAGGAAATTCCAAGGGCCTCTCTAGCCAAAGCAGCCCCTTGCCTTTATGGTTCCAGGTCAGCCAGGAGAGCCCGAAGCTGCCCTAAGTGATAAGACTGCATGGAATTTATCCCCACCTGGGAGGCCTGGCACAGGTAAGAGCTCTGGTTGGTTGGCTGTATCCTGCTCTGCCCCAGGCCAGCACATTAAGACCTTTCTCACTTACCTTGGTTTGTTCTTCTGAACTCAGATTTTCATTTTGTGACCCATAGGTTTGGGATCTCTTGAAGGCAAAGATTCTTAGAAGCATGTGTGATTTAATAATTTCAGAAAAATTTCCAATTTAAACCAGCTTAATGAAGGATAGCACTTAATTAGCTTGGAGTGGACAAAGAAGTTAGGAAAATATTTATGAAGGACCATTCTCATTTCTACTCACCCTAAGGTTCTTTGCTTTCTTTGCATATGTGGGAACATTGCCCAGAATATTGGGATCAGAGAAGAAATATATAAAGGCAGACTCTATGAATTTTTCTCCATCTGTGAAAGATTCCTCCAAATAGAAAAATACAATAGTACATAGACATGAAACAAGAGCAAGAATTAGTAAAACCTAAGAGCTGCAAGAGATCATCTTGTTCAGGCCACTCTTCAGGGAGCTGATTCAACCTAGCAAAGCATTATTAAGTATCTGGGTGCTAAGGATTCATGAGTGGATAAAAGATAGGGATCCTTGCCCTAACTGATCTCACATGTTAGCAGTATACTAGCAGTGTGCTAACATACTAGGAGACACATAGTAAGCAAGCTGTATGGAGAAGGTGAAAAATGCCATGGGGGAAATGCAGAGTAGGGTACAAGGAATAGGGAAGGTGACAGAATTGCTGCTTTAAATAGGGAGTTAGGCCTCACTGAGGGGATGCTATTTCAGTAAAGACTAAATCAGTAGAGCACATGGAAGCTCTCTAGAAAAGACCCTTTTGGGTTCATTTCTTCGTCTTGATTGGCCATTGGAGATTGATTCAACCTCAAGCCCCTCTCCTTTCCCCAGAAATCAGGACTCAAAAGTTCCAGTTCTCTAATCACATGGTTGGCTCCTACTAGCAACCAGGTCCCACCATTGGGTGAGATCCAAAAGTCACCTCATTTACTTAACAAGAGACACCATTGTTACTCTCATCATTTAAGAAAGTCCTTGGGATTTGGGAGCTCTGTGCCAGGAACGGGGAGGAAGGCCAAATCTATATTTCTTATTATAAATCACAATATCACAGTATTCTAGCTGTGGTTCCATTTTTATGGTATAGTGGAAAGTAGATGTTTATACATTTAACACATACATGGTGAGGCAAAAGTAGGTTTACAGCTGTTCCTATGGGGAAAAAGGAAAATAATACAATAATTAGTAAATAATAATACCAAAGTAACCTCTGTGTTTTGAGTACTCACAACAGTAAACCTTCTTTTGCCCTGCCCTGTATTTACTGCATGCCTACTGTGTGTCAGGCGTTGTGCCAACCCACAGTGATTGGTGAGGCTCTCAGGGAGCTCCAAGTGTAGAACTGTACTATCCACTACTTAGCCATGGGGTCCTGAGCACTTGAAACGTGGCTGGTCCAAACTGAGGGCTGCTGTTCGTGGAGAATATATAACCAGACAACCAGTGGGTCTGCGCTGCCTGTCACTGCTTGAGCCAATTAAGCAGAGACAGAGTTGAATCATGTATGAGTGTTTATTCCATTCATGCTGGAAGTATGGGAAAGCAGCAAGTCATCCACAAAAATCTGCTCTGCAACCCCCCATAAGCCAGCTGCTTATATTGAACTAGAGGCCCGGTGCACAAAAATTTGTGCACTGGGAGGGGAAGTCCCTCAGCCCGGCCTGCACCCATTCACAGTCCAGGACCTCTTGGGGGATGTCCACCTGTCGAATTAGGCCCACTCCCCGGGGGATCAGGCCCAAGCTTGCAGTCATACATCCTTATGGCAGCCAAGGAACCCTCGGGGGATGTCCAACTAAAGGCTTAGGCCCCCAAGGGATCAGGTCTAAACCGTTAGTTGGACATTCTTAGTGCTGCCACGACGTAGGAGAGGCTCCTGCCACCACCACTGTGCTGGCCAGCCATGAGCCAGCTTCTAGCTGAGTGGCACTCCCCATATGGAAGTGCACTGACCACCAAGGGGCAGCTCCTTCATTGAGCGTCTGCCCCCTGGTGGCCAGTGCACATCATAGCAACCGGTCATTCTGCCATTCAGTCAATGTGCATATTAGCCTTTTATTATTATTATATAGGATGTCCCTATTTCCCCCCTTTTGCCCCCTCTACCTAGCTCTTTCCCCCCACTTCTCTCTGGCCATCACCATACTGTTGTCTGTGTCCATGGGTTGTGCATATATTTTCTTGGCTAATCCCTTCTTTAAATTCACTTCTTTAAATTTTTATTTTCAGATAAGTTCTTATAACTGCACTATTATATATTTTCTATTATATCATTTAGAATTAATATATTTTTTAATTGAACCCTTGTAAATTTTAGCACAATTTAATAAATTATGCTAGAAGCAATTAGGAGATTTTTCATGTAATGCAGATACATTTCAATTAATATTTTATTAATTTTTAATTTTTTAATATTTTAATTTGAAATAATCTTATACATGTAAAAAAAACTATAAAATACTACAGCATATTATATGCACCCTTCACCCAATTTCTTAGGTGTTAATAATTTAAACATAACCATTATACAACTAACAAAATTTGGAATATATTTTTCTTATAATCTCTTTGTTACTTAATCCATTTACTTTGTTTTTGTTAATCTTCACCCAACGATATTTTTCCATTGAATTTTAGAGAGAGTGAAGGGAAAGGGAGAGGCACATTGATTGGTTGCCTCCTGCACATGTTTTGATAGGGACTGGGGATCAAGCCAGCAGCTGAGGTACATGCCCTTGACTGGAATCGAACTTGGGACCCTTCAGTCCACGGGCTAATGCTTTATCCACTGAGCAAAACAGGCTGCAGCTTAATTCATTTACTTTTAATCTATTTGTGTCTTTATATTTAAAGTGGGTTTTGTTTTTGATTCACCCTCATAATCTGTCTTTTAATTGGTGCATTTATGCCACTGACTTTCAGAGTGCTTACTGATAGAGTTACTACGATATCAGGCGGCTTCTGGGGCTTCAGCCCTGGATGGCGGCGCGCTGGCAGCTCGCGCTGTCCCGCCCTGCTTGCAGTATGCAAATTAGATGCCATCTTTGTTGTCGGTTCATCTCCATATTGCACTGATTAGCCAATGGGAGGCGTAGAGAAGTACAGTCAATTACCATGTTTGTCTATTATTAGATAGGCTAGGACAAAGATTACATGGGGAAGTAGGCAATATGGACTGGGGCGGAACTCCACTGTTTGGGCAACAAGGATGTTAATCTTTCCACTATAATAGGCAGTACTTATTTTTTTTTTTTTATAATACCTTTCTTTTTTTTTTAAATTAAATCTTTATTGTTCAGATTATTACATTTGTTCCTCTTTTTTCCCCCCATAACTCCCCTCCTCCCAGTTCCCGCCCTACCCTCTGCCCTCACTTCCCACCCACTGTCTTCATCCATAGGTGCACGATTTTTGTCCAGTCTCTTCCCGCATCTCCCACACCCCTTTCTCCCCCAAGAATAGTCAGTCCATTCCCTTTCTATGTCCCTGATTCTATTATGATCACCAGATTATTTATTCACTTGATTCTTAGATTCACTTGTTGATAGATGCATGTTTGTTGTTCATAATTTGTATCTTTACCTTTTTCTTCTTCTTCTTCCTCTTCTTAAAGGATACCTTTCAGCATTTCATATAATACTGGTTTGGTGGTGATGAACTCCTTTAGCTTTTCCTTATCTGTGAAGCTCTTTATCTGACCTTCAGTTCTGAATGATAGCTTTGCTGGATAAAGTAATCTTGGTTGTAGGTTCTTGGCATTCATCACTTTCAATATTTCTTGCCACTCCCTTCTGGCCTGCAAAGTTTCTGTTGAGAAATCAGCTGACAGTCGTATGGGTATTCCCTTGTAGGTAACTGAGTTTCTTTCTCTTGCTGCTTTTAAGATTCTCTCTTTGTCTTTTGCTCTTGGCATTTTAATTATGATGTGTCTTGCTGTGGTCCTCTTTGGATTCCTTTTGTTTGGGGTTCTCTGCGCTTCTTGGACCTGTAAGTCTATTTCTTTCACTAGGTGGGGGAAGTTTTCTGTCATTATTTCTTCAAATAGGTTTTCAATATCTTGGTCTCTCTCATCTTCTGGCACCCCTATAATTCTGATGTTGGTACGCTTGAAGCTGTCCCAGAGGCTCCTTACACTATCTTCGTATTTTCGGATTCTTTTTTCATTTTGCTTTTCCGGTTGGGTGTTTTTTGCTTCTTCGCATTTCAAATCTTTGCCTTGATTCTTGCGCTCCTCTGGTCTGCTGTTGAGAGTCTGTATAGTATTTGTTATTTCAGTCCGTGTATGCTTAGTTTCTAGTTGATTCTTTATCATAACATCGAGGGTCTCATTAGATTTCTTGAGGATCTCACTACATTTATCGGCGGCTTCTAGACAGTTCTTAAGAGACCGTAAAAGTGTGGTTCTGAACTCAATATCCTCCATTGACAGTTTTGTCCTGTTTCTTTGTCTCCGCATTTTTTATGCTTTCTTGGTGCACCCCCTAGTGGTCTTTGTGCGCAGTCTTGTTATAGTTAAGCCTTGATTGTTGTCGGCAATACCGGGGGTGATTTGACCTCCAGGCTAACTGGCTATGAGAGTCCGCTGTGTCTGCAGTGGGAGAGCTTCTCAATAGGCAGTACTTAAATGAGAATGAACTGCATTCCAAGGTTGACTCCCAGGTTCAAGGTTGACTGCCAGGTCTAAGGTTGACTCCCAGATCCCTGGGGCCTACAATTCCCAGCCAGGTTATAAGGTCCTTTCTTTAATCAGAACAAGGCAATTGCAGTTAACAGAGCATGATTAATATTTCTTATAACTATAACTAATCCCCAGTATTCTATTTTTGCCCCTAACAAATATATACCAGATTTTGAGAGAAAAGTAAAATTATTCATTAATAATTTTTTACATTGGTTACTTGTTGAAATGAGATTTTAGGTATATTGGGTTAAATAAAACATTAAAAGTAGCTTACCAGTTTCTTTTTACTTTAATATAATCATTAGAAATTTTAAAATTATACCTGTGGCTGGCATGATATTTCTGTTGGAGTGCTAATCTAAAAGGAGAAACTTAAAAACTGCCTATAGTTTAAATGGGTATGAAGTAGTATCTCATTGTGGTTTTCATTTTAATTTCTTTGATGGCTAATGAAATGGAGCATCTTTTCATATGCTTATTGCTGTTTTTATATCTTCTTTGGAGAGATATCTGTTCAGGTCCTTTGCACATTTTTAATTGGCTTATTTATCATTTTATTATTGAGTTGTAAGAGTTTTTTATATATTCTGGGTACTAGAATATATGAAGTATTTTATAAATGATTTAAGTGATTTGTGATTTGCAAATAATTTCTCATTCTTTTTTTTTTTTAATCTATTTTATTGATTTTTTTACAGAGAGGAAGGGAGAGAGATAGTTAGAAACATCGATGAGAGAGAAACATCGATCAGCTGCCTCCTGCACATCTCCTACTGGGGATGTGCCCGCAACCCAGGTACATGCCCTTGACCGGAATCGAACCTAGGACCCTTCAGTCCGCAGGCCAATGCTCCATCCACTGAGCCAAACCGGTTTCGGCTGTACAAAGTTTTAATGAAATCCAGTTTGTCTGTTTCTTCTTTGTTGCTTGTGGTTTTAGTGTCATATCTAAGTAGAAACCCCTGCTTATTTCAAGGTCACCAAGATTGACGCCTGAGTTTTCTTCTAGGAGTTTTATAGTTCTAACTCTTACATTTAGGTCTCTGATCCATTTTTTATTAATTTTTGTAAATGATGTGAGACAAGGACCCAACTTCATTCTTTTGCATGTGGCTAGCGGCTAGCCAGTTGTCCCAGCACCATCTGTTGGAAAGACTATCTTTTCCCTGTTGAATTATATCAGCACTATTGTCTGCTGTACTTAATTTTAACATATCACTGACAACTCGGTGATTTCAGTGTCAGCATGTGTTAGTTTTAGTTTACCTCCTTAGTCCTCAGTGAAATGTTTTGAGTTGTCAGAAGAAATCATGTTGAGCTTGAAATATCTATATTAATGTTGTTTTAAAATTCATGATATCATTTGGTTTATGTTGCATTGGGTACCGATTTAATTTCATAATTTTCCTGGATGAAATAAAAAGTGAACTATACTGAACAGTGATTTCATTTTATAATCATTACTTTGTGGTAATATTTAATCATATTCTGGTAAGGGCTTTTGGAAGATGGTAGTTTTCAGGTCGATTGTATTGAAGTCTTGCAGGATGCTGTTATTGACACTCTCTGGCTCCCAGGTTTGCTCCTCTGTGCTGCAGAGCACCGCTCTTCTCTCCATGGCTAAAGAAAGCAGAAAACGTTCACTCTGTGCTCAGCTAGACATAGCCTCCATTTAATTTCCCTCTTAGATCAGGGTCTAAGCAAAGCTTTTTTGTAGACAAACACTTCCTATACTTCCAAACTGACTTATGAGTCAGTGATCAGAGTAGTAGCTGCACACTCCTCCAGTGCCATTCTTAAAACCTGTGTCTGCCCCTGGGTACAGAGTAGTCAGGTGCTGGGCAGTAAAAGCTTTTTCTCCCCACTGTGGAAACTCTCATTCTGTCGGTTTCCATAAGGAAATGTTCAATGTGCACCAAACTCCAAGAGAGTATTTAAGAAATTAATGTAAAAGGCCATATTGTTGAGAATGACCTTTCTTTATATATCTTTATAATGGAATTTTCCAGAGTGAAGAATGTCATGAGCACGTTTTCATTGTCAGGCAGTAGGTCACCATCTTTCTCAGGCCAGCCCTACTCAGGCCATTCCTGTCCTGGTCTCCTTCTTGCCTCCGGTCTTGTTTTGGTGCAGTCACTGACCTTTTCAGTGGGGTATTCTTCATCTTTGTTATCCTCAGGGACCTTGAGTTTTGGTGACACAACCTAAGACTGAACAAAGAATGTGTTTTTTTTTCCTTCCAACTAACCAAGAACTCCTAGCTATCTTGACAGCTGCCTAGTCAATTGTTTAATTTCACATACTGGAATAGTGTTTCTAGCTAATGTATCAGACCCACATTTTTCTAGCTTTGGAAAATTTAAAAAAATTGAAACAAACTGCCTATTGTTTGTATTAACTCTTCACTAAGTATCTACTAGCAAATCCTGAAGTTCTCATAAAATCTAACGCATCAAAAGAGAGGCTGAGAAGTGCATATGACTTGCCAAGAGCCTTACTGGACAGAGGCTGGTTTAGAAGTAATGATGGATCCACCGCTTCCCCCCTCCCCTTTTTTCTTACTGTGTTCCTGCCAGGTAATGATGACTCGGACATCGACATCCAGGAGGATGATGAATCTGACAGTGAACTGGAAGAGAGACGGCTGTCCAAGCCACGGACAGCCATGGAGGTGCTCATGCAAGGTACCAGGGCTTCTTTCCCTTGCCCTCCTCCCTGTGCTGGTCATAGAACACCACGGCCAGCACTGGGTCAGGACTGCTTGGTGGTAAGGCCCATAAGCACACTGTGAGTGGCCCTGCTTTAGGTTTTTTCCGCCCTGTTGTTTATTTGGCTCTTAAACTGCTCAGTGGTCATCTTTATCACTAATGCTCTTATCTGGAGTCCTAAGAATGGCCAATTCTTACTTGTGGCTGGTGTTTCTCACAGAGTTTACAGGAACACACTGCCTCTGCCACTGAGCTATATTCTGCCCCTTTTGGGTCCAAACGTTCTCAGTGCAGTTGATACCTTATTGTCAGATAATGGACAAAGAAGGGACTTACAGAAACATCTCTGCCGTTTAAAAATGTTCTTCTAATTTGTACTTTCTCACTGTAACAGATTCAAGCAATAAAATGTGTGGAGCAAATCTGGGTGAGAGGTCTTCCTCATGTTTCACTCCCCACCTTAGGCCAGGGTGTGTCCTTCCAAATTGCCTTCACACACACACAATGAAACATGGACACAAAGGTCATCTGAAAGGTTTTTTAACTGGAGTGAGACCAGACTATGTGTATGGTTCTGCAATATGCTTTAAAAAATTTAAATATATTGAACTCTTCTCATGTCAGTAAAATATAGATCTCCTTCTTTCTTTTTGATAGCTGCATATTAGTCCATAGTATGACTGTACCTGTAATTTACTTGGGCATTCCCATGTTGATAGATACTTAAGTATCTATCAATACTTAAGATACTCTTTTCCCTATAGATTTTTCCGCACATCTGCAAGTGTTTCTTTAGGCTATGCCATTTAAAGTGGAATTCTAAGGTCAAAAGTTATGTAAATTAAATTCTGATAGATACTACTAAATTGCCCTATATTTGCCTTTAAAAACATTTCTTATCTACCACTTATTAATTTTTGGAGCACAATTGCATTTTTATATACATAATAAATTTAAATGGTAAATGATCTTCCATTTGTCATTTCATATTAACTTTTGTTGTTAACTGTTTTCTCTTATTTTAGGTCCACCTATCTTTACTTATTACATTTTGCTTTGTTCATAGGATAGTCAGGTGCTCTGATTTTTTTTTATCTTTAATTTTTTGACAGCTTCATGACATCAATAGAGGTTAGAGGTTATGACTCCTATTTTACTATATGGGAGCCAGGGCTCTAAAATGGTACGTGATTAGTTCAGCAGAACCTAGTAAAGGCACCGGTGCTCCTAAATTCTACTTCTGACAATTCACTGCAGAAGTGAAACAACACAAGATCTGCATTTTACCTGACCCAAGGAACAGTATCTATAACAGCTCCTGGTGGTCACTCCAGGCCTGCCCTGAGTGAACTCCCCTCTGAGCTGCCCTCACTGCCTTTCTCCGGAGGCGTGGACCTGCGGTCATGGGTGTTCGTTTCTCAGCCTTCAGGTATGAGAGCAGCTCTCTGTCTCCACACGGTGAAGGATGCCTCTGAGTCTGCATAATCACATCTAGACTTCCACAGGAGGAATGGAGAACCACTCAAATAATGATGATGTGTTCAAAGATGAACTTTTTTAAAAATATGTATTTTTATGATTTTAGAGAGGAAGGGAGAGGGAGAGAGTTAGAAACATCAATGATAAGAATCATTGATCAGCTGCCTCCCTAAATCACTTTAGGGAAAGTGATTTTCCCCTAAAACATTTACAGAATGCATCTTTATTTTTCTGATTTATGATTCATGCTTACATTTCACTGCCCTTTTCTTTGTTTTAATGTGGAAATGCAGAAAATCCGTTACCATTTGTCGGCAGTTCTGATTAGTTGGGATGCTACTTAAGTGTTTTAATTTAATTTAATTCTTCTTTTTCCCAATGTTCTAAAGCTGTGGTCGGCAAACCGCAGCTCGCGAGCCACACGCGGCTCTTTTGCCCCTTGAGTGTGGCTCTTCCACAAAGTACCACGTGCGGGCGCACACGTACAGTGCGATTGAAACTTCGTGGCCCATGCACAGAAGTCGGTATTTTGTGGAAGAGCCACACTCAAGGGGCCAAAGAGCCACATGTGGCTCGCGAGCTGCGGTTTGCCACTATTCTAAAGGAAGGCAAATCTTAAATGCTATTTTATGCCTTATTTTACAAGGTTTTTGCAATTTCTTCATGCTTTTATTCTCCCCAGGAAGACCTAGCAAACACATCGTGGGCACAATGCAAGGTGGAGACTCCGATGATGATGTGAGTCCCGACCAGCCCCCGTTAGCAGTTGTATTCTTTCTACGCTTGGGCTGGCCCCGTGACTGCATTAGCCAGGAAGTAAGCATGTTTGATCAGCTTAGCGTGAGGTGTGGTTTCTCAGCCCGCATCACTGGATTTGTGGCAGTTTGTTGATGGCTCATTTCTTTTCAAATGAACCTGCTTCCCCTACTTTTTTTCCCTCTCATGTTCTGTCTGCTCTCACTTTCCAAAGATGGAAGGAGCACCAGCTCTGTTAGGTAAATGCAAGACTTCCAGCTCCAAGAAGCAGGTTGGTTTTCTTTTTCACCCCATCCATCCGTGTGTGTGTGTGTGTGTGTGTGTGTGTGTGTGTGTGTGTCTGCTTGTTCAGAACCAGCAGAGAGCCTTCCCCAAGAATGATGCTTCTGTATCCTGGGCAAAAAGCCACTCAAAATGGATCCCACAGTGAATGGCGAAGTTACCTAGAGGTGCCTATTCTAAGAAGGAGGCGTAAGTGCTGAGCCAAGGACAAGAAAGGTTGTGGGTTTGGGAGTTATCTGGTGCTTGAACCATAACCTAGAAAGGAAGGGATGCTGCTGAGAGCCTGGGGTCGACCAACCCTCTCTTCAGCTCCTTTCTGGGGAGAGAACATGATAAGGAGGCTCTCCTGAGACCAGGGCCTCTGAGAGGCGGGGCAAGGAGCTGCAGCACCTTGATCATTATTAAGTGGATAACTGACTGGGAAATGAACCAGAATGGGGCCCTGCTGGGGCCCAGCTGTTGGCTCTTCCATTCTTCATTCTGGGCCTGCCTTCTTTGTTGCAGTCCCTGGCAAGACTCAATCCCAAGTGGTAAAGGGTGACTAGATTGACACCAATCACAGATCTCCCCATCAGGTTGAATATCACGTGTCTAGAATGTGGCACTAGTGGCTACACAGAGACAAAGCATGAGTCTTACGTTCTTTTTTCTTATTGATTGGCTGCCTCCCGCACGCGCCCCCCCCCCCCCTTACTGGGGATCGAGCCCACAACTCGGGCATGTGCCATTGACTGGAATTGAACCTGGGAGACCCTTCAGTTCACAGGCCGATGCTCTATCCACTGAACCAAATCAGTGAGGGCGCGTCTTATGTTCTTGTACAAAAGGTCCATTTATTTAATATCAGCCGTGTGTACTATCACAGAAATTCACAGGAGGGAGAGGTCACTCAGGTGTGCTGGGCAAGATGCACAGAAATAGAACCTTGAATACATAGAAGATCTTTAGAGAAGCAGAGAAACTACCTCAAAAATTTTAAGAAGGTAGGTGATGGATGGTTAAACAGCTTCTATCCATCCATCTTATTCATCCAAGACAGAACTAAGGAAAGTCTGGTGATACCCAGCGAGCACTGGCTGGCCTCTTGTGATTTGCTTGATCATTTATATAGCTTTCTACTTCAGAACAATTGCATTATTGTAGCTTAAATCTGCTCTGTGCCTGTTGTCACTTGTTTATTTCAGGGAGGATGTTTTCATGCACCATCCCCTAAGCATAGGAGTTGGTCCTTCACGTGTTCACTCAGTCACTGGACAGATATTTTTTGAGTGGCTGTTAGGTGCCTGGCACTATTATAGATAGTGCGGAATACAGTAATGAAGAGAAATAAGGTCTTTGCCTTTATGAAGCTTTCAGTCCAATAGTAGTGAAGCAGACCCATCAGGGCTCATAGTGGTTAAGAAGGAAAATAAAGTAGGTTTTGGAACAGAGTGATAGGAATGAGGAATGCCTTTTGATTGGTCATGAAAGATCTCTCTGATAAGGTGACATTTGGGCAGAGGCCTGAATGGAAGGAGGGACATGGTGCTGGGGAGGGGCATCCTGATCACAGGAAATATGGTTTCTGCATTCGAGGACCAGAGGCGATGGCGTGACTGGAATGGAATGAGCTGGGGGCAGGAGCAGCAGGGGCTGTGCAGAGCTTTGCAGGGTATGACGAAGACTTAGCATTTTCTCTGAGTACAGTGGGGAGGTGCTAGAGAATCCTGAGCCCAGGAGTGCCAAGAACTGACTCACATTTAAGAGAGCCCAGTGAAGAGGCGTTTGCAAGAGTCTAGTTCAGAGGTGAGGATGGTGGTGGCTTAGCCTTGGGTCGTAGCAGCAGAGGTGTTGAAAAGTAGTCAGGTTCTGAACATGTTTCTAAGGTAAGAACCATCAGGTTTTATTAATTGGACACGGGGTGTTAAAGAAAATGAAGGATGCCTTGGTTGTGGCAAAATTGGCCAAAAGCACAAAACTGAGGCAGACCTGAGGAAGGAGCTTGGCTAGCAGATTGAGAGTTTGGATTTTGGACGTTCTAAGTGTGAATTGCCTGCTAGATGTCCACGTGCTGATGCTGACTTGAAATTCAAGTCTGGAGTTCAAAGTCAGGTCTGGGCTAGAGATTGAATTGGGGAAAACATCCATATCTGGGTGGTCTTTAAGCACAAGGGTACATGTGATTGTTTGGAAGAGAGAGAAGGAGAAGAGAGGATCCTGCCCAAGGCCCTGAGCCAGCCCCACATTGTGGGGGTCAGGGAGATGTAGGGGTTTGGGCAAGCAAGACAAGACACAGGAATGAGGTGGGGTGAGAACCCAGAGAGAGGGGTGCCCTGGAAGACAGAATAGTGTATGCCAGGGAAGAAGGAGCCTGTAGGTCAAACAGGAGGACAGAGAATTACCCCCATGAACCCACCAAATATGTCAGTCTTAACAAGAGAAGTTTGGGGGATTGATGGGGTGAGTGCCTGACCAGAGTGTGCTTAAGAGGTAGTGAGAGCCCTAGCCGGTTTGGCTCAGTGGATAGAGTGTTGGCCTGTGGACCTGGGTTTGATTCTGGTCATGGGCACATGCCTGGGTTGCAGGTTTGGTCCCTAGTAGGGGGCTTGCAGTAGGCAGTCAATCAATGATTCTCTCTCATCATTAATGTTTCTTTCTCTCCCTCTTCCTTCCTCTCCAAAATCAATTTAAAAAAATATTTAAAAAATTTTTTTAAAAAGAGGTAGTGAGAGGGGAATAGGTGACAACAGTGAGTTCAAAACTCACTCAAGGAGTTTTGTTGTGAGGGGAACAGAGAAACAGGGCAGAGTAGCTGGAGGGGAAGGTAGGATTAAGTTTTGAGGTTTTTACTTTGTTTTTTTAAGAAGAAGGAAATTGCAGTGTATATGTATGCTGGTGGGAATGCTTTAGCTAGAGCGACCAACCATCCTAGTTTACCTGGGATGCAGGACTTGCAGTTTTAACCTGGCTGAGTTGGTTACCCTAGATCTAGATGGAGGAGGAGAGTGTTTCTTTTCTTTTCTTTTCTTTCCTTTCCTTTCCTTTTCCTTTTCCTTTCCCTTTTCCTTTCCCTTTTCCTTTCCTTTTCCCTTTCCCTTTCCCTTTCCCCTTTCCCCTTTCCCCTTTCCCCTTTCCCCTTTCCCCTTTCCCCTTTCCCCTTTCCCCTTTCCCCTTTCCCCTTTCCCCTTTCCCCTTTCCCCTTTCCCCTTTCCCCTTTCCCCTTTCCCCTTCCCTTCCCTTCCCTTTCCTTTTCCTTTCCTTTCCTTTCCTTTCCTTTCCTTTCCTTTCCTTTCCTTTCCTTTCCTTTCCTTTCCTTTCCTTTCCTTCTTTTCTTTTCTTTTCTTTTCTTTTCTTTTCTTTTCTTTTCTTTTCTTTTCTCTTCTCTTCTTTTCTTAAACGTTACCTGAGAATGGATGGAGATAAACACACACACACACACACTCTCTCTAGTGGCCGGTGCACAGAATTTGTGCATGGGTCAGGGGTGTGTGTCCCTCAGCCTGGACTGCACCCTCTTCAATCTGGGACCCCTTGGGGGATGTCTGACTGCCCCCATAGGGATCAGGCCTAAACTGGCAGTTGGACATCCCTCTCGCAATCCAGGACCGCTGGCTCCTAACCACTCACCTGGCTGCCTGCCTGATCGCCCCTAACCACTCTGCCTGCCGGCCTGTTCACCCCCAACTGCAACCCCTGCTGGCCTTCTTGCCCCCAACTGCCCCCCCTTTCCCGCCTTATTGCCCCCAACTGCCCTCCCTTGCTGGCCTGCTTGTCCCTAACCACCTCTGCCTTGGCCCCGCCACCATGGCTTTGTCTAGAAGGTCTCCTGGTCTAATTAGCATATTACCCTTTTATTAGTATAGATACTAGAGGCCTGGTGCACGAAATTTGTGCACTCGGGGAGGGTGTCCCTCACCCCGGCCTGCGCCCTCTCACAGTCTGGGAGCTCTCGGGGGATGTCTGACTGCCACAGAGGCGGGAGAGGCTCCCACCACCACTGTTGCGCTCATTAGCCGTGAGCCTGGCTTCTGGCTGAGCAGCGCTTCCCCTATGGGAGCGCACTGACCACCAGGAGGGAGCTGCTGCATTGAGCGTCTGCCCTGTGGTGGTAAGTGTGTGTCATAGCAATTGGTCGTTCTGCTGGTCAGTCAATTTGCATATTAGCCTTTTATTATATAGGATATATATTTTTTTCCCATTGATTTTCAGACAGGGTGGGAGGGAGGGAGAAAAGAGGAGAGGGGGAGAGAGAGAGAGAGAGAGAGAGAGAGAGAAACATTGATGTGAGAGAGACACATTGATCAGTTGCCTCCTGCTCTCCAGGTATTAAAACTGCAACTGAGGTACGTGACCTTGACTGGGATTCAAACCTATGACCCTTCAGTCCATGGGCTGAAGTTCTAACCACTGAGTCAAACCGGCCAGGGGAAGAGTGTTTCTTTTAAAAAAAAAATATTGATTTCAGAGAGGAGAGGAGGAGAGAAACATCAATTCCACACTGGGAATCAAGCCCACAACCTAGGCATGTGCTCTGATGGAATTGAACCATGACTACCTGGTTCATAGGTCAACACTCAACCACTGAGCCACACTGGCAGGGCGAGAGTGTTTCTTTTATTTTTCTCCATACACCCATTTCCTTTCTGGCTTTCCATCCCCAGTCTGTCAGAAGTCAAAACAAGCTTTTCTTCCCTCTCTCCGAGTCCCTACTCTCCATGCTACCCACTGGTGGGTCTCTGAGCCGCTAGGAGCAAAGCAGCATTCAGTGAGCCTTGGGCAGGTCTCATGTTCCCGAGTCATCAGTGGGAAAGCCAGTCCCTGTGGCACCTACGTTGGATTATTGCATATTGGTATTTGAAGGTTACTGATTAGAGGATACATTGATCTCTGTATTCCAGCCAGCAATATCTAGAAGTTGATCCATTTTTATGCCCCCACAACCTGACCACTTCTCTGCCAAGCTCCTCCTTCACATGGAGGTGTTGCTAGTTATTGAGCTACTAGTAAAAGGGTGAGGTAGGGTCTTGCTGACAAGATGTCAGGAACAAAGTGTATTTGCTGTCTTTTTCCTATAGGAAGACTCGGAGGACAGTGAAATTGACATGGAAGATGATGAAGATGACGACTTGGAAGACGAGAGCATTGCTCTCTCTCCAGCTAAATCTAGTCGAAGGGTCCGGAAACCTGAGCCCCTGGAAGAGAGTGACAATGACTTCTGACTTTCTTGCCAAGGGACCCATGCAGATTAAAACCCTCAGATTTGTAGGTAAATGGGAATTTAGAAGGTTAGAAAGGAAGCATATTTTGTTTACTAAGTCAGTTGGACTTATTGTTACTGAAGTATTACCTGTTTTTTGCTTTAGCCTCCTATGTGTTACTCCATGAAGCTTAAACAAAAACCAGAGCAAACTCCAAAGATGATTTTTTTCTTTTGCCTTATCTCCTAAAAGTGGGAAATATGTGTGTGCTTAGTGATTCACATCCACCGGACAAAAACTTGAGGAGAAATAAGTTTCTGTGTAAGTTTGATTATTGTTGTTGTCACATATGTCCTCTCAGAGTCAGTGGGACAAACCTGAGTCTGGCACTGCACACAAGGACTCATTTTAGGAGTTAGTGCCGGACTTTTAGCCACTTGTACAATTTAGAGGCTTTTAATTCTAGCTTTTATTTCATTTTATAGTCTTTTTTCCTGCATGTTCACAATACCAAGCTTTAAATGCATTTTACTAAAATTTTCTGAATGAAAGTTAGCTAAGTCAGATGAAAATCAACTTTCTTTGAAAATCAGGCATCAGAAGATCCTCCAGATTATAAATTCTCCATTTTTTTCTCAGAAGGCCAGCATTCCTTCTTAGGAAAGTTGACTTAAAAAATAAACCAGAATTGAAATAGGTAGAGTAACACTAGAATTTCCCTATTGTGAAAAGACAAGTGAAATATAGGTGGCATTTTTTGTTTTGTTTTTTGGGAAGCACAGAACAGTTTTTATTGTTTTTCAGTTATAAAGTCATAAGACTTCTGAAGTTACTTCTCTTAATAAATGTTTTTAATACCATATTTTTTATATTATTAAATAAATTTTACTTGAAAATGGAGTTATTTTGTTTCTTTGCACTGATAAAAAATACTCGAGAAAAGTTCATAGTAACGTTACTGTGGCACATGTAAACTTTAGGGGACTGTGACAGTTAGTGCTATCACCTTTGCTTTTTACCATCTTTTTCTACATTTTATGTATGAGATTACCCCCTTTTTTAAACATTCAGCATTCGGTTAATTCATCAGTAATTTGAGATGTGCCATCTTTTTTTTTAATTAAATATATTTTTATTGATTTTCCCCTAAAGAGAAAGGGAAAGGGAAAGAGAGAGAAAAACATCAATGTTGAGAGAGAATCATTGATTGGCTGCCTCCATGCCTCCTATTGGGGATTAAGCCCACAACCCGGGCATGTGCTCCGACCAGGAATTGAACTGTGACCTCCTGGTTTTATAGGTCGATGCTCAACCACTGAGTTATGCCAGCTGGGTAAGAGGTGCCATTTTTTTAAAAAAAAATACTTTATTGATTTTTTACAGAGAGGAAGGGAGAGGGATAGAGAGTCAGAAACATTGATGGGAGAGAAACATCGATCAGCTGCCTCCTGCAGACCTCCCACAGGGGATGTGCCTGCAACCAAGGTACATGCCGTTGACCTGAATTGAACCTGGGACCCTTCAGTCCGCAGGCCAACGCTCTATCCACTGAGCCAAACTGGTTAGGGTGAGAGGTGCCATTTTTGAAACAATAAGCTAAATGGGAAATAGGTGTATTGGAAGCCTTGCTAACCACCTCAGGTGCCATGATCCCTAAGGTGCAAAAAAGTCACTGCATCTTTTTTTTTTTTTTTTTTTTTTTTTTTTATTGATTTCAGAGAGAAGGGAGAGGGAGAGAGAGAGAAACATCAGTGATGAGAGAAACATTGATTGGCTGCCTCCTGCACGCCCCCTACAGGGGATCGAGCCTCCAACCCGGACGTGTGTCCTTGACCAGAATCAAACCTGGGACATTTCAGTCCGCAGGCTGACGCTCTACCAATTGAACCAAACCAGCTAGGGAAAGTCACTGCATCTTCTTGGATGTTATAGCTTTGGTTCATCTGAGTCTGACCTGACTTAGATTTTGAAAAAAACTAAAAATGTGTTTCTATTTTCCGTATGTGATGCTTTCTTCTAATGGGCATTAGCTTGGGAGTCCTACCCAAGCTACTGATAAAATGTCCACAGATAGAGGTAATGACTGTAATGGGTGATTCATTCTTTCACTGCTTCTTGGTCATCCTTCATCCCTTGGTTAATTGAATTTGTACAGGCTCTCACTATGGTATGGCACTTTCTTCAGTAGCTTCTGTCAAGAAAGGAGTTACAAGTAGTCGATCATGTTATTAATGTATTTCTGTCACTGTTATGGATCCAGGAGTCAGATATGTGCAAATGCCTTATGACCTGGTGTCATTTGGTTTTAGTTATACAGCAGAGCAGACTCAGGCCCCACAGAAGCTCAAGCGATTAGGTCTCTGAAAAACTAGCACCTAGGTCAGGGGTGGGCAAACTTTTTGACTCGAGGGTTCTTAAACGGGACCCAGAAGAAGGAGCTGCGGCCATGTTTCCCGACATTGCCATGTTAACACTGCTTCTGGTGAAGGAGCGGAGGGGAGAACAAGAGAACCCTCTGCTCTTTCGGCTCCACGGGCTGCAGTTTGCCCACGGCTGACCTAGGTCATTGCTGTCAGCGGTGGGTTTTTGTTTTTAACTGTATAATTAAAGGATTTATTAAAATGCTTTAAAATATGTGTATTGACATAAAATATAAAGGAATTTTTTAAGTTCTCAATTTTTATTGGTAGTAGCCATTAAGAACAAAGTACGAAGACTTCCTCTAGGAAATCAGAAGAACTGTTTCTCTTTTAGCTGGGACAGGAAGAAATAAATGCAAGATATCTTTCACTAGCATTTTAAATGGTAATAATATCAGTACCAAACATCTGAAAGGAAGATGTGTCTCTTTGGTTAGCAACATCTACACTAATAAAAGACAAACATGCAAATTGACCGTACCTTCACTACGTCTTAAGCCACACCCACCAGCCAATCAGAGTGACTATATGCAAATTAACCCAACCAAGATGGTGGCCGGCAGCCACGGAACTGGAGCAAGCAGGAGGCTTGGTTGCCCCAATGATGGAGGAAGCCAAGCTGCCGGGGCAGCTCTCAGCTCCACTTAAAGCAACAAAGTTTCAATTATAGAAGGTAAATAAACCCCAGATACCTGCTTTCAGCTGGCCGTGGCCACAGAGCTGGAGTGAGTAGGAGGCTTGATTGCTCCTTCCTCTGCTGGCTGTAGCCTCCATAAAAGGCAACAAAGTTTCAATTATAGAAGGTAAATAAATCCCAGAATAAAAAAGAAAAAAAGTAGAGGCTGGGAGCTTCCGTCGCCGAGGTGGCTTGGCCAGCCTGAAAATGGCCCTCAGCCCCTCACCCAGGCTGGCCAGGCACCCCAGTGGGGACCCCCACCTTAAAGGGGGTGCAAGCAGCCTGAAAACAGCCATCAGCCCCTCACCCAGGCTGGCCAGGCACCCCAGTGGGGACCCCCACCTTAAAGGGGGTGCAAGCAGCCTGAAAACAGCCATCAGCCCCTCACCCAGGCTGGCCAGGCACCCAAGCGGGACCCCCACCCTGATCTGGGACACCCTTCAGGGCAAACCAGCCGGCCCCCACCCATGCACCAGGCCTCTATCCTATATAATAAAAGGATAATATGCAAACTGACCCTAACAGCAGAACGACTGGGAATGCTTGGTCACTATGACACACACCACCAGGGGGCAGATGCTCAATGCAGGAGCTGCCCCCTGGTGGTCAGTGTGCTCCCACAGAGGGAGCCATGCTCAGCCACAAGCAGGCTGATGGCTGCCAGTACAGCAGTGGTGGTGGGAGCTTCTCCCGCCTTCTCAGCAGCGCTAAGGATGTCCGACTGCAGCTTAGGCCTGCTCCCCGCTGGCAAGTGGACATCCCCCGAGGGCTGCCGGGCTGCCAGAGGGATGTCTGACTGCCATTTTAGGCCCAATCTCCCAGGGAGCGGGCCTAAGCCAGCAGGTGGACATCCCCTGAGGGGTCCCAGTCTGTGAGAGGGCACAGGCCAGGCTGAGGGATGCTCCCCAAGTGCACAAATTTTTGTGCACTGGGCCTCTAGTACTACATAAATATCACAGCTGTTAGATTAGCCCAGGGGAGCTCTTGGGTGCTGGACTCCAGGACTGGTTGAATTGGAAGGGAACTAAAAGGTCTGCCTCCTACCCAGAACAGAAGTCCTTTCAATAAGGATGTGACTGGAGCGGAAAACAAAGGGTTCAAGAAGGTGTGTCATTAGGGGAAAATGGAATAACCAGTGTGTCTGTGAGAGATAGTATTCAGATTTTACACTTCTCTTGGACAGTTTGGAAAAGAATTAAGCAATAGTGACATAGAAAATTCATTAAATTTAAAAAATAATACAACTGTTAATTCTAGAAAGAACAATGACATAGGAAGAAAATGGCTTAGCAGTGATCCATACTAATAAAGTCATAAGATAAACACTAAATAATGATTCAACCCCAAATCATACTATAACTATGTTGGAAGGAGGAAGAAAAAGTGGGGGCATAAGGTGATGTATGTACAAGTGCCATTCCCATAATAGAAAGTCAATAGATACTCTCTAAAATGATTAAGCAATAAATAGTGGACTTTGGAAATTAGGAAATCAGGGACTTCAGCCAGGAGAAGTGAGATAGCAGGAGAGGTTGGATTTTAAAGCCAACACAGTGAGTACTGATGACTGTTCAGAAAGCGATGATCATAGTGAAAAGAGAAGACAGAGCTGGGCGAGAAAAGCAAGGTCAAAGAACATTTTGGAGGACTGCGCACAAGGAATTGTTTTAGGAATCAGTGTCGGACTATTAATCATTTGTACAATTTAGAGGCTTTTGATTCTGGATTTTATTTTGTTTTCTGTTTGTATGTATGTGAGGGAAACATGTTTTTTAGCTGAAAGAAACTAGCTTGTGAAATGGGAGGAGTTGAATCAGAGAGAGAAAAATTTGTGCAGCGAAGTCTACATTAGGAGCCATTCTGCTTAAATTCATACTTTATATTGAAAACATACCTACTAGAAAGCCAGTTGTGTAGAAGCTACTATTTGGGCTAAGAAGCCTAAGTTTGATTTCACAATTTTTTACACCTGGATTTCTATAGTGTTTTCTTGACTTGGGCATTAGGTAGAGTACCTGTAATATTGAGGCATTTCCTCAGAAGATGGGCCAAAGTAACCCTAGAATGAAGGATGGCTGACTCTGGCTAACAAAGCTTAAAAGCAAATTTTGAAAGGATCCAGGTGTTTCTAAGTAATTGTGCACCAGAATAAAGCTCAAGAATATTTTAAGAAATATAAAACCAGCACCTAGAAAGATAAAATCACAATTTCTCGTGTTCAATAAAAATATTACCAGGCATGAAGACACTGCGGCTCCAAAGGCAGCCAGATATCCTCGGAAGAGCACCCTGAGGAGAAACAGGCTTGACCGCTATGTCGTCATCAAGTTCTTACTATGGAGCCAATCATGAAGGAGATTGAAGACGACAATACACTGTGTTCACTGTGGACATCAATGTCAGCAAGCACCAGATCCAACAGGCTGTGAAGAGGCTCTATGACATTGACGTGCCAAGGTCAACACCTGATTAGGCCTGATGGAGGGAAGAAGGCATATGTTTGACTGGCTCCTGACTTTGGGTGTTGCCAACAAAATTGAGATCACCTAAACTGAGTCCAGCTCCCTAATCCTATATAATAAAAGTCTAATATGCAAATCGACCAAACAGCAGAATGACCAGTGGAACGACCAGTCGCTATGACATGCACTGACCACCAGGGGGCAGATGCTCAATGCAGGAGCTGCCCCCAGCCTACAGGCCCCAGGCCAGCCAAGGCAGGTGCCAGCAGGGGCCCCTGATCACCCCACCAGTTGTCCCACAGATTGGCTCTGATCGCCAGCCAGGCCTAGGGACTCTACCCATGCATGAATTTCATGCATTAGGCCTCTAGTTCTAAATATAAATTTTTTTTTCACTGTAAAAAAATTATCAGGCATAATGAGAAAAAATCAAGAAATAACCCATAAATGATAGCTGATAGAATTAGTAGAAAAGAACATTCTTAACAGTTATAACTATATTCCGTATATTCAGGTGGTAGAGGAAAGTATGTATATTAAGGACAGACACGGAAAATATAAAGTAAGCCTCAAACAGAACTTCCAGAGAGTAACAAAATGAGATGAAACCAAACAAACTGAGATTAAGAGCAGTCAGACACTGCAGAAGAAAACATTACTGATCCTGAAGACATAGCAATAGGAACTGTCCAGAATGAAAAACAGGACATCCCACTGTGCTAGTATCAATTTATTGCCTCAGCTCCAAATTCACCTTTTGGCCTGCTCTGTTGTAACCGTGCCATTTTTTGTAATATCTCTCCTTTATCAGCCAGCAAGATGTTAAGTGTTGCCAGTAGAGGGTGCTTGAGAGACTTTGGAGAAAGTCGGGGCTTTCCTTCCAATTATAGTGTGGCTTGCTCTTGAAGTCCATGAAGAGCACTCTTTTTCTCCCCTGCTTCGGCCCCTGAAGTTTCTCTAGAACTAGGTTCCTGCATAGCACAGTTTGCTTCAACATTTAGCTACTGCAACTCTTGTTCTGATGAGTTAGTTCTCAATTCAGCCAGAAACAGTGCAAACCAAAAAACAGTATATAACATCTTGAAAGTACTGAAAGAAAAAACTGTCAATACCCAGCAAAAATATCTTTTTAAAAGAGTAATCCAATAAATACTACACATGACCCATGTTCCAATGTCCCCAGTTTCCAAATAATGTTCTTTATGGCTGGCTTTTCCCCCTCCAGTCTAGGATCCAGTCAAAGATCTTAAGTTATTATGTCTCTTGAATCTCCTTCAATTTAAAACAGTCCCAAGTCTTTTTTATTTTTCATGACATTGACTTTTTTTAAGAAGTCAGGCTATTTTTTTTCTTTTTTTGCAGAATGCTCCTCAATTCTGATTTTGTCGGATTATTCCTTCGTGACTAGATTCAGGTAAACCTTTTTGGCAAAAATACTACATCAGCAATATGTCCTTCTCAGTGCATCACATCAGGGCCCCTGATGTCCATTTGTCCCATTATTGGTGACATTAAATTTAATCGCTTTGTTAAGGCAACATTTGTAAAATTTCTGTAAGATACCTTTTAGATAACTCTTTGTGGATGATGTTTTGAGACTATGTGACTATCTTCTTCCTCAATTAGCTTTCATCCAGGGTTTTAGTATCCATTGATTCTTGCCTGAATACTCATTTTTAAAGAAGCAGTAGGAATAATAGTGCTTCCTGTCCAAATTTTAAAATGATAATTACTTTATAATCTTTGTAAGCATTTCCCTTGGTTATTTAATTGATTTCCCTTGGTTATTTAATCCATTTGGGATCTTTTCCTTTCAGTACAGACAGACCTCTGAGGGAATCTATGCCACATGGAAACTCAGCTTGCCTTGCCTTCAGAGGGAAGGTCGTCAGAGTAATAATAATTATGGGAAGCCCAATAATAATAACATTAAGAATAACATTATTGAACGTGCTATAGATAACTCGTGTGCCAGACTCCAAATAACATATGTCTCCATGCCTGTGAGAGGTTTTGTGATGGATTTAAAAAATGGCAAAAACTTTGGGAAAGTTTATTTTTCTGTCTCCAGAATTCCATAATTAAAGCCTTTATTTCTCTTTTTTAAAACTCCACATTTTTTCCATATGTCTCTAAGGATCATACTCCTAAAACTTTCTTCTTGAGAAAAGAAAGATCCTCTCTGTCAACAATGCCAAATTGGTACTCAGTTCACTGGAATATGGCAACTCATTTCCACTCCCTTTTAACCAGATGAGTGGGAAAAGGTAGTAATAATTTTTTAAAAGTTGGGGGCACATGAAGACCTCAAGGTATGAATAAGCTCAGGCCAGCTTCTTACTTGCTGAGCTTTAAGGTGTAAGTCCTGGGTCCCTCAGTGGAAGACCCTTTCCTCTGTCCCAGACCAGTGTCCATCTCACCCCTGCCTAGACTGACCCTGGACCAGAAGAGGTGCTCCTGACCTCCTTTGGCAGCACCCTTCCTGCCTCTGCAGTTTACCAGCTCTGGTGCGGGTCAGCATCATTCCCAGATAACAGGAAATCACCCTGGAAAACGGTCTTTTTGTTTGAAGCCTTCCAGCTGCATCTCTGCCCATCCTCCTGCCAGGTCCACCAGGAACTTGCTTTGCTCACATTTCAACTGTGCATGAGGGAGCATTTGTCTTGATAGTTTCCGAGATCATTCTGGCACCTGATTCCCCAATGTGATTTCCCTGGAGACTAGAGAAAGATTCAGACAAATTGAGAAATTGGCTGAAGGGCTAGAGCAGTGGTTCTTAACCTTCCTAATGCCGCAACCCTTTAATACAGTTCCTCATGTTGTGGTGACCCCCAATTTCATTGTTACAAATTGAACATAATTAAAGCATAGTGATTAATCACAAAAACAATATGTAATTATATATGTGTTTTCTGAAGGTCTTAGGCAACCCCTGTGAAAGGGTCATTCGACCCCCAAAGGGGTCGCGACCCACAGGTTGAGAACCGCTGGGCTAGAGGCTACAGTTTCTCTTTAGTAAAGAGCAGAAGGTCAGTACATAAGATGCAGAGCTCTGGGTGAAACCCTTGTGCTTCCAGGATCTCTCCCATGGATAAGGCTCTGAATGGCTTTCTTTTATATTGAGTTTTTCCCCAGAGCTGCTGAGGGGCCTGGGAGTCCGCTGGCTCTGAAAATGAGGCAGAAGGTAGGGCCTGACCTGGGAACAGTTCTAAGGGTGAGAATGGCAGGAAAGGGCAGAGACTGCCGAACCCCACTCACTTGATATGCTGGATCCCGTGGTTTCCAGACAGTGCGGTGGCAATGCATATCATCCCATCCATCCCCAAGGAATTCTCTTGAAGACTAGGCAGAGAAAAGATGGAGGCACCAGAGTGAGCCAGTCAGGGCAGAACACACCTCTGAAAGCAGCACTGCATTATCCTGTGGGATAGTTCTGGCACTGGTTTCTCCACAGGTGCCATAGCAACAGCAAGGTGGGCGTTTAATCCTGAGATGAGTTTATAAGGAGCCAGGTTGTACCATCTTAGTGCCATGGAGAGTATAAGACCAAAAATGCTGATGCTAAGTGATTTACCTCTGACCTATGCTAGGCAAAATGACCAAACTCGTCCATAATATAGACTATAGCAACCAGAACAGTCTGAACTATTTCTATTCAGAAGGAAGCAGCTACAGAGGAAATCAAGAGCATCTTATCCCCTGGGGAGGTCCCAGCATAGAAGTCCTCTGCTCTGGGGTGCAGATAGGACTCAGCAACCACTCACTTGAGTCTTCGGAGGCTTGAGTTGACCTTCAGAGCATTTGCCAGGGCTTTGGCTCCAGCCACCCCAATGGCGTTTCCTCTTAAACTGTTAAAAAAAAAAAAAAAAGACAATGGCCCTGGCCAGTGTGCTCAATAGTTAGAGCATTGGCCTGTGCACTGAAGGGGTGTAGGTTTGATTCCCCATCAAGGGGCACGTACATGGGTTGCAGGTTCATCCCGGCCCCAGTTGGAGCACATGTGGGAGGCAACCAATCGATGTGTCTCTTTCACATCAATGTTTCTCCCTCTCTCTCACCTCTCTCCCTTTTCCCACTCCCTCCCACTTTCTAAAAATCAATGGGGAGGGGAGGAGGGAGATATCCTTGGGTGAGGGTTTAAAAATAAAGAAAAGACAGGCAGTGTAAGGCACCGTGATAGCTGAGAGGTGAAAATGCTATTTCTTCAGGTGAGTATGGGCGACTGGTGAGAGGCAGTGTGGACTCCGCAACCATGGGGAGTTAGGTTGCTCCTTCCTTACTCTCAAGCCAAAACGGAGTTTGGCTTTGGGGAGCAAGCAGGACACACAGGAGGGGTGAGCCAGCCCAACCTGGGTGGTGTGTTGGTGCCTTCATTCTCCTTTTACATTCCCAAGGAAGAGCTGGGCTGACAGGAGAGGCAGCGCTCCATCCAGCAGTCCCTGTCTGCTTAGCATCACAGAACCCCGGGAGCAGGGGTGACCTGGACATGCACGAAAGCCCCACAGAGCTTGAGGCCGCAAACTCCTGGATCTCAAAGACCAAGATCAGTGGACACAGCCCACCCCAGGGACCCCTAAAGAAGATCTTGGGACATGTTCAGCCCGGGCAAGACCAAGAAAAGCAGGTACTCAAGGAGGCCCAACAATAGTGACTCCCAGGGAGAAGGGTGAAGGAGGAATGGGGAAGCTGGGCGTGCTTGATATTTAATTGCTTTGTGAATTTCTTACAAATTGATATTTTTTTTCTCCTCCATATCTATTCATTTGAATCAACAGTTTGTTTTCTTTGGGCAAGAGACTTTGGCCAGAGGCTGGAATACTTACTCGAGAATCTCCAAGGTTCTGTTCACAGCCAGGGCCTCCCCCAGTGCCTGAGCCCCCGGCGCACCAATGGAGGCCACCTGGAGACTAAGGGGAGATGCTGTCAACGTAGTCAGGCCAGACAGGCTGGGCTCTCCGGCCCTCATCGCTGCCCGGGGCCCAGCTTCCATTCACAGGCACCCTCATTTTCACCACCCTTGACTTAGGGTCGAAAATGACAAAATAGCACTAAAAATTGGCTGTGGTCTGTCCAAAGGATACTGCATATCCTCCCTGCACTGCTTGTGCTTGGGACATATCTAGGTACTATGGATACAGGAAGTAGAGGTAGTCTCCTGGAGAGTTTGCAGAACACTGCCTATACCCCTAAATCTTGTTACAACTGCAGGAGCAAGAATGCGCTGGGCATCCCTTCTCCTGCCTGGTTGCTGATACTAGGAAAATCAAACCCAGCTTCCTAGACTGGGAAACAAAAAATGTTTTCCATATGAAAGGATGGTGAAGGGCTGGCTTCCTGGACTGCTGTGCGCGTCAGGACTTACTAGAGAGCAGTGAGGGCTGTGTTTGCCTTCAGCGCACTGGCCACTGCACAGGCGCCTTCGTCCCCGATGGCGTTCTCCTGTAAACTGAACACAGAGAGTGAGCCTGGGCCAGCTCTCTAGCATGACGTGCTGAGCTTGGACCTTCTACCTAATTCAGACCACACACATTGTAGACTATACTCCCAGGGTCACCCCATGGCCTCCTAATTAACATGCAGAGGGACCTGGCGTCTGGACCATCAGAAGCAAACAAGAAAAGGAACACATGGAAGCATTGCCAACAAATGCGTGAGATAAAGTGTGCTTTTCGAAGCCAATTAGAACACTGAAGGCCCTCTGTCCCCAGGCCATTCTTGCTAGCTGCAGTAATAATTTAACAGATGCTTGCGTGTACAGTGTGCACTAGCAAGGCCAATTCTGCCTTTTTGGAACTCAGGTGAGGAGACATGATTAAATGAGCAGTCACTATAGGCTAAGAGCAGGCTGCCGTGTGGTCCCAGAGGCTGCCAAGAGAAATAGGTCGAAACCAGTGGTTCTCAACCTTCTGGCCCTTTAAATACAGTTCCTCATGTTGTGACCCAACCATAACATTATTTTCGTTGCTACTTCATAACTGTCATGTTGCTACTGTTATGAATCGTAATGTAAATATCTGATATGCAGGATGGTCTTAGGCGACCCCTGTGAACGGGTCGTTTGACCCCCAAAGGGGTCGCGACCCACAGATTGAGAACCGCTGGTCTAAACCAAAACCCAAAGGATAAGAGATGGGGAGGGGGCCTAGCATATCTAAAGAACCCAACGACATTGAGTCAAGTCTCTCGAGAGTGAAACAAGGCTGAGGAAACAGTAAGGAAGTAGATGTTTGGGGGCCCTAGAAGCCATGCTAAAGGTTGGACTTCACTCTGCAGGCCCCGGGCAGCCATTGAAACATCTCACCAGGACAGGGACAGATTTGCATTTTGAAAAGATCCTGGCTAGCCATGGATGGACTGGGTGTGGAGGCTGCTGCAGTGATGCAGGTGAGTGATGCTGGTGCCTGGACGTGGCCATGGGGGTGGGACACTGGGAAGAGAATCGACAGGACTTGGAAATGAATCAGTAGGACTTGGAAAAGGGCAAGGGTGATGTTTCTACTTTTCACAGTTGGTTGGCTGGTTCTAGTCATAAGATGGGGAACCAAGAAGCAGGCTTGTGGGGGGGATCATTCAGGCAATCTAAAGTACCACTGAGACACCCAAAGGGAGGTGCGGAATGGGCAGTAGATACACGGGTCTGGAGCTCCGGAGAGAGAGGTCTGCGATATAGCTGTGGGGCCATAAGGACTTGAAAGTCTGGGAGAGGAGGAGAGCTTCCAGAAGAGAGAGAGCACCTTCAAGGGAAGGTGGCCTGGGACAGAACCCTGAGGAACACAAGTATTTCAGAGTCAAACAGAACTAGCCAGAGATGGGATATCCTGGAAGCTGAGAGAGAAGTAGTCAGCGTCAAAAGGAGATGAAACTCAAAAGGTTACCATTTGACCCAGCAATTCCATTCCCAGGTGTATACACAAGAGGACTGAAAGCATACACAGAAACATCTACATGGATGTTCACAGCAGCATTATTCATAATAACCAAAACGTGGAAACAACCCAAATGTCCAGCAACAGATGAAAGTCTTATCCATACAGTGAAATACTATTCAGCCATGAAAAGGAATGAAGTGCTGACACATATGCCACAATGTGGATGAATCTTGAAAACATATTAAATGAAAGTTGCCAGTCATGAAAGACCACATATTGTATCATTTCACTTATAGAAATGTCACGAATAGGTAAATCCATAGAGAGAATAAATTAGTGGCTGCCCGGGATAGGGCAGAAGGGGAAGTGACCACTGATGGACCTGGGTTTTCTTAGAGGGTGATAGAAATGTTCTAAATTTAGTTGTTGTGTTGCACAACTGTGAATAGACTAGAAACCAGAGAATTATATACCTCAATAAAGCTATTATATATTTTTTAAAGCAGATGAGGATGGAAACATGCCTGCTGGCCTTAGGACAGAGGAGGCTGTGTGCTGAGGGCGTGATCCCTGTGCTTGGTGGGCCCTGAGGCTTCAGATGCCCCTGCCCCGTGGAATCCCCACTTACTCGAGGCTGATCAGGCTCTTGTTGAACTGTAGTGCTTGTCCCAGGGCCTTGGCGGCGCCGGCCTGGATGAAGTTCCACTGCAGGCTAGGCAGACACGGAGCACATGACTACGTGGCCCAAGGCAGAGTCCAGGAGGTCCTGAGCTCCAGAAAGAGCGGGCTTCTCCCAGGAGAATCTGACGCCAGGGGATGGAGTCCCTGCGGGGTGTGTTCTAGAGGGACCGCTGATGGGCAGAGCTCCTGCAACCTTTCTCAGCCTTAGTCCCAAGGAGTCAACATTTACTCTCTGGTTAGGGGTGGGTACAGGGACAGGCTCAAATAAAGACTCCAGATGGTCCCTGCTGTGGTTACCCACCTCCAACCCCATTGGTCTCTCCGTGGAACAATCTCGGAAGTAGAGCAGGGGGCAGGGCTGGTGGCCCTGCAAGTGACCACCTGCAGCCTGCTGGAGGCCCCAGAGACCATGTGGGAGATCCCCAGAGCTGGACTTGGTCTCCTGCATCAACTGGTTTGGGGGAGCCCTGCAGCTCTGGGCAGGGGACGGGGTAGGTAGGGGCCCCGAGGACTCACTGAAGGGACATGAGGGTGTGGTTTTCTCTCACTGCCATTGCGATGGCCTGGGCACCCTGGTCATGGAGGAGGTTGGCTGTCAGGCTGGGAGGAGAGGAACAGGGGCAAGTGAGCAGAAGCCGACCATGATGTCCCCTGTCCTTGCTCCCCAGGGAATCCAGACCACCCTCCCCCAACCCAAGGACTGCATCGTGCCCACTAGGATAGCCTAGCTCACGCCTATGGAGCACTTGCATGTGCCAGGCACGTGCCCTGGACTGTTGTAACAAATCTGACACCCCCAGGGGGAGTGGGCCCAAGCTCAGCTCAGTGAGGTTCCATGACAGGTCACGCACCAGGAGGTGGCAGAGGACTCACTCCTGATTCCTGTACTGTGCTGCCCCCATGACATGGCCCCTTCCACATGCTCGTCCATAGCAAAGGGCCGAGGGCCAGAGAGTTGCCACTACTTCATCCTCATGTAATTTATGACAGGACCGTGGGGGACTTGTGTCTGAGTCGCCACCAGGGGTCAGGTCTCCTGGATACCTCCTCCCAGCCAGGTCCTTCTTCAACCTTTCATAATGGCAAGAGTGACCAGGGCCTGGCCCATCAGTCTCTGGGCTTTGCATAGGTGGGGCCCTGGCATAAAGGAGCCTTAGGAAGCACAGCCCTACCCGCCCACCCCGCCCCCTCACGTACTCCAGGTTCTTCAGGGTGCTGTTGGTGCAGAGAGCTCGAGCCAGTTCCTGGGCTCCCTCTGGGCTGATGGAGTTTTCTCGAAGGCTGAAGAAAGAGAAGACCCTGAGCTGCTGACCAGGCAGATGAGGCCTCTGGGGGAGACAAGCCCAGGTGTTCAGGCTTTTAGAACCAGAGAAACCTCATGTGGGACCCGGACTTCCTGAGCGAGCATGTGGTGTGTGCCTCCAGCGAGCCCAGGTTCTGGTGGCTAGGCAGCCAAGTGTCTCCCCTTTAGGACCTACCAGTAGGACAGTCTAGGAGGAAGAGGATAAGACAGTGGGACCTCAGAGCTGTGAGGGGCAAGCATGGGTGCTTGGGTGCCTAAAGGATGTGTATATGGGCAGGGAGCAGCAGAGCTGGCCAGCTGGGGGCCACCGCTGCCCCTGCCCTCCCAAGAGCAAGGTAGAGTGCAGGATGCCAGCCCCAGAACCAAGCTGCCCAACCAGAGGTCGTCACGGGGGTAATGTGGGCTTCCCAGCTCCAGCCTTTTCTTCCAAGTCCCTTTGGACCCCCTGACCAAAGGGATACCTGGTTGGAGAGGGAGCCTGGGACTTACTTGAGGCTGAGGAGGGCTCGGTTGGCGCAGAGGGCCCCCATCAGCGCTGCCACTCCGGTGTCACTGATGGAATTGCTCTGCAGGCTGAAGACAGAAGAGAGGGCACATTTGGCGTGGCTGTCTCAGGACTCGGAGGGAGCCATCAGTCCAGCTGAAACACTGAGCTCGACAGGGAGTTGGGGGACACCTGAGGCAGGTGCCACACCACATTGTTTTTTTTTCATCATCCCTCTTTCCTCTCTCATCCCTCACAGTCCAGCCCCAGCTAGGTCAGGGCAGGTGGGTATAGCACAACCAGCCCCAGAGTTTGACTCTGCTTTGGTTTTGGTGGCTCCAAATGGCCTCAGAGATGGGGCATGCACTGTGTCTGCAGCCCCCAGGGCACAGTTGAGTCTCCCCAATGTGGGAGCATTGCCAAGCTCCCCCCCACCCCAAGGCCACTGCGGCTGACCCTTTCTTTAGCTACCTGCACTAACTTCTAAAGGGCTTTCAGTGCTTGTTGTCACCCTGAAAACACCAACCCCTACTGTCCAGGGAAGTGGAGCTGGTGTGGTAGGGTGAAACAGGTGGGGTAGGCATGGAGGGAAAGACACTGAGATCATAGCATGCCCAGGGTTGGGGGTTGGTTGGGTTCTGGCAGGGAAGTGGCCCTGACTGACAGCCCTCCTCCAGGACCCACCCACCTACTGGATAGGAAACCTGAGGGGGACGA
Organism: Myotis nattereri; assembly: GCF_964212035.1. Classification (NCBI taxonomy): domain Eukaryota; kingdom Metazoa; phylum Chordata; class Mammalia; order Chiroptera; family Vespertilionidae; genus Myotis; species Myotis nattereri. The sequence goes on along the minus strand of NC_138079.1, from coordinate 100,202,208 downwards.
GGGGGGAAGGGAGTTCCCCTCTGCCCACAGCCACCCCTGGAGGGTGGTCAGGCAGACTCACTCCAGACTCTCCAGGCCCTGGTTCACCTTCAGGGCCTCAGCCAGGGCCTTGGCACCTCCATCGCCAATGCTGTTACTGGAGAACCTGTAAGAGACGGGACACTGGTGAGCCGGCCTCCTGGAGCAGCTGGGCAGGGTGGGGCCCAGAGATCAGGGTCTAGGAGGGGCTGTCTCTGTTGTCTCAAGGTGCCAGTACAGTCTCTCCTGCTTGAGGCTGGTTGGCCAGTGGCCTCTGGAAGTGACCTCCTGCTGCTTGTAAGAGATGAAGGTAGCAAAGTCCTTGTCTCCCTGGCAGGGGACTAGGGGCCAGGAGGCAAGACCAACTCTTTAATGAGAGGTGTTTGTGATATGTTATGTGAAGGTGGCTAGGAAATGCCATTTTCTTTTGCTGGCTGAGAAGGCAGTACATGTGAGCCTGAGACAGTTGTGGCTCACTCAGTCTGTGAATCTGGATCTCCATTCTCCTGGTCAGTGAGAATGCTTTGGGGTCCAAAGCCAGTTGTTCTGCACCTACATCCACTCACACACTTACCCATTCATCCATCCACCCATCCATCCACTCAACTACCAGTTCATCCATCCACCCATCCATCCATCCATCCACCCATCCATCCATCCATCCATCCATCCATCCATCCATCCATCCATCCCCATGCTCACAAATATTTATGATAAGCTGGGCATTGCGTTAGACACTGAGGATACCAATTGGCCTTTCTGCATTTCTCACATGAGCTCCTTCAGACTCCTGTTCTGCTTCAGGGCATCTGCCATGTGCTGGGCTCCCATGGGCCCGATGGTATTCTTCTGCAGGCTGTGAGAGAGGAGAGGGGTCCTTTAGCAAAGCTGGTCCCAGCTATTCCCAGGCCAAGAATACTCTGACTCAAGATGAGAGGTCAGAGACAACGGAGTGCTGAGTGCCAGTCATCTCTTTGAAATGTACACATCAAGGAAGATAGCACAGACTCCAAGTTGTAAGAGCCTTCTTGTCATGAAGATATAAAGTTTTAACTTTCCTTTGGCTAAAGGCAGTTAACAAACACAGATGGCTATCCCAAATACCAGGCTAATTTAGGATAAACTGTGTGTGACAAACGCTGCTGTCCAGTTCTCTTACTTGAGGACAAGTTGTTTATCTTGGAAACATGTATGTAGTGGGTTGTGTCTGTTGGCTATGGAAAAGGACGTGGTTTATTTCTGTCTTTGCAATCTCATCAGCAGATTGCCTATGATGTACATTACAGTCCAGTTGAGTGTTTATTCAAATAATAAAGCTGTTTTGTTCTTCCTCACATTTGTAGAGAGGGTTTTCTGGATTGGCGGGAGGTTTTATTTTTAATTTTTTTGCCCAGCACCTGTTCTCTGGAAAAGCAATGGACGTCAAGTTTTCCAGGGGCCATCCAGACAGGTCAGAAAGCCTCAGGGCCTTGCCCATCCATCCCTCCTTGCAAAACACAGGCAGAGAGGTCCTTGGAGGAGAAGATGAGAGAGTACAAAGGAGACTTTCTGATGGCCAGCATGTCTACTCACTGCATCACGGAGAGCGTCCGGTTGGCTGCCAAAGCCTCAGCCATGAATTTGGCACCATCGTCCCTGATCCTGTTACTCTGGAGGCTGTGGAGGCAAGGAAGAGGCATGTCACCAATGGAGCACACAAAGGCACCCAATGGTGGTCTGAATCCCACCACAGTGTCACCAATGCTCAAGGGAGGGCAGCAGCTAAGCTCAGTGACAAGGGGCTTTAACCACTCTATGCCCTCAATGCACACCACACAGGAACTGGGCAACAGTTGGCCTTCCCCTCTGCTGCTCTGGACTTGGGTTTCCCTCTGGGTCTCTAAGCACTAGCCTGCTGACTGGGGACAAGTTGCCCATGGTATCTGGATAACAATAGCTAGGTCATCGGTAATCCCAATTACAGCTAAAAGTCATAGCACCCAAGGGTTGGCGAGGATGTAGAGAAATCAGAACCCTCATCCACTGCTGGGGGGAATGTAAGATGGTGTGGCCACTGTAGAAAACAGACTTGTGGTTCCTCAAAAGGTTAAACATAGAGTTACCATGTGACCAGCAGATTCTAGTCCTAGGCATCTACCCAATAGAATTAAAAACAGTTATTCAAATACTGTTCACAAATGTGTACAGCACCATTATTTACATGGCCAAAAGTTGAAAACAACCCAAATGTCCATTAACTGATGAATATTATTTGGCCAGAAAATGGAATGAACTACTGATACATGCTAAAATGTGGATGAACCTTGAAAACATCTTAAGTGAAAGAAGACAGACATAAAAGGTCTTATTGTATGCTTCCATTTATATTAAATATCCAGAATAGACAAATCCATTGCGCAGAAAGCAGATTGGTGGTTGTTGAAGGGAGGGGAGAATGGGAAGTGACTGCTAATGGGCACAGGGTCTTCTTTTGGGGTGCTGAAAATATTTTAGAACTAGATAGAGGTGACAGTTGCACAATTGTGAATGTATTACGTGCCATTGAACTGCACACTTCAAAATGGTGAATTTTGTGGGAACCTCACCTCAATATAAGAAAATGAAAACAGGGAGAGGTAGCCGCCATGGTAAGGAGAGACATGGGTCAGGCGACCACACAGCCAGAATAAAGATAAATGAAGAATTCAAAAGTAAAGAAAATGAAGCTTCTCCTAAGAAAATAGAAGAGACATAAAGTTGCCTGGTGAAAAGAACATGGATTAGCCATGATCAAAACAAGAGCAGCTGAATCAACTCAGACGCCCACCGAAATGCTATCTTCATTAAACTAATAAAAAATAGGTTCCCCCCTGGCCGATGTTGCTAAGTGGTTGCATCGGGCTGCACTCCAAAGGGGTGCTGGTTTGAGTCTGGATCAAGGGCATGTACCTGGGTTGCAGGTTAGCTCCTTGTCCCGAGTTGGGGCATATGCAGGAGGCAACCGGTTGATGTGTCTCACTCACATCGATGTTTCTCTCCCTCCCTCCCTTCTGCTCTCTCTGAAAAGCAATGAGAAAAAATATCCTCAGGTGAGGATTAACAACAACAAAAAAGGTTTCCGATGTGGAATTGTTACTCAGAAGATCTACTATACAAGGTGTTTACACTGAAATTGGTCCCTAGGAAAAACGTTCTTATAGAAAATAAGCCGTATTGTGATGCACCAACTGAGAAGCAATGAATTCTTAGGATAAATTCAAGTCTTATCATTTTTAATTTTAGAATTTATAACTGAAGCATAAACAAACAAACAAATAAATAAAAACAAAATGGTGGTACACATTCAACTTAGGATGGATACAACCATTGGCTCCTAAAAGGAGCATAGCAAACCACACCAAACTATAAGAATCTTCTGAAAGATGGGCTTTCAATGTCTTGGAAAACATCTCAGGGGGACATTCTGGCACCATGATCTTGGGGATTTCTCATTCAATGGAGGACAAGAGGTTTTCCTCATAGATTATTTTGCTCCTCCACCTCTACATATCTCTACCCTTCTCCTCTATTCCTTGCTCAGGCCATAAACACAAGCACAATAACCAGGGAGGAGCTGGAACTTGGAAACTTGCTTAGGATACAAGATCCTGTGGTACCCACTGGGTGGGAGCTGGTGTCTGATGCCCACATTTTCAATCACCTCCTACTCCATAGGTGGCACCTGAAGGGAAAGTTTTCAAGGGTAAGCAGGTAACACGTACCTCAGAGAGGCCAGGGTGCGATTAATCTTCAGAGCATCTGCCAACGCCTTGGCCCCTTGAGGTCCAATAGAGTTACAGCGGAGGCTGGCGGAAGAGAGAAACAACCATTCCCTTTCATCCAGTGCCCAGGGAGGGAAGAAGGAGCAGAAGTTACAGTGACCTTTAAATCTATGCTTCTTGAACAGAATGTATCAGGGTTTAGGATTTCATGTTTGGTGCAAGTGGGACAGAGATGTTTATGTAGGCAAACAAGGAAGGAGTTTCTGAAGGTGCCCCATGTGATGGGCAGAAGAAAATAGGATCCGATACACTAGTGGACTTGAGCCAAGGACGGAGAGGAGAATGATAACTCCAAGTTCAGGCCTGAAATTTTGGTGCTTCCTGGGCGAGTCTGAATAGCTGAGCAGGAGCTGTGACATTGTTTGCTCAGCTATTCTTCCAGTCCACCCATGGGAGAGACTAGTCAAGGGGACTTCACAACATGTCTCACAAGTGCTCCCTGTCCCTATGGGGAAAGACTGGCCTTTGGTGGTGTACTTACTCTAGAGAAGTCAGACTTCTGTTGACAAGGAGGGATCTGGCCAGAGCTTTGGCCCCCTTGTTACTGATCTGGTTCTCAGCCAAGCTGCCCAAGGAGAGGGAGAAGAGTGGTTATGGCAAGTCTATAAATATCAGCTCCAGGCTCGTGATCCAAACCCCTCAGCCTCACCAGCATCATCAGGGCCAGGACAGAGGCAGAGATCAGGTGAGCCCTGGAACAGAATGCCAGGCCCACAAAAGCCTCTGAGCCAAGCAAGGTAGGACTAGAGTAGGCAGACAGACCTGCACACTGGCAAAGGGTCCCAGGGAAGTTTGATCAGAATTTAGCACAACAACTGCTACATAGCACAGGAATGAGGGTAGGCGGTTACAGAAGTCTACAGCATGGACCCCAGATAGTGGTGTGCTAGAAAACTGGCTCTCAGGAAAAACCAAAATACAAAAACACTGATTTGTAACATTGGCCAATTTCCATGGTGTAAATACTCCCACCACGGCCAATTTCAAGCACTCACAGCTCTGATGAACTGATTTTACCCTCCTTAGGCACAGAGGTGTCTGTACGAGAGCACACGGAGCCTACTACTCTAACCCCTGTCCTCAATAATTGTTTTGCTCCCGACTCATTCCACGTTTTTATTTCCTCAGATATAAATTATTTCAGAACCCAAAGCCTTGTGTGAGAATCAAAAATTATTCTTGGGTCCTGTTCTCCAAACCCATCTCCCTAATTCTCTGAAAGCTGCCCTTAGGTCATGGAATCATTTCAAGTACAAACAAGAGTGTTACTCAAACTTGGAAATTATTACAGGAGAGATTTTATAAGCACATAGATCTGTCCTGCAGTCAGCATATAAACTTAAATTACATTAAAGATGCAATGTTTAAATTTTTAAATCTTTTTTTATTGATTTGTAAGAAAGAGAAGAAGGGAGAGAGAGAGAGAGAGAGAGAGAGAGAGAGAGAGAGAGAGAGAGAGAGAGAAGAGAGAGATTTGTTTTTCCACTTATTTATGCATTCATTGGTTTATTCTTGTATATGCCCTGACTGTGGATTGAACACACAACCTTGGCATGTCAGGACAACCAGGCTCTAACGTTTTTTAATTTAAATTTTTTAAAAAATTATGTTTTATTTAAAGATAGAATCCTGTGCCCAGAACACTATTTGAGGGCAAACTGTGAGAAGATTGGGCCTTGTGCCATGTCAGTGCACATAGTGTTTGGAGAAACAGCCTCTGCCCCTCACCCTATCCTTCCCCTCTTCTTACAGATGAGCACCTGAGCCCTGGAACTCTCTGGAATGGGCGGAAACAAGCTGCAGCATGCTTCAGACGCCTCTCTTTGAAAGTACCACCAGCTAGTTGAGCAGAAAGGAGGATGGGGAAGGAGCCCTCAGAACCAGAGAGACAGGTGGGTGCCCTGGGCGGAGTCTCCTGGGTCAGCGTTACCTGATTCTCTGAATGCGACAGTCCTTTCCACTCAGCACACTGCCCAGCAGCTCCATCACGGGGTCCTGGAACTGGTTGGTGTCCAGCCTGGTCGGGAGGAACAGCCATTGTGAGTGGTACCACCTCCCATGGGCAGGGTGGATGAAGTCCCTGGCTAGCACAGGAAGGCAGGAGGGGGCACTAAGCTCAGACACCCAGGCTCGGATCCCCCGCCCCCCGTCTCTCCATTCCACTGTGGCTCCCACCACATGGCCCAGAGACCTAGGACAGCACACCCACCGAGCTCGCAGCTTTCCTACGAAGGTGAACTGGGAGGCTCAGGAGCATGAGCCCTGGGGTTTCTGTCCGTGTGCATCTGGGAGATGCTTGCTGCTAGTTCTCCTCCTTCTGAGGACATGGAAGCTGCTCTCAGGTCCCGAATGGCCTTGGCCCTGGTGCCCTTCCCTCAGCCCCTATTAAGGTCCCGAGCAGTGGACAGAAGATGGCCTGAGGGCGGAGAGTGTGGGTGTGGCTTCTGTCAGCACTGGGATGGTTCACAGGGTGTTATGGGTTGAATAGTGACTCCCCAAAAGCTGTGTTGGCATTCTAACCCCCCAGTGGCTCAAGAGTGTGACCTGATTTGGAAATAGGGCCGTGGCAGACGTAATTAGAGAAGATGAGGTCACACTGGAGTGAGGTGGGCCTGTCATCCCATAGGACTAATGTCCTTACAAACGAGGAAAGCCCTATGTCGGTGGTTCTCAACCTTCTGGCCCTTTAAATACAGTTCCTCATGTTGTGACCCAACCATAACATTATTTTCGTTGCTACTTCATAACTGTAATGTTGCCACTGTTATGAATCGTAATGTAAATATCTGATATGCAGGATGGTCTTAGGCGACCCCTGTGAAAGGGTCGTTCGACCACCAAAGGGGTCGCGACCCACAGGTTGAGAACCGCTGCCCTATGTGAAGCAGACACGGAGAAGGTAGCCATGTGGCCACAGAGGCGGAGATTGGAGTGATGGATGTACAAGCCAAGGGTAGCCAGCAACACCACAAGCTACAGAGGCAGGAAGGATCTTCCCCTGAAGGTATCAGAGGGAGCACAGCCCTGCCAACACCTTGAATTTGGACTCGGCCGCCAGAACTGTGAGAGAAAACGTTTCTATTGCTTTAAGCCACCCAGTCTGTGGACCTCTGTTACAGCAGCCCCCAAACACTGACGCAGAGGCTGCTGGTGGAGGGGAAGTACTTTCAGGGCCCCTCCTCTCTCCTCCGCCAACACCCCTGCACACACCACCCTGGTACCCACCTCAGGCTCCAGCAGTAGAGCAGCTGGGGCAACAGGCTCTGGAGGACACCCTGACTGAGGCTCAGGGACAGGTTGGCCTCCTGGGCGCAGGCATCTGACACCTGCAGAAGGTAGGCCAGGGCAGCCCGGTGCGGGGGGCTGGTCAGCCTGGCCAGGTGCCCGCTCTCCATGGCCTCCTCCACACTGCGGGCCAGCTCTGTGTGCTGCAGCTCGTGCAAGCAGTGCAGCACATTGACTGCCCGGGCACAGACCACCGTGCTGGACTGTAGGCTGCCCTGCAGGAGCTGGGCCACCTGCACCCGGGAGCCCTGCTGCTCGCCCAGGGCCAACAGGGAGCCCGCCAGTAGGTCATTGACCCTTGGAGACAAGAGGCCGCAGAGGAAGCGAAGGAACACATCCAGCCGTCCGTCCTCAGCCTGCATGGCCCGCTGGGCCGCGCTCCTGAAATGCGTGAGGAAGCCCAGCCGAGGCCAGGACACACCGCCCTCCGTGAAGAGGTCGAAGATGGCCCTCTTGGACGCGCTGTAGTAGTACGCAGCCCCCAGGAACTCCTGCAGAGACAAGTGGGTGAAGCAGTAGGCTGCCGAGGAGGCCAGGGTCTCCTCCCGCTGCAGGAAGTAGCTGCACACAGTGCTCTGCAGCAGAGCAAGGTCCACGCCAAACACCTTCAGGTCCGGCTCATAGAACACGTACTTCTTCTTGACCAGCCCATGGAAAGCCAGCCGGCCCAGCGTCCCCACCATCCTGCGGCCACCGTGGGCCAGCTGCTCAATGCGAGGGCTCACCTTGCCCTTTTCCTGCCCCTCCCCGCCCAGGGCCATCCGGAAGTACCAAGAGTAGAGCTCGCACAGGGTCCTTGGAGGCCACAGCTCTGTGTCCTGGGGCCCCTGCCTGTGGCGGCACAAGTGGCCCAGGGCTAACCCCGCCAGCCGGCAGAAGGCCGGGACGGTGCACATCAGGTACAGGGCCCTGTGGGCCCGAACCTGGCTCAGGACCCAGTCCAAGAGGACCTGGTCCTCGGGGAACATCTGCTCCAGACACACTTTGATCTCCTCTTCATTAAAGCCCCGGATCTCAGTCATCCGGTCCACCAGGCCCCCTGGGATCTGGCCAGCTGCGCTGGGACGGGAGGTGACCCAGACAGAAACTTCCGGGAAGAGGTTGCCCCGGATGATGTTGGTGATCAGGTGGTCCACCTGTATCTCCTTCTTGGGGTCTGTGCAGGCCACGGTGTTGGAGAAGTCCAGAGGAGTCTTACACTCATCCAGGCCGTCCAGGATAAGGAGCACTTTGGCCAGGGCTGCCACTTCCAGGCCAGACTCCCCGACGTGTGGAAAGATGGAGCGAATGAGTCTGTCTGCGGACAGCTTTTCATGGGTGTTGAGATCCCGGAACGTCAAAGGCAGCACCAGGGAGAAGTCCTTGCCAATCTGCCCCCGGGCCCAGAGGCAGACAAAGTGCCTCACCAGGGTGGTCTTGCCCACACCAGCCACCCCAATGGTGATGGAGATGCGGGGAGGGATGGACACCCGAGACAGAGGCAGGAAGAGCCTGTTCAGGGCGATGGTCCTGGCTGAGCGCCAGGCCCCACGTGTGGCCTCCACCTGCGTGAAGTCGTGTTCCCTCAGCTGCAAGTCCATCAGGCCTTCCACTAGCAGGAGGTTGGTTAGCCTGGGTGAGGGGCCATCCAGCTCCAGGCTGCCTCCTGCCCTGCTCAGAAGGGCCTCTTGGTGTCTCTGTATCCGCGAGTCTGTGGATGGAGGTCAGAGCTCAGGGTTGGGGAGGGCGGGTGTAAAGAAGGAAAGTGGCGAGGCAGGGGCAGGAGGTAGAATCAGGTGGGGGGGAGGGGAGGGATGAAAGGAGAGGAGGGGAAAAGGCTTAGGGACACCCCTCCATCTGCCTACCATTGCCATGAGGCCCCCGTGGAGAGTCAGGTGTCCTGTCAGGGGTCTGTGGGGCCTGGGAGCCCTGACAGCCTTTCCCGGACAGCAGGTCCATGAGGGCTTTCACCTGCTCTGCCGGGGAGCCAGCACCATGGCCCTGGCCAGCCTCCCCGCCCATCCGCATCTCCTGCTTCCTCATGGAGTCCAGGATTGCTGCCAGGAGCTGTGAAGAGAAAGCCTGAACCTGCTGCCTGCTGTCTCCCTGCCCAGCGGCCGGGGACAGGTAAGGAGCCTCCAAGGATGTGTGGGGACTCACCCTTTGGGGACCCACCCTTTCTCCTCTCCCAGCTAGTGGCCCACAGTCTGACCTCAAGGAGGAGGTTGGAGGGGCTGGTTGTTCCTGGATGCTGAGAATCGTTCCTAATGCCACAGGCATTGATCAGATGCAGGGGACCAAATGGATAAGAACCCAGGCCCAAGCTCGAGCGTGAGCTCCGCCACTTACTGGTTGTGTGACCCTGGGCAGGCTGCCTGAGCCCTCTGTGCCGGGGTGTCATTTGTAACCTGGAAACGGCAATGCGGTTATGAGTAGGTCCACTCACAAGAAGGGAAGAATGAAAGAAGCCAATCTGGAAAGGCTACATACTGTATGACTTCCACTCTGTATTATTCTGGAAAAGGCAAAACGATGGAAACAGTGAAAAGATCAATGGTTGCCAGGGGCTTGGGGTGAGGAGGGAGGGACGAGTGGGTGGAGCACAGAGAATTTTTAGGGCAGCGAATCTACTCTGAGTGAGATACTACGGTGGTGGGTTCACGTCATTATACATTTGTCCAAGCGCAGGGAATGCACAGCACCAAGAGTGAACCCTCATGTAACCCATGGACTCGGGGTGATAATGATGTGCCAGTGTAGGTTCACCTGCTGTGAGAAGTGCCACTCTGGTGGGGATGTCCACAGTGGGGGAGGGTCACATAGGGGGCAGGGGGTATATGCAAATCTCTGTACTTAATCTTTCTCTCAGTTTGTCTGTAAACCTAAAACTGCCCTAATAACGAAAGTCTAGTGATTAAAAAAGAAACAAAGAAAAAATGGAGGAGTCTAAAGAGAAGGGAAATTTGGTTCTCAGAGTAGCTACGTTTCTTACTCTGTTTCCTGGGGTCTCCTGGAAGAGCAGGGGCTCCTGACCCACAGGCAGCACTGTTTCTGCTGGGGATAGTGACCCAGAGGTGCTAAGAGGCAAACCATGTCTGAGTCCCACCCACTCACATTCCTTTTCCTCGGTGTATCTGCCCCCCACCTCCCATCTCCCACCCCCCTGCATATCCCTCCCTCAGCTAAGATAGATACTTGAGGACCCAGAGCCACCTCCATCTCACCCCTCTTCTCACCTGTAGTGGGCAGGATGTCCAGCCCATGGCCCACCCACGGCAGCTCCTCCAGTAGGGCCTTAGGAACTCAGGGGGTGGGGGTTGGTCATCCCTCCTCCATGGGTCTAGAAGAGAAAACAGGACTCAGGGCTGGGCAGAAGCCACACCTACTGCTTTGGGTGTAGCAGCTCATTAAACCAGGTCCAACTATGCGTTCCAGCCCTGTGTTCTCTGGGCCTCAATGTTATTCACTTAAAAGGAGGATTTGTTGCCTACAGCCCCAAGACCCCAGCGCACTCCCCAACCTTGAATTTGCATTGGGGTTCCAGGCATTTTAACTCAGGATGAACCTTTTCACCTGGAAAATGCTAAACAAAGTGTAGCAACAAGGAAAATAGCATTTCCCAGCCATTTGGTTCATAGTGGTGTTGGAGAGTTGAGTGTAACCAATTTGAGGTAGATGAACTAATCTGGGAACATTAGAAATAGGCCAGGGCTAGGCCACTCATACTTCTGAGTCCTTCTGGCTGTTCTCACTCGTTTATACTTCTAAATGTCAAAACTAAAGGGGGAAAAAGACAGATGAGATTTTGATTGAAGTCACGTTAATGTGGGTATTGTTGAGGGCTTTCTTTAGATCCTCTAGTAAAACTATGTTTTTTCTTATCGAAATTGCCACATCAATTGGTTGCCCACTGCATGTAGGGCAGGAATTGAGCCTTGACTGGAATCAAACCTGGGACCCTTCAGTCTGAGGGCTGACACTCTAACCACTGAGCCAAACCACCTAGGGCTCTTATAAACACTTATAAACTCTTTTGATTTAAAATCTAGTTAGTCTGATGTCAGTGTAGTCACCCCTGCTCTCTTTTGGTTACTCTTTTCATAGAATATCTTTTTCCATCCTTTCACTTTCCACCTATTTGTGTCTTTGGATCTCAAGTGAGTCTCTTGTAGACAGAATGTCATTGGATCATGTGTTTTTATCCATTCTGCCAATTTCTGTCTTTTGATTAGAGGGTTTAATCCATTTACATTTAAAGTAACTACTGGTAGAAGGAATTCTTACCATTTGCAACAGCATGGATGGAACTAGAGAGCATTATGTTAAGTGAAGTAAGCCAGTCAGAGAAAGATAAATATCACATGATCTCACTCATTTGTGGAATATAATAAACAACATAAACTGATGAACAAAAACAGATCCAGAGACAGAGAAGCATCGATCAGACCATCAAACCTGAGGGAAGATAGGGGAGGGCGGGGGTAAGGGGGAGAGATCAATCAAAGGACTTGTATGCATGCATATAAGCCTAATCAATGGACACAGACACCAGGACGGTGAGGCATGAGTGGGGGCTAGGGGGGGCAATGGGGGGATAAGGACACATATGTAATACCTTAATCAATAAGGAAAAAAATAAAAATAAAGTAACTACTGGTAAGGAGAGACTTATTTCTGTCATTGTGCTATTTGTTTGTTTATGCTTTATAGCTTAACCCCCATCATTTCTTGCATTAGCATCTTTTGTGTTTAGTTGATCTTTTGAAGTGAAATGTTTTCATTTCTTTCTTATTCCCCCCCCTTTTTAAAAAAAATAACATTTATTGTTGAGATTATTACAGAGGTCTATCTTTTTTCCCCCCATAGCTCCCCTCCACCTGGTTCCCACCCTGCCCCAGGCCCTTGCCACCCTAACATCTGTGTCCGTAGATAATGCATACATGCCTATGAGATCTTTGTCTAATCTCTTCCGGCACCCTCACACACCCCCTTCCCCCTGAGAATCGTCAGTCTGTTCCATTTCCATGCCCCTTATTCTATTTCATTCACCAGTTTATTCTGTTCATCAGATTTTTTATTTGTTTGATTTTTTAGATTCAGTTGTTGATAGATATGTATTTGTTGCCACCTTGTTGTTCATATTTTTTATCTTTACCTTTTTCTTCTTCTTCTTCCTCTTAGAGAATACCCTTCAGCACTTCATATAATACTGGTTTGGTGATGATGAACTCCTTTAGCTTTTTCTTGTCTGTGAAGCTCTTTATCTGACCTTCAATTCTAAATGATAGCTTTCTGGGTAGAGTAATCTTGGTTGTAGGTTCTTGCTATTCATCACTTTAAATATTTCTTGCCACTCCCTTCTGGCCTGCATAGTTTCTTTGAGAAATCAGCTGACAGTTGTATGGGCATTCCTTTGTAGGTAACTAACTGCTTTCCTCTTGCGTTGTTTTTTTTTTAATTGTTTTGTTGCTTAAAGTATTACAAAGAGTATTATATATGTCTCCTTTTTTTTTTCTCCCCTTGACCTTTTCCTGGCCTCCTATACCCCCCAGTGTCTTGTGTCCATTGGTTATGCTTATATGCATGCATACAAGTCCTTCGGTTGATCTCTTACCCACCCACCCCCAACCCTCCCCGGTCTTCCCACTGTAGTTTGACAGTCTGTTCTATGTTGCTCTGCCTCTGTATCTATTTTTGTTCATCAGTTTATAATGGTCTTAATTATCCATAAATGAGTGAGATCATGTGGTATTTTTCTTTCATTGACTAGCTTATTTCACTTAGCATAATGCTCTCCAGTTCCATCCATGCTGTTGCAAATGGTAAGAATTCCTTCTTTTTTACAGCAGCATAGTATTCCATCGTGTAGATGTACCACAGTTTTCTAATCCATTCATCTGCTGATGGGCACTTAGGCTGTTTCCAGATTTTAGCTATGGTGAATTGTGCTGCTATGAACATAGGGGTGCATATATCCTTTCTGATTGGTGTTTCTGTTTTCTTGGGAAATATTCCTAGAAGTGGGATCACTGGGTCAAATGGGAGTTCCATTTTTAACTTTTTGATGAAACTCCATACTGTTCTCCACAGTGGCTGCGCCAGTCTGCATTCCCACCAGCAGTGCACGAGTGTTCCTTTTTCTCCACATCCTCTCCAGCACTTGTCATTTGTTGATGATAGCCATTCTGACAGGTGTGAGATGGTACCTCATTGTTGTTTTGCTCTTGCTGTTTTTAAGATTCACCCTTTGTCTTGTGCCCTTGGCATTTTAATTATGATGTGCCTTGGTGTGGTCCTCTTTGGGTTCCTCTTGTTTGGGGTTCTCTATGCTTCTTGGACTTTAAGTCTATTTCTTTCACCAGGTAGGGGAAGTTTTCTGTCATTATTTCCTCAAATAGGTTTTCAATATCTTGCTCTCTCTCTTCTTCTGGCACCCCGATAATTCAGATGTTGGTACACTTGAAGTTGTCCCAGAGGCTTCTTACACTATCTTCATATTTTTGGATTCTTTTTTCTTTTTGCTCTTCTGATTAGGTGTTTTTTGCTTCTTCATATTTCAAATCATTGATTCTCAGGATCCTCTAGTCTACTGTTGAATTTCTGATTATTATTCTTTATTTCAGTCAGTGTATGCTTAATTTCTGACTGGTCCTTTTCCTTTTTTTGGGGGGGGGGGGGTCATTCTCATTAAGATCCTTGAAAGTCTCACTAAGTCCCTTGGAAATTCCTGGAAGATTCTTGATAACCTTATAACTGTGATTTTGAACTCTATATCCAGTTTTTTTGCTTTCTTCTATTTATTTCATTTGTAACATGTTTCTTTGTCTCCACATTTTGGTTGCTTCCCTGTGTTTGTTTCTATGTATTGGGTGGAGCTGCTAAGTCTCCTTGAGTTGATAGAGTGGCTTTGTGTAGTAGGTGTCCTATAGGGCCCAGTGGCTCAGCCTCCTCAATCACCTGAGCTGGGAGCTCTAGGTGTACCCCTTTGTGGGCTGTGAGCACAGTCTTGTTGTAGTTGAGACTTGATTGCTGTTGGTGTCACTGGGAGGAATTGACCTGCAGGCCAATTGGCTGTAGGGACCAGCTGCAACTACAGTGGGAGAACTGCTGTGTAGGAGACACCCTTATGGAGCAGGACTTGCTTTAATGGGGCTTTGGTGCTCACTGAGTCTGCCCCTTGAGTGTGTAGCTTATGGATGTGAAGAGTTGTAATCTCGTATGGTCTCACATTGACCACTGGGTACACTGACTCTTGTGTCTCCAGAGAGGTGCAAAGTCAGCCACTGCCTGGGGCCACCCAGCAGGAGCTACAGAGAGATCTGCAGATTCCTCCTCTTTGTATCGGGTTTGGAAGTGCCCAGATGAGACCTGGCTGTGAAGCAAGGCAGGCTGGTGCTGGGTCTTAGGCTTTTTATTGGTAGCTTTGGGGCTCCCTGACCCAGCTGCAGCTTGTTTGATAGGTTTTTAGCCTGAGAAAGGACAGGCCATTCATATGAAAAAGCTGCTGCCCACAGCTTGGGTGGGGTTATAAATTGGGTGGGGCAGGATCTCAGGGAATCACCAGGGTGGAGCAAACAGAAATGGCTGCCAGTCAGCCCTGCAACCGGGCAGGTCCCAGCATAGTAACAATGACCGCTGTGAGCACCTCTGTCTGGAAGAAAGCCACCACTGAGTCCCTGCCCTGATGCCAGACAGTCCAGTTTCTCCTCGTATGTGTCTGGGCTCCCCAGAGCCTCGCCGGGCACTCGAGCTCAGAGGAAGCAGGAGCCTTATAAGAGGAGCAGTTGGGTCTCCAGCAGCCTGTGTGTCACTCAGCCCCAATCCACACTGCTTTTTACGGTCTGTAGTTCTTACTACCCATAGGGACTTCTTTTCCCAGCTCTGGGACCCTGGTCTGGGCATCTGGTGTGGGATTGGGACCCTTTGCTCCTCCAGGCAGCCTCCACAGAGATGATCTCCCTCCCAATTAAAAAAATGTCATAAGTGGGAGCCAGACCAGCTTGTTCAGCACCTCTGCACCTCCTACCAGTCTCAGTATGCTTTCTTCTTTACTTATCTAGTTGTAGGACTTCCATTCAGCCAGCTTCCTGGTGGTTCTGGATGATGGTTGTTCTTTATTTTAGTTGTAATTTTGATGTGGTTGTGGGAGGCAGCAAGTACAGGCATTTGCCTACACCACCATCTTGGTTCTCTCTTATTTCCTTTTGTGGTTACCATGAGGTTACGTTTAATATCCTAAAGTTATAACCCTCTAATTTTAATTTATATCAGCTTAACCTCCATAACATACAAAACTTTGTTCCTTTGCATCCTTGTCCCTACGCCTTTTGGTTGTTAATGTCACTGAATTACATCTGTATACATTTTGTGCCCCAAAACATAAACTAATAATTCTTTTAAATTTGTTAGTCTCTTAAATTATGTAGAAAACAAAATTTAGAGTTACAAACCAAAGTTATAGTAATATTAGTTTGAATACTAATAATCAGGGTTATTTTTTTAATGTAATAATCTCTTAAATCATGTAGAAAACAAAAAGTACAGTTAAAAACCATTGATACAACTAGATTTAATAAGTGAGTTTGGCAATGTAGCAGGATACAAAATCAACACCCAAAAATCGATGGCTTTTTTATACACCAATAATAAATTCTCAGACAGAGAAACTAAACAAACAGTCCTATTTATTATTGCAACAAAAAAGTTAAGATACTTAGGAATAAACATAATCAAAGAGGTAAAAGACTTGTACTTGGAAAACTATAGGACATTGAAAAGCGAGATAGAGGAAGATAAAAGCAAGTGGAAGAATATACCATGTTCATGGATTAGTAGAATTAACATTATTAAAATGTCCACACTACCTATTCAATGCAATCCCTATTAAAATACCAACAGCATATTTCACAGACTTAGAACAAACTCTCCAAAAATGTATATGGAACCAAAAAAGACCCCAAATATCTGTAGCAATCTTGAGGCAGAAGAACAAAGTTGGAGGAATCACAATACCAGATATCAAGTTATACTACAAAGCCACCGTAATTAAAACAGTCTGGTACTGGCACAAGAACAGGCATATACTAGTAGATCAATGGAATAGAAAGGAGAATCCAGAAATCGACCCAAGCCATTATGCTCAATTAATATTTGACAAAGGAGACATGAGCATACAATGGAGTAAAGACAGTCTCTTCAATAAATGGTGTTGGGAAAATTGGACAGATACATGTTAAAAAAAAAAAAAAAACTAGACCACTAACTTATACCATACATAAGAATAAACTCAAAATGGATAAAGGACTTAAATGTAAGACAGGAAACCATAAAAATCTTAGAAGAATCTATAGGCAGCACAATAGCAGATATATCTTATAGCAATATGTTTACAGATACATCTCCTAGGGCAAAGGAAACTAAGGAGAAAATAAACAAATGGGACTACATCAAAATGAAAGGCTTCTACATGGCAAAAGAAGCCAGCAAAATGAAAAGGGAGCTCATACATTTGCCAATGATATATCGATAAGGGGTTAATTTCCAAAATATATAGGGAACTCATACAACTTAACAAAAGGAAGACAAAGAATCCAATTAAAATGGGCAAAGGCCCTAAATAGATACTTCTTTAAAGTAGACATATAGATGGTGAAGAGACATATGAAAAAATGCTCAAAGTCACTGATCATTGGAGAGATG
This sequence comes from Myotis nattereri, assembly GCF_964212035.1. Classification (NCBI taxonomy): domain Eukaryota; kingdom Metazoa; phylum Chordata; class Mammalia; order Chiroptera; family Vespertilionidae; genus Myotis; species Myotis nattereri. The sequence continues at coordinate 100,185,427 of NC_138079.1, read as the reverse complement.
CAAATTAAAATGACAATGAGATATCACCTCACACCTGTCAGAATGGCTGCCATCAACAAATCAACAAATGACAAGTGCTGGTGAGGACTGGAGAAAAGGGAACCCTAATACACTGCTGGTGGGGATGCAGACTGGTGCAGCCATTACGTAAAACATACGGAGTTTCCTCAAAAAATTAAAAATGGAACTCCCATTTGACCCAGTGATCCCACTTATAGGAATATATCCTAAGAACCCCAAAACGCCAATCAGAAAGAATATATGCACCCCTATGTTCATAGCAGTACAATTTATGATAGCTAAGATCTGGAAACAGCCCAAGTGCCCATCAGTAGAGAAGTGGGAAAAAAGCTATGGTACAGCCCAATTGGCATGGCTTAGTGGTTGAGCGTTGACCTTATGCACCAGGATGTCTGGATTCCCGGTCAGGGCACATGCCCAGGTTGTGAGCTCGATCCCCAGTGGGGGCCTGCAGGAGGCAGCCAATCAATTATTCTCTCTCATCATTGATGTTTCTATCTCTCTTTCTCCCTTCCTCTCTGAAATTAAAAAAAATTTTTTTTTTAAAAAAAAGCGTGGTGGTACATTTATACCATGGAATACTATGCAGCAGTAAAAAAAGAAGGATCTCTTACTCTTTGAGACAGCACAGAGAGACCTGGAGAGTATCATGCTAAGTGAAATAAACCAGTTAGAGAGAAAAAAAAAAAACAAACAAGTATCACATGATTTCACTCATATGTGGAGTCTAATGAACAAAATAAAATGATGAACAGAGTGGATCCAGAGACATGGAAGCATGGAACAGAGTGTGGAATCCTGGAGGGAAGGTGGGGGGGGGGGGTGGGGGGGTGGGAGGTGATCAATAAAAAAACACACACAAAGAAGACATTGTTACAGTAATACTGGTGTTTACAGTTGCCCATGTATTTGCCTTTTTTGAGATCTTTATTTCTCCATATGGCTTAGAGTTACTACTGTGTAGTGTCCTTTCATTCCATCCTGGAGGATTCCCATGCATATTTCCTGTAGGGCAGGTCTAGTAGTCATGAACGCCCTCTACTTTTGTTTGTCTGAGAATGTCTTAATTTCTCCCTTACTTTTTAAAGGACATTTTTCCTGGATATATGGGAATCTTAGTTGGCAGGTTCCCCCTGCCCCCACCCCTCTACTCCCGCTGTGAGTGCTTTAAATATATCAGCCTACTATTTTCTGGCCTCCAAAGTTTCTGATGAGAAGTCTGCTGACAATCTTATTGAGGACCTATTTGTATGATGATTTACTTTTATCTTGCTGATTTCAAGATTCTCTCTTCATCTTTTTCTTTTGAAAGTTCGATTATAACTTATCTCAGTGTGGGCCTCTTTGAATTAATCTTACTTTGAGATTATTGAGCTTCCTTGATGTTTTATGATGTATTTTTAAATATATATTTTTATTGGAGGAGGGGAGAGGGAGAAACATCAGTGATGAGAGAGAATCATTGATCGGCTGCCTCCTGCATGCCCCCTACTGGGGATCAAGCCTGTAACCCAGGCATGTGCCCTGACAGGAAATTGAACCGTGACCCTCTCATTCATAGATCAACACTCAACCTCTGAGCCACAAGATCAATACACAAAAAGGCCAGTTATATTTTTACTTACTAGCAACAATGAAATTAAAAGTAACAATTTAAAATACCACTTAAATATCAAATATATAGGAATAAATATAAAAACTGTGCAAGACCTCCACACTGAAAACTATAAAACAATACTAAGAAATTAAAGATCTAAAGGAGGGATTTACCATGTTCATGGATTGGAAGACTCCATATTAATATGTCAGTTCTTTCCAGATTGATCTATAGATTGAATAACATCCCAATAAAAATCCCAGGAGGCTGTTTTGGAGAGGAAGGGGGAAATTGGCAAGCTAATTCTAAAACATATAGATGAATGCAAAAGACCCTGGAATAGCCAAAATAATTTTGAAAAAGAAGAACAAAGCTGGAAGACTTACACTAAACAATATCAAGACTTAGGATAGTGCTATAGGTATTGGCATAAGAGCAGACAAATAGGTCATTGCAATAGAAGCAGACCTATACATATATGGTCACCTGATTTACAACAAGGCTCCACTGCCAATTCAGTGGGGGAAAGAATGGTTTTGCATTTAATTGTGCTAACAAGATATTCATATGGGAAAAGTGAACCTTGACCCATACCTCACACCATACACAAAAATTAATTCAAGCTGGCTCAAAGATCTAAATGTAAATGCTAACACAATTAGGGCTTTAGAAAAAATACAAGAGAATATCTTTATGAACTTGGGCTAGGTAAAGACTAAATTGAACACAAAAAGTAATAACCATGAAAGGAAAGAATGATATATTGGGATGCATTAAAATTAGGAGTATCTTTCATTAGAAGACAGTCTTTAAAGGGGAAAAAGCAAGCCATGGATTAGGAGATGTCCCGAACACGTTTTAAAAATCAGTAAGAAACGCAGCCCAATTAAAAAATGAGCTAAAATTTTGAAGACATGTCACAAAGGAGTATATCACTAATCATCAAAGAAATGCAAATTAAAATCACTTTATAAAAAATGTTGGTAGTAATAAAGTTAAATATACATATTTCTGTGACCTAGCAATTCCTCTTCTGAGTATGTACCCCACAGAAACAAGTGTTTATCTCTACCAAACACAGCACCATAATGTTCATAGTAGCTTTATTCATAATGTCCAAAAAAGTAGAAACAACCAATGTCCACTAACAATAGAATGGGATTTTTCTGGTATGTTCATACAATCAAATCCTACATAGTAATGAAAAAGAATGCACTACTGACACACTCAAAAATATGGCTGACTTTCACAGACATGTTGAGTGAAAGAAGGCTGATACCAAAGAGAACATACTCTGTGATCCCATTTATGGGGGGTTTAAAGTCAGGCCCAAACAATCTAAAATGATAGAAGTCAAAATAGGGATTACTCTTGGGGGTAGTTCTAACTGGACAGGGCATAAGGGAGGCCCTGTGCTCATTAAACACTAACTCCCCATTCATTCCCCCTTTCCCAGCCCCTGGCACCTACCATTCTACTTTCTACATGAATTTGATTACTCTAGACCCTCATATAATTAGAGTGATACAGTATTTGTCCTTTCTATTCCTTTCTTAAATCCTCATTGAGGATATTTTTTCCATTGATTACTAGAGTGAGTGGAAAGTAAGGAGGGGGGCAAGAGGGAGGAAGAGAGAGAGAGAGAGAGAGAGAGAGAGAGAGAGAGAGAGAGAGAGAGATCAACACAAGAGAGACACATGGATTAGTTGCCTCCTTCACCTACCCCTACTGGAGCTGGGGAATCTGCAGCTGAGGTATATGCCCTTGACCAGGCATAGGGGACGACGCTCTAACCACTGAGATACACTGACCACGGCAGTATTTGTCCTTTTGCGTCTGACCTCTCTCACTGGGTATAATGTTTTTCAGGTTCATCTATGTTGTAACATGTATTGGAATTTCATTTCTTTTTAAGGCTAAAAAATATTCCATCTGTTGATGGACGCTTGGGTTGTTTCCACTTTGTGAAGCTTGTGAATAATGCATGGGTGTAAAAATATCTGTTCAAATCCCTGCTTTCAAGTCTGTGGGGTGCATATACCCAGAAGTGGAATTGCTGGATCAGATGAGCTTTTTTTTCTTTTTCTTTTCTTTTTTTTAATGGAGTGCTATTTTTGAAACACCACTGCTTAGCCCAGCCGTGGGCAAACTACAGGTGGGCAAACTACAGCCCGCGGGCCGGATCCGGCCCGTTTGAAATGAATAAAACCAAAAAAAAAAAAAAAAGACCATACCCTTTTATGTAATGATGTTTACTTTGAATTTATATTAGTTCACACAAACACTCCATCCATGCTTTTGTTCCGGCCCTCCGGTCCAGTTTAAGAACCCAAAAAGTTTGCCCACCCCTGGCTTAGCCCAACCACCCAGAGATTTAATCGGTCTGTGGTAGAGCCCCAACACTGATACAGTTTAAAGCTACCCAGGTGATTCTAATGAGCAGCCCGAGTTGAGAACCACTGAACCAGAGAGAGTCTGAGAAAGTGACAAAGGAGGGGCAACAGCAGGCAGGAGTGAGGGGGGAGGAAAAGGCAGGGCCTGTGAGTGTCTGGGAGGTGGGAGGGGCAAGCTCCCCCTCCTCTGAGGTCCCATTAGCCTCCCAGTGTTGGGGCCAACGCTCCATCCTTAGCAGACATCCATCTTTCTTGTCTTGATGACCTCGGGCCTTGGTTGCCAGATTTAACAAAGCAAGATCCAGGACACCCAGTGAAATTTGAATTTCAGATAAATAGCAAATTATTCTTTTAGCATAAGTATGTCCCAGCTAATACTTGGGACACCTTATGTTTTGTTTTGTTTTTAGTTTATTTTTTATTGTTGATAGTAATACAGATGTCCCCTATTTCCCCCACTTCTCCCCTCCACCCAGCCCCTGCCTCACTCCAGGCCTTCATCACCCTATTGTCTGTGTCCATGGGCTGTGTATACATGCATATAAGTTCTTTAATTAATCTCTTTCTATATTTTTAAATAAACCTCATTGTTTATCTGACATTCAAATTTAACAGGGTGTCCTGTATTTTATCTGGCACCCCTACTAAGGCTCCAATCAGATAAGACCCATTCTCCCCAGCCAGGCCTTTACCTTTGGACACCTTGTCTCAATAAGACCGGGGGAGGAGACTCCAGCAGGTGGGCCAGGAAGTAGCCCACCACCATGACCTCTCAGGGTGAGCGTCAGAGGCTAATGAGGAGGCTCCCTCAGTGGGACAGTTACCTGGCCCCAGATGCCACTCCTGCAGGGTGGAACCTACCACAGGCCTCTGAGTGGGGTGAGGGCCAGTGGCAGTCAGGTAGACCCTGTGCAGAGCACACAGCCTCCAGCGAGAGCAGCAGCTTAAAGAGGGGGGGACTGAGGGCAAGTGGGCCTCAGGCCACCTTTGGGGATTTCAAGGCCAAGGCCCTCAGTCTGCAGAAGGTCTGAGCTGGAGGATGCAGGGCCAGGCCAGACAGACAATTTTGGGACCCCTGCCGCTTCCATGAAGCTGGGCGTCCTCATTCCCACACATTCCCCCCGAGCTCCATCCGTGGGGCCGGGCTCAGCTGAGGACCTGGGCTCCTGTTGTTGGTGTCGCCCAGGCTGACAATGGGGCTTCTGCCTTATCCCTGAGGAGACTCAGGTCCCAATTTACTCGCTGACTTTGCCAATGGGTCTCATCTTGCCCTGTGCTCTCCTCCCAGGGACCTCAGTCCTGTCTGTCTGCCTGGCCTGGTGTGAACTGTGGCCTCTGCATTGCCCACCTGCATGGGGTGACTGTAGGGGCCTGCAGTGCTGACCTCCTGTCTGAGCTGCGTATCTCGGGCCACGGCTTCTTGGATGCCCCTCTCTCCTGACTTGAGACCAAACAGCTTTTTGTCCCAGCACCCCTGGGACAGAGGAGGGAACACCCAGTCTGTACCCTCATCTGCAAGTCGGCCATAGGATGGCCTGTGATGGTCAAGAGTAAGCCCTTGGGCTTTGGGAAAGCATGTGCCTCCACCAGGGGACTGGGAGGAACCCTGCAGCTCCTGGCACCATGGGGACACCTTGGAGTTCCCCCAGCCACCCTGTCCCAGAGCAACTCAGCCTCAAAAGTCATGGCCCCTCCTGCTGGCGGTCTCCACTTCCTCCCACATCTTGCACTGAGGCAGCCTGGCTTCTACTTACCTCCTGGGTCTTGCTGCCTCTGGGATGCCAAGGCTAAGGAGCCAGGGGCGGCTCCATCCCAGTGCCCCCAGGCTTAGCCCTGCTCCAGTGGGGACAGCTGGGCAGTGGTGGGGATGTGCTGGGTCTCTCTGTGGCCAGTTGGCTGGGCCCTGAGCCTTCAGGATCCGTCCGGAGAAGGAGTAAAGCCCTGCTCGGGGCAGCAAGGGACACAGCCCACTGGCTCCTGCAGTCCCCGAGCCCACCGGTTTGTCACAGCGGCCAGGCTCTTCACCTCTTCCTGTGCCGGCTCCACCTCAACCCTCCTTCCTGTCTGATTTCAAAAGCTAACAGCCTCTCAGACAAATCGATGAACCACAGCTGCCTTGCCGGCTCTCTGGCTTCGTCACCACCCCACGCGTCAGAGAGGCAGGGGTGCCAACAGGGTCTTCGTTCTAGGACCCAGCACCTGCTCAGCACCTGATGCTCAGGAGACAGTGGTCCCCTCTAAGCCACCAAGGAAAACAAACTCACTATCAGCAGACCTTTGCTTTTGGGGGGCGGTAGGGAAACGGGTGAGTGGTGAGGACATTCAGTGACTTGCCCAAGGCCCCAAGAGGGAAGCTGACCTCTCTGGGGCTTGACCTATCCTCTCCCTCCCAGGCCGGCATGATACGCTGTAGCCCTGACACCCTTTCTCACCCCCTTGCTTTCCTTCTCTCTCGCACCCAAAGGCACCTCAACTCAGCTGTGCCGCACAATGTCTTCCTGTGAGTCAAGGCCGGTCACCTCCGCCCTGAAACAGCAGAATGCGGCAGTTCACTCAGACGCCTGGAGTGGACCTCAGCACGTGGGCTGTCCTGGTTGACAGGTGGGCCTGAGGGGGAAGGACCTGATCCAGAGTGAAAAACACAAGAAAAGTTACAATGGAGGAAAGACACAGGGCGTCCTCCAGTGACAGGGAGCAAGCCACCGAGAGAAGCCGGTGACAGGTGGGAGACAAGTGATAGAGGCCCCGGTTTCCCTCAGCAAGCAAGTGGGAGCCGTGATGGTTGTAGCGCAGAGGAGTAGTGGGTTTGGATGCATGTAGCAGCCTGTACGTAAGGGGACGTGGAGGAGGTGTGTGCTTGTATTAGCCTTTCTCTAAAGCTGTGTCTGGGTGACAGAAGGGAGGGGTGGAGGGGAAGGGAGGACCCAGAGGCAGCAGATTAGAAGTGCTCCTTACGATGGCACCCTTCTGTACCCCCTCCCTCCCATCGGTGCTTTCTGAACACCCAGAAACTTGCCAGGGGCTGAGGGACATACGGGGCTGCCCTGGGGAAGCCTGCTGAGGCTCCAGGCAGGCAGGGCGCAGACTGGTGGCTGCAGACTCAGCCTCGAGGTGCAGTGAAGGCGGCTGAAACCAGGCCGCCCACAGGATGTTGGAAACCGCAGGGGCCTGGAGGTATCTGTCACCTAAAAGAGGCCGAGAGGCACCCTCTGCTCCTCCTCTCACAACTCAGAGTGGATGGGACCTGAGCATGAGGGGACAGCCTCTTCCGCGGGGATCTCAGGGAACGTCCAGAAGTCAGCACTTCCCTGCCAACACCTTTCCTCTCCAGCTCCTTCCACCAGACAGGGCTGGTCCCTGGGCTCCCCCTGCCGGCTCCTCTGTGAGAAGCTGGGGGGGCTTTCTCCTGACTCGTGGGGTGCTTGTGTGAGTGGGACAGAGTCTCCCTGGTTGTTCTCACTCCGGGGCTTTCTGTCCACCCAGAGCTGTGGTTAGCCGACAGGCAGTAGCCTGGGCCCTTCCCAACTCAGTGAAGGCTTGAGACTTCCTGCCCGTAAGGGCGGGGCCTTGCTGGGGTTGTGCAGGTCCCTGGGGCCCTCTTGCCTGGGCCCTGCTAGAGCTGGGTGGTGGTTCTCTTTTTAAATTTTTTGTTCATTCTCACCCGAGGATATCTATCTGTTCCATTGCTTTTTCAGAGAGAATGGAGGGGAGGAAAAGAGAAACATCAATGTGAGAGATACATCACACATTGACTCCCACACCCACCCCCGCCAGGGGCCGGTGGCAAACCTGCAACCTAGATACATGCCCCTGACCTGGAGGGAATGGAACTCGTGACCCTTCAGTTCGCAGGCCAACGCTCTAACCACTGAGAAAACTGGCCGGGGCTCTCTTTTTTAAAAATGTTTTTATTGATTTTAAAGAGGAAGGGAGAGGGATAGATAGAACCATTTATGAGAAAGAGATATCGATAGGCTGCCTCCTGCATGCCCCCCATGGGAGACTGAGCCTGTAGGAATCGAACCGGGGACTTCTTGGTTCATGGGTTGATGCTCAACCATTAAGCCACACTGGCTGGGCTGGTGGTTCTTTTACTTATTTTTTATGTTATGATTCTTTTTACTTTTTTTGTTTGCTAATTTATTTTTTTAATTGCTTAAAATATTACAAAGAGTAGTGCATTTGTCTTTTTTTTCCCCCCTTGACCTTCCCCCCAGCCTCTCCTACCCGCCCAGTGTCTTGTGTCCATTGGTTATGCTTATATGCATGCATACAAGTCCTTTGGTTGATCTCTTACCCCCTCCCCCCAACCCTGAAGTATTATATATGTACCCTTCTCCCCTCCCCCATTGACCACTTCTAACCTGCCTCCACCCCCAGCCCCTGCCCTAAGCCTTCACCACCCTATTGTCTGTGTCCATGGGTTACACATGTATATATATGTACAAGTTCTTTGGTTGACCTCTTCCCACCCTGGTGGTTCTCTTTTAATTGTCTTGCGTGATGGTGCCCTGGCCGTGGCTGGGCCACAGGAAGTGGGACAGGCCCAGGAGATCGTCACGTCACAGCGAAGTGTGGGTGTCGCAGTTTCATAGCAGCGAACGTTCTGCTCCAGGCTCAGCATGCTTTCTTCATGGCAGGGCAGAGCTTCTGAAGGGAACCCTGCACCACCGTCCACCACAAGACCCGTCACTGGTCTGGCTCCTCCAGCTGCTGCAGGCGCTGGGAGAGGGCAGCTGTCGCCACTGCTTCCCTTTCCAAACCGGCTGGCCCCGATTTCCCCGGGCCTGAGCCGGTCTGGTTTCTATGGAAAGGTCAAGGTTCTTTCCCTGGATGCCGACTGTTCCCTGTTGTGGAGGTTTCTATATTACAGTGGCTGGTTTTTAACCCCGTTTCTGCTTTGCACAAAGGTTCAAGCTCCTGACCCCTGCTGGCTTCTGGGGGGCACGCCACACAAACCCAGCTGACCAGGGTGTTGGGTCACAAGGCCTTGGGCGTTTTACCTCTTTTCATCTCTCCCCCGACATCTTATCAACCTGGAGCTGGTAACGCTCTGAGTCTGGGATGCCTTCCCAGGAGTGAGGGCTCCCTGGCGCCTCTCTCAGGGGAGCTCACCCAAAGCTGCACCTCCAGGTCCATGGTCTCTATCACGGAGCAGTGAAGCTGAGTAAGGATCTCGTCGCCTCCTACCTTCCTAACTCCATCTTACTTCTCTCAAACAGTCTATACAGGGGAGAGAGGTCCGGCTCTTCATGTAAGAAACAGGTGGTTCCTTCTAAAACAGGCCAGACTCCATCTTGAATCTGATCAAAGCAGCCTCTGCCAGTAGCTGTATGACCTGAGCCCAGGTGTCCCTCTAATCGCCTGCCTCTGTCCTTCCTCTCCACCTGGTCACAAACCAGGACACAATGTGTGTTCAAGGAACCCCGTTTCACCTCCCTGATGCTGCATGTCTGAGGCCCAGCTCACAAACCCCCCTCTAGGAAGCTGTCCCTTCAGGCCACCTGAGCACTGACGCTCATGCCGGGCACAGGACAGGCGCGTCTGTCTCCTCCCTTGTCCCCCTCCCTCCCAGGACCCTGCACCAGGCAAGGGCAGGCCTCACAAACTCATCCAATTAAGATGTAGATTCTGACTCAGTGGGTCTGGCAGCCTTAACCTGTATCTGTGACAAAGTCCAGGTGAGGCTACTGAGCTTGGGCCTCCTTTGAGCATCAAGGCTGGAGCTCAGCACCTGGTAATGGCCCTTAATGTGGCTGTATGGACAGAATTGAAGCGAAATGGGGGGCCAGAAGGCCTGGGTTACCCCCTGAGATAAAGAACAGGCTCAAAGGCCGCCTGCAGACATGCTTCGGGGACAGCAGGGAGCTGTGGGTGATGCTCATGGCAGTTTCCCTCCTTATTTTTCTAGAGTGGAGAAGTTAGGTTTTCATAAAGCATTTTTGTTTTTATTGCACATCATATAAAATGGACTACACTGTATTTAAAACAGACAAGACGTTCACAAGGATACAGAGACCCAAACTCTTCTTTTCCAGGCCTTACCTGTGCCTCACTGCTCCTGAGGTCGGAGGCAGCTTTAACACACACCAGCCAAACCAGGTCACAAAGAACATGCTTGTTCTGGGGACTTCAGAGCCGTGCTGGGCCCTTCTGCACTGGCCAGTTTGGAGACTGCTGGTGACAATACAGGTGTCTGGGCAGAATGGTTGTTGCCAGCAGAGTACCTGGGGCATGGCAGGGTGGGAGGCCTGTGGACTCCTGGTCTGCTGGTGGAGGCTGGGATTACAGAACCAGTGCTGAGAAGGAAGATGGACAGGGCAGACTGGACTTGGGTATCCATGTCAGGAATGGACATACTGCAGCTGATGGGTGTAGAGAGCAAAAGATGTGCCAAGTCAGGCCTCAACCTGGCCAGCCGGCAGAGGCCCTTCTGAAACACACACTGGCCCAATAGGGTTAAAGGGAGATAAATAATGGGCACTGATAGAGGGAGGAGGCCAGGGGCCCTAAATCCAGTGGGTGACACGCTCTGAATACCACCCCAGGAAACGAGTGGAAAGGAAGCTGATCCACGTTGGTCATCATTTTCACAGAGGGATCAGATATGGTCCCAAGGCCCAGAAATGTTTGTGGAGGCCTGGCTGGCTGAAGGGGCCGCAGACCTTCAGAGGCTGCTGACGGGCATGGGTGGGGAGCGGCGGACAGGACCGTCAGTTCTGCCTCTTTTTTTCTTGCCCGGGGGCTGCCGCCTCTTCCTCTCGAACTTTTCCTTCCGGGCCGTAGCGGTGGTGAAGGTGATACAGTGGGCGTCCAGGAAATCCAGCAGCTTCCTCGTGGCCATGCGGATGCCCTGCTGCTTCAGCTCCGCCTGCAGCTCCGCCAGCTCAAAGGGCTGGTACAGCAGGACCTTGCGGTAGAGTGCTGGTGTGGAGCGGATGTAGCGCCTCACTGCCTCTTCCGTGGCCACTGCCTGGACAGCCGCCTGTGAAGCACTGACCCCCTCCTCACCCTCCTCCTCTTCTCCTGCAGACTCAAAGGCTGCTCCAAACTCACAGGAAGAACTGAAAAGAACCAGGTATTACTATTTTGCGGCACCCCTTCCCGTCAGTCCCCCAAGACCAGGAGCCTATTTGAAGAAAGAAGTATTTCTCTGTCCCCTGTGGAGCTGGTGCATGGCATGGATGAACCCCCAGTGCTGGGTCCCTGGCACTCTAGCTGCTGGCCTGAGCAGGATCTTGTCCTCAACCAGAAACTTCCATCGATGGCAGCAGGCCCCCGTCAAGAAGGCATGCTGAGCTGGCCCCACTCCAGGGAGCACCTTGCAGGTTGAGGATGTGGGAGCTTCAGAGGACTGCTCAGGGGACTGCCTTTGAAACCCACCTGGGTTTTCTGTCCTTCAAACCAAGAAGACACTGGGGCTTGTGAACATCCGCCATTAGGCATTACTTGTGCCAATGCTCAGACCCACTGGTCAAAGGACCTAGGAAGCCACTGGCCCTGTCCTTTGACCTGCTTACCTCTGTGAGCTGAATGAGCTGTCACTGCTGTCCACAGAGGTGGCTGTGGATTCCTGGGAGGCCGGGAGCTGGGCGTCACCATCAGGGCCTAGAGGCACCTCTTTGGCTGGTGACATCCCGGGGATACTTCCGCCAGGCTGCTTCCGATGTCGGGGACCCTTGGTCTTAGCTGGTCCCTTGGGCCTTCGGGGAATAGGGTCAGACGTGGCCTGCAGCCTGGCATGGCCAGCTGCCCTTGAAGCTTTGGAGGTCTTGGTGGCATGGGTCTGGCTGCGAGGAGCCTTTAGGGGTGCCTGTGAGGATTGGCTCTCGTCCTCGGAGTCTGACTCCAGCGTTTGGTGAGTGTACTGGAATATTTCCTTCAGTTTTAGGACCATCTGGCGTTTGGGCAGAGGGCGTACCCCAAACCTGAATGGAGAAACAGTTGAACTTCAGCAAAGAGCAAACAATTTTCAACAAATAATTAATTTCATGGTGTAACTGAAATCTTAAATGCCTGACTTTTATGAGCATTCAGAGGTTAGTGTCTATCCTGTGTGCCAATTGACCTTACTCTGAAGAGTATTCCAAAAGGGCCATTCCCCATGTGCTGAACAATGGTGGTGGTGATGACTTCCCTGGACCCAGTGTGAAGAGCAGCATTCACTACAACAGGATGGTTTTGATGTTATTTTAAAAAATCATGTCTCCTTACTTAGACTGTTAAGGCCACCCATCTCCACCCACACGACATACGGAGACCTGTCACCTGATGGGTAACCTGGAGGAGCCTCATTTCTTAGCTTCTTAGGGCCTGGGTAATTGGAGAACAGCATGTGGAGAGCTGGTAGGCACACACGCCTTCCTCCCCCCGCGCCCCCCCCACACACAGCGGCCGCCACATCAGAGCCCAGGGTGGATCTGGTGATGGGTCCTACATCTCACAACCTCGCTAGGCCTGGTCCCTCGCAGGAAGGAGGGGCCACTAATGAGCAAGCTTTCAAGAACACGACCAACCTGTCCAGTTCCTTCTTTAGTACTGGGGTCTCCATGATGGAATACCGTGGCATTGGCGTTATGGGCACTTTTGGGGGCAAGTTCTTCCTCCGATTAGCACCTTCCATAAAACAAACAAACAAACAAACAAATAAAATAAGGCACAGTCCAAAAAGAAAAAAAAAGAAAAAAAGAAACACGTGTTTTAGTAGGAGGGACCTGGGTTTACCTTTTCTGACCCTATTGATGTAACCAAGAGAAAGATGTACTTGAAGAAAGCCCAGTCCATTTGCTCCGTAAGAGCAGTTCTGTCCACCCCCTCACAGTCTGACTCTGGCATCATGTCTTCCTGTTAGAAAGCATCACCGGCACATGATAAGGGCCATGGCGACCTTGTGCAATGCCGATGCTGAGTGAACGGGGCAGAAGCATATGAGTGGTTGCCACAGGCTGGCGTGACAGGGCAATGGCAGTGTCTGCTATAAGTACAGGGTTTATTTCTGGGGTGATAAAAACGTTCTATGGCTCAGTGGTTGAGCATCAACTTATGAACCAGAAGGTCATGGTTAGATTCCTGGTCAGGGCACATGCCTGAGTTATGGCTTGATCCCTATGTGGGGCGTGCAGGAGGCAGCCGATCAATGATTCTCTCTAATCATTGATGTTTCTATCTTTCTCTTCCTTTCCCTTCCTCTCTGAAATCAATAAAAAAAATATATTTTAAAAAAATGTTCTGGGATTAGTGGTGATGGTTGCAGAATATTGTGAACATACTAAAAACCACTGAATGGTACATTTTAAAGGGTGAATTTTATGGTATGTGAAAATGTCTCTATAAAGCTGTTATTTTAAAAAAGAAATGGGTATTTAAAAGATAAATGTGACAATTAGGAAAAAATGGACTTTGATTCTATCCTTTTTATGAGCATGGAGCCCTCTGAGGCTCCAATAAACTCAACAGGCTTTCTCCTGAAAAAATGCACATTTTAATATATAATTTTGGAGAGTTTGTCACCTCAAATTCAGATTAAGGCCCTTAGTCTAAAGTGTATTACAGCTGTTCTCATGGCATCACCTGGGAACTGGTTAGAAATGCAAATTCTTGGTCGTACCCCAGACCTCCTGAAGCGGAAACTCTGGGGTGGGGCCTGGCCACTTGTTTTTGAAGCTCTCCAGGGAATTCAGATGCCCACTCAAGGCTGAAAGTGCTGGTCAACGATGCCCAATTGGTCTAGGATTTTTAAAGAGGAAATGAAACATCGGGTTCAAGGCAGATGCTCTGTCCATAAGCTCTGCTTCCCTGTTACTAGTCATTGCTCAGTGCCACCCTGCCCTTCCTGGCTCTCCCTGGATCTTCCCGGCTGGGGAAGGAGCAGCACCTCGAGCAGCCTACGCTGGGTGCTTTGACTCCCCTCTATGCCTGCAATGAGCTGGGAAGTGGCATCCTCCACCGAGGCCCATAACAGACCTCTCACAGCCCCATCTGTTGTTTTTAAATTGAGATGAAATTCACATAACAACATTTTAAAGTAATTCAGTGGCATTTGGTGTATTCAGTGTTGTGCAACCACCACCTCTATCTAGTTGCAAAATGCTTTAATCCCCCCAGAGGAAATTCTGTAGCCACAAGCAGTCACCCCCCCACCTCCATTCTCCCTTCTGCTCCTGGCAACCAATAATCCACTTTCTCTCTCTATGGATTTGACTGTTCTGGTTATTTCATATAAATGGAATCATACAGCCCTAACTGGTTTGGCTCAGTGGATAGAGTGTCGGCCTGCGGACTCAAGAGTCCTAGGTTCTATTCCAGTCAAGGGCATGTACCTTGGTTGCGGGCACATCCCCAGTGGGGAGTGTGCAGGAGGCAGCTGATCGATGTTTCTCTCTCATCGATGTTTCTAACTCTCTATCCCTCTCCCGTCCTCTCTGTAAAAAATCAATAAAATATATTTTAAAAAAATAAATGGAATCATACAATATGTAGTCTTTTGTGACTGGCTTCTTTCATTTAACATGTTTTTAAGGTTCATCCATGTTGTAGCATGTGTCAGTGCTTCATTACTTTTCATGGCTGAATAATATTCCATTATTTGGACAGGCCATATTTATATACCTATTCAATAGGTTGAGGGACTTGGGTTGTTTGTTTGTTTGTTTATTTATTTATTTATTTATTTATTTTTGTTAATCCTCACCTGAGGATATCTTTCCATTGATTTTTAGGGAGAGTGGAAGAGAAAAGGAAAGACAGAAACATCGATGTGAAAGAAACACATCAAGAGGCTGCCGCCTGCACGAACCCTGACCAGGGCCCGGGCAGGGAGGAGCCTGCAACCAAGGTATGTGCCCTTGACTGGAATTGAACTGGGACCCTTTGGTCCATAGGCCGATGCTCTATCCACTGAGCCAAAATGGCTAGGGCTCCACCTTTTAGCTATTGTGAATAGAGCTGCTGTGAACATCTGTGTACAAGGATCTGCTTGAGTCCTGGATTTTAGTTCGTTTGGATATATACGTCCGAGTGGAACTGCTGGGTCACAATGGCAATTCTGTGTTTAATTTTGTGAGGTACTGCACTTGCCCAGTCTTAAGGCCTACGCGACACTTGGGCCTCTCAGAGGTGCTGGCTCGGTATTCTGGAGTGGGGTCCATAGGCAGGGGTTTTTAACAAGTGCCCAGGTGAGCTGTAGGGTCCAAGCAAGGTTAGAAAGCTCTGACTTACTGGTTAAGAAGTGTGTGTTTGATAGCAAGCCTGTTCTCCCTCAACTACGGAGAGGATTCTAGAAGGCAAGGAAGGGGCTTGTCACAGGTCAGCAGGCCCTTTCAGCATCGCCACCCCATGTTGTCAGTATTGATTTCCTCCAGGGCCCTCAGTGTAAAAGAATGTAAAACATGAACAACTCTCCCCACTACTCACGTGGCTTTTCTAACCCTTCTGATTTCTGAGCTCGATCATCACTCGGTGTCTGGGCCAGAGAAAGGGCCTCTGGCGACTTCTGTTCTCCTCCATCCCAATCGTCCCAGAGAGCTGAATTCAAGAAGCTCAGCCTGTTGCTCCCAGGGGAGCTGGCCTGAGGGGATTTCTCTTGAGACTTCCTTTGGCCAGTGCAGCTTCCTCGGATGGGAGTGGTACTCAGGAGTGCTGGGGAGTGGCAGTCACCACTGTCTGGGGCTTCCCTGGCCCTGCTGCCTGGGCTACTGGTGCTCAGGGGGCCAGTCCGCTCAAGGTTCAAATTATCAATCGGAATTGGTGAGAGGGGCTCGACATGCCAGCAGCAGTCGTCAGCTGGAATGGGGGGACCGCTGTCCAACGGGGGGCTGCTGCTCGCCTGACGGGAGGCTACCTCCTGCTCATCTTCACTGTCCTCCACCTCCACCACTTCGCTCACTGCGGCCTGACTCGGCAGGCTCGGCCTGGGCAGTGAGCGCTTCTGGAACTGCCCACTGAAATCAGCGAGGCCTCCTGAGGCTGGACAGGGAGCCAGCACAGAAAAGTGCTTGTGGCGCCTAGGGCTGGGGCTGGAAGGGCTTCTGCGATTGACAGAGACCGGGCAGGATGACGATGTCTGATGCACAATTGCTGAAATCTTACTAGCGGCTTTGGGTCCATCCCTGTTTTCTAATGGGGCCCTGGGCTGGAGCTGAGCCATTTCATACGCTGAAGTCCTAGACCCGAGACCCATGATTTGGGTCTGTGATGAGTGTTCGCGGCTTCTGCTGCCGAGTGGGGTGGCAGGTACCAGCCACGAGGTGTCTGCGGTGCTGTCTTCGTCCGGGCTGCTCTCGCGGCTACAGAACAGCTGGGGGGACCCTCTGCCACCCACATAGCCCGGGTTCCTTGTTGGCCGCCCCTCCTCCTGCTGCACTGGGGCCTCTCTCTTTGGTGGGCTTTGGGAAGGTTCCTGATCTGCATCAACATCAATGACAGAGAACAGGTCAGAGAACTTGGGGCAAACTTCTAAAACTTTCCCTTCTTCCAGGGAACCATTAAAAACTGACTTTTTTATTTGTTCTAGCTCTAGCTCCTCATCTGAATCCAATAAAAGGATAACCTCATCTTCTCTGTTCGCGCTGGAGGGAGAATGCTGAGATCCGGAGCTCTGCTGGCCAGGCTTTGCCTGAGTCAGGTCAATGGATGGAGACTTTTCTGGTGAAGTCAGGGCCCCTTTGTTTCTGCATTCCGACACAGAAGCACGATCTCCGCCTTCCTGGCAGCCTGGATGGTTAAATAGCGTGAGGAGGCTCCGGCCCCTCTTTTGCTTTGATGGTGTGTCCTGGGAGGCCACCCTGGAAGCTCTGCCCTGCGATTGGGGCGTCGGTGGGGACATGTCATTTTTTTGATGAGGGTGAGGGTGTGGTTGGCGTGGACTCCTGCCCGGAGCGGGCTGTGAGGGGAAGAAGCATGGCTGTGATGGAGGTGCCTGCCGGCGGGTAGAGCGATGAGAGCTCTGTCCCCGCCTATTGATAGTGCCATTGCCTCTCTTGTGATCACTTGTTATTTGGGATGGTTCAGGGTACCCTCCTGGAGTTGATGAAAAGGGCTGTTCATCATCATCATCAACTGAGTGCATAAAGCGTCCTTCCCTTTCCTCTACCCAGCGGCCCTGTGAGGGGCGAGAGGGGCTGGTGTGATCCAGGGCTGCCCTTGGGGCCTCTGCTTCCTCCTCTCCATCTGAACACTGGCCCTCGAGTGGCAGGAACATGGACTGTCTCTCATTTTTTCTTTTGGCGATGTACTCATCTCTTCCCGGCCCAGACGGTTCCATCTGTTCTGTATTTTCTGACTGTTCTTTAACCTGGACGCTTGCTAGGATTCGCCTAGAACCTGGACTGTCCTCCCCAAACTGGTTAGTTCCTTCTTTGATCTCTGGAGCTCTTTCCCCTTGGAGCAGCTTTCTCTGAGTAGCAGCAAATTCATAAATTTCTTCCATTTCTGCTTCATTGACCTTTTCTCTATCTTCTTCAAGGCCCTCGGATTTCAACAAGGCTTCTGCTTCCTCCTCTTCACCTACCCACATTGACCTCAACAGTTCTTGGAAATTCTCCGCTCTGCTTTCACAATCCT
Organism: Myotis nattereri; assembly: GCF_964212035.1. NCBI lineage: Eukaryota > Metazoa > Chordata > Mammalia > Chiroptera > Vespertilionidae > Myotis > Myotis nattereri. The sequence continues at coordinate 100,167,856 of NC_138079.1, read as the reverse complement.
CATCTTCCTTCTCCTCCTGTCTGCCCTCTGAATCCATCACGACAGATGCTTGTTTGCACAGGTGAACAAGCTCACTCACACCAAACCTGCAAGAGGAAACGCCATGCACCGTCACCATCCTACAGAGACTGGTGCTCCCGGCACAGGCAAGGATTGGAGAGGAAGTCCTCACAGGGAGGACAATCACGACTCAGCCCTGGCCTTCTCCCTGCTCTCCTGTGACTACGGTGCATGTCCAACACCCCAAGAACTGTAACACCCCAACACCCCAGGCCACTCAGTTCTCGAAACAGAGACTCAAGAGACTTTCAGGCAGGGCTCACTAACTCCATTGTGCAAACGTAAAGGGGCACATCAGGCTGAGCTGAATAGCAGCTGCTGCTGCTGCAAACCTGGGGAGCACATGCTGCCTTGAAAGGCACCCAAAGCCCTGTGACTGATGCAAACTGAAAGCAGACTAACCTGTCACGGGTCAGCCCAGGCCAATGAGTGCGCCAGCCTCCCACCTGCTTGAAGGTTCTGTGGTCTCATCAGTACATTTAAAACCCTGGAGGCTGAGCCACTGCTTTCCAAAGAATGCATCGGAAGGATGACATGGCCTTGGATGAACACGTTTTATCCCAGAGGCCCTCACACCTTGTCAGCAGGTAGAACACCTTTTATGCTGAACGACTTGCCACCTCCTGAGATGCTGGTGTGGACAAGCTGGGCAGGTGGAAATTCATGGGAGCTGGAATAAACCTCTGTCCATTTTCTGTTTTCTGGGACTTGGGAAAGGGCTGCTGTTGATTGATCTTAGTGGTGGACAATCAGGGAGCAGCAGTGTTTGGGAAGAACTGAGGCCGAGGACCACCCTCTCATCACGCCTCAGTGGCTGAAAGCCACATGACTAGGCAGAGGACTCTTCAGGCAGCCTCGGCTCTGCTGCCAGGGTCCATTTCTCTCCAGACTTCCTATCAACACGCCTTGTTCAAAGTCACCACTGGGCATAAACTTGGGATTAAAAGTGATAGAAAGGACTCAGCCCGGATCCTCCCATGAGCCATCCACCTGATAATCCCTGTCAGTTAATGCCAAAAGCCTCGAAGTAAATGGGAAGAACAATGCGGACCTGCAGGCCAGAGAACTGAGGTCAGGGGTCAGCTGGGGGAGCAGGCCAGGGTCTGCCGTGTAGAGGTAACGCAGGAACGCACGGGCAGCCTCAGCGCTCACATCACTCAGCAGGACACGCTGGGTTCTTAGGTCGCCGTCTTCCACAGCGAAGAATCCTTCACTGTTCACCTGAGGGTGAAATAAAGCATAAAGGTTTACGGACTGGAAGGTCATGACTTGGGACGAAGCAGATGGCCCTGGGTGGGTCCTGTGAGTCTCTACTCTTACAGCCTTAGTCCGGGGATGAGCATTAGCCAGTGTCACTCCATTTTGTTGACCAGAAGTCCTGCAGTTTAAGCTGTAAAACTTCTCTGTTTCAAAATCAAATCAGGGATAGGCGCTCAAGAATCCAGTTGGTTCCCTCTTGACAGACATATCAAAGGCATAGAATTTTCTGAGAGACCAACAGCAGTTTCTTGGATTCCAACAACACAATATTCAAGTCTAACATAAGTCAACACAGAAATGTCTGTCCGCAGCTCACCTTTATAGAGGTCAATTATAAGTCTTCATAATTATGCAAATAGAGGGGAAAACAATTCCGGGGGAGGAGGAAAGGATTTTTATTGAATGGGACAAGAAATCTGTTTCCCAATCCTGAGGTCATTTCCTCAGACCACTTCCTAACCTCAAACATGTCCTCTCCATGGAAGTGTAACCTTATGGCAACAAAGAGGAAAAAAACGTTTAGGGCTGAGTGGGGAGAGCAGGGAGGGAGAGGGGTGGGAGCAGAAATGAGGTAGCTCAGGAGGATAGGAAGACAGGGAGACTGAGCAAAGAGTGATGAGGAAAAGAGGGGCAGAGAGGCAAGGAGAGGGAGAGGGAAACGGGGAGTGGGAGGTCAACGGAGAAAGACAGAGGCTCAAGGGGGACGGCAGGAGCTGCATGGAGGCGCCGCCTGTTCCCCACGCACTTACATACTGAATGAGAAGTGGGCATCGGGCATAAAGCACGAACTTGTGGGCATACAGCACTTCCCCGTTGTCCATCTGAAACTGGACATCACTCAGGTGTGGGTTATTTACCATGGCACCGAAGTCAGCAACCAGCAAACCGACAGAGAGCTGAAACAGGAGGAGAGCCGTCACTTCCATCTGTCACTTGCCTCTCTAACTGTGCAAGTTCCCCAACTGGGATGGTGTAGCGTGGGCAGGCGGACCCTTGCACTCCTCTCAGTAGGGCTCCTACATTAGGTTCCACCTTTAAGTCACTCAAGTGACAGAACAAAACACTAACTTCTCAAATTCTCTATCACACTGAGCTGCCTGGCCTAAAATGGGAAGGACCAGCAAGTGGAGAGGCGTGGCTATGCTAATAAAGATGAAGCTGCAGCAGTGGTGGCTGCTGGGGGCTGTGTGCGCTAGGCCTAGTGTTTCACAAACTCTGCTGTGTGGCCCTGTAAAGAAACTTACCAGCCCGGTGTAACAGACAGGCCCCTTGTCCACATGGTTCAGGGACCCAGCTGAGAGGAGCTCCAAGTCCCTCCTCTATGTGCCACGGTCACCAGAACTTAGTGTGATACTGATATACTAATCAGGTGACAGCCACTCGAAGGAAAACTAACTTCTCACCAATTCATCACCTAAGAGCATGAACTCTTAGGGGGAGGCCAGCCCAGGACCAGCATGTTGGAGGGGCACAGTGAGTCCTGAACGAATGAATAAATGAATGAATGAAACGTTGAGAAACAAATGTACAGAGCAGTTGGTTGAGTGAGGGGATCTCAGAGTAATGGTAGTCCCTCTGGGCTCCCAGTCAAGCAGGCTCCAGGCTTGGCAAATGAGCTGCCCCCATAAGTTCAGTGACAAAAGGGACAAAACCTCATGGTGGAGCCCCGACAGGGGGACAGGCAGCTCCTGTGGGCTCTTGCCGGGCTCAGCTCAAATACCATCAAGGGTACCAGGGGACTCGTACAAAGGCTTGAAGCTGGGACAGGGCCAGGCCCACAGAAAGTTCCTTACCGAAGCCTGGCTGCCCATTTCCAGGCGCTGCTCCTCAGGTGGCAGGACAAACCCAGTCAGTGGAAGGCCACCGGGCAATAGATCCATCCCTGAGAGAAGGATTCACAGGTTGAAAGAACATCACCTCCTGGCAACGTCAGCCTCCAGGGAAAGAGCATCAACTGTGGACTGAGCTGACCCCAAAGGCGCCTGGGAAATTCTTCAGTCAGACTTCTTCAATGAAAGGGATGCCCACAAACCACTCTTACCACTACCCCCTTCCAACACAGAGGGGCACAAGCAGTAAAATAAACAGAATTAGCCCACCAGTCACTCGCTCTGGATAAAGAGCTCTGTCCTTGGTTAAATTTAAGGAAATGGCAATAGACTTACCTGTCTCACATTCACCTTTGAGAACAAAATGAAAACACCTACAGACTGCACTTTCTCCCCATCTTATGGGGATGAGCCAGGGAGCCTCAAAAATGAGCTGCCGTCATGGTCTTGGTCACAGGGAGGCGAGGGCCCACAGGGTGGGGCTGGCCCAGGTGTCCCATCCTGTGTCTCACCTGTGGTCCCCCTTGAGTCAGCAGAACCCGCGCTGCAGGGCAATGGGCTGGCGCTCAGCCCCTCTCTCGCCAAGTCCATGAGGTCCTGCAGGGCCTGGTACTCCCTTTGGCTGGCGGAGGGTGACAGATTCCTGGGACTGGCACTATGGAGGGCAGGTGGCATGCGCATGCCCAGCTGTGGCTGTTCAGACAACACTGGTGGCAGCATGGGCTCCTATGTGAGACCGTGAAAGAAATTGGAAGCCAGAGTGACCACATGACTGCCGTAACAGCTGACACCCAGACGTGAGGGTGCCAGTCATAGCCCAGCACAACCCTGGAAAGCTTTTCTTCATCACCATCTGTCAGCAGGCCTTTCTGTCACAGCGAAGGCCATGCCTGTGGTATCACATCTGCAGAAAGATCCCTGGGGGCCTCCATCTTCCTAATGTCACCTAAATGGTCTCAAGCGAGTGAGTAGACTCTGGGACCACCTGCATCAGGCGGTTCCTGGGCCCCATCACAGGTAGATTCTGTCAGCTCCCTGGGGGCAGAGCCTGGGACTCTGCATTTTAAATAAACTCTCGGGGAACATAATACATTTGGGAACCAGTGATCCTCCCCATTCTTACTAGGAAAGCCATCTAGTGGCTGCAAAGAGAAACAACGCTATGGCTGACACCTCTAGGCTTCCTCCCACCCCGCCCCTCCGAGAACTTTCTGTTCCCTAGCTGTTGATTCCCAGTGTCCTAATCCTGGAGCTCCCAACTCCTCAGAGACTCCCCCGCCCCCCCCAACCCTGCATGTATTCGGAGGGGAGGGCGCACCTTGGTGGACGGCTGGGGCACCATGGGAGGCACCAGGCTTGCCGTATAGAAGGACTCCAGATCCCAGGCTCTGGTCAGGGCGCTGCCCTCCCACAGAAAGTTCTGCTTCCCTTCAGGTGCTTGTAGGCTCCTGCTGGCCTTTGCCAGCTCTTCCTTTAAAAGTCTGCTCGCAGGAAGTGGTGGCGTGCGGGACAATTCTACTTCTTCCTCTGCGAAGAGCTGGGCCACTCGATCCTCAATCTGTCTTCCTGTGGTCTCTGAGTCCTGGACTAACAACTGCGGTGGGGTAAGGGGTACTTTCTTCTTTCGACTCTTCTTCTCTAGAGAGAAACAAGTGACAGTCAATAGCAGTCATCCACGCAGCCTGAGCCCAGTGGCGAACTTCAGCCAGAGGCAGTACGGCAAGGCTCCCGCTGGAGCCACCACTCGTGAGCACACATACCTGCTGACAGTTTTGTCCTCTCAGGAAAAGCAGTTCCCAGCGGGAGCATTGCAGGTGCAACCTTCTGCTCCATCTCGGACCGCGATAGAGCCATGGCCACCAGCAGGTCCTCAGACAGCACCTCAGGCTCATTGACCTTCTGCCTCTTCTGTGGTTCCTTCTTGTTGGGGGCTCCCTTCCGCTTCAGACCTCCAACGTGATTGCTGAAGCTTAAAAGGCAGAAAGGTTAGTGATGGCCAGAGGCTGGGAGTACTTCCTGTTCTGAGGTGGTCCCCACTGGAGCAAAGAGGGCTGGACCTTCTCCTCTGTGGGGGAAAGAGAAAAGGGGCATCAAGTGCCCCGGAGCTCACTTGATCATCCTGTGCCTCACATAAGCTCACACGATCCTGCGCCACAAGTTCAGCACAGTCCGCACTCCAGAGGGTCTGGGTCTTTCTGTGTGATCCTGCCCAGCGAGGTTCTTGGTGGATATACAACACCAGCAGCGGTACTGCACCCCTAGACGTGGTCATACCCTTCTGGTAGAGTCAACACTCGATGGCTCCAAGTCAGCACCCTGGATCCCACCAACTTCTGCCCACTGATACCTCAGATGCCCCTGAGGTGGTCCTGGACATACTGGCCATGGAAGGACCCCTCTCTGCCCAAGGTCTGAAGAACAGGCCTCTCAGCTTGGGCCGCCATCTTGGTCACTGGGCTTAGGGCCAATGTGCAGTAACTCGTTTGGTTCGGAAGAGATTTCCTGAAAGATTTTCTGGCTGAAGAGAACCTAGACTTCCCGCTGCCTCCAGCAGGCTGGGCAAGAGGTGAAGGGTAAAGGTGAGAAAGAAACTAAGGACAACCTCAAGATCACCTTCCCTATGGCTGAAGCGCATTCTGGAAGCACCTCTGGCTTTCACAAAAGCTCGTGCTCTCTGCTGGGCCAGCGATGGTTCCAGAATCCCAGGTATCATCTTAGAACAGCGGTTCTCAACCTGTGGGTCACAACCCCTTTGGCGGTCGAACGACCCTTTCACAGGGGTCGTCTAAGACCATCCTGTATAGCAGATATTTACATTACGATTCATAACAGTAGCAACATTACAGTTATGAAGTAGCAACGAAAATAATTTTATGGTTGGGGGTCACAACATGAGGAAGTGTTTTAAAGGGCCAGAAGGTTGAGAACCACTGTCTTAGACGATCTAAGCGAGCCCTAATTCAGTTCTAATAATCTGGGAACCCTGCACGATAATCACAGCCTCCAAGAGAAAAAGGAACCATCCCAACATACCTGGGCCCGGCCACTGGGTAGGCTGGACCTAAGGCTCTTACGTCTATGCTGCTAGTGCTGAATGCTAAAATGCAGACAGGCTCACCAGTGAAGACTCAGCCTCTGCCCTCCCCATCTCAGCATTGATCCAGCTCACATGGCCAAACCTGTGTGCCAGGCAGTGGCCAGGACAAACAAACCACCCTTAGATTCCCTTTGCTCTTGGCAGCTGTCCAAGGAAAGAAGTCCTAAATCTACAGCAGTCCAGGGCCGATGCTGCCTGTGCTCCCTATAAGGTTAGGGTCTACTCTGGCATCCACAGCAACAGGGGTAATGCAGCGCAAAGCTGACCCTCTGCCACTTGTGTGCCTGTGGTTAGCACACTGAAGACTTGTGTCATCAGCAGGGCCTCCTATTTTAACATTTAAGCATTTAATTCATGCAAATATTTCTAAAGGCCTGTGGTTCTGTCTCACTAACTCTTTGAACTATGCTGAGCAATTTTATATTAATAGTATGAAAATCAGTCTACTGAGATGGAAGCAAGGCTGTTCTACACATGAAACAGATGTAGTAAAGTGAATTACTGAATTCTTAGCTGCTCCAGAGGGCACTGGCTGCAGGATCCTGGGAATAGAAAACTCTCGGGAGGAAGGACCTTAAGGAAAACAGTCCACAGACACACCCACACCCACACAGACCATTTCAAAGCCACCTGGGATGCAGAATTTGTCCCCTACTCAATTCCGGTGGAAACTGTGATTTCCACCTACGTTTCATTTCCAGAATCTATTGTCCCACAACAATACATAAGGCTTTATTTTATTTTTAAAACAAAGCAGAATACTTCTTTGATTTTCTTCCTTTTCATTTGACTCACCTCGATGTCTGTGCTAGTGTGCTGCAGGTCCCCTCAGGCTGAGCTGTTTGCAGCCGCACAGCCTGGAGCAGGAGCTGGGTGTCAACCTCCATCTTCACTGCACACTGTTTCAAGTGACTGATTCTGCCCTTTGAGGTGAGAAATGGCTTGCCACAAATTGGGCATTCAGGGACCTGAGGTGCACAAGGTCTCAGTGCCTTTTCAGCCTCATCCAAGCACCTGAAGGAAGACAATAAACACCGGAGAACCACCTTCCCTGGTAATGTGGACTGAAGCAAACATGGATCCACATGCACATGAACACGCTGTGGGCCAAACCTTGTTCCCCCAAAGCCAGTCCCTCCACACAGCCTGTAGTCAGCCTCCTGACATAGAATTTAGGTGTCTGTTAGCAAAGGTGACCGACGAAAGCCAGGACAGATGAAACATAAGAGTCACCAAATGATCCAGCAATTCCACTCCTACGTATACGCCCAAAAAAACTGAAAACATACTTAAGCAAACACATGAAATGCATGTTCACAGCAGCTCTGTCCGCAAGGTCTAAACCAGCCGTGGGCAAACTACGGCCCGCGGGCCGGATCCGGCCCGTTTGAAATGAATAAAACTAAAAAAAAAAAAGACCGTACCCTTTTATGTAATGATGTTTACTTTGAATTTATATTAGTTCACACAAACACTCCATCCATGCTTTTGTTCCGGCCTCCGGTCCAGTTTAAGAACCCATTGTGGCCCTCGAGTCAAAAAGTTTGCCCACCCCTGGTAAAACGGTAGCAACAACCCAAATGTCAATCAATGGATGAGCAGATAAACAAGATGTAGTCTCCCCATAGAGTAGAATATCATTCAGCCATGAAAAAAAAAGAACACAACACTGACACATGCTACAACATGGATGACCCTTACAAACACAATGCTGAGTGAATCCAGACACACAAGGCCACATAGTATTTGATTCCATTCTGTCCAGAACAGGAAAACTGATAGACAGAAAGCAGATTAGTGGTTTCCAGAGGCTGGGGCGGGGAGGGTTCAATGGAGAGCAAGTGCTAATGGGTACAAGTTTTCCTTTTGGGGTGATGAAAATATTCTAAAATTGATTAGAATAGTTACCTAACTGTGAACATTACTAAATGAAAGCCATTGAATTAATTATTCACTCTAAGTGGGTGAATTGTATGATACGTGAATTATATCTCAACAAAGCTGTTAAAAAATAAAAAGCAAGGGCAGGCTGACATGAACACTGAAGTGCTACTGTCACAGGAAGGTATCTGACTCCCACTAGCCCAGGGGTGGGCAAACTTTTTGACTCGAAGGCCACAATGGGTTCTTAAACTGGACCGGAGGGCCGGAACAAAAGCATGGATGGAGTGTTTGTGTGAACTAATATAAATTCAAAGTAAACATCATTACATAAAAGGGTACGGTCTTTTTTTTTTTTTTTAGTTTTATTCATTTCAAACGGGCCGGATCTGGCCAGCGGGCCGTAGTTTGCCCATGGCTGCACTAGGCCATAGGAGCCCCTGGCTCTGGTCCCGCCCACAGGAAAGGTGACAGCTGAGCTGCCCTTACCGGTTCACATGCTGCTCCCTTCGGGTCACGTTCATAGCAGAGAGGTTCTTTTGACAGATCTGGCAGAAGAACAACCCCTTCTCCTCCAGACTGTCGTCGGACGCGGTGGCTCCTTCCTGCCCAAACTCCTGCTGCAGGGCCAAGGCCACTGCAGTGTCGCTTTCTGTGGCAGGAGGCCAGGGCCCAGACCCTGTGGAGAGGACAAGGATCCATGAGGATGAGCTCATCCTCAGACCTCGGCACATCTGTCAGGTCTCACAGCACTGACACTGGGTGTAACGTGGAGAAACTAGACTCCACACGACTCTGCCTCATGCCAGGCACCATCCAGTCAAATGGGGCACTGAACGGGGCTCCTAGAATAAGACTTCTCAAACTCTAATGTGTGTAAAACTCACCTGGGAACTTTGCTAAAATGAAAGTTCACATTACAAAGGTCCAGGCGGAGCCCAAGGTCCTGCATTTCTAACAATCCCCAGGCGAGGCCAATACTGGTCGTCCAGGACCACTCTGAGTATCAGGTCCTAAAGAACTTTCCTTTCATTTTTCTCATTTCTGCTAAAGTCAGCTGCTTTGGACATGCCAGGTTTACAGGGCTTCTATTCCAACAAATCTAAGTTTTCAAAGTTCAACCTTTCCTACTGCTATGACTCTGGCTGCCCACTCTGGGAGAACCAGGTCAGAGAGAAATGCCTAGAGATCGTGCCCAAGGTCGCGTGTCCGCCTCTGCGGCCCTCTATCACTCTGCCGTTGCTGAAGCAAACCCTGGGTGTTCATGAGGGACGGGCCCTGAAAACTTCATAAATCCCCAATTCTGGAATGCTACTAACGGCCTAGCACTCTTCCCACCGAAGCCAGGAAAGCATCATGCTTTCTTTTGGTGCCATGTATATGTACATGTACATGTGTATGTATATATATGTGTGCATATATATATATTTTTAGCAAAGCAGTGGCTTCTCTCTCCTGAGCATTATTGGGTATTATATGAAGATATATGGAAGCAACTGAGTCACATGTAGGGGAGGTGCTGGGTTCACACACTGGCTGAGCAACTCCTCTGCACCCCTTGGGTGTTCAAGGACTGATGCCATGGCAGATGTGACCCTGCTACCTGTGTGGACCATTGGGGTAGCCAGAGAATCATCAGTGTTTCTAAGGTGAAATCTGCAAGTGCAGTACCAAGAGACTATATGCTCCTTAGCTCATAGGTCTGTCAGTACAGTTTCTTCCTATTTATTTTCCTTTTGTATATTTTCATCAGAGATGAGGATTCATATTGTTTAGGGGATAAAGAATGGAATCACCGGATATTATGTGCTTCTTGGTTGGTATAATATGCAGGGTACAACACCTGCAAAGCACTGTTGCCAAACTGTTTAACCTGGAGCCCATGAGACCTCTAGTTTACTCGGTGCAATGCAACAGAGGGGTTGCATGAATGGGTTAAATGACATCATGTAGAAACAATCAAGCCAATCCAGAAAGTGGTAAATTTAAAAAGACAACTCTCCTGGACTCTTCAAAAAGTATCATTTTAAAAACCCAGCTCTAGCTGGTTTTCTCAGTGGTTAGACCTCTGGCCCGTAGGTTCAATTCTGGTCAAGGGCATATACCTCAGTTGCAGGCTTGATCCTGGCCCCAGTGGGGCATGTGCAGGAGGCAACCAATAGGGAGTGCCCCTCTCACATTGATGTTTCTCTCTCTGTCTCTCCCCCTCCCTTCCACTCTCTGAAAATCAATGGAAAAAATATCCTTGGGTGAGGATTAAACAACAACAAAACCAAGACAAAGGGACTGTCCTAGAGTTCAGACCTTAACAGACTATTGGCTATAGCCATATGCAGTGTGTGAACTTATAGTTCTAACAAATCATTGGAAACCAGCTACAAAAACTATCCTTGGGACAACTGGGGAATTGGATACCAGGCAATATTAGGAAATTAGGTGTGACCATGGTATCTATATATATAAAAGGCTAATATGCAACATGTCCCCTTGGAAGTTAGACCGGGAGTTTGATCACTCGCTATGACATGCGCTGACCACCAGGGAGCGGTGCAGAATGAAGGAAGGCCCCGATCAGCCCTGATCGCAGGCCAGGCCTAGGAACCCTACCCATGCATGAATTTCGTGCACTGGGCCTCTAGTTGTGATTATAAAGGAGAACCTAGGGGTAAAGTGTCATGATGTATTTAACTTACTTTCATATAGTACAGAAGAAGCACATATATTTATAGAGACATAAAAAATATATGGCAAAATGTTAATAATTGTTAAATTTAAGCTGAGGATATAAAGAGTTTGCTGTAATATATTTTCAATATGAAAAAAATTAAAAATTAGAACAAGAGGAAGAGGTACCTTGTCAAAGAAACTGAGTGAGAAATGACCCAAGAGACCCTTTGTTCTCTGACTAGATGACACGAAATGGCAAAGGTAGAAAGCCAGGCAAGCCCACCCTCAGCAGAAACACAATGAAGGTTGGTTTCTTCCTACTCCCTTTCTTCCAGAGTTAGAACTTACGCCTGTTGGGAAGACAGAAAACTCCTGTCATACCGTTCCCCACCATTATCGCCTCTCGAGGGTCCTTTGGAACGTTCTCCTCAAGTGCAGGCTGGAGGGAGCACCCTTCTGAAGCATGTTTCAAACGTGCGGGATCTGCTCTCTTGAACTGCTGCATTCGCTGTAGGACCATCTCAGCCGCCCGGGGTTTGGAGGGACTTGGCACCGTAGCAGTCTGACAGGGAGGAGGCTGGGAGTCACCATTAGGAGCAGCATCTGCAGAGGAAAATATTCACATGTGTCTGTTCTAGATGGAGAAACAAAAGACTCTTCCTCCGAATACAGGTCAGACCCAAGTTTCAAAGGGGTCTTTTAGCAACTAGTTTAGGTTTAACTCTCAAGTGTGAATAGGACTGAGTGTTGGTAACCTCACTGTTTATGGTAATACCAATGTACCTGTCATAAAGATCTGTGGCAGGAAAGGGAATGAAGAGTGACTGCTAATGAGCACAGGGTCTATTTTGGGGTGATGAATATGCTCTAAAATTAGGTAGTGGTGATGGTTGCACAACTCTGTACATATTAAAACCACTGAACTGTATACTTTAAAGGAATAAATTTTATAGAATATGGTTATCTATTAAACTGTTATTAAAGAAATATTAATGAGAAACATTTATATCTTTCTAGGTCAGAAGTTCTCCTTTAAGTTGGTGTCCACAGAGGCCTCCAGTGGGGATCCGTCAAGTCCCTGAAGTTATACATCAATTTTGCAGGTATTTGTGGGGTGCAGTTTTCTGGGGGAATCATGCATACCTTCACTAGACTCTCAGAGGGAGCATGAGGGACAAACAACATTTTAGCAACATTACTGACGCCTTACAACAGTCTCTGTGAGCCAAGTCTTTACCACCACTCCACTGAGAGGTCATGCTGACTATACTGGGTAAAAATACCATTGAAATCAGGAAGTGAAGGTGAGAAAAATATAGAAACACAATGCAGGTGCCCAAAGACCTAATGCTATATTATCTATGCAAGGCTGGTTTTCAGCTTTGCGTGAAGAATGTATGCTGAGCATATGGTTTAGTACATCAAGGGCAGGAGAGTAAGAAAGCTACAAACTGCCCCTCCTACCCAAAAAAAGGAAAAATGCTGTTTGGAGGAGAAAGGAAGGACTGAAGATTCTCCAGAAACATATGGTACCCACTGTGGAACGAATTCAAGAAAATGGAAGCAGCAGCATTATTTTCATGTTCATGTAACTCATGTCAACTACGTAATGTAAACATTAATAGGGAATGAGAGAGAAGAGGGCCCAACCACAATCATGCGGAAAACTCACACAGAGCTTATGTTTTTATGACTATCATTTAAAACAGGAGTCGGCAAACGATGGTCCTCAGGCTGCTGCCTGTTTTAGTAAATGAAGTTTTGTTGGAACACAGTTCATTTACTTACTAAGTAATTGTCTAGGGCAGTGGTTGGCAAACTCATTAGTCAACAGAGCCACATATCAACAGTACGACGACTGAAATTTCTTTTGAGAGCCAAATTTTTTAAACTTAAACTATATAGGTAGGTACACTGTTATTAACTTAATTAGGGTACTCCTAAGGCTTAGGAAGAGCCACACTCAAGGGGCCAAAGAGCCGCAGTCTGCCGACCACGGGTCTAGGGAGTTGAGGAGTGACAGAGACCATATGGCTTGCAAAGCCAAAATATTTACTACATGGCCCTTTGCAGAAAATTTCCCAGCTCTTGGTTTAAAATAGTACAAATCACCTCTGGTTTTCTCTGTGGAAGTTCTGGCAATGTTTCTGGCGGGGTTACCTGTCTGGGTGCTCCAAGCACTCTTCCAGAGCACGGCAGAGGCAAGCACACTTCCCTCTCCATTTTCAGAGGGGGCTGGTTCACTCTCCTGCCACTTGGCTACCCCTTGCTTTTTTGTCCTTGTGGCTTGGCTACCAGATCGAGTTTTCCTCTCCCTGGGGCCTTGAAGGGTTTTGCTCTTGGTAGCAGTTGGTTTGCTTGTTAGCTGAGTGATGTTTGAGGACTTTTTTGTCTTCCTTTCCCCTGACACTTCCTTGGTGCCATTCTTTTTCACCCTTTGTAAAAAACTGGCACAGAGTTCCTTAAAGTCATCATCTGACTCATCCATCATCTGACCAGTGTTAAGGCTTCCAGGCTTGTTTTCAGAGGAGTGAGGGTCAATCTGGGGGTCCAAGAGTGAGCCTAGCTGGGCCTCATTCGGAATCCCAGCTTCATTAGGGTTCCTCTTTAATTCTCACTGAGATACCTGGAGAGTTTGCAAAATTGAATAAAAAGTACTGTTTTTCCCTCCATAATGATTTAAAATGTCTTTCTTCAAATTGCGCCTGTGTTAAGCAGCATCTTTAAAGCTTCCCTCTGTTAGAGTTCACATTTGAGAGGTTTTATTGTCCAATAGATGCCTCTGAGATAGAATACATATGAACCTGTTGCTCAGGTGATTCTTCAGTATCTCCATGGTGATAAAGAACATTTGGTTTATTTAATTTCACATCTGTGGAAAAACAAAAGCATATAAGTATAATTAGACAGATATTGTCATTTTATGCCATTTCTTCCAGGAGCATGTGGAGTATAGGAGTATCAATACCCCTGTCAATACTCAGGTACAGCCTGATTAACACAGAGCCATCATCTTATAAGACATCACAACCCAACCCAAGAGGTGTGAGGGTGGGAGCGGGGGGATGTCTAGAAATCTATCAAAGCATGTTCTTTCACAGGCAGAAAACCTTGGGCATCTTGAAAGAGTATTGTTTTTGCTGAAATCTGGGGGATGAATTCCATGAAGGGCAGTCACCACAAAAACATGATGATTCCCAAATCCAGAAAAACTATCAGAGGCTCTATCAGCAGGCAATGTAATGGCACACACAGAGAGAGAGAGAGAATGGGAATGATATGCCCTTGAACACTCAGGAGACAGGAACAAAGATAGGAACACAGGAGACTCATCCTTCATTGATACAACCAATTTTCCAAGTAAAAAAAGGCCCCTTTCCCCATCCTCTCACCCCAGTAAGAGCTCTCCAAACTCAGGTTGCTAGAATGCTGCCCAATGCAAAGGTTAGGCCTTATGGGCATGATTATTTACATCAGCACTGTTTAGATCAAAATCAACTCAATGGCAGAAAGTTCATTTCAGATCCAATAACGAAATCTCCGCTGTTCGGTTAATACGATTAATCATCTTGTTTTCCAGAGCTGGGCAGACACACAGACCTCAAATCTACTTAGCATGGCTGACACATTCACATCTTCCATGTAACTCCTTAGAGAAGCTTCCCCTCATCCTTTAAGTACAACCTCTCCACCTCTATTATTTTCTTTCATCACACAGTTTTCACAATAGCATTTATCACAAGTTGTAATCACATGTAATAGATACTGAATGAATGCTTGCTGCATGTCAAGCACCAGTCCAATTGCTTTACAAGTCTAATTCATTGAATCCTTACAACAATCCTGTTCCTTAGAATCTATTGTCATCCCTTCTTTACCGCAAGGAATCAAGCACATGAATGAGGAGCTGGCTCAGGTTCCCACAGCTTCTGACGTGGCAGAGCTGGGATCAAACCCAGGCAGTATGGTTCCAGGGCATCACCTTTTATATTTTTATTCACTTACTTATTATCTGTCCCTTACTAAGCTCAAAACTTGAGGAGGGCACAGATTCATCTATTTTACTTCATATTCTCCTTGGCTGACAGGCACCTGACTTGGAAAAAGCGATCGACAATTGTTAGTTTAACTGCAAAGAGGTTGCTATCATCAGAGCCAAGAGATGGTGGGGATAGGAGGGAAGGCTTCAGGGAGAAGCTGAGGTCAGGTCCCAGTGCTTGGAACGTCAGGCTAAGCAAACTGAACTGTATCCTACTGGATGTGGTGAACAAACTCCATCCTCCACACAGCCCCGTCTCCACATCTCTGTCGTTAAGACAGTCTCTCTCCGATACGTACTCAATCGGCATTTGCTTAAGGAAGTAGCGGCTCCTAGGAGACGGCGGGTTTCCAGAGAGCCGGCGACTTGTGCCTACTCAGTGCTGTACCTACCGCGGCGCCAGAATGAATAGGCAGGTGAGGGGCGGACCCTCCCGCTCCCTCACTCAACCCGCAACACCAGGGAAACGGGCAGGGGACGCAACCTGAAGAGATGCTGCCGAGGACCCTGACGGTGAACTACGATCGCCTAACGGACCCCCGGGCAGTGACTCCGTGTGTATCCGGATGCCCCCACCTCTCCTCCCTTCAGACAGCCCCGGCCTCCTCCATCCAAGCGCGGCTCCTGCGTCTACCCGCGGCTGGAAGCGGGCGAGAAAGGGTCCTCTGCCTTCGGAGAGCGAAAAAGGCCCGAGATGGTTGGACCTGTTTGCCGTTACAGACTCTTAGCCCCAAAGCCCGGCCCCTCCTACCTCCGGCGCCGCCACGGCACCCTCTCAACGGAGAGCCTCGAGCCTGCGCATGCGCCGCCGGCTCCCCGCGGACAATTGCGTCTGCGCAGGCGCAGAGCGGTCCGGGAGTTTTGCTTCCCGTCCTCCTCTGCGGCCGGGGCGCGCAACGAAGAGTGGTTCCGGAGGGCGTGAGGCGTTGCTAGGCCGGCGCGGCGGTGCACCGTGCGCGTGGTGTCCTAGGGCCCCGTGGCCACAAGGCTGGACGGCGTCTGTAGCTGCTAGTGCAGTGGCGCCCGGCAAAGCCTATTAAAAGTTGAGAAGTCGGGGTGAGTTCAGGACAACGCCACAGTTTTGAGTTGAAGTTTGGGTCCACCACTGTTCACACAGGAAATGCTTGCCGATTCAGTGGCGGCCCTCAGACCGCACCTGCCTGAGGAGCCGGCGAGTAAACGGAGGGAGGGGGATTTGGAGACCCACCAAATGGGGCCGGACGGGGCGGGAGAGCTTCCTTCCGGAGGTGGCGGCAAACAGGTGGAGGCCTGGAGCTCAGTGGGCGGTAGCTGGAGCGTCATCCTGTGCGGCTGGAGCTGAGGTGATGCGGCCTCCAGCCTGGCTGGAGGGGTTTGCCATGGGCCGACATTTGAAGAAGTTTACAAATCCCATTAAGGGTTTGAACTTCAGCCTGGGGGCAGTTTTTAAAGGACGTTCTAGTCGCAGTGGAGCGGCAAGACTGGAGGCCCATTAGGAAGGAGGCTGCTATAATCTAGGTGAGAAAGGAGGGTGGCCTGAATTAGCATGTGGAGTGGAGAGAATGGAGAAGTATATTAAGACGTTTGAATTGTCATGACCTAGTTATTTGTTACAATTTAGGTTTTGGCCCAAGCACCTGAGTAGAATGTGGTCTCAAGCACTGAAATAATGGAATACAGGAAGAGTAGGTCTGGAGGGAAGAGAATAATACAGAAAGGTTTTTAAAATACGTATATATAACAATAAAGATAAATTAAACATATATAATTCACATATGAAATTAACCCTTTTAAAGTGTACGATTCAGTGGTTTTTACAAGGTTGTGCAATCGTCATCACTGTCTAATTCTAGAACATTTTATAACCCCAAGTAGAAATCTTTGTACCATTAACAGTCACTCCCCAGTCCCCCTTAACTTCATCCCCTAGTAATGACTAATGTACTTTCTATTTCTATGGATTTGCCTATTCTGTACATTTTACACAAAAGGATTCATACAGTGTGTGGCCTTTTCTGTCTGGCTTTTACTTAACATCCTGTTCATGTAGCACGAATCAATTCATTTCTCTTAATGGCTAGATAATATTCCCTTGTATGGATATACCACATTTTGTTTATTACCAGTTGATGGACATTTGTGCTGTTTCTGCTTTTTGGCTCTTAAAAATAATGCTGCTGTGAACATGCATGTACAAGTCGTGTGTGTTTTGTTGTTGTTAATCCTTATCCAAGGATATTTTTTTCCATTGATTTTTAGAGAGAGTGGGAGGGGGAGAGACAGAGAGAGAAACATTGATGTGAGAGAGACACATCAACTGGTTGCCTCCAGCAGGTGCCCTGATGGGCTGGGTATCGAGCCTGCAGCTGAGGTACATGCCCTTGGCCAGAATCGAACCCATGATCCTTCAGTCCACAGACCAATACTCTAATCACTTAGCAACACCGTCCAGGGCGAGTTGTGTTTTTAGTTCTCTTGTATATATACCTAGGAGAGCAATTGTTGGGCCATACTACATTTTGATGCCGAGTGTCAGATGCTAATAGAACTTCCAAGAGCTTTTTTTGTATGAAGGAATTCAGGAGTTGTTACTTGGTTTCGGAAACCTAAGTTAGTTTGTAGTATGATTTCCAAATGGATGAGTAAAGTAGACAGCATAGAGGAATGTGTGGGGTAGGGTGTCTCACTTGTACTGGTGAGATTTTAATTTATAGAGGTGACTAGGTGACGACAACACTATTACTAATCCTCACTAGAGGATATTTTTTCTATTGCTTTTCAGAGAGAATGGAAGTGGGTGAGAGAGAAAGAGAGAGAGAGACATCGATGTGAGAGAGACACATCGACTGGTTGCCTCCTGCATGCGCCCTGATTGGGGATGGGGAGCGAACCCACAATCTAGGTATGAGCCCTTGACTGAGAATCGAACCTGCGATCCTTTGGTTCCCAGGCCAATGCTCTAACCAGCTAGCAACACCAGCCAGAGCGAGGCCAACCATCCAGGGCGAGGCCAAAGCCATTGAAAGAAAAATGTATTCTATTTCTGGAGAGAAGAGGCGTGCCACACCACAGGAAGATTTTCGCCAGAAGGCAGAAGCAGGAGTGAGGGGAAAGCTTAGGAGAAAGCTGTCTTGCCTTTGTTTTATGAGAAAGGCAAGACAGGGCAGGGTAAACCTTTTTAAGGACTAGCTAGTTTAAATAATTTTGGCAGGCTTTGGGCAGTAGGGATGGTCTCTAGTTGCCTGGTACCTGGCCTTGGGATGATTTAGGTAGGGGTAATATTGGCTTTGTCTGTGAGAGTTAAAGGAGCTGATTGCTTCGCATATTAGAGGCTGCTGCCAAGTAAGTTGATTACTGTCTTTAGGAATTAGCCCTGGAAAGGGCATTCTCTCCACCAGCAAGTTTTTAAAACTTCATAAAATACAGAAAAAAAATGTAAGACATGATTAATGCACAGGGACATGGCTGGGATAATGTGAAGGACTGTTGTTGTAAAGGTGGCACTTATTTTTCGCCAGTAAAATTGAAAATGAGGGGCCTGAGTCTAATTTAGGACTTAAATCTCTTAGAGGCCAGGGAGGAAAACCTTCCCTTCTCTCCCAATATGGCCACACAGTATTATTCTTTTAAGCGAAATGAGTTAGCTGAAGTGTAGAGAAGGGAGTGTTCCTTAAACCTGAGATTCTCAACGGAATTGCTTATGGAATATTTTAAACTGGAAATGCTTGGATACCACCCTTATACCTGCTGAATAAATCTTGGGCAGAGTTTCTGACCTGTGTCTTTTGAAAGTTTTACAGATGATTTTGATGGCCTCTAGATTAGAGACTAATTGCTCACTACATTTACCCACTACCTACTGAACAAAGCCTGTAGGCTGAGTATAAAAGAGATGCCAGCCGAAACCGGTTTGGCTCAGTGGATGGAGCGTCGGCCTGTGGACTGAAGGGTCCCGGGTTCGATTCCGGTCGAGGGCGTGTGCCTGGGTTGCGGGCACGTCCCCAGTGGGAGATGTGCAGGAGGCAGCTGATTGATGTTTCTCTCTCATCGATGTTTCTGACTCTCTCTCTCTCTCCCTTCTTCTCTGTGGAAAATCAATAAAATATATTAAAAAAAAAGAGAGATGCCAAAAACTGGGTGAGGGGTAATTACAAATTAGAGTTAGACATGATTCCTCCCTTCAGGGAACAAAGGGACAGCTTTCTCTTTGGGCCAAGGTGAACCATGAGAGCCCCCTTGACCTGGACCTTGTGATTTATCTCCAGTAGAAGCTCTGAGGTTCACAATCTTCCACTAGAACTAAGCTGAAGGACAATGTCCAGAAACAGTGTTATTAGGTCCATGTTATTTCTATGGGAATACTGCGTGTTCCCTGCCAACACTTGTGGCAGAACTGCACTGCCAAAACACATAAGCCAGGAACATGAAGGAACATTACTATATTGAAAGGTCAGGATTGTCCTTGTTTGATAAACCTTCCAAGGTTTAACAGGAAGAGAAAATGAATGCAGAAGTTTGTGGAAAAATTAAGACACAATGTGTTCTAAGTAGAGGCTCTGTTTTCCAAGCCCATAGGAGTAGATCATTTTTGGGTACAGGGGAAACAGGCAAAGGTTGAATATGCTATGATTACCACTTCCTCACCCTCCTGGAATATTTTTGGAAACTTTTCGCATCTTCCACTGAGTTAATGTTTTAAACAGTTATGTGAAAGAAGTGAAAGGCCCTTGTCCCAGTTCTGTGGTTTGGTTATAAATCACAAAACCAAAACCTGCCTAGCTCCCTCTCATTTATTTTGGCAACTGTTGAGTAGTGGGCAAATTGAACAAGGAAAAAATTGTCTTCCCACTGCTTTGGTCATATAAATTTTATTTACTGTTGTATAATACTGTTCCCTACACTGCCAAAATTGTTGAAATCAGGAGGGGAGATAACTGTTTTACATGTCAAAGTGGACAGAAGTCACACTGGGTTCTGCTGCTGTTCTGTCTACCACTGCCACCTTTTGTGTCAGTTCTATTGGTAGATGGGTTTAAGGGGAGATTCCATGCAGATGTACTGGCCTCGACTGTAGAGAAGCATTTTCCCTAATAAAGTTGATAGTGTCACTCATAGTGTGTCATCTTCCACTTAATATTTTTTTTAAAATATATTTTATTGATTTTTTACAGAGAGGAAGGGAGAGAGAGATAGAGTTAGAAACATTGATGAGAGAGAAACATCGATCAGCTGCCTCCTGCACATCTCCTACTGGGGATATGCCCGCAACCCAGGTACATGCCCTTGACCAGAATCAAACCTGGGACCTTTCAGTCCGCAAGCTGACGCTCTATCCACTGAGCCAAACCGGTTTCGGCCCACTTAATATTAAGATGGCAGTACTCTCCTAAGTGACCTACAGATTGAGTGTAACCCCTGTCAAAATTCCAATAGCTGTTTTTTTGTTGTCTAGATCTGTTATTTCATTGGAGATGGCGTAACAATGATATTCTCATTATAATTTTGTTTTCAAATATTAGCTGGAATGATTTTGTTGTATAGGTCATATAGGAAATGCAGGATAAATCTTTCTTTCCTTTGTCCAGTTTTCAAAGTAATGAATTGGTTCTCTGTCATCCCCAGAAGGTGACCAGTTAGTTTTCTTTCTAAAACATCATGATTGGGTCCAGCTGGCGTGGCTCAGTGGTTGAGCATCTACCTATGAACCAGGAGGTCATGGTTCAATTCCTGTTAAGGGCACATGCCCAGGTTGTGGACTCGATCCCCAGTAGGGGGCGTGCAGGAGGCAGCCGATCAATGCTTCTCTCTCATCAATGTTTCGATCTCTCTCTCTCCCTCTCCCTTCTCTGAAATCAATAAAAGCATATTTAACAAACAAACAAACACATCATAATCAGCATGCTCCCCCTCTCAGGAGCACACCTGCACCTTTCCTTTCCCCTTTTCTTTCCCTCAGGGTCGTTACCTTTGCCTTTCTCTCTCCTAAGCTCCAAGAGCCCTTCTTTTGTGTATGTAACTTGTTTCCTGAGCCTACACAGCCCAGTTGTCTCACTTCTACTACTCCTGTAACTTTCTAATAAACTTTCTCTTATAATTTGGGGCCGGGGGGAGTGCATCATTATCAATTCATGGATTTAAATTCATTGATGGTTTTCAATTCATTGAAGTTACTATCCTTATTGAAGCTCAAATTATCCCATCTTTGGCCAGTGGGAGCCTCTTTAACTTCGCTCCTGAGTCCTTTTGACACAGTCCTAGTAATTGATTGCTTCCTTGATATCTAGTGTAGGGGAGACACACTTTTACCTTTACCCTCTTAGGGTTCTTTTTATCTGGGTCAGATCAACAAGAGAAAAGCATACACATTTATTTAATGCAAATTTTATGTGACACAGGAACCTTCATAAGGAATGAAGACCCAAAGAAATTATGAAATTTACTTGCTGTTATGTTAGGTTAAACAGAGAGAGACAATTGTGGAAAGTGACTAAACTGTAGGGAAAGGCTATGAAAGAAGAAGTACTTTTGATAAGGTCTGTTTATAGAGCATGCTCTCAGTCTCAACTTCTTGATGATGAGAATGCTGCTTTCCTTCTGATATTGGGAAGACATCGCTCATATGAGAATTTCATCGCTTTAAAAAAAAGAAAGTGTTTTTCTTGTTTAAAAAAATTTTTTTTTATTGATTTCACAGAGAAAGGGGGAGGGAGAGAGAGATAGAAACATCAGTGATGAGAGAGAATCATTGATCAGCTGCCTTCTGCACGCCCCTTACTGGAGATCGAGACCGCAACCCAGGCATGTGCCCCTGACCAGAATCGAACCTGGGATCTCTTTAGTCCGCAGGCCCAGCTCTATCCACCGAACCAAACTGGCTAGGGCCAGAATGTTTTTCTTGTACTTGCTGTTTTCATCTGCCTTTAACACAAATCATCAACATGCCAAAGCTGCTTATTTTGGAGTTGCATGTTCTGTACTCCTCCACTGGTATGTCATGATGTTTTGGACTCATCTTACACATTTCCTGACCCCAAACTTGGAATCAGGTATTTCTCCAACCTTTTAATGGGAAATGGTCATTCAAAACCATAACCTTGGTACTAGAAATGCTCATTGGTACTGGATTGACCATTACTTTCAAGCCTTTTCAGTGATCAGAGCTGGTGTGTGTGTAGATATAGATACATTATCTATCTATCTATCTATCTATCTATCTATCTATAAGATAAAATACCTTGTGAGTTCATACTGTTTCTATTTAAGTTCAGGGTTTTTATATATTGACTTTTATATGACACAGGATTCCATATTAAGAATACTGATTTTCGCCCTAACCGGTTTGACTCAGTGGATAGAGCGTCGGCCTGTGGACTGAAAGATCCCAAGTTCGATTCCAGTCAAGGGCATGTACCTTGGTTGCAGGCATATCCCCAGTAGGGAGTGTGCAGGAGGCAGCTGATGGACGTTTCTCTCTCATTGATGTTTCTGACTCTCCATCCCTATCCCTTCCTCTCTGTAAAAAATCAGTAAAATATATTTAATAAAAGAAAAAAGAATACTGATTTTCAAGGACACAGGGGAAGATAGAAAAGATAGTATTCCAGAATTGCCCATTTATTTTATCCCATATTACACATACAACAATCTATACATAAAATTCTGTCACAACTGGTTATAGCTATTGAAAACATTAAAAAAATTTTACATATGCTATTTCCAACCTCCTCTCACTTTTTATAATGTAATGTGTCTACATTGTCAGATCATGCAGCCATTACATAATATTATCTCTTCCTTTTAAACCTAATTTAGTCTTAGTTCTACAAGTAACTATATTTAACTCACCATCATTTCCTTATGTTGATGTTTTCTAGTCACTCTAGATCATTTTGTAGTACAGTCTTTATTTAGCACTCGTGAGAACAATATTCCTTGAGTTCTTGCATGGCAGTAACAGTTGGTGCCATATATACTTGAAGATCGTTAGTTTTGCTGGATAGAAAATCCTTGGATCTCATTTTCTCCCCCCTTGAATATTTTAAATCTATGACTCCCATTTTCTTCTGGCAGTGTCACTATCAAAAAGTCTGTTGCAAATGCTAAAAATTAAAAATGAGGTTGGAAATAGCATGTGCCCTGACTGGGAATCCAACTGACAACTTTTTGGTGCATGGAACAACACTCAGCCAACTGAGTCACACTGGCATGGGCCTATATATTGATCTTTAAATACACTGCTGGTTCAAGTTGCACATGTTATTTTTAAAATATGTTTTGCACCTATGTTCACTGAGTTTGGCCAATAGCTTCTTATTTTGTGCTATTTATTAACTGTTGATTTCAGTATTATAGTAGCTTTGAAGAATTATTTATATGGTTTTTTATAATTTCTGTACTCTGTCAGTTTATATAATGTGAGAATAATTTCTTCCTGAAAGTTTCATAGAACTTTCTAATTAAAACCACCCCAGTTTGATATCTTTTTTTTAAATTAAAATATATGTTTATTGATTTCAGAGAGGAAGAGAGAGGGAGAGAGAGATAGAAACATCAATGATGAGAGAATCATTGATCGGCTGCCTCCTGCACACCCCCTACTGGGGATCGAGCCCACAACCTGGACATGTGCCGGAATCGAGCCCAGGATCCTTCAGTCCACAGGTCAACGCTCTATCCACTGAGCCAAACCGGCTAGGGCCCAGTTTGTTATCTTTTTAGAATAGATCTGTAACTACTTCTTTCACTTTATATATAGTAATTGGTCTGTTTAGCCTTTCTAAATCTTCTTGAGGCATTTAGTATTCACCTCCATCTGCCAATAATTGGGCTCCCTCTCCGCATTCAGATCCTCTAACAATGCTCCATTATCCTCCAAAGTGAAATCTGGTTCTCTTTACTCTATGCAACCTGTTCACAGGATTCTCATCATTATTTCCATTTATATTCATCACATTGAACTGTTTTTGCCTTACCCCAAATACATTTAGCTTTGACTTTATGTAATAGAAACGATTACTCATTTTTCAATGCTTTTATTTTCCTAGCTATGTCTTGTGGGAGAGTAGAACTTGCTTTGTACAGAGGCTAGCATTATCCACAGTTTATTGCTTCATACATACCTTGGGGTGATGATATGTAGTGATGGGAGGGAAGGTAGCAGCAGGGAACAGTTACCCAGTGACCTGCACACAGCCATCTAGCAGAGTCTCCTGCTGCACCACTCTGTGATTGTGATGAGTGGCTGTGTGCTGGCCTGGCTGGGTATGGGCCCAGGGTAGTTCCAGGCCTCGGTTCCACCCTTAGCCTGTGTAGGTAGTACTTAGGGGGTGAGTGTGTGTGTGTGTGTGTGCGCGTGCGTTATTATAAACAACACTGCAGTGAACATCCTTATATCTGCCTCCTTGCTCACATGGGCCAGTGGAATTGCTACCCCTTCATGGACTGTTACCACTTGCTCAGAGAACAGAGTTGGAGGACTCAGGAGGCTTCTCTGCCTCTAGCCTTGCTTCTTGAAAGGGACCTGGTAGTGAGTGATGTATATTTAAAAGTTGAAGAGTTCATATGAGCACTGTCCTGCTGAGGAGTTGGTTATCTCTGACAAATTACTCAGGGCCCATCAATGCAGTTTATCTGAATTTGAAGAGATTCCAGTGTTCTCAACTCCCCATACCTTCTTTTTTTTTTTTAATATATTTTATTGATTTTTTTACAGAGAAAAGAAGGGAGAGGGATAGAGAGTTAGAAACATCAATGAGAGAGAAACATCGATCAGCTGCCTCCTGCACGCCCCCTACTGGGGATGTGCCCGTAACCAAGGTACATGCCTTTGACTGGAATCGAACCTGGGACCCTTCAGTCCGCAGGCCAACGCTCTATCCACTGAGCCAAACCGGTTCGGCCCCATACCTGCTGATACCGAGAGGTAGAGATCAAGAATCTCCTCTGTCACCCTTCTCCCCAACACCTGGGGAAGTGGACCCACTGAGAAGAAATATAGTGTCTCCCAGTATCCCACTATTGTGGAGTGCTGAAATGAATTTTTACTACTGATGTCTTCTGCAAGATTCTCCCAGAGGTGTCGAGCTGTGGTCATAGAGTAGAGTCATCTGCCATTGGGCGGGTATAGTTAGGTGCCCTCTATAAGACTGTCCAGCAGGTGGTAGTGTTAGTTTTTGACACCAGTTGGGCATATCAGGGTCCCTATAAGTAATACAGAAGACGGGGAAAGAGTAGATGACAAGGGAAACAAAGGAGCCCCTCAAAGAGGTGAGATTTAGGAGTAGATAAGTGCCACCATCAGTGATGGCTTTGGCTATCCCTTGCTGGTACCTGGATTATAGGAAGCAATCCCGGATGCAACACTCCTCACCTGAAACTCCTACTCTATTCATTTGCTCCATTAAATGACACTCAGGCCCTAGCCAGTTTGGTTCAGTAGATAGAGTGTCGGACTGTGGACTGACAGGTCCTGGGTTCGATTCTGGTCAAGGGCACGTACCTTGGTTGCAGGTTCCTCCCCAGCCTAGGCCCTGGTCAGGGCTCGTGCAGGAGGCAACCAATTGATGTGTTTCTCTCACATTGATATTTCTCTCTGTCTTCCCCTCTCCCACTCTCTCTAAAAATCAATGGAAAAATACCCTCTGGTGAGGATTAAAAAATAAAGTGTCAACTTTACCCTTAAAAAAAAATGACAATCAGGATAAACATGCCCTTTAACTGAATATACCAGGTGAGAAGTTGTCAGCAGGCTAATTACAGTGCTGATAGATCAAAGAAAGCTCTTTCACCAGAGCTGTCACTTCGGCTTGGCTAAGGGTCCTGTTTGTGCTTATAGTCTCAAGCTGTCTCTTAGGCACACAGAACAGGGCAGAGGGTAACTGAACAGTCAAAATATTTAGGGGTGCCGCCGGCGAGCTTGGTGGTTGAGCGTTGACCTCAGGAGGTCATGGTTCAGTTCCAAGTAGGGCACATACACGGTTTGCGGGCTCGATCCCCGGTGTGGGGCATGCAGGAGGCAGCTAATCGATTCTCTCTCATCATTGATGATTCTATCTCTCCCTCTCCCTCTCTGAGATCAGTAAAAATATATTTTAAAAACATGTTTAGGGTATTTGCCAGTTGTGTTTAGTTGTTCATTCATTGAGAACATTTTTTGTGGCATGATTTAAAGAAAGGGTATTTTTCTTTGTTTTCAAATCACATTTTTAAATCGTGTTGTTTGGGTTTTTTTGTTGTTGTTGAGTTGTAGGAGTTCGTTATATATTCTGAATACCAGACTCAGTTAGATAAATGATTTTCAAATACAGTGGGGCCTTGACTTAACGAGTTTAATTCGTTTCGTGACGGAGCTTGTAACTCAAATTACTCGTATGTCAAATCTTAAAGTGAATGAGTGAGACACGTGATGCTGGGCTGATGTTGTGGTGTTCACTGTGACGTTCGCTGCGCCAACTAGCGGTGGGGTATCTGAAGCTGGCTTGTAACCCGAATTTTAGCTCGCAACTCAAAGCAAAAAAATCGGCTGAGAGACGGCTCGTATCTCGAAAAACTTGTTAGTCGGGACACCTGTAAGTCAAGGCCCCACTGTATTTTCTCTCACTGTGTGGGCTGCCTTTCTTGATAGTATCCTTTGATGCACAAAAGTTTTAAATGCTGAAGTCAAATTTATATTTTCTTGTTGGTTATTTTTATTTCATATCCCAGAAATCATTTACAAATCCAATGTTGTGCAGCTTTTACCCTATATTTGCTTCTAAGAGTTTTATAGTTTAGTTCTTATGTTAAGGTCTTTGTCGATTTTGAGTTAATTTTTGTTATAGAATGTGGCAAGGGTCTAAGTCAGCCGTGGGCAAACTACGGCCCGCGGGCCGGATCCGGCTCGTTTGAAATGAATAAAACTATTGAAAAAAAAGACCGTACCCTTTTATGTAATGATGTTTACTTTGAATTTATATTAGTTCACACAAACACTCCATCCATGCTTTTGTTCCAGCCCTCCGGTCCAGTTTAAGAACCCATTGTGGCCCTCGAGTCAAAAAGTTTGCCCACCCCTGGTCTAAGTTCATTCTTTTGCATCTGGATATCTAGTTTTCTCAGATACCATTACTATCTGAGAAATGGTACATACTAGTACCATTTGTACTAGTTTTATTCCATTGTTATCAGAAGAGGCACTTTTGGAATAAAATAAAATAGTTTTTCTTGAAATAAAAAAAAAGACACTTTTTGTTGCAGTCATGTGCCGCTTAACAATGGGGATATTTTATGAGAAATGCATCACTAGGCAATTTCAGCATTGTGTGAACCTCATAGACTGGACTTACCCAAACCTAGATGGTGTAGCCTACTGTACACCTCGGCTAGCTAGAGAAATAGCCTCTTAGGCTACAAACCTGTACAGGATGTTCCTGTACAAAGCAATATGAGATTAAGTCAGGCACAAGAGAAAACAGTGCAAGAAAGAGAGATGGTAAGCCTGTGATGTATGAGGCCATTGCTGGCTAACATGGCATGCTGGTTTACAGAATTTTTTTTTTTTTTATGAGTAGAAAGAGTGCACTCTAAAAATAATGATTAAAAGTACAGTTTATGTATTAGATACATAAACCAGTAACATAGTCACTCATCAAGTATTATGTACTGTACATAATTGGATATGCTATACTTTTATTTTTTTAAAAGGTCTAATATCCCTCAAATTTTAATAAGCCCTATACACACATTTGCTACTAAAAATTGAAATAGCACATCAAAAATGTGTTACAAGTCAAATAAGTGCAAGAGTAAGGTTTATACCTAAATTGACTCCATGTCATAATTCTCAATGATAATAGTATCATCAGAAGGATCTCCATGTAATAGGCAATAACTACGCTACATTTAAATCTTGGGCTTCCTGATTGAATCATTAACTTGGTATGGCCTGTCATAACTTCAGTCAGCCTTCCAATCCTTTCTTGCAACCTTTGCAACCTTTCTTCCTGAACACTTGCCACTATCCTCACTCCACGTCTCCTCGTGTGGCACATGCCTTGATTCAGCCCCAGTCCTGCTGTCTTGCTGTAGGGGTGAACGTTTTGGTGGAAGGGAAGGGAATTTGGTACTCGGGTTGAGAGTCAAGTTACTAAGGTTCTTTGCCAGTAGTTAGTTCTGAGACAGCTGAGTGCCAGCTGAATCTTCTTCACCGGGCGTCTGAGAAAAGTCCAGGGTTGAGTTAACCTTCTTTGGTGAGTCCATTGGAAGTCTAGTCACAGCCTCAAGTTCCTCCTAGATTCCGTCCCCAAAGAGTTCAAGCAGAAGGTGATGCTCAGAACTCTCAGCTTGCTGCAGGAAGGACCCTGTAGCCCCAAACCAGAAAAGCCCAGTTTCCAACTTGTGCTATACTTTTACACAACTGTCAGTTCAATGGTTTTGTTTGCACCAGCATTACCACAAACAGGTGAATAATGTTGTGCTACAAGCTTTTGATGTCACTAGGAAATAGGAATTTTTCAGTTCCATTTATAATTTTATGAGATCACTATTGCTGACCAAAGCATTGTTATACAGTACATGGCTGTATTTCAGTCTTTTTATATTTATTAAAGACTTCTCTGGTGTAATATATAGTCTATGCTGGAGAATGTTCCATATGCACTTGAGAAAATGTGTATTCTACTGTCATTGGGTGGAGTGTTCTGTATATGCCTGTTAGGTCCAATTGATCTATCGTGTTTTTCCAGTACGTTGTTTCCTTATTAAGCTTCTTTCTGGTTGTTCTGCCCATTATTAAAAGCAGGGTATTGAAATCTATCATTATTATAGAGCTGTATGTTTTTCCTTTCAGTTCTCTCAATGTTGGTTTCATACATTTTGGAGCTCTGATATTTGCTGCATATATATATTTATAATATTGTTATATCTTCTTGATAAAGTGACCCTTTTATCATAATCTTTTTCATGTCTTTGTCTCTTGTAACAGTATTTTACTTAAAGCTATTCTGTCCAACCCTAACCAGTTTGGCTTAGTGGATAGAGCGTCGGCCTGCGGACTGAAGGGTCCCAGGTTCGATTCCAGTCAAGGGCATGTACCTTGGTTGCGGGCACATCCCCAGTGGGAGATGTGCAGGGGACAGTTGATCGATGTTTCTCTCTCATTGATGTTTCTAACTCTCTATCCCTATCCTTTCCTCTCTGTAAAAAATCAATACAATATATTTAAACAAATAAAAAGTAATAAAAAATATATTTTTTAAAAAATCAATAAAATATATTTTTTAAAAAAGCTATTCTGTCTGATACTAGTATATAACCACTCCAGCTCTTTTTTAGTTACTATTTGTGTGGAATATCTTTTTTTAGTTACTATTTGTGTGGAATCTTTTTCTGTCATTTCACTTTCAACCTATCTGTGACTTTAGAATCTGCCAACCTGTGCCTTTTGATTAGGGAAATTAAACTACTTACATTTAACATAATTATCAATAAGAACTTACTTTTATATTTTGTCATTTGTTTTCTGGATGTTTTATAGCTTTTTTGTTTCTTAACTCATCCATTACTATCTTCTTTTGTGTCTAGTTGACAGTGGTGACATTTTGATTCCTTTCTCACTTTCTTTTGTGTATCCTCTATATTTTCTTTGTGGTTACCATGGAGATTACAGATAACATCCCAAAGCTTAACCTAAATTGTATTGATATCAACTCAACTTCAATAGCTCACAAAAACTCTTCTATATAGCTCTGTCCCTACCCCACTTTAGATTGTTTATGTCACAAATTACATACTTACACATAGTGTGCCCACTAATGTGGATTTATAATTTTTAAAAATATACATATTTTATTGATTTTTTTACAGAGAGGAAGGGAGAGGGACAGAGAATTAGAAACATCGATGAGAGAGAACATCGATCAGCTGCCTCCTGCACACCCCCCAGTGGGAATGTGCCCGCAACCAAGGCACATGCCCCTGACCGGAATCGAACCCGGGACCCTCGAGTCCGCAGGCCGACGCTCTATCCACTGAGCCAAACCGGTTAGGGCGGTTTTATAATTATTTTTATGCATTTGTCTATTAAATCCTGTAGGATATAGAAGTGGTGTTACAGATCAAAATTATAATAATATTGGTGTTTACATTTGTCAATGTATTTATCTTTACCTTTAGCTATATCTTTATAGTGTGTATTACTTTCTATTGAGTTTGCTCTGACTCCAGGCGACCCTAGAAATGGCTGGGCTTGCTTTCATTCTTTAAGAAAAACAAAACATTTTTATTGATTTCAAAGATGAAGAGAGAGGGAAAGAGAGATACAAACATCAGTGACGAGAGAGAATCATCCATGGGTTGCTTCCTGTACTCCCCCTACTGGGGATCGAGGTCACAACCCAGGCATGTGCCCTGACCAGGAATCGAACCGTGAGTTCCTGTTCATGGGTCAGTGCTCAACACTGAATCACACTGGTCAGGCTTGCTTTCATTCTTTGTCCATGTTTTCCTTTAGCTCTCTGAGCATGTTTAAGACAGCTGTTTTAAAGTCTTTGTCTAATAAAGTATTGTCAATGTTTGTGCTTCCTCAGATATGGTTTTTGCCATGTCATATTGTTCTTTTGAATGGGACATGTTTTCTGGTTTTTTTGTATGCTTTTTATTGTTGAAAATTAGGTATTTGAAAAAAACAGTTACTTCTCCATGTCCTTGCAGCCTGATGCTGTGCCGGGGAAATCCTTCACTGATTTGCTCAACTTGCTCTGAGCCTACAAATTAGCTCCGGGTGAAAGGTTAAGTCATTGGTTCTCAACCTTCCTAATGCCGTGACCCTTTAATACAGTTCCTCATGTTGTGGTGACCCCCAATTTCATTGTTACAAATTGAACATAATTAAAGCATAGTGAGTAATCACAAAAACAATATGTAATTATATATGTGTTTTCCGATGGTCTTAGGTGACCCCTGTGAAAGGGTCGTTCGACCCCCAAAGGGGTCGCGACCCACAGGTTGAGAACCGCTGAGTTAAGGTCTTCTCTGGTCTTTCTGAGAATATGTTTGCTTGGGTTTGTGTGTGGCTTTTTCAATTCCTTTATATACATGGCTGTTTTTGAAAGTCTTAATTACCCAAAGAGTTTCTTCTCCAGCTTCTTTTTGTGGCCTTACATTGTCTATTATATATCTCCACTTATAAACTCTTGTTCCAGATGGCTGAGAGTCTTTGTTCTTCCCATAGCTTTCATGATTACTGCCTGCTGCTTTTCTCTGCCTGAGATCCAAGTTAGATGAGACAGAGGTCAGATAACCCAAGATGGGTTAGATAGGACATAGCAAATAAGATCTCCTCTATTCCCTCTTGTTTGAGGGAGGTCATTGGGTTGCTGACTCCTCTAGACCAGCGGTCGCCAACCTTTCAGACCTCACGGACCACCTGGTTGGTGACTGCTGCTCTAGACCAAGACAGTGCCATGCCAGGGAGGGTTGGCATTAATTGGGCATTTACTTGACTTACATAGATATTTGACTGTTTCTCAGATCTCCGGTAAGGTTAGTTCAGCCAGTATTGGTTGGTTGTTGTTTTTTTCTGTTGTCTCCTTAGGAACAAGGGCTTGGATCTTCCTAGTCATCCATTTTGCTGATGTCATTCCTTAACTGTAGGTTTTCTGTAGATGGTCTATTGTCATGTTGAGGAGGTTCCTCCCTATTCCTAGTATACTGAGTTGGTTTTTTAAAAAAGAATATGACATAGGTATTGAATTTTGTGAAGTGTATCTTCTTCAGTCTATTAATATGATATGGTTTTTCTTCTTTGGCTTGTTAATGTGCTGACTTATTTTTGAATCATCCTGTGATAAATTCGACTTGGTTGTGACATATAATTATTTTTATACATTGTTTGGATTCAAATTGTTTATATTTTGTTGAGGATTTTTGTATGTATACTCAAGAAAGATATTAATGTTTTCCCTTTTTTATAATGTCTTTGTTTGGCTTGGGTATTAAGGTAATGCAGAGCAGAATGAGTTGGGAAGTATTCTCTCTGCTTTTCTTCTGAAAGAGAGTATAGAGAATTGGTACAACATCTTAAATTTTGGTAGAACCTATATGGGCGTGGTGCTTTCTGTTTTAAAAGGTTACTGTTGATTCAGTTTCTTTAGTGGATATAAGCCTACTCATTATCTGTTTCTGCTTGTATGAGTTTTGGTTGATTGCACTTTCAAGGAATTGACCCGTTTCCTCTAAGTTATCTCATTTGTTGGTATAGAGTTGTTCCTAGTATTCCTTTATTATCCTTTAATGTCCATAGGATGTGTAGTCACATCCCCTCTTTCATTTTGGTTATTAGTAATATATGTCTTCTCTCTTTTTGTCTTAGGTGGCTAAAGGTTTATATATTTTACTGATGTTTTCAAAGAATCAGCTTTTGGTTTCTTAGTTTTCTGTTTTCAGTTTCATTGATTTCTGCTCTAATTTTTATTTTTTACTGCTTGCTTTAGAATTAATTTGCTTGTCTTCTAGTTTCCTAAAGTGGAAGCTTAGATTATTGATTTTAGATCTTTCCTCTTTTATAATACGTTCATTCAATGCAATAAATTTCCCTCCAAGCACTGTTTTCACTGCATCTCACAAATTTTGGTAAGTTGTATTTTCATTTTCGTTTAAATATATTTCTTAATTTATCTTGAGACTTCTTCTTTGACCTATGTGTTATATGGAAGTGTGTTGTTTAATCCCCAAGTATTTTGGAATTTTCCAGCTAGTTTTGTTATTAATTTCTGGTTTAATTCTTTTGTTGACTGAGAGCATACATTGTTTTATTTCTGTTCTCTTAAATTTGTAAAGGCATTTTTTTAAAATTAAATCTTTATTGTTCAGATTATTACATTTGTTCCTCTTTTTCCGCCCATAGCTCCCCTCCACCTGTTTCCCACACCACCCTCCGCCCTCACCCCCCGCCCACTGTCCTCATCCATAGGTGCACAATTTTTATTCAGTCTCTTCCCACATCCCCCACACCCCTTTCCCCCTCAAGAATACTCAGTCCACTCCCTTTCTATGCCCCTGATTCTACTATAATCACCAGTTCATTCTGTTCATCAGATTATGTATTCACTTGATTTTTAGATTTACTTGTTGATAGATGTGTATTTGTTGTTCATAGTTTATATCTTTACAATTTTCTTCTTCTTCCTCTTCTTAAAGGATACCTTTCAGCATTTCATATAATACTGGTTTAGTGGTGATGAACTCCTTTAGCTTTTCCTTATCTGTGAAGCTCTTTATCTGACCTTCAATTCTGAATGATAGCTTTGCTGGATAAAGTAATCTTGGTTGTAGGTTCTTGGCATTCATCACTTTCAATATTTCTTGCCACTCCCTTCTGGCCTGCAAAGTTTCTGTTGAGAAATCAGCTGACAGTCGTATGGGTACTCCCTTGTATGTAACTGACTTTCTCTTGCTGCTTTTAAGAGTCTCTCTTTGTCTTTTGCTCTTGGCATTTTAATTATGATGTGTCTTGCTGTGGTCCTCTTTGGTTTCCTTTTGTTTGGGGTTCTCTGCGCTTCCTAGACTTGTAAGTCTATTTCTTTCACCAGGTAGGGGAAGTTTTCTGTCATTATTTCTTCAAATAGGTTTTCAATATCTTGCTCTCTCTCTTCTTCTGGCACCCCTATAATTCGGATGTTGGTACGCTTGAAGCTGTCCCAGAGGCTCCTTACACTATCTTCGTATTTTTGGATTCTTTTTTCATTTTGCTTTTCCAGTTGGGTGTTTTTTGCTTCTTCGTATTTCAAATCTTTGACTTGATTCTTGCGATCCTCTAGCCTGCTATTGGGAGTCTGTATAATGTTCTTTATTTCAGTCAGTGTATGCTTAATTTTTAGTCAGTCCTTTATCACAACTTTGAGGGTCTCATTAAGTTTATCAGCAGTTTCCAGAAAATTCTTGAAAAACCTTAAAAGTGTGGTTTTGAACTGTATATCCAGTAGTTTGCTTTCCTCCATTTCTGTCATTTGTGTCCTGTTTCTTTGTCTCCGCATTTTTTTTATGCTTCCCTGTGTTGATAGAGTGGCTTTCTGTGCTAGGTGTCCTATAGGGCCCAGTGGCTCAGCCTCCCCAATTAGCTGAGGTGGACACTCCTGGTGCACCCCCTTGTGGGCTTTGTGCACAGTCTTGTTGTAGTTAAGCCTGATTGTTGTAGGTAACTCTGGGAGGGATTGACCTCCAGGCCAATTGGCTGTGAGAATCAGCTGTGTCTGCAGTGGGAGAACTTCTGTGCTGGAGACACCCCTCCGGGGAAAGACTTGCTTCAATGGGGCTTTGGTGCTCACTGAGTCTGCCCCCTGAGTGTGTCCTTTATGGATCCGAGGAGCTGCAATCTGGATGGCCCCACTCCAACCACTGGGCACACTGGCTCCTGGATCTCTAAGAAGGTGCTAATCTAGCCTCTGCCTGAGGCTATCCAGCGGTAGCCAGCTGTGATGCAATGCAAGTTGCCCTGGGGCCTTGGGCCAGCTGCAGTTTGTTAGGTAATTATCAGATTGCAAAGGGCCAGGCCTTTCATATGCAAAAGCCTCCTTGGGCAGGGCGGGGTCCCAGGGGATCAACAGGGCAGAGCGAGCAGTTATGGCTGCTCTCAGTCCTGCTCTCAGAGGCCCAGCTTCTCAATGTCACGGCAATCTCTGCAAGCACCCCCGAGAGAAAGAGAGAAAGCTGCCCTCGAGTTCCAACCCATGCCAGACAGCCCAGTTTCTCCCATATGAGTCTGAGTCCCCAGAGACTCGCCCGAAACTAGAGCTCAGAGCTTGAGACTCCCTCCCGATTGAAAAAGACAACCGTGTCCTCAGCCGTCAACCCTCTCCGCATGCTTCTCTGTATTTTACTTCTGCACTGCAGCTCCTCTGAGTCTGGGTATGCTTTTCTCTTTCCTTCTAGTTGTAGAATTTCCACTCATCCAGCCTTCCTGTGGTTCTGGATGATGTCCGTTCCATCTTTTAGTTGTATTTTTGGAGCAGCAATCTCCGGTGTTTACCTATGCTGCCATCTTGGTTTCTCTACCTGTAAAGGCATTTTTTAATGGCCCAGAATGTGATTTACTTTGGTAAATGTTCCACGTGAGCTGGAGAATGCATATTCTGTTGTTGGATAAAGTAGTCTATAGAGGTTTATTTTATTCAATTGATTGATGATGATGTTGAGTTTAACCACATCCTTACTGATTTTCTGTCTGTTGGGTCTATCCATTTCTGAAAAAGGGGTGTTGAAGTCTGCAACTATAATAATTGATTCATCTGTCTTTCCTTGCAGTTCTGCAAATTTTTGACTTGTGTATTTTGAAGTTGAGTTGTTAGGAACATACACATTAAGGATTATTATTTCTTGGTGAAGAATTGACCCCTTTATCATTATGTAATGCCCTTCTTTATCTTTCATAATTTTCATTGCTCTGAAATCTGCTGTGTCTGATATTAATAAAGATACCCAGCTTTCATTTTATTAGTGTTAACATGGTATGTATTTACCCATCCCTTTACTTTTAATCTATCTGTGTTTCTATATTTAAAGTGGGTTTTTTGAAGACATTGTATAGTTGGGTCTTGTTTTTTGATCCACTCTGACAACCTCTCTTTTAAATGGTGTACTTACACCATTGACATTTAAAGTTATTATTGATACTATTGGATTAATAGCTTCCATATTTGTTACTGTTTTCTATCAATTGCCTTTTTAATTTGTTTTTGTTTTGTCCTCCATCTTTTTCTGTCTTTAATTGAACATTTTCTATGATTACATTTTTTTCATTCCCTTAGCATATTATTATACTTTAAAAAATAATCTTTTAAAGCCTGGCCAGCATGGCTCAGTGGTTGAGTGTCAACCTATGAACCAAGAGGTCATGATTCGATTCCTGACAGGGCACATGCCCAGTTTGTGGGCTTGATCACCAGTGTGGGGTGTGCAGGAGACAGCAGATCAGTGATTCTCATCATTGATGTTTCTATCTCACTCTCACTTCCTCTCTGAAATAAATAAAAAAAAATTTTTAATTTTTAGAAAAGTGTTTGCCCTTGAATTTGCAATATACATTTACTTCACAAGCTATATATTGCTCTGCTTAATTGTGTCCCACAAATCTCTTAGGCTCTACTCACTTTTCTTTGTTCCGTTTTCTTTCTGATTTTTATTCAAAATTCACTCCCAAGTCCACTTGCAACTAAAACTATACCACTTTATGGGTAGTGCAAGTACTTTATGACAGTCTTCCCAATTCTTCCCATCCCTATGACATTGCAATCATTCATTTCATTTCTACAGAACCTGCAGTCACCATATACATTGTTGCCATTATTGATTTTACTTTTTTCTTTTTTTGCTTAATTCCTTCACCTTTTTTACCCAGTCCCTCATTGCCATTTTTATTTTGAACAAACTTATTAGTTCAACTAAGAAAAAAAAATTCCCTTATTTCTTCTTTGTATAGATCTGTTTCTGACCTGTAACATTTTCTTTTTTTCTGAAGAATTTTTAACATTTTTTGCAAGGTAAGTCTACTGGTGACTAAATTCTCTTAATTTTTGTTGGTTTAAGAAAGTCTTGCCCTAGCCGGTTTGGCTCAATGGATAGAGTGTCAGCCTGCGGTCTGAAGGGGCCCAGGTTCAGTTCCAGTCAAGGGCACATGCCGGGGTTGTGGGCTTGATCTCCAGTAAGGGGTGTGCAGGAGGCAGCCCATCAGTGATTCTCTTTTATCATTGATGTTTCTTTCTCTCTGTTCCTCTCAGAAATAAATAAAAATATTTTTTTAAAAAAGAAAGTCTTTATTTGCCCTGGCTGGTGTGGCTCAGTTGTTTGAGTGTCATTTCATGCCTGGATTGCAGGTTCAATCCCTGGTCAGAACACATATGGGAGGCAGCTAATCGATGTTCCTTTCTCACATTGATGTTTCTCTCTCCCGCTCCCTGTCTCTTTCTCTCCCTCCATCCCTCCCTCTCTAAACATATCCTAGGGCAGTGGCCGGCAAACTCATTAGTCAACAGAGCCAAATATCTATCAACAGTACAACGATTGAAATTTCTTTTGAGAGCCAAATTTTTTAAACTTAAACTATATAGGTAGGTACATTGTTATTAACTTAATTAGGGTACTCCTAAGGCTTAGGGAGAGCCACACTCAAGGGGCCAAAGAGCCGCATGTGGCTTGCAAGCCACAGTTTGCCGACCATGGTGGTGAAGATTTTAAAAAAAGTTTCATCTGTCTGCTTATGTTACCCATGTGATCTTATATGTTGTCCACATTTTTGCACTAGAGTTCTTAACATACTAATCATACTTATTTTATATTCCTGGCTTGATAATTATAACATATCTGCAATCTCTGAGTCTGGCAGGATCTGATGCTTACTCTTACCTCTTCAAAGTCTGTGTTTTCTTCTTCTTTTTTTTTTAATATATTTGATTGATTTTTTACAGAGAGGAAGGGAGGGGGATAGAGAGTTAGAAACATCGATGAGAGAGAAACATCGATCAGCTGCCTCCTGCAAATCCCCTACTGGGGATGTGCCTGCAACCAAGGTAAATGCCCTTGACCGGAATCGAACCTGGGACCCTTCAGTGTGCAGGCCAACACTCTATCCACCGAGCCAAACCGGTTAGGGCTGTGTTTTTTTCTTCTAGTATGCTTAGGAATTTTTTGAATGCTGGACATGATGCACTGGGTCAGAGGAACTCAGGAAGTTAGGCCATTAGTGTGAGGCTGTATGTTATCTAGGAGTGGGCTGTGCTTGCTATAGCTGTAAATGTCAGAGCTAATATTTCCCCTGGTGTCCTTGTTTTTGTCTCCTCTGTTGTCTTTAGGGTTTCATAGAGATTTCTTAAGGTCTGAATAGTGCAGCTTCATCAGTTGTGTTAGTATTTGCCTATTATACGCAAGCCTGTTGACGTGGTGAGGAGGAGAAGTGTTCTGTAGTTGTGATCCGATCTTAGTCTTTTAGTGAACCCCTAGACTGTGACCTTCACAAGTGCTTTTCTGTTTGGGTTCCCTCCCCCCTCCCCCCCATATGAAATAGGAAGGCAGAGGGGGATAGAGTAGGGCATTTTCCTTTCCCCAAGTTAATTAGGTTCTGGTAAAACCTGAATAAGTTAAGCTCTGATAAAATAGTTTATCTGAGCCCAGCTGGCATGGCTCAGTGGTTGAGCATCAACCTATGAATCAGGAGGTCATGGTTTGATTCCCGGTCAGGGCATATGCCCAGGTTTCGGGCTCGATTCCCGGGTTGGAGTGGGGGGCGGGTAGGAGGCAGCTGATCAATGATTCTCTCTCATCATTGATGTTTCTGTCTCTCTCCCTCTCCCTTCCTCTCTTAAATCAATAAAAATAGATTAAAAAAACAACAACAAAGGAACAGTTTACCTGAGGACAGGCCTTAACGAGAACAGAATACTCTGGGCATATCTCAAAATGGCTACTTTTCCCTTCCCCCTGCCAGAAGCACAAGGGTGTTTTGTTTTTCTTTGACCTCCACTGTGAGAAGCTGGTG
Organism: Myotis nattereri; assembly: GCF_964212035.1. Taxonomy (NCBI): domain Eukaryota; kingdom Metazoa; phylum Chordata; class Mammalia; order Chiroptera; family Vespertilionidae; genus Myotis; species Myotis nattereri. Next base: position 100,129,541 of record NC_138079.1, on the reverse strand, counting down.
GGGCTCCTGGAGGCAAAACTCACAAAAGTATGAGGGTCCCCCTAATGGGCCCTCCTGAAATTGTATTAACTCTCAAACTTGTCCACATGAGCCTCCAGCAATTCATCCATTATACTTTGATTTTTCCTGCCCCAGTTTCTGCCCTGGGTGCCTGCTTCAGTAAGCTGTGACTCTGTATCTGCCAGTCTTTTTCTCCAGTTGCTTGGGTAGTGTCTTGTCCTGTGACCTCAGTTCTCTGAAGGATCTAAAAAGAGTTGTTGTTTTCAGTTTGTTCAGCCTTTTTCTTAGTGTAAGGATGATAGTGACAACTTCCAAGTTATTTACATGCCAGATTAGAAAATGAAAGTCCCTTGCCTTTATTTACTTATTTATTTTTTAAATATTGGTACACAATATTATATTAGTTCCAGGTGTGCAGCATAGTGAGTCTGATGTGATTGCCACAATCAGTCTACTAATCATCTCTCGCTGGACAAAGTTGTTACGATATTGTTGACATAGTCCTGGTGCTATACCTTACTTCCCCTTGGCTTCTTTATTTTATAACTGGAATTTTGTACCTCTTATCTACCTTCACCTTTTTAATCCTTCCTCTTCCCCCTTCCCCTCTGGTAACCTCAATTTGTTCTCTGTATCTGTGGTTCTGTTTTGTTTATTCATTTGTGGTTTTAAAAAAAGATGTTTTTACTGATTTTAGGGAGAAAGGAAGACAGAGGGAGAGAGAGAGAGAAACATCAATGTAAGAGAGAAGCATCGATTGGTTTCCTCCTGTGCCCACCCCAACTGGGGACTGAACCAGCAACCTGGACAGGTGCCCTTCGTGGGAATTCCTTAGTGGGAATTGAACCCTGACCTTTTGGTGCATGAGACGACATTCAGCCAACTGAGCCACACCAGCCAGGGCAATAAGTGTGTCACAGCCCTAGTATGAAATGTAAAAAAATAAAGGTGACATTCCATTTGTCCTCTGGCTTAAAGCAGAAGTCCCTTGTCATTCTTATCCTTATTTATCTGTACATAATGTGCTTTTTTAGCCTGGCTGCTTTTAGGATTTCTTTTTGAATACTGGTTTTCAACAACTTGATTATGATGTGCCTTGGTGTTGATTTCTTTTTAAAAAAATATATTTTATTGATTTTTTACAGAGAGGAAGGGAGAAGGATAGAGAGTTAGAAACATCAGTGAGAGAGCAACATTGATGAGCTGCCTCCTGCACATCCCCTACTGGGGATGTGCCCACAACCAAGGTACATGCCCTTGACCAGAATCGAACTGGGACCTTTCAGTCTGCAGGCCAAGGCTCCATCCACTAAGCCAAACCTGTTAGAGCTCTTTTTTTTTTCCCACTTCACAGCATTTTTTAATTTTTAGTTTATTTATTTACTTATTTTTAATATATGTTTTTTTATATTTGATTTTTTTTACAGAAAGGAAGGGAGAGGAATAGAGAGTTACAAACATCGATGAGAGAGAAACATCGATCAGCTGCCTCCTGCACACTCCCTACTGGGGATGTGACCGCAACCAAGGTACATGGCCTTGACCGGAATTGAACCTGGGACCCTTCAGTCCTCAGGCTGATGCTCCATCCATTGAGCCAAACCAGTTAGGGCTATTTTTAATATTTTTATTGATTTCAGAGAGGAAGGGAGAGGGAGAGGAAGGTAGAAACATCAATGATGAGAGAGAATCATTGATTGGCTGCCTCCTGCACATCCCCTACTGGGGATTGAGTCCTTAACCCGAGCATGTGCTCTTGATTGGAATCGAACTTGGGACCCTCTAGTCTGTAAGCCGATGCTCTATCCACTGAGCCAAACCATCCAGGGCTTTATTTATTTATATTTTAATATTTTTAAAAATTCTTCATTGTTGAAAGTATTACATATGTCTCCTTTCTCCCCCAATGACTTCTCCAAGCCCACTTCCGCCCTCTTGGTGTTGATTTATTGAGTTTTTTTCTGCTTGAGTTTTATTAATCCTCTTAGATCTGTGAATGTATAGTTTCCAACATATTTAGGATATTTTTTTAAATATATTTTATTGATTTTTTACAGAGAGGAAGGGAGAGGGATAGAGAGTTAGAAACATCGATGAGAGAGAAACATCGATCAGCTGCCTCCTGCACACACCCTACTGGGGATGTGCCCGCAACCAAGGCACATGCCCCTGACCGGAATTGAACCCGGGACCCTTGAGTCCGCAGACTGATGCTCTATCCATTGAGCCATACCGGCTAGGGATAGGATATTTGTTTTGTTTTGTTTTGTTTTTATTTTACTAAATCTTTATTGTTCAGATTATTACATTTGTTCCTCTTTTTTTTCCCCCATAGCTCCCCTCCACCCAGTTCCCACCCCACCCTCTGCCCTTACCCCCCCACTGTCCTCATCCATAGGTGCACGATTTTTGTCCAGTCTCTTCCCGTATCTCCCACACCCCTTTCCCCCCCAAGAATAGTCAGTCCATTCCCTTTCTATGTCCCTGATTCTACTATAATCAACAATTCATTCTGTTCATCAGGTTATTTATTCACTTGATTCTTAGATTCACTTGTTGATAGATGCATATTTGTTGTTCATAATTTGTATCTTTACCTTTTTCTTCTTCTTCCTCTTCTTAAAGGATACCTTTCAGCATTTCATATAATACTGATTTGGTGGTGATGAACTCCTTTAGCTTTTCCTTATCTGTGAAGCTTTTTATCTGACCTTCAAATCTGAATGATAGCTTTGCTGGATAAAGTAATCTTGGTTGTAGGTTCTTGGCATTCATCACTTTCAATATTTCTTGCCACTCCCTTCTGGCCTGCAAAGTTTCTGTTGAGAAATCAGCTGACAGTCGTATGGGTATTCCCTTGTAGGTAACTGAGTTTCTTTCTCTTGCTGCCTTTAAGATTCTCTCTTTATCTTTTGCTCTTGGCATTTTAATTATGATGTGTCTTGCTGTGGTCCTCTTTGGATTCCTTTTGTTTGGGGTTCTCTGCGCTTCCTGGAAATGTAAGTCTATTTATTTCACCAGGTAGGGGAAGTTTTCTGTCATTATTTCTTCAAATAGGTTTTCAATATCTTGCTCTCTCTCATCTTCTGGCACCCCTATAATTCTGATGTTAGTATGCTTGAAGCTGTCTCAGAGGCTCCTTACACTATCTTCGTATTTTCGGATTCTTTTTTCATTTTGCTTTTCCAGTTGGGTGTTTTTTGCTTCTTCGCATTTCAAATCTTTGCCTTGATTCTTGCGCTCTTCTGGTCTGCTGTCGGGAGTCTGTATAATATTCTTTATTTCAGTCCGTGTATGCTTAATTTCTAGTTGGTTGTTTATCACAACATCGAGAGTCTCATTAGATTTCTTGTAGATCTCAATAAGTTTATCGGCAGCTTCTAGGCAGTTCTTGAGAGACCTTAAAAGTGTGGTTCTGAACTCAATATCCTCCATTGACAATTTTTTTTTTTTAATTAAATCTTTATTGTTCAGATTATTACATTTGTTCCTCTTTTTTCCCCCCATAACTCCCCTCCTCCCAGTTCCCGCCCCACCATCCGCAATCACTCCCCACCCACTGTCCTCATCCATAGGTGCACGATTTTTGTCCAGTCTCTTCCCGCATCTCCGACACCCCTTTCCCCCCCAAGAATAGTCAGTCCATTCCCTTTCTATGTCCCTCATTCTATTATAATCACCAGTTCATTCTGTTCATCGGATTATTTATTCACTTGATTCTTAGATTCACTTGTTGATAGATGCATATTTGTTGTTCATAATTTGTATCTTTACCTTTTTCTTCCTCTTCCTCTTCTTAAAGGATACCTTTCAGCATTTCATATAATCCTGGTTTGGTGGTGATGAACTCCTTTAGCTTTTCCTTATCTGTGAAGCTCTTTATCTGACCTTCAATTCTGAATGATAGCTTTGCTGGATAAAGTAATCTTGGTTGTAGGTTCTTGGTATTCATCACTTTGAATATTTCTTGCCACTCCCTTCTGGCCTGCAAAGTTTCTGTTGAGAAATCAGCTGACAGTCGTATGGGTATTCCCTTGTAGGTAACTGAGTTTCTTTCTCTTGCTGTTTTTAAGATTCTCTCTTTATCTTTTGCTCTTGGCATTTTAATTATGATGTGTCTTGGTGTGGTCCTCTTTGGATTCCTTTTGTTTGGGGTTCTCCGCGCTTCTTGGGCCTGTAAGTCCATTTCTTTCACCAGGTGAGGGAAGTTTTCTGTCATTATTTCTTCAAATAGGTTTTTATTTATTTATTTTTTTTTTATTTTTTAAATATATTTTATTGATTTTTCACAGAGAGGAAGGGAGAGGGATAGAGAGTCAGAAACATCGATGAGAGAGAAACATCGATCAGCTGCCTCCTGCACATCCCCCAATGGGGAAGTGCCCGCAACCCAGGTACATGCCCTTGACCGGAATCGAACCCGGGACCCTTCAGTCCGCAGGCCGACGCTCTATCCACTGAGCCAAACCGGTTTCGGCCAAATAGGTTTTTAATATCTTGCTCTCTCTCATCTTCTGGCACCCCTATAATTCTGATGTTGGTATGCCTGAAGCTGTCCCAGAGGCTCCTTACACTATCCTCGCATTTTTGGATTCTTTTTTCATTTTGCTTTTCCGGTTGGGTGTTTTTTGCTTCCTCGCATTTCAAATCATTGACTTGATTCTTGCGCTCCTCTGTTCTGCTGTCGGGAGTCTGTATAATATTCTTTATTTCAGTCAGTGTATGCTTAATTTCTAGTTGGTTCCCCAATATAACATCAAGGGTCTCATTAGTTTTCTTGTAGATCTCATTAAGTTTATCGGCGGCTTCTAAACAGTTCTTGAGAGACCTTAAAAGTGTGGTTCTGAACTCTAGATCTTCCATTGACAATTTTGTCCTGTTTCTTTGTCTCCGCATTTTGTTATGCTTCCTTGGTGCACCCCCTAGTGGTCTTTGTGCGCAGTCTTATAGTTAAACCTTGTAGCTAATTCCAGGGAGGGTTTGACCTCCAGGCCAAGTGGCTATGAGAATCAGCTGTGTCAGCAGTGAGAGAACTTCTGTCCTCTAGGGAGGTGCTAATCTAGCCTTTGCCTGAGGCTATCCAGCAAATGCCTGTGTGCAGGGCTTGGGCGGGGCGGGTCGCACAGGATCAACAGGGTGGGCCGGAGAGAGCAGTGATGGCGGCTCTCAGTCCTGTCCCCAGGGGCTCTGCCTCTCTGAGTCCCAGCACCCACTGCAAAGCTTGGAGAGAAAGCTGCACTCGCTCTGACCGAAGCCAGGCAGTCCCGCTTCTCCCGTTTGAGTCTGGGTCCCTAAAGACTCGCCCGGATCTGGAGCTCAGAGTCTGCGACTCCCTCCCAATTGAAAACGCCAACCGCGCCCTCCGCCGCCAGCCCGCTCTGCGCGCGCACTCCGCACCTCAGAATTTGACTTCAGCGCTGCGCCTCCTCTGAGTGTCCGTATGCGTTTCTCTTTCCTCCTAGTTGTAGGACTTCCATTCAGCCAGCGTTCCAGTGGTTTTGGGTGATGTCCGTTCTGTCTTTTAGTTTCACTTTTGAAGTAGTTGTTCAAAGCAGCAAACTCCGGCGTTAACCTATGCCGCCATCTTGGTTCTCTCTCCCTCCATTGACAATTTTGTCCTGTTTCTTTGTCTCCGCATTTTTTATGCTTTCTTGGTGCACCCCCTAGTGGTCTTTGTGCGCAGTCTTGTTGTAGTTAAGACTTGATTGTTGTAGTTAATACTAGGGGGATTTGACCTCCAGGCCAACTGACTGTGAGAATCAGCTGTGTCTGCAGTGGGAAAACTTCTGTCCTCTGGGGAGGTGCTAATCTAGCCTTTGCCTGAGGCTTTCTGGCAAATGGCTCTGCGCAGGGCTTGGGCAGGGCGGGTCGCTCGGGATCAACAGGGCGGGTGGAGGGAGCAGTTATGGCTGCTCTCAGTCCCGTCCCAGAGGCTCTGCCTCTCAGAGTCCCAGCAACCACTGCAAACCTTGGAGAGAAAGCTGCCCTCGCGTTCCGACCGATGCCAGACAGTCCCGCTTTTCCCGTTTGAGTCTGGGTCCCTAGAGACTCGCCTGGAACTGGAGCTCAGAATCTGAGACTCCCTCCCGATTGAAAACGACAACCGCACCCTCAGCCACGAGCCCGCTCCGCACACACCTCCGCACCTTTGTATTTTCCGCACTGCGCCTCCTCTGAGTCTCGGTATGCTGTTCTCTTTCCTTCTAGTTGAAGAATTTCCCCTCAGTCAGCCTTCCTGTGGTTCTGAGCAATGTCCTTTCCGTCTTTTAGTTGTATTTTTGAAGTGGTTGTTCGAGGCAGCAAACTCCAGTGTTTACCTATGCTGCCATCTTGGTTTCCCGCCGAGTTTATTATTATCGGATATTTTTTTTCTTATTTTTTTCAGACGTTGTTTCTGTCTCTCTATTGCTTTTCTTTTTTTGGGCCTCTATCATGCACATCGGATTACTTGATAATGTCTGGTGCTTTCCCCTCCCCCGCCCTGTGCTTTATTTGAATAGCTTCATTTTCTGTCTTTGAACTCTGATCTTTTCTTTTTCAGTGTTTATCTGATGTTAATCCGATAATGTGTATGTTTTCATTTCAGATATTGTTTATTTCATCTGCAGAAGTTCTGAGATTTGGGTTTATACCTTCCATGATCTCATCAAGCTCTACCTTCCTAATGTATGAAGCATATATATAATATCTATTCTATTGTCCTTGTCTGCTGGTTCCTCTATCTCTGTTATTTTTAGGTCAGTTCCTATTCATTGATTTTTTTTTTTGATTTTTTAAAAATATATTTCTTTATTGATTTCAGAGAGGAAGGGAGAAGGAGAGAGAGATGGAAACATCAGTGATGAGAGAGAATCATTGATCGGCTGCCTCCTGCACGCTCCCTACTGGGGATCAAGCCCGAAACCCAGGCATGTGCCCTTGGCCGGAATCAAACCTGGGACCCCTCAGTCCACAGGCTGACACTCCACTGAGCCAAGTTGGTTAGGGCTCATTGATTTTTCTTATAGTCATGGTTCATATTTTATCATTTTTGCACCCTTCACTGCTTGCTTGTAATACTGGAACATTCGTCCTTTGTCAGCTAGCCTGGTGATAATCTCTCCAGTGGAGGGTGCTGGAAGAGGAAATCCTCTTTTCCTGGTTCTGTGTGCTTTGCTTATTGCTGTTCTGTGATGTGGACTAACATGTTGGACACATAGGGGTGCTCGCCTCTCGTGAGTTTCCATGGCACTTTCTCTGGCGGCTTCCCAGCTACAAATTCAGCAGCACTCTCACAGATGCCGGTGGTGAGGCTATTTATATATCTGGAAGGGGACAAGGCACTGCCAGGCAAGTTCCATGGGAACCCCAGCTGGCCTCCTGGTAGCTTTCTGGTTAGGTCATCAGTACCTCCAGCCTGGTGGCATCCTAGCACTCTGCAGACAGCTTCCCAGCTAATTGTGTTAGCATCCTAGCAGGTGGTTATTACCCCTGGCCTTAGTCTAGAGCAGCCGTGGGCAAACTACAGCCCGCGGGCCGGATCCGGCCCGTTTGAAGTGAATAAAACTAAAAAAAAAAAGACTGTACCCTTTTATGTAATGATGTTTACTTTGAGTTTATATTAGTTCACACAAACACTCCATCCATGCTTTTGTTCCGGCCCTCCGGTCCAGTTTAAGAACCCATTGTGGCCCTCGAGTCGAAAAGTTTGCCCACCCCTGGTCTAGAGAGTCTATTGAATTTCCATCCAGTGGGCTGTGACCACCATCTCCCAGGTTGGAATCCTTCTCTTGGGTACCTCTCTTCACCCTACGGCCGTGGTCGGCAAACTGCGGCTCGCGAGCCACATGCGGCTCTTTGGCCCCTTGAGTGTGGCTCTTCCTAAGCCTTAGGAGTACCCTAATTAAGTTAATAACAATGTACCTACCTATATAGCTTGAGTTTAAAAAATTTGGCTCTCAAAAGAAATTTCAATCGTTGTACTGTTGATATTTGGCTCTGTTGACTAGTGAGTTTGCCGACCACTGCCCTAGGGTATTCTGTACAATTTTCTTTTGTTCCCTTTTAGTTAATTCCCTATAAATAGCTAATAATTCTTTGTATTAACTTCCGTTGTTTAAAATACCATGTGATTTCTGTAGCCTGGCTGAGCCCTGATAGACCTTACGGGATACTGAATATTGTGAATTTATGTTGTTGGTTGCTGGGTTTTGTTATATTTCTTCAAATAGTGTGAACCTTGGTCTGGCGTGCAGTTAAGTTCCTTGGCATCAGTTGGTTCTGAGCTGTGTTAGCGTGGGTGCAGAGCTGCCTTTGGTCTGTGGCTAATTGAGCCCCATTGTGAAGGAGGATGCCCTTCTAAGGATTCCACCCAATATCCTGTGAATTAGAGGACTTTCCACAGGGCTGGGGAACACAAAATATTCCCACCGCGCTATGAGCTGGGGATTATTCTGTCTGCTCATTTCCAGGGATTCTTGCCTGGGCCTCCTCCGTAGTTTCTCTCACACAGGTACAGACCTGTCCTCGGCCGAAGACTCAAGGGACCCTCTGCAGATCCTGGAGCTCTGTTGTCTGTGCATCCCCATCCCCTAACACATGCATTCTAGCTACCTGGGCCTCCCTGACCTCCTAACTCTCCTTCCAGGAGATGGCCAGGTCTGAGTTTTCCCTCCTTACACTGTAGCCTGGAAACCACCTCGACCGTAGCTGGTACGGTCATAGGGCTCAGTCTCACGGTTTCCATTCTCTTGGGGAATCACTGTTCTGCACTGGTGTCCAGGGACTAAAAAAAAAAGTATCATTTCTTGTCCAGTTTTCTCATTGTTCAGGGTTCCTTTTACTCTAAAATGAGTTCATACCTGGCTGGCGTGGCTCGGTGGTTGAGCGTTGACCTATGGGCCAGGAGGTCACAGTTTGATTCCCGGTTGGGGCACACCCCCAGTGTGGGCGTGTGGGAAGCAGCTGGTCAATGATTCTCTCTCATCATTGGTATTTCTATCTCTTCCTCTCCCTTCCTCTCTGAAATCAATAAAAATATATTTTTAAAAATAAAATGAGTTCATAAACAAATGATCAAAACATGGAACAGCCTGTCAGGAATTTGATGATGTTTTAGAACAGGTGGTGCCTTCTGGCTAATATGACTGACATTAACACCCCCTTTTTTCTTTTATTAACCAGTCACTGTATGAATTGGAACAGCAAGACGGCACAGCAAGATCATGTTTTACCAGCTTCAATGGCTGTCATTGGTGGGCTGAGGTACCTGTGAGGATTAGTGCCTTCTCACAGGAGCCCAAGTGAGGAAAGGAACAGAGCACCCATGCACTGCTTCCATGGCCCACCAGGACCCCAGCAGCCTTCGGACGACGGGGAGCTGGACCAACAAGACCCCTACCTCTAGCCATTCTGCCTGGGTCAGAGGACCAGGATGGAGAGCACTGGGCTGGATTCATCGCTGGCTTCCTGCGGCCATCTCTGCCTCTGCGTGAGGCCTGTCCATGGCTGTAGCTGGGTTGAAGTGGCTGGTGGTGCCAGTGCTGCCCTCCTGCACCTCCATGCTTGGGGCAGCTGTGTTTCCGTGCGGCCCACCCAGAGCCTGGGAAGTCAGCCTCACAAGGTGAGTGGAGTGTAGACGTGGCGTGAGAACCAGTGCTGCTCCCCACAGCCTGGAGCTTGCCATTCCCAGGAGGCCAAAGTCTGTAGCTGCCTTTCCTGGTCTCCTCCTAGGGGCACCTTCTTGTTTCCACAGCTGGGACTCTGCATCTCAGGCCCCTCCCGGGGGCAGTGCCCAGACCTCTGGGTGGAGAGTGGAGGCAAGGCCCTGTGTCCGCCCACCATCGGGCCCCGCATAAGCAGGGTAGGACAAGTGCAGCATCTCTCGCTGACGGCAGGCCTGACGAGGTGACTGTTAGGGGAAGGCTGAGGCACTGGGGGAGGATGGTTCAATAGAAGCCTTTCTCCTCATACACCTGAGCCCCCTACAAGCTCTCACTGTGCATCGCCCGTCCCCCAAGAGAAGAATTTAGCTGTAGGACTGTTACAGCTTGTGGTTTCTCATGGTGGTGCAGGAGAAGCACCCAGGGGCGTGTCCTCCCCACTGGTAGAGCCACATCACCTCTGTCCTGCAGTCTGAGGTGCAAGGATACTGAGAGCATGGAAGGTGAGCAGAGGGGTGGGGAATAGTGGGATGTGGGGAAGACACTAGGAGCAGCCCTTCCCAGCTGGCTCATTCAGAAAGGCGTGGGCAGAGTTGGAAAAGATGCCCACTTTTGGGACTCAGGCGTGAGGTTCCGTGGCGAGAGCTGTGGTGGCCTCTGTGTTGTGGGGCAGCACCGTCACACAGGTATCAGCCCCGGGGGCCATTTGCCCACATGACAGTCCTACTGTGCTTGGGCACAGGCGGTCCCCTTCTCTCAGTGGAGATAAGCCCACGCCAGCTGTGCTCTGGGCCCTGCTCTCTGGCAGTCCTCAGCCTTTCCTCTGGGATCTCCATGACAGAGCAGAGTCGTTCTGAGCTCTGCTTTCTGGCCAGGTCTTGAGTGTTGCTCTGAAGGCTCCTTAGTCCATGGAGAGCGTCCCTCCCTCCCCATTAGGAGCTGTAACTTTAGGGCTCCCTTATCTCCCATGCCTCTGTCCTGTCAGGATTTGGGACATGGAGGCTGAGGAGAATGGCCCAGTGGCAGAAGCCTGTCCCTTCAGTCATTCATCAGAGAGGACCCAGTCAGCTCTGCTCTGTGAGATGCTCACACTTAACTGAGACAACCAGCGCAGCTGAAGAGGGTGCAGTTTTCTCAGAAACCGTCATTACCCACCTGAAGCCATCACTGACCGTTTGGCTGAGGGGCAGGGTCCCCAGAAAGGATGCAGCCCTTGTGCAGGCAGTCACAGACCCCCAGGCTTCTCCTCCAGGAGCGAGGCAATAGCCCTGAGCCGAGGATGGGTGCTCTGTTCCCGGAGGAGTGTGGGCTGAACTTCTGACGTGTAGAATTGCCGTGCCGTGGCACTGTGCCGTGTCACTTCTAGGACTGGGCTAATGAGGGCAGATAGCGTAGGGCTCAGATGAGCATACGGAGGCCTTCAATCCTGGAGGTTCTCGGTTGGGCAGAGGGGGATGGGCTGTGCCCCATCTGGCTTCCTCATTGGCCACATGCCTCTGTGTGGGACATTGGTAGCTCGGAGATGTCCACGTGGCCAATGCTAGTTGGACCAGCTTGCCTGGTTATCAGCCCACATCCCTCCCAACTCTCCAGTTTAGCGATTCATTCCCGGTGATGAAAACAGACTGCTTCTGGCTGTGGAGCAGCTTGCAGTAGACCACTGCCTGCTGAGGACTCAGAGAGCTGGCCATAACGCAGAAGGCACCAGCCTGAAGGTCTGCAGAGTCCCTCCAGCAGCACGACTCAGAGGGGAGCTCAAGGAGGTAAGCCTACTTCCTGCACTGGCTTTCCCCCTCGGGCTGGGTAAGGTGGCTGCCAAGAGGCAGAGAAGCTGGAGGAGCTCCACACAAGTGTGCAGGGCTGGGAAGCCCAAGCTGGGAGTGTGGGCCTGCTGAGGAGTCAGGAGCTGAGCGCCAGGATTCCTGCGAGGAAGGTGGCCAAAGAAGTGGTTGGCAGCAGCAGTTTTCTCTCAAGGCTTTTGCTGGTGAGATTGCTCAGGTAAGAGAAGCAGAGTGCCGACACGCAGAGCAGGATTTTCGGCAGTTTCATGGTGCTGGGAATTGTTCAGGACGTGTCCGAGAGTAATGACCCTAAGAAATATGCCAGACTCTCAGCGGGGATTTGGGGGTGGCACTCTGGGAGTGGGGGCAAGCCACAGGAAGATTGGACTTCATAAGGACTGCGGACAAGCTGTTTCAGCTGAGCCCCCGATTGAACTATGGCAGCCTGTCCCTCTGTTGCCCATCCAGGAGGGAGACATCATCTTGACTCGCCACCATTCTGACAGACACAGTGCCTGACAGTCAGGTTACTAGGCAACTGAGAAACAGGACGGGGCGCGGCAGTGATAGGCCCACCAGAGATGAAGATATTGGAACAGTCAGACATGGACTTCAAAATAACTGATTAGCACAATAAAGTAAATACAGAAAATGAAGAGTTTACAGAGAACTGGATGCATAAAACATTAAAATTCTAAAGCAAAGGTGCAGTGACAGATGCTGTGTTGCCCTCAAAGCTGAGTGAGCGCGGAGGAGTAAGGAGAATTCCCGCGTTTGCTGCAGTGACCTCATCAGCCTGCTGAGATGGCAGTGCAAGGCAGTCCACAGGGTGAACATTCAACTTCCACCTGAAGTAAATCGATTTTGTATATAAGGAATTTGTCTTACAAAATCGTAGCTGAAGAGATGTATGACATATTTGGGAAATATGGACCTATTTGTCTAATCAGAATGGGGAACACACCTGAAACTAGGGGAACAGTTCATGTGGTCTATGAAGACATCTTTTTTTTTAACTTCTCACCTGAGGATATGTTTTTATTGATTTTAGAAAAAGAAGGAGGTAGAGGGAATTGGGGGGGGGGGTGCGAGAGAGAGAAAAACATCCATGTGAGAGAAACATCAATCAGTTGCCTCCCGTGCATGCTCCTACCAGGGATCAGACCCGAAACCCTTTGGTTCACTGGACCAAGCAGCTGAGCCACACTGGCCAGGGCTGTGAAGGTACCTTTGATGCCAAGAACACATGTGATCACCTGTCAGGATGTGTTTGTAAGAACCTGTGGTTTGTACTGTAATTGCCAACAGGGCATTTTAGAAGATAGACACAAAGGAGGAACAGTTGAAGCTTTTCAAAGAAAATACGGCATCAACACAGATCTACCAAAGTAAACATTTTCTGCATTTTCATTTTTTACTGAAACCCCATAAATCACCACCACTACTCTTTTCGATTTTTACTTAATATTGTGATTTCTTATTTGAGGTTCAAAATGACCTGCTTGAAACTTTGATACATGTTAGAATGTGGTTGTTAGTAAACTTGTAGCTTTTTGTAAAACATGTCAGTGTTAGCTTCTTGAGAGCAGGGAGCTATTTGTATTTATTTTTTTAAAAAATTCTTTATTGTTGAAAGTGTTACATATCCCCCCCCCCACCCCCACTGACTCCCTCCAGCCTGCCCCCGCCTCAGGCCCTTACCCCCCCCCCATTGTCTGTCCGTGGGCCTTGCTATTTGTGTTCTTAATGCCTCCAGGGTGCAATCTAGTGCTTTAGGGGGTTGTCATTTATTGAATGTCTATTAATAATGAAATTTTTATAGTAACTCCGTGAAGGTAGACATCTCCATTTTGCAGATAAGGATACCAAAGCTCATCGTGTTGGTTGAATGAATAAAGTGCTTACATTAAAAAAAAATAGGAGTGGCTTCTTTGCCTCTTTGCACCACCCAGACACTGCACAGGCCACTGGCACCATGAAGATCTGGACTTCGGAGCACATCTTGGACCAGCCATGGGAAAGTGTTACAACAGCTGCAATGCAGAAATACCCAAACCCTGTGAACCCACGCATGGTTGGAGTTGGTGTGTTGGACAGACATATAGATCCTTCTGGAAAGTTGCAGAGCCATAGACTTCTCAGCACAGAGTGGGGACTGCCTTTCATTGTGAATCTCTTATTGGTGCAGTGAGAACCAAAACACAAAATACGTGAAAGAACATTCTGTCGTAGATCCTGTAAAACAATGGAACGTAAATCCAGTAACATATCATTTATAAATAAATATGCTTTCAGTAGATGAGAGACTTACATATAAGCTACACCCTCAGGACCCAGAAAAAACTGTTTTGACGCAAGACCCCAAAATCACCATGAAAGGAGTCAGTCTCAGTAGTTATCTCAAAGGATTGATGGCAAGTACGATATCTTCAAATGCCAATAAAGAACTGCATAGAGTGCCAGGAGAGAATGGTTGAAGCCGGGGACCGGATCTTCCAGGATTTTAATTTAACTCTGGTTTAGAGCTTGTATAGGATTTTGGTTTAAAATATGGACATAAAAAGAGCATTTGACCTCACCCCCAAAAGGGGGACTGTTGTAATCATGAAATAAATGAAACATCACTGTCATTTGTAGATTCTTTTGAGAACACCTTTTGCATATAGTAAAATAAAAATCAGTTTATACACCAAAAAAAATTACAATTCAGTAGGTGGATTTAATAGGAGTTAGAGGCAGCTGAAGAGGGGCTCAGTGAACTGGAAGACAGGTGAACAGTAAATATTCATAAATAATAAATAGCAAATGCCAGTGCAACCAGCTGGCACTACCTGATGAGCTTCCTTGTCCTGGCCCTTCAGGTCCTGCTTTTCCCCTCTGTAGAACTTCAGCCCTGGGTGGAAAGGGGGTGCTGTGAGAGGGCTTTTTGTGTGTGGGAGAGACGGGGCGGGGGAGGGGCGCCTGGAAACTTGGAGAACGTTTTCCACAGCAACCTTGTGGGAAACATTACTGGCACATTGGGAGTCCAGTCAGTAGAGTTCTGTGGCGAATGGAAATCTCTGAGAGCCTTGAGATTATCAGGAACACGAGCACGTTTGTGCTCATGGACTAAAGCTAAAGGTGCACTGACTTCTCCGACGTAACCTGAGAAAATGCCTTTGCGCCTCCTGGATGTGGAGCACAGAAAAGTAGCGCTGAGGGGCAGGGTGATCAGGGAGCCAGTAGAGGCTTGTCTGTGACGTGCAAAGGGGGCGCCTAGGTCGTTCAGGCCTCATGTCCCGTGGGACCCGAGTGCCGCCTGTTCCCCTGACGTCTGGGCACAGGCCTGGCGGGTGAGGAAGCAGGGCTGCTGCTGAGCGTGACTGTGAAGCTGTTTTGGATGGTAGCAGTGCAGACGTCTGTTCTGAGAAATTTTCCATCCTGGGTTAATGGTTTCTTTATAACGAGGGCTGGTGACTTGTGGCTGGACCAAGGCCAGTGTGCTGAGTTGAGAGATGACTGCTGACCCGAACAGGTTGATTGACATGGATTAAAGCAATGTCACAGCAAACAGGTCAGCCCTTTATCTGTAGTAAAGGATAGAAGCCCCTTTGCCCTCTAAAATGCTGTCTGTGGGGTTAACAAACATGCCTTCTGAGGGGAGGGGAAAGGAGTGATCCTGGGTGGAGCCTGACTGAGGCGGGTGGGGCATGCTTATGGGGCCACGGTAGCCATCAGCTCCTGGGAGCTTCTGGTCGGTTCAAGCCGGAGCCCAGAAGCCACTTGGATGCCTCGCAGTGTCCCTCGTGCTCAGGACGGGAGGCTGTGCTGGGTTCCCTGAGGCGGGTCCACAAGGAAGGGAAGTTCTCTCTCTGTAGTCAGGAGGGTTCCCCGGGAAGGTGGGGAGCAGGAGGCAAGTGCATAACCCCACTGCCTCCAGCTTTGTCTGTGGAGTGCCTCCTGCACTGTAGGCACTGTGTTAGGCGTGGGCAGTTTCATGGAGAAGGTGGACAGGTCTCTGCTCCTGTGGGGCTTGTGTTCTATCTAGTCCAGTACAGTGGGGCCTTGACTTACGAGTGTCCCGACTAACGAGTTTTTTGAGATACCAGCTGTCTCTCCGCAGATTTTTTGCTTTGAGTTGACAGAGTAATTTAACGAGCTCCTTAACGAGCTCGGTCTCAGAACGAATTAAACTCGTAAGTCAAGGGCCCACTGTATGTTGGTGCTCAGTGTGCTGAGTTGAGACCTTAAATTAGTATAAACAAGTAAGAGCAAACACATTGAAACAAAGAAGTGATAAGGGTCATGAGAAATGACACTGGGAGCATGTGGGTGGGGAGAACAGCCTCCCTGAACAAGTGACATTTGAGCTGAAATGGGAATGACATGGTGGCCCTGGTCCTGGCCCTCCAGGCAGAGTGGAGGCCCTGAGCTAGAATCACTCAGGTCTTGGTAAGCACGTCTTTCATCTGAAGGACAGTGAGGACAGATGGCAGTTTTTGAGCAGGGGAGTAACATGATGTGATTGCACGTTCACAAGATGTGCCGGGTGCGTGTGCTCAGGGAAGGCCGGTGTGGTGGCTGCAGAACCGGGGGAGTGCAGACTCGGGATGCATTTGGGACAGGGCTCAGGGAGCGCGGGGACACAGATTCGGGCATCTGAGCGTCTGGATGGAGGCTGGGCCGTAGTGGGAGTGCAGCCAGGGACTCGGCTGAAGTCTGGTTCTGCCGCCGCAAGTTCATGAACATGTGGGGAGTTGTCCCAGCTGCAGCTAGAATTAGGGGCGAGTCCGGAGTATTTCCTGAGCAGGTGGGAAAACTGACCCTCAGGACTTGACAGCTGATCATTATCTATCTAATCTATCTATCTATCCACAATGCCTGACAGTTTGAAATCTTTCTTATCCTCCACTCCATTTTGCCACCAATCCCTGTCCTAAAGCTACAGTTCTCCCCACCTCACCATCCCTTCTGCTCTGCCCGCCCTTGTTCCTTTCCTTACCACAAGCCAACCTGCTCGCCTTCCCTCCTCCTAAGCCCATCCCTGCACCTCACAGTGACCAGAGACTCTTTCTAACTTGCAAAACTGGGTATTTAAAGCATTTTGAGTGATTTCATTTTTGACATTAACTTTGTTATTTTTAATGATACATTGTATTCAGTTGCGTGGTTTGTAAAATTTTTGATTCCTAAAAATTTTTTTAATTAAAAATTTCAACATATTCAAAAGTAGAGACTAGTATAAAGAACCTTCATGTACTCACTACCCAGCTTTAGGGCCAACATTTTGAAGCAAATCCCAGACATTGTATCATTTTATCCTTAAATATTTCAGTGTGACTTTGAAGTCTAAGGATCATTGAAAGCATAACCAGAGTGACATTACCAAACCCAACAATCTAATAATTTCATTGCTTACCAGTGTTTTAATTTCCCTGATTACATCTTTTTTTAAAATATATATTTTATTGATTTTTCACAGGGAGGAAGGGAGAGGGATAGAGATAGAAACATCGATGAGAGAGAAACATCGATCAGTTGCCTCCTGCACATCTCCCACTGGGGATGTGCCCGCAACCCAGGCACATGCCCTTGACCGGAATCGAACCTGGGACCTTTCAGTCTGCAGGCTGACGCTCTATCCACTGAGCCAAACCGGTTAGGGCTCCCTGATTACATCTTAAATGATTTGTTAAGCAACAGGTTTTTCTAAATGTTCAAATAAACTGTTTTATAGGATCCTGACGAGGATGACGCACTGCACTTAGTGATATATTTCAAGTTTCTTTTAAATCTGTTACTTCCTCCTCTCTTCTTCTCACTCTTTTTCCTCCCCTTAAAATGTGTTGGTGAGACCACCCTTGGTTCTGTAGTTTCCCGCAGGATGGATTGTGCTGTGGACCCAAAATGCTGGTGACCATGAACTTCTGCCCCTAGAGTTTGATCAGATTCAAGATGGCCTTGGCAGGTTTCTTCCTACGTGCTGTGGTTTTCTCTGACCTGGAGGCTGGTTGTAGCCAGTGATAATCGGAGCCTACATGAAGGGCTGCCAATTGTGGAGTCTGAAATTCTAGCATCCTCCCTCATTGTTAAGCTGTAGGACTCCTCCATAGAGAGAAATTTGTCTCAGTTCTGCCATGTACATTCTTGGACTTTGTTTGCCAGTTAGTAGAATAACAAATTGGCTCCCTTGGTGACCGGTGAGTTTTTTACATCAGTACGAACTCGCATGCATAAATATAATTGAGATGTGTAATCTATTAAAATTTGTAGACTTGAAATTATTCATCTCAATAGCAGTTTGTAGACTTGAAAATTTCTTTGTGACAAGATATATAGTGTGTTGTAAATAATGAAGGCCATAAAAGAAGGTATATCAGTATAGTAAGATATATGATTTAGTAATGCAGGCACACCCCTTATGTATGTTAAATTCCAAAAATTCTTAGTTCAGAGCACCTCTACTTAAGGTTCAGTATTTTAAGGGACCTTAGGCCCAAAGAAATACCTAAGTTTTATTTATTAGATAAGTCCACACAACATAGTAATTATGTCCTAGCTATTGACAGTAGACATTTGGAAAAGTAATACACATCAATTTAAAGAAAAAAGATTCTTCATTTCATTTTGTAAGTAACCACTACTACTTACAAAGGGGATGTGTGTGCCTGTCAGGTTTTTCTTGAATCTTAGTATCATATCGATTTGAATATGTCACCCTTTTTCCTGTTCTACACTGATTTCACACAGTATTTGCTTTTTCAGTAACTGCCAGAAACCTAGTTTTGCAGAAAGATGAAATCAGGGAAGGATGTAGCAAGGTATGTTGAAACCATGAGGTGTCCAAGTGTTGAGAGTCACTGTCCCTCTCAAAAGTAAAATGTGTCCTGTGGTACCTTGGCCACTTTTGGGAACCAGAGCTCTGTGCCCCACCCTGTCCCTCTGGACCTGTGGTGTCCCTCTCCCCTGCGCCACACATTGCCCCACAGCTCTCAGGGATGGGTCACATGTCGGGTTTCCTTTCCATTTGTTCCCAGCCTCAGTGCTTAGAGGATGTTTTTCTTTATCCTTTGATTTCAGCCACATCAGAGCTCAAGACTGGCCAACTCATTGTGATGCGCTGTTTCCCCTACCTGTACTGGAGCCTGTTTAACCAAAAGGGGGGCAGACTCTCAGGGTTAATGTAAAAACAGCTCACCCTGGTCAGAGAAATGCTCTTGTCAGTGCCCATTGCCCTGCTGATGTAACGTTCCTTCCCTGGCAGCCCTCTGCATTTCCAGTGTGGGGCCCGGTACAGGTGGAGTGTACCCCTGACTCCTGCCATCGGTGTTGGGCTTGGCCCTGTTGCTGGTTAAGACCAAGAAAATGTGGGAAGAAATGACAGTGTGCAGATTCCAAGCTGAAGCATCGTGTGTTTCTCTCCCCCATGGGAATCTTCTGTTAGATGAGCACGCCCTGGGTAGCTGCAGCCCCGTTAGCCTGGACCCAGAAGTGGCCCAGAGCCCTCCCAGCTGACCTGTGGCCTAGGAGTGAGGGAGAATGGCATGTTGTTGCACCCATTGAACTTTGGGGCTGCTTGTTAGACAGCGACAGCTGACGGGTGGAAGCAGAAGAGAGATCCACGAGAGAAAGATAAGTGATGGAGACACTGAGAGGGTGTGTTCTTAGGGATGGACGGATTTTTAAGGAGACGTGAAATGATTCTTCTGTGGAGCAGTGTTATAGCCATTGATCCTTAAGATAATCCTAAGAGGAAAGCAGTGGTTTTATCCCTTTTTATACATGAAGATTATTGAGGCTCAAAGTAGTTGAAGGTGCATTGGATGAGCCTGTTCCAGGCCCCAAATCCCCGACTCCCCTGGGCCGGGCTCTTCCCCAGGCTGTGCTGCCTCTCAGGCAGGCCCAACTCTAGGAGGGCAGCCGGCATGGCAACAGAGCTGGGCACTTCGTACCAGTGGGGCCTTTCTTCTGTGTGTTGGGGAGGGGGCAGGTCTGTAGCTGGGAGCTCCCCACAGCAGAAGGGGTAGCATTTGGTTCAGAGGACAGGGGAGCCGACAGACAGGTGCCTGTGTCCCATGTGCTGAGAACTGCAGGGGCCGGGTACCCCTAGTGTGAACCACAGCCATACCACCTGTGGCGTGTTCTGTGTCTGGCCAAATGCTGGACCAGGGGCCCCATTTAGTTTTGCTCACACTCTCTCTTCAAAGAGTCTGGCAAGTGTGTCCAGGAAAGAAACTCATGGAAGAAAGTGATGTAGGCCGATGTCTTGCTTGGTTGACATGTGGATTTTGAGATGCTTAAAGCTATCCCAGCCCTGACAGGTGTGGCTCAGCTGGTTAGAGCGCTGTCCCATATACCAAAAGGTTGCGGGTTTGAGCCCTGGTCAGGGCACATGCGGAAGGCAACCAATTGGTTCTCTCTCACATTGATGCTTCTCTCTCTGTCTTTCCCTTGCCCTCTCTCTAAAGTCAATAAGCATGTCCTTGGGTGACGATTGAAAAAAGAGAAAAAAGAAAGCTGTCCCAGCCTCAGGGATGAGAACAGGAGACTTCAGCAATCAAACCTTCGCAAAAGACTGCAGTGGGGCTCCTGGAAGCTTGAGGACCAGGCCACCTGATTTCATCTAGAGGCACCTTATCAAGGGACACATGAGCTGACTGGCATTCCTGC
Source organism: Myotis nattereri (assembly GCF_964212035.1). Classification (NCBI taxonomy): domain Eukaryota; kingdom Metazoa; phylum Chordata; class Mammalia; order Chiroptera; family Vespertilionidae; genus Myotis; species Myotis nattereri. Next base: position 100,109,470 of record NC_138079.1, on the reverse strand, counting down.
TGACAGCCAGAGCCTTCCATCAGCATGTTTTCATTACTTCAGAGGGTCTGGTCTTGAGACGCTAATTTACCAAATGAACTCTTCTCAATCCCCGCTGTGTCCCCTGCTTCATGACCAGCTGGCCTGATCTGCGGCACTGTTGTGACTTAGGCCTTGGTCCCTATCGACTGCTGCTCTCAAGCCCCCTTGCTCCCAAACTCTAGCCCCGTGCAGCCCTACACCCACCATGGCAACAGAGCAGCAAGACCCTTCCATCCCAGGGAGGGACCCTCCCCTCCCCACATGGCACCCCAAAAAGTATCCATGTCCCGATTCCTGGAACCTGTGAACCTGGAAGCTGAAGCTCACATGGCAAAACAGGACTTTGCAGATGTGATTAAAGATCTTGAGATGGGGAGATGGTCCTGGATTATCTGGGAGGACCTTAAATTCAGTCACCCGTATCTTTATGAGAGGGGGCGGTACAAAGATGGAGGCAGAGGTTGGAGCTGTGGCCACAGCCAGGACACCAGGCGTCCCAGAAGCTGAAGAGGCAGAAAGGACCCTCCCACAGAGCGTGCGGCCCTGGAACACCTGGATTTCAGTTCAGCGAGATGGGTTTTGGACTCTGTCCTCTAAAACTGTTAGAGAATAAGTTTTATTTATAAGCCACCAAGTTTGTGACTACAAATGGGAAACGACTGGACCCAAGGCCTGTGGTGAACCCTCACAGATACTGCCTACCAGTGTCCTTGTGACGCGAGACACCTGCGCCTGGAACACGGGCTGTCTTCCTCAAGGCGCTCTACTGCCTCGCTGGCAACCGAGGTGGGCCCCACAGTCCCCGCCCCTTCCTGGCACCCAAGCCTTGAAGCTCCCAAGGCTGCATCACACGTGTACCCCATAGAGCACGCGTGTCAAACATGCGCCGAAGGAGTGTGACATGCTTGCCACAGAGGCCAGCTTTTAGCCAAGCTGCCTGCAGCCCTCAGAGCTAATGGATGAGGCGGGGCTGGGATGGGTGAGAGGTCTCTGTGCTCCAGGGCCCGAGAGCCACCAGGGGCTCTGTTTGCAACATGCAGTGCGGGACGTCTGGCTTTGACCGCTGGCTCCAAGGTCATCTCAAGTCTGCACACTGGAGTGCAGCCAGGACCCCGCCCTCCAGAGCACACCTGTTCCCCATCCCTGGGAGAGAAGCATGTGTGAAGGACACACTAGCCTTTGGCCCAGTTATTAGATTTTTTAAAACTAAGTACAAATACCATCAGGTGCTCTTTTTACAGCACCAAGAACCGGTGCCTGTTAAAATAAACACATGCCAACCACTCACCTGCATGGGAAAGCCACACAGGCAGCGCCACTGTTCTGCACGTCAGGTGATGCCCCGGGAAAGGTCACAGCCGCCTAAACCTTTAAAACCCCAGGCGCGACGGGCATTCCCTGTGGGGACTCAGAGCTGTAGCAGCTCTGCGTGGGCCTCTCAGCTGTGTTTCTTAATATACTTCCCTTTGTAAATTTTTATTTTCTTAAAGGAACAAAAGGAGAAAATTGATACCAAAGAACATCCATTCCTGGTTCTTGGCAGAATTCCCACCACCTTTGGTAGAAGTTGCATTTCGGGTGAGTGTGTCTAGTGCCTCAAGAGCTGTGTGACTTGTGGCCGTTGGCGGGTAGGCACTAAGCCCAGAGGCCTGGTGGGGTCCCTCTGCGTGACCGGCCAAGCGGGGAAGAACCCTGGCCGGGCGGGTGCCTGGAGCAGGGAGGGCAGTGAGCCAGTGTCCCACCACTAGCCCGAGCGCGTCCTCAGGCTGGTGACCCTTATGGGCCTGTCTTCTGGTGGGTGGAGGGGTGAGAAGACCCAGGTCCTCTCCTTGGCGCTGGTGCCTGGCTCTGCATGCTGGCGAGGGCTGAGGCGCATCTGGCTGCTCAGTACTGCCCATGAAGTCAGTTACTCAGCCTTGGGCTCCACCAGCTCCGCGTGGCTGGATGGAGGGAAGATAGGGCACCATCTCCTCTAATCCAGACCCACATGCCACTGTCCCTCCTCCTCCAGAATGAAGGGTCCCAGGCTGATGGGGGTGCTGCTCACCCTGACCGCTGTGCTGCATGTGGTCCTGCCCCTGAGAATAGCAGCTTTCAACATCCAGACTTTCGGGGAGACCAAGATGTCCAATGCCACCCTCTCCAACTACATCGTGCAGGTAGGTCCAGGCCAGCGGTCAGTCCTGAAGGCAATCAGACTGTGAGGCCTCTGCTCTCAGCCCAGTCAGCTGTGGGGATAGGGCCCTCATCACTACCGTGGCTGACGTCATCAGGCCAACGGATGTGACAGCAGCCTGGGAAGAGCAGCTTGGCTCCTGCGGGGACTCGGAGTGGGCAGGGCCTAGTCTCAGCACCACTGTGGCCCTGTCCCTAGATCCTGAGTCGCTATGACATTGCTGTGGTCCAGGAGGTCAGAGACAGCCACCTGACGGCCGTGGGGAAGCTGCTGGACAGACTCAATCAGTGCGTGAGGGGCAGGGCACCGGGAAGCACGCGGGACAGTAATCATCCCTGCAGGGCACGATGCCACTTGGGCCGCAGGGACACTGACGTGGGCAGGAGCCCTGCTGTCGGTGGCAGGATGTCCCTGACGGGTACATCTGTTTCCTCCATCCAGGGACGACCCCAACACCTACCACTACATAGCCAGCGAGCCGCTGGGCCGCAGCAGCTACAAGGAGCGCTACCTGTTTGTGTTCAGGTAAAACCCAGGTGCCGAGAGATGAGGCTGCCTCCTCTAAGGGCGCTGGCAGAAGTGGGGGTGGCGGGTGTCTGGAAAGCCCATGGGCCTCTCCTCCAGGTGTGGGGGCAAGAACTGGAGGCCACAGAGCAGGGACCGAGTTGGGCCTCACCATCTGGGCAAAAGGAGCTCTGGGCTGGTGATCTGTGATGTCCCACCTTAGACCAGGCCCCTGCCTGCAGCAACAGGTCGGTTTGGCAAAGCTGTGCCCCAGCCCCAGGGTAAGCACCCTCGGCCTGGCCTTCCGCAGGCCGGACCAGGTGTCGGTGCTGGACAGCTACCAGTATGACGATGGCTGCGAGCCCTGTGGAAACGATACCTTCAGCCGAGAGCCAGCTGTTGTCAGGTTCTCCTCCCCATTCACCCGTGAGTGCTGCCGCCACAGAGGCTCCTCTGCCCTGCCTGGCCCCCCTGCCCGCCTTGAAGAGCCACAGCACATCATGCCCCCACCACGCACCTCTTGGGGGAGCCTGGTGCCGTCCTCATTCCTAGTGCTTTGGTCTTATGTTTAAGTTACTTTCCTCCCCACGACTGCTTCTCTCCCGGGACTGTTTCATGTGTCCCCCATCCCAGCCCTAAACACATGACAGCCAGGCCAGTGCACCCTCGGACCAGGACTGCCTCCCAACTCCGCTCCCCGCCTCCTTGCGTAGCACAACCATCCTCTCCACAGAGGTCAAGGAGTTTGCCATCGTCCCCCTGCATGCGGCCCCACTGGATGCAGTGGCTGAAATCGACTCTCTATATGAAGTCTACCTGGACGTCCGGCAGAAGTGGGACATAGAGGTGAGGCCCCAGACATTGGATTGAGCTCTTAAGGGCCCGGTTCTGTCCCTGGGCCAATCAGCTGGTGTCTCCTGGTAGGACATTATGTTCATGGGTGACTTCAACGCTGGCTGCAGCTACGTGACCCCTTCGCATTGGTCATCCATCCGCCTGCGCACAATCCCCACCTTCCAGTGGCTGATTCCTGACACCGCTGACACGACGGTTACGTCCACGCACTGCGCCTACGACAGGTGAGCAGGATCTGCGCCCCCGTGGGTTCCGCAGGCCCAGGTAGGGAAGGGGCACTCACACAAGCAGCCTCGCTTTCCATCTCAGCCCAGTTTCAGAAATGGTTTCCAAGACCTTTGAGGAGACATTCACTTATGAAGTGGAATAAAAAGCAGCATTCCTTCACTTTAGGAAAAGCCCATGTAGGGTAACACGATGCCAGTCTTCTCCTCTGGGCAGTCGCAGGTAGACAGGTCGGCCAGCGGTGCCGGTTTGGGCACACCCAGACCTGAGTCTGGGCTGGTCCTGCCTTCTCTGAGCAGTGCTATCCAGGGGCCAGCGAGGGGATCTGAGGTTTAAGTGCAGAGCTGGACGGTGGGCTGAAGGGGGCTTTTTTGTGTCTGGCACTGTAGGATCGTGGTTGCCGGAACTCTCCTCCAAAATGCCATTGTTCCCGACTCAGCTGGCACCTTTGACTTCCAAGCTGCATATGGACTGAGCAACCAGACTGTATGTGACCATTCTTTACAGCCTGTAGCTCTTGGGGGCCTAGGACCCAGGGGGTGGAGTGAGAGCTGGACCCACGGGACTTGTAGCAATTGCTGCTTTTTTTTTTTTTTTTTAAATATATATTTTATTGATTTTTTATAGAGAGGAAGGGAGAGAGATGATAGAGAGTTAGAAACATCGATCAGCTGCCTCCTGCACATCTCCCACTGGGGAAGTGCCCGCAACCCAGGTACATGCCCTTGACTGGATTCGAACCCAGGACCCTTCAGTCCGCAGGCCGACGCTCTATCCACTGAGCCAAACCAGTTTCGGCCGCTGCTTTTTTCATTGATTTGTCCACAGCCTGGGAGCCTCCTCCCTGGCCGATGTGGCAGTGCAGTATCTGGGTGCACACCTGGCCCTCAGGGAGGACTGCCACACGGGCACCCCTGCTCACTGCATGTTTCTCCACAGGCCCAAGCCATCAGTGACCACTACCCGGTGGAGGTGACGCTCAAGAGAGCCTGACAAGAGCAGGCCCAGGGCCCCGGCTGGACACCTCTAGCTTCTCTTGCTTGTCTGTGGCTGCTCCTGGGGACCTGCACGAAGAACTGAAGATGACGGCTGATCCTGTTGTCGCCTTCAGGTTCTGGGGATGGAGTTTAGGAAACGAGTGCGAGTTCCCGGAGCACAGGGCCAGCGCCCCCTCTCTCCCCTCCCTACTGTCCCCCTGACCACTATCCCAGCTTGAGGCGGGATCGAAAGTTGGCTTTTTCTCACTGTACCTGCATCCATCGTAAGCATGGGGTTGTGGCACCAGAGTAACTTACCCTGTTAGTATGCACACAGAGTCCAGCATTTAGATGAAGAAATATCTTTTAATTTAAGTAAATAAAGCTCTAAAGGGGGTGTTCTCATTGGTGGCATCCAGTCGTTCCTTCCCGGCTCCTCCTCCTCCCATGACAGAGGCGCACAGTCCATTGTCACCTTCCCTGGAGCCCTGACAGCGCAGGGAAGACGTGGGGCTCTCACAGCTGCTGTGCTGCACCCTGGCCAACAGGGCCCAGACGTCAGTGTCGCTCCAGGGCCTTGACGAGCAGGTTGTTCAAGCGTCCCACCATGGGCCGGGGGTCATCGACCAGCCCTGCTGCGATCATGGCATTCTCATAGATCTGAAAGGCAGGGTGGTGACCTTGTTAATGGGATGGGGGCCCTGTCCTAGCTCCAACTCAGGGACATTTTAATGTGGAGAGAAGGAAGGAAGAGAGCTGTTCCTTCTTAAAACAGGGTGTTAGAGGCAACAGCTGTCCAACCTCAAAGGAAGGTGCAGCCCCCTGTTCTCACGCTCTCAGCCAGTCTCCAGGAGACTCACCTGATCGACAAGCAGCTGGGCCAGGTCAGGCTCACTCTCTCTCAGCTGGCTGAGCTTCTTGATCAGTATGTGCCTGCAACAGAAACCCCCAGAAGTGAGCTCAGGGCTGTGCCCCCAGCACAAGGGCCTCTAACTTCTGAGACGTTGGAGTTACTAGAACATTCAAAAAAGTGTAATAGGACAGTCCAGTGTAAAAAAAATAAGGCATACAAAAATTTAGGACGATGTAAATAATCACTGACAGATAATGAGATTGGTTATATACCCAAAGAAACACTTGAGTTTTGATATTAGAAAATGCAATAAGTACTAAAACTAATACAAACTTAAACACTGAAGGGAAAGAATTTAACATATAAAAAGACATATATCAGTGCTTGGAGACCATAATTAAAGATGAAAATTTTTCCTAGATTAATACACACATATTGTTTTATACTAAGAGTTTAATTTTATACCTTAACAATCTAATACAGAATTCATAAAAGTAAATATGGAAGAAAAGAGCCAGGAGAGCTGGAGGAGGAAGTCCCAGATGCCAGTAAATAGTTTAATTCTGGAAAACGAAAAGGCAACAACTAAATGCAAAAAATGTCAACAATGTATAAAGAGCCACACACATGGGGATTTTATTTGTACCTGATTAAAGGTAGTGTTTCACAAGAGGGGAAAAGACAGGGCAACTGGCCAGCCAACCAATAAAGTTGGATTCCCACCTGATTCTTTAGACCAAATTCCAGGAGGACCAAATGTTAAATGTAAAATATTAGAAGAAAACGGAAAAAACGTTTTCTAATCTCAGAAGGAAAAGCCTTCCAAGCAGAATACAAACCCGGAAGTTAAAAATAAAATGATATAACTCTGACAATATAAAAACTGCAATTCTTGCCCTAGCTGGGTTGGCTCAGTGGATAAAGCGTCGGCCTGTGGACGGAAGGGTCCCAGGTTCGGTTCCAGTCAAGGGCACATGCCCAGGTTGCAGGCTCCATCACCAGTAGGGGGTGTGCAGGAGGCAGCCAATCAATAATTCTCATCATTGATGTTTCTATCTCTCTGTCCCTTTCTCTCTGAAATCAAAATATTTTTTAAAAAAAAACACAATTCTGCACAGGAAAAAAATACCATAAATATAATGTCTGACCTCTGACCTTACTCATAAGAAACGTATATTAAAATCATAATTTTTCACTATGAGAATGGTAAAAATTGAGAAGTTTGCTAAAACTGAAGGCATTGGAGAAACATAAATTTGCCTAACTTCTATAGAGGACAATTGGAATCTATAAAAATTAAACATGGATGGTGCTCTGAGACTTAACACTTTTTCCTCACAGTACTATTTAAAATCAGAATCACTTTTTAAAATATATATATTTTTTAACTGATTTCAGACAGGAAGGGAGAGGGAGAGAGAGAAACATCAGTGATGAGAGAGAATCATTGATCGGCTGCCCGCTACTGGGGATCGAGCCCGCCACCCAGGCATGTGCCCTTGACCAGAATTGAACCCAGGACCCTTCAGTCCGCAGGTCGACGCTCTATCCCGAGCCAAACCAGCTAGGTCAGAAACACTTTTTAAAAAGCAAGTGGCTCAGTTGGTTGAGCATCATCCTGTGTACCAGGTTCAGTTCTGGGTCAGGGTGCATATAGGAGGCAACCGATTGATGTTTCTCTCTCTCAAACTAATAAAAACATATTTTTTTTAAAAAGAAGAAAAAGCAAGGTAGGGACCCCTGTATAGCAAGTTACTACTTGTACAACAGTGGAAGCCACAGATGAATCTGCACACACACAGGATCTTTGAAAAGATAAATGCGAAATGTAATGTGGCTGTATTGGGGGCAAAGGTAGGAGGGAAACTTCACTATGGATTTTGTTTACATTTATTTAACATTTTTGGTGAACTATGTAATTTCATTGAAAGATTATTGTTGTATATAAAATCAATTTTTAAAAAACCTGTTTTCAACAGAAAATGAAATTTCAAAATATCCAATAAATGTGACACATCAAAGAATAACTACAAAAAATGTGTAGGAACGCTACAGAAAACATAAGTTACCAAAAGACATTAAGACCTAGTAAATAGCCGAAACCGGTTTGGCTCAGTGGATAGAGCGTCGGCCTGCGGACTGAAGGGTCCCAGGTTCGATTCCGGTCAAGGTCATGTACCTGGGTTGCGGGCACATCCCCAGTGGGAGATGTGCAGGAGGCAGCTGATCGATGTTTCTCTCTCATCAATGTTTCTAGCTCTCTGTCTCCTTTCCTCTCTGTAAAATATCAATAAAATATATTAAAAAAAAAAAAGACCTAGTAAATATATATTGTGTACATGGATGGAAAGAATTGACCATAAAGATACTAATTCTTGAAATTGATGTATGTGCACAGGAGGACCTAGAGTAGCCAAGGCAGCCTTGAAGGAAAATAAAGGAGTAAGCACTCACTCATTGGCTGCGAAGGCTCGGGGAAAGCCTGAGTACTTAAGACAGTGCAGTGCCGCTAAAGACAGACGAACAGACCAGACACGTGTGCAGACACCTGATAGTCTATGATGCAGAAGGCAATTTGGATGGCTGGGGTGGGGGACAAAATAAGTTCATGATTTTGGTGATAGATTTCTTTCTTTTTTTTTTAAATATATTTTATTGATTTTTTACAGAGAGGAAGGGAGAGGGACAGAGAGAAACATCGATGAGAGAGAAACATCGATTAGCTGCCTCCTGCAACCCCCTACTGGGGATGTGCCCGCAACCCAGGTACATGCCCTTGACGGGAGTCAAACCTGGGACCTTTCAGTCCACAGGCTGAAGCTCTATCCACTGAGCCAAACCAGTTAGGGCGATAGATTTCTTAAGAACCAAAAAAGCACCTAACCAAAGTTTATGAATTTGATTATATTAAGAACTTATCAAAAGACATCTTAATGCAGGTGAAAAGATAGAGTGGGAAAAGAGATTTGCAACTGATAAAGTATGTAATATAATTACAAATCAAATTTTAAAAAAGAACCCAACAGGATCTATATATTAAAAAAGGCTAATATGCTAAGTGACCGTTCAACTGGTAGCTATGACATGCACTGACCACCAGGGGGCAGATGCATGGAAACATGGAACAGACTGATGAATCTCAAGGGGGATGGGGAAAGGTAGAGGGTGGAGAGAAATTAACCAAAGATCTTATATACATACTAGAGGCCCGGTGCTGTGCACGGGTGGGGTCCCTCGGCCTGGCCTGCGGAGATCGGGTGATTCATGCATGGGGCCTCCGACATCCCCCAAGGAGTCCCGGATTGCGAGAGGGTGCAGGCCAGGCCGAGGGACCCTATTAATGAATAAAGTCTTATTCTTTTTCAGGTCACGAGAAAGCCAAGGACAAGGCCTTAAGTAAAAGTAGAGACCTGTGGGTTCTCACGCTCTGCTGGGGGGAGCTGGCACCAGCATCCTGGAAGCAGCTGGGCATGACCCAGCCTCGCTAAGCATATGGCAGTTTCACACCTGGTGCACAACTCGGAGAAACTCACGCATGCACACATGTGTCAGACAGGGACAAGAATGTTCAGAGCAACTGTTCCCAACAGCCCCCAACAGAAACTACCCGAATATTGGTCAAAAGAGAATACATAATTGTGGTGGGGCAGATTCAACCCATGAACATTCCTCAGCTATGAAAACAAACCATAGCTTCCCTCCACAGGGACAGAGGTCTCTCACACACTGAGTGAAGAAAGTAAGACTTCACGTCAACAGGCAGAACAGTCTGTTAAGGATGCACAGAGAGACCATAAAGCAAAGCAATTATCACAAAAGTCAGGACTATGGTTACCTCAGAGGACAGAATTCTAACGGCATCCGAGGGCCAGCAAGGCTGTTGCTTTTTTACTTTACGTGGGTATAGTTTAAAGTTAAATTGAATAGTTTAATTACACAGGTACTGTATGTATAAGCTTTATGCATTTTTCCTATGTGTTATGAATAAAAACCATTTTAAAGGAGTAGCTGGCAGGTCAGATACAAGCTTGCTGTTCCTGGGCACCGAGGGCCCAGGGAGCCGGCAGCCTTACCGGGGGTTGACCTCCAGGGTGGGCTGCAGGAGCTGCGCGCGCTCCTCCTGGGTCTTGGCCAGCTGCTGCATGCGCAGGAAGTGTCGGGCCGCCCCCATCTCCAGCACCGTGATCATCGCGGGGTGCGTGTCCAGTCGAAGCGTCACCTGTAAGCAGGGCCAGGGGTGAGGGGGACCCTGGGCTGGCAGTTTTGGCCAGGGGTGAAGCTTCCCCAGATGACCAGGCAGAACACAGGTCTCCCAACCATCCACTAACGAGAAGGGAGCCTGAACTGCAGCCCCGTACCACGTCCCTAACAGCATCTGTCCCTCTATCCCCCAAAGTCGTTACCTAATGTGTCAATTACTGCCTAACGTCCATCTCGCTTGGTGTCCTCTGCCCCTCTCCCCTCCACAGGGCCACTGCCAAGTCCTATAGCAGCTAAGACCACCTACGCCTGGCTGTCCATTTCCCCAGGCCCAGCCTCTCGCCCAGTCTGTCTGCAGTTCCTTCCCTCAATCCCGTCCTTCCAGAACCCTGGAGCCTCCTTCCTGCAGACCTCACTCACCCACCCTTTCTGTGGCCCTCTGGCCTGACTTCATCAAATACATCTTTTCCCAACAAGCGGTCACAAGCCCCTCTCCCTGACCAGGCCTTCCCCTTCGTCCACCCCATAGGCCTCTGGCCTCCTGACTCACACTAAGCCTGCTGGGCCCACAGCACACCCCTCCTGGCAGCACGGTACTGAGAAGAACCTGAGCTCTAACTCACATCCAGCTCCATGACGTCCTCGCTATAGGACCTGGGGATGTACTCTGCCTCCTGTCTCACAGGATGGGGGTAATTCTACCTGCCTCAGAGTTATCTGAGCTTAAATGAGTCCCTACAGTGAAGAGTGGACACAGTGAATGTGTTAGAGAGAAATCCCGGCTGCATGCCTTGCTTCTCGATGCTCCCTACCAAGAGCCCCTCCTCTTTCGATCTGTGCCCATCCCTCCCCCGCAGAGCCCTGCGCCCACCCTCTGCTCCTGGCCATCCCCACCTGCACACCCGCCTGTCCCTTGGGGAGACTCCTGGACTATTCCTGAGCCAGTGACCCGCACTGGGTACCTGTTCTCTGGTGGCTGGCTTTCTCTTGCAACTCTGAGCTAGACCTGGTTCTGGCTCTCTGAAGTCAGAACCCCTGCTGGACTGTAAGCTCCCCAAGGGCTGGACTGGAACCCCTTGCGTCCTACACTACCACAGTTCCTTTGGGGCCTGGACCAGGCTAGCTTTGGGGTGGCCAGCTGGGAACCCCTCTTCTCGGCTTCTGCTTGCCCACCAGGCCATTGGCTGTTCACCTTTCACTACTTTCTAGTTCCCACCTGCGCTATAAAGTCAGCTGAGCTTGCCTGTCCTGCCCCAACAACATCCCTGGACACACATGGCTGCACACACGTCAGCTCAAACGCAGAAGCGGCAGTGACACGCTTGGTCTCTCCCACATATCACAGCTTCAGTCGCCACTGGGAGAACTCGCACCAGGCCAGCAACTCAGAGCCGGCAGGCTGCCAGCTGTGTGGTCACTGGAGCCATGGGCGCCGAGTGGTGGCGTCTCCAGAAGACCTCACCTTCACGTTGGTGACCCGCGACCCCAGCGCATTTCTCATCCAGGCCATCAGGTCCTCCATCTCCTTTTCTGACAGGCGGTCATCAGCTTGAGGAGAGACGTGAGTGAGCTCAGAGGCCGTTCTCCGTAATTCCCATCTCATTCCCATGGGGGCCTGAAATGCTGACATTCCAATGCCAAGTGTCCAACTGCCCCACCCCACCCTGGTCGTCGGCACAAAGAAGCCACCAGAGATGTTTTCATCTAAAATCCAGCGGATAATGCCCTGACTGGTTTGGCTCAGTGGATAGAGCATCGGCCTGCGGACTGAAGGGTCCCAGGTTCGATTCCGGCCAAGGGCATGTACCTTGGTTGCGGGCACATCCCCAGTCGGGGGGTGTGCAAGAGGCAGCTGATCGATGTTTCTCTCTCATCCCTCTCCCTTCCTCTCTGTAAAAAATCAATAAAATATATTTTAAAATAAAATAAAATCCAGCGGATAAAATGGAACCTCAGAAGGACATTTCGGTTGCCCCAAGGCCCATGTGGTTTCGTTATAGCTTAAAGAAGATATTTTTGGCCAAACCGGTTTGGCTCAGTGGATAGAGCGTCTGCCTGCGGACTGAAAGGTCCCAGGTTCGATTCCGGTCAAGGGCACGTACCTCGGTTGTGGGCACATCCCCAGTAGGAGGTGTGCAGGAGGCGGCTGGTCGATGTTTCTCTCTCATCGATGTTTCTAACTCTCTATCCCTCTCCCTTCCTCTCTGTAAAAAATCAATAAAATATGTTAAAAAAAAAAAAAAAGAAGAAGATATTTTTGGATTCTCTTAGGAAGTCAACTCGGAAGGGGCCCTGGAGAGAACTGGGAGCTAAACGGGAACATTCTCTGTAATCATTAAGGCGTTCCCAAACTGCTGTCTGTGCAGGTTTATGACCCAGGTAGAAATGAGAACAGAAAATCCCTAGAAACTCACGCTGCAGGATAGAAGGCTTTGTAGCAGAGTGTCAGCCCCTGGGCCATCCCAGCCTCACCTGCACCCCAGGCCACCACCCACCTCTGCCTAGAGAGAAAGGTAGAACCAACCTGGAGATTTGTCTTCAAACTTCTCCTCCTTGTAGTGATCGACAACGATGTCCGTTTCCACGGAGATCAGCTTCTTCTTGTCAAATTCACGAAGGTGAAGCAAGGTCAGCTCATCAAACTGCTCATAGCAGAAGAGAACCTGTGAGGGCCGAAGAACATCTCCATCAGGCTTGGCGAGGACTCCGCCCACGACAGAGAGAGGGCCATGGGAGTAAGGGCTGCAGGCTGGGCCCCCAGTCCCGGAACAGCCACATGGGATGCTGCTGGGGCGTCCTGGGCCTTTGGAGATGAGGCGGATTGCCAGAGGGTGGGAAGGGAGGCTCTGGCTATGTCTTAGTAATAGAAACAGTGATTCTACTTACAGAGAAATCCCCGTGTCACCTCCTACAGGGACAAACTAGATGGCAGACTTCAGCCTGGGCCTCTGGGCCCCCGGACGTGTGGCTTTCCCGGGCCGTGGGCACATGCAGCCATTTCCCACTAAGCAGAGGGACGCCCCCACCCCGCTGCCTTGGGTGCTCAGACTCCACCTTGTCCCTGATCTGGCCCCGCAGCCTGTAGGGATGCAGCCTGCCCTGTTGCTCACCCACCTCCATGTTTTTCTGCTTCATGGCCTCATAGTAGGGTGAGTGCTCAGCCAGGTGCCGGTTGGGGGTGCACAGGTAGTAGATGTTGCGGGTGCCGGCCTGCATGCGGCTGGCGTAGTCCACGAGGCTGGTCAGCTGCCCAGCGGGCAGCGCCGAGGACTCATACCGCAGCAGCTTTGCAATATCCTCCTGAAAACCAAGGGCAGGTCACTGCTCAGTCCAGATCCTCACTCAGAAAGCCTCCAGCCTCTGGCGAAAGGGAGAAGCCTGCTGGCTGCACCCCCGGCTGGTGGCCCCCGTGCTCTGCAGCTGGGGCAGCTCCCACAGAAGCCCGGCCCAGGGAGGGCTTCGAGTCGGGTCTGGTAGTGCCCACATCAAAGGTTCAGGGAACCTCAGAGAGCACCTTCCACCTCAGGTGGCACAGGGCCTCACAGAGAGGGGCTTTTGGGCAAGCTGTGTGCACCCCAGGAGTGGCCAGACCGTCCCCATGGCAGAGACTGTTCCTGGACCCAACGTCCTCCCTTCGTCCCCAGTCACAGTGGGCATGTGGACAGCGGTACAAAGTCCACATCTCCCGCCTTCCTCCAGCCAGGTGACCAGTCCCTCTCCTTCCTGTCGGCTGAAATGCGCTGTGACCGCTGGAGACGCCCTGATTCCTGGCGGGAGCTGCCTGGTCAGGACAGAGGAGCAGCAACAAGCTGGGGGCCTGGATCCCTGAGGCCATCAGCCTGGATGTGACCCGAGACATAAACTCTGCCTTCCCTGCACCCCTGACACACTGACAGGCACAGCAAAGACCAGTCTGGGGACCCTGGAGAGCGGGGAGGGCACAGAGGGCCGGGCCCGATGAGAGAGACGTGACGGAGAGGGAAGGTGGACAGAAAGCAGAAAAAAGATGTCCAACAAGGATGTGGAAACCCACCTGGGAGTCATGCTCTAATTCAGACGCTAAGCCTGTGCTTATGTACACAGTAGGGTCCCCACTAACAAACACGAATACACTGAGATAATATCTATCGAGCCCTCAGAAAAGCCACTGGCATGCAGTGACCACCCAGCTGCTGTTAACCAGGCCCAGGCAGGAGTGAGGAGGGCTCAGGGAGGAAGCAGAGTGGGGACCTCAGACTGCCCAGCGGCACTCCAGTCCCAGCCTCCCCTAGGGAATGAAGAACAATCTCCTTGAGCCCTCCATCCTTGCGACTGTTCTAGAGCAAAAGATGAAACCTCGACACTGGGACTGACTGCTTACTGGGGATGAAAATGTTCTGGAATGATATATCAGGATGTTTACACAACCTTGTGAATGTACCAAGTGTAACTACATTATCCACTTTAATAGGGTGAATTTTACTATTTCACATTGAAAATTGCCAGCCCTGTCTGGCTGGTGTGGCTCAGTGATTGAGCATCGACTCATGAGCCAGAGGTCATAGTTCAATTCCCAGTCAAGGTACATGCCTGGCTGCAGGCTCGATTCCTAGTAGGGGGCATGCAGGAGGCAGCCAATTGATGATTCTCTCTCATCATTGATGTTTCTTATCTTTATCTCCCTTTCTCTTCCTCTCTCTGAAATTTAAAATAAAAATTAAAAATGGTTTAAAAATGGCCAGTCCTGGCTGGTGTGACTCGGTTGGAGGATCCCATACACCAAAAGGTGGTGGGGTTTGATCCAGGCACATACCCAGGCTGCGGGTTTAAACCCTGGTCGGGGCGTGCACAGGAGGCAACTGATCAATGTTTCTCTCTCATATTGATGTTTCTCTCTCTCTCTCTCCCTCTCCTTTCCTTTCTCTCTCAAATCAATAAAAACATATCTCAGGTGAAGATGTAAAAAAAAAAAAAAGGCCAAAATATGTTTATTGAAGAATTATATCATATATAAGTAATGCTGCACGATGAATTGAACTGCGGCCCCAGGAGCACCATGTTAAAGTCCCACCCCTCACATGATGAACATGCCCTGACGACACAATGTCCCTGCCTCCCCCGCCCTGGTGAACCAGAACCTGGCCCTGGCCCTGCCTTTGTGATCTCCTGAGCCCCCTGAATACACACCTACTTCCTTCTGGCCTCAGGTGAGAGGACTGAGGGAGATGAGCCTAGTCCCACAGGACAAAGGTGAGGACACTCCTGAGCTGCATTTACTGGCTCCCGGGCAGCAGGAGCTGGGGTGCCCGGATATGCCAGTGTCATGTCCTAGGAAGCTGAGGTTTCTGGCCTCCACCAGCTTCCTCCACAGCCCAAGGCAGCAGAGAGAAAGGCCCAGAAACCTGGACCCTTACCTTGACCTCCTGTTCAGCAGTGGTCACAATGCCCTCTCTCATGAACAAGCCATAATCTTCAAAAAACTTGGCATATGTCTCAGCATCTTTTTTACTCTGGTCAACGAAGAATTTTATTAGCCTCTGTTGTAGAACGTCCCGGAGTTTCCTACAGCACAGAAATGAATGTATCATGAACAAGCAACTTTTATGAAATACTAACAGCCAGAGGTATGAAAAAATGTTCTGCTCCACTAATAATCAAATTAATGAAAACAACATAAAATTCTGGCCAAATTTTTAAAAATGTTAAAAGAAAGGATGACCCTTGGCAAACACCAGGTGGGACGACGTGCCCCTAGAGGCAGGAACGTGGAATGACAGCCCATTGTGGAGGGCAGCACCAGCCCACCCAACCTTGACGGTTCCAACTGTCCAGATTGCTCCCTGGGAAATATAATGAGTCACCAAGACTTACGGAGCAGGAGTTTCACTGTAGCACATAAAAGACAATACAATTACGAGCAACCTCAGTGGTCAACAGGAGAGAATAGACTGAAATGAAAGGTAAGTGCAGTCATTAAAAATCACCTCCTGCCGTAACCGGTTAGGCTCAGTGGATAGAGCGTCAGCCTGCGAACTGAAAGGTCCCAGGTTCGATTCCGGTCAAGGGCATGTACCTTGGTTGCGGGCACATCCCCAGTAGGGAGTGTGCAGGAGGCAGCTGATCGATGTTTCTCTCTCGTCGATGTTTCCAACTCTCTATCCCTTTCCCTTCCTCTCTGTAAAAAATCAATCAAAAATATTTAAAAAAAAAAAATCACCTCCTGCCCTAGCTGGTTTGGCTCAGTGGATAGAGCGCTGGCGTGCAGACTAAAGGGTTCTGGGTTCGATTCCAGTCAAGGGCATGCATCTAGGTTGCAGACTCAATCCCTGGCCCTGGTTGGGGCGTGTACAGGAGATAACCAATTGATATGTCTCTCTCACAATGATGTTTCTCTCTCTCTTTCTCTCCCTCTCCCTTCCACTATTTCTAAAAATCAATGGAAAAAATATATTTGAGTGAGGATTAACAACAACAAAAAATTACATCCTAGCCCTGGCTGGTGTTGCTCAGTTGGTTGGGTGTTGTCCCATGCATTAAAAGGTTTCAGGCTCAATCCCCAGTGTGGAGTGTGCAGGAGGCAGTTAATCAATGGTTCTCTCTCATCACTGATGGTTCTTTCAATCTCCCTTCCTCTCTCTGAAATCAATTTTAAAAAAAGAAAAATTCCAATTTGAATAAATTACAGTGTATGTATATACATGTGTATAACCAAACTATAATACTTTCTGTACATTATAGTTTTGCATAATTAGGATCCATACTATATATACAATATATACACTATAGTTGGCTATATAACTGGATATACTATGTGCACACTACAATATTACAAAACTGGGATTTTGTGAATCAAGGTGTTAACTACAGCATTATTTAATGGTATAAAATTATGAGCAACTTGGAATCCTTTCCCAATATATATATACATCAAATCACCATGATTTACACTTTAAACAGTTTTATATGTCAATTATGCCTCTCATAAAGTTGAAATTTTAAAATGTTAGTAAGCAGCCAAAACCGGTTGGCTCAGTGGATAGAGCGTCAGCCTGCGGACTGAAGGGTCCTGGGTTCGATTCCGGTCAGGGGCATGTACCTGGGTTGCGGGCACATCCCCAGTGGGAGATGTGCAGGAGGCAGCTGATCGATGTTGCTCTCTCATCGATGTTTCTAGCTCTCTGTCTCTCTCCCTTCCTCTCTGTAAAAAATCAATAAAATATATTTTAAAAAAATGTTAGTAAGCAATTATATTTAACTAGAGACTGGTGCATGAAATTCGTGCACTTGGGGGGGGGTGTCCCCCAGTCTGGCCTGTGCCCTCTCACAGTGCGGGAGCCCCATGATTGATCGCCCCAAAGAGGTAGGCCCCACCCATCCATCCAGAGAGCCTCGATGGATTGCCCCAAAGAGGCAGGCCGGAACCCGGGGTCCTGCCTCTGCACCACGTACATAGTGTCAAGCCCCCACCCACCTGTGCACACCTCACCACGCATGCAGCCCCGCCACCCTGCTGCGCACGCAGCCTTCTGGTGATGGCTCATTATGGTGTGAGGGCGTCATGACCATTAGCATATTAGCTCTTTAATATATAGGATGTAAAAAGTAAAAGAACCATTTTAAAAATTCTTAGTGGAATTAGGAGTATTTTTATTCCCTTCCTAATATTTTGCCTTTCCTTTAAAAGAAGTGAAATTATCATGTATTTCTTTAATAATCCAGGATAGGGGAGCAGTAATGTTTAACATTCATTTAAGCTTTTCCTCTTCTACTCATGTCCTGAATGAGTGTGTTTTTAGACACAGAGTGGCATGAGACCGGGCAGCACCCGAACCTGTGGCAGGGGAGCCACAGCAGCTAGGACAGGGAAGAGAGCACCAGGAGGTTGTCCCCACAGGGTGGGGGAGGGAAGCCTGGCATGGAGTGTCCAGGCCCAAGGACCCCAGAGGAGGGTGTCCAGACCGGCGGTAGTGGGCAGCTCCCTGTGTGGAGTCAGAGCCCAAGTGGGTAAAGCTATGTCAGGGGATGGCAGTGGTGATGGCAGACCAGGAGGGGGACTGGCCAAAGGCAACACAGGAAGGAAAATGAGAGGCAGACTTCTCATCATCACAGGCAGCAAACAGGGAAGTCCCAGTGGTGCTGGGTGAACTCAGTAGCTGCAGAAACAAGGATGGAGGCAGATTACAAACAAGTACCCACACGCTCACTGCTCAGCTGTCTACTGAGAGCACCTGGGAGAAGTGAATGCCCAACAGCAATGGCATCCCTAGTGCCCAGATCTTGGCTTAATACCACTCTCCATTCAAATGAATCCAGCTCCTTGAGGAATGAGCAATTCCAGGGCTAGGAAATGATGTGGGCAAAACACAAGGTGAACCCGAAACATCCTGTGCCAGAAGTGAGCAAGTGCTCAGAGCACCATGGGCATGTCAAAGGGCCAGGAGTCGGCCTGCGTGGGCTCCCGCTGGCTAAACTGGGACCGTTTGGGCATCAAAATAAATAATGACGCCCTAGCTGGTTTGGCTCGGTGGATAGAGCATCAGACTGAAGGGTCCGAGGTTTGATTCCGGTCAAGGGCACATGCCCGGGTTGCAGGCTCAATCCCCAGTGGGGGGTGTGTAGGAGGCAGCCAATCGATGATTCTTTCTCATCCTTGATGTTTCTATCTCTCTCTCCCTCTTCCTTCCTCTCTGAAATCAATAAAAATATATTTAAAATATATATATATAAATAAATAAAGACACTAATAAGTTATAACCTACTAAGTAAAATAGGAAATCAGCTCATACAAATCAATTATGGATATTAAAAAAATAAAATCGATAAATAGATGGAAAATTTGATGAAGCAGCATGTTCTTCACAGAGCTGCAAAACACCACTCTGCAATATGATGTTTTAATTACAGATGAGAGGAACTTCACACAGAGAAGGCTGGCACACGGCCACTTCATCATGTCAACTTGTAAATCACCAGGAACAGGACAAATCAAAGCCAGGCCCCATCTGACAGGATGCAGTCGTTTTGTGCTAGTGCTGCATCCACGACCCACACAAGGGCAGTCCAAAAACTCACTGGCCGGAAACCTTCAGAAGCACCCTGGTCACAAAAGTCAGGGAAAGACTGGAACTCGGCCAGCCTGAGGAGGCTGGAGGGACTACTAAAGGCACTTGTGACTGCACTACTCCCTCCAACAGGGCGGCACAAATGAATGAGTCCGAGGGTTAGACAGCGGTGGGGCCGCACCAGCCAACTCCCTGGCTGGAGGCTGCCCTGCAGCCAGGGGAGAATGCTTGTTCATCGGAAATAGTCCCTAAGATATTTGGGGAGGATGGGGCATCGGGTGGACACCTTGCTCTCAAAGGACACGGGGAAATTTCCTCTGTATCATGTTTCCACCTTTTCTGTAAGTGCATGGTTCTTTCAAACACATCATTTAAGGCTGACTCTTTTCTTATCAACCTGAGCCTCAGACCAACAATCCAGCCCTTGAGAACCACAAGCAGCAACCAAGTGGCTGGACACACGCTGCCTGAGCCTCAGGTCAGCCCAGCTCTGCTGCTGGGAACAGCATATGCCTGCGGTCAGACAGTGTGGGCTCCAATACAGGCTCCCTCCGTGACTGCTGTGACCTCTCCGCAACTCAGTTTTTGCGGTTCTGGGTGAGAATGAACACCAGTAACAGTAGCTATTGCCGCAATCAGGATGGGGACACGAGAACCCGGCCACCTCAGCCCACGGGGATTCCAAGAGCAACATCTCCAAAAGAGGGTCTGGTCCAGGGCCGGCCTTCGCCTACTTCACAACATCAGTGACCTTCTGGGACCAAGGCCAGGTGATCTCCTGGCTCTGTCGCTATCCTTAGCCTCATCCACGCCAGAGACCGCCTACCTGGACTCTCCCCAGCTGTGGCCACCCGGGTTGGCTAATGGAGGCTGGCTAAGGGAGGGGACATGTCCCTGCACAGCCATAATTTTCCTCAATGCGTCAGTCCTCCCACCCTTTTTACAAAAATGTGAAGCAAAACATCAGGCAAAGCACACGTGATCTGCACACATTCTCCGGGCACACGCCCCTCAGCCACAGCCTCAGCACAGCTCCTCACTCTGCTCTCGCTCCCTGCAGCCACCCTGGCCCTCTATCGGCTAAGATGAGCCAGTGAGGGCCTCTCAGCAGGTGCCTGCCCCCGGAGGCTTACCTGATTAGAGCGCTTTCCTGGAGGAGCTCCCGGCTGAGGTTCAGGGGAATGTCCTCACTGTCCACCACACCTTAGAGAGACACGGCACATCAGCACCCTGGCGGGGCCTGAGACGCTGCCCTGCCCTCCTGAAGGGCCACTGGCTTCCCACCAGACCTCCACATTCTCCTTCCAAGCCCACAGGACGCCAGACCCCATGAAGGTAAGACAGAGGCAAGAAAGACAAAGGCAGGAGACTCAGTGGGGCAACACCACCCCGGCCCCTGCAAGTCCTGACGTCCTGGAATTTATGCGGATGCCTCCGTCAGGACGATGTGACCAGAAGAAAAGCAGGCAAGGCTGGGAGCCTTTGCCAGTGAAGTTTCTAACATTTTAGCTTCACTTTGACACTGAAAACCACTTCTGGATTTTACTTTTAAAGTCATAAATATGTCGTGGGCATTTTGCATCTTTTTATGCCATGATTAATACAAAGGTTTATATGCTGAGGTTTTTTTTATTAAACTACAATCTATTTAAATGCAAGTCAGTTCATGTCTAAATCTAAAACTCATGTAATATCTTTAAACACTAAAATAACTCAAGTCCTAGCCGGTTTGGCTCAGTGGATAGAGCATCGGCCCACAGATGCAGGGTCCTGGGTTCAATTCTGGTCAAGGGCATGTACCTCGACTGCAGGCTCCTCCCAGGCCTAGGCACTGGTTGGGACTTGTGCAGGAGGCAACCAATCGATGTGTTTCTCTCACATCAGTATTTCTCTCTGTCTTTCCCTCTCTCCTCCACTTTCTCTAAAAATCAATGAAAAAATATCCTCAGGTGAGGCTTAAAAATGAATGAATGAATAAATAAATAAATAAAGTAACTCAATTTAAACATGCCCATCTGTCCCATTTCCCCCAAATCAACCAAGACTAGTATCTGGAGGCAGTCAGCTTCCTAGGAGGCTCTGTGAGCACACCCATCTGGCTCGCCCAGCCACAGCTGGGGCTGCTTCCCTGACACCACACTCATTAGAGATGAGCTCCTTCTGCCCAGCCAGTGAGGTTCAGTGTTTGAGCATCAACCTATGAACCAGGAGGTCATGGTTTGATTCCCGGTTGGGGCACGTGCCCAGATTGCGGGCTCAATCCCAGTAGGGGGTGTGCAGGAGGCAACCAATGATTCTCTCTCATCTCTGATGTTTCTCCCTCTCCCTCCTCTGAAATCAATAAAAAATATGTATTTTTAAAAAAAGATGAACTCCTTCTAACGCAGTCAGCACCCTGGGCCATAGGCAGGGAGCCACACCTGTCCCAGGGCGCTGGCCCCATACCTCGAATGAAACGCAGCCACTTGGGCAGGATATCAGTGGCCTTGGTCTGGATGAGGACTTTGCGGCTGTACAAAGAGATGCTGGAGCTCAGCTCCCGGCTCACATCAAACATGGATGGTTTCTGTGGGTAAAAAAGAAAGGGCAGTGTCAGCTGCACACGGGGGCAGAACCTACAAGGTCATGGGGAGCCCTGATGATGGCTCTGTGAACCACCCTGCCCTACTGGGACTGGCCTGGGAGTTGTGGGGTGGACATGCAGTGATCAAGAAGCAGAGCTAGGCCAGGAGACCCCCCCCCCCATCTGTCTGTTCAGAATTCCAATGCCCAGGGAGGAACCCCAACAATAGCTCTCAGGGGGCCTTCTCTGGGCAGCCGCTGCCTTCCCCAATCCACTCTCCCTGGAGGATATTACAAAAGGAAGACTCACTAGTATGTCCCGTGAGCAGAACCAAACCTGCTAGGGGTTGGGGGTTAGCAAACTACAGCTCATCGATCAAATCTGGCTCATCACCTGGTTTGTGTAGACTAGAATGGCTTTTTCATTTTTAAATGGTTGGGGGGAAAAACAAAAGACGATATTTCATGGTGAGAGATACATGCAAAATAAATTCATGTCTAGTTTCCTGGACACGACTCTGCCTGCTCCTTGAGGTGCAGGTGTGGTGCTTTCATGCCAGGGGCAGAGCGCTGTGGTGTGCATGACTGCAAGGCCCGACCAGGCAGTCTGGCCCTCCACAGGCGTGTCTGCCAATCCTGCTCTAACCCAGTGCTCTGACCCTGCAGTTTGCACACTTCACATTGGATCTGATCAAAGGGAGACTGATTCTGGAGGTCCTGGAGAACCCGAGATTCCGCATTACCGACAAGGCTCAGGAAACGCTGGTGCAGCTGGGCTACCAAGGACACTCAGTGATGAGGGTGGAGAATAGCTCTTCCCAACGTGGTAACAGGGCTTCTTGCAGCCCCAGGGCTCCAGTCAAATGAAGCCAGGGAAGCTGGGTCCAAGCCCTGAGCAGGCTCCTGTGTGGCAGGCTTTGTCAGAGACTTCACCACCTACCGTGAGCCAGGAGTCTTAGGGGCGAAACGGAAGGATGGAGAACGCACTTGTGTGAGCCCCACAGAGTCCGTCCCCCTGCAGAGCTCGGGAATGCTCTGCCTGGAGCCAGAGGAAGCCTGCAGGCTGCTCCAAGGGCCGTCTCTGCAGGCGCCGTTTACAAAAGCCCACCCACAAACGCCACATAAACACTCCCTCACTTTACAACTCTGTGTTCACCCACCCAGAGGCACAGGTTTTTCTTTTACTCTGATGCTGCCAAGTAAATTCTGGGGATGTGTCTGTGCTGAACTGTCACGGTTCAGGAAGTGCTGTGGGTGAGGCCCCTGCTCAGGGAGCTGCAGACTGGCCACTTGCAGCCCCCGCATGCTGAGGGCGGCCGGGCGGCTGTGCTCACCATCTCTGGCACATAGAAGATGCTGCGGATATTGAGGGGGGCGTCCGTCTTGTAGTGCAGAGTGTAGCGGGGCTTGTCGTGGGCCTGCGCGATGTAGCGGTAGAATTCCTCGTGCTGCCACTGGCCCACGTCCTTGGGGTCCATCATCCAGATGGCCTGGAAATGGACATGAACGGGGAATGTCATGTTTAAGACACTTCCTCCCAACAACCGCATGGAGCTGAGCTGGTGGAGCGCGTGGCACCTGGTGCTAGGGACGCTCCCACAGGATGAGACGAGGACTGGCCTCCTGGGACAGACCAGGGTGGGGCCTCAGGTGCAAGCCCCTCCCTCTGCCTCCAGCCCCACCCGCTCTAGCACTGAGGGAAAGGGTGCCCCAGAATGGGTGGGTAAGGGGGCCCACAAAGAGACACACAAAAGGCTCCGAGAACAAGGACCCCCTCCCAGGCAGTGTGTCCAGCAGGGCCAACCAGGAGGCAGGATCTGGACATGCCCACACATCACCAACACTTGGTGTCAACAGGCAAGTGGTAAAGAAACAGTCCAGCCAAACGATGGGATATTACTCAGCCCAACAAGGACAACACAGGTGAACCTCAACACATTATGACAGGAGGCCAGGCACGAAAGGCCACATCGCTGATTCCATTTATATGAAATGTCCAGAACAGGCAAGTTCAGAAAGCAGAATGTGGTTGCCAGGGATGGGGGTAGATGGGGAGGGACTGCTAATGGGTACAGGTTTTCTCTGAGGGATGAAATGTTCTAGAATTGACTGTGCTGATGGCTGCATGGCTCTGAATACTAAGAACCATGGCGCTGCACACTGTAAGGGTGAAATGTGTGGTGTGTGCGTTACAGGTGATGCACAGGGATGGGGGTGCGGGGGGCGGGAAGGACCTCATCTGCATCATGGATCTCGCCTCTCCACAAAGAACACCTTGTCCTGGGATTCTGACATCATCTTATCCAATTTCTGCCCATCCAGCCCCAAAATGTACCAACTGGCCTCCGTAGCTGCCTGAGCCCTTCAGCAGCTGCGGGTCTCACCTGCAAGGTATTGATCCGCTTCCCATTGAGGTACAAGGGGAAACTGACGAAGTTACTGTATTTTGTCACCACGTCTGGAAGAGACAAAAGAATAACAGTGACTACAGGAAGCATCTAGAAATAAAAGCTCTGGAAGTTGCTGCAGGGGTAACTCGCAGGCTGGGGGACGCGGTGCCGGCCCGTGCCCAAGTGGGAAGCCAGGACACAGCAGGGACACATCCTGCCCGCAGACGCTGAGCAGGACTCACACCAGAACCAGATGCCTCCAGGTCCAGGCTGCCATGAGACCAGGCCGCCTTCTTGGTCACATGAATGCGGTTTTATCAGCTGGCAGTGGAACCTGGAAAGCACTCGGCACCTGCGATCAGCGTTTAGTAAGACGTGGACAGAGAAAACCACACACAGCAGCACCCTCTCTGGTTCTCAGTGAAGCCTGGGCTCAGGCCGGCCAGGTGGGAGGGCCAGCGATAGCTGACAACACAGGGAGTGATGCAAAGACTGTGCAAGTGACCGAAGTCACACACAGCCTGAAGGGAGGAGAGAGAATGGCACCCGACTTGGCCAGCAGTCAGGAGGCTAACCTTGCCTCCTGGTTCCACACGGGATCAGCCGGAGTCTGTCCTCAGAGTGTGTCCTCGGAGGGCCCAGGCAGCCACGCCCAGAAACACCCCTCCTGCCAGCTTGGCCCGAGTTCCCTGCACACTCCCACCCTGACAGGATCTCCTAAAACACGCCAGCAGGAGGTGCCGCGCTGACTGGTGCTGCCACCCACATGTCCAGAGGCCCAGGCTCCCGCTCACCTCGAACCCGGGCCTCGCTGGCAAACTCTCTGCAGTCTGACTTGAGATGGATGATGATTTTGGTTCCAGTTCTAACTCCTGAAGCTTCGGCGATTTCAAATACCCCAGAGCTAAGGCACAGGAGAGGGAGAGAGCCAATTCCGCACGTTACTACCGACAAACCCCACCTGCAGGTCAGTGACGCTCCCTGGGTTTTCACAGCAGATCCCAAGCTGACACACAGAAGGGAGGCCAGGTGCCGCCTTTTATTACCCAGCAGAGCCCCAGACCGGCAACTTTCTGTCGGGGACAGTGGCTGCTGCAGGTGGGATGGGGGCCCTTCTGCTCCCAGGGCATGGTCTCAGGAGCACAACCTCTCCAGCTTTATGTCCACCTGAGAGGCCGGGGTGCTGTGCCAGGCACTGGGAGCAATCAGAGGCCTGGAGACCACCCCTAACTCTCTTGTTAACTGCATGTCTAAGCCTCTAGCAGAAGCCAGGGGTCTCCTCAAGAGCAGAGAAACTGTTTTAGAAGAAAAAGAGGAGGGGTTGAACCCCCAACAAGTTGCTGCCTTGTTGCTACCTTGCCCAAGTGTACTCTGAGCACTGCTTTCTTGGAATAAAACAGAAATCTAAATGGTGACAGGGAGATGCGCAGTGCTCTCGGCCGGCCTCCTGCGTGTGGACAAAGACTCGGTCGGGAAAGCGGGTTCGGAAGGAAGTTGGGGGCCTGCTGAAACAAGTGCTCACATTCGGCCAAGGTACCATCTTCCACAAATACTGTCTCTAGATAGTCTTGGAACATGCACTTAACTGAGCTGTAAGACACAACCCCAGTGCACACTGGAGAGCAAAACCAGCATCTCTGAGGGGAAACCCGAGTCCTGTGCTGGCGGGAAAGCAGGGCCAGGCCCGTGGGTCAAACGTGGAAGTTCCAGGGTCAGGAGGAATCAAAACGGGGCTCCCACAGGACAATGTCCACGGACACTGCCCAGGGCCAGGGGGCACCAGGAGAATGGCCAAACCATGAACCAAGGAGCCTCGCCTGGGACGGTCTACACTCAGAGCACAGTCCTGGAGCCCAAGCAGACACCAGGGGCCACTGGGATCAGAAAGCAGGAGGGTCAGCTCCCTGTAAAAGGCCGGAAAGGCCTGCAGGCATTTCCTGAGGGGGCATCTAACTTTCCAAATGAAGGGCAACGGTTCGGCTGAATTCAGGTGACACTGAGCTGCGGTGGTCCCAGGGCAGGGGGCAGTCCTTGTGTATGACTCAGGGACGCTGCTGTCACTTACCCGTCTGAAAGCCACTGGTAACCTGGGCTGTCCGGGCTGGCTGAGCGGGAATAGACCTCAACTCTGTCGGCCACCATGAAAGCGGAGTAGAAACCCACTCCAAACTGGCCAATGATCTTGCTGCTGGCCTCTGCCTGGTTCTGCAGCGCGTCCAGGAAGGCCTGTGGGGGCAAAGGCTGGTCAGGGGGAGGGCTTCACCCCCAAGAGAGGAGGAACGCTGCGCCTCCCTATGTGCGTCCCTCTAATGGCTAAGATACCATTTCATCCACCAGACAAACACACCACCCATTTTACCCCCATTTTACCCCCCGAGAACAATGCCATGGAGCAGTACAGTGAGTTGCCCAAAGACCCCAAGCTGGGCAGCAAGGGGACTGGTTCTGTATCTGCTTGCTAGGGCTTGTAACTCTGCCTGTCGCCATGGGCCACACCCCCCGGAGTGAGGAAGGGCAGTGTGAGTGAGTGCACACATCCTTCCTGCAGGAAAGGGGGGAGTGGCAGCTTCTGAGGTTTAGGAGGTGAAGTGGTGTGACACGCATGCCCAGATGTGTCTTCTGCATGTCTCCTAGATTCCATGCTTCATGGGAAACAGTACATACCAAGTACATGCTTTGTATGACGTACCGCCGGGCACTTAACTATTATAACTCAAGTTATCAAATTTCCTAAGATTAAAAATCAAGCAAAATGAATGCACTCATATTGCTATGAATACTGTCCAATTGAACATTCTGCGATTATGTAAATGTTTTATATGACCTCCTTTGACTAGTGCAACTGAGGAACTAAATTTTAAATTGTATTTAATTTCAATCCAAATGGCCACATGCAGCTAGTGAGATAGCACAGACTTCCCTTGATAGAAATACAATATATGTAATGGGGAGGGGGGGGGGGGGAGAGCAGGTTATAATAAAGACGTTTTTTAAAAGTGAAAATTTCTGCCCTGCTGGTGTGGCTCAGTGGTTGAGCATCAACCTATGAACCAGGAGGTCAGGGTTCGATTCCCGGTCAGGGCACATGCCCAGGTTGCAGGCTTGATCCCCAGTGTGGGGCGTGCAGGAGGCAGCTGATCTATGACTCTCTCAACATTGATGCTTCTCTCTCTCTCTCCCTCTCCCTCTCCCCTCCTCTCTGAAATCAATAAAAAAATGTATTTGTGTGTGTATGTGTGTGTATATATATATATATATATATATATATATATATATATATATTTTTTTTTTTAAGTGGAAATTTCTGTAAATCACTTTGGACCAGTAAGTAGACTATTTTCAAGCACTTGGCACTAAGTGCCATTTTAGGCACCACTTAGGCCCACAAAACAAACCAGAAGCATTTGGTCACCAAGGAGAAGCACAAAGACAGCCAAGGGCCACCAGCCTTTGTCTTGGGCTGGCACAAAAGCTGCTGGAGGAGGACACCTTGACTGCTGACACCTGCCTCCCCTCATAGGCTTCAAGTTGCACAGCAATCAACCACCCGCAATGGGCACCCTGTCTCCACAAAGGGTTTCTGAAGGACCACCCTGCCTACAGACACTGCAGGCAAATTTATTCTTGTGATCCTTGTCTGAGAGGAGGAACACTCACTTGTGCCTGCCCTCTTTGCCTCAAGCCTACGCAGCTCAAGTATTCACTGAGAAATGAGTCAGAGAAAAGCTTCAGGAGGCAGAATGGCACATTCCAGACTCAGACCAACAGACTCTGAACCTTGGGCCGGTCAATTCCCAACTATGCAAAAGTACTTATTTCAGCCTTTTCATCTATAAAATAATAGCACCTTCCTCAGATGTCCCCCTGATCACACAGTGAAGTCATGTCACATGGTGGTTCCATAGCACCAACACGGAGCTCCCACCAGAGAATATTCCTACTGAAGCTGGTGTTCAGAGCGAGCTGGCACCTCCCTCTCCAGTGGGAGCTGCCTTTTAAGGACAGGAAGGAAGGGACACTGAGAGGCTTACCTTTGACCCCGACTTGGCGATTGTTCCCAGGTTGGACACCAACTCCTCCTGTGTCATCCCAATGCCAGTGTCCTAAGGAGAGAGAGACGCTAAGCACCAGAGTGCCGGCACCTGGGCAGGTGTATGGACAGCCCTGAGTCACAAGTGGCATCAATTACACTTGCCAGGCAGGGCCCAGAAAATGGCACATGGTCATCAGAAAAGACAAATTCTAGTCATACCAGCCATACCTCAGGAGAAAACCTCACTAGAAAATAGACTCATAGACCAAAGAGAAAACCGGTCCAGAAACAGCTGCGGAGTGTCACTTGATTTTCAACAAAGGTTCCAAGACAATTTCATGGAGAAATGAAAACCAAATGGTGCTAAAACACTGCATATCCACATGCAAACATTAATCTCAACCCTGACCTTACTTACACCACACATAAAAATGGATCACGGCCGAAACCGGTTTGGCTCAGTGGATAGAGCGTCAGCCTGCGGACTGAAAGGTCCCAGGTTCGATTCCGGTCAAGGGCATGTACCTGGGTTGCGGGCATATCTCCAGTGGGAGATGTGCAGGAGGCAGCTGATCGGTGTTTCTCTCTCATCGATGTTTCTAACTCTCTATCTCTCTCCCTTCCTCTCTGTAAAAAATCAATAAAATATATTTAAAAAAAAAAAATGGATCACGGACCCAAGTGTAAGAGCTAAGATTGTAACACTTTAGAGGGAAATATAGGAGAATATAACTTTGGAACAGATAGACATTTCTTAGTTAGGTCACTAAAAGCATGAAGCACGAAAGAGAAAAGTGATAAACTGGACTTCATTAAAATTAAAAATGTCTGCTTTTCAAAAGCCACCTAAGAAAATAAAAAGACAAGCCACAGACTGCACCCAAGCCTGAAGTTAGGTGTCAATCTGATAACTAAAAATTTAAGAAGAACCCTCTCAGAAACCACTTCTTTCCTATCCCACCAGTGTCTGAAGAGCACCTTTCCCTCAAACAGGCCTTCCACTTACAGTGAGGCCAGCACACAGGTGAGGCAGGGGCGGGGGAGGGGAGAAGTGGGCTGATCTGACCCGCAAGGGGACAGAAGCTGGACGTCAAAAAGGTACATAAATATAATATTTATGAGCACAAGACCTGGGAATATTTCCTGAAAAGTCCCTTTTAACTTTGGAAGTGGTGCTTTACCCTTCTTCAAAATTCTTCTTTGCAATCTAGTAATAATGAACATGGAAACAATGATGGCCTCTTTGTCCTCTAATTTCTTCATGGCCTGTCATCCCTAGATGAGTTTTAATCTCCTCAAAAAGGTCCTTAGTAGCCCCTCCCTGCTCTACTCCACAGAAAAGAAAGTGTACACTGGTCAAAAATCAATGAACTGAACTGGTGAATTTTATTATATGTAAATCATACCTCAATTAATCTTATTAAAACAACAACAAAGACAAGCACACACATAGAGACCAGAGAGAATAAGTAAACAAGAGCACACAAAAGACGCCTACAGCAAAGTCCTGAGCAGGTGAGCCAGTGTACGTGGTGGAGGCAGGAAGCCTAAAGAAAAATGCCCACTTAGAGCCCCACTGAGGCACATCCTGCCACCCCCACATAGAAGCACACCCCAAAATTCCACCATGACTCTGGATGACAGGTTCTGAAGCAGCTTTTTCGGGATCATAATGTCCCCTTCGGTACACTGCCTGATAAACCTTCTTTGCCTTTCTTTTTGACCTTAAAATTTTCAAAAGGTTACAACAGCAACCAAAAGTATTGCTTCATCAAAAGCAAGCCTGTTAATTCAAAGAGCAGGATAAGATTAAAAATAGTACTACAGAATATAGGTGCATGGGAAAATATGCTTTACAAATGAACAACAACAGTTGAGGCCCTGGCCAGTGTGGCTCAGTTAGTTAGAGCATCATTCCATGCACCGAAGGGTCTTGGGTTCGATTCCCTGTCAGGGCACATGTCCAGGTTGCAGGTTCAATACCTGGTTAGGGCACATACGGGAGGCAACCAATCAATATTTCTTTCTCACGTCGGTCGATCTCTCTCTCTCTGGAATCAATGAAAAACATATCCTCAAGTGAGGATTTAAAAAAACCCCAACAATGATGCAATATACAAATCTTGTAACATAGAAACCCACACCTGAAACCTATATAATCATGTTGACCAATGTCACCCCAATAAATTTAATTTTCCAAAAATGAAGAGTGCGCAATAAAAATTTAACAGTGAAACCTATATAATTTTATTAACCAATGTAACCCCCAGATAAATTCAATAAAAGTATGAAAAAATGTGAAGAGTACCTTAAAAAATAATGTAGTTTAAAAATGTTTAGACATGTAAACAAATGCACAGATACCAAAAACCTAAATAGACAGATGGGTTATTTTAAATTTCCTCCTTTTCTACTTATTTGTGTTTTCCAAACTTTCTACATTGAACAAGTGTTGTGGTTGTATATTAAACAAGAGTTATTATAGCTGTAAAGATGGTCAGCACAACCCTTGGGGCCTAGAGGCGTAACAAACGGGCAGGTCCGTCTCCTCTCCCCCAGTGAGCGAAGAGGACCACCTCCCGTCACCTCAGTGGCATCAGCACAAGAGGCAGGGAGGCGGCCACCCGTCAGGACGCAGGAGGAGGTACCTGGATTGTGATGGTGCCTCTCTCCGTGTCCGTCTGCAAGTGAATCTCCATTTCTGGCAGCGTCTGGCCTTCAGACACCAGCTTGTGACGCAGCTTTTCCAAGGCATCGCTAGCATTGGAGATCAGCTCCCGAATAAACACCTGCAGGAATGAACATAAGATGCTAACAATGCAGGACCTATTGGTTAGCAGCATCTGCAGCAACTGCTAAGAGGAGGAGAGAATTGCCACAGAATATTCAGTTTTTAACCATAAAGACTTCCCACAGCTTTATACAGTACCCTCTCACTCTACTGATTGTTCCTCCTGAAAATCAAGCCTGAAGTTAGGTGTCAATCTGTTAACTAAAAATTTAAGAAAAACCCTCTGAGAAACCACTTCTTTCCCATCTCTTGCCCAGGGATGACAAAATATTTCGCAAATATCTTTCTCCTACTCACTGAAGAAAGACTCTCTGGCTTTGGCTTCATTTACTCTAGGACAGTGGTCGGAAAACTCATTAGTCAACAGAGCCAAATATCAACAGTACGATTGAAATTTCTTTTGAGAGCCAACTTTTTTAAACTTAAACTATATAGGTAGGTACATTGTTATTAACTTAATTAGGGTACTCCTAAGATGGCCTCAATCTGATTGAAGTACGTTCGCTGAGGTTGACCCCTTCCAACTCTCCCACCCATACTCGTCTTGTATACTTGTTTCATTTATCTCCTTTCCAAAAACCGACTTCTGCGCATGGGCCACAAAGTTTCAATCGCACTGTAGGTGTGTGCCCGCACGTGGTATTTTGTGGAAGAGCCACGCTCAAGGGGCCAAAGAGCTGCATGTGGCTCGCAAGCCGCGGTTTGCCGACCACTGCTCTAGGATCATCAAAAACTGGCCTACCATGTTCAGGAAAAAAAGGGCCACAGGCCCTGGCCAGTTTTGCTCAGTGGATAGAGCATCGGCCTGTGGACTGAAGGGTCCCGGGTTCAATTCTGGTCAAGGGCAAACGCCTGGGTTGCGGACTCGATCCCCACTAGGGGGCGTGCAGGAGGCAGCCGATGCATGATTCTCTCTCATTGATGGTGTTTCTCTCTCTCTCCCTCCCTCCCTCTCCCTTCCTCTCTGAAATCAATGTGTGTGTATGTATGTATGTGTGTGTATATATATATATATATATATATATATATATATATATATATATAAATAAAAGGGCCACAGGCCCCCTCAGCCACCAGTGTCTGAAGAGCACCTTTCCCTCAAACAGGCCTTCTACTTACAGTGAAGCCAGCACACAGGTGGGGCAGGGGCGGGGGAGGGGAATAGTGGGCTGATCTGGCCCCCAAGGGGAACAGAAGCTGGACATCAAAAAGGTACATAAATATAATATTTATGAGCACAAGACCTGGGAATATTTCCTGAAAAGTCCCTTTTAACTTTGGAAGTTGGTGCTTTACCCTTCTTCAAAATTCTTCTTTGCAATCTAGTAATAATGAACATGGAAACAATGATGGCCTCTTTGTTCTCTAATTTCTTCATGGCCTGTCATCCCTAGATGAGTTTTAATCTCCTCAAAAAGGTCCTTAGTAGCCCCTCCCTGCTCTACTCCACAGAAGTCCAAGAGATCCTCTAGAACGAAGGAAGTATAACAGTTGATGAGAAAAGGGGCTTTTCAATTACCAGCAAAATTAATTACTTTCCAGAGTCAATTGGCCCAAAGAATCATCTAGATATATTTACCCAAGCAGATTTTGGCAAAAATACTTTGGCTGGTAACTAAGATTAGGATCTGTCTAAATTTAGTGCATTCTCACAGCTAATATACTATCTGGCATCTCCCCCAGAATAGTATAAAAACAGTTTTGCAAAAAAAACAAACAAACAAAAAAAACCCTTGCAATGCTAGGAGTGACTGAAGGTACCGCACCTCTTTTTCTGAGTACAAGGAACGGGCAACAATGTCCAGAAGCTTCTTTGTCTCAGCCTGGAACTCATGTTTGGAAACAGAACCTAGTAATGAATCACAGACACAGCAATAAAGTTTAATTTCTATTTTCGTGGAAGAATATGCTACACACCATTCAAAAGAATGTTTAAGGTAATGGATTTTAAACATTTTGCCAGAGAAAATAAAGAAGAAAGAAACCAATTCTCTGGGGCTCTATGGCAGGATCTCAGGAGCAGAACAAACCTAGTGGGGCCTCCTTCTCCACAGAAAGGGGCAAAGGAAGACAACTCTCACCCGCATGTACTTCCCAACGTGTCCAGTCATGAGAATCGGCCTGGCTCAACAACCAGACCCTGGACTCCAGTCTTCAAAACACTGGTTTCCAAATTAATTACTTATGAAGCAGAATAACAAGAAAATCTCAGTCTCTTAACCTAAACATCAAAGGTTCTGTTGTCTCATTTGAAAGCCAGAAATGGATCCACTTTGGGACTGGCTCTAGGACTGCTTCTCGACACTTCTTAGGAATGAAAGGACAACTTCAGCGTGTGGTCCTGCATGGGCCAGGCCAATAATGAGTTTCCTCCTGGCTTCCATGATTATTAACAGATGTGCCATGAATCATTATTTAGAAGGTGCCCCGTCGCAAACCCATGGGTGACCACTAGAGGGGGCAATACACCAGAATGAAAGTCGGGAGTTCGGAGGACACATTCATTGTTTTGAGGAACTGCTCCCTCCAACCAAGACCTTCCTGTGTCTGAAGCGAGTGGGTGGTTCCATCGATCATTACTTCCACCTCAAAAACCTGCCCCCACCAGCCAGCCAGGAGCTAAGCCTGCCCAGACCCCACCACAGCTGAATGCAGTACCCTGTACGGTCTCTGTGCTGCTAATGATGGAATGTGGAGGCTCCTCCTTCTGGTCCTCTGCAGCTTGCGAGCTGAATGGACGTGCAATGTGGAAGCTCAAAGCCAGGTTTCGCCTGGGGCAACTGGACTGGACCGGGGCTCTCCAAGGACACAGAACTGGTTTTCCTGAAAAGACAAACACGCACAAAGAATAAGCCCTCGGGAACAGATGGCCTAATGTGGTCACCAACTTATTTGGTAACATCCTCACCCGAGTCAAATACCAGGAAGTATCGGAACTCGGGCAGAATTCCGGAGGCAGACAGGGCCACGGGGCGCCACTTCCCACACCCCCCCAGTGAGATCTTGTATCAAGTCCCCAACTCAAACATCCCTCATCCCTCAGTGCTCACAGCCCCCACAGGAGCCTGGACAAGGACAGGCCGGCCTTCCTCACTTTAACTGCAATGAAAACAGTAGAAAATATGTCCCCCTGAGAGGAGTCCGAATGTTTAATGTTGATATTCTGAGACAGTCTCCTCTTCTAACGGATCTTTGTGGATTCCTTTCTTTTCCTTTTTGTCTGAAACTGTCAGTTTTTTAATTGGTGTACTGAAAAATGAGAAGTAGCGAGGGATCTCTTCTACCTCAGGAAGGGGCCTCACTCTCTCACCCTTTCTGTAACTGCTCAGCACAGTGGCCCCAGGAACCACCGCAAAGGAAGATGGGAAACCCGTCATATGCTGGTGTCCCCGGCCCGGCGGACAGATGCTACGAACACAAGTGGACACCTCCACTGGACCTGGCGGGAATCAATCCTCACTCCAGCCCCAGGACAGTGTCCCGCACCAACTCCAGGACCACCAGCTGGGCACTGGCATCAGTCGGTCTGTGCTTCATGGCCAGTGCTTTCAAGGACACGGGTCAGACATGCAAGACCCTCCGAGTGGAAGTCTAGACCTTGCTGAACGGTGCCTGACAGAAGGTCCAGAAATAACCTTGTGCTTTTAAAATCAACACATCAGCCGAAACCGGTTTGGCTCAGCGGATAGAGCGTCGGCCTGCGGACTGAAAGGTCCCAGGTTCGATTCCGGTCAAGGGCATGTACCTGGGTGGCGGGCACATCCCCGGTGGGGGATGTGCAGGAGGCGGCTGGTCGATGTTTCTCTCTCATCGATGTTTCTGACTCTCTGTCTCTCTCCCTTCCTCTCTGTGAAAGATCAATAAAATATATTTAAAAAAAAAAAAAATCAACACATCAACTTCCACATGCCTACAAGGTATACAAAGTTCACTTTTTTTTAGCTTATTCCTGGATTTATAAATAACATGGCCTTAGCCATTACCTCTGTGCAGAATACTTTAAAAACATCTATCCCGCCCTGACCAGTTTGGCTCAGTGGATGGAGCGTTGGCCTGCGGACTGAAGGGTCCCGGGTTCGATTCCGGTCAGGGTCATGTACCTTGGTTGTGGGCACGTCCCCGGTAGGGGGTGTGCAGGAGGCAGCTGATCGATGTTTCTCTCTCATCGATGTTTCTAGCTCTCTATCCCTCTCTCGTCCTCTCTCTGAAAAATCAATAAAATATATTTTTAAAAAATCTATCCCAACTCAAAAAATACTCAATTTCCAGTCTAAATTTTTAATTCTCTGTGCCTGATCTCAGTGTTTACTTTACCCATAGAGCTTTAAAAAAAAAAAAAGGAGCAAAACAAATAAACAAACAAAAAACCCGGGGTATCTCTTTCTTCTGGAAGTAAAAGATACTTGGTTAGAGGGCTGCTCTGCACCAGGCCAGGGGAGCTGAAGTCCCTGAGCTCCCAGCCAGCCCCCCACCCCAGGCAAAGAGCCCACGGTGAGCTCTTCCCACCAGGAACAGCACTCCTGGACACATTTGGAGACATGAGCACGTTTCCCACCAAAGGTGGGGGCCCTCTGCCTAAAAGCACAGTTAGACTCCAGGGACAAAACCAGTGAGAGTGGGATAAAGAAGCAATGTCTGAGGGACGTCAGACCCAAGTTCACTTCAGGATGGGATCTGGATTTAAATTCTACATGAAACACTGTGATCCAGACAGACTGAGGTCGGAGCCACTAAAATGAGGAGGATGAAGGAGGTCCTCCAGAAGAGAAGACCTCCTCATTTCAGCAAACACTGACAGCATTTTAGACATTCTTTCATTGCCGGGAGCCGGTCCATTCTTGCTGTTTCAAGGGACCTGGCATATATGGCATACTGTTCTTAATATGTTTGCTCACCTTCTTGGCACTATGTGTTTTAACCAAGGTCTCTGAGAAAGGTTGTTTCCCCAGGTAGGGATTTTCCCCTGAAGTTAGGGAGGGAATAAAACCTCTTAACTAAGTGCCAGGCGGGTAATTAATCACTTTAACTACGAACAATCATGCTTAAGCTACATAATCTTTACTCCCTGGAATGGAAGTAAGAAACGCCCTAACCTTTGTAATAGAGATTGATAGGATTGAATCAACTGGTATAAATACAGATGTAACAAGACAGCGAGAGACAGAACTAAGACAGAACCAAGAAGACAGAACCTACCTAGAACCTAGAGACAGAAGAACTTCGCTGGAGAGAACATGGCAAAAGATCCTGGACTGAACCTGACTACAGAAATTGGCAAGAGAACCTGACTAGAACCTGGACAGAACCTGGCTGGAGAACCTAGCGAGGGAACATGGCTACAGAACCTGGCTGGAGAACCTAGCAAGAGAACATGGACACAGAACCTGGCTGGAGATCTGAAGCAGAACCTCTCTGGAGATCCAGACCAGAACTTCGCTGGAGATCCTGGCTGGAGATCCTGGCTAGGCTGCTGATCAACTGAACACTGTCTCCGTGTCCTTCCTTCTTCGCCGACTCCGTCTACGCCTTTGGGAACCCCTGGACCTGCTGGGGTTGGACCGCAGCATTTCATCTAATATTCCTTACCCGCTTCCACCTGGCAACCACTCCCTCTACCTGGCCAAAGGGAAGGGCAGAGGTGCAGTCTTCCCAAGTCTTCTTCCAGTAGAGACATTAGGTAGCATTTACCACGGCCCCTATCCCCTCCAGCCACGTGGGCAGTCCGCCCCTGTCCAGTCCCTTGTCCCTGCCTACCTTCGAGCTCGTCTCCTACACAACATTCTCCCCAATGCATCCCCTAAATTTCTACACATTCATCTTCTGACACCAATTCCATCTTACTTCCCCAATTTTGGAGGATTTATTCCTGAATGCAACCTTGTCAACTCTAAATGCTTCAGGGTGGTATTCCAGGCCCTCCACCAAACCACTCCACAAACCAATAGAATTCTACCTCCTTCCAGAAGCCCCAACCCAGCAGGTCTGCTAACATCCTCCATACACCTTGTGCCCCTACCTGTATGGTAACCAGCACTGGAGGTGCCTCTGCCCTCCTCTCCACATACCATCAAGCTCGATCTTGACAAATAGGGAGCACTTTGACACCCCAAACATTAGATTTCACACCCTCAAGAAGAGATGCTGGTTTTCCTCACTGGTGAATTTATTTGGAGTATTCTTGATCCACTCCATTTGCATAAAAGCAGAATTTACTGAATTAGTCTTTTGTTATTGGTTTATTAATCCTCACCTGAGAATATTTTTTCCATTGATTTTTAGAGAGAGTGGAAGGGAAAGAGGGAGTGGGAGAGGGATACAGACCAAGACACTGATGTGAGAGAGGCATCACCCCGACCAGGGCCGGGGGTGAAACCTGCAACCCAGGTACATGCCTTTGACTGGGAATTGAACCCAAAACCCTTCTGTGCACAGACTGACGATCCAACCATTGAGCCATACTGGCTAGGGCAATCTTTTTTTTCTTAATCCTCATTCAAGGACATGCTCAGAGAGTGCTCACAACATTGATCTGTTGCTTTCTGTATGAGCCTGACGGGAACAAACCCAGGTATGTGCCCTAATCAGGAATCCAACTGGCAACCTTTTAGTGTACAGGACGACACTCAACCACTTGAGCCACTCTGGCTGGGCTTACCATTTATCCTCACTTCCTGCCCTGCCTTGCTCTGCTAGCAGAGTCCTTTCCTTGCCATCTATCTTTTGGTCCTCAGAAAAGAACAGGTTGCATTCCCCCATTGCCTCTCAGCTAAAACCTTCCCTACCCCAAGGAAAACCAGAAATCAGAGGAAATCGAAAAATTCAGAGGCTAACGGCTCTTAGTATTTTGAGACCTCCATAACTGCCTGCTCTAAACCTGCCCCCAAATTAGTGTGTATACGTGGTGGGGGGCAGGGAGGGTAATGATGTTTGATATATGGCTGGCATACTTTTTCTAAAAATTTCCATTCTTACATGTATAAATATTTTAATCAAGTACACATCTTAGAGATCATTTCAAATCATTACAGAGAGCTGCTTATTCTTTTTAACAAACACAAAATGTTCTACTATGATGGGTACTAGTGCTCAATTTATGAATGTTCAAACTGCTTCCGGTTTTGTACTATTAAAAATAATGTTAAAAAATAAATAAATAATGTTCCAGCCCTAGCCAGTTTGGTTCGGTGGGTAGAGCATTGGCATGTGGACTGAAGGGCTGTAGGTTCCATTCGGGTCAAGGGCACATGCCTCAGTTGCAGACTCGACCCCTGGCCCCGGTCAGGGTGCATGCAGAAGGCAACCACCCAATTGATGTGTCTCTCTTACATCGATGTTTCTCTCTGTCTCTCCCCCTCCTTTCCACTCTCTTAAATCAATGGGAAAATGTCCTGAGGTGAGAATTAACAACAACAAAAAAATGATTAAAAAAAAAATAATGCTCCAAAGTGTTATCTACTGCATGCTACCCTTCATGGAAGAAAGACAGGAATACAGGAAAATATCTGTTTCCACTAATCTGTGCAAAAAAAAAACCCACAGGAAGGATAAACTACAAACTAATGAGATTGTGTGTATCGATTTCCTAGGGCTGTGTAACCAAATGCCACAAACCCGGTGGACGAATACAACAGAAATGCATTCTCCCACCGTTGTGGGGGCCAGAAAGCCGAAATAAAGGTGTTAGCAGGGCTGACTCCTTGTGGAGGCTCTACGAGAGTTTGTCCACACCCCTCTCCCAAGCTTCCGGTGTTAACCACAATCCTTGGTGCTCCTGGCTTGTAAGTGCATCATTCCAACCTCTGCCTCTGTCATCACACTGCCCTCTCTTCCCTGTGTGCATATCCTGTGTCTAAATTTACCTCTTCTTTGTTTTTTGTTTGGGTAACCCTCACCTGAGGATATTTTTCCATTGATTTTTATAGAGTGGAAGGGAGGAGAGACACAGAGAGAGAAACATCGATGTGAGAGACACACATCAACACATTGATCAGTTGCCTCCCACATGAGCCCTGACCATGGCTGGGGTTCAAGTCTGCAACTAAGGTACTAGAATGTGCCCTTGACTGGAATCGAATCTATCGGGACCCTTCAGTCCGCGGGCCGATGCTCTATCCACCCCAGTAGCAATGGGCACACCTGGCACCAGGGAGAGCGACCATCCTGGAACTGCCCACCTGAAAGTTGTATCTCCCAGGAAGCACCTTCATCTTGGGCAAACCTGGGTGAGCAGTGACCCTCCCTGGCACCAGATCTTGGTTTGTAAATACCACTGTCCGCTGAACAGAATCAGGACATTGGAAAACACACAAGCTAAGCCTGGAATACCTTGGGGTGCCAGAAAGTGATGAAGGACGCAGAAGAGGTGGGGCATGCCGGAAGGACACAGGCTCCTACAGGAAGGTGTGCCCAACAACAAAATCTAGGACAATCCAGGCAACAGAATAAAGAAAGTAATGGACTGCAAACTGACAAATAAAAGAAGTACCTGTTAGTCCATACTTAAATAAATAATAAACAAATGGGAGGGGTGGAGAAAGGGCCTTCCTTACAGCAGACCTGCAATTAATATATGTATAAGGAATGATGGAATAGACATCACCATTAAGCAAGCATAGTAATAGTTGTGACAGGTATAAATTGTTGATGGCTATTTAAAGGTCCACCAGAAACAGAATATTTGCATAATCTCAAACTATGCCCCCACAAGATACTTATTGATTTTAAAGAGAAAAACCAGTTTACCATGGAGAAAGTAGCAAATACCCCTTAACTAAGTGATCACAATCACCATCATCAGGAATGAAATGAGTCAACATCCTGCAACTCCTGGTGTGGTGAGCGGGCATGGCCTTCCTTTTGTCAAGCTCTTGCCAAAAATGTATCTCAATCTAATGACAAGAAAACATCAGACAAACCCAAATTATGGAACCTCCTATAAAATAAATGGTCAAAGGCACCAAGGTTCTGAAGGACAAACACGGACTGAGGAACCATCACAGACTGGAGGGGACTGAAGAAATATGACTAAGTGCAATGTAGATTCCTGGACCAAAATAAGGAAATCAATGGGAACACTGGCTAACTTAAAAGAAAATCGGCAGATAACTGAACAGTGTTGTTTAATGTTATTTCAGTTGTCAATAGCTGTACAATAGTTATGCAAGATATTAATGTCAGGGGAAACTAGGTGAAGAGAGGGAATCCTGAGTACTATTTTTATAACATTTCTGTAAAGTAGGAGATTAATTCAAAATAAAATGTTTCAAAATAAAAAAAAAATGCTTTAGAAATACTCTTATACATGTGTCATTTCACTTATGCACAAGTTTACACCGTAGTATACATCTAGTCCAGGGTTACGTCTGGTTTAAAATATGGTCCGTGCTGCCAAGTCACCCTCTACAGAGTCTGTAGCAGCGTACATGCCCACCAGCAACGTATGAGAGTGTGTACCACCCCAACCTCATGCCAACACAGTGCTACTATGAAACTTTTGGATCTCTGCCTATCAGTCAGGTAAAAATGTTATTGCACTTACATTTCATTTACATTTATCTTATGAGCAATATTGAGCATCTATCCATATTTTAAAATATTTTGTCTTTTTTTGTTAATGGACTGTTGATATTCTCTGATCATTTTTCTACCACATTTTCTATCTTTTGTTTATTGATTTGTAAGCGCTCTTTACACACAAGGTAAAAAAAATGTATATACAAAATGTATATATAAAATGTTCCAAAAAAATGTATATACACTTTGACAGCTGATAACTCACTTAATTTTCACTCCTTTGCAGGTTTAACTGATTTGAAATAATGGGTAAAGCCAGACTAAGCTTTAAACAAAGAAAATTTAGCCACTAGACTTTTTTATGGGGATACATAAAATCTAAAGTTTATGGTACAAGTCTGGCAATAGTTGACCAGCAATAATTAAGGGCACACACATACCAAACTAAATGATTCTTGATGTTTGCAATTCCATTGCTTGGCATTATCAGCAGTGCCTGCTCCATCAGTTTGAAAATAGACACTGACAAAAACTTACTCATTTCTGAAGATTCTTTAAAATTCTGAAAATGAAATGTATGTTAATAAACACTGACTTTATAATCATTCGAAGTGTGTATACATTTTTGGGGACACCCTATATTAAGGAAATTAGTCTTGTTTGTAAAGGCCTTTGTCACTCCAATATTAAACAATTTTCTCTTGTTTTATTTTTCCTATATCTTTTGTTTTCCTCCACTTAGTACTCAGAATACTTTTAAAAGGATTTAATATGTTGTTTATAATGGGAGTAATGGAAGTCCTCATAGTTTGGGAAAGGGGAAAAAATAAGCAATCTATATTTCCAACCAGGATTTGAAGACTTTTCAACATAATTCCAAGATTAGATTAAGCAAGAGCACTATTAAGAACAGGTTTGATTTCAGGTTAATTGAACTTTCTACAATGGCTTTAAGAATAAACCAATAATGCAATAAATCTGCCTGAGCCAGATACAAACACACTCTGTGCACAGTATCTGTCTTCATGTTTCCTCTACACCCTATGAGAAAACCACAAACCTCAGTGTCAGGCTACAATGTCACAATGTTAATCTATTCAGTGGTTTGGGGTTACACGAAATGGGAAGCACTAATAATTTGAATTTCACAAAACACACAGACACACAGACATACACACACACAGACACACACCTGCTGGTGCTCATGCTCTTTCCTCTACCTGCAACCACATCCTATCTTCCCACCTGAACTGCTCCAGGCCCAGTGTGAGGCCTCTCTTCCATCAAGTCTCCTGTCCCCCGAGTTGACAATAATCTCTCCCTACTATAAATTCAGATCACTTATTTTCTATGCTGCTTATTTAAAATTTCTGCTATAAGCCAACTTGTGGTATTTCTTCTACTATTAACTTTTTGTTAATGTATAGCTTATGTTACCAAATTAACAAGCTTATATTTCTTAGTATCCAACTTTTTCAAGACAAGAACATCCACATTTTGGAGGAAGACAAAGCATCTAGTAGGAAAGCAGCTCTTTTTACAATCATGGAACGTTTTATCGGCATAAACACCACTATGCTCAAGCAGAAGAATATTAGGTCAGCCAACAGACAGTGTTAGTGGTCCTACAAGGCCTTTTTTTTTTTTTTT
This sequence comes from Myotis nattereri, assembly GCF_964212035.1. Classification (NCBI taxonomy): domain Eukaryota; kingdom Metazoa; phylum Chordata; class Mammalia; order Chiroptera; family Vespertilionidae; genus Myotis; species Myotis nattereri. The sequence continues at coordinate 100,067,679 of NC_138079.1, read as the reverse complement.
TTTTTTTTTTACTAGTAAGCAGCAATTAAAAATGCAACTGCCTGTAGGAACCGCCAAATGAGTTGAAACACAATGCGGTTCTGGCAGGTGTAGCTCAGTTGGTTGAGCAACATCTCATGCACCAAGAGGTTGCCGGTTCAATTCCCTGTCAGAGCACATGCCTGGGTTGTGGGCTCGCCCCAGGAGGCGGCCAATCAATGGTTCTCTCTCTCTCTGCCTCTCCTCTTCCTTCCCCCATCTCTCTAAAATCAATAAAAACATGTTTAAAAACAAGAATGGGTATTTCTTTTGCTTTTTAAAAAGATCACCATCTATCAGCCATAGTCCTTACTATGATATTGTTTCATAACTGCATCTTAAGTTATGCACTTTAAAAAAATGTTTTTATTGATTTCAGAGAGGAAGAGAGAAGGAGGAATGGAAACATCAATAATGAGAATCATCATATATGTCGTATATATTTTTTAAAATGTATACACACTTTAACAGCTGACAGCTCAATTTTGAAAATGAAATGTATTTTAATAAACAATGCCTTTATAATTATTCAAAGTGTGTGTATATAGTTTTGGGATAATATACTGTGTGTATATATATAAATTTTTTTAAAAGAATAGTTTATTGATTTCTAGAGGAAGGGAGAGGGAGAGGGAAACATCTATGTGAGAGCGCAACATCAATCAGCTGCCTTCTGCAAACCCCCCACCAGGGATTGAGCCTGCAACCTTGCATGTGCCCCTGACCAAACCAGCAACTTCCTGGTACATGGGACAATGCCCAACCAAACTGAGCCACATTGGCCAGAACTATATATATTTTTCAAATATGATTTTATTGATTTTAGAGAGAGACAGTGAGAAGCATCAATGTGAGAGAGAAACATCAATTGGCTTGACTCCTGCACACACCCCAACTGAAACCAAACCTGCAACCCACCCAGGCATGTGCCCTAACCAGGAATCAAACCAGCTACCCTCTGGTACACAGGACGTTCAACCAACTGAGCCACACCAGCCAGGGCTATGTCCTATATTTTTACCATTCAGCGATGGCCCTCTCTGTTACTTGTTTTGTTTCCTTGTATTCAGGGAGTTGGATGTTTCTTGATAGGATGTAAGTATAAGTATACCTTAGTAGAAAATTATTCACACAAGCCCTGAAACATAATAGGGTGAAAATGTTTGAGCACACCAGTGGTAAGAACTTAGACATTTTTGAGGGAATACAAATCTTTATTTGACACATAAGTGGAAAGTGAAGTGCTTTATGTGTAGAGTATTGATATTCTTAAAACAAATCTTACTGAAGTAATTGCTGAACTTAAGAAAGAAAATGTTTGGAGAAAGTTCAGATGTATAAATAAATGGAAAAACAAATCGATGTTTCTCTCCCTTCCTCTCTCTACAATCGACTTTTTAAAAAAGAGAAGGTATAGCTAAAAAAAAAAACAAAAACCTTCGAGCCCTGACCAGTTTGGCTCAATGGCTAGAGCGTCGGCCTGTGGACTGAAGGGTCCCAGGTTCGATTCCAGTCAAGGGCATGTACCTTGGTTGCAGTCACATCCCCAGAAGGGGATGTGCAGGAGGCAGCTGATTGATGTTTCTCTCTCATGGATGTTTCCAACTCTCTATCCCTCTCCTTCCTCTCTGTAAAAAAAAAAAATCAATTTTATATATATATATATACACACACACACACACGTATATATATTTTAAAGCATTTGATAAACTTATATAGAACTCAAAAAAAATTTACTTGATCCAAAAGAAGGCAAGAAAGGATGAAGAGAGGGGGAAAAATGATAAGGGACAAAAAAAAATGGTAGAGATAAATTCAACAATATCAATAATTGCATTTTATGTTAATAGACTAATTGCTGATTATAAGGCAAGGATTGTCAGAACTGATAAAGCAAGACCTAATTATATACTGTCTACAAAACAATTATTTTAAATGCAAAAACATAGGTACTCTGAAAGTCAACAGATAGAAATGATATACCATATAAAAAGTACACATAAGAAGGCCGGAGTGACTATATTAATAGCAGACGAAAGAGACTTCAAAATAAAAAGTATTACCAGAAAAAAAAGGATAGTTCAGGATAAAAACAAATACAATTCATCAGGAAAACTAAATCACAAATGTATCTGCCTAATAACAGAACTTCAAAATATATGAAGTTATAACTAAAAGAATTCAAAAACAAAAGAAAGCCCTAGCCGGTTTGGCTCACTGGATAGAGTGTCGGCCTGCAGATTGAAGGGTCCCAGGTTCGATTCTGGTCAAGGCCACATGCCTGGGTTGTGAGCTTGATCCCCAGTAGGGGGCGTGCAGGTGGCAGCCAATCAATGATTCTCTCTCATCATTGATGTTCCTATTTCTCTCTCCCTCTCCCTTCCTCTCTGAAATCAATAAAAAAAAAATACGAAAACAGCCGAAACCGGTTTGGCTCAGTGGATAGAGCGTCGGCCTGCGGACTGAAGGGTCCCAGGTTCGATTCCGGTCAAGGGCATGTACCTGGGTTGCGGGCACGTCCCCAGTGGGGGATGTGCAGGAGGCAGCTGATCGATGTTTCTCTCTCATCGATGTTTCTGACTCTCTATCTCTCTCCCTTCCTCTCTGTGGAAAATCAATAAAATAAATTTAAAAAAAAAATACGAAAACAAAACAAAACAAAGACAAGTATCACATGATCTCACTTATGTGGAATCTAATGAACAAAATAAACTGATGAACAAAATAGATCCTGAGACATAGAAGCATAGAACAGACTGTTGAATCTCAGAGAAAAGACGGGGTGGGTGGGTGGGAAGAGATTAACCAAAGAACTTGTAAGCATATATGCATAACTCATGGACACAGACAATAGTGTGATGAAGGCTTTGGGTGGGAGGTGGGTTAGGCTAGAAGGGATCAATGGGGGAAGAAAGGGGGACATATGTAATACTTTCAACAATAAAGATTAAAAAGAAAAGAAAAAGAAAAAGCAATTCCACAGCCATAGTTGGAGATTTTAATATCCCTCTCTCAACAACAAATAGAACTAGATAAAAAAATAGAATAAATCAAGACACAGATCATCTGAACTACTGTGTGAAACACTCTGACTTAATGGATATTTATATGGGTGTCCCAAAATTCACGTAAGAAGTAATTTTGATAGAAAACACAGGTTTATAATTAAAAATTGTCAATTTTTTATTGATTCATAAAGTATGCAGTATAGGGTTATGTATGGAATAGCACATCGGGTAAATGGCCTCCATGGCTTGCTGGCACATACGCAAAGCTGTGGTCTTCACTGGTTGCTGGGAGCCGGCCCCTGTTTCAAGGGACCTGGCATATATGGCATACTGTTCTTAATATGTTTGCTCACCTTCTTGGCACTATGTGTTTTAACCAAGGTCTCTGAGAAAGGTTGTTTCCTCAGGTAGGGATTTTCCCCTGAAGTTAGGGAGGGAATAAAACCTCTTAACTAAAGTGCCAGGCGGGTAATTAATCACTTTAACTATGAACAACCATGCTTAAGCTACATAATCTTTACTCCCTGGAATGGAGATAAGAAACGCCCTAACCTTTGGAATAGAGATTGATAGGATTGGAATCAACTGGTATAAATACAGATGTAACAAGACAGAACTTAGAAGACAGAACCTACACACAGAACTTAGAAGACAGAACCTACACAGAACCTACAGACAGAAGAACTTCGCTGGAGAGAACATGGCAAAAGATCCTGGACTGAACCTGACTACAGAAATTGGCAAGAGAACCTGACTAGAACCTGGTGACTGAACCTGGCTGGAGAACCTGGACAGAACCTGGCTGGAGAACCTAGCGAGGGAACATGGCTACAGAACCTGGCTGGAGAACCTGGAGAACCTAGCAACAGAACATGGACACAGAACCTGGCTAGAGATCCTAACCAGAACTTCGCTGGAGATCCTGACCAGAACTTGGCCAGAGATCCTGGCTAGGCTGCTAATCAACTGAACGCTGTCTCCGTGTCATTCCTTCTTCGCCGACTCTGTCCACACCTTTGGGGACCCCTGGACCTGCTGGGGCTGGACCCCAGCAATTGGTCTTCATTGTCCCTGCTCCTGGGCCATAATTGGTACTTGGTAATGCTTATCAAATTGAAGGGATTGAAATTAAAGGGCAACAGGTATTAGAATCTGATTCACTAAACCAAGTAAAATTGGGCTTTAATTTTTTGTTGTTGTTGTTGTTAACGCTCACGCAAAATTCAAATCTTGCATGAATTTTGGGACACGCTATAGAATACTAAACTCAACTGCAAAATACAGTTCTTGAAAAAGAATACATTTTTTCAAGTGCACAGGGTACATTCACTAGGAGACCATAAAATGGGCTACAAATCTCAATAAATTTAGAAGGACCGAAATCATAAAAGCTCTTCGATACAACAGAATTAAGTCAGAGTCAATAATAATAAAATATCTAGAGAAACCCAAGTGTCTGGAAATTAAACAACATATTTTAAATAATCCATAGGACAAGGAAGAAATCACAAGGGAAATGAGATAATACTACTTTAAACTAAATGGCAATGAAAATACAATATATTGAAAGTTGTGGAATACACCTAGAGAAGCACGCAGCAAGGAACTTACAGCTTTAAATGCTTATGTCAGAAAAGAAGCCTAAAAGTCAATGATCTCGGGTTTTACCTCAGAAAAAAGAAGCACAAAGTCTCCCCAAAGAAAGTAGAAGGGAGGACTAACAAAGAACAGAAATCAAAGAAACAGAAAACTGACAATGGGAAAATTAACAAAAAGTTGATTCTTGAACAAAACCAACAAAACTGATAACTCTAAGGTACACCGATGAACTAAAATGAGAATACCAACATCAGGAATGAAGGCAGGGCTCTCATTACAAGTTCCAATGGCATTCGAAGGGTAATAAGGAAACGTTATGGACAAATTTATGGCAAGAAAGTTGATAATTTAGATGAACTATGGACAAATTCCTTGGGGGGGAAAATATATCCAGAGTGACAGAGGATGAAACAGAAATTCTGAATTGCTTTATATCTAATAAAGAAATTTAATTTTTTATATTTTTTTTTTGGTTATGAGTTTATTTGAGCGAAAGTGACGACATATACCGGGGAGCAAGATGGCAAATGCTCCTGAGTGTTTTCAAAATATCTCCACAACCCTGGCCCATGTGCTCAGTGGTTAGAGCATCAGCCATGTACCAAAGAGTTGCTGATTCAATTCCCAATCAAGGGAATGTATCTGGGTCACAGGTTTGATCTCCAGCCTGTCAGGGCACATGTAGGAGGCAACCCCAATCAACGTGTCTATCCCCCTACCCCCGGCCCCCGCCAACCCTCCCTCCCTCCCATTCTCTCTAAAAACTAATGGGGAAAAGTATCGAGTGAGGATTAACAAATAGAAAAGTTTTATGAGGAGAGCATAGCCCTAAGTCAAAACCTCACAAATACATTACACACACACACACACACACACACACAGAGTAAAAGTGATAGACTAGCCCAGCTGGTGTGGCTCAGTGGTTGAGCATCAAGCCATGAACTACGAGATGGTGGTTCGATTCCCTGTCAGAGCACATGCCTGGGTTGTGGACTTGCAGGAGGCAGCTGATAAAGGATTCTATCTCATCACTGATGTTTCTCTCTCTCTCCCTCTCCCTTCCTCTCTCGGAAATTAATAAAAAATAAAATATGGGGAGATTTATTAAAAAAAAAGCAATAGACTAATATCCCTCATGAACACAGACATGGAAGTTCTGAATAAAATATTAGCAAGTCGAATCCCAGCAACAACACAGCGCCGGTAACTAACTATTACGCAGCCAGCTCTGGGCAGTGAACTTCCACTGGAGAGAGGCCCTATAGCCTCAGAGGCCAACCCCAGAACACTGCCACCCAGAGGCTGACCCACAAACTGACTCTTTGCTAAACACAAAATAAGGCAGTCTGGGAAACAAATGCGGCTTGCTTTAAAATAAGGACTGTGGTTTACAACACAGAGGAACAGTGTATCGCAGGGAAACTCAACACTCTCCTGAATACCTGGCAGGTCTAAGGCGAGCCACACTGAAGAACAGAAGAACCGAAGGACCTTCACTACTGCAAGTCTTTTTTTTTTCTTTTTTCAACTTTTAACTAAGAAACCAATTTTTTTCTTCTTCTTCTTTTTTTTTCTTCTTCTTTTTCCATCACCTCATTTTACCCTTTTAAATACTACCTTCTTATTTTTAACCAGTATTATTACTGCTACCATTTTACCATTTTTTAAAGTGCCATTTTATTTTCTCTTTATTTTATTTTGGGATTAGTGTTCTCCATTCTATTTTCATCGTTATATTATTGGTTGTTTCTAGTTTGCATTCATCTCCAGGGAGCTGTTGCTGGAATCTGTTAGGATTAATGGCGGTTCTATAGGAGTATTCTCCTCATATTGAAAGTCTCTTCCCCTCTTCCACTTCATTCTCTCTTTTCGCTCTTTTATTTTCTTTTTTTTTCTTTTTTCTCCTTTTTTTTTCTTGTCTTTTCTTTTCTCGCTTTTTTTCCCCCCCTCCTTTTTCCCAATTTCATTTTTGTACTCCTTTTTTTGGTCCCTACTTTTCTTTTCTTTTTTTTCTTTTATCTTTTTCCGTTCCATCCTCCTTATCCCCTAATTCTCTTAATTCGGGTGGTCACCTTTATTTGGGGTTATTAATATCGCGAATATATTTGTGTATACTGCCGGGTACATGGTGCCTTGTTGTGTTGTATTTTGTGCCTTTAAATCAACGCAGCAGATCGAAGCTACAGCAACCTCCAGAGCACCACACCCTCTGCTGAGGAACAGCAGCTATATGTGAAGCCTCGCCCCACCAGCCAGAAGAGCCACCTCAGCTGTGTACAACACACACCAGAGGAGCTGCTGCCAACTGAAGAGCAGCTGCTACCGCAACCGCCCGAAGAGCAACCACAGACCAAGGAGTCACTGCCACCAAGGGAGCAACCACTGAACGACTCAACGTCTAGATATGTCAGTGAGATCAAACATGGGTAGACAAAGAAACCCCCAAAGGAAAGAGAAGGAGGACTCTCCAGAAAAGCAGCTAAGTAATACAGAGGCATGCAACATGACAGACAAAGAATTCAGAATAAGGGTCCTAGAGTGCATAAACCGGATGGAGGAAAAAATCGACATCCTCTGCAAGAAGCAAGAAGAAACAGATGAAAAAATCGATAACATATGGAAGAAGCTAGAAGAAACAGATGAAAAAATCAACAACTTAAGTAAGACCCAAGAAGAAAAGAAGAGTGATATAGCTGCAATAAAAAACTCCATTGAAAGTATCAACAGTAGACTAGGAGAAGCGGAGGACCGAATTAGTGAATTAGAAGACAAGGAAGCAAAACACAGCCAAAATGTACTGCAATTGGAGAAAAAAATTAAAAGACAGGAGGAGAGCCTAAGGGAGCTTTGGGACAACATGAAACGAAACAACATACGAATAATAGGGGTCCCAGAACAACAGAAGGATGAACAAGGATTAGAAAACCTATTAGAAGAAATAGTATCAGAAAACTTCCCTGAGGTGGGGAAGAAAAAAGTCACACAAGCCCAGAGAGTCCCAAACAAGGTGAACCCGAAAAGACCCACACCAAGACACATCATAATTACCATGGCAAATGTTCAGGACAAAGAGAGAATCTTACAGGCTGCAAGAGAGAGACGGAAAGTTACATACAAGGGATCTCCCATTAGATTGTCAAATGATTTCTCAACAGAAACACATCAGGCCAGAAAAGAAAGGACAGAAATTTACAAAGTGATGCAAAGCAAAGGACTGAATCCAAGAATACTCTATCCAGCAAGGCTATCATTCAAACTTGAAGGGGAAATAAGAAGCTTCACAGACAAAAAAAGGCTAAGGGAGTTTATCACCACCAAGCCAGCAATGCAAGGAATGCTAAAGGGACTGGTATAAAAATAATAAAAAGCTCAGAAAGAAAACAGCCACACAGACACAAAAAAGAAATGGCTACAAATAAGTACCTTTCAATAATAACTTTAAACGTAAACGGACTAAATGCTCCAAACAAAAGACATCGAGTGGCTGAATGGATAAAAAAACATGACCCATACATCTGCTGTCTACAAGAAACCCACCTCATTAGAAGGGACTCACACAGACTGAAAGTGAAAGGATGGAAAAATATCTTTCAGGCAAATGGAAAGGAAAAGAAAGCTGGGGTAGCAATACTTATATCGGACAAAATAGACCTCAAAGTGAAGGCCATAACAAGAGATAAGGAAGGCCACTTCATAATACTAAAGGGATCAATTCAACAAGAAGATATAACCCTGGTAAACATATATGCACCCAATGCAGGAGCACCCAAATTCATAAAAAAACTCCTGGAAGATATCAAAGGAGAGATCGACAACAATACAATCATAGTAGGGGACTTTAATACACCACTGACAGCACTGGATAAGTCCTCTAGACAAACAATCAGCAAAGATACAGCAATCCTAAATGACTCACTAGATCAGATGGACTTAATAGACATCTTCAGAACACTTCACCCCAGTGCCACGGAATATACATTCTACTCAAGTGCTCATGACACATATTCAAAAATAGACCATATATTGGGTCACAAGCAAAGTATCCCCAAATTCAAGAAGATTGAAATCATAAAAAGCATCTTCTCAGACCACGATGGCATAATATTAGAAATAAACTACAATAAAAACAACCCAAAATACTCAAACACCTGGAAGCTGAATAGCATGCTATTAAATATTGATTGGATTACCAATGAAATCAAAGAAGAAATTCAAAACATCCTGGAAACTAATGACAATGAAAACACAACAATCCAAAACCTATGGGACACATTGAAAGCAGTCCTGAGAGGGAAGTTTATAGCTCTACAGGCCTATCTCAAAAAACAAGAAAAAATGGTAGTAAATCAGCTAACCCTACAACTCAAAGAATTAGAAAGAGAGCAACAAGAAAACCCCAGAGTGAGCAGAAGGAAGGAGATAATAAAGATTAAAGCAGAAATAAATGACATAGAGACCAAAAAAACAATACAGAAACTCAATGAAACCAAGAGCTGGTTCTTTGAAAGGATAAACAAGATTGACAAACCTCTAGCCAGACTCACCAAGAAGCAAAGAGAGAGGACCCAAATCAACAAAATCAGAAACGATAGAGGCGAAATAACAACAGACCCCACAGAAATACAAATGATTGTTAAAAAATACTATGGTCAGCTCTACTCCAACAAACTAGACAACCTGGAGGAAATGGACAAATTCCTAGAAAAATACAACATTCCAAAACTCAATCAGGAAGAATCTAAAAATCTCAACAGGCCAATAACTATGGAAGAAATTGAAGCAGTCATCAAAAAGCTTCCATCAAACAAAAGCCCAGGACCAGACGGCTTCACAGGGGAGTTTTACCAAACATTCAAGGAAGAACTAAAACCTATCCTCCTCAGACTACTACAAAAAATTCAAGAGGAAGGAACACTTCCAAGCTCATTCTATGAAGCCAGCATCACCCTAATACCAAAACCAGGTAAAGACAACACAATGAAAGAGAATTACAGGCCAATATCCCTCGTGAACATAGATGCCAAAATCCTCAACAAAATCTTAGCAAATCGGATCCAGCAGTACATCAGAAAGATCATACACCATGACCAAGTAGGATTTATCCCAGGGATGCAAGGATGGTACAATATCCGCAAATCAATAAACGTGATACATCACATAAACAAATTGAAAGAAAAAACCACATGGTCATATCAGTTGATGCAGAAAAAGCATTTGACAAAATTCAACACCCATTTTTGATAAAAACTCTCAGCAAGGTGGGAGTAGATGGATCATACCCCAACATAATAAAAGCCATATATGACAGGCCCACAGCCAACATCATACTCAATGGACAAAAACTAACACCATTTCCCCTAAGAACAGGAACAAGACAGGGATGCCCCCTCTCACCACTCCTGTTCAACATAGTACTGGAAGTGTTAGCCATTGCAATTCGGCAAGAAGAAGAAATAAAAGGCATCCAAATTGGAAAAGAGGAAGTAAAACTGTCCTTATTTGCAGACGACATGATATTATACATACAAAACCCTAGAGACTCCATCAAAAAGCTACTAGACTTAATACATGAAGATGGCAATGTAGCAGGATACAAAATTAACCCCAAGAAATCTGAGGCATTTCTATACACCAATAGTGAACTTTCAGAAAGAGAGATTATAAAAACAATCCCGTTTACCATCGCACCAAAAAAATTAAGCTACCTAGGAATAAACTTAACTAAAGAGGTAAAAGACCTCTACTCAGAAAACTACAGGACGTTGAAAAAAGATATAGAGGAAGACATAAACAGATAGAAGAACATACCGTGTTCGTGGATTGGTAGAATCAACATCATTAAAATGTCCATACTACCCAAAGCAATCTATAAATTCAACGCACTTCCCATTAAAATACCAACGGCATACTTCAGAGATCTAGAACGAACTCTCCAAAAATTCATCTGGAATAAAAAAAGACCCCGAATAGCTGCAGCAATCCTGAAAAAGAACTAAGTAGGTGGGATCTCAATACCAGATATCAAGTTGTATTACAAAGCCACTGTTCTCAAAACTGCCTGGTACTGGCACAAGAATAGGCATATAGATCAATGGAATAGAATAGAGAGCCCAGAAATCGGCCCGAACCAGTATGCTCAATTAATATTTGACAAAGGAGGCAAGAACATTCAATGGAGCCAAGATAGTCTCTTCAATAAATGGTGTTGGGAAAATTGGACAGATATATGCAAAAAAATGAAACTAGACCACCAACTTACACCATACACAAAAATAGACTCAAAATGGATAAAGGACTTAAATGTACGACAGGAAACCATAAAAATTCTGGAAGAATCCAAAGGCAACAAAATCTCAGACATATGCCGAAGCAATTTCTTCACTGATACAGCTCCTAGGGCACTTGAAACTAAAGAGAAAATTAACAAATGGGACTACATCAAAATAAAAAGCTTCTGCACAGCAAAAGAAACCATCAACAAAACAACGAGAAAACCCACTGTGTGGGAAAACATATTTGCCAATGTCATATCTGATAAGGGCCTAATCTCCAAAATTTATAGGGAACTCATACAACTTAACAAAAGGAAGATAAACAATCCAATCAAAAAATGGGCAAAGGACTTAAATAGACACCTTTCAAAAGAGGACATTCAGAAAGCCAAGAGACATATGAAAACATGCTCAAAGTCACTAATCATCCGAGAGATGCAAATCAAAACAGCAATGAGGTACCATCTCACACCTGTCAGACTGGCTATCATCAACAAATCAACAAACGACAAGTGCTGGAGAGGATGTGGAGAAAAAGGAACACTTGTGCACTGCTGGTGGGAATGCAGACTGGTGCAGCCACTATGGAAGACAGTATGGAGTTTCCTTAAAAAACTGAAAATGGAACTCCCATTTGACCCTGTGATCCCACTTCTAGGAATATATCCCCAGAAACTAGAAACACCAATCAGAAAGGATATATGCACCCATATGTTCATAGCAGCACAATTCACCATAGCTAAGATCTGGAAACAGCCTAAGTGCCCATCAGTAGATGAATGGATTAGAAAACTGTGGTACATCTACATGATGGAATACTATGCTGCTGTAAAAAGGAAGGAACTCTTACCATTTGCAACGTCATGGATGGAACTGGAGAGCATTATGCTAAGTGAAATAAGCCAGTCAATGAAGGAAAAATACCACATGATCTCACTCATTCATGGATAATAGAGACCATTATAAACTTTTGAACAATAATAGATACAGAGGCAGAGCTGCCTCAAACAGATTGTCAAACTGCAGCGGGAAGGCCGGGGAGGGTTGGGGGGCAGGAGGTAGGGGGGTAAGAGATCAACCAAAGGACTTGTATGCATGCATATAAGCATAACCAATGGACATAAGACACTGGGGGATAGGGGAGGCTAGGGGACTGTCTAGGGCGGGGGGATAAAATGGACACATATGTAATACCCTTTGTAATACTTTAAGCAATAAAAAAAAAAAATATTAGCAAGTCAAATCCAGCAATATGTAAAAATGATACTATATCATAACCTACCCAGGTTTACACCAGGGATGCAACGCTGATTTAGCACTAGACAATTAATCGATATAATTCACTTTACAAACAACAACCACAAAAAGAACCAGCAAAAGAAATGGAACTAATGGGCTCAGAATGAAGGAACAAATGAGAGTATGGTTACTATAGCAAATTGCAGAGGGCAGGCCCATCTGTATAGGCAAGAGCTGCTACTCTGTTCTCAGAGACTGTCACCACCATCAAATAAATGTAGGCAAGACTCTCAGAACTTTCAATTTTTCAATAGAAATAAGAAACTCAGCCCTAGCCGGTTTGGCTCAGTGGACAGAGCATCGGCCTGTGGACTGAGGGGTCTTGGGTTTGATTCCAGTCAAGGGCATATGCCTGGGTTGCAGACTTGATCCCCAGTAGTGGGTGTGCAGGAGGCAGCCAATCAATGATTCTCTTTCATCATTGATGTTTCTATCTCTCTCTCTCTCTCCCTTCCTCTCTGAAATAAATAAAAAAAAATATATTTTTTAAAAGTAGAACAAAAGAAATGTGTTTTTTAAAAATAAACTCAAATATGTATGTGAAATCTGATTTTAAATGTTTGCAATTACCTCTTTAAATGTTTGGACCGAACAAAATTTATTTACAGCTAGAATTAGCCTATAGTTGCTAGTTGGTAACTCTTTTTCTAATATGGAAAATGACCCATGAGAAAGTTTACCAGCAAAATGAAAAAGAGTAGCCCTAGCTGGTTTGGCTCAATGGATAGAGCGTCAGCCTGCAGACTGAAGGGTCCCAGGTTCGATTCCGGTCAAGGGGGTTGTGGGCTCAATCCCCAGTAGGGGGCATGCAGGAGGCAGCCAATCGATGATTCTCATCATTGATGCTTCTCTCTTTCTCCCTCTCCCTTCCTCTCTAAAATCAATAAAATATATTTTAAAAAAGAAAAAGAGTAAAGCTTCAAAGAAGAGGCTCACACTCCCATTTGTTAGAAATGCATCAGAGAACAGCTTTTCTAGAAAAAGCAGATGATCTTTATGACCTTGGGGCAAACATAGGCTGGCAAACTTTTTCTGTAAAGGGCCCACAGTAAATATTTTAGGCTTTTTGAGCCCTGTGGTCTCTCTTGCAGCTACTCATCTCTGCCATGTGGCAGGAAAGCAGTCACAGACAACATGTGAAAGAATGGGGCCTGTCTGTGTCCCAATACAACTTTATTCACAGAAATACTAGCAGGCCATCAGCCTAATTTGACCAACAGGCCTTCGCCTGCAGAACCTTGGGGTAAACCACAAAAGATTGGTATATTTGACTAAATTAAAATTAAGAACTTCTGTTCATAAACACAAACACACACACAAAACAAGACACCAAGACAAGAGTGAAATAGTGAGCCACAAACTAAGAGAATACATTTGCAATAATTATTAATTGCAAAGGACTGATTTATAAAAGATTAGTACCCATACAAAACATATAGAAATTTTAAAAAGTTAAACAATCAGAAGGAAAAATGGGGGCAAAAGACATGAATAGCAAATATGAAAAGGAAACAAATGGTTAGTAATCATGAAAAACTATGCTCAATTTCATTAGTCAGGACCCATTTTGAAACACCACCCTAAACCTAGCAATTCCACACTTAGGTACATTACATACCCTAGAGAAATGCCCACATCTGTGAGGCAGGATGCCTGTACAATGAAGTTCAAGCCACCTCGTTTATAAAAGCCCCATACTAGAAGCAACCCAATGTCTGTGTCTGGGATGGAGAAGTAAGCTGCAGTACATTATACAATGAAACATTAGAGAACAATGACATAGATAAACCTTACAGTTCCATTTAACTGCACATGCAGTTTATGTACTTTCCTATGTATATCTTATAATCAAACATACACAGACACAAGATATCATTTAATACTCACTAGACTTGCAAAGATTAAAAAGTCCAAGTACACCGTCCTGGCTGGTGTGGCCCAGTTGGTTCGATATTGTCCCATGCACCAAAGGTCACGGGTTCAATTCCCTGTCAGGGCACATACCCAAGTTGCGGGTTCACATTCGGGAGGCAACCAATCGATGTACCTCCCTCACACATAGATGTATCTCTTGCTCTATCTCTTCCTTCTTCCCTCTCTAAAATCAGTCAAACTTTTAAAAAGCCAAGAATACCACCCTAACTGGTTTGGCTCAGTGGATAGAGCGTCAGCCTGCGGACTGAAGGGTCCCAGGTTCGATTCTGGTCAAGGGCATGTACCTTGGTTGTGGGCACATCCCCAGTGGGAGGTGTGCAGGAGGCAGCTGATGGATGTTTCTCTCTCATCGATGTTTCTAACTCTCTATCCCTCTCCCTTCCTCTCTGCAAAAAAATCAATAAAATATATAATAAATAAATAAATAAAGCCAAGAATTGGATATGAGTGTGGAACAAAGGGGACTTTCACTATACTGCTGGTGTAGTAAACAGTGATACAACTTTTCTTAGAAAATAATTCCGCATTACTTTAGAAGTTGGAACATACTAAGTGAGCCAACAATTCCAATTAGGTGTATGTCAGGAATTATAAATGAAATGAATTATAAAATTATATGAATTATAAAGAAAGAAATGAAGGTATATTAACACAGCAGAATAAACAGAGAAAATAATGAACTACACCATTAGCATGGCAAAAGCTAAGAAAACAAATTGACCCAAGAAAGCAAAGTCCCAGCAGAATACACACACTATTGTTTCAATAAAGTCTGTGTATGTATATATACACATACAGGATGGGGCAAAAGTAGGGCTACAGTTGTGAGTATGTGAAACAGCTTATTATTCTTGTATTATTACTTATTCATTATTGCATTATTTTCCATTTGAACAACTGTAAACCTACTTTTGCCCCACCCTGTATGTACAGTAAAGAAAAGCAAGGGAATAAAACCCAGAGAATTCAGGTCAGCAGCCGAGAAAGGGATGCACCTGGGAGAGGTATACAAGGCCTTTGAGGGACTGGTAATTTCTATTTAAGCTAGATAATGGGTATTCATTTTATGCTTCTTTTAAAAACTGCACATACATATTACATGCATTCCTTTTTAAATGAAAAGGAGGGGGGAAATGAAAGGAAATAAAGCTTGGAGTGGGGGCTGGCCTCCAATTTCAACCCTTCTGAGTCATTCTGAACTTGCAAAGAGAAGTACACACATCCTCTCAGAACTTAGCTTGACATCAGCAGAGAAGCTCTCTGCAGTGTTGCCCGTGGGACGTAACAGGGTTGTGGACTAGATCTCCTTCTAGCCAACCTGGACTAATATGTAAGTCCCAGTTATGGCCAGGCCTGCAGGTATGAAGTGCAGGCAGCTGCAGGAAGAGGCCAGGGCCTGGCGGACCCAGCACAACTCAATCAATATTCCCCATCTCAGGCCCTCTCGTTGGCACTGTGCTTCAGTTCACATCACAGTTCATCTTTACCAGCTCAGATAAAGGGAGATATGCCAACAGAGCTGCACAGAATTCCTTTCAGAAACAACTTCCAGACAGTACTTCTGGTGGCCCTGTAGAGAAACCATGCAGGGCAGCAAGAAGCAGCCTGAGCCCTATGGAAGGCAATCTGGCCGAATCTGTCAAGATTACAAAATGCAACCTGGCCGGCATGACTCAGTGGTTGAGCACTGACCTATGAACCATGAGGTCACGGTTCAATGCCCGGGTTGCTCAATCCCAAGTGTGGAGCATGCAAGAGGCAGCTGATCAATGATTCTCTTTCATCACTGATATTTCTATCTCTCTTCCTCTCTGAAATCAATAAAAATATGTTTTAAAAAATTACAAAATGCATATATCTTTTAACCTGGCAATTTCATTCTATGGATACAGCTGAATCTGTATATAAAGACTAAGATGAAAGGCCATACATTTTAATACTGCATATAACAGCAAATGTCTGGAAACCACCTACATTTCTGTCTACAGAGGACAGGCAAAATAAACCATGGTGTCTCCCAACAAGCAACTACTACCATGTCACTATTAAAAAAAAAAAAAATCGGAAAAACCAAGATGGCGGCATAGGTAAACACCAGAGTTTGCTGCCTTGAACAACCACTTCAAAAATACAACTAAAAGACAGAACGGACATCGCCCAGAACCACAGGAAGGCTGGCTGAGTGGAAATTCTACAACTAGAAGGAAAGAGAAAAGCATACCGAGACTCAGAGGAGCAGCAGTGCAGAAGTAAAATACTAAGGTACAGAGGCACACACGGAGCGGGCTCAAGGCTGAGGGCGCGGTTGTCGTTTTCAATCGGGAGGGAGTCTCAGGCTCTGAGCTCCAGTTCCGGGCAAGTCTCTGGGGACCCAGACTCATATGGGAGAAGTGGGACTGTCTGGCATCAGTCGGAACTTGAGTGCAGCTTTCTCTCCGAGGGGCTTGCAGCGATTGCTGAGACACTGAGAAGCTGGGCCTCTGAGAGCAGCCATAACTGCTAGCCCCGCCCTGTTGGTCCCATGGGACCCGCCCGGCCCAAGCCCTGCAGGGAGGCTTTTGCTGGATAGCCTCAGGCAGAGGCTAGATTAGCACCTCCCTAGAGATCCAGGAGCCAGTGTACCCAGAGGTCGGAGTGGGACCATCCAGTTTGCAGCTCTGTGGAACCATAAAGGACACACTCAGGGGGCAGACTCAGTGAGCACCAAAGCCCCATTGAAGCAAGTCTTTCCCCGGAGGGGTGTCTCCAGCACAGAAGTTCTTCCACTGCAGACACAGCTGATTCTCACAGCCAATTGGCCTAAAGGTCAATTCCTCCCAGTTATACCTACAACCATCAAGGCTTAACTACAACAAGACTGTGCACAAAGACCACAAGGGGGTGCACCAAGAGTGTACTCCTCAGGTAATTGGGGAGGCTGAACCACTGGGCCCTAGAGGACACTTAGCACAGAAAACCACTCTATCGACACAGGGAAGCATAAAAAATGCAGAGACAAAGAAAAAGGACACAAATGACAGAAATGGAGGAAAGCAAATTACTGGATATAGAGTTCAAAACCACACTTTTAAAATTTTTCAAGAAATTTCTAGAAACTGCCGATAAACTTAATGAGACCTACAAGAAATCTAATGAGACCCTCAAGGTTGTGATAAAGGACCAACTAAAAATTAAGCATACACTGACTGAAATAAACAATATTATACAGACTCCCAACAGCAGGCTAGAGGATCGCAAGAATCAAGGCAAAGATTTGAAATACGAAGAAGCAAAAAACACCCAACCGGAAAGGCAAAATGAAAAAAGAATCCAAAAATACGAAGATAGTGTAAGGAGCCTCTGGGACAACTTCAAGCATACCAACATCAGAATTATAGGGGTGCCAGAAGGAGAGAGAGAGCAAGATATTGAAAATCTATTTGAAGAAATAATGACAGAAAACTTCCCCTACCTGGTGAAAGAAATAGACTTACAACTCCAGGAAGTGCAGAGAACCCCAAACAAAAGGAATCCAAAGAGGACCACACCAAGACACATCATAATTAAAATGCCAAGAGCAAAAGACAAAGAGAGAATCTTAAAAGCAGCAAGAGAATGACAGTCAGTTACCTACAAGGGAGTACCCATACGACTGTCAGCTGACTTCTCAACAGAAACTTTGCAGGCCAGAAGGGAGTGGCAAGAAATATTCAAAGTGATGAATGCCAAAAACCTACAACCAAGATTACTTTATCCAGCAAAGCTATCATTCAGAATTGAAGGTCAGATAAAGAGCTTCACAGATAAGGAAAAGCTAAAGGAGTTCATCACCACCAAACCAATATTATATGAAATGCTGAAAGGTATCCTTTAAGAAGAGGAAGAAGAAAAAGGTAAAGATACAAATTATGAACAACAAATACACATCTATCAACAAGTGAATCTGAAAATCAAGTGAATAATCCGATGAACAGAATGAACTGGTGATTATAATAGAATCAGGGGCATAGAAAGGGAGTGGACGGACTATTCTTGGGGTGGAAAGGGGTGAGGGGGATGAGGGAAGAGACTGGACAAAAATCGTGCACCTATGGATGAGGACAGTGGGTGGGGAGTGAGGGAGGAGGGTGGGGTGGGAACTAGGTGGAGGGGAGTTATGGGGGGAAAAAAGAGGAACAAATATAATAATCTGAACAATAAAGATTTAATTAATAATAAAAAAAATCACAAAAAAATACATCAAGAAGAAACTCATTATGTGTGATACAGCACACTCTCCAAGAACTATTAAATGAATAACAGAATACAGAAAAATGTATATTCTTATAGAATGTATATCTATACTTTTCTGTATTCATATAAACACTGACAGGACATAATAACTGTGATGACCTATGAAGGTGGGGAGGAAATGGAGGAGAGGGAGACTTGAGGCTGGAGCAAGACTTCTCAATGGATACCATTTCTAATCAAATAAGTACTTAATTATTCAAAACAATAATTAAACTCTAAAAAAATGTGGCTCGTCCTAGCCGGTTTGGCTCACTGGATAGAGCGTAGGCCTGGGGACTGAAGGGTCCCAGGTTCGATTCCGGTCAAGGGCATGTACCTTGGTTGCAGGCACATCCCCAGTAGGGGGTGTGCAGGAGGCAGCTGATCAATGCTTATCTCTCATTGATGTTTCTAACTCTCTATCCCTCTCCCTTCCTCGCTGTAAAAAATCAATAAAATATATATTTTAAAAAAATGTGGCTCAAAAACAACAAACAAAACCCAAAAAACAAACAAACAAAAAAAGTGGCTGTCACAAAAGAGTGCCTTCCCACCGACTGTCAATGTCAGGGTCACATGAAGGCCTACAGACACACCAGAGGAAGATCCAGTGTAGGAGTCCCTCAGGGGTCAGGAGTTAGTAACCAGTTGAGGGTCATTTATTAATTTACTAGAGACCCAGTGCATGAAATTCGTGCACAGGCAAGGTCCCTAACACCTGCCTGCTGCCAGCAGGGGCCTCCCTTCATTCTGCACTGCCCCCTGGTGGTCAGCGCAAGTCATAGCAAGTGATTGAACTTCCAGTCAGTCGAACTCCCAAGAGGACACTTTGCATATTAGGCTTTTACATAGAGATTAGTAAGTTAGTTACATATATAAAATGGAGTACTCTGAAACACAGAAAAATGAGGCAACTCTGTGTGAAGTGTTCTGATGCTGAACTATCTCTAAAGCATATTAAAGAAAAATACATGGCCCTAGCCGGTGTGCTTCAGGTGGTAGGGCAAGGTCCCGAGCACTGAAAGTTGCTCAATTCCCAGTCAGGGCACATGCCTGGGTGGGGGGGTTTGAACCCCGGTTGTGGTGTGTGCAGGAGGCAGCAGATTGATGTTTTGCTTTCATGTTAATGTTTTTTTTTTTTTCTCTCTCTCTCTCCTTCTCTCTTCCTCTCTAAAATTCAATTTAAAAAATCAAAAAATAAAAACCCTGGTCCAGAACAGTGGTTTGCATTTGCTACCTTGGTGCTTAAATACACTATGTGTGTGTACATATACACATAAGTTATTCTCATAAAATAAGAATCTGTGAGAGAACACCCAAAGAACTGGCTAAGAGGATTACCACCAGAGGGGAACTGGTGTCTGAGGGTAGCAGTGAGATGTGCTTTACTTTGCACACACCTTTGTGTTTTTTGAATTTTGTGCTAAGTGTAACAATAACCTATTTACAAAATAAGCTATCTATAAAAATTACAGACAAGTTTCCCTCAAGATGGCAGCACAGGTAAATGTGGGACTCGAATCCTCCCACAACCACATCAAAATTACAACTAAACTACAGAACCATTATGCAGAAGCATGTGAAACTTAGCTGAACAGAAGCCCTATAATTAAGGATATAAAGAAGTCACACCAAGACTGGTAGGAAGGGTGTAGATGTGAAATGGGCTGGTCCTAAACCCACCTGGTCAGATAAAAATCAAGACACCTGGGCTGCAGAGGTGACCCCTAAGGAGAGAGGGGTCCCAGACCCATACCAGGGTTCCAGTGCCAGGAAGAGAAGTCCCCATAACTTCTAGCTGTAAAAACCAATGGAGCCCTGGTCAGTTTGGCTCAATGGACAGAGCATCAACCTGTGGACTGAAGGGTCCCAGGGCTGATTCCAATGAAGAGAACGTACCTCAGTTGCAGGTTTGATCCCAGCCCTGGTCCGGGGAATCAAGTGTTTATATATATTTTATTTTTTTAAATTGATATTTTACAGAGAGGAAGGGAGAGGGATAGAGAGTTAGAAACATTGATGAGAGAGAAACATCAATCAGCTGCCTCTTGCACACCCCGTACTGGGGATGTGCCTGCAACCAAGGTACATGTCCTTGACCAGAATCGAACCTGGGACCCTTCACTCCGCAAACCGACGCTCTATCCACTGAGCCAAACCGGTTAGGGCAAGTGTTTATATAAATACAGTGAGGGAGGCAACCAATCGATGTGTGTCTCTCTCTCACACAGCATTCTCTCTCTATCTCTCCCCCTTCCTTCCACTCTCTCTAAAAATCAATGGAGCCCAGCCAGAGTGGCTCAGTGGTTGAGCATCGACCTATGAACCAGGAGGTTACGGTTCAATTCCCAGTCAGGGCACATATCTGGGTTTTGGGCTCAATCCCCAGTGTAGGATGTATAGGAGGCAGCCGATCAATGATTCTCTCTCATCATTGATGTTTCTATCTCTCTCTTCCTCTCCCTTCCTCTCTGAAATCAATAAAAACATATTTTTAAAGATAAACAAATAATAAAAATCAACAGAAAAAATATCTTTGGGTGAGGATTAACCAAAAAGAAAAAACAATAACAATGAAGATTGTGGCTGAGTGAGATGGAGGGGCTGCTGAGTCCCAGGTGTTCCTCTGAAGGGTCTGCGCACTATTACTTGGACTCACTCACTCTGAGCTGCCGCACTGAGGCAGCAGCTTGAAAGGCACCGGGAATTGTCTGACATCAGGGCCAGAGAGATAGCTTTCTCCCAGACAGAAGTGCTGGCAGAGGCCCTCTTTGAGTCTCCATCAACCTGGCTAACACTGTTCACCCAACCTGGTAATTCCGAGACCCTGCCCCACCCAACTTGCCGGCCTTGTCCAGTGTCTTTTCCATACAAAAGGCCTGTCTGCATGCTTTAAAATCTCTCCAGCAAGCAGCATCAGGCCCCAGCGTGCCCCGTACTTCTCACTAAGTAGCCCCAAGCCCAGAACTAGTGGCATCTGGCCTTTGTTCACAGCTTGGTCTTCCTGGGCACCTCCTAGCCCAGCACCAGTAACAGCCTATATCACTTTGTACTCATGCTGGGTGACCACAGGCAAGGCACAGGTGGCATCTGACTTTGGCCTGCACCTCCAGAGTGGCCCCAGAGTCAGCACACCCAGTGGACAGCTTCAGACCACCTCAAAGCACCATCCAACCAACTCCCCAAAGCGACACACTCAAGGGGAAAACTCAGCAGTCACCAGAGCCCCACTGAAGTCCTGCTCTGTGGAAGCTCTGTGGATCGGCCCCTGCATAGCTGATCCTTCACAGTGGTCATAGCCAGTCCTCATGATCTGGGGGTCAATCCCTACCATTGACGTGCCAACAGCAATCAAGGCTCAACTACAACAGGAAGGTGCACACAGCCCACACAGGGTGGGGCTGGGAATCACACCTAGAGCCCACCCAGACTGCATCACTGGGCCCTATAGGACACCTACTACATAAGGCCACGCTACCAAGACTGCGAGATGTAGCAGCTCTATCAAATACATAGACACAAACACTGGGAGGCAGCCAAAATGAGGAGACAAAGAAACATGTTCCAAATGAAGAAATGGAAAAAAAAAATCCAGAAAATGAACAAAACAAAATGGAGACAATCTACCAGATGCAGAGTTCAAAACACTGGTTATAAGGATGTTCAATGAACTTAGGGAAAGAATAGATGAACTTCCTGTACTTGTATGTCTATTTCCTTGACCAAGATGGGGAAGTTTCCTGTCATTTTTTTCACATAAGTTTTTAATTTCTCGCTCTCTCTCTCTTCTTCCAGCACTTCAGTGTTGTCCTGGAATAGGAAAAGTAAATATTTAAAGATGTCAATCTCTTAATTAGTCTATATTTTTAACATAATCCCAATGAAACCTCAAACAAGATTTTTCTTGAGCTATTCAAACTAATTCTAAAATTCATAAGGAAAAATAAGTGTGTATAAATAGCCAAGAAATTTTTGGAAAATGTGAGGCAATACTATTATTAAATATTAAAGCACATTAATTAAAGCTACAGTATTAAAATTAATTTCCTCTCTCACTTATTAAATCAAAATGAATTCCAGAATGACTTAAAATGAAAGAAGCTATAAGTACTAGACTAAAACAAGGTATTTGAAAAATAGCTTTGAGATACAATTGACCTACGGTGTACAATCAATGGTTTTTAGTATATTTATAAAGTTGTATAAGCATCACCAATATCTAATTTTTTATCAGAACATTTTAAATCACCCCAGGAAGTAACCCCATACCCATTCTCCCTGTATCTCCCCCCTGGCCACAGCTCCTGGCAACTACTTTTTCTCTCTATGGATTTACCTGTTCTGGATGTTTCACATAAATGAAATCATACTGTACAAGGTCTTTTGTGTCTGGCTCTTTTCACTTAACATGTTTTCAAGGTGCATCCACATTGTACCACTTAGCATACCCTATTCCTTTTAATGGCTGAATAATAGTCCATTATATGAATAGACCACATGATGTTTTTCCATTCATCAGTTGATGGACAACTGGGTTGTTTCCACTTTTTTTTTTTTTGGCTACTATGAACAATGCTGCTATAAATATGTACAAGTTTCTGTGTGAACATACATTTTAAATTCTCTTGGGTATATACCTAGAAATAGAAGCGGTGGGTCAAAGGAAACTGTATGTTTAACTGTCTAAGGAACTGCCAGACTGTTTTCTTTTTTTTTTTTTTTAATATATTTTATTGATTTTTTACAGAGAGGAAGGGAGAGAGATAGAGAGTTAGAAACATCAATGAGAGAGAATCATCGATCAGCTGCCTCCTGCACATCTCCTACTGGGGATATGCCCGCAACCCAGGTACATGCCCTTGACTGGAATCGAACCTGGGACCTTTCAGTCCGCAGGCCGACACTGTATCCACTGAGCCAAACCGGTTTCGGCCAGACTGTTTTCTAAGTGCTACACCATTTTACATTCCTGCCAGCAGTGTATGAGGGTTCCAACTTCTCCACATCTTCAACCAACACTGGTTATTGCCTATAATTTGGGGCTTTTTAAAAATATTTTTATTGACTTTGAGAGAGGGAAAGGGAGAAACATCGAATGGTCACCTCCTGCACAACCCCCTACTTGGAATTGAGCTCTCAACCCAAACACGTGCCCTGACCCGGAATTAAAATGTCAACCTTTCAGTGCACAACATTCAACCAACTAAGCCACACCGCCCGGGGCTTATGTTTTTTTATTATAGCCACCTGAGTGGATGTGAAGTGATGTCTCACTGTGGTTTTGATTTGCATTTTCCTCCCTATCAGCTAATAATGTTGATCATCTTAGAGATTTTTTTCTTTAATGATTTAAGGTAAGGAAATTCTTTCTAAACAAGGCACATAACCCTCCCTGCCGGTGTGGCTCGGTGGTTGAGCGTTGACCTCTGAACCAAGAAGTTGCTGGTTTGATTCCTAGTAAGAGCACATGCCTGGGTTGCGGGCTCAATCCCCAATAGGAGGCACGCAAGATGTAGCCAATCTGTGTTTTTATCTCTATCCTTCTCCCTTCCTCTCTCTAAAAATCAACAAAAACATATTTTTAAAAATACGTAACAACCCAAGAACCATAAATTTATGGGCCACATAAAAATGTTATATATTTTAAAAGTTCTCATTATAAGAAATCACAGAGAAAAAAATGTAACTATGTGAGGTGATGGATGTTAACTAAACTTACTGTGATCATTCTGTAATATATATAAACACTGAATCATTGTTATATATCTGAAACTAATATAATGTTATATGTCAGTTACAGCTCAATTAAAAATTTTTAAATGTTTTAAAATTAAAAAACTAACAATAACCAAAGTACCAAAAAAATTATGTTAATATGCAAACACACTGGGGAAAAAATCTGAAACACATGGCAGGGGGCCAGTTTCCTTAATAGAGCAAGATCACTCATACATTTATAAGAAAAAGGCCAGCAGCACAAGAGTAAAAGGGCAATCCATACCAAAAAAAAGGGACATAAAAGCTTTGAATCATAGAAAAAAATATTTTACCACATTCATAACTAAAGAAATGCATTTTAAAATAAGGTAGACTGACAAAGATTTTAAAATACTGTTATGCTAGCACTGATGAATGTGTGCAAAACTACTGGCAGTGCTGGATTTTGGCATTTTCTAAGCAAGAGTCAGTATCTGTAGGATGTACTTCTATGTTCTGGGCTGTGGTTGAACTGACTCTTCTTTCTGCATTCTGATGCAGTGTCTCTGGGAAGTGGTTGTCCTGTAACCAATATAACTGAGAAGGGATAGGAGTTGAATTACCTTGTCCCAAAGTGTGAGATTCCTCCTATGGAGTGATTTTTTATTTAGCTCTCCACTGTACCATCATACACAAAGCAGTCACTGGAAAAATTCCTTTAATTTGTTTGGTTCCCAGCTCATCCTTTTTAGATACCACTTGAAGCACCACTGACAACAGTCTTACAAAGTACAAAAAAGACCTTCCCTCTGCCGATTCAGATCTTTCCTGGAACTTAACCAACACTTGCCTATTTGGATTGCCTGGGGTTCCATACTTCCGATACCCCTCAATGAAGCCATTCCATCAGTCACTTCTATTTAAAAGGCCTCATTCTTTAGTCTATGAGTACAAATGTGGCTGTGTTCTAGGTTATTCTGTGGCAATCTTTTTGTTTGTTTTTTTTGTGTGTGTGGCAATCTTGATAAGTCTGTTGTTTAGCATCTTAAATTTAGTTCTTAAACCAATCATTATAGATTTTGGAACTTTTCTATACCACCTTCTGAGAGGCCATCTAGAGTAACTTCTAGATGGGTTGGGATAGTACCTAATGCTTCATATGTTGTTAAAAAGTATTCTTTTTTTGGCAAAGTGGCATATTCTCTTATGGTATCTGTCTATAATTATTATGTGGAGGTGATTTTACAAATAAAACATGCTGTGTCTCCCCACTCCCCCCGCCAGCCTCCCCAAAAAGCCTGGAAACAACCTAAATGTCCATCAGGAGAGGTGCTCACACAGTGGAATACTAGCGCTCTGTGCATCAATGTGAAACAAACCCCAAGGAAGTATAAGAAGCCCTGCTGGCCCGGCCAGCGTGGTTCAGTGGTTGAGTGTCAACCTATGAACCAGGAGGTCACAGTTCAATTCCCAGCCAGGGCACATGCCCAAATTGCAGGCTTGATCCCCAGTGGGGGGCGTGCAGGAGGCAGCTGATCCACGATTCTCTCTCATCATTGATGTTTCTCTCTCTCCCTTTCCCTTCCTGTCTGAAATAAATAAAATTTGAAAAAAAGAAAGAAGCCCTGCTGGTATGGCTCAGTTGGTTGAGCATTGTCCCAGCACCAAGAAGTCGCCGATTTGATTTCTGGTCAGGGCACATGCCTGGGTTACGGGGCTCGATCTCCGCGGGGGGGGGGGGGGGGGGGGGGGGGAGGGCGCAGGAGGCAGCTGATCGAAGGTTTTCTCTCACTGATGTTTCTCTCACTCTCCCTCTTCCTTCCTCTCTCTCCCTAAAAGAAAAAAAACAACAAAACATACAAAAACACAGAAAGTATTTTTCTCAAAAAACTCATATAAAGTTAGCTTTAACTTTAACTTAATGCTAGTCTTGCCCTGGCCAGTGTGGCTCAGTTGGTTGGAGCACTGTCCCGTACACCAAAAGGTTGTGGGTTTGATTCCCAGTCAGATCACATACTCAGGTTGCAGGTCTGGTGCCTGGTCGCGGTGCATGCAGGAGGCAACAAATGAATATTTCACTCTCACATTGATGTCTGTCTCTTTTTCTCTTTCTCTCTCTAAAAATCAAATCAATTCAATCAATCAATCAATCTAGTCTTACGGTGCCCAAACAATCAATCTAGTCTTACGGTGCCCAAATCTCCATCTGTGAAGTCAGAGACACTTGAAAGAACATGGGACACTACCCTACTTAACTCCTCTCAAAGGCAGCCTCGGCACTGGCACTGGCCTCCATGCTGTCCCTGCACTATGCCAGCTGGGATCCTGACACGGGCTCCTCTCTCTGCTTGAAATGCTCTTCCCGGACACCTTCACCTCCTTCCAGGCTTTGCTTAAATGCCACCTTCCACGGAGACCTTCCCTGACCACCCTGTTTCTAGTGGGAACCCCTTCTGCTTTGGTTTCTTCATACAACTTCACGTAACGTTCACGCAGCATTCACTTGTCTGCATCCAACCCCATTCCATCTCAGTGCCGAGGGTCAGGATGTTTCCGTTTTGTCCCCAGGGCATCCCACAGCACCCACCAGAGCAGTGTCAGACACACAGTAGGCACCACAGATGTTTGTGGTAATGAACGGACATTGCTACACTATGTAGAAGTTCCAGTAGGTCAAACCTTTGACTGTCTCATGTCCTTCCCCCCTCCCCCAAAATAATGCTAATCAGAGCAGGGCCTTGATAAACGTGGTTATTTTCTCAGAAGTTACAGCCATATAAAGTGTTTCACAGACCACAGGTTAAGATTGATGACGCACTGAATATGAAATCAATTCAGTTGATTAAACGAGAATATTTTTAATGAAATGAAAGTAGTACAAGAATGCACAGCATAATAATGTTACTTACAAAACTTTCAGCTAAGTATGTACGCATATTTGTATAGTATACATTTACTTGTACAGCAGGTTATGATGTGAATGCATTTCTTACAGGGAGTTCATGACCAAAAGTTTGAATTCACTAACCTAATTTCCGCCAACATATTTCTAAGTTTAAAGATTAAGGCTCTGTAAAATATATTTTTAAAATAAGTTTACTTTTTAAATTTAAAATTCTGTAAACTGAAGGTACTTCCAGATCAGTGAAAAGCAGAATTAATGCTCTGCCACAAAGTATAAATACTATATTAGAAAAACTGTAGTATTTTAGAATATAGACTTGAGCTTTTTTTCCCCAGAACACCTCCAATTATTTTACTATTATTTTACTATATTTTATGCTTGTAAGCATGCAATACTCTGATTTTCAGTAAGTCGGCTTGGATAGTTTCATTATTCTTTCAATTTTCACTGTATACCACAGGTTAGCTATTTATTCGCATCTAAAATTTCCCCCAACATTTTGTTTCTTAAGTTCAACAATTACTTCAGTAAGAATTGGATGGGTGTGGGGTGCAGGGGGTCAATGGGTGGGAAGGAAGGACAGGGACATCTGTAATACTTTCAACAATATATATTAAAATAAAATAGTAAAAACTTTAAAAAAGAATATCAACACTCTAGACAGAAAGTTCTTCACTTTCCACTTATGTATCAAATAAAGATTTGTATTCTCTCAAAAATGTCTAAGTTCTTACTACTGGTATACTCAGACATTTTTTACTATTTCTTAAACTATATTGTTTCAGGACTTGTTCTAATTTTCTACTAAGCTATACTTACACTCTATCAAGAAATATCAACTCCTTGAATACAAAGAAACAAAACAAAACAAGTAACAAAGAGGAGTAACCTCAAATGGTCAAAATATAGGACATAGCCTGGCAGAAGTGGTTCAGTGGTTGTCAACCTATGAACCAGGAGGTCAGGGTTCGATTCCCAGTCAGGGCACATGCCCAGGTTGCGAGCTCAATCCCCAGTAGGGAGCATGCAGAAGGCAGCCGATCAATGATTCTCTCATCATTGATGTTTCTATCTCTCTCTCCCTCTTTGAAATCAATAAAAATATATTTTTAAAAATATCATAGTCCTGACCAGTGTGGCTCAGTTGGTTGAGAATAATCCATGCACCAGGAAGTTGCTAATTTGATTCCTGGTCAGGGGCACATGCCTGGGTTCCAGGCTTGATACCCCGTAGGGGGCGTGCAGAAGGCAGCCAAGTGATGTTGCTCTCTCACATCGATGTTTCTCTCTCTCCATATCCCTTCCTCTCTCTCTCTCTAGAAATTAATAAACTTCTCTTAAAATATATATCCTATATAATAAAACCCTAATATGCAAATTGACCAAACGGTGGGATGACCAGTCACTATGACATGCACTGACCACCAGGGGGGCAGACGCTCAACACAGAAGCTGCCCCATGGTGGTCAATGCGCTCCCACTGGGGGGGACAGGGGTTGGGGGGCGCACCACTCAGCCAAAAGCCGGGCTCATGGCTGGCAAGCGCAGCAGTGGTGGCGGGAGCCTCTCCCACCTCCACTGCAGGCAGATGGTAAGGAGCGAGGGTCCCGGACTGCAAGAGCCCCGGACTGAGAGAGAGGGGGATGTCTGACTGCCGGCTTAGGCCCAATCGCCACGGGAAGCAGACATCTCCCAAGAGGTCCCAGACAGCTAGAGGGCACAGGACTGGCTAAGGGACCCCTCCCCCCACCCAGTGCACAATTTCCGTGCACCAGGCCTCTAGTATATGACATAAAATCCACACCCCAACTTTATTCATACAAGACTATCCTTGTCCCCACTCAAAATCCTTCTCTTGCTTTAAAAAAAAATGCCACTAACAAGTTTTATCATTAGTTTGCCAACCAATATCTGAAAACTGGGAGAGGAGTGAACATAGCCCCAGGGAAGCCTGTCCAGTTAAATGGGAAAGGAGAAGGTTAAAAAGACAGAAATGGTCAAGACTAGAGTTTCAAGAGTCCTCACATCCCAGAGGGCCTGTGTATTACCACAGGGGATTGTACATTAACATTCATAATATTGATCCTGGAAACATCAGAGAAAAGTTTAGTTATAGTCTATTTAATGATTAAGTGTTTTAGAAAGACTTCTAATCATAATGGTTAAAATGAAATGTTTTATACTTTAAAAGTAAGCTTCATGAAAAATCCACTCAGTTGCTCCATTCCCTGTAAATGCTAGAATATCAATGTGTGAGAAATACAATCAATGGTAATACACTTTATTCATTTCTCTCTCATGGTGCCACATCAGCTACCTAATAAGTCCAGTTCCACTAAAAGACTTCAACCTTTCTATTCTCCCCTCTGCCCCCCACTATTTGTTCTTAATAGTATTGCTATACAATCTTCTGCTTTTTTATTTTTATTAATTTTAGGAAGGGAGAGGAAGAGAGGGAAAGGGAGACTGGTATGGCTAGTTATTTCTACTAAAGCCACTAAGAATTACAGACCATGAAAGTTATGGCTTGGAGAGCCAGTGTCTATTGGGGGAGGGGCTCATCTCCACCTGCTTTTTAACCAGGTAAATGCCCATAGATCAGTTAAGATTGAATAGATGTAGCTGAGTCATGGGTGTAACTAATTTTAAAAGCATGGCTATTACTTAGCAGCCATATAACCAAGAAATGTGATTGAAATAGTAAGAAACTAATGTTCAGCAATGGCCGGGTGGCTTAGTTAGTTGGAGCACTGTCCCTTATACCAAAAGTTGGGGGTTCCATTCCTGGTCAGGGCACATACCTGGGTTGTGGGTTTGATACCTGGTCAGGGTGCATGCAGGAGACAACCGACTGATGTTTCTCTCTCACATAGAGCTTTCTTTCTCTCTCTCATCCTCCTTCCCTCCCTCCCTCCCCCTTCCTCTCTCTCTAAAAATCAATGGAGCCCTAATCGGTTTGGCTCAGTGGATAGAGCGTCAGCCTGCGGACTCAAGGGTCCCAGGTTTGATTCCAGTCAAGGGCATGTACCTTGGCTGCAGGCACATCCCCAGTAGTGGGTGTGCGGGAGGCAGCTGATCCATGTTTCTCTCTCATTGATGTTTCTAACTCTCTATCCCTCTCCCTTCTTCTGTAAAAAATCAATAAAATATATTTAAAAATCAATGGAAAAATATCCTCAGGTGAGGATTAAAAAAAAAAAAAAAGTAATGGAAACCCATGCAACTACCACAGTGAAAATAGAAGACACTGTTAAAAGGGACATTAAAAAAAAAATTTAACATTCAGGCCCTGGCCAGGTAGCTCAGTTGGTTAGAGCATCGTCCCAATACACCAAGGCTGTAGGTTCAATCCCTGGTCAGGGCACATACAAGAATCAACCAAAGAATGAATAAATAAGCAGAATAACAGATGAGTATTTTAGTATCAACATTTCATTTTCCAGTACACCAGATGTTCAAGGTCACTCTGAGCGCAGGGATCCTAATCAGAGTGTACAAGGCTAATTTACTATACACAGGTGCAAAAGCAAGGATGCAACAGTCTATACACTGCACAGGAGTACCCTTCTATATAACCCAAAAGACTGATGTCTCTATTTTGGCAAGAAGTCGCTTTTGTCTAAGTTAGTCTAAAGTATGTTACTGACCAGTCAGTATGGGGCTGTGTTGTGGGGAAGATGTATTACTGACCAGCCGGTGTTGGCTGTTTTTGCTAGGATGGCTCCTGTGTTTGCTACTGTATTAGCAAGGACTGCTTTACTAGACTGCTTTGTCTAATGGCTCCTTAGTAGCAATGGTTACTTGGGCTGCAATAAAGACTCTCTTATATGCCTACAACTCCTTATATCTTCTCCATCCCATACACAGCATCCAAGCAAGTCCAGCCCCTGTCGGAGAGACTCAGACCCAACAGCTGGTGTAGTAGAGCAGGATCAGGATTAAGTACTCCCACAATTACTGCACTGAGCAGGGCCAAGGAGAAACTCACTCCCCAACACCAGATAACCCAGGTTTTGATGTCCCTACTCCCCAGAATGAATGTACATTTCACTGGGAAGGAATTTAATTGTTGGTTGTAATACTGTTAGTTCCCAACTACCAGGCAATTGAAGGTTCACAGGGGAAGGACATTATCTGTAATCAGCCATCTGGTCCTGAAAGTGTAGTAAGTCAGGTGTGTGGACCTCAGTGATTGCAGTTGGGTTCTCCAAATACGGGCCCAAGTCTGGCACTGTGACTACTGTGATCCCTTCCCACAAGTTTACATCTAACAAACGAGAAAGAACATAATTTTTTAGCCTCATTCACCCTCATTCCCACATACTCCTAGCTTCTTGTCAAACCAAATTATTCAGAGGCACTTCCTTTCCCTGCACCTGATATTTTCAAGACTTGGCCCATATGTCTTCTATTCTGTAAAACTTAGTCAAACAGTCAACCATGGCCACACGTGCCTCCATTGTGTACACTGCCTGGAAGCCACGTGCTCCCACTAACCTATGACCTTGTCAGCAGGCTAACATCTTTGACATCTCAGAAGGCATTCAAAATATAATTGTTGATAAACTAGTTAATGAGCAAAAATGAAAAACAAAAAGCCCACAAGATGAGACTCTATTCCACACCTCAGAGATATTCTAAGAGTGAGAAGCATTGGGATAATGTTGACATGAGGTCAGTCCTAGATGTAAAACCAAATGCATGCTAAAATTTGGCAACTTTCTCAGGAAAAGAGGAAAAAATACAGGAGAATTCTGAATTTTCTGTATAGGCAAATTCTCTTATAACCATATTCTTTTCTTCCCATTATTTAAGAGATTTTTCTTGGCTAAATTTACTCATCAAACAACTATACCTTCACATTTACCCACACAGGTGACAATGTCAGGGCGTCTACAATACAGAAGGCTTCCAAGAACAAAATCTGTATTGTAGATTCAAGCAAAAGAATGCCCGAACCACTGCAATAGTAGTTGCAGGAGAGGCCACAGATTATTAAAAGAGATTAAAAAACAGAACAAAATTTGGCTGTGCTGAAAACTGACTGATCTTCAAAATGGAGGTGACACTACATGATACAAGGAATAAATTACTAACACAGGTGGAACATCTTAAAACATGAACAATAAAGAGAAAAAAAATCTTAAACTCCAGAGAAAGGGGGAGGGGAGGAGTCAGGGAAACACACACACACACACACACACACACACACACACAGGTAACTACTAAACCAACAGGAATCAAATTGCTATGACTGCTCATCTGTAACAATGGTGCTAGAAGACAATAGGACAGTATCATCACTGTGAAGGAAAATTATTTTGACTTGGAATGCAATACCCAGACACTGATATCCAAGTATGAGGACAAAATAAAAATCCTTTTAGACAAGGTGGGGCTTAGAAAACTTACAACCTACAGACTTTATTCTGCAAAACTAACACAAGGATATACTCTGATTAAACAGGAAATACATCTGAAAAAAGGAAAAACGTTGGATACAAGCAATAGTGATAAAACTTACAGTTGGCTCATATGCTAGTGCATGTTATTTTTAAAAGTCATGGTTAAACAGACTACACCAAAATTTAAAACTCAGGTAAACAGAAGAAGTTGTGAAAGATATGAAAAGGAGATTCATAGAAGATACACAAATGAAGACATTCTTGCTCACTAGTATCCATGCCAGTGTAAATTAGATAAGAAATAACCCACTGATTTGGAAAGATGTAATGTCTGGTGTTGGAGAAGATACCTTGTTAACAGGCAGGCTCATTTCCTGCTAATGGGAATACAAAATGATTACTAGTAAGCCTTTATGGACAACAATTTGGCAATTATCAGCCAACATTTCAAATTTGCACAGGCTCTGAATCATCAATTCTAAAACTCTAATCCTGTGATTCTAAAGAAATACCATACATATGCACAAAGCTTTAAATAGTGCCAATTCTACACAGCAGTGTAATAACAACAGAAACACAGGGGGGGAAAATCCTGGAAATAATGTTAATAACGTCCATTAATAAGATAATATTAAGTAAACGATAATTCGTCCTTAATATTGGAAGGTCGGAGACCGTGCATACTTACAAAAATATGTGTAAGCCATGTTGGGAGCTTTAAAACAAAAATTCTGTAGCCCTGGCCAGGGTGGCTTGGTTGGGCGTCCTCCCATGCACCCAAAAGTTGCTGGCTCGATCCCCAGTGGGGGGCGTGCAGGAGGCAGCCAATGAATGCTTCTCTCCCACTGATATTTCTCTCTCTCTCTCCCCCTCCCTTCCACTCTCTCTAAAATCAAACCAAAACATTTTTTTTTAATTCTGTAGCACAATGTATATACGGTTTAGACCTTTTAACGTAAAAATGATTAGACATGTCTATTTATGTGCGTGCAGTGGTGCAGGGCCTGGAAGGAAAGCCAACACGTTCACCGTGGTCAGGTCCGAGCGAGGAGCAGAGACGCTGGTCGTCCCTCATTTCAGCACCTCCAGGCCCAGGCCTCGGGAAAGGCGGCCAACAACTCCAGCCCCGCGGCTGCGCGAGGGCCCGGGTGCCAGGTCTCGGTTCGGTTCGCCGCCGGGTGCCGTGAAGGGCGGAGTGGCACTCGGGTATCGATTGGACGAGGGAGCAAGTCGTTAACGCATTCCCCGTGCATAAAAGTCGGACGCGGGAGGAAGAAAAGTGACCGCGCTGGGGAAGTCCGTTCCCAGCATCCACTCGCCCTCGGATTTCAGTCCCGAAACTGCCTTCGGCTCCCGAACGAGGAACCCAAGGGCCCCCCGCCTCGCCCGGCACAAGGAGAAGCCCCTGCTGTAGCCACACAGGCCGGGCTCAAAGGCGTTAAAGCCCGGGGGCGCCGCACAGTCCGGGGGCGCCGCGCAGCCCGGAGCGCCGCTGAGCCAGGTGGAACCCAACTCCAAGCGCTGGGCGAACAAATCTCAGTCTCCCATGCCGCGCGAGGGGTGCCGTCCTCGCGCCTCCCACGGAGGGAGAGACGGCCTCGGAGCCGCCGTGCCTCCCGCCCCGCCCGCCGGCCCGGTTGCCCTCACCTCCCGGCGTGGCCGCCAGCGCCGGCGCACGCAGGCGGCGTCCCCACAGCAGCAGAGTCCGCAGCTCGCGCGACATGTCTGTCCAACCCAGCGCACCGTGCAGCGGAGCGCGCCTGGACCCACGTTTTCCTCTGGCGCCGCGTAATGACGTCACGGGAGGCGCGGGGTGCCCAGTGCGCTGCCTGTGCCGGCGGCCGGCCCGGGCTTCCGAGGGGCGCGCGGAACAGTCCGGCCTGGGGGCGGGACCTCCGTGACCTTGCGTCGTGTTGTCAAGGGCGACGGGCCGAGCGCGGAGCTCCGTCGGGCTCTCCGCAGCCAGATGGGCCTCTGTTTGTGCATCCCTGAAAGGGGGCCGATGATGCCCGCCTCGGGAGGGTTTGAAAGGACGGCCCCGGGCCAGAAACAGTTAACGTCTCTGGAGCCAACAAGTGCCGGGCGATTTACAAAGCCAGTCTCCTCAACCCAAGGCAGGACACATACCTAAAAGGAGTGCAAGGGGGAATTTTAGGCTTGATTTGTCTACATCAAAACATGAACTCAGGAGCCAAGCAAGCCCCGCCAGCAAAGCCGGGCTATTCTTTCATTGCATTTCTCTCACCCTGTGGAGGTAAGAGTCTTCATGGGGACGCAGGCCAACTCAGGTAAAAGACGGATTCCCTGGCACCGCCTGCAGTGGGGCCCAGGCAGTTCCCCGAATGATTGAGGCACACCAAAGACTCACTGCCAAAAATATCTATATATATTTTTCATGAAAGAGTAAAATTGCCTTTCTCCTTAAAACAAACAAACAAAAAGTACTCCCTGCCACAATCAAATGATTGTACAAAGACGGGGGTTACTAGAGATTGTGGCAGAAGCAGCAAAGTACAGCGTCCTCCCTGGGGCTTGGACCTGATTGGGTCATCGGAGGGGGGGTGTCAGGGACACTTCGAGGTGGAGGGCGTCAAGGGTAACCCCCAGGTTCCAGGCTTAAGCAACTAAGAAGGTATGAGAGTTGGATAGATCTGAATGGGAGAGAACTTCAGGAAGTTCTCTCACCTGAAAACTCCCACCCTGCTCCTCCCACCCCATCCCTCATTCTCTGCATTCAACTGGATCATACACTCCTCATCAGGGTCCTCAAGTGGTTTCCCTCCACACTTGCCAGCAATTCCAAAGCCCTCCAGACCCTGCATGACCTGCCTCCTGCCTCCCTCCCTCCCTCCCCACACTGCAGATGACCAAGCCAGTCCCAGGCCCAGCCATTCCCAGGATGTCACTCAGCTACTCTGCAGGGGAATTAAGGGGCCTCAGCCTCACATTTCATTCGCTGTTCACTCCACTCAGGAAATCATCTTTGTGTGCGTGTGTGTGTGTGCGTGCGTGTGTGTGTGTGTGTGTGTGTGTGTGTGTATTTCAGAGAGGAAGGGAGAGGGAGAGATAGAAACATCAATGATGAGAGAGACTCATTGATTGGTTGCCTCCTGCACGCCCCCTCCTGGGGATCAAGCCCACTGCCTAGCCCGGGCATGTGTCCTGACCAGGAATCTAACTGTGACCTCCTAGTTCATAGGTGGACACTCAACCACTGAACTACACTGGCCAGGGGAAATCATCTTTTGTAAGCCCTGATACATTAGTCTATAGCCGTGGTTGGCAAACTGCGGCTCGCGAGCCACATGCGGCTCTTTGGCCCCTTGAGTGTGGCTCTCCCTAAGCCTTAGGAGTACCCTAATTAAGTTAATAACATTGTACCTACCTATATAGTTTAAGTTTAAAAAATTTGGCTCTCAAAAGAAATTTCAATCGTTGTGCTGTTGATATTTGGCTCTGTTGACTAATGAGTTTGCCGACCACTGGTCTATAGGACAGTAGATCTAGCTTGGGGAGCCCTTTTGTTTCAGGGAAGTGGTATTTGGCAAAGGGAAGAAGGAAGCCAAGGCTTCAGATAAGGATGAGGGGGCTTTGTCCAGACAGGCAGGACCCAGGTTCTGTGGAGGCAAACCTACCAGGTTCAGACACACCAGGGC
The DNA here is from genome assembly GCF_964212035.1 of Myotis nattereri. Lineage (NCBI taxonomy): Eukaryota > Metazoa > Chordata > Mammalia > Chiroptera > Vespertilionidae > Myotis > Myotis nattereri. The sequence goes on along the minus strand of NC_138079.1, from coordinate 100,031,634 downwards.
CTTCTGTCCTCTCTTACCCTGTGGCCGTAAGAAACATACCCTCAGCCACAGATATTTGTGAGATGGTGTCCTCCAGTAGCCCAGGAAATTGTGTTTTTTTTAAGGTGACCAGGGATCCAAGTCAAGTCTTGATGGAGTTATGGGCAGTTTTCAGCCCCTGTGCTCACAAGGAAAATGGAAGAAGGGAAAAGTAATTAGATGCAGATATACTTGAATTGATGGAGACTGGAGCCTGGCTTAGGGAGAGCAGGAGAGAAGCAGAAGAGGGGAGAAAGGAGGAGAGCACCCCCTGGGTCTCCTCACCACCACTGTGGCCACTATAAGGTTGCTCATCCCTTCTCTAAAAGCCACTGCCTTCGCCCTAGCCAGGTTGATCAGTGGTTAGAGCGTCGGCCCACAGAATGAAGGCTTGAGGATTCAATTTCAGTTAAGGGCTCAATCCCTGGCCCCCCTTCAAGGGTGCATGTGGGAGGTAACCAATTGATGTGTCTTTCTCACATCAATGTTTCTCTGTCTCTCCCCTTCCCTTCCACTCTCTAAAAAAAATCAATGGAAAAACATATCCTCAGGTGAGAATTAACAAACTAACAAAAAATTAAAAATAAATAAAAGTCACTACCTTACCTCCCTGGGGTGAGCTGAGGGTCATGAAAAAAATGCTAGCTGCATTATTCACAATAGCCGGAAGGTAGAAGCAAACCAAGTGTCCATCGTTGTTTGACTGGATAAACAAAACATGGTCTATACATACAATGTAGTATTATTCAGACTTGGGAAATCTGAGACATGCTTCAACATGAATGAACCTTGAGAACATTATGATCAGTGAAATAAGCCAGTCACAAAAACACAATACCGTATGGTTCTATTAACATGAAGTAGGTAGTCATCAAATTCATAAAGATAGAAAGTAGAGCCCTGACAGGTTTGGCTCAGTGGATAGAGTGTCGGCCTGCGGACTGAAGGGTCCCCGGTTCGATTCCAGTCAAGGGCATATACCTTGGTTGTGGGTACATCCCCAGTAGGAGGTGTGCAGGAGGCAGCTGATTGATGTTTCTCTCTCATCAATGTTTCTAACTATCCCTCTCCCTTTCTCTCTGTAAAAAAATAAATAACATATATATATATATATATATATATATATATATATATTAAAAGACAGAAAGTAGAAAGGTGGGGCTGGGGAAGGAGGAAAGGGTATATAGTGTTTAATGGGGACAAAGTTTCAGTTTTGCAAGATGAATAGAGTTCTGGAGAGAATGGTGGTGATGGTTGCATAACAATATGAATGTACTTAATACCACTGAACTGTATACTTAAAAATGATTAAGATGGTAAATTTTATGTTATGTATATTTTACCACAATGCCCACTGCAAAGAAAAAACAAATTCAACTGCCTCCCTTTTTCATTTACATGTTCAAGGCGCCAACTCCTGGACAAACTTCTCCCTTCAGGAGGAAATGTACTATGTTTTCCTACAGGAGGAAAAGCTCCAAGCTGAAGAATATTTCTTGGCCTGGAAAGGTCCCGGGAATGATGTGATACCCTGTCCTCCACCCCCACAATTTCATGGATCCTCTAATAAGCCAGGTTACTTTATTAAAATTGATTTCAGAGAGAGGAAGGGAGAGAGAGAGATAGAAACATCAATGATGAGAGTGAATCATTGATTGGCTGCCTCCTGCATGTCCCGCAGTGGGGATCAGTGCCCCAACCGGGAATCGAACCATGGCCTCTTGGTTCCTGGGTCGACACTCAACCACTGAGCCACACAGGGTGGGCAGGCAGGTTACTTTTTGAGGCTAAAAAGTAGGCATGTTAAGAAGAGAAACGTTGCTGAAACCGGTTTGGCTCAGTGGATAGAGCGTCAGCCCGCGGACTGAAAGGTCCCAGGTTCGATTCTGGTCAAGGGCATGTACCTGGGTTGCGGGCACATCTCCTGTGGGAGATGTGCAGGAGGCGGCTGATCGATGTTTCTCTCTCATCGATGTTTCTAACTCTCTATCTCTCTCCCTTCCTCTCTGTAAAAAAATCAATAAAATATATTAAAAAAAAAAAAAGAAGAAGAAGAGAAACACCCCCACAGTCCTGCCGCTGCTGGGTGTTGTCTGAAAGCTCCTCTACAATTGTCTTAGTGCTTAGGCCTCAGGAGCAAGGGTTTCCCCCAGCAGATGCACGCCTGTGCAGACTGGGTCTGGGAGAAGGGCAGCTGCAGCTGGGAGGCCGCTGGCCACAGCCTCAGAGGTAGTAACTGTCTCTAGATTTCTGAGGCATCAAAACCTTCCAATCCAGAGAAGCAACTAATGGCCAGATGGCACCTGCAAGGTTTTGCACGTTCCCTAAAGTCCTTTTTATCCTCGGTAGGACCTTGACGCCAACTCAGCATGAGTTGGAACTCAGAAACCTAGTATTTTGCTGGTTCGCTTAACAGCTGCAGTGGAGCCTCAGTTCTTAAACTGAATTCGTCCCGGAAGGCTGTTTGAGAAGCGATTTGTTCAAAAACTGAATCATTTTTTCCCCGTTAGAAATCATGTAAATTGAATTAATTTGTTCCAGACCCGCAAATAATTCCGTTTTAACCTTTCTTTTATACAGTACATATCTAGTGTACTGTTTAATCTATAAACAAACACTTCTTTGCCACCCCCTACGAGCCTTAAAGGAATCACTTTCAGCACTTGTTCCAGGATGTCGTTTAGTGAGCCAATATGTAGCATCTTCACTTTTTTACATGCTGTCCCCTGGCTAACTGCTTTTCTCCAAGTTTTTCTACCTCTTTTCTCCAAGTTTTTCTACCTCTTCAATTGCCTGTGATCATTGTTTCTTTTACACCCTTAGCGACATTAGCACGCATTTTAAAAAATGTTTCTATTGATTTTTTTTTTTTTTTTTTTTTTAGAAAGGAAGAGAGAGAGAAACATTGATTGGTTGCCTCCCATCCATGCCCCAACCCATAGGTGCCCCAACCGGGACCAAACCACAACCTGGGCATGTGCCCTGACTGGAAATCAATCCAGCAACCTTTTGGTGCATGGGATGACGCTCAACCAACTGAGCCATACTGGCCAGGGCCAACATTAGAACTCTTGATGGCCTCTTTATGTTTTAAACTTGTGCTAATCATCCATTTCACTAGCAACAGAAGCTGGCAAATTTCTAAGATGTTAACAACTCAAGGTTTACCAGCAAACTGACTGCATTCTCTCCTTTGGGGCCTGAAAGATGATTTTTGTCATGCTGATGTATCATCATGAAAGGATTTTGTTCAAAGACCGAGGCATTTTTTCCATGAACAACTTGGTCGAGAACTGAATTGTTGGAGATGGGAGACTTCTAGAACCGAGGTTTTACTGTATCTCGTTATGTTAATGAACGTCAGTCCCCTGCCAACTTCGGAGATCTCCCACAGCAGCATGGCTACATCTGGTGGGAACCCAAGCCCTGACCCCCACTTTCACACTTGCCAACCGTGAGATTGGGTCAGAAGCAAGGCCTCTGGCCCTTCATAGAGGCAGGTGCAGCCACGTAGCAGGACCTGGCCTGGAACTTACTAGAGCATTTTTAATTTCACTGAATGACTCCAAACTTTATCTCCAAACTGCTCATTCTGCGTTACTAGTGGCCACTTTTAATTCCATCACCAAGGACATTGGGAATGTCACACATTGATTGCACAGACCCCCACACATTCAGGGGTGCGTGAACCTGAGGCCTTTCTCCCTTTTTATTCTCTACAGCATTGGCAGTCAGTCCAGGCCCCTCTAGGGGACTCCCTTGGTCACCCACTAGCCGGGTGACCTTGGGCAACGCCTCCTCCTGGGGCCCTTCCACTGTGAACATTGTCTGTGCAGGAGGGGCAGGAGGGGCCGGGCCATTCTGGTGGGCTCCCAGTCTCCTTGTCCAGCATGAAAAATGGCAGACAGACCTGAGTCTAGACAACTATGAAATATCACTGGTGGGGCCTTTTCTGAGCAGCTTTGGCTCTGGGGAAGGCGGGGTGGAGAAGGCGGCAACCTCTTCCTTGCATTTATTCCTGGAAGCTTCTGCTGGGGGATACAGTTCACTCAGTGAACTGGCCTTGATGGCATGTTTGTTTGTTTTTTTAAAATATATTTTATTGATTTCTTACAGAGAGGAAGGGAGAGGGATAAAGAGTTAGAAACATCGATGAGAGAGAAACATCGATCAGCTGCCTCCTGCACACTCCCTACTGGGGATGTGCCCGCAACCAAGGTACATGCCCTTGACCAGAATCGAACCTGGGATCCTTGAGTCCGCAGGCCGACACTCTATCCACTGAGCCAAACCAGTCAGGGCGATGGCATGGTTTGAAAGATGGCTTCTGTCCTGGCAAAGAGCTGAGGCCACAGTTTTTCCCAGCATGTGGATGAAGCATTGAAAGAAAAAACATCCACCAAATCTCCAGCCTATCTCACCCATTATTTATGAAAAGACAAGTGAGAATTGGTTTAGTCCAGTGGTCGGCAAACCGCGGCTCGCGAGCCACATGCGGCTCTTTGGCCCCTTGAGTGTGGCTCTTCCACAAAATACCACGTGCGGACGCGCACGTACAGTGCGATTGAAACTTCGTGGCCCATGCACAGAAGTCGGTATTTTGTGGAAGAGCCACACTCAAGGGGCCAAAGAGCCGCATGTGGCTCACGAGCTGTAGTTTGCCAACCACTGGTTTAGTCTGCGAGACTCTATAGGGTGAAAAAGCAACTCCATTCTGTGTGTGCTTGCATGCATGTGCATGTGGGTGTTTGGCCCAAGCCGATGGCCCTGTAATTCCTATCATCACCACTCCCTGACACTCATAGGAAGGCCTGGCCTACCGGCTCCTTTCCCTGCTCAACATGGCTTCCTGGTGGCTTTCAGGGATGCTCTCAATGTTTGTGCTGTTCAGGCCCTCCCTCCTTCAAGGACTGACCCTTTGCCCGGATGCCATGGGCCTCTACTCCAGCCAGAGGCCCTATCCAGGTGGCATCCTGAGCAGCACCTGACATCAGGCCTCAACAGGCGGGTGGTGGTCATGGAGTTCCCACTGCCAAGGCTGTGTCTCCTCAGATATAAAGATGGTTTCCTTGGTTGGGATTCTCTGGTCCAGCAGAGTATCAACGGACAGAGTGGAAATGCAGACTGTTGATGTTTTCCTTGAAGGTGCCAACATCCCCTGGGCATGGGGCAGGGTGCCATGGTCCATTGGCGTCAGCCAGGTCTCTTGTGAGTGGCGGGTGCTGCACCTGTAGTTCAAGAAACAGGAAGGATGGGACTGACCCGGCACTTGCCCCACGGAGTCACCTCACCCAGGAAGCTGGTCAGGGTGAGACTCCTCTTCTGTTTCTACGGAAAAGCAAGCAAGATGTGACTCTTTATTTTCCTCACAATGTGCATTGCACTTCACAGTCAGGACAGCTCCCTGCACCTCTGTCCTGGGGCAAACAAAACATCGGGCACTCTTTCCAGGTAGCTCAGGGCTTCAAGCCCTGTGGGGCTGTTTGCAGCCTGGGTTCTGCATGACTCCTGTCCCAGCCAGAGGACCTCAGGCTTCCTGTGGTCCTGCTGCATTCTTATTCTGGGAGTTGAGGAAGGCCGGAGGCCCAGGAAGACAAAAGTGGCAGGCGATTCCAGCTCAGAACAAATGCTGTGAAGGCCAAAGAACCTCTTGACCAAACCCCCTCTCCCTAAACCCACGTTTGTTGTGAACGTTGAGATTAAGTAAGGCAGTTTCAAAGTCAAGATTTTTTTTCATGGTACTCTGTAGCCTTACTCCTCAAAGTACAGACCAGTGGTTCTCAACCTTCTGGCCCTTTAAATACAGTTCCTCATGTTGTGACCCAACCATAAAATTATTTTCGTTGCTACTTCATAACTGTAATGTTGCTACTGTTATGAATCGTAATGTAAACATCTGATATGCAGGATGGTCTTAGGCGACCCCTGTGAGAGGGTTGTTCGACCGCCAAAGGGGTCGCGACCCACAGGTTGAGAACCGCTGGTATAGACTCAGGGCCAGCAGCAGCAGCTTCCGCTGGGATCATTAGACTTGGAAACTCAGCGCCCCCCCCTGCCCCCGTACCCCCCCCCCCCCGTACCTACCGAATCAGGATTTTAGCAAGATCCCAGATAATTCATATGCACATTAGAGCTGAAGCAGCACTGTCCTAAGGAGCACATGGCAGTGCTAAGGAGAAGAATGCGTTTCCTAAACTATGGAACACAATGCAATTCTTGGCCCTAAGAGACATTTTCCTTGTTTTCAACACAAACTGGGTTCTGTGCCCTGCTTTGAGCTCTAAGGCCATCTAGCACTTCCTCCAGTTGTTGTCTGTCTCTATTGAGTTCTCCAAGGATTGTATCTCAGAGCCTAGGATCTGCTCCATAGATGCTTGCTGAGTGGACAAACTCAGTGCTTCGAGAAAGCTTGCGTACTTGAACTCAAATGTCTAGCGAGAACAAGTGAGCACGGGCCTCCCTTAAAACCCGGAGAGTTCTCCATGCTTCTGCCTGCAGAGCTCTTACTCTCATCGGTGACACCAGTTCTGGCTGCTGAACCTGCTGACTCTGAATGACTCCCTGGCCGACTTCACTTCCCTGCCCCTTTCTCTACATCTAGCTATGGGCGCACAGCCATGGTGCCAGCATCGGGTCCCTAAGACTTTCCCTTCATCAGCAGACCTCCTGCCACTCCCTGTGCAGCAGCACGTAAAATAACTTTCCCTCTTCTGTGGGCCTGCAACCTGTGCCCAGGTGTGAAGGGTCCTGGGTGGCCTGGCGCAGGGAGCCTGGCAGCCTTGCTCGTGCTGGCAGGAGAGGGGAACAGGTGCAGGAGCCTGGTCACAACCCTCAGTCCTTCCCAAGAATGTCCTGTCTGGGCATTTTCCCGAAGGACCATCACTTGGAACATTCTGTAAACCACACTACCTCCCTCGAGGATCCTTTCGTTTGAACCTCATTGGTATGGCTATATAGAGTAGCTATTGTTGACTTAAAAAAATCAGTTTATAAGAGGCTTCCTGGTTGCGGCAGAGCCCCGGAGACTCGGGATCAGGCGTTAAAGCCCCTTTCAGTCACTTAGCCCTTTCCAGGCGTTGGGTGGGAGGTGGGTTAAAGTCCTTTACACTGGGAGTTTATAGCTTGGACACTAGAGCTGACCAACACTGTCAACATTTCTTTATCTGTGATGCCAAAGTGAACCAGTGGGCACTAGAGACAGGTAGACTGAGTCCCACATAGTTCTAAGACTGTTACCATTTACTGTGACTTTTGAGAGGTTACGATGTACTGTTCTCACTTCCCCAAAGTACCTCCAAAGTGGGTTCAAGGTGAATCTGTGGAATATGGAGGAGAGGCAGGCATGTAGGGCAAATTTCAAGGCCAGGAGGAAAAGCTCCTTTTGGGCACAGGAACAGGCTTGGGCCCATGTCTTCCCTTGCTGCTCATGAACTCAGGTAAGTTACTGCCTCCATCCTCCTACCTCATGGCCAGGGCAAAGGAGTTGATAATGCATTTAAACAGCACTTGTTACCCAGTATAGTTATATTCATTCAGACGAGAAAGCAGAGCGTAGGGAGCTCACTTAAGGCTGAGTCCCTGGTGCCCAAGTACCACCACGCTGTCAGTACTGATTCTCAGCCTCACAGAAGCCTCAGGCCCATGCTTCCTATGACTAGATCTCTTACTTGTCTCCTCTGAAGCCCCTCCAACGTATCTGTACCATTTCCTTAACCAAGGTGTCCTGTCAGCACCCTTTGAATTTTTCAGTTTAGTGAAGTAATTCTAGTGGTATCATGCTCAATAGATCCCAGTAAAGTCTCTCTAGAAAGGTGTGAGCACATTGAAAACACCATTTGCCTTCTCATCTACTCACCCAAAGTTCCTCAGTCTCTAGCCTGTTAGCCTGAGTGCTACATTCACTCTAATTTGCTGTAACTGACCCTTCCATACTCTCCACTTTGCACAATGGATGTACCCGAGTCATGCAGTGGAATGAACATGGGACATCCTGGGAAGGTACACTGTGGCTTTATAATCCCAAGTGGGTTTTGTCACCATTCCTACATGCTCCTGCACATCCACTGGCTAAGGTGACATTGCTGCAGTGTCTACTTCCCAGCACTGTTCTGAGTAAAGAACTTCCTATGGCACAAGGACTATTTCCTAGAACTCAGGACTTTCCTTTTTCAGAGTAGCCCATTCTCCTATGCAGTGATAAAAGCTCTGTTTGGCTTAAATAGTCTTTGGTTTCATTTTATAGCAATCGAAAGGAGAAAGTTGTGTGTCTTCAGCCTGAGATCTTAAAAATTGAAGCCTTTGCAGAGGTTGCATTCAATTCCTGCTTTTAACATGCTAAATTCTCAAAAACATAGTCAAACACACTCACTAGACAAACTCAACCAAGCCCTTTCAGTCTTCTGCTGACTAGCTGCTAAGCTAATTCTAAGGGTCATTAGCCAACTGGAACCATCTTTGAATCCAAGCAGTTTTACCAGCTTTTATTATAAACACCAGCACATTTCAAGTTTCCTCTTTTTGATCACAAATATAGGACTGTTTTCTTCTCCTCCTAAGTATACAGCATTGAGACACAGCATCCGGGCTTTCCAGCTCTTAGAGACATTTCCATACGCCAAGTGCAGGATGGGCACCCACAGACCACACCCTCAGCTGCATCCTTTGGCATCTGGATTGAAGGGACGTGGACTCCAAGATGAGGTCGGTCCAGTTTTGGTTTCCAGGATCACCTGAAAAAAGATGCCTCCCACTGTTAAAAGGCTGCACATCTGGAGTTTGGGCCTGGGCCGCCTCTCTAGGACCCCAGATGGCTCACCCCTTCCTGTCTGAACATGGGGTCAGGGCTTTCCAACTGGGGGAGAAAGAGCATCATGGGTGCGAGAAGTGGGCAAGCTGAGCAAGGACGGCCTGATGGCCACTGAGGGCCATGTCCTTGCTTTCTCTTTTGGAGAGGGTGAAGATGTGGGTTGGTTGGTGGTGCTAGATGATCTTATTCTTACTTGGCTTAATCTAGAAGATTCTAAGTAAGCTCTGTGCTAAAACAAATTTCTTAGAAAGTTTCCTCAAATTTAGATTCCCGAATCAAGTATTTTGAAAATATTTCTGTAAACACAGGGCCCAAACAAAAGCTATTTGGGCAACAATTTCAAAATTTAACACAACTCCTGATCTAGACCACTCTCTGGTTGGGGGGACAAGCGATGAGACAGAACTCAGTTCACCAGTGCCCTGGAAGGGGGCATACTCTAGAGGACTAATTTCAATTATCCAGGTGGTGGCGTCCTCTCAGATGGGATTTTTACAGCATTCAGGAACTCTAGTGTCACCCTCAATAAGGTCACCTGAAACGACACAGAGGGGCGGAACTGGTGCCTGAGTGCAAGTATCCCTGAAAGCTGGAGGCCTCTAGTCGTTGCCCCTCAGCAGCCTCCAGGACTGTACCTCACTATTTCTAGAGGGTGGGGAATGAAGGGCTAAAGCTCTGTCTGTCCAGACCAGTGTTGGAGGCTGTGCAGGACATACTGCATGGCGGCATCCTCCCCCACTGAATAAACAATTTCAGGGGGAGGGGGCCCAGAAACCACCTCTACTCCCTGGAGCACCCTTTGCATCAATTCTGGGATTGGAATCGGCATATAGGAAGGGGGGTGGGGTAGACCAAAAACAAATGCAGGAACCTCCCTAGGGTTGCTGGGGTGGGGTGACTAAGAGAGGGATGGTGGACAGGAGGCAAAGTACTTGTACTGACCCATTTGTGTCCCTAGCTCTGTGGTGAAGTTCCTTCGTGAGCATCCAATGTGTACAGCCATCATGGAGCTGACTGTCTCGGTCACTGGAAAGAATATTCCAGGTCTCGGTTGAGTCCTGTTGCCATCTGCATGACTACTAGGACTTTGCCCACCCCCCTCCTCTACGGGCAAACAACCAGAACCATGTCTTACAAAGAACAGACTCCAAAAATATATATAAATAAATAAAAACCTTAAACATTCTTACAGGGATCTTAAAGAACAGAATACATGTTAAAAACTTCAGTAATTTATATCAATTTTAAGCGGTACGTTATATACAATGGGGGAAAAAAACACATGCATAGTCCAAATACAATGTTGAAAACAGCATTTTCATTAACAAAAACCCCGAACACTAAGTGTTAATACCATATACATGAATTCAAGAAGGACCACCCTTTTTGTCTGTTGCACACAGTTTATTTAACAATATGATATAAGAAATGAGTTGGTACTTTACCGTCCTATACAGTGATTGAATCTTCTTGAATTTTCTTATTTATAGTAATTATAGCGCTTGCATGATTTACACTAGAATTGCTTTTCCTCATTTCAAGTTTCACATAGAAGAAAGAATGCTCTTCTCTATTAACATTAGCATGGTCTAAGAGAGTGATCATCCCTATTTTTTGTCTAAAACCAGTTTTATCAGAGAAACAAAGCAACAATTTCTACATCTGCAAGACAAGAGTTTGGCTTAAGCCAATATGTATAGATAGATGTGTGTGGGTGTGTGTGTGTGTGCACGTAGGAGCCAATTCCTATCGTCCAGGGGTAATACTTGGAGAACGCCCACAGAGTTCACAATAGAAAAAATCTTCCCGCAACATCAGAAAGTTGTCAGGATACATTATAAGCTTGCATTATTTCAAGAATCAGTTTCTGAATATTATTTTTCTTCTCACTTTTAAACATAAATGTTTAAAGTCTTGAAAATACAAATAAAAAATATGGATATAATGAACTTGTTTTTCCCGTTAAAAAAAGGCATGAGTCACCAGCAATGACGACAAAAAATCCAAACAATCCCCCCTCCCCCCAAAACAAAAAAACAAAAACAAAAAAACAAAAAGAGAGAGACCAGATATTTAAATCAACTGGTTTTTAACAAAAAAATATATTCTTTGTATTGTTTCTTTAAACAGCAATCTACCCTTCCGTGGCCTGGAAGTAGCAGTTCCATCTAGGAATAAAAAGAACCTAGATGCTTGGATTTCAGTACAAAAGGTCCAAGAACATGAAAGGAAAAAAAAGTGATGCTCTCACAATGCTACAAACCCTCCACAAACTTTTCTAGGGTGTCTCCCGTGGTGTCGCCGACCAGGGACAGCTCATTGGACAATGCACTCCTGTTGGGGGTATTCAGCTGTGGTAGCATTGCACTCTGTTCGGGGTTCCCCAAGTGTCCCTGATCTATGGAGCTGGCCATGGTGACTGCAAGTCCTGGGTGGGGAGAACCAGTCTGGGGTGAGACGTGGTGTGGTGAAGGCTGGGGCTGTATCCGTGGAGATGGGCTGGAATGTGGAGGCTGGGACTGGGGCCGTGGAGACTGGACAGGGGCCGGAGACCGCACCTGGCTACTAAGGGATGTGGCCATCTGCTGGCCAGGGAGGTGCGAGGCCTGTGGCTGTCCTGAGAGCATGTGCTGCTGGGGGCTCATGGGGTTTGGCTGGCCTGGGGACCCAATCTGCTGCTTCATCTGTTGCTGCTGCAGAATCCGTTGCTGCAGAGCTTGCTGGATGTTGGGGGTGTTGTCTGCACCCAGCCCAGGCTGCCCCATCTGGCTGAGCTGTCCCATCTGAGCTGCCATCTGGCCCATGGAGTTTCCCTGCATGGGCAGGTGCTGCTGCATTCGCTGCTGCTGCATGGCCGGGGGATAGCCTCCAGGTCCTTGAGGCTGCTGGAACTGGCTGTGTCCTGCCATGCCTGCAGCCAGGCCAGCACTGCCCTGCTGTTGCTGCTGTTGCTGTTGCTGCTGTTGCTGCTGCTGCTGCAGCAGCTGCCTCCGTAGCATCTCTCTATACTGTGGATTCATACTTGCCATGCTGGGGTTGTGTCCCGGGTTCATGATGTTCAGGGCCTGACCCTGGGGGTTCAGGCCTCCCATTGCTTGCTGCTGCGGAGGCACACCGGGCCGTGGCCCGCTGGCTTGCATGGCGTTCAGGTTCTGCAGGCTGGGCTGCTGGTGCAGGCCAGGCTGGGGCTGCAGGCCGGGCTGGGCCTGGAGGCTGGGCTGAGGCTGCAGACCGGGCTGGTTGGCCACGTACTTGGCCGTGCGCTGTTTGATGAAAGCCGCCATCAGCTGTGGGTTCGACTTGAGGATGTTGAGCACCTGCTGCTGCTGCTGCGGGGAGCTGGGGGACTTGAGGGTGCGCAGCAGGTCCTGCAGGGCGCCGGGGGAGATGCTGCGAGGCGGCTGCACGGTCGGCATCCGCGGTCCGGCTACCGCTGGTTGGGTCGGCATAGACATCACGGGTCTGGGCAGGCCCGGCATCGGTGGTTGCTGCGGGATGGGAGCTGGCTGCCACTGCCCGGGGGGCAGGTTGGGCATGACAGGCCCGCTGACCTGGTTGGGTCGGGGCACATTCAGGCCCACGGGAGCCATCTGGTTCACGGGAGTCACCATGCCTGTGCGTCCCGGGGGCATGCCGTTGTTGATGTTCACCCGATACAGATGCTGCTGCTGCTGAGCCTCGCGTTCAATCTGCCGGGCCGCCTCCACTGCCGCTGGCGGGGGCTGGGCGGGGGGTGGTGGGGCTGGCACCTGGTTGGTGGGCTTCCCAGTGGACACTGTGGTGGGGGGCTGAGTTCGGACCACGCTGGAGAAACCGGCTGGTGACATGCTCACAGGCGAGGGCTGGGGCTGGGCTGGGGGCTGTGGTGTCTGGGGTGTGCTGGGTTGCTGTGTAGGGGTCCCGGGTGGTGCTGAGGTAGGGGAAGGCAGACTTTGCTGAGGCACGTTGCGGGTGTTCATGGTGGCCATTCGCCGGCGCATGAGCTGCGCTTGCTGCAGGCGGTGCTGGATCTGCTGCTGGCGGAGCTTGTGTTTGATGTTGAGGCAGAAGGGCACAGGGCATTTGTTTTCTTGGCAGTGTTTGGCATGGTAGCAGCAAAGGGCAATGAGCTGCTTGCATACTGGGCAGCCTCCATTGGTCTTGCGCTTGCAGCCCTTAGTGTGCTGTACAACCCGCTTCATCTTCTGGCAGGACGGCAGCGAGCAGTTGGCATTGCGGCACTGGCAGGCGTGCACCAGGGACTGGATGCAGCGCTGGATGCTCAGGCGCCGTGACTCCTGGGGGCTCTTAGACTGCGGCTCACCCTGGCTGCCGCCCTCGTCGTCTAGGCCCAGTCCCCACTTCACCATCTTGTGGGTGTGGCTCTTTGTGTTGTAGCAGTTGATGCAAAGGTCATAGTCCTGCAGACAAAGAAAGGGGTCAGGCTAGCATCAGCATGTGGCCCAGCGTTAGACATCCCAGCCACCCCCTGGAACCTTCACTTCTGGGAACTCCTCCACAGCCCGAAAGGCTCCAAAGACCACGAGATCCATCTACTCGCCCTCACCCTGCACTCTTCCAGGGACCCCCTCGCATTTCCCAACGCTCACCCATGCATATGGTGTGTGGCTTCATGTCCACCCAAGGCTTTCGAGTACATTGGTGGGCACTGGTTCCCCTTTCCTTCCTTCCTCTGCACCCTGGGAATCACACCCAGCCATCCCGCCCCCACGCCTGGCCTGGCAAGCCTGACAGTGAAGGAGTGACTGTTGCTATACCCATTTGCTCCCAAGTGCCTGCCACATGAGCATCTGAAGTACCACAGACCTGAGTTCCTAGAGATTGGGTGCCCTCAGTGCACCCCCAGAGCTCTGCAGGGCGGTCCAGGAGGGCACTGGAGCTAAGAGGCCTTCGCCGGGAGAAAGGCCCTCTTCCCAGATTTCTAAAAGTCGCCTACGTCTAGAGACAGACAACAGGTGCTAGAACAGAGAATGGAGCTGATGGCCAGGACTAATAACCTTTTCATAGTAAAGACGTGAAAATCCCAGCAGTAGGAAATGAGAGGGAGAACAAAAGGAGGTTGGAAAAAGCAGGAAGTAAAGATGAGAGCATTACAAAGGCTCTGCTCTTCTCCTCAGGGATCACAGAGCCACTTCTGTAGGGCCCACGACTGTGGAGATCATCCTAGAGGCCGTCATTGGACTGGGAGGAGTCTATGATTGTCTGCAGGGGGGGAGATGGAGGGCTCAAAATAGCCTGGTTCACTCCATGTGAGGGACCCATCTATGAAAGAGAAAGACCTCACCCCTGCGCACAGGGGACAAGACCTCTGCAGGGGGAAGACAGTGTGGTATGGCCATGGGGTCCAACCAAGACAAGGGAGAAGGGTTACCAGAGTTCTGGAAGGATCGAAGCACTGCCAACGCCTCTCCTGCTCTCTCCATGCTCCTGCTCTGGCACCACAAGGACTGTGGATGTGCCCGATACAGAGCCGGGATTAATGAAACACAGGGAATAACAAGTGCCTGTGGTCGTCTCCTCATCTAGACAGGTCAGTGCTTGCTGACTCCCAGGAAGACTAGCTTGTCCTGCCAAGGGGATCCTGTCACTGTCACGCTCAGTTTGTTCAGGACCAGACCATGCTCCACGAAGGTAGAGTGGCTTTTTATCTTGAATGTCTGGTGTTGAACCTAGTGCAGTCACATAGCAGAAACCCAATCAATAAGAGTTAGATCTTATGTGTGAACTAAAATAAAACAAACAATCTATCTCATAATCAACAGCGCCCTTAGAGGAGCAGTGATCATTTTTCTCTCCTGAGAAGTGCCAACTGTCTAACAGTTCAACCTAAAATGCAAATGCATAGACCACAGAGGGCTGGGAGCAGCCAAGGGGACCTCAGATTCGTGGACCACACCAGCGCTGCCAGTTCTGTCAGAGCGAGGCACAGGGAAGGAGATATGGGCCTACCTCGCACACGGTACAATGCCAGCGTGTCTCCACATGGTGCTTGCACTCATTGCAGGTGTAGACAAAGCGGTCCTGGCCCTGGGTGTGCAACTCCACCAGCATGCACAGCGTGGACCACTTGGACCGCCTTAGAGAGGAGAATTCCCAGTGCTTGTCCCTGGCGAGGGTGAGGAAGGCGTCGCGCCCATCCATGAGGTCGCAGCTGAGCAGGGGGTCAGGGTCAACAATAGGGGGCAGCGTATTGATGACAGGCCCAGCATGGAGGTGGATCACAAAGAAGACCTGCAGGAAGAACAGCAGGAGTATGTCAGCCCACAGAGAGCGTGCTGAGGAGGGCTGGCCCTGCAGGGCCCCGGGCTACCCCGGCTTGCAGAACTGAGACTGCGCTGAGCCTGACACCTGCTGTCCCAGGGGTGTGTCAAAGGCCCAACTCCCTGGGGATGAACTGACTTGATGATGCATTGTGTGGTGTTATCCAACCAGCCAGGTCTGCCTTTTAGGGGCTGGTCCTCCCACTGTGTGCACCAAACAGTGTGTCACCATGCCTTTTCCCTTCTCTTGGCCAGGGGCAGGGTTGTGGCTTCTTCAGCAACCCCCCTCCTTTATCTTGGTTCAGGGGGCACAAATCCTGGGTTCTGTGGCCTGCCCTGTATCTCACCTCTTTGTGTTTCTCCATGGTAGCGTAGAGCTTCTGGGACAAGTCGTTGGACACGTTGGGCATACTGGGTTTCTTCTTGTTGGCCCGGCTGATACTGCTTTTATTCTTGTTGGTTTTCTTGTTGTTCTTTTTCTTGGCATTCTTGCTGTCACCCTGGCTGCCCTGCAACAACACAGACTTGTCAGACAAGCCCAGCCTCCTCCTCCAGGTCCAGTATCTAGCCGGGACTCCCAGCTCCAGGCCCTGGACTGTGGATGTGCTCAACACAGAACCAGGGTTAATGGAACATAGGAAATAAAATAACAAGTGCCTGTGATTGTCTCCTCATCTGGACAAGTCAGCACACATACTCACTCTGGGGGCTGAAAGGACTGTCACTCCAGGAAGCACCCTTTGCAGATCTCTACCTACATGGGCTGTGTAAACACACTGCTGCCTTCACAGGAAACTGCAGCGGGAAAAGTGATGAGGATGGAAGCAGGGCCTGTATATTCAGCTAAGACCCCAATGGGCACAGTGGTATACATCAACAGAGAGCAAGTGTGGCCTGTGTCATGAAGGCCACAGGACATGTTACCTCTTGAGGGAAGAACACACCTGGGATGCTAATTTGGAATCTAGCAACAGAGGAAGCAATTTTACATTGTTTCACGTCATCCCACTGGACACCTGCAGTTCCATGGCATATCCTGCATGCTCAGTGGTTTATTCTTTGCTTTTGAAAGACTCCAAATATCCACAAGTGAGAGAAATGGGAAAGGTGCTAATGAAGAAGCTGCTGCACAGATAGGAGCAGGTCCCAAGCAAGGCTACAGGACATCTTCCTGACCCTGCTTCCATTCCCCAGGCCCACTCAGGCCTGAAACACATCATTAGTGCTGCAACTGGCTTAAGTCTAAGCGGTTTTGCTGCTAAGTTAAAATGCTCCTACTCTGGGAAGAACTCAGGCTTAGTTATTCAGGTTTCAAGGCGAGAATGCTCATTTGGTCTGGTCCAAAGAACATAGTTTATAACTAGGAGAGAGAGAGGAAGAGGTAGGGAGAGAAGGCAAGAAGGGTGGGGGGAGAGATAAACACACACATACACTGGGTGCTGAAAGGAGTGACACTTTAGGGCAGTGGTTCTCAACCTTCTGGCCCTTTAAATACAGTTCCTCATGTTGTGACCCAACCATAAAATTATTTTCGTTGCTACTTCATAACTGTAATGTTGCTACTGTGATGAATCGTAATGTAAATATCTGATATGCAGGATGGTCTTAGTCGACCCCTGTGAAAAGGGGCGTTTGACCGCCAAAGGGGTCGCGGCCCACAGGTTGAGAACGGCTGCTTTAGGGGAAGTGCAGTTGCACTCTACCTCCTCCACCACCACCACCTCTGAGAAAGAGCCAGGAGGGGCCTAAGAAGTCCTGACAACTGGAAGTAACGTGGACCCAGATCAGAAAAGGTCACTGATAAAAACTAAGGGCACTGAATGAACTTTGGACTCTGGTTAACAATGACGTATCAATATTGGTTCAGCAATTGTAACAAATGCAGCACACGCATTTAAGATGCCAGGTACTAGAATACCCGTAGCTCTGTATCATCTGCTCAAGTTTTCTCTAAGCCTTTATTCTAAAATATAAAGCCTATATTTTATTATTTTTAAAAAATATTTTTATTGATTTTAGAGAGAGGAAAGGAGAGGGGGAGAGAGAAACATTAATGATGAGAGAGAATCATTGACTGGCTGCCTCCTGCACGCCCCCCACTGGAGACTGAGCCCACAACCCGGGCATGTGACCAGGAATAGAACCACAACCTCCTGGTTCATAGGTCAATGCCCAGCCACTGAGTTACACCAGCCGGACTAAAGCCTTTATTTTAAAAGTTATAAAATATATAGATTTACTTTACAGTTTATGAAACATAGCCAAATAATAAAAATATATATTTTTTTGCCACCAAAGCAATAGCTGCGATGCACATTTACTTTGTGTATTTTTCTTTACAAAGCTGGGGTCATACACAAGTTGAGGTTGCTCCTGGTGCTTCTCCACTATGGCAAGCACCTTTCCATGCCTCCTATTAAGACCACTTTTAATGGCAAAGCATCATTCCATCACAAGTGCTGCCCATAACTATGTGAACTGAACACTCCATCCCTCACCTCCATGTCCTGCTATCTCCACCACATACAAATCCATGGTTAGCAATGGCTGGCTCAGGCATCAGCCTTTATCTAGTTCTAACTCCCAGAGAGCCCCACCAACATGAGGCCAGAGGCAGGCAACGAGGTACATGTCCTTGACTGGGAATCAACCCCATGACCCTTTAGTCCTAGGGCCGACGCTCTAACCACTGAGCAACTGGCCAGGGCTCCTCTTGGATATTTACAGGCATTGCAACATTAGCATGTCTGCAGCCAATTCTTTTTTTTTTTTTTTAAATATATTTTACTGATTTTTTACAGAGAGGAAGGGAGAGGGATACAGAGTTAGAAACATTGATGAGAGAGAAACATCGATTCAGCTGCCTCTTGCACGCCCCCTACTGGGGATGTGCCCGCAACCCAGGTAACATGCCCTTGACTGGAATCGAACCTGGGACCCTTGAGTCTGCAGGCCGACGCTCTATCCAGTGAGCAAAACCGGTTAGGGCTGCAGCCAATTCTTGATTTCTTCCCCCAGATATGCTCTCCCTCTTCCTCTTCCCTCAGGCAGAGGTAGCAATAGACACAATGGGCAACCCTGACCCAGGATTTTCCTCACATGCCACAAAGATCCACCCCAAACTCTGGGGCTGCTACTGTTAAGATACACAGCGTATTTCCCACAGCCTCGACAGCTACGAGCCAAAACACCAAGTCTTACTGGACACCCCAAAGCAGGGCTCACTTGCTCACAACTCGGATGCCTAAAGTTTCTCCTCCTCCTGCTGGAAGCTTCGTCTCTCAGGGACCCTCTGGGTTCCTTCTCACCAGGTCAGTCTCTGCTCAGATGCCTCTTCCCAGACAAGCCCCTCCCCCCATTCCCTCCTATTCCCTGTGCTTCCTTTTCTCCACAGCATCCACCACTATCTCGAGTGTGCTGGACATGTGTTGTTCTTGTTTCTCCTACTAGAACATACATCCTTTGAGGGCAGGGATGGTGTTTTCCTTAGTTCTCAGTGCACTGCTCAGGCTCATGACTGCACACAGCATGAGTGCGAGTGCGGACACCACAGAAAGAGCTGAAGGTGTGTGTGTTTAGTTTGTAAAATTCTCTTAAATCAATTGATTGGTCCCTGGCTGTGACACATTCATGACACACCTGTTTCTGTCTCCATCTGTTCTGGGCTCCCTGGCAGGGCACTCACCTCTCATCTTTCTGTGCCTTGGCCCTCTCTGTTATGCACAGAGATGCTGGAGTAAGCACCTCCTGTCCCCTGATGTGTCTCTAGTGCCCACATCTCAGATCGCCCAGCAACCAGAGTGGTTTGTGCTTCCAAGCCCCAGACATATTGTGCATGGTGACAAGGTAAGGTTATGCATGAAAATACCACCACACACAAAAAGAAGGCCACACCATGTGAACTCAACAGCATAAGTTCACTCTCCAACCTGCCAGAATTCGTCCTTCAGCGTACACATCTGGGGCACCAGCTTTCCAGGAGGGTGGGGCAGTGGGACGTAGGGGCTTTACCTCTGTAGTCTCACTGGCTGCAGTGCTCTCTTCCTTCTTCCTCTCTTCTTCTTCTTGTTCCAGCTCCTTAATGCTCTCCTCCAACACGTTGGGCCAGAAGTCACCCTCAAAATAGGGCAATTCCTTGGCACTGGTGAGCCTGTCTTCAGTTGCTTGTTTGAAAATGTCCTGAGCGTAAACAAAGCACAGCAGTGAGATAAGGGGCTCAGGCAAAGCTCCTGAGGAAGGGGCAGAGCAGGCCACAACACCGAAGAGGATCCTGGTGCAGCATATTCCCATGGTGCACAATGGCCAAGATCAGCCAATTTAAACAGACGACATGACAGCACTGCTTTCAGACTGCCAACTAGAAATCTTGATAGACTGCAGATAAGATGCTTTTACATTTTTATTTCACTTTTTTTCCTTTGGCTTTCTGATCCTCGTTAAGTGAATACAATTCTAACATATGTGAGTGTGAGAGAAAGACACCTGAAGGTATAACAAAGCCACTGCATGCCCTCCTTCAGTAAACACCAGGTACCTTGTAGTCATGGATGATCCGCTCTGCAAAAGCCTTGTCCAGCATCTTTTTGTACCACTCCTGTAGGCGCTTCGGTTTTGGGATTTTTTGATCAGGGGGGTGGCAATGGAAGATGTAGTCATCTCCTTCACTTGGGGGACAGGCCCAGATATGTCCTGTCACATACCTGCAGGATGCACACACATAATTCAAATCAAGTGCTGAGCAAAACTATCCCTGCTTTCAAGGAGTAACAGTTGAGGAAGAGGGACCAAAGCAAGGACAGAAATAACTATATATAAAGAAAAAGGAAAGCAAAGAAATGGCCACAATGCTTGTGGCAGAATGGATAAGACATTTAGAGAGATTCCAAACCAGTGTGATGGGAGTTGGGGATGCATGGGTAAGGCCAAACATCCCTAGTGTGCAAATGCACACCTGGAATTCAGCCCTAAGATGCTTCCTTCTCAGGTTGTGCAGGTCGGGCAGGGGCCTAGGCTGTAAGGGAACCTGTGCGCACAGGAGAAAGCCTGGGAAGACAGTGACTCATTAGGTTTATCAAATGGCTTTTACCCAGGGACACACTGAATTTCACCTACTTTCTTCTGCACATAGGAAAGGCAGTTGGATATTTCTAAGGGTTCAAGTTAAAATAAATCTTACTCATTCTGTTTAAGACACCTCAATCAAATATCTCCAACTTTTTCAAATTTGGGAAAGGAATATGACAGATCTAGAACATGACAACAGACATAAAGAATTCAGAGGCAAGAGACCACATCTTGTAGGTTCCCATTCTTACAAAACATTGAGAAAAAGCAAATTTATGGGGACAGAAAGCAGATTAGTGCTCATTGGGGGTAGGGGTGGGACAAGGATTAAGAACAAATGGGCACAGGGATCTTATTGGGAGATGACAATGTTCTGAGACTGATTAAGGGTGATGGCTACACTACTCCATAAAGTTACTAGAAGTCAGTGAAGTGTACACCTGAAATAGGCGAATTTTATAATATATAACATATGCTTCAATAAATTTTTTTTTTTAAAAAGACACCAGAATGGAAAAATAATGAAAAGAATGCAGAAGGCAGAAAAAGTGCATACATTGTCCTGAGAAGCCCCAAGAACATGAGAGAAGCTCTGGAGGCTTCAGAATCCAGCTAAGGACGTTAAAATAAAAACACATCAAACTTAAACATTCTCATTATTTCACAAAATAAATATAGAGTTAAAATTAAAAACGAAGCTTTAATTAGTTCTGGATAATCTAAATGAAACTCACCCCAATTTCTTCACATATTCTAAATATCCAATAAGGATCTCATGGTAAACAGCTGTCCGCAGGCATCGGGGTCGGAAGAAATGAATACTGTCCAGATAAGATATGTACACACGCCTGGGTGTGGGAGAGAGAATTAATCAACAGCTCAGGGCATCCTGAAATAAATTTTATTCAACAGCATTTACACTGACCACAAAAAGCATATAAAAACACAAGAAAACTCCCATTGCCAACTGTCGCTGCCAATCAATAAAATGGAATCCAATTTCATCACCAAAGTGAGAAGCAATGGCATCTCATCACTTACCACAGAGAACCATGGATAGTTCAGGGCAAACTACAAAAAGACATTTTTAAATTCCCTCTCACCCAGATTCTAGAATGAACACGAAAGAAATCTTCATAGAGGTACTTCTTCTTTTTTTTTTTTTAGGTGCATCAGAGAATGTCCAGGCTCATGGAGTGGTCCCCACCCCATTCTCTGTGGCTCTACCTGCCCCAGGTAAGACAGGGACAACAGCAAGACCAGAACCAGGACCCATGAATACTCAAAACACAAAACAGGCTTGAAATAGTCATAGAAACCTTTCACTCCCCACTGGCTTAGAGGAAACATAAATGTAATTTGGTTAATCAATAGTGGATTATTTAATTTTAACCCGGCTCTAAAGCACACAGGTTCTCTAAGACACACAGAACATCATTATAAGACAGCATGACACCCCTTGAAAGGAGATAGAGGACTACCTTGTATTTGGAGGGGGGCAATCAGAGCCATATTCTTGGACATGCATTCCAAAGAAGCATACATCCACTCCATCAATTTCCTCAAAAGCAAAGAGAGCTTTGGTTCGATACGGGAAAGATTCAGACATTTCCCCAGAGTCCACAAACCTGAAATAAAAGTCAGAATCTGATGTCTGCATGCATCATTATTCATAAGGTACTTTATAACCTAGATCTGCTGCTCTAAACCCGCTCAGGGTAGAGGAGATAGAGGCCTGTCACTTCTGACTACCAGCCCAGAGCTCTTACCACTAGTGTGAGCAGCTTGGAGCTTTGATCCCATTCTTTGTGACACTGTTTCACTTGACTGGGAATTTTACCTTCTCTAATGAATTTGGGATAGAAAGAAGGGCTTGCAACACACTAACCACTGAAAATCTTTTAAATTATGCAAAAAGCCTATCAGAAAGTGGGGCTTTTGTTAACCAGGTGGGGTAAGCACTAGAACAGTGCTGTTTTGGAAAATAGCACAATGTCTGCACACAAACCGTGACTTCATCCCAGGCTTGACCTCCACAGTCTTATCTGAGCTGGCCACCACTCGAACAAAGACCTCCCCGGCTTCAGGATGATTCTGTCGCCGCAAAAACTTGTTGACTCGGTCTTCCAAGTGGTTTCCCAATCGCGTGGTTTGCAGTCCTGGAAAATTTAGAAAGAGCAGGTGAGAGAGCTTTGGAAGGACTATGGAGAAGGCAACCGAGACCACAGATTCCTCCTTTTCCTTTCAGGGTAATCTGACATATTTTATTTGTGTTTGGTCTGTGTGTGTGTGTGTGTGTGTGTGTGTGTTGTTTTTTTGGTTAATCCTCACTCAAGGGTATTTTTCTCTTGATCGTTTTCTTTTTTCTAGGGAGAGTGGAAGAGAGAAACATCAATGAGAGAGGGACACATTGACTGGTTATCTCCTGCACACCCCCCGACTAGGGCCTGGGAGGAGCCTGCAACCAATGTATGTGCCATTGACCAGAATTGAACCCAGGACCCTTTGGTCCGCAGGCCGACGCTCTATCCACCAAGCCAAACTGGCTATGGGAATCTGACATATTTTAAAAGAATTAACGTTCTGCCCTGGCCAGCTGGCTTAGCTGGTTGGGGTGTCGTCCCATACACCAAAACTTTGCGGGTTTGATGCCCGGTTGGGGTGTGTAAGAGAGGCAAACGATCAATTTCTCTCTCTCTCATTGATGTCTGTCTGTCTCTCTCAAAATTAATAAAAACATATCCTTGGATGAGGATTAAAAAAAAAAGAATTAACATTCTCTAAAACCAGAAGGGACTTAGTTTATCGTATGAAGTAAGCGTTTTATGAGGGAAAGGGGTACTCTAGAATCTCAGGCACTCTACATCTTCAAAATTGCCATCAATTGCCCTGATATTTCCATCTTTTTTGAACCATAAGGGCAGAGGAGCCATGAAGGTGGACCTGAATCTGAAAGAAGATGGGCTATGGAGTAAAGTCGGGGAGCAGGCATAAGGAGGGCCATGCTGTGCCCACCAGCCTTCTGCTCCCTCCCCCTGGGCCTGGTGAGGTGGAGATCTGGCCCTGGGTGCTCCCACCCAGCAGCTCAGAGTCACAGCTGTGCCCCAAGGCTAGAACTCTAACAGAAGCAGGGAGCCTGCCACTGCTTTCCCTGGAGGAGGTCAGGGTTGCTGCGCATGTGTTCCTTGACCCACTCTCCCCTTCCTGCCCAGCTTTGAGGAGAGCCCTCACTGCAGAATTAAGACAGAGTACACAGTACATTCCATGGCCAACTAAGCTCTGTGAGTGTTCCTATCATGGCAAGTGCACGGACACTGTCTCATATCCAGGCCTGCCCCAGCTCCGTTCCTGGGTAGGTTCCTCTCCCCCTCCACAATCCTCTCTTCAAGGGACTACCCAAGCAGGACCACTGTGACAGGGCATATACAGCAAGCTACCCAAAGGCAACACATCAGTCATAGCATAAAAAACTTGCACGTGAGAAAAAAATAAGACTAGCAGCAAGAGCTGCACAAGGTTCACAAGAATTATTTATATATAATGGGATTTTAAAGTTTTCTACTTTATACTTATTGATTTCAAAAATACAACAGTAAGAAATGTTTTTAAAAAGGTATTTGGGATTTTAGAAGATTCCTTACTGAGGTCAAGAAATAAATGGAAGCCGAAACCGGTTTGGCTCAGTGGATAGAGCGTCGGCCTGCGGACAGAAAGGTCCCAGGTTCGATTCCGGTCAAGGGCATGTACCTGGGTTGCGGGCACATCCCCAGTAGGAGATGTGCAGGAGGCAGCTGATCGATGTTTCTCTCTCATCGATGTTTCTAACTCTCTATCTCTCTCCCTTCCTCTCTGTAAAAAATCAATAAAATATATTTAAAAAAAAAAAAGAAGAAAGAAATGGAAAATTTAGACTAACTTTCTTAATCCCATTTTTCTGTGATAAAATACCAATGGTGGAGTTCGTTTGATATATAAGTTATGCCTCAAGAAAAATAATTTAAAAAGAAAAACACAATGGCAATAAAATAAAAAAACACACAGGAAAACAAAAACTTGAAAAGCTATAAAAATTCATGGGAGTGCATTTGTGATCTCTTTCACATGCTGATGAAGATGTACCCTGTACACAGCTGTGTGGTCACACTCTGGACCCCTCCGAATGCAGCACACCCCACACCCGAGACAGCTATCCTGAGAAATGCAGCCTTAGCTGTACGGCACAGGCCATCTCGTCTGTTCTTTGTGAAGAAAAGGCTCACATTCTTGCCCATGTTCTCCCATTGCCCCTCCATGCTGCTGCTGAGTACGTTTTGTTCCCTCATGAGGCGTTTCCAATCCAGAAGGGAGGACACACCTAAGAAGAGCCACCATAGTGAGGGAATCCCCTTACCTTCTGAAAATACGACCCACACACTATGATTTCCAAATAGCAGACCAAAGGACCTTTAAAATTAGGTCTTTACTTTTTTCTTCAAATCACCGGAGTGAAAGCAGGGTGATTCTCATCCATGTGATGCACACATGGAGGTGTATTTCAGGTCTTCTAGTGTTTATGCAGTAGGCCTTTCTCCCATTTTTTGGGGGGTGGGGGTGCTTTTCTCTTTATGTGATCAAATCCTTTAGCTTATTGCTTTCTCACTCTGGGTTTATTTTTTAGGAAGGTTTTTTATAACCCAACACAGTGAAAATACTCTTACTGTGACCTTGAGTTCACTTGCAGTTGTTTCCTTTTCTCCTTTAACCATCTGAAATGGAATCGTGTGTGTGGTATAAGGTAGGGAGGTGGCTCTGGATGGATGGTCAATTGTGACTATCATTCACTGACTACCAGTTGAAAGACATATTTAATATTCACTCAGTGCAAATATGAATGAGGCAAACTTTCCTTTGTGATCTACAAAAATTCGGAACACAAGGGTGACACTAGACTTCTAAGATCCTTTTCTGTAAGCAAATGTTCTATATCTTAAACACTAAAGCTCATCTACGTAAGGTCCACATGTCTTTCTCTCCCATTCTCTGGACAAGGGGTGAGCTGTGATCCCGTACACCTCACCCTTGTGCCTTCCAGCTGAAGTTGCTCTTCTAGTGAGATCTAGCTCTCTTGGCAGTTTAGTTTGGTCACTGAAGCTCTGGCCTAAGCAAGTGTTTCTAAGTTGCTGACTGCTTTAGTGATTTCACTCAGAATGGACCCTCTAAGGTAGAGGCAACTACTTTCCCCCAAGGCACATCTGGCAAGGTCTGGAGACATTTCTGATGTTCACCACCCATGAGGATGAGGGTTATTGATAATTTAGTAGGCTGCAGCCAGGGATGCTGCTAAAATCCTACAAAGCACAGGACAGCCATCATAACAATGATCTGGTCCTGAATGTCAATAGCGGCTCAGCGGAGAAATCCTAATCTAAAGATAAATATTACAGTAGCCAATAAGAGGTCAATGGGAGAAAAAAGAGGAAATATGTAATACTTTCAACAATAAAAATTAAAAAAAAATTACAGTAGCCAGTGAGTTTCTAAGTATCTCAAAACATTTTATAAAAGTGAGTTTAAGTTATAAGATAACCATGGATTTTATTAACTACAGGGTTTGAACTTGAATTGACAACTTGGAAGCCTATGGAATGACTTCCTTTTTGCCTGCTTCACGTCCCCTCCTTCCCCCAGCATGTGACCTCTCCTCCATCCCATCTCTCTTCTATTCCCAGCACCTCAGATGACCTGGCTCTTGTTGGAGACACCCTGAGCTGTGTGCTAGTCACCTATCCTGCTGCAGGGAGTACTGGGAAGGTGCACTTCAAGGCTCCTACTCAGGTTCTCTATTAACTCAGCAAAAGGACAGCCTGGGAATGCCATGCTGTGGAAGGTGCCCTCAGTACTTGAGAATCAAGTGGACAAAGGTTACGTATTGTACACTTTTGAAAAGAATGATATCTATAAAAAAAATCAGATCTATGAAAAGTTACTTTTAGTAGCAACAGACAGATATCATAAAGAGATACCAGCAGCCACTCTAAATGTAGCAACATTCCCAAGTCTGTGCAGACCAGGTGCCTACCAGTCTTGGGTGGATGATGGCTGATTCCCAGGGAACTTGAGAGGGTCACTCCTCTCAACAGCAGAGTCCACACCTAGTGATGGGCAAGTGATTGCCCATACTTGGGCCCAAGATTGAGTGTGTGGCTCAGACAGAACAACTGTGTATGTGTGTGTGTTTTGGGGGAGGTCTTATTTTTAAGCAACTTAAGAAGGATCTGCTGACAAATTTTCTCTTTAGAATTCACAAAGTTTACAATGTAGCTAAGCTTTCTAAACTTGCATCTAAAACAAGGATTGAGCAAAAAGCTGACTCTGATATGATCAGGTCAAATGGTTCTTTAAGAGGAAGATAAGAAAATTAAAAAGTATTAGAAAACAAACTCACAGATAAAAAAATGTTGGACAGGTCATCTACAAAGCCACGTGTTAAGAGGAACCAAAGAAAAACTGGGGTAATTATACAAGTTTTTACAATGTACAGATCAGGAAAAAGAAACCCTTCCAAAACTTACTCTTAGCACTGAATTTGTTTTCTTTTCGAGTTCTGCCAGTTTTCTTCAAGCAGTTGTCACATACAAATCTGCAAAAACATAATGGGTGTGATTAGATTATACAAAACAGTATATGTTGCCAAACTAGTGAAATGCAGCATTAAAATACGTTGTTGGCTGTTTAAATCGCATCATTATACAGAAGTGAAGAGGCAGACTGCTTTGATTCTATAATTCCTAAAGCAGGCAAACACTTAAGACTTAAAACTTAGAATTAACTGCCATCTATCGTAATTGCTGAATTCTTGCTGACAACAATGAATGAAATGCAGCAGCAGCATCAGGGACCCTCCCCTCCACTCTGTGCAAAACTGCTTTCCTTTGCCCAAGATCACAGGAAATTACTCACCCTGACGGCCAAATGATATCATAGTGCAAAACACAAATTTGATGCATTTTCCGGCCACACTCCTTGCAATCAACAAAACTGGAAGACAAAGAAAGCACACTGAATACACAGGGAACCACAAAATAGAGAGGTCTTTAGGAGCTGTGTACTATGTTCTCTTGTCCTCTTGATTACTTTGAGCATCTAGTATTAATACATCTGTTGATTGATTCAGCCATATTTTAAAAATGCACCAGTATATTTTCTGTGGGAAAAGTTCGAACCCTTCTTTGTACAAATGCCTCATTCCTCTCTTCTCCCAATCTCCTTTGCAATTAGGAATGAACCTTTACTTTTAAAAAGTGCTATGATAAAGGCACATTTTATGGGCCAGTATTTCTGACAGTACTATACATCTTCAAGACCAACACTTGCTCTAGGTAAGTGCACATGCCTAAACTGACTTACGTAATAGAGAACAATACTTTCAATATTATAAACATTTATTCTTAGGCCCAGGCACAGGAAGTGTCTGTTCTGAGATAGTCACAAAGGTGGGAAGTTAGAAACTGACTAGTAAATGACAGTCCTTATTCAAGTAAACACTGGAGAGCAAGGGGACGCACTGAGCCACTTGCCCTCACTGCAGACCCCGCCCAAGCTCACCTGGAAATCTTAACTGCAACATACTTGAAGGTCAAAACCTATATTTTAGCCACTCCCTTAGCATCATCACAACTTACAGCTGGTGGAAGTCTTAAGTGGCAAGAAAGTGGGTTCAGGCTCTTCCAATCAGTCTGATGCTGAGCCCTATTACCTGATACATGATCAAGTCCCTGATCTTCCCACTGTCCTTGCTGAGCAAGGCTTCAACCACAAATCAAGCCTTACCCAGCTTCTCGTTCCTGCTCTACTGGAGGAAAAGACAAATTAAAAACTGCGCAAAACCGCAGCACCATTCAATGGCAATCCCATGCTGTGTTGCTCTCCCCATTCTATCTGGTGTTGTTCTGAACCTTCACTCCCTCCTCAAGTGCCGCATCACTGTCAACAAGTTCCTTCGCTGAAATTTCAACAGTTGAGCTCATCCCTGGGTTAAGAATTTAAAAGGTCAGCAGGTAACAACTCCCTCAGTTTCTGTGCCTGCTCCAAAAACACTCTATTCTCGACCCTTCTCCCTCCTATGTCAGGGAAGAGGAATGTAAAAAAAATAGGATATTTGTTCTAGACCCCATTTTATCTATTTTGAATTTCAATCTCTCTCCCCTTCTAACTATTATTAACCAACTGGTTTACTCCCCTTCCTACATTTTTATTCATACATTTACCTAAGCCACCACTTAGACTGGACCTTTCCTCACCCTGCAGTGTGGTCTCTTCCACCAGAAGGCTGTTCAGGTCGGCCAGCCTAAGCTGCTCCCCTGAGTCTCCTAACTAGTTCCCCTACTAGGGAGCAAAAGTCTTCCTCTCCACTGAATCTATCTCACAAATCCAGCATGATCTTTCTGTAACAGAAGCCAATGATGTCCCTCCAAACCTCCTTAGCACATCCAGGAGGAAACCTACAGGACAAAGAACTGTGTAAGGGGCCCTGCACCTAGTGCCTCTCCTTCACATATCACGGGGCTACATCCACATGCTCTTCCTACCAACCACTTGAGCTTACCTATGTTGTTGCTGAACATCCTATGTTCTTTTACTCCTTTGTGTATAGAATATTCTTCCCATTTCTCAACACCTGATTCCAGGTGAGTGTCACCTTCTCTGGAATGCCATCATGCCCAGGAACAGGGCCCCTCACCTTTGGACCACCTTACTGCCTCCTGCTATCTGTGCTATGATCCATCTGTCTCTTGTACTGACGGACAGAGCCCCCGCTTAGTAATGACTATTCCAATGTAATGTATTTTGAAGTTAAAAATGAATATAAATCATAGTGAAACTAAAAAACTGAAGGGGAGGGCATAATGTAAATAGGGAGCTGGACAATTAAGACAAATAATCGACTGGTCATTAATGACCTGGGGAAGCACTTCCTCATGCACCAGGCACTATGCGCAGGCTGGAGTTCTTGTATTCAATGTGTACCCAGCCTGGGCACTACTAGTTGGAGAGACTGAGTAAGCTCTCAACGTAAAGTTAGGTTTCAATGTGAGGTCTGGGTGGAAAGTCTGTCTCTTCCACTGCAGCAACAGGCCTCACTAAAGCTAGGGGTTTGAGCCAAGAGAGGGCAGGACTTGGTTCTCAGTTCTGGATGTACTACAGCCACATTTACCAAACATCGAATGGTGCTGGAGCCTGTGCTCTCTAAGCAGCTCTGAAAGTGCATTCAGCACAGTGGTAGAACACAATGGGCCTCTCCACATGCTGGGGTGGTCTTAGGACTCGGCTTTGGGGACCTGAAGGGGTCATCACACTGAAGGAGTTCAGAAGCCTCTTTAGGGGCCATCACAGAGCAAACTTTGCAAACACAGCATTCTTACTGAGCACTGGAGGAAAGTCAAATATTTGACAATGGCCTTTGAAAATATACCATACCAAAGACAGTGGCAAGAATATACACCAGGCTTTCCATTTATTATTTTTAGAAAGTGGTTTCTAAGAGGTTTTCTTTCTAAAATTGCCCTTTAAATGATACTAGCACTACTCTACCAAATAGTCCTATCTTTGTTTTCTAAAGATTCACACTAAATGGCTTCTTAAAAACACGAATGACCAACTTATTAGAGAGGTTCTAATAGAACAAACATCCACCTAAATTTGGATTTTGAAATTTGGAATTTGTTAAAATTCAGTACCTAAAGAGCATATTACAGAGACATACATATTTAGTGTGAGTTAAAGAAGGATTCATATATGAAATAACTTCACACAATAAAATTCCACCCAGATAAGGGCACATATGTAATACCTTAATCAATAAAGAAATTAAAAAAAAAATTTCACCCAGAGCAATGCATTTCCAATGTCTTCTCCCACAACTCAATCATAAGGAGGAACTGTTCTTGACCTGAAACTAAAATCTAAAAGAAAGAAATAGCTATATACTCACGGTTCAGGATCTAAGGTATCATTTTTCTTCTTTTCAAACTGATCCTTTGAAATCGTCCTTGTTTAAAAAACAAAACAAAACAGAAGTTAATTAACTTAATTGATCTGTTGAGTATAAACTATAGTTTCTGGAATATTATTTTGCAACTAGTTCTTCAAACAGAAAATAATAGCTAAAATCTCAAGTAGATGCAATGATGGCATGAACATATAAAACTCAATTCTACAGCCCTAACTGGTTTGGCTCAGTGGATAGAGCGTTGGCCTGTGGACTCAAGGGTCCCAGGTTCGATTCTGGTCAAGGGCATGTACCTTGGTTGTGGGCACATCCCCAGTGGGGGGTGTGCAGGAGGCAACTGATCGATGTTTCTCTATCATTGATGTTTCTCTCTCTCTCTCCCTTCCTCTCTGTAAAAAAATCAATAAAATATATTTTTTAAAAAAACGAAAACAGCCGAGACCGGTTTGGCTCAGTGGATAGAGCGTTGGCCTGCGGACTGGAGGGTCCCGGGTTCGATTCCGGTCAAGGGCATGTGCCTGGGTTGCGGGCATGTCCCCGGTGGGAGATGTGCAGGAGGCAGCTGATCAATGTTTCTCTCTCATCGATGTTTCTGACTCTCTATCTCTCTCCCTTTCTCTCTGTAAAAAAATCAATAAAATATATTAAAAAAAAAAAACGAAAACAAAAAAACCTCAACTCTACAGAAAGCACCACCATTTAATTTTCTCTGTTTTTCTCAGAACATTTCCTCCTAACTAGCATCAGCACTAATTACAAGATTTAACTAAGACTAGTCAAAATATGATGGCAAAATTTTGTTTCAAACTTGTTAATTTTCCATCAAATCTATATAGTGACTGGCTATTAAATTTAACTGATATTGGTGTAACCAATTCTTGTTTTAAACTGATTTTTAGAGAAGAGGGAGGGGGAGAAGGAGAGAGAGAGAGAGGAAGAGAAACATCAATATGAGAGAGAAACATCTATTTGTTGCCTCCCCTACGTGCCCTGACCGGGAATCAAACCTGTAACCTTTTTGGTGTACAGGACAATGCTCCAACAAACTGAGCCACCTGGCCAGGACATAACCAATTCTTTTAATTATAACATTCCCTCAATGACAGAAAGTCAGCACCTACGTGGGGATATTTTACTTGCACAGGGCTGATTATATGGTTTCTACTGTCCTTTTGTTACAATAAGTGAATATATGTGAATGACTTCTGATTCACATATTTATACAATCCAATTATTAATCATGTAATAGGACCAAAAGATTAAGATGACAAGGGACAGAAAAATAAATTGAATAGGTAGAATATCTGTCATTTTGATTTATAAGTGGCCATGGTTTATTTTGCATTTGAATAAAGTAGCCTTGAGTTGCAGGGTAAGTGTCCTACACTGCTGGAAACTGCGTTAGTGTGAAGCCGTTGCCTGTGGGGGGGACATCACACTTGAAGACTAGCCAGCGCGGCTGGAATCATGGCAGATCTAATGCCAGAGAAAAGAGAGAACCACAGAACACTGGAAGTCCTGGGCAGACGTGGTGGCTGGCAGATTTTTAGGTTTCTCAAGCATATAAATGAGCTGACCACAGAGAACAGGCATTGGGACCAAAAGGTGGACTCAGTGAAGGAATGAAAGGGCCAACTCAGGTCTGTCTGAATTGGACCTAGTGAGCAAGAGTCAAGTCTCCAGCAAAGAAGGAGACATTTACACTCTGGGAGCTCATTATCTGTGTTATATTAGCTTCCCAACTTAAAGGATGAAAGTAGGTACATGAAACTCATTTTTTGCTACTGCCAGTCTGCGGATAGGGTTATTTGGTTTCTTTAGGTGTATTGAAAATTTGTAATTTCCAAAAATGGAGGTGACAGTCACTAGGAAAAGCCAAGTGTTTTAAAAGAAGAACTGGAGCAAGGTTGAGAGAGACCTGTGAAATGCATGGTGTGGCTCTGAACACCACAGTACTGAATGGAGGGAAGAACATGGAAGTGTCACTGGTGTTCAGCTCAAACAGCTACATGTTAAAGTATGAATGTGAGCATAATTAATATGAGAAAATACACTACACACAAGTCAAAACAGCAGTGGTGTTTCCCTTTTACTCATGGACAAGAGACAAAAACAATTAAGAGTCACTCCCGTGAAAAATGACAGGATAGTACTTACGTCTGGGGTTGTGAAGGGTCGTCACCAAGGGTAACATTCTCCCCCTGGATCTCTGTGAAACACTTCTCACAAAAATGATACCTGTCAGCAAGAAGGCCATACTTGGGTGAACTGGTCCATCATAACACACAGCCACCCAAGCAACGAAGCCACCAATCAGAGCAGGGCAGATCACCACGACGAAGGGGGGGCGTTGTTGGTTGATTGATGGGTCAGTGAGAACAATGAGAGGAACAGGGGCAGGTTGGGAAGGGCAGGATTAGAGAACAGGGAAGGGAACAAATAGCACAGACATAGAGGTAAGACGCAAACACCAAGACAACACAGAGCAGAAAGCCAAGGCAAAGCATTGATTAGCATTCGGTCTCATTGCACACATCACAGGCCATCATCACTAACAATTACTGGGCTTGGTTCAGCTCCAAGATGCAAATGTTTGCAAGGAGTTGTTAATACCAGAATTGTAAGGAGCTTAAAATTTAGAAGTTTGAATTTTGTATTAGAGAAAAATCAAATACAATTTCAGGGTTTGAGATGGAAAAAATTTACTTTGAACAAAACAGTCTGACAAAAGGCCTTAAAAAAGCAATTTAAACTCAAAATGCTTTTTTTTTTTCCAAAATGGAAAATTTATGCTTGACAGCAATTCAGAGATTTTATTTCTGATTTTTAAGCCAGATCTTTAAAGGTATAAAAATGTTCAGCACTCAAAACTGGTTTTAATTTTTTTCCTGTCTTTTTTCTCATGTTAATCACTTAATTGGGTTATAATACAAATGAAACCAAATCCATTTTCTAGACAAACATTTAACAGAAATGCAATAGGGGTCAAAGACTTTCCAGCCATTTATCAATAAGAATATACAGAGAAAAAACTGTGATATATTGTATAAACAATACAATATATATAAATCCACAAACAATGTTAAAGACTTTTAAAATTCAACTCTAAGCTTTGACTTAACCTTTTTGGTACTGGGACCAGTCATTCATCAATCTGAGATACTCAGTGATTGACTGCTCTGACTTGGTGACAACCCAAGTTAAGCAAATTTAGAGAGTTAAATCTTTAAAGTACAATCTGCATTTGAGAAATTATCCATAACCCCAATTTCTTGTAAGATAATACAGAGCTCAGCTCAAGCTATCAAATAAGAATAATTAAAATAAAAACTATTAAATGTTTGGAAAGGACATGAATGAGAAATCAACAAAAATGCAGGCTGATGCTGCATAAAACAAGATGGGCACACAATACCGTAATAAAAACAACAACAAGCTGAATGAATGTGACTTATACAAGCAAAAAGGATGAGCATAGGGTAGCAACAGCAGCACAATAAAATGCGGTTTTAGTGCTCAAAACTATGTCTACAAGATGCCAAGAGGATTAGGGTTAAAGACACTATGACGAGAGTTGGAGTGCCACACTGAACCAAGAGTACAGAAGGAGATGCAGCAGCTTGCAGTTTCACACGCGCGTGCGCGCGCGCACACACACACACAGCTACAAACAACTGAGAGTTAGACACCACCTGGCCAGTTTGTCTTCATTACTAAAATAGGTCCTCCACAAGTTCTAATTCTAACCTAAATTAAATACATTGACATTTTGTCTGCTATGTTTCACTGGCTAAATACATATAGTAAATTAAAGGCATAAAACTTGAGAGCATGCACACACCCCAAGATTACACAATTTTTCAGTATGTTGATGAGGAACATGACAGATTCCCTGTGGGTAACAACTGGATTAATGAAAGTTTCTTGCTGGGACCTGTTTATTTAGGACTAAGTCAATTAATGAATTCTGCCAAGATTAAAACTCTAACCAGAAACAGATTAACATTGCTGTTTTAAAATATATACAGGGGTGGGCAAAAGTAGGTCTACAGTTGTAAGTACACAAAACACAATGTTTATTATTGTATACGTATTTATTAATTATTGTATTATTTGTCTTACTATTATTTCGTATCCTCACCTATGATTTATTTTTTAGGTAACGATGGCTGGTCATTTAACCTACTTTTGCCCATACCTGTATATTATAAATATATATATATATATATATATTTTCCTGAATGAACTTCAACAATATTCTGGCTACTCACTATTTTGTTAATATTCCTATGGAGCCTTGAAATCATGTAGTGAAAGAATTTTTATGTGCAGGAGGACATGATCATCACTTGGCGGAAAGAATGAAAGTACAGAAACTATAAACCCACTCAGTGGCAACCATTACAATAGGCAAAAAAGATATCCCCTCCATGCAAAATATTTCCCTTTTGAAAATAAAACTAGAAATTGAGTGTTCCAATTCATTTTACGATTAACACACAGCCCTTGTGGACTAGTGAGAAGGTAACTTTGAACACATTTTGAAATGAAATTGCCGCAATAATTACATGTGAGCATAAATGATTTTAAACCCTGGACAAATTCTTAGCTTTTGTTCAAGCAGGACATCAAGTCCAACAACATTCAGGAAACAAGAATCACAAACCCATTATTTTCCAACAAAGGAAACTGGCCTGAGACAAATCATTGATGGCTAAGTGGCTGCAGAAACCTATGCTCTATGAATAACTAACTACCATCCCTGAAAAATTGTAAGGATCAGTAACTGGGAGAGACAGAATTAACTCACGCTAGTGCCTGTCCCAAAGCAATGCCAGGGATGTCGGAGAATCAAACCTGTTGAGGTTTTAGAGGAGAGATGGAGGGGCCCAGGGACTCACTCTAATACCCTCTGAGAAATGCCCACAGCCCACAGAAGGGAGCATAGGCACCCATCTAGTCAAATCAGATACAACCACCTGGCAATCAGCGGGTGAAAATATCTTATCTAGTCCAAACTTTATTCACCCGGAAATATAAAACGATTCAGAAATTCACTTTTCATTGTAATAGCCTAGCTGACATTCTGCCTTGTGTGAAGGAAGTAGTTTGATGAACATGGAATTATAAAGGAAAAATACTTCACATAATCTGATGATGATGTACTTCTGGGTACCTAACATTAGCACAATGTAACTGTACAGTTTATCTGTAAGGATAATTAAATGTATGGAGTAAATTTTCAAATGCAGATTGTTTTAAGTACCATATCAATATATACAAGTAACTGGGATATCTATAGATAATACTATCTTACCTATAGATAATAATTGGAAAATCTATAGAACAGTTTCCCCAACATGAGTTTCTTTCAAATTTTTAAAGTATGGAAACAGGTGAAATGTAACCACACTCTAGTTTATATATTAGTTTTACTTGTTTAAGTGGTCTCTAGGATTTTCTATTGTTTTAGTGCCCAAACAATTTTTAAATGTCAAAACAGTAATTCATAAAAACAGCACAGTGCTCATAGTCAAAGTTGAGAGTAAAAATGTAAGCAGTTAAAATGTCCAACACAGAATTAGGCCACTGCTTTCTTAGAATTACATGTTAACTTCTTTAAGGTCATTATTCTAGAAAGAACATCTTATGAGATTAAGCTGAGAAGTAGTATTCCTACACTTATATAGAAATACAATTGGACATTTCAAAACTTTCAAAACAGTCCTGTTTGCACTCACTCCATCAATAACCTCTTTCAGTGGGTAAGCAGTGTACCCTGATGCTATCAAATTATGAACTTATTTGCTCTCAACTTAAATATGGCCAAAATCTGTGCAAATTAGCAAAGATAGGGTCTCAAAGGACTCAGGCACAATGAAACCAATAATGAAAAGGTCCCAAAACTTCAGAGATGGTAGCAAGCAATCTGTTGTCTTTTTCTTCCTTCTATACTATACCCAAACTGGCACCTAGCAGCAGGGGTGTTTTTCAGGATATAGTTAATTTTAACCTATTCTCTTAAAATTTCATAATTTTATTTTACTTGGCATATAACAATTTCCAAAGTGAATTCCTAGTCATTATTTCATTAGAGACTGACAACTGAGACCGTCAGGGAAGGTGTTACTGTGCCCATATCACAAACAAGAAGGTTAAGCTTGATATATATATACATTATGGGATGTGCTGAAGATTACTAAGCTAAGATTGTAAATGGATGGACCAGAACTTCCATAACACTTGTCTGTATGGGAGAGATTCCATTAAAAAAGGGCTATGTATCATTTCAAACTTTTTGTCTTAAAATACTTCTATTGATAGAAGAGCAAGCTAAGATAGAAATTAAATTCCAAAAAGTGAGCTAGGCAAGGCTTAGAAACCTTTATTGGAAACACTTTTAGGTCAAAAGTTTTTTAAAGTAGAATTTTGATGAAAGTCATTAATAATATTGAATATGGTTATATATATATTTAAAATTAAAATAATTTAAAAACATAAATTGGAAGAAAAATAATCCCAAAATTCCAGATTATTCAAAGTCTGTGCATGTACCCCTAAACAAATAACAAAAACCTCTCTACGTATCTTCTTCAAAATATTGGAACATAAGTGATTACTAAGCAAATAAGATCAAAATAATTAAGACATCACAAGTCCTAATGTTGACATTTAATATTTGAAACTAAAGATGAAGATTAGGCATGATGCTTCTTTGTGGTCACATAAAGAATCTAGTTGCCAAGTCATAAAATGGAGGTAATGTAACTAAATCTGACCAAGATTTACAACCTGTGCTTCAAGACATAATGCCCTCATACAATAGCAACATGAGGCCACTTAAAACAATGAATGCAAATAGCTTAATTTTCAAAACCTGAAATGACCATCTTTTAATAGGAAAGTTTTTCTTGAACTCAATAAAAACATTAAATCTCATTCTGTATTGTGCAACTAATTAAAAACTAAAAGTCTATGGTTTTATTTTTTCCAATCAATTAGCACTAATGCAAGTCTTTCCATCAGACTGTCCAGGCCAAATTATCTAGACACACATTTACACAGGAATAGTAAAAGCAATGTTTCAACTTTATTAGTATCTTGAAAAAGGCAGGTCAATCTTTGAGTTATTCTCAACTCCAGACTCTTTCTTATATGGTTACTTTGTAGAATCTAGATCAGTGATGGCGAACCTATGACACGCGTGTCAGAGGTGACACGCCAATTCATTTTTTTTGGTTGATTTTTCTTTGTTAAATGGCATTTAAATATGTAAAATAAATATCAGAAATATAAATCTTTGTTTTACTATGGTTGCAAATATAAAAAAATTCCTATATGTGACACGGCACCAGAGTTAAGTTAGGGTTTTTCAAAATGCTGACACGCCAAGCTCAAAAGGTTCGCCATCAGTGATCTAGACCATGACTCAAGAAAGAATGTACCTGATCCAGGTAGTGCAGCAAGCAACTGTGAGATCAAGTTTTTATACTATAAAAGCACTCCTTAAAATTAAGACACTGTGAATCTATCTGAGTGACCAAGAAATACTGAAATTGTGGCCCCTTTCATTGGAACTTCAGGAAAGATAATGTATCTGGGCTATGAACAGACAAACATGCCTTGCCCTAAGACCTTTGTTCTGTAGATCAGGAAGCTGCTCAATGCTTACCTATTCTGATAGCTGTAGTAGGCTGCATCTCGAGGAATTGTACACAGTTGCTTCCCATAGCAGCACAAAGTCTGTGGGGAAAACTCATACTGCAAAAACAAAGGAGAAAATACTAAAAATATAACCTATTCATTGTCATGCAAAGTTCTAGTCAACTATGGAGGGTCAGATTCAACTAGTAAATTACTTCTGTTAGTACACTGGATAGTTTCCTAACAATTTTCACAGCTATTTAAAGATATGTTTTGATACAATGTAAAGTAATTAGTGTTTAAGAGACATATATTATAGCCCAGCTGGTTTGGTTCAGTGGATACCGCATCAGCCTGCGGATTGAAAGGTCCCAGGTTCGATTCTAGTCAAGGGCACATGCCTGGGTTGCTGGCTTGATCCCCAGTAGGGGGCGTGCAGTAGGCAGCCAATCAATGATTCTCTCTCATCATTGATGTTTCTCTCTCTCTCCCCTCTCCCTTCCTCTCTGAAACCGCCCTAACCGGTTTGGCTCAGTGGATAGAGCGTTGGCCTGTGGACTCAAGGGTCTCAGGTTCGATTCTGGTCAAGGGCATGTACCTTGGTTGTGGGCACATACCCAGTAGGGAGTGTGCAGGAGGCAGCTGATCGATATTTCTATCTATCTCTCTCCCTTCCTCTCTGTAAAAAATCAATAAAATATATTTTTAAAAAAATCAATCAATGAGTGCATTGGAATAACAAATCAATGCCTCTCTCCCCCTTTGTCTCTCTAAAATTAATAAATAATAAAAAAGAAGACATATGTTATTGATACTGAATGCACACAGGGGCAGCCAGAAATGCTTAACCCAAGGCCTTCCCCCAAAAAGCACCTCTAGCTTTGATCATCCATTATATTGCTCTGAGTAATCAATTGTTTTACTCCATCTGGGTAACTTCCCAGCACACATGTGTGGCCAAAATGTTGAGTCTACCATATCATTATACTGTTGGACTAACTGGGAAAGTTCATTGTCCAGAAACAGTTTAAACTGTACCTTGCGTCCACAACAATATCCAAGGGACTGCATAACAGGGTCAATTTCTTGTTCAAAGACCTCTGCCAGTTTACTGCAAAACTTATAGACCCGAGACGTCTTGCGATTGTAGAGCCAGGCATTGTTGAACATCAGCCAGACATCATCCACGTACTGCCAGGGTTCTTGGTACTGCCCTGTGTCTAACTTTCGCTTGATGGTGGAAAGGTCCATGGGGTTCTTCACAATGTCAAAGTAATCCTTAAAGACAAAATGGTCTTAACCTAGTAGATACCCCAAATTCCAAATGCCAGCCTTATCTTAAAATAAAATAGAAAGTACCAGAACAACTTCTGTTTCCAACATGAAGAAATGAGAACTGAAAATAAAATAACCTCTGATCTTCCTCTGATTTTACTATCTAAAATTAACATTTTCAAATGTGATCAAATTCCTTCAAAGGCAAAGTTAAAGAAAAAAAAATTTAAAAGAACTGTTTACTAAAAGATGCTTTTTAGCCCTGGCCGGTGGCTCAGTTGACTGGAGCATCATCCCATACACTAAAAGGTTAAGGGCTCGATCCCCGGGAGGCAACTGATTGATGTTTCTTTCTCCCTAAGAATCAATAAAAACATGTCCTCAGGCCCTAACCAGTTTGGCTCAGTGGATAGTGTCGGCCTGTGGACTGAAGGGTCCCAGGTTCGATTCCGGTCAAGGGCATGTACCTTGATTGTGGGCACATCCCCAGTAGGGTATGTGCAAGAGGCAGCTGAATCGATGTCTCTCTCATTGATATTTCAAACTCTCTATCCCTCTCCCTTACTCTGTAAAAAAATCAATAAAACCTATATTTAAAACAAACAAAAAAATGTGCTCAGGTAAGGATCAAAAAAAAAGTTCTGTTTGAAATTTTAAAAATAAGAATTACAATGGTAAGCAAATTTATCAGACAATATGTTTTTCTACAGATTCACTCTTGGTCCTACCAAGCAAAATGAAATTCCAAGATAAACATAAAAACTGAAAACAAAAATAGTAACACTGCTTAAAAGAATCTGTTGGGCCCTTGGCTCGGTGGATAGAGCGTCAGCCTGTGGACTGAAGGGTCCCAGGTTTGATTCCGATCAAGGGCATGTACCTTGGTTGTGGGCACATCCCCAGTAGGGGGTGTGCAGGAGGCAGCTGATCGATGTCTCTCTCATTGACGTTTCAAACTATCTCTCTCCCTTCCTCTCTGTAAAAAATCAAATTATATATATATATATAAAAGAATCTGTTGGGTCACCATGGCCTCTGCCATGGGATATCAAAGTTAGAGGCCCATGTGTTTTATAATTGACTAGAGGCCTGGTGCACAAAATTCATGCACTTGGGGGGTGGTTCCCTAAGCCTGGCCTGCACCCTCTCACAGACCAGAAGCCCTAGGGCAGGGGTGGGCAAATTTTTTGACTCGAGGGCCACAATGGGTTCTTAAATTGGACCGGAGGCCGGAACAAAAGCATGGATGGAGTGTTTGGGTGAACTAATATAAATTCAAAGTAAACATCATTACATAAAAGGGTACGGTCTTTTTTTTTTTTTAGTTTTATTCATTTCAAACAGGCCGGATCCGGCCCGCGGGCCGTAGTTTGCCCACGGCTGCTCTAGGGGATGTCTGATTGACAGCTTAGGCCCAGGGAGCAGACATCCTTAGCACTGCCGCAGAGGCAGGAGAGGCTCCTGCCACTGCCACTGTGCTTGCCAGCCATGAGCCGAGCTCAGGGCTTCTGGCTGAGCAGTGCTCCCTCTGTGGGAGTGCACTGACCACCAGGGGGCAGCTCCTGCATTGAGCGTCTGCCCCCTGGTGGTCAGTGCACATCATAGCGACCAGTTGTTCCACTGTTCAGTTGATTTGCACATTAGCCTTTTATTATATAGGATGTTCACCAATTCTTTAAGTTCATTTTTTAGACAAAGTCTTACATAAAACCCCAAATATAAAGTGAGTCGCCAGAAGCTGTGAACCTGAGCAAGTGGGTGGTGCTCCCAGTGCACAGTCCCCTCTCACACACCCTAACCTTTCCATGGACCCTGTGGCTTCACAAAACAGGTGGGAAACACATTTTAGTAAGAAGGTGCATTACTGTTTTGGCAGCAAACTTTTTTTTAATATTTTGAGAAAAATCTACAAAACAAGGTTGTTATTTTACCCAATTTTAAGAAATAAAACATGGGTAATCATGAGTTACATTGGTAAAATTATAATATATTTTTACAATATGAACTTACAGGAATTCCAAGGAGCTGGGGATCTACAGGCTGGCGAAAAGGTAAGGACTCTGGATCCTGTCGATATAGTGCTTCTAGGGTTGGCATAAGAGCCTGGCGCAATTCCTCCGGCTTAAAGACTGTAGTTGGAAAGCATAAGAAAAATAACACTATTTACAAGGCACCCAAACCCCTCCTTTATGACACTTCAAATGAAAGCCTGGCCGTTTCTGAGGTCTGAGTCATCTCCCTCCCAGTTGAAGCTTACTAGGGCTCTCATTCAGCAGAGTCCACAGACATTCTAAATTCTAAAGCTACAAATCCAGGGTTTCTGAAATAATAATAATATTGGGGTTTCCAAAAACTGTATACATGTCATGAGGCATAATACCATACTAAGTTTGCTCTTCAGTGAGAAATTTCAACATTAAAACTGTTGGAACAGCCGAAACCGGTTTGGCTCAGTGGATAGAGCGTCGGCCTGCGGACCGAAAGGTCCCGGGTTCGATTCCGGTCAAGGGCATGTACCTGGGTTGCGGGCACATCCCCAGTGGGGGATGTGCAGGAGGCAGCTGATCGATGTTTCTCTCTCATCGATGTTTCTAACTATCTATCTCTCTCCCTTCCTCTCTGTAAAAAAAAAATCAATAGCCGAAACCGGTTTGGCTCAGTGGATAGAGCGTCGGTCTGTGGACTGAGAGGTCCCGGGTTCGATTCCGCTCAGGGGCATGTACCTGGGTTGCGGGCACATCCCCAGTGGGAGATGTGCAGGAGGCAGCTGATCGATGTTTCTCTCTCATCGATGTTTCTAACTCTCTATCTCTCTCCCTTCCTCTCTGTAAAAAATCAATAAAATATATTTAAAAAAAAAAATCAATAAAATATATTTAAAAAACAAACAAACAAACAAAAAAAAACCCAAAAAACTGTTGGAACAGAAAATGAAGCTCACTCCCAATTCTGCTTCATTGATCAAATGGTGGAAGGGACCTTTTTGCCTGAAAGTAAACTCAGACCACCTGAGACAAATGGTTTTGTATAACAACCTCACAAATATACACAGTAACAGAGCTATAAAAATAAGAATTTTCCCTCCAAATTCTATACTTCCCTCCCACATTTACCAATGCCCATTTCTCCAACCTCTCAGCTACTGCATTTCCTGCTATATTTTCTGTTGTCCCAATCCAAGGACAAACAGTGGCTGCCAGATACGTTCAAGATGATACATTCACATGAAACCCAAATGAGTTCTAGTGACATGGAGAAATGTGCACAATAGCCTCTGAAGGCAAGCAGCAGGTCAGGCAGCAGTGAGTGTGTTACAACCTCACCTTGCTCACACACATCCTATGCATAGAAAACTGACCAATAAGAGGCAAATACGTCAGAGGAGTTCTGATGACTTGGGTTATAAGTGATAATATATTTTCTCTCTCTCTCTTTTTTTAATATTTTAAAAAGACTTTCTAGAACTGACATGTGGTAAACTCTAATTTAAAAATCAGATTAACATACCATAAACATATAAAGTCCTAGTTGGGAAGTGGCATACATCGAGTATACCGAGAGATGAAAATCATGGCTCTGAGAAGTTTCCCGAAGTTTATTGCCATCAGAGAAAGGGACTGCTCATGTGTCCTGACTGACCTCCTGTGGAAAAGGAACACCTGGCTGCTTTAGACCTGGGACAGCTGCTGGAGATCAGCGAGCATATGGATTATCCCAGCTCAGCGCTCTCCAGCGAACATTCCCATTGGAAACATGGCATCCTGCTCT
Source organism: Myotis nattereri (assembly GCF_964212035.1). Classification (NCBI taxonomy): domain Eukaryota; kingdom Metazoa; phylum Chordata; class Mammalia; order Chiroptera; family Vespertilionidae; genus Myotis; species Myotis nattereri. Next base: position 99,988,811 of record NC_138079.1, on the reverse strand, counting down.
CAGCGAACTCCTTTCTTCTATTCTGTTTTCTTTTAATAACTTTCTAAGAGAGTAGTTCTTAAGTTAATCAAGAGGTTTTTCCCATTCTTCTAAACTAGAGGTCAGCAAACTCTGACCCATTGGCCAAATCTGAAGGCCTGTGAGCTAAGAATAATTTTTGTTTTTAATGGTTGGGGAAGAAAAAGAAAAGTATTTCCTGATAGGTAAAAATTTACATCATCAAATTGTAGTCTCCAAATTAAAAATCTATTAGAACACAAGTGTGCTGATTTGCTGAGATGTTGTCTCATCAAACATTTGTATCCTACAAACTAGCTGCGTAGCTGCAACAGAGACCTTATGACACACAAAACCTAAAATATTTATTGCCTGGCTCTTTACAGGAAAAGTTTGCTGACCCTGCTCCAGACCTCATCTCCCTAAAGGTAGCAGAATGACATGGCTTACATAAAGCTGATTTTGGTATACAGCTGCCTTCACCACACATTTGTTTACCACTTAAGCAGAGGAAAAGTATTTTCAAATTAGTGTCTTTATTTGAAATAAGTTCTCTGCTACTAGAGTATGGTGTGCTTTTTCCATACAATCAGCAGGGTGTACCACATCAGTAATCCTCGAAGCATGGACCATGGGTACCATGAAGAGCACTGTGCTAATATGGGAGCTGCCAGCCACATATGGCTACTTAAAGCTAAATGAATTAATATTAAACAAAATTTAAAATTCAATTCTTTAGTCACATTTGTCACTTCTTAAGTACTCAAGAGCTGCATTTGGCTGGTGAACATCGTAATGGAGAGCAGAGAAAGTTCCAGCACTGTTTTAGGCCTTTCTAGGGGTCTGTGAAATCAAATTTATTTATGTAATATAAAACAACTTTCATAATAACACTAAGTTGTTATTTGCCTTTTATGTCGTGTTAACCTTCACACAGATGGGGCACTAACAGGGGGGAGTAAAATTTCTAGCATGGCAGCAACCTCACCAAACCTGACTTAGTAGTCACTATGATCTTTGCTGCCACTGTGCACACACGGGAAAATGCCAGCTGCACTTAAGAATATTCTTGCTGAAGCAGTTAAAATTATTACTTTCGTTAAACCTCAACCCTTGGCTACACATCTTTTACCCTATATGAAAAACAAACAAACGGGAAGTTGGTATAAGGCACGTCTACTGCATGCAGTGCTTGTCTTGAGAGAAAGCACGTGTACGAGTATTGAGAGCTGAAGTCACTGCTTCTTTTTTTAATGAAACACATAAAACTGGAATGATTGATAGACAAGCTACAGTTATTCAGAAGTGGGTATGTGGCAGACATTTTCTCAAAAATGAGCAAAGTGGGAGTTATTTCAAGGACAACTGATTGTATTTTTTGCCAAAGATAAAATCTGGACTCTCATAAAAAAGTAGAATTTGGAAAAATTTGTATCTACCACATGAGCTTGATATCTGCTTGAAATGTACAAAACTTTTTTGAGGAGATTCATAGTGATGTTAATGAATGTGATTTAAAAAATTATTGTACAGTGAAGTATGCTAACATTAGGAAGATATGCATAATTCAGTGAACCAAATTTCTAGATGACCAAAGGATCATGTTATAAAGAAAATCATGAAAGGGCAAAGGATCAATTCAAAGCACAAAACAGACAAATGAACTCTAATGTCAGAGTTTGAAAAATTCAGTGCTAAGGATTCATATTTCACACTACAACTAATCTTTAAGAAACTTTGACTTGTTGAGTGTTGTAGCAGTATCAAAAAAGAAAATCACAATTCTTTAAAAAGGCTGTTATTCTTCCCTTTATCAACTATCTATCTGGAATGGGACCTCATGTACTTCAACCAAACAATGTAATACAACAAAGTATAAGCAGGGGCAGACATGAGAATGCAGCTTTGTTCACTTCTGTCTTTCAGCCCCCCAAAATGGTAAAAAACAATGGCATTATACTAATTATTGTTTTTCATAAAATGTATTATTTATGGGTGTTATGTAATAGGTTTTTTTTTTAAATGAACTAAATATTTTCAAAATTCCAAACTGAGCCAACAGTGTTAATTTCTAATAGAGTAGATAGCAATAGATAATCCATACAGACAAAAACTCATTGGGGTCCTCAATTTTTAGAGTACAGAGATGTCTAAGACCAAAAATTTGAGAACTGCTGTACTCCATAATCTCCAGGGTCCCTTCTAGGAGCAAAACTGTACATCAATAGATGCTAACATTTCTCTGCCATCTTTCCCAAATGTAGCACCTGCAGGCCTGAACTTCTGAGGCCTGTCCTCACATTTCCAAGGGTCACCTGACAATTTTCTGACACCCTGCTACCTTCTTTACTTTTTAGACACCTCTCAAAGTGATTTTTAAAAATCACATAAAAAAATAAAATAAAAATCACATCCATTGTGAGGCTAGCTCACCCGACACAGCTCAGAACCCAAGTATCTTCACTAATTTGCCCCCACCCACTCCTACTGCACTAGGTCACTGGGTCCCACTCCACCCACTTGTTACTTTGGGCACTTATATGTAGCAGCAACAACCTACAGGTTCCTACATGTGTGCTGCCACGGTGATATTTTCCCCAATACCATGGCTTTCGGTCATTTTCCTGCTTGAATCCATCAGTGGTTGTTCATGCCTTGCCGAGTGAAGCCCAAGATCCTTGGCCTGCTCAAGGACTCAGATGCAATTTGAACTCCAGTCCCACAGCCAGGACATCTCAGAAGACAGCTGTGCACCCCTGAACTGCCCCCTAGAGCCAAGGCTTGTTTCTTATTATGCCACGAACCTGTGGATTCTTAGGGAGGAGTCCAGCTTGGTGTCATTACTTCAACATGGAGAATAGCAGGCAAAACAGATAAAAGGGGAGATGAAATTCTATTTCTGCTTTAGCTTTTAATCCATAATGTAGAATCACAACACAATGGCAAAGCAGCACAGTTCAGTAAGTTCAAGAAAACACAACTTACTTTTTTTCCGTGGCTGCGAAGGAGATGCTGACTGGGAAGTGGCACCATTAGCCGTGCTCTCTTCTTCCTCTTTAGCTTCTACTTTTACTTCCGGCTTCTTTTCATCCACTTCCATTGGTTCTGATTTCTGCTCTGTTGTGTCTGATTCTTCTTTAACTTGAGAAGATCCTTGTAGATCTTCCTCCATCATCTTGAAAAAATAAAATTATAAATAATGATACACAGATATCAAAAACCTTTATTCTAACTCAGAGTTACTGGAAAGCTCTTAAAAATCTATGGGTTTGTTAAAACCTTCTCCTGGTCACAGATGCATTTATCATTCCTTTCTCTTGCACAAGAAGGAATAGAGCATTTGGTGTCAGCTGAGTTGCTGTAAGATAGTACCAGTACAATTATGTACTAATTTTAAAATTTTATATGCTGCAGTACTTAAAATATTGCATATATACATATCTACCATCACCCGCTCAGTAGTTTTACATATAGATTTTTCTCGGAAAATTGAGGCAGAGTTCAAAAGCCCAGCCAGCGTGACTCAGTGGTTGAACATCAACCTGTGAACCAGGAGGTCACAGTTTGGTTCCTGGTTAGGCCACATGCCTGGGGTGCAGGCTTGATTCCCAGTGGGGACGTGCAGGAGGCAGGTGATCAGTGATTCTGTCTCATCACTGATGTTTCTCTCTCTCTCCCTCTCCCTTCCTTTCTAAAATCAATAAAAATATATTAAAAAAATAAAACAAAACACCAAATTGCTCAGAAGGCCAGGCAAGTAAAGTAATTGAATGCAACAAGGAGATGAGGTTGAGATAGCAGGAAGTTGTGGAGATCTGGCAAACTGGAGCGTCCATGTCCCCTCTAAAGGCCATGCTGGTGCTCCCATCCAGACTGCTGCCAGAGGACTTCAAGAACAATACTGACAGAGCTTATCATTTTCAAGAAAATCCAAAAATCTACTTTAATTTATAATTTCCCACTTTTAAAAATATTGTGTGAGCCAAACAACACTTTATATAGATTGGATTCAGCTCACAGTCTGCTAGTTTTCAACCTCTGCCACAGTTTAATTAGTAAACAAATAAACCCCTTGTGTATGTAACTCTGTGGACTATAAATGAATAAAGAATGGCAATGAAAAAGTTGCTGAATGATTCAAACATTTAAAATACAAACGTTTTTACCACTAAGTTTATTAGTTGTGGGCTTGTCATATATTGTCTTTATAATGCTGAGATATTCCTTCTAAATTTACTTTATTGAAGAGTTTATATCATAAAAGGATGTTAAATTTTGTCAAATGCCTTTTCTGAACTACTGAGATGATCATATGGTTTTTATCCTTTATTTTGTCACTGTGATGTATCACATTAACGAATGTTGAAGCATCCTTCCATCCCTGGGATAAATCCCACCTGATCATGGTGTATAGTCCTTTTAATGTATTGTTGAATCAGGCTGGCTAAAATTTTGTTGAGAATTTTTGCATCTATATTCAAGTATATTGGCCTGTAATTTCCTGTTTTTGTAATGTCTTTTTATCTGCTTTTGGTATCTGGGTAATGCTGGCTTCATAAAATGAGTTTGGGAGTGTTCCTTCCTCTTCAATTAAAAAAAAAAAAAGTTTAAGAAGGATAGGTTTAATTCTTCTTTGAATGTTTGGTAGATGACATCTGGTCCTGGATTTTTATCTAAGATCAGGAAGAAGACAAGGATGCCCATTACCACGTCTTCTATTCAAAATTATGTGGGAAGTCCTAGCTATAGCAATCAGACAAGACAAAGAAATAAAAGGCATCCAAATTGTAAAATAAGTAAAACTCAACTATCCTATATAATAAAAGGCTAATATGCAAATAGACCAAATGGTGGAACTGAACAAGCTATGACGTGCACTGACCACGGGGGGACGCGGGGGCATGTGGAACATGGTAGGCATTGGCCGCGGTGGGATGGTGGAGCAGGTGAGTGGGGGTGCCAGACCAAGGTGGGGGGCCAGTTGCTGTCATTGGGGCAAGCCTCTGGTGGTTACTGAAAATTATTTGCTCGCGTGCACTGTGGTCCTGCCTGGTGCGCTGGACTCGCTGCTTGCACCTGCTGCTGGCACCCAGCACCAGCCCTGATTACTCGGTGGCGTCAGCGGGTGTGAGCGGCTGCTGCCAGCCACAATCTCCCCTCAGGGCTTCTCCATCTCCCCCTGCTCCTGAGGGGCAATTGGGGCCGGCAGCCACCTCTCGCACCCATGGCTGGCATCAGCCCCATTCGCACCCATAGCTGGTGCTAGAGCCGCTGCTCACACCCACTGATGGCGCTAGAAACAATTGCTCTGTACCATCAGCGGGTGCAAGCGATGGCTGCTGGCCCTGATAGCCCCTGAGGGCTTCTCCACCTCCCCCTGCTCTTGAGAGGCGATTGGGGCAACAGCCACCACTTGCACCGCTGATGGCGCTAGCCCTCACACCTGCTGCTGGTGCCGGCCCCAATTGCTCTGTGCCGTCAGAGGGTGCGAGTCAGTACGTGGGAGAGGTGGTAGTGGGAGTGGGGCTGCCAGCAGGTAGGGGACCAGGGGCTGCTGAGGGAGGAGCTGGGCGGGGGCTCGGAGGATGGACTGAGACCCACCCCTGTGCCCACTGCAGCCTCGCGGCCCACAGTTCCTTTCAAGGTGAACAAATTCGTGCACTGGGCCCAGTTAGAACTAATAAATGACTTCAGTAAAGTTGTAGGACACAGAATATGCAGAAATCTCTTCAGAATTCTATATACTAAAATGATGATCAGAAGAAGATATTAAGAAAATTCTCATTTACAACAGCATTAAAATTATAAAACACCACCCTGGCCAGATAGCTTTGTTGGTTAGAGCAGTGGTTGGCCAACTTATTAGTCAACAGAGCCAAATATCAACAGTACAACGATTGGAATTTCTTTTGAGAGTCAAACTTTTTAAACTTAACTATATAGGTAGGTATATTGTTATTAACTTAATTAGGGTACTCCTAAGGCTTAGGAAGAGCCACACTCACGGGGCCAAAGAGCCACATGTGGCTTGCGAGCCGCAGTTTGCCGACCACGGGGTTAGAGCATTGTCCTATTACACCAAGGTTGTGGATTCAATCCCTGGTCAGGGCACATACAAGAAGCAAGCAATGAATGCAGAGATAAGCAGAACAACAACAAAATCCATGTCTCTGTTTCTGTCTCCTTCTCACTCTCTAAAAATCTATAAATTAAAATAAAAGTATTAAATATCTAGGAATAATTTTTAAAAAATATTTATTGTTGAAAGTATTACATATGTCTCCTTTTAACCACCAATATCTAGGATTAAATTTACCCATAGAGGTGAAAGACCTGTACTCTGAAAACTGTAAGACACCAAAGAAAGTAACTGAACAATACAAATAAATGGAAGGATATACCTTGCTCATAGACTGAAAGAATTAATATTGTTAAAATGTCCTTGCTACCTAAAGTAATATACAGATCCTATGCAATCCCTATCAAAATACCAATGGCATTCTTCTCAGCATTAGAACTAATCCTAAAGTTTATATGGAACTACAAAGGACTCTTAATAGACAAAGAAATCCTGAGAAAGAACAAAGTAGGAGGTATTACGCTCCCTAATATCAAACTATACTACAAAGCTACAATAATCAAAACAGTATGATACTGGCATAAAAAAAAAGATACAGATTCATGGAATAGAATAGAGAATACAGAAAAAATTCCTTGCTTATAAGGTCAATTAATCTATGACAAAGGGGGCAAGGATATACAATTAGGTAAAGACAGTTTCTTCAATAAATGGTGCTGACAAAACTATACAGATAAATGGAAAATATGAAATTGGACCACTTTCTTATATCATATATAAAAATAAACTCAAAATGGATTAAAGACTTAAATGTTATACCTGAAACCATAAAAGTCCTAGAAGAAAACATAGGCAGTACATTCTTCGCCATAGATCTTAGCAATATCTTTTTGGATATATCTTCTCGAGCAAAGGGATACAAAAGAAAAAATAAGAAAAAACTAGTAATCCAGTTTAAAAATGGGAAGAGAACCTCAGTAGCCATTTCTCTAAAGAGGACAGACAGATGGCCAATAGACATGAAAAGATGCTCAACATCACTAATTGCCAGGAAAATGCACACTAAAACCACAATGAGATATCACTTAACACCTGTCAGATGGCTTCCATCAATAAATCAACAAATAACAAGTATTGGTGAGGATGTGGAGAAAAGGGAACCATTGTACACTGTTGGTAGGATTATAAATTAGTGTAGTCACTATGAGAAAGTGTGGAGCTTCCTCAAAAAAAAAAATTAAAAATTAAAAATAGAGCTACCATACGATCCAGCAATTCCACTTCTGGGTATTTATTTGAAGAAATTATAAACACTAACTTGAAAAAGTATATGCCCCTGTATGTTCCCTGCAGAATTATTTACAAGAACTAAGATATGGAAGTAAACCAGATGTCCATCAACAGATAAATAGATAAAGATGTGATACATATAATATGTGTTTTATACACACACACACACACACACACACAAAATGATATCTTGCCATTTCTGACAACATGGACAGACCTATAGGTTATTTGCTAAGTGAAATAAGCTGGACAAGGATAAATACAGTATCTCACTTATACATGAATCTAAAAAATGAAATAAATAAAAAAATAAAACAAAACACAAACAGACCCACAGATATAGAGAATAAGCTGACAGTTGCCAAAAGGGAGGGAGTAGGAGGATGAAGAGGGGAAGAATACACAGTATCTTTATTTATTTACTTAAAATATTTTTATTGATTTCAGAAAGGAAGGGAGAGGGAGAGATAGAAACATCAATGATGAGAGAGAATCATTGATCTGCTGCCTCCTGCATGCCCCCAACTGGGGATCGAGCCCGCAACCCCGGCAATATGCCCTTGATCAGAATCAAACCTGGGACCCTTCAGTCCACAGATCAATGCTCTATCCACCGAGCTAAACCGGCTAGGGCTCTTTAAAAGGAAATCTATAAAAGATTATTTTTACAATTTCTGTTTGAAAAACTCTAGTTTCCAAAAAAGTGTTTTCCCAAGCTTTGCATTTTTTTTGTTAGTTCATGTATTTATTTTTTCTTTATTAAGGTATTACTAGTATATATGTGTCCTTATCCCTCCATTGTCCCCTCATCCCCATGCTTTGTATTAAAAAAAAAAAAAAGTAAAATATAAGCTAGTGCTCTTCATTTCTGGCAAAAAACCCAACAAAAAACAAGACAAAAAAACCCATACCTATATCTAAAAATAAATAACCAATCTGTTTTTGATTATGGGTTTGAGTAGCAAATAGATTAAAGAGGTTATTAAAATAAAAAGCAAGGCCCTGGCCAGTTGCTCAGTGGTTAGAGCACTGGCCCATGGACTGAAGGGTCACAGATGCGGTTCTGGTCAAGGGCACATTAGGCTTGATCACGGCCCTGGTTGCAGCATGCTGGAGGCAACCAATCAACATGTCTCTCTCACGCAGACGTTTCTCTTTGTTTCTCCCCCTCCCTTCCACCTCTCTAAAAAATAAAATAAAATAAAAAATAAAAACCTCAATGGAAAAAATACCCTCAAATGAGGGTTAACAAAACAAACAAACAAACAAACAGCAGGTCCGCCCATGACGGACCCCTGGCACCTACCGCAGACGCAGGCTCCCCCTTGGAGTCCCTGGCATCTGGCTCGGCGTCCTCGGTCTTGACCTCAGTCTTCACTTCCAGCGCTGGTATTTCTGGTCCTGGCTGCTGGGAGTTGGTGTCAGCACTGGCCACTGAAGATGGAGTGGGTACCCTGTTCTCAATGCTGGCTGCTGCCTGGGAGAGCTGCAGAAAAACCAAAACCATTTGTCTCTGTTAACAAAACAATATATAGGATCTTAAAGCTCTGCTGCTGGTCACCCAATATACAGTTTTGTGTTAACATTTCTCAATACTAACCTAATAAGCATCCCTATTTGAGAGAACTGAAGAACAAAAGTTCAAATAGTTCTAGAGGAAGACAACATCAGGCAGAAACACAACTGATTTCTTGCTAAATAAATAGAGATGGAAGAACAGAGCTTTCTACATGCTGATATGAAATTAATTTTCTGCAAGCTTTCTACCTAAGCCATAGAAAGAACCCCCTATTTTGAAATTAATTCCTTTTACTAAGATCATTTATGTTTATGGTTAAAAACTGAATTATAAATATACTAGTGACCTGGTGCACAGATTCATGTACATTGAAAGGAAATTAATTAGAAGGTGACTGGAGGGATGGAACTGGGCGAGACAGGCTGCACCCTGGAGCTAACCTCCTGCAGTCCCTCTGGCAGGTGGGGTCCCTAGGCCTGGCCTGCCAGGATTCGGCTAAAACAGCTCTCTGACATCCCCCGAGGGGTCCTGGAATGTGAGAGGGCACTCTACAAAATTGCTGTTGTACAGGGTGTGGAATCCAAACGCAAGTGTGCAGTAAACCAGATTCGGGGCCAACAGTACCCCAGCAACAACATAACCCATGGCTGAAGGTGGAATCGTGCAGCCCCGCAAGGAATTGGGCTCCCTCTTCTCTGGTTTCGGTGGGTGTCACCCAAGAACAGCTGCTGCCAAGTCACTGCAGCTTGGCAGCTCCTGTGTTGAGCATCTGCCCCCTGGTGTGGTCAGTGCATCCTAGAGACTGGTCTCGCGGTAGGAGGGCCACTTAGCATATTAGCCTTTTATATATATAGAAGATAAGTATATATGTAGGAGGGGGAATAAAGTACCTATATGAAACAAGAATATATAATTAGCTTGTTAATTGCAGGAACAGTGTTGGGATTAGTGGCAGAGAAATAAGCAAACATTAAGAGAAGGAACCACTAAAAGAATTATAAATTTTCAAAGCCTTATCCAAGGCAGTTTAAAGTAAACAAACAAAAGATAATGTAAAATTAGAAAGGCTTTGGAGAAATACAAATAGTAATGTTATCTTGGGATTGTTGTTGAGATTAATTTTAACATTTAATAAATACCTTCAGTCCCCAAGAATAAAGTTAATGTATTTCAGGGGGAGAGGGGTTTCTAAGTTAGACTGGTAAGAAAATGGATACTAAGATTGATTTTAGTGATAACTGGGGGAGGGAGGTGGAGGCAACAAGAGGGCAGCCTTAGGTCCCTGGGTCAGTGGGGCAACCCAGCCTAGGAGACGCACCCAGACTGGCCACCTCCAGCAGGTCCATGGAGGACTGGGCAGATCTGAGCCACAGGAAGTACTAACCTGGATCTGCCAAGTTGTCATAAAAAAGAAAAGGCTTCCAGTCTGAAAACAAGGCTGATAGGCAAGATCAAAGCACATACAATCAAGTACATGACCATACTTAAATGTTAGGAGAAAAACTACCAAAACTCAGAAGACATAAATCTAGGACAGATAATGGGAAACATACTGCTCTTATAAACAGAGGTAGTTTAAAAATTCGACAGAGGACTCATATATTATTTCTTTAGAATTGCTGATTTTTGCAAACTCATTTAAGTAGGAATGATAATAAATCATGTCCTGCCAAACACAGCCTTTCAGTTACTTTTTGGGGTGGCACCAAGATTCTACAGCAACTTCATGGCAGAATTTTTTAAAAAAAATTATTTACTGATTTGGGGGGGGTGGGGGGGGGGGGAGAAAGAGGGAGGAGGGGAGAAAGGGAGAGAAGGAGAGATAGAGGGAGGAGTAAAAGAGAGAACATCGATTTTCTGTTCCACTTACTTATGGATTCATTGGTTGTTGTTTTTGTATATGCCCTTACTGGAAATCGAACCCACAACCTTGGCGTATAGGGACAATGCTTTAACCAACTGAGCTACCCTACATGGCCAGGGTCATCATGACAGATTTATGGGAAAGTTCTCATTAAGAGTCTCAGAACAAAGGCAACAGAGAGGCTCACCGGTGTGCCAGGAGGCTGGGTGTGCACAGGCGTTGGCTGTTGCTGTGATGACTGCGGGGTGGCCACAGATGGGGGCTGAACTGGGGTCTGAGGCTGCGGGGTCACCTGGGCTGCTGCCTGGACTGTAGGAGTGCTCTGTGCTTGACTAGCACTGGGCACTGAGCCAGGAGTTGGGGTAGGAGTCTGCCCGGAAGACGACACAGGAGTTGATGGCTGAGTGGGAGCTGCTGGCTGGGGAGGAGTCATCACAGGTGCTGTTGGATGCTGTAGAGATGGCATGCCAGCAGCTGTGGAAGCAGGAGGTGGTGTCTGGTGCAAAGGTGATTGTGTCACTGGTGGACAAGGCAGCTGGGACCCAAGCATGTTCAGAGGGTTAGGAAGAGCAGCACCAGGCACCTGTCCCTAACAGAGGAAACAGAGTATGTTAACATTATGTTCCCTATTTGGAAATGTGGCAACAAATTTGAAGAATTTAAATGTGTGAAAATCTAATCATGGTTTCTTGAAGAGGTCTACTGGGCACTGAGTTTCAGGAGCATGTTCCATTTGCAAGAATCTATCCAGCTGTACACTTATAATGTGTACTTTCTAATAAAGTTAATGCTATGTTTCTTCTATTTTGATTTATATAACTGTCAAAATTTCCCATTTAAACATGTTCACTCAGCTTACTAGCTTCATGCTCCATAATATCCACCCACAGCTAAGACCACCAGAAAAGGTATTTATCTTAAAAAAAAAAAAAAAAAGTTGTTGAAATACTGAAATGTTTCAGTGTAGTGATCTCAGCTGAGGACATGCTTCAGAGTATCTGTAGACCTTTGAAAAAGTGATTCCAAATCACTGGTCTAGAACAAGGGCTACAATCTACTGCCTGTGGCCAAACCCAGCTAGCTGCCTATTTCTGTAGTAAAGTTTTATTGAAACATAGCACGCCCATTCATTTGTGCAGGAATGAACATGGCTGTGATTTCCCCCCACAATGGTGGAGGTTAATAGTTAAGACAAAGAGTCTATGTATGGCCCACAAAGTAAAAAATATTTACACGACATATCTGCTGACCCCGGTTCTAGAGCAATGACACGTTCTGGAAATTAAGAATTAATGAATAGGCATTTAGAGAGTAAATTCAGAATAGTCAATTACTTTTATGCAATATTATTTCATGTTAAAAAATTAAAACACGATTTTCATATTTTAGAGGAAGGTTTGGCCTATTTTATTTATTTATTATTATTTTTTAATATATCTTATTGATTTTTTTACAGAGAGGAAGGGAGAGGGATAGAGAGTTTGAAACATCGATGAGAGATAAACATCGATCAGCTGCCTCCTGCACACCTCCCACTGGGGACGTGCCCGCAACCAAGGTACACACCCTTGACCGGAATCGAACCTGGGACCCTTCAGTTTTCAGGCCGACGCTCTATCCACTGAGCCAAACAGGCCAGGGTAGGTTTGGCCTATTTTAAATACATGTACATATACATACAGCAACACTACTATACTATAACAACAAAAGGGTTTTTAAAAGGCAGTAAAATGGAGAGAAACACATCGATTGGTTGCCTCCTGTACATGCCCTCGTGAGGGCCCAGGACAGGGAGGAGCCTGCAATCAAGGCCTGCTTCTGAATAAAACAAAAAATACAGAATAAATGCCTGGGTGCAGTGGCTCAGCGGTCGAGCATAGACCTATGAACCAGAAGGTCACTGTTTGATTCCTGGTCAGAGCACATGCCCAGGTTGCAGGCTCGATCCCCAGGTGGGGCATGCAGGAGGCAGCCAATCAGTGATTCTCTCTCATCACTGATGTTTCTAGCTCTCTCTCCCTCTCCCCTTCCTCTCTGAAATTAATAAAATATATATATATATATATATTTTAAAAGGCAGTAAAATGAATGGAAAATAGTTCTCTTCAGCTTTAGACTGAATAAGTAAAAACACACTGAATAAAAGGATAACTACTCAACTGATCCAGTTAGCCTGACTTCACTTGGACAGTTCAGGGACAGGTAACAAAATACACAAACCAAAAGTCATTAGCAGTGAACTCATGGGACCCTTCCTTACTCGCTCTTTAAAATTCAGTGTCTCTCAGATTTGCATATGAAACTTAGAATTTAAAAGACACAAGTAAAAACCAAGAAAAAGACAACAACAAAAATCAAAACGCAAAAGCACACAAACCAAAAAACCACAACCCACTCTCGTTTTACATGAAGTTCTTCACCCCAAGATGTTAAGAGTCATTCCAAACAAGGTAAAAATGACAGGATAAAATAAGGACAATATCAAGAGATGCTAAAAGGTAAAAATCAAATGTGTAGTCTAGAATCCTAATTTCCACGAAAAAAGACATAAGTCAGGTCAGTAGGAAGCTGGGGCTGTATCAATGTGGGTGGCCCAAAGGCAAACGGTACCTGTGATACGCCTGTCTGGGCCGCTGGCTGCCCCATGCCTACATTGTTCACACTCATTGCCCCACTGGATGCAGGGAACTGGTTCTGAGGCAGGAACTGGTTCTGTGTGGGCGCCTGGGCCATCATGTTGTTGGCATGTGCGCTCATCATGTTTGGAGGCTGAGGCATTCGGGAAGGAGAAATGGCCATCTAAAAGACAACAAGCATCATTGAGAATTCAGAGGACAAAAGCCAAAGTATTCAAGATAAAGTAGAAGAGACAGAAATCTTCAAATCCTCCCTCCCTCTTGGGAAAAGAAACACCATTAAGACCTTACAGCTCCAAGGCACTTTGCCAGCTTTCTCATGCAGTCTCTAATGAGTGGGCTTCAGATTGTCCTCTAGATAGAAATCAATAGCATGCTATAATTTGAAGTTCGAGATATGTTTTTCTGAGTTCTATGAAGCATTTAGAAAGCAGCCGCAGGAGAGTCAGCTCTAGGAGTCAACAGACACTGACAAGTCCCTCTTGGCCACAAAACTGAGGCTGTCTATTCCATCTACAGAACTCCATCTTCTCAAAGAGTCATAATTCCCTATGAAATTGGCATTCAAGTAAAATAATGGTCAAATAATTTTCACTACAGTAATGAAGACAAGAAAGAGAGAGAAAGAGAGAGAGAGAGAGCGCGAGAGATGAAAGAAATAAAGCATAACCCAAATCCAAAGGAACAGGTACCATAGGATTCTAGACAATCTACAATTTTACTGCTTAGAGAATTTTCCTTATTTGGGCAAGGCCTTCTCAGCACAGTTAAGGCAAGCAGGACTTACCCCTGGAACGGAGCCCATGCTGTTCATTGGGACAGAGTGGTTCATGGGGGATGCTGCACGCGGTCCCATGGGAGCTTGCGGCAACTGTACATTCCCCAAGGACATCGGGTTAAATGAATTCATCCCTGTAAATGTACCCACAATAGTTCATTAGGAAAAGCATCCACAGGGAAACAGAATTACAACTTGCCCAATAAACTCTAAGCAAAATAACATGGAACACATACACAACACATACAACTGAAAGGAAATCACCCAGCTAATCAGATGATTAAGTAACAGAATTTTCATATCCAGGAAAAATGGCATCAATGCTGGTGAGGGTGGTATGGTGGGGATCGGAGGGGCAGGACAAAATGAGGAGATGAGGGTAGAAAGTCAGGTAAACCACAAAAAAATAAGGCTGAGGAAGCACTGATCAGTATGGCAGAACCCCGATCAAAAAGCATCAAAGTGACTAAGGAAACAAGGCTACATCGGGAAGATGTTCCCACCAACTATGGAAGAGGTGTTAACTAAGGCCAGGGCACCAATCTGAGCCAACCTCTCACTAACACCTGCTGGAGCATGTGGCTTCCGTTTTCTCTCCTGCAGGAAACCCATTCTCATCCCCCCACCACCTCCACTCCCACCCCGGCCTCCTAGCTCTTCAGCTGGGTTTATATTTATTGTTAGAATCTGGGATAAGACTCAAAATATGGTTTTAATTTTGCAAACAAGTGTTTAGAAAGCATCCAAAGGTGGCAAGCTCTCAGCCTTCTCTCTACAGATGAGAAAAATCCCATTTTCGCAGTTCCTTTGCTGTCCTGGGGCTGCTCATTGTTCGCAGAAATGTTACACCATGGAAGACACTTCACTAGCTGCTAAGTGTCTTCAGACCACAGCCTCTCCTTCTTTGTAATTTCCTACAATCCTCTGTAAACTCTTTCCTTTATATTATCAGTTTATCTACCATGTCTTTTTCAATATGCAAAAAGATTACTGCAAACTTAAAAAATGACCTTTTCTCCCCTTCCAAACTACTTTACTAACAGCAGAGCCAAGCCCTGCTTTAGAATCTTTGGGTAATGTCACCACCTTATTTCACAACCTGTGAAAACACCTTACTGTTCAAGTCTCAATTAGTAAAAGGTTTGAAATGTCCCTCATCCCCAAACTCCCAAACTAAAACGATGGCTTCAACCAAGCAAACACTAGTGAATTTCAACCTGACAAAGAACCTTTAAAAGTTGTTGAGACCAGCTGCCAGCACCTCAGCCTGATGCAGACTCTCTGAGTGTAAATCCTGCTGGCTAGGCTTGACCACCTGCACTCACAGGGCCCAGAGCAGCCACTGCACTTTCTCCACCTCACCTCCCGTGCTGCTCGCTTGCTGCCCCAGGACTGGCCTGATGTTCTCCTTTCACACATTCAGAAACGTTTCCTTACCCCACCCACAATGTTTTGTGAGACTCTTCCTAAAAGTAATGACCTCTCTTGAATCCAAATACAACTGATATTCATACTGCCTGTGGAAATGAATTCTGCTCATCAACAATAAGGAATGTAAGGAAAAAGAAGCGCTATAAAGAAATAAAGAGGAAAAAAGAAACAATGCACTTTGTGGCTGTTGAATGGTAAACAGAAATACGATTCACAGCAATAGTTAAATACCTTGAGAAACCTGCATGCGATTCACTGGCAGGGGCATGGGCCCATCTATAATGGCAGGGAAAAAAAAAGTTATTTAAAATAATCCTTGATTGAGGAATAAGGAATGTATCTTGAGTATTTCAAACTTAAAGAAAAAACCAGTCAACAGGTCCCAAAGCACTGGACATTCGATGCTTGCAAACCCTTTAAAGGATCTCTCCACAAGAGACTCAATGTCTAAACATAGGCCAATGTACAAGGTCATGACCACTATCAGTCTCCAAAATGTGGGCTTCCTGAGAACATAATTCTATATACTTAGAAACACACCCCAAATACAGAAGGAAAAACAAGCAAACAGATGAAGGGCTGATAGAAGGAAATGAAGTCCTTACTTGGAGGTCTCACAGGTTGTGACTGTGGTATCCCAGGGGGCTGCGCCCCGGGGGCTGGTAAGGCTGGCTGGTTACCCAAGATGCCTTGTTTGTGTAAACGCGACCTCCGTTTTTCTTCTAGTTCTTTTTGTATCTTATAGATTTTCTCTGCTAATAAGTGATAGTATTCATCCTGAAGAGCAATAACATTAGGTAGTCAAAACTATAAAAAATGATCTGGTTTGTATGTTCTGAAAAATTAATGAACTTTATTAAGTACACTAACAAAGTAAGTGTTCAACACTTCTAACTAATAAACCAAAGGCCAAAATTCTTGTTGAACTAGTTACATTACAAGATTTAATAGACAGTAGGTACTAAATGCATGTTACATTTCTTTCCACAGTTGAACTTCTTGGATATTCACTGGTGCTGGCAGTAACATAGTATAAGCATAACAAACAACGCCCACATGGACATGGACATGGCATCCATGGATAAAATGCAATTTTGTATACCACATTTACCTGTAGTGGTGGATACTATAGTAAACAAAGAGAGTTGTGCAGGGACCTAATTTTTTTTTTTCTTTTTCTTTTTTCAGAGAGGAAGGGAGAGAGGGAGAAGAAACACCAATGATGAGAGAATCACTGATCAGCCTGCCTCCTACAGGCCCCACACTGGGGATCGAGCCTGCAACCCAGGTATGTGCCTGAACAGGGACCTTCTGGTTCATAGGTCGATGCTCAATCACGGAGCCACACCAGGCAGATGGGACCTAATTTCTTACCTGCTAAGTCTCTCTGGCCAGGCTCCTCAAGGTGATAGGCTTACCCAACTAACACATCCCCACTTCCAGACAAGCCAGCCAGCCAGATGCAGCTATATCTCCCACAGGTATGTGCAGGCTGGAATAAGTAAGGCAACCTACCCGGCTGTTGGCAGACTCATACATGTCCCCTTCTACTTTCTTAGCGTAGGCCACTAGGTTCTCCATGCGGCGATCCTTCAGGGCTGCAGGGTCAGGTGTTGGGAAGATGGCTTGGACGCTAGGAGGACAACATATTCTATCAACCCACTTTCAATACATCAGTATCTTGCCACTTTATATGTGACATGGAAAGAGAAGCTTATCTACCTATAGGGGTGATACACTGTTGAGAGAAATCCCAAATCTCTCTTGCCTAGAATATGAGTACACAAATGAAGTCATTCTCTAGAGACAATACTAACCTGTTGATTTATCTACAAGTCCAAAACAATATTTTGCTATTAGCAATAAATGCTAGGTCATCTCAAGAATAATACAATTTTTTAAAAAGTATTTTTTATTGATTTTAGAGAGGAAGGGAGAGGAAGAGAGAGAAAAATCAATGATGATAGAGAATCATTGATTGGCTGCCCCCTACATACCCCACACTGGAGACCAAGCCCACACCCAGGCATATACCCTGACCGAGAATCAACCTCCTGGTTCATGGGTTGATGCTCAACCACTTAGCTACACCAGCTGGGCAAGAATAATATGATTTTGAATTCCTACTTTTAAACTATTTATTACAATTTTTTTTTTTATTAAAATAATGAAGAAACCTCCAAGAGAATCATTGGTTAACTTCACCTTCAATTTAATTTAACTAGCTTGCGAAAGTTAACTATTAACTCTGCACGTTCACTGACTATATATATATGATGGTACTGTCATGCAATCTGTATTCACTAGGCCCAAATTCCCCCAATTCTCAGGGGTCTCCAGAAACATAATCTTGAGCCATAAATGAGCTTCTGAGCTAATCCCAGCCCCCTCATGTATCCCAGAGCTCAGATACATGTCTAGCTGCACTGGGAGTGTTGGCCTCTGTGACATGGCTTACGGTTCATGCTCCTCTACAGGGTAGAGCTATGAATGCTCTGATGCCCCTCACTGGGGATGCGGGGTCTGGGATTCTCTGGCCTGCCAGCAGTGTCTGTGATTCCCTACAGAGGACGTGAGTCCCTTTAGCTGCTAGGGTACTATCACCTGGAACCACTTAGGAATTAAATCAGATCCTGATAATAAAGTGCAAAACTGTCACAATGCTATCAGTCACAAAATGTTTCTGTCACATGTGAATAATGGGTGAGGTGGGAACATACAGTTTATGCACTAGATGGCTCCGCAGGTCCTGGGTGACATGTTCATGCCAGCCTTTCCGAACGCCAGTGCTAGAAGTAGGTGCTGCTGTTGGTATAGTGCTGAGGGTTCCAATGTTTCCAGAATTTGAGCCATCATTCATCAGTGGGCTATGGGAAGAACAAGAACTTCAGCCATCTATTAAAGTGACTCAAATGTGCTTCATTTAAGTAAGGCCTTCAACCATATGAGACTTAAAAAGTTTAAGTTAGGAGAGCCAAGTGGTGAATGTACAACAAAATAGAAACCATGTTTTACCTATTATCTGCTCTACATTTATAATTAAAAGAAAAATAGCATGCCTCCACCCAAACTATTTTCTCTGCCTCACATTTAGAAAGAATTATGGCGTTTTGTGTGATTCCCAGCCCACTTTCATGTGTGACTATCACACAGGAGCCAATTGAAACATAGGTCTTACTTTGTGGCCCCAAGGGAAGTTGGAAGAGCTGATTCTGAAATCAAGTTTGGTGGCTGCTGATCTGTTGTTATTCCTCCTGCTGGAATGTTCATTGGGTTATTTCCTTTAAAAACAGAAAAGAAATCAAATCCTAAATTATAATATACACTTAAGAGTTCAAGTCACCATATGAATAAGCAATTCTTAATGAGTATAATAACAAACACTATGGCAGGAACTCTGCAAGTTATATTTTCAATAATGGTGATTGACTTGAAATACAAGTTCAGTTGCAGACTCCTTCCCACTGTATCATATAATTAAAATAAGACAGTTTTATGGAGGCTGGATGGTATCATAAGTAACTATAAGGTGGTGGAAAAAACCAGAAATGATCCATTTTAGTTTTAGATTTTGATCCTGGCTTTATTAATATCATGCTCTAAACAATTAAACTGACTTGTCACATATATGTCATCTATTTCTTTTGTATATCAGAAACTAAAACCATAGATACTAAGTGTAGGTGAAAAGCATAAAAGGTCAATTTGTCTACAGTATTCATCTTCTAGGATAAAAGAAGTTAACAGTCTTATCCCAAATTAAACCATCAATAGGAATAGAATTAGAATTCAGGTCTTAGGACTCCAAACTAGTTTCCTGGTTAGAAGTTAGATATGCATTAGGGAAGTTGCTTTCCAAAAAGCAACAAATGAGATGTTTTCAAAGAGCCATTTTTAAAATAAAATACCAAAAAAAAAAAAAAAGAAAAAAGAAACAAAACTAGTACAATGACCTTGATTTAACTTGACTGACATAACTGCTTGGCTTAAGCCTCATTTTAAAAGGACTATGTCGATTTAGCCCTGGCTGGTTTGGCTCAGTGGATAGAGAGTCGGCCTGTGAACTGAAGGCTCCCAGGTTCGATTCCAGTCAAGGGCACATGCCCAGGTTGCGGGCTCGACCCACAGTAAGGGGTGTGCAGGAGGCAGCCAGTCAATGATTCTCTTTCATCTTTGATGTTTTTTTCTCTCTCTCTCCCTTCCTCTCTGAAATCAATAAAAATATATTTAAAAATATATATGTATTTTTAAAAAGGACTATGTCGACTTGAAAAATATTAAGTAAACAATATGCAGAGGTGGCAAAAATTTTGGAGCTGTGTAACAAAAGACCAAACACTGGCAAATAATGGGATAAGATTACACTAGGCAATACTAATACACTGGTACACGGAGAAGGCTGAGACAGGAGAGATTTTCTGAGACTCCTGTTAACCAGTCCATGTCCTGGCTGGTCACTTCCAGTAGTGGGATAACCCATAACCTAGACGTGCTGGAAATGGCAGACCATCTATAAGTTATCCATTAAATAAATGATCTACTGAGAATCAATGCCAGTAGTACAACCATAATTCTAACTTGAGACTTTGCATTCTGAGCCATATCAAGTCCCCTTTATTAAAATTGTCCAGACAGAAGTGGCACAAGCAACAAAAATGTTGGGCAAATGCTACTGTTTTAACAAGCCTGTAACATATTCCATGAATTGGAAATATTTGCCTTTTCCTGGAAGTTTTTTTTTTTCCTTTCAATTTACAAGATACCATCACCATAATATATACATTTATTAATTTGAAATTAAACTGAAAATAGCCTCTGGTTCCAAGAAGACTTGTCATTTCCATGCTGTATTAGGACAAAGAAGTTTTCAAGAGTTCCTTCACTTACCCAAGGGGTTGAGAGTCCTCATCTGCTGGTGAGTTTGAGGCTGTGCTGGTTGCTGGCCAGAAACCTGCAGCTGCGTCTGGGGCTGGTTCAGGTAGGGAAGTCCAAGAGCAGCATATGCTCGCTGCATGGAGCTGGGGTCTATAGGATTTGGGTTACTTAAAGAAGTAGCATTCTGCTGGCCTGTACCAACAGAACCAATTGTGTTCTGAATTCCACTAGCTGGAGATCCCAGGATGGCTAGAACAACAAACAAACAAACAAAAAAGGTGAGCAATAGGTAGAAGCCCATAAATTATTTTTGAATTACTGAGAAACAAGTAAAAATGTATCAGACTATCTATATGTCATGAAGTATTAGAACAAGGCTACCAAGGAAGGAGGTGTGCAGAGAGAAGGATCCTATTCTATTCATCTATTCTGTATGCCAGTAGCTGAGGAGCAAAAAGCTAAAGAAAATCCAAGCTTCTCTTTTAGAAAGTAACAGACCATAATATCAGATCACTTAATAAAAATTAATATGTATCAAAGTCTCAGAATAAGTCAGTTCTAGGGAAGTGGCAAACATGATAACAGAAAATGTTTTGATTCTTTGCGGGGGGGGGGGGGGGTGTCTCCAGCCATCACTGAGATGAACTAAGAGGCATCCCCCTCCTGCTGCTACTCTCCCTGGGTCCTTCACTACCCACCTGTACAAGTCAGAAGGATTAACAAGGAGCAGAGGTGATGCTCAGTCAATCACTTATTAATAAATCTATGATGTGATCTTCTAAATAACAGTATCATAATGCCTCGAAACTTACGTGTACAATGACTGCATTAGCATGACACCTTTCTTTCCTATGAGTTTCCTATGCAAAAGGGCACCATGCTGAGCTCTCTGACTATATAAAGCTAATCAAGAAAGAATATACTTGACTGACTGATCTAGTTGAAATTAATAGAAAAAAGCTTGGATTTTCTTTTAGCCAGGTGTTATCTCAGCTTCACTGATATTCAGGACCTGGGCTCTGCCTCCTGCAACCACCATTAGCTTCTTTAAAGGAAAATCCATGACAACATAAAGAACCTCATTCCCAATAGCTTCAAAGTTACTGACAGATGAACCCAAACTTGCAAATCCTTGATCATTTCAAATATAATTCATTAGTCCGTCCGTCCATCCATCCATTCATCCATCCATTCAAATATTCTTATTTGGTGAGCAGTTACCATATAATAAGTTTTATGACATACTATTTATTCTTAAGAGTTCCCTTCTGTCCAACTTCCCCGAACTTTAGAGTCATATTATAATTAGCTGATAAAATTGATACTATAACATATGCTCTTTAATATATAAGATACTATACTAAGGGCTTTTTTCAAAATCAGACCATTACGTGTTTATATTCTCACATTTAACCATCAGTGCAAGTATAACATAAACAACTCAAATACTTACCAGAGTAACTTAATTAAATGTGTGAAAAAACTTGGTAACTACACATTCCATACTGTTAACTTTTCTAAATAAGGATATTCAGATCTCCAACTCATTAATGTTCATTATTTACAATTATACACACCAAGCATCTCATTACAATAAATGAAAAGATTCCCAAGATGCACTTTATGACAAGTGTGTATCTAAAATAAATCATATAGAATATCTTTATTTTTTTCTAATAGTATGTCCCAAAACTTTAATCGTGCTCATTGTACTCCTGAAACCAACATGCTAAATTTTCTAAAAGCACTATGATGTAAAAAGGAAAATAATAATGGTAGGATGATTTATTTTTCTATCACCTTGTGGTATAAGAAAGAAGAGACCCAGACTACATTTGTTACACATAATGATCAATTGTAAAAAGGAATTTTAAAAAACAATGTATGCAGCCTTTCATTTCTATGTGAAGATGCAATATAATAGTTATGCTTTAGTGACAAGTTCTATTATATGCCACTTTCATCCACACTTCCCCAAATACCAACCTTTTATTTTTTATTTTTTGGTTAATCCTCACCTGAGGATATTTTTCCCATTTATTTTAGAGAGAGTGGAAAGGAGGCAGAGAAAGGGGGGGAAAAGGGGAGAGGGAACACTGATGAGAGATACACATAGATTGTTTGCCTCCCACACGCGCCTGACTGGGGCTGGAGATTGAAACTGCAACCCTTGACAGGGAATTGAACCCGAGACCCTTCTGTGCTCAGGCCAACACTCTAACCACTTAGCACACAAGCCAGGACCCAAAATGCCATCCTTTTCTTTTTTTAAAATAATTCTTTATTGTTTGTTGAAAGTATTACATATGTCCCCATTTTCCACCTCTAGCCCGCCCTCACCCAAGGCCCTCTCCACCCCATTGTCTGTCCATGGGACATGCATATATGCATACAAGGCCCATGGTTGATTACCCCCCACCCACCCGTCCTCCTCTGCCTTCCCTCAAATTCTGCACTCTGTTCCATGCGTCCATGTTTCTGGATCCACTCCTCTCACCAGTTTATTTTGTTACTTAGATTCTACATAAGTGAGATCATGTGGTACTTTGTCTTTCCCTGACCGACTTACTTCACTTAGTATGATACTCTCCAGGTCCCTCCATGCTGTCTCAAAGGGTAAGAGATTCTTTTTTTTTTTTTTTTTTTACTGCTGCATAGTATTCCATGGTATAAATGTACCACAGCTTTTTTACTCACTCATCTACTGATGGGCACTTGGGCTGTTTCCAGATCTTAGCTATTGCAAATTGTGCTGCTATGAACATAGGGGTGCATACGTTCTTTCTGATTGGGATTTTGGGTTTCTTAGGATATATTCCTAGAAATGGGATCACTAGGTCAAATGGCAGTTTCCTATTTAATGTTTTGAGGAAACTTCATACTGTTTTCCATAATGGCTGCACCAGTCTGCCAAATGCCATCCTTTTAGCCAAAATGTCCCCATCTTAGGGCGAATTCCATTCCCAAGTCCAAGGTCTTTTTCAAGGCAGCCAGACAATCCCATGGAAGCTGTTAACATGGTCACTGTAGTTGTGTTTATGTTAAAAAGCATTTATTTCCTAAACATAAAACATTACTATATTTTTAAAAAACATACCTATCAAGAGACAAGCAAGCATTTGGAACTTGGCATTTGTAACAATCAGAGGCAAGGAAAACAAAGTACAAATAAAAGATGTCTGACATTTAAGCATGGCCCAATTTGAGTCCAAATGCTGGTAGTAGATGACATACTACTTCAGAGTAAGAAAACACAGACATTTACTATTGGGGTGATGGTTGGTTGAAGGGGGAGTTATCAGGTAAAAGCAATCATAAACTCTGTTTTGGGAGCTCAAGATGCTACCATCCCTCCATGAACATTTTCCTGATCTCTCTCTTGGGCAGCAGTCATTTTTCCCTGAATTCTCACATCACCTACTAGGGCTCTGCTTCTCTTTGGGCAGCTACACTTCACATATTCACTTCCTTACTCTACCAATTAAGTTAGTACAGACTGCTTGCTAGGCTTCAGGATACAGTGTGAGCACAAAGCCTGCACTCATGGAGCACAGAATGTTGGGAAAGACAATAGACTAATCACTTAACAAGTGTAAAACTGCATCTCTCTATCAGGGAAGATCATGCTCATCTCACCTTCCTTGTACATTCCCTAAGGTGGGACCAATGTGTGACTCTCTTGACTTTGTATGTCGAGGTGCCTTGTAAAGTCCCCTGCAGAGTTCAAGTGAGCTGTAGCAGTCTAGCAGAATGACTGGCCTTCTTCAGACACCTCCCATCCCCAGCCAGGCAGCACTAAGTTCTTTAGGCTGAACAAAAATTAAAGGAGTGCTAAGAATAGCAATACTTCATCTGGCATCCTATCTAATAAAGAGGGGATATGCTAATTGACCCTCACACCATCGCAAAAGATGGCAGCGCCCACAGCCAATAAGGAGGAATATGCTAACTGACTGCCATGCCCTCAAAGATGGCGGCACCCACAGCCACAAGATGGTTGGCAGGGGAGGGCAGCTGGGGGTGACCAGGCCTGCAGGGAAAGGTAGGTAGGGGGGACCAGGCCAGTAGCGGAGGACAGCGGGGGGTGACCAGGCCAGCAGGGGAGGGCAGTTGGGGGCAATTAGGCCAGCAGGGGAGCAGTTAGGCGTCGATCAGGCTGGCAGTGGAAAGGTTAGGGCGTGATCAGGCTGGCAGGCAAGCGGTTGGGAGCCAGCAGTCCCGGACTGTGAGAGGGATCCCAGATTGGAGAGGGTGCAGGCTGGGCTGAGGGACACACCCTCCTCCCCCCAAGTGTACGAATTTCATGCACCAGGCCTCTAGTCACTGATAATGAGGCTGTCCACATTAATCAATTTTATACATTACTGACATTTATCTCCTTAAATGTCAAAACCTCTTATTCTTTTTAGTATCTTTATATCTTTTTTTCCCTTTCTTTGAGCTAATGCTATACAGTTGCATACACAATCAATTGCCATGTCACACACTGTTGTGTTAGTTGGCATTCCTGCTACTAGCACATCTTCAAACCACTCCCTGACACCGCCACTGCTCTATTACTCCCCCTCTGTCACAGCTTCATCAGGATCCCATGACCTAGGAAACAAAAGGCTATGTTTTGCAGTGGTCTGTTTCCAGGACTCACTGTCACTTTTCATGCAGATCCAAGGCAGTCCTTCCCTACTGAGCATAAAGATTGTTCTTCTGTAGGTTCCATGCATAGTATACTAACTTGCAAATTGAGTTCACCAGGAACTTCAGTCCCCAATCATTCTCAATAAAACCGAACTCAATTGAAAATCCAACAAAAATTGACACATTAAATTCCAAAGCTTTGTCAGAGTGGTGGGACACATATCATTAAGCAGGCAAAGCAACTACTTACTATCCAGTCACCACTAAGATTTCTACTGAAAAAGTTGTACTGGAAGTTACTCAGGCCTGTATACACATCTCTGCAGAGTTGCTCCCACACAATGCTTTGCAGGTGCCATGCGTGCTAGGCCTGCTTCCTTTCCAGCATCTTCTTGTACACAGGACAGGATAAAAGGGAACAAACATCCTAGCCCAGTTGCTAGGCCTCACATCAATGCACCATTGAGCAAGAATGCACAAACAAACAAACAAACAAACAATAAAATAAGATTGCACAAACCTTCCAACAGTTTTTCTTTAGAAGCCAAATGACTCAGGAGCGGGAAACATTATGTTACTCAGAAGAGCAAGGACAACACGGTTCTGATCAAACACATCACCAATGATTGACTGGTACTTACCAGGTAAATCAGGGACAAACAAGCCCACCACTCTATCCCTATAGACATTTAAGTTCTACTGCCTCCTCTGCTTCCCATGCCAACCACAGTCTGTCAAAAGAAGTGTCTGAGAATCTCTGAGACCTCTCAGGTGGAACAAGAGCCTGTTCAACAAACACTTACTGAGCACCTAAGAGGTTACTCTTCGTGAGTAGAAGTTTTAAGGAGGTAGAGTTGGACACAGTATCATGAAGGAAGGTGTTTAAAACAATCAGAGTTGCCTAAAATTAGAACAGCCAGGCTAGGGAGCGAGCCAGTGGAAGTATTCAAGCAACAGACTAGAGGGCTGCTGGTTGACATTCTGTCAATGGGCTCATGCTGCATGAGTAAATGGGTTCAGTTTGACTCTGGGGCTGACCCTATAGCATCCATTTGACAGTCCTAGTGGGTCTCTGAGTTGGTTTCCCCCAGAGAATGACTCAAATCTCCTCAAGGCATTTAAAGAAGAGCATATCAGCCACTCATGTGCATACCAATAACATGGCAATTTGTTAAAATGCCGATACTAATATAGAGAGCCTGGTATGAGGCTCTAATGTCTGCATTTCTTTTAAAAATCTTTTTTTAAAAATTGATTTTAGAGAGAGAGAAGAAGAGGGAGAGAGAGAAAAACAACAATATGAGAGCCAGTTGCCCCCCACATGCACCAGGGATAGAACCTACAACCTGGGAGTTGAACCAGCAACCTTACAGTGTGCCGGACGACGCTCAACCAACTAAATAAACCACACCGGCTAGGGCCCAATGTCTATATTTCTAACAAGCCACCTGGGAGTGCCCATGTTCCTGGTCTGAGGACTACACTTGGGAGTAGAAAAAAAACTTCACTGATGAGGCAAGTGAGTTGGAATAGGGAATTTGGTCATGTGTCCACACAGCTCCAGTCCTCCATGCCACCCTATGAACTAGAATTAATGAGAATCAGATGCCAGGACTGATATTAGATATACTCCTTGGAAAGTCCTAATTATTCAATAAATTCTGATTATCTCTGTAAGGGATAGATAGCATGAGATCAGCGATTATAGAATCTCTAGAAAACTGAAAAATCAGAATCTCAACAACATAAGCCAAAAAGGTAACCAATGGTCTGAGATTCATGTCAACAACCTCAGGTTAGCTCCACAGGTTTTTCTGGTAGGTTCATAGAGACATCAATGAGAGAAGTAAGATGGTAAAAATGTGTGCACCAAGTAAGGTAAGCATCTGTGGGAAACCCTGCCTAAAAAGCACACAGCCTTGGTGGCATAGGGCACATGCTCCACGTGCGGGCACAGCTGGATCTGAGATAGCCCCAGGGGTCCTCACCACCTCAGAACGAATAGTCCCTCTCTCCCTGAATTACCTTGTCTGTACAGGAACCTCTGAGTCCTGTCAGATTCTGCCCTTACAGACATGTCAACTCTGCTGACACTATCGATGCTGTTTAGAATATTTTACTGTTACTTTATTGAAATTGGGCTCCATTAAGCCTTACCCTCCAGCAAAGTCCGGTCTTCTCTCCTCAAGGATTGCCAATACTAGTGTCTTCTCTCTACCTTGTTCCTTTGAGTAATACCACTGTCACATCATTTTCAATGTAGATATTCTGACTCTGGAACTGACTTTAAGGTACTAGAACAGTGGTTCTTAACCTTGGCTGCACATTAGAATCACCTGGGAATCTTTTTAAAATCCTGATTTCTGGGCCTCATCCTCTAGAAATTCTGTTTCTTTGTTATGGGGTAGGGCCACAACATTAGTAACAAAGAAAATTTCCAGAGGATGAGGCCCAGAAATCAGGATTTTGAAAAGATTCCCAGGTGATTCTAATGTGCAGCCAAGGTTGAGAACCACTGTACTAGAAGGATGAATCCGCATTTTTTCTCTACTGCCTAAACCAAGTGTTCATACGTTTAAGCACATTTTGCTTTAGAAGAGTTGAAAAATACCAACAAACATTTACAGAAAAGATATCGTTGAAACTTGCTCACTCATCATCTCAAACTCTTCTATAATCACACAACTATTGTTAGAGCCAAAAAAATACACTCAAAGTTGAAACCTAATTTGAGAAGCATTTAATAATTTTTAAATAGGAGCTTTCATTTCTTTCATGAAAAATTACTAAAACTTTGTACAAAAATAATCTAAATATTACCATGACTATAATAAAATCACCCTGGTAACACCTTACATTATGACTAGTAGAAACACTGTGGTTTACCACTTCAGAGAGTACGCACCAGATAAATTGTCACAACAGCCAGAGAGTTATAAGGATGTTTAAAAAAAACCCCACACAAAACCACATACATTTCTTTTTTTTTTTCTTAAACAAAAACCACATTCATGTTTCTTAAAAAGAGAAATCACAAAAGTTTACAATTGTCATGGTGATACATACTAAAAACAAAAGGTCCCAGAAAAGCCACACCCCAAATTAAAAGTTCAGAATGAAATCTTGTCTCATTACTAGAGGCCCAGTGCATGAAATTCATGCGGGGGGGGGGGGGGGGGCGCAGGGAGGGAGTGGTGCGCGCACGCGGGCGGGTCCTCAGCCTGAATTGCGAGAGGGTGCAGGCCAGGCCGAGGGACCCCACTGGTGCATGATTGGGGCTGGGGAAGAACCTGGGATTGGCCAGCTGGGGAGGGGCCACAGGAGGGCTCTAGGGTGTGTCGGGCAAGTCTTGCTTAGTCCCAATCGGCCGGACCCTAGCAGAAAGCTAACCTACCAGTTGGAGCGTCTGCCCCCTGGTGGTCAGTGCATGTCCTAGCAACTGGTCGACCGGTTGACTGTCTGCCCCCGGTGGTCAGTGCACATCATGGCGAGCGGTTGAGTGGCTTTAGCATAACATTAGCATATTACATTTGATTGGTTGAATGGCTGACAGGAGGACCAGACACTTAGCATATTAGGCTTTTATTATATAGGATTCATAGAATTAATACTGCACAACTATAAACTCAAATGAATATTTTAGCACTTAAAAAAGCCTATTACCGAAATGCATCCTAAAACACAAGAAATTGTAACCATCAAAATATACTAGTTTAAAAAATGGTTTTATACTAACTTAGAGGAAAAACAGACTGTATTCTACTAGAACTATTGTCCCAAACATTTTGTTCTAGAATACCCAGATTCCTAGACTTTCAATTTATATGAAAGATGTCCTGGAAACTTTTATTAATTAAAATTTTGATCAATCAAAAATTAATTTAACTCATTTTGGGAAGTAACTTTGAAAGGAAACCTAGTATGACTCCTTCTCTAGGGAGGGAAGGAGAATAACGGGCCTATGACCCCTGGATGTCTCTCCTATGTGACATGGACACTGCTGAGCAGAGTCAGCTCATAGACATCCTCTCAGGAGGGGGTGAGCTGGACTTAAAGGAAAAGCACCTGGGTTATCACCGGTGCTCCACTCCCTGGCACTTAGGAACATGAGCTTTTCCACCTTTCCTTGTACCACTTGCAAACTAGAAAGAAAAGCAGCACATTCTCCAGGTAGCAGTGGGGTCTTGAGGAAGATGATCAAGAATGAGAGGAATGAACATGTAACCACAAACAAGGGAGGGTGGCAAGATGTCACAGACAAGATGGAGGACTAGAAAGACTGTGCTGTGCTCAAAGTCACAGGGAGAAGCTCCAGCCAAAGAGGTAACATGATATTGAAAAGCACGTCTTATCTGTCCAAACTGAGGGACACACCCAAGACCACTGTTTTACCTCTAAAATAACAGGAAAGGGCTTGAAACTGGGAAGAGATGCTCATCTTTTCACTGCTCTGATGGCTATAGGGAACCCCTAGGAGTCCCACACAAGCCTCCTGAACTGGGATCACTGCTTAAACAGTCAATCAGCTAAAGGCTACACAGATGACTCCAAAGACAACAAAGCAATGGAAATGATCAGAATGCAGCCAGTCTGGGGCAGAGACTCTCAATCTGTGCTGAATAAATTGTAAGTTATGCTAATAGGACTGGGAGCTGCAGCTCCATGGGGGATGGAAACCTCTCAAATGTCTACATGTGGCATTCTATACTGACCTGGCCTGACTGACTTATCTATGATTTTGGGGTAAGAGGTTTCCAATTCCAAAAGAAGTGTCCTTCTATTTTCCCTGTTCCACCCCAAAGTCACTGCAATTAGTGACGCGACATTCATATCCTCAGATACTGAGTATCTTTCAAGAAATAGGAAGAGTAGGTCACTTTGGTGATAATCCTTTCCCATTCCTGCCAATTCTGGTACAGGGGGGTGGAGGTGGCAGAGAATTAAATTCCAAAACAACCACATCCACTGAGCACAATGAGACTCTGTCTACTCACTAAGCTTGCTTCATCCTTTGTCACTGTATGTCTCCACTCACTACTATACTTTGTGGTTAATAATTTCTGCCCTGCTTCCTACCTATGTTTCTGTATTCTCTTCAGAAATAGCTCATTTTCTTATCTCCAAGCTTCTCTACCCCCAATGCTCACTTACTTTGTTGGTTTCGCTTGTCACTGGCATTTTTCAAAGGGAGGCAAACAGGACAGTCATGTCGTGTGCAGTTCTTCCAATGAGAGATGATTTGTCGTGAAGATGCACAATGGGCAACTATGACCAGAAAAACAACGAGATGTTATTTTTCTATCCAAATCGTCACACTTTCAAATACACCTAAATTATAATGCCAGGTTCCATAAGAAAATGGTAATAAGGTAACCATAACACAGTACAGGCAGTCCTCAACTTACAAACAGGCAGTTTTCCAAGAAGTTTGTAAGGCGACTGTTGAGAATTGCAAACAAAAACTTCCCATTGAAGCAATGTTATGAATGATGGTGATTAAGGTTCAGCCCACAAAACAAAAGCTATTTGACCTGAAGTACTAAACAACTGGAATGAAAGGTAGAATAAATAATTCTGCAAGGTCACTATTTAAAATAAAAATGTTATAGTATGTTTAAGGATGAAGCCATCTAAATACTCTTGTTGAAGAAATACAAATAGAGAAATGAGAAGTCTGCGGAGATTCTGAAGGGCCCCCCCTGGGCACTTTTCAAAGTACTTGAAAGGGTAATTAAACCTGGTTATTCTCAGTCTTTACCTTCACTTCCATATTAAAGAACTGATTTCTTTCTAAAGGTCTGGCATAACCCTCCTTCGGCTTCTCCATCAGTTTAAGGGTTATGCTGGGAACTCACAAATGTCATAAAGGGAGAGAGGGAGATCAGGTAGACCATCTCCCCAAGGTTTAGGAGCACAAGAGAGAAAAGGAAAGAAGATAAAGATTAGAGGAAAGTATAGCAGTTAGTAAGAAACACTTTCTTTGGTAGAATCAAGGGGTCTGCCATAGAAGAGGGAGAAGGGAGGCACATGGTGTGTAAGTGACAGGAAGAGAGGAGGTGGCAGAGATGATATGGTGCACACAGTTCCCCAGGTCACGGATAGTCACCCAGGACAACTTCCTTGGTATCCTGATTAGCCTCAAGACGAAAGTATGGAGGAACAAGGCAGTGGCTTGACACACGACATAGTTGCAAGAGACATTATTGAGAAAAGGGTTTGTACATGCATGTGTGTGTGCTACACTGCCCAAAAGAAAACAGTGCCCTAGACATTTATAATGAAGACTACGTTTAAGAAGCGACAAATATTTTCTGTGACAAAGGAAGGAGGTAAAGAACAAATGCTGGGCACAGCCTCATCCAGTAGAAGGTCACAGAATATTATTATTAAACCAAATCACCTTTCTCCTCAGCAATTAAGTGTTCCAGTGGCATCTGACTGGATGGTGTGTAAAGACATAGATTGCAAGAACCTTATAAGAAGAGAGCTGGCTACTAACAAGGACAAATTTCATCCTAAGCTTTGCCAGTACGATTTCAGAAAATGGCACTTACCTTGACAGGCTTTCCCAGCCTGACAGTGTGTCATGTGATTCAAAACATTTTTCATGGTTCGACAATGTGGGAGAGAGCAGGCCCGAACCTCTCCGTTTGCTTGTTCTCGTCTCTGACATTTATGAGCGTGAAGCAGTAGAACCAGCTGCTGCTGTATCAGTTTGCGTTTTTCAGGATCTGCAGTGGGGCCCGTTGCAATTGCTTGTGTGGGTACAATTCCCACTGATGTTTGCATCTGAGACTAAAATAAAAAAAATTAATAAACATTTAATAAGCTTTTAAAGTTCCCATTCATGTTCATTAATTATTTTTCAAACTAATGTTAAAGTTGATGGATATTGGGCACAGAGATAAAGCAGCTGGTGTGGTTCTCTTTAATTCATCAAAGACTTTAAGGAAGATAAAGAAGCAAAGAAATAAACCAACTGAGAAACAAGGCTGATTAAAGTTCACTGTGTATGACTGTCTCAGAGCAAGAAAATGCTGCTTATTCTTAACTGTAGTAACCAAAACCCAACTCACTCCACAATATATACAAGAGCAGGAAAAGCTGTGTTACTATCTTAGGTTAAACCATATGAAACTGTTGTTTTTGTAGGCCAAAATAGCCAAACATTAGCAATTTCATATGGTTCAACTTAATTGAAAAATATCTGATGCAGCAGAAGAATCAGAGCCACCCTCTGGATTTCATTATCTTGTGACCAGAATACTTTCAGTATTCATTACCTGTCCTAAAAGAATAATACAAACTTATCCTTAATACGACATCTAGTACAATTGCTAATGCTTATGAAATTCTTTTCCTTCCATTAAAATTCCACTCAGACATCAGGACAATATTTTCAAAAAGTATTTGACAATCTGTTAGATATAGAAATAAGAGTTTAGTTGCTTTCACCCTTAAAAAATAACAAGCCAGACTGACTGTACCTCTTAACTGCGAAGAAAATGGAAAAGGTGAGCCATGCAGTCTTCTTATTCTTAGAAACTACCAACATTCTTTAGACAACTCTAGTATTCTGACACTAACACTCCCAACTTGATTTTATAACCCTCTCTAAAACTGTTGCTCAATGAGATGAAAGGGTTGTATGAACTCTAAGTGGCCTGAAATCCATGTTAGAAGCATCCTTAGACTCTAAAAACTTCCCTGCTTAGTCCTCATTGCCCAGGAGGGGACTGGGAATAGACAAAAAGTGCTAAGACAAGAACTTCCCTTTAAAAACACAGAACCAGCCCTAACTGTTTTGGCTCAGTGGAAGAGCGTAGGCCTGCAGACTGAAGGTCCCAGGTTCGATTCCGGTCAAGGGCATGTACCTTGGTTGCAGGCACATCTCTAGCAGGGGGTGTGCAGGAGGCAGCTGATCGATGTTTCTCTCTCAATGATGTTTCTAACTCTCTATCCCTCTCCCTTCCGCTCTGTAAAAAATCAATAAAATATATTTAAAAAATAAAATAACACAGAACGAAAACTGTGATGTTGTAAATACCCCCAAAAGTAGAGCATAAATTTTATGCAATTTTGTTTAAAAAAATAAGAATAAAGGGACAAATCTCTCTTACCAGCAACCAAAACTACAAAACTACAGATTTCTTTACATATATCTAGAAAAAGAAACATGTTCATCAATTCCAGTGTCAACTGAAAATACGAAAGTAAATTCCAGATGAATTAGGGTGTGTAAAAATAGGTTAAAATAGATAAAATTATTAGAAAAAAATAAAGAATATTTTTAGAATGAGGGTAAAAAAAAACTTAAAAAGACATAAAATTAAGGTTTAAAAAGAGAAAAGTTGTTACTTTTGAAAAGTGGAAACTGAGTCCAAAGTTAGGACCATTCTTAAAGCTCCTATATACAGCGTGGAGCAAAAGTAGACTTACAGTTTTGAGTACACAAAACAGAGTTTCTTCTTCTTCTTCTTTTTTTTTTTAAACCCTCACCTGAGGATATGCTTTTATTCATTTTAGAGAGGAAGGGAGAGAGAGAAAAACAATGATGTGAGAGAGTGCAACATCAATTGGTTACCTCCTGTACACACCTGACAGGGGAGCAAAACTGCAACCTAGGTATGTGCCTTCACGAGGAACTGAATCCACAACCTTTTTTGGTATATAAGACAATGGCTCCAACCAACTGAGACACCTGGCCAGGGCAGTTTATTCTTATATTATTTTCCATACAAAGAACTGCAAACCTACTTTTGCCCCACCCTGTAAGTTATGTTGCCAAATTCTTTTCCAGAAAGGTGGCAGCATTTATTATATAAACTGTGCTATATCTCAGCGCCAAGAAAACTCAATGGAGAGAATAGTTTTTTTCAGTTAATGGTGATGAAAAAAACAGGACAACTGGATATCCACATGTAAAAAAATGAAGATGAAATCCTTCTTCACATCAAACTCAAAAATTAATTCAAAATTAATAAAAGACCTAAATGTGAGAGCTAAAACTATAAAACGCTTAGAAAAAGATCATAAGAGTAAATCATATGACTCTGGAATAGGTAATGGATTCTCAGATATGTCACCAAAAGCCCAAACAAAAATAAATTAACCTTATTAAAATTAAAAATTGTGCCCTGGCCAGTGTGGCTCATCCCATGTTGCTGGTTCTATTCCCAATCAGGGCATAAGACTGGGTTTTGAGCTTGATTCCAAGTTGGGGGCATGCAGGAAGCAGCCGATGGATGTTTTACTCTCACGTGGATGTTTTTTGTTTTTTTCTCTCTCTCGCCCCCTCTCCCTTCCTCTCTGTCTAAAAAAATCAATTTAAAAACATTTAAAAATAATTAAAAATTGCTATGTTTCAAAGGACACTATGTAGAAAATGAAAGACAACCCAAAGAATGAGAGAAAATATTTGCAAATCATAGATGTAACAAGGAACTTATATCTAAAACATACAAAGAACTCATATAGCTCAATGATAAAAAGACAAATAATCTAATTAAAAAATGGACAAAAGATGCGACTAGATACTCAACACCATTAGCCATTAAGAAAATGCAAATCAGAACCACAATGAGATACCGCTTTGCACCCACGAGGATGGCTAGAATTAAAAGAAAGACAGTAACAAGTTTTGGTGAACACGTGAAAAAACTGAAACCCTCATCCACTACTAGAATGTCAAATTGAGCAGCCACTTTAGAAAACAGTCTGGTAGTTCATCAAAAGGTTACACCTTGAGATACCATATGACCCAGCAATTACCCTCTGAAGTATACACCTGAAGTTACTGAAAACATATGTTTACACAAAAACATGTACACAGGGTCAGAAAGAGATGTGACAACAAATGAAGGATGAGAGAGATGTGATGTTGCTGTCTTTGAAGACAGATGAAGGGGAAGAACTCTAAGCCAAGGTAAAATAAGAAGCCTCTGGAATCTGGAAAAGGATTCTCCCCTAGACCCTGTGACGCCTTGATTTTAAGAGTATAGGACTTTGCCTAACCAATGAAGCTCACTGGTTGAACTTATACCTATGAACCAAGAGGTCACAGTTCAATTCCTGGTCAGGGCACACGCCCAGGTTGCAGGCTCAATCTCCAGTAGGGGCATGCAGGAGGCAGCTGATCAATTATTCTCTCATCATTGATCGTTTCTCTTTCTCCCTCTCCCTTCCTCTTGAAATCAATAAAAATATATTTTTAAAATAGAGTATAGGACTTTTAATTTACAGAACTATAATATAATCAATATATGTTCTTTTAAACCACTAAAATTGTGGTAATTTGTTAAAGCAACAGTAGAAAACTTATACAGTATTTCTTATAAAGACTATGACTCCCAATTCTCTATACTCTTCCTGTGCTGAATTCTTCTTCATAGCCCCCAAAATATCTGCCATTTTGCTACATATTTGCTATTATTTGATGTCTGTCCCCAGTAAGTTACAAAAGGCAGAGTTTGTCTGCTGTGTCCACAGTACCTAGAGATGTACCTGAAAAGGACAAACAAAACAAACAAAAACATGTACACAAATGTTTGTAGCAGCATTATTCTTAACTAGAGGCCCGGTGCACTAAAATTTGTCCACTCGGGGGGGGGGGGTGTCCCTCAGCCCCACTTGTGCTCTCTCACAGTCTGGGACCCCTTGGGAGATAACGACCTGCTGGCTTAGGCCCACTCCTGGGTGGCAGAGGGCAAGCCCAATCCCTAGGTGCCTGCCCCGCAGCCCCTGGTTGGGCTCAGAGCAGGGCCGATTGGATAGGTGGGGCGCCACCCTGTCATGCACAGAGCAGGGCGGATCAGGAGGTTGCGATGCCACCCTCAGTCATGCTCAGGGTAGGGCCGATTGGGGGGTTGGGGTGCCGCCCCCTGTCACACTCAAGGCAGGTTCGATGGGGAGGTTGGGGTGCCACCCCCTGTCACGCACAGAGCAGGGCGGATCAGGGGGATTGGGGCTCCACACCCTGTCACGCACAGAGCAGGGCCCAACAGGGGGGTTGGGGCTACGCACCCTGTCACGCACAGAGCAGGGCCCATCAGGGGGGTAGGGGAGCTGCCCCCTGTCATGCACAGAACAGGGCCGATCAGGAGTTTGGGGAGCTCCCCCCTGTCACGCACAGAGCAGGGCCGATCAGGGGGTTGGGGAGCTCCCCCCATCACGCACAGAGCAGGGCCAATCAGGAGGTTGTGATGCCACCCTCAGTCACACTCAGGGTAGGGCCAATTGGGGGGTTGGGGGGCCGCCCCATCACACTCAAGGCATGGTTAACGGGGGGGGGGGGGTTGGGGGGCCGCATCCTGTCACCCACAGAGCAGGGCCGATCAGGGGGTTGGGGCGCCACACCCTGTCACCCACAGAGCAGGGCCGATCAGGGGGTTGGGGCGCCGCACCCTGTCACCCACAGAGCAGGGCAGATCAGAGGGTTGGGGCGCCGCACCCTGTCACACACAGAGCCGCAGGGCGATCAGAGGGTTTGGGCGCTGCCCCCTGTCACGCTGCTCCAGGGGCCAGGAGGCCTCGTGGCTCTGCTGATCCCGGTGCTGGGAGGCATATTACCCTTTTACTATATAGGATAGAGGCCTGGTGCACGAGTGGGGGCCAGCTGGTTTGCCCTGAAGGGTGTCCTGGATCAGGGTGGGGGTCCCGCTTGGGTGCCTAGCCAGCCTGGATGAGGCGATGATGGCTCTTTGCATCTGGTCACACCCCCTTCAGGGTGGGGGTCCCCACTGGGGTGCCTGGCCAGTCTGGGTGAGGGGCTGAGGGCCATTTTCAGGCTGGCGGGTGACTGAACCTCACAACCGCTCCTTTTTTCCTTTTTTTTTTTTTTTAATTCTTGGATTTATGGCTGTCACTGGTGCTGAGAGCCGGCTTTAGCTGTGAGACCTCGCTGCTGAAAGCAGGTTTCTGGCTTTGTTTACTTTCTGTATTTGAAACTTTGTTTTGACTCCAGCTCTGAGATCCTGGCTGACTGAAAACAGGTTTCTGGGGTTTTGTTTAGCTTCTATATTTGTAACAATGTTTCTTAGTAGCTCAGAGCCCAGCAGCAGCAGGCGGGGAACGTTGGAGTCCTCCGTCACTGAAGCAAGCAAGCCTCCTGTTCGTGTCAGTAGCCTGGCTGTCGGCTGCCATCTTGGCTGGCAGTTAATTTGCATATCGCCCTGATTAGCCAATGGGAAGGGTAGCGGATGTACGGCTAATTACCATGTTTCTCTTTTATTAGATAGGATAGCCAAAAAAGCACAAACTTCTCAAATGCCTGTTAATACATGATACAACACAAACTATGAAAACATTATGGTAACTCAGTGATTTTCAATTGTGCCGCGGCAGGCACACTGATATGCCTCAAGAAATTTTTTAAAAAGTAACACTTAACTATTTAGTCAGGAGCACGAACCTCTTTTCCCTTAAATTGTAAAACAAACAAACAAACAAAACAAACAACAACAACAA
This sequence comes from Myotis nattereri, assembly GCF_964212035.1. Taxonomy (NCBI): domain Eukaryota; kingdom Metazoa; phylum Chordata; class Mammalia; order Chiroptera; family Vespertilionidae; genus Myotis; species Myotis nattereri. The sequence continues at coordinate 99,951,242 of NC_138079.1, read as the reverse complement.
AAAACAGCCAACACAACAATAGTCATCCAGTGTGAATAAATCAAAACTATACCTATTTTTTTTGTCAGATGGGCAAAAATGTATTTTTTGGTATGCCACAGAATTTTAGTAATTAGTTTATGTGTGCCATGAGATGAAAAGGGTTGAAAATCTTTGTGCTAAGTGAAAACAGCCAGCCACAAAAGAGTACAAATTATGTAATTCCATTTCTATAAAATGCCCAGAGTAGATAAATGCACAGGAGCAGGAAATAGATTAGTGGTTGCCTCTAGCTGAGGGATCAGGGGAAATGGGGAGTAACTGTTAATACTACAAGGTTTCTTTTTGGGATGAAACTTTTCTAAAATTGACTGTGAAGATGATTGCCCAAAACCATAAAACTGTATACTTTAAAGGGGGGAACATAAATCTATAATAATAAAAGCATAATATGCTAATTAGACCAAACAGCTGAATGACCTTCCAGAGTCCTTTCCGGGCTGCGAGGGTCAAGCCACTTGCACGAATTTCATGCATCGGGCCTCTAGCTGTATATAAATATATCTCAGAAAAGCTGCTTAAAAAAGTTTTATCAAACTTTTAATCATTAAAGAATTGAAACTAAAACAAAAGGCATTTTTACCTATGAATATGATCAAGATAAAAATTCAATAATTGATATTGATGATAATAGTAATTCTCAGGCATTTTGGTGATAATGCAATTTAGTATGGCTTTGGAAAGCAACATATGTCAAAAAGAGAAATGTGCATTTCTTTTGATCCAGTAGTTCCACTTCCTATGATTTATGATTAGGGAAGCAACTATAAACTAGTACACTAAAATGTATGTGCAAAGACAGGCATCATGCCTTGATTAAATCACCAAGAATTGGAAAACTCCTAAATGCCTTTCAAAGGTATACTAATTAAACAAATTATGGCAACAGACCTAATAAAATAATACACAGTTATGAAAAATAAGGGGGACCTCAAAGATCCCAGTCACAGCCATGTGGAGCAAAACAATGGCCCAGCTAAGGCCTGCCCAAATTCTTGACCTACAAAAAATTGTGAGATAATAATAAAGTGATTATTATAATAACATAATAATATATTAGACCATTATACTTTCATGAAAAGCTCTAACATATTGAGCTAAAAAAGGTTACAGAATAGTACCATAAAGTCAGCTTTTTCTTTATTAACTTTACTAGAGGCCCGGTGCACAAAAATTTGTGCACTCGGGAGGAAGGGGGGGTCCCTCAGCCCGGCCTGTGCCCTCTCGCAGTCTGGAACACACTCAAGGCAGGGTCGATGGGGAGGTTGCGGCGCCACCCCGTCACGCACAGAGCAGGGCCAATCCGGGGGTTGGGGCGCTGCCCCCTGTCACGCACAGAGCAGGGCCCATCAGGGGGTTGAGGAGCTCCCCACTGTCACTCAGAGAGTAGGGCCGATAGGGGAGTTGGGGCACCGCCCCGTCACACACAGAGCAAGGCGGATCAGGGGGTTGAGGCCCACCCTCTATCACCCACAGAGCAGGGCTGATCAGGGGGTTGGGACACCACCACTCTCACACTCAGGGCAGGGCCGATGGGGAGGTTATGGCTCTACCCCATCACACACAGAGCAGGGCCCATGTGGGGGTGGGGGGGTTTTGGGGCGCCGCACCCAGTCACACACAGAGCAGGGCCAATCAGGGGGTTGGGGCGCCGCACCCTGTCACACACAGAGCCGCAGGGCAATCAGGGGGTTTGGGTGCTGCCCCCTGTCACGCTGATCCCGGTGCCAGGAGGCCTCTCGGCTCCGCTGATCCCAGTGCTGGGAGGCATATTACCCTTTTACTATATAGGATAGAGGCCTGGTACATGGGTGGGGCTGGCTGGTTTGCCCTGAAGGGTATTCTGGGTCAGGGTGGGGGTCCCCACTGGGGTGCCTGGCCAGCCTGGGTGAGGGGATGATGGCTGTTTGCAGCTGGTCACACCCCCTTAAGGGTGGGGGTCCCCACTGGGGTGCGTGGCCAGCCTGGGTGAGGGGCCGAGGGCTGTTTGCAGCTGGTCACACACCCTTCAGGGTGGGGGTCCCCACTGGAGTGCCTGGCCAGTTTGGGTGAGGGGCTGAGGGCTGTTTTCAGGCTGGGGGTGACTGAAGCTCCCAACTGCTCCTTTTTTTCTTTTTTAATTTTGGGCCAGCTTTAGCTTTGAGGCTCCAGCTCTTAGGCCTCCGCTGCTGAAAGTAGGTAATCGAAACAATGTATAACTCCAGCTCTGACTCCAGCTCTGAGATCCCAGCTCGCTGAAAGCTGGTTTCTGAGGTTTTTTTTTAGCTTCTATATTTGTTAAAATGTTTCCAACTGCAGGCTCAGAGGCCGGCAAGGCAGGCGGGGAACGTTGGAGTCCTCCGTCACTGAAGCAAGCAAGCCTCATGTTAGTTTCAAGCTGCCTGGCTGCTGGCTGCCATCTTGGCTGACAGTTAATTTGCATATCTTGCTGATTAGCCAATGGGAAGGGTAGCAGTCGTATACCAATTACCATGTTTCTCTTTTATTAGATAGGATATGTTTGTATCTGTTCTTAGAAAACTCTAATTATTATCTGGTGGTTATCTTTGGACAGGATCATGTATTGTTTGAATATTTTACAACATCTACTATTTAAAAAAAAATTCTGCTTTTGGGGAAAGAAGAATTCCAAAAAATCAGTAGAAAATGATAAATTTTTAAAGGTAAAAAATAAAATTATAAGATACTAGAAGGTACTTAAGAGGAATATTTTGTAATGCAAAGGTGGTAAAGACCTTCATCAAAAAAAAATATAAAGCAGTGGCTCCTAACCAATTCCCAGTAAAAGCCTCTTCAAGTGCAGATTCCCCATTCTTTCTTCACAGAAACTGTAACTGGAAAATCTACGGTGGAGCCAGAAGCAGTTCTACTTGTTCAAGTTCCATAGAGGATGCATTACTAATTTTAGTTTTATACTTTTCCCAGATTTTCCAAAATGAATATGCATGTACTTTTACAGTGAAGATAAGACAAAACATTTAAAGAAAAGGGCCCACAGGTGGTTCTGATCCAGTGTTGGGCCATGCCATAAAGGGAGTGCAAGAGGACAGACTACAGGAGAACTTCCATTTTGTTCCAGGACCAAAGCGTAATGGCTATCAACAACAAAACAAAACACAAAACTAAAAGAACTAGGAAAAAAATAATGAACACACAAGACAAAGCAAGTTAATAATACAGGTATTATTTCTTTTTGTTCTCTTGGCCAGTCTTCATTTCTCAAGTACTTCGTGTCAAACTCTGTGCTCAGTGCTCATTTAATATCCAATCCCCAAGGGAGAAACTAACTCAGGACCAGCACCACCTTACAGGAGAAGTAAGTGAGGCCCAGAGGTGTGCACCTTGTCCAGGTGGTATGCTCAGTGATGGGGCAGGAAGTCTAGCAGCCCCCACCCTTAACCTCTCTGCTACCCACCTTGACAGAGGCCTGGATCAACTTGCTTTATGAAAGTGTTCTAAGAGACTCTAACAGAAAAACAGGCAAAGGACAGGAGCTAGACAACTCAAAAAAGAAATATGTATGTCTTTCAACATAAGTAATTTAATTTTTACCAATAATTAAAAAAATTATAAATCAAAGTAATGAGACACCACCACCTTCTGCTATCAAAGCCCAACCTCGGGAGCATCTTGTAATGCTGGTGATCTGGTTCGTGGCTTTTCTTGGAAAGCAATATCCATCCAAAGCCTTACAATATATGCAATATGCATTTCTGACACTCCAATAAGCTCACATGTAATTCCTAATCAGGGAAAGAGAAGGCTAGCATGGCGAGGAAGTCACATTGATTCAACTGTGACTCTCCCCACATGCTAGCATTTTGAACCATGAGTAACAGCAGGTGAACACAAAGCACACTGACCCAGTGGCTGTGGAGGTACAGCCCACTCACCCAATCCCATCTTCGCTAGATTTGGCCACTACTCTTTGCATGTATCATTTGTCACCACAGCTCAACCATCATTTGCCCCATGTCCATCAAATGATCTTGAAAAGCAAATCTTTTATATTCTGTGGTCTTCCATAATTTTTTAAATGATTCTAACATGTGCTTTAAAAAAATGTTTTTATTAGTTTCAGAGAGAAAGGGAGAGGGAAAGAGATAGAAACATCAGTGATGAGAATCATTGATCTGCTGGGGATCAAGACCACAATCCCAGGCATGTGCCTTGACCGGGACTTGAATTGTGACCTCCTGATTCATGGGTCGATGCATGCTCAACCACTGAATCACACCAGCTAGGCTCTAACGTGTACTTTTTTTAGAATTGCTATTGTTACACAGGTTTGTATAATCAACACCATCCCCATTCTATATGGCCTCTATTCCATCCTAAGGACATAATCACAGATGTGCACAGAAGTACATACTGTATAATAATTTATCCTGGCATTCTTCTTAGAAAAATAAGTTATTTTCCATTAATTATATAAGACTAGGTTATAATGTCTGCAAAGGACTCCAGTGCAAACAGTAAGAAGCAGAACTTGACCAAGACAGAATGGGGGATTGAAAGTGTTTCCTCTTGCCACACAAACCACTGCCCCAAATCCACGTCGGGCTGGGATCCCTACAGATGGCCCTTCGGGACAACCTGGCCCCAATTCCACACCACTGATGGGGTACAGACCCACACTCTCCTGACATCCTTTCTCTGGCCCACCTGGAAACCTTACTTTCTCCCCAACCTCCAGTTAAAGTAGAATATGATACCCAACTGAACACCAGTTGGGACAGGGACTGCTCTGCAATATTTGCTTGTTCTGATTCCCCAAGAAGGGCCCTAGAACAGCTGGGTATGAAAAGCTTTGCAGTCATAAAATAAAGAAAATACTCATTAAATGTATACAGCTATCTAACTCGGAAGAAGTGATAATCACCTTTGAGATGATGAAGATCAACTGGTAAGAAACAACTAATTTAGATGGGTGGTATAATGTTTCTTGTGCTTTCTTTATGCTTGGTGTTTACTGTTTTTTTAAAAAAATAAGATTACCTTACAATTTAAGATTTAAACTCAATAGGAAAATAACTTAAAACTACCTTACATTGGAACAAAATGATTTCTAAATAATCTTCCAAATCAGAACTATGATCTTACGGTGGAAAACAAATGGCTAAGTCAAGAAATAAAACTCAATTGGTGAGATAAAAGGCAAAGGTAGGGGGACTGATAAATGGATAAACAACTCCCTCTCTCAACTCTCTACCCTGCCCCCAAATCCTTCCTTCTGAACTGGAGAGTTGGACTGTCAAGGGGGGGGGGGGGTGAGTGGTTACCTATTACTGCACAAAGAAACCCTACAAGGTTGAAGGTACTGATCAATTCCAATGGCCAATCAGACAACCATGTCTCAACTGAATTAAGGGGTCTTAAAAGGCACCAGGTCCACTGACCAAATAACCAGTTCAGAAGAATTACCAATTTACTAAAAACTTTTAAGAAATATTCTTCTTGTATACCATCCTATATAATAAAAGGCCAATATGCAAATCGACTGAACAGTGGAACGACTGGTCACTATGATATGCACTGACCACCAGGGGGCAGACACTCAATGCAGGAGCTGCCCCCTGATGATCAGTGCACTCCCACAGGGGGAGCGCCACTCAGCCAGAAGCCCTAAGCCAGGTTTACAGCTGGCGAGCACAGTGGCGGTGGCAGGAGCCTCTCTCACCTCCACGTCAGCGCTAAGGATGTCCAACTGCTGGAGGATGTCCCAAGGGCTCCCGGACTGCAAAAGGGCACAGGCTGGGCTGAGGGACACCCCCTCGCCCCAAGTGCATAAATTTCATGCACCAGGCCTCTAGTCAATATATACAGATTCTTCAAAAGTATTTATTACAGTTAAGTTTAAAAAAAATAGTTTCATCGATTTTTAGAGAGAGAGGAAGGGAGAGGGAGAGAGAGAAATATTGATGTAAAAGCAAAACATGGATCAGCTGCCTCCTGCCCACCCCCTACTGGGGATCAAGACCGAAACCTGGGCATGTCCCCTGACCGGAACTGAACCAACATCCTTTCAGTGCCCAGGACAATGCCCAATGGTGCCACATTGGCCAGGGCTACAGTTAAGTTTTTGATAACTTGATAAATCAACCATTTGAGTAAAAAATTGGTTTTAGTGCCTTGAGCCTTAAGGCCATTTCAGATGATTATGGAAAAGGTAAAAGTTAGGGTGATTAGGGCCTTGAAAAGACTGCCATGGTTAATGACCCTTCAGATATAATAAAGCATTACATTTATAACTTTGGTAGCTATGACTGTCCCCATCCAGACCCATTACATGTACTATCTTACCAAGGTCTTCTAACAGTCACTTTACTTCTCAGAAATGCCTGGTCTACATCCCCAGTATGTGCATCTAACAGGCAGGCAGAAGTTCTGATGTTAGATGCTTGAAGGTACACAGCACAACTTGTTTAGACAAGAGGAATCTTCCTACTGGGTCTCTACGTGAAGTGAAAGAGCTGAATGTCTCTAGAGATAATCTATGCTTCCACCTAGAACAGCGGTTGCCAACCGGTGGTCTGCGGACCACTGGTGGTCCGTGAGGTCTGAAAGATTGGCGACTGCTGACCTAAAAAGTTTCACTGAAAAAAGGACAATACTAATCACACTCTAGTAAAGATATTGTTGGTTAATGGAAACCCATATTGGAAACAAAGTTAAGTGGCTTTTATTGAATACTTGCAATACCTATGGTTATGTCTGACATAAAAGGACTTCATTAAATATTCTCAATTTATAGCTTCCTGATAATTGTAACATAACATATTTTGTGCTTAGGCTATGTTTCCCAGCCAAAAGGAGTTGAGTTTAAGCAGTAGAAAGGCTTTTATACAGCTACTGATAAGAATTAGACCAAAAGTTATTCTTCAAAGGCCCCATAAATATATTTTCTCAGGTGAAGGCAAGTAAGATAAGACTAACAGAATTCCTAAAATTACACAAACACTTGGATTACTAATAATTATGGACAAATGCTTACTTCCCAACCTTTTCTCATGTTTGCCAACTCAATTATTGAGGCACAATTCATAGTCTCTACAGAAACTGCTCTCGTGGTGAAGAGCTGACATGACTACTCATGTTTCCACAAGAAAAAACGGAAGTGCTCTCCTTAGTCCTAGGGTAGAGGGAAATATCAGAGCATCAGTGATTATCCCTGCTTGTGAAGGACAAGGGGCTAGTGTGCAATGTTATGGGAATATGAGCTTCTCTGCAGGGAAGCCCTTGGGTATATAAGGCTTAACCTGCTGGGTCAGTTCATGCCTTGATTCCTCAGTGAAGAGAGACTGGAGACAGAAAATTATGAGAGAACTAGAGGCCCGGTGCACAAAAATTTATGCATTCGGGAGGGTCCTTCAGCCCGACCTGTGCCCTCTCACAGTCTAGGACCCCTTGGGGGATGACCACCTGCTGGCTAAGGCCCTCTCCCGGGGGGATTGGGCCTAAGCTGGCAGTCAGACATCTCTTTGGCAGCCCGGGAACCCTCGGGGGATGTCCACTTGCCAGCGGGGAGCAAGCCTAGGTGTAGTTGGACATCCTTAGCGCTGCTGAGGAGGCGGGAGAGGTTCCCACCACCACCACCATTGTACTGGCAGCCGTCAGCCTGGCTTGTGGCTGAGCAGAGCTCCCTCTGTGGGAGTACACTGACCACCAGGGGGCAGCTCCTGCATTGAGCGTCTGCCCCCTAGTGGTCAGTGTGTGTCATAGTGACCAGTGATTCCCAGTCGCTCTGCTGTTAGGGTCAATTTGCATATTACCCTTTTATTATATAGGATAGAGGCCTGGTGCATGGGTGGCGGCTGGCTGGTTTGCCCTGAAGAGTGTCCCGGATCAGGGTGGGGGTCCCTGGCCAGCCTGGGGAAGGGGCTGATGGCTGTTTTCAGGCTGGCACAGCCCCTTCAAGGTGGGGGTTGCCGCTGGGGTGCCTGGCCAGCCTGGGTGAGGGGCTGAGGGCCATTTTCAGGCTGGCCACACCCCCTTTAGGGTGGAGGGTCCTGCTGGGGTCCCTGGCCAGTCTGGGTGAGGGGCTGATGGCTGTTTGCAAGCTGGCCAAGCCCCCCAGCAGGGACCCTCACCCCATGAGTGTGTGGCCAGTCTGGGTGAGGGGCTGATGGTTGTTTGCAGGCTGGCCAAACCACCCAGTGGGGATGCTCACCCCATGAGGGTGTGGCCATTCTGGGTGAGGGGCTGATGGCCGTATGCAGACTAGTCACGGCCCCCAGGCAACCAAGCTCCCAGTGGAGGCTGGCTGGAAGCAGGAGCTATAATTGAAACTTTTTTGCCTTTTGCGGAGGCCACAGCCAGCCAGGGCAGGCGGGAAGCTTGGCTTCCTCCATCACTGGGGCAACCAAGCCTTCTGCTTGCTCCACTCCATGGCTGCTGGCCGCCATCTTGGTTGGCTTAATTTGCATATAGTCGCTCTGATCGGCTGGTGGGTGTAGCGAAGGTACGGTCAATTAGCATCTTTGTCTTTTATTAGTGTAGGCAGGGCAACAAGAGGGAGACAGGACAGGGAAACCTTCTGAAGTACTGCAGGGGACATAAAGACCAACAAAGTAAGCCCACTCCATAGAGGGACGGCTGGGCAACAGGTCACTCATACTGCAGTGGACAGTGGCTCTGAAAACATTCTACATTAGCAATTTTCAACCTTTTTCATCTCGTGGACACATAAACTAATTACTGAAATTCTGTGGCACACCAAAAAAATATTTCTTGTCCATCTGACAAAAAATATAGGTATAATTTTGATTTATTCACACCATACAGCTATTGTTTGTGTTGGGTACTGCATGTTTTAAAAATTCTTGTGGCATTCTAGTTGAAAATCATTGTTCCACATCAAAGTTACTGGAGGAGCTTATTTGAAACTATAGATTCCAGCCCTAGACTGTTTGGCTTAGTGGATAGTGTTGGCCTGAAGACCAAAGGGTCCTGGGCTCGATTCCAGTCAAGGGCATGTACCTTGATTGTAGGCTCCTCCCTGGCACGGGCTCTGGTCAGAGCTTGTGCAGGAGGCAACCAATCAATGTTTCTCTTTGTCTTTCCTCTCTCTTTCACTCTGCCTAAAAGTCAATGGAAAAATAAACTAACTTATATAACTAACTAAATAAATAAATACATAAATCTACATATTCTAGTGTAAGAGAGAACAACCATATCTATTTGGCAATTATCCTGAACTGCTTTATAGGGAATTAGGAGACATACATTGGGAAACTGATAAAGAAAAAAACTCAAGTTTTGTAAATAGTGACCACAGAAACAGATCCACCACCCTTCCTTTAAGACAGCGATTTTCAGTCTGAGAAACAGCAGCTGTGTGGTCACCTTTATTTGGGGTTATTAATATCGTGAAAACATTTGTGTTCAGTGCCTGGTACGTTGTGCCTTGTTGTGTGGTATTTTGTGCCTTTAAATCAATGCAGCAGATCCAAGCAACAGCAGCTTCCTGATCACCACACCCCCTGTCTGAGGAATAGCAGCTGTACGTGAAGCCTCCCCCCACAAGCCAGAAGAGCCTCCACAGTTGTGAACAACACCCACCAGAGGAGCTGCTGCCAACTGGGGAGCAGCTGCTATTGCAACCGCCCAGGGAGCAACCACAGCCCGAGGAGCCACTGCCACCCAGGGAGCAGCCACTGAACGACTCAACATCTAGACATGTCGGTGAGATCAAACATAGGTAGACAAAGAAACCCCCAAAGGAAAGAAAAGGAAGGCTCCCCAGAAAAGCAGCTAAGCGATACAGAGGCATGCAACATGACAGAAAAAGAATTCAGAATAAGGGTCCTGGAGTGCATAAACCGGATGGAGGAAAAAATCAACAACTTATGCAAGAAGCAAGAAGAAACAGATGAAAAAATGAATAACTTATGTAAGACCCAAGAAGAAATGAAGAGCGATATAGGTGGAATAAAAAACACCATTGAAAGTATCAACAGTAGACTAGGAGAAGCGGAGGACCGAATTAGTGAACTAGAAGACAAGGAAGCAAAACACACCCAAACTGTACTTCAATTGGAGAAAAAAATTAAAAGACAGGAAGAGAGCCTAAGGGAGCTTTGGGACAACATGAAACAAAACATACGAATAATAGGGGTGCCAGAACAACAGAAAGAGGAACAAGGATTAGAAAACCTATTTGAAGAAATAATATCAGAAAACTTCCCTGAGGTGGGGAAGAAAAAAGTCACACAAGCCCAAAGAGTCCCGAACAAGGTGAACCCGAAAAGACCCACACCAAGACACATCAGAATTACCATGGCAAATGTTCAGGACAAAGGGAGAATCTTACAGGCTGCAAGAGAGAGACGGAAAGTTACATACAAGGGATCTCCCATTAGATTATCAAATGATTTCTCAACAGAAACACATCAGGCCAGAAAAGAATGGATGGAAATTTACAAAGTGATGCAAAGCAAAGGACTGAATCCAAGAATACTCTATCCAGCAAGGCTATCATTCAAAATTGAAGGGGAAATAAGAAGCTTCACAGACAAAAAATGGCTAAGGGAGTTTATCACCATCAAGCCAGCAATGCAAGAAATGCTAAAGGGACTGGTGTAAAAAGAAGAAATAAAAAGCTCAGAAAGAAAACAGCGACACAAAAAAAGAAATGGCTACAAACAAGTACCTTTCAATAATAACTTTAAATGTAAACGGACTAAATGCTCCAACCAAAAGACATCGAGTGGCTGAATGGATAAAAAACCATGACCCATACATTTGCTGTCTACAAGAGACCCACCTCATTAGAAGGGACTCATACAGACTGAAAGTAAAGGGATGGAAAAATATCTTTCAGGCAAATGGAAAGGAAAAGAAAGCTGGGGTAGCAATACTTATATCAGACAAAATAGACCTCAAAGTGAAGGTCATAACAAGAGATAAGGAAGGCCATTTCATAATACGAAAGGGATCAATACAACAAGAAGATATAACCCTGGTAAACATATATGCACCCAATGCAGGAGCACCCAAATACATAAAAAAATTCCTGGAAGATATCAAAGGAGAGATCGACAACAATACAATCATAGTAGGGGACTTTAATACACCACTGACATCACTGGATAAATCCAGCCATGGGCAAACTACGGCCCGCGGGACGGATCTGGCCCGTTTGAAATGAATAAAACTAAAAAAGAGCATATCCTTTTATGTAATGATGTTTACTTTGAATTTATATTAGTTCACATAAACACTCCATCCATGCTTTTGTTCCGGCCCTCCGGTCCAGTTTAAGAACCCATTGTGGCCCTCGAGTCAAAAAGTTTGCCCACCCCTGCTCTAGACAAACAATCAGCAAAGAAACAGCAATCCTAAATGACTCACTAGATCAGATGGACTTAATTGACATCTTCAGAACACTTCACCCCAAAGCCACGGAATATACATTCTACTCAAATCCTCATGGGACAGATTCAAAAATAGACCACATATTGGGTCACAAACAAAGTCTCCCCAAATTCAAGAAGATTGAAATCATACCAAGCATCTTCTCAGACCACGACAGCATAATATTAGAAATAAACTACAATAAAAACAACCCAAAATACTCAAACACTTGGAAACTGAATAGCATGTTATTAAATATTGATTGGGTTGCCAATGAGATCAAAGAAGAAATTAAAAACATCCTGGAAACTAATGACAATGAAAATACAACAATCCAAAACCTATGGGACACAATGAAAGCAGTCTTGAGAGGAAAGTTTATAGCTCTACAGGCCTATCTCAAAAAACAAGAAAAAATGGTAGTAAATCATCTAACTCTACAACTCAAAGAATTAGAAAGAGAGCAACAAGAAAAGCCCAGAGTGAGCAGAAGGAAGGAGATATTAGAGCAGAAATAAATGACATAGAGACCAAAAAAAACAATACAGAAAATCAATGAAACCAAGAGCTGGTTCTTTGAAAGGATAAACAAGATTGACAAACCTCTAGCCAGGCTCACCAAGAAGCAAAGAGAGAGGACCCAAATCAACAAAATCAGAAACGATAGAGGCGAAATAACAACAGACCCCACAGAAATACAAATGATTGTTAAAAAATACTATGGACAACTCTACTCCAACAAACTAGACAACTTGGAGGAAATGGACAAATTCCTAGAAAAATACAACATTCCAAAACTCCATCAGGAAGAACCTAAAAATCTCAGTAGGCCAATAACTATGGAAGAAATTGAAGCAGTCATCAAAAAAGCTTCCAGCAAACAAAAGCCCAGGACCAGACGGCTTCACAGGGGAGTTTTACCAAACATTCAAGGAAGAACTAAAACCTATCCTCCTCAGACTACTATAAAAAATTCAAGAGGAAGGAACACTTCCAAGCTCATTCTATGAAGCCAGCATCACCCTAATACCCAAACCAGGTAAAGACAACACAATGAAAGAGAATTACAGGCCAATATCCCTCATGAACATAGATGCCAAAATCCTCAACAAAATCTTAGCAAATCGGATCCAGCAGTACATCAGAAAGATCATACACCATGACCAAGTAGGATTTATCCCAGGGATGCAAGGATGGTACAATATCAGCAAATCAATAAACGTGATACATCACATAAACAAATTGAAAGAAAAAAACCACATAGTCATATCAATTGATGCAGAAAAAGCATTTGACAAAATCCAACACCCATTTTTGATAAAAACTCTCAGCAAGGTGGGAATAGAAAGATCATACCTCAACATAATAAAAGCCATATATGACAGGCCCACAGCCAACATCATACTCAATGGACAAAAACTAACACCATTTCCCCTAAGAACAGGAACAAGACAGGGATGCCCACTCTCACCACTCCTGTTCAACATAGTACTGGAAGCAATACCCATTGCAATTAGACAAGAAGAAGAAATAAAAGGCATCCAAATTGGAAAAGAAGAAGTAAAACTGTCCTTATTTGCCGACGACAGGATATTATACATACAAAACCCTAGAGACTCCATCAAAAAACTACTAAACTTAATACATGAATTTGGCAATGAAGTAGGATACAAAATTAACTCCAAGAAATCTGAGGCATTTCTATACACCAATAGTGAACTTTCAGAAAGAGAGATTATAAAAACAATCCCATTTACCATCGCACCAAAAAAATTAAGCTACCTAGGAATAAACTTAACTAAAGAGGTAAAAGACCTCTTCTCAGAAAACTACAGGACATTGAAAAAAGAGATAGAGGAAGACATAAAGAGATGGAAGAACATACCATGTTCTTGGATTGGTAGAATCAACATCATTAAAATGTCCATACTACCCAAAGCAATCTATAAATTCAATGCACTTCCCATTAAAATACCAACGGCATACTTCACAGATTTAGAACGAACTCTCCAAAAATTCATCTATAATAAAAAAAGACCCCGAATAGCTGCAGCAATCCTGAGAAAGAACAAAGAAGGTGGGATCTCAATACCAGATATCAAGTTGTATTACAAATCCACTGGTCTCAAAACTGCCTGGTACTGGCACAAGAACAGACATATAGATCAATGGAATAGAATAGAGAGCCCAGAAATCGGCCCGAACCAATATGCTCCATTAATATTTGACAAAGGAGGCAAGAACATACAATGGAGCCAAGATAGTCTCTTCAATAAATGGTGTTGGGAAAATTGGACAGATACATGCAAGAAAATGAAACTAGACCACCAACTTACACCATACACGAAAATAAACTCAAAATGGATAAAGGACTTAAATGTATGACGGAAAACCATAAAAATTCTAGAAGAATCTAAAGGCAACAAAATCTCAGACATATGCCGAAGCAATTTCTTCACTAATATAGCTCCTACGGCACTTGAAACTAAAGAGAAAATGAACAAATGGGACTACGTCAAAATAAAAAGCTTCTGCACAGCAAAAGAAACCATCAACAAAACAACAAGAAAGCCCACTGCGTGGGAAAACATATTTGCCAATGTCATATCTGATAAGGGCCTAATCTCCAAAATTTATAGGGAACTCATACAACTTAACAAAAGGAAGATAAACAATCCAATCAAAAAATGGGCAAAAGATCTAAATAGACACCTTTCAAAACAGGACATTCAGAAAGCCAAGGGACATATGAAAACATGCTCAAAATCACTAATCACCCGAGAAATGCAAATCAAAACAACAATGAGGTACCATCTCACACCTGTCAGACTGGCTATCATCAACAAATCAACAAACGACAAGTGCTGGAGAGGATGTGGAGAAAAAGGAACACTTGTGCACTGCTGGTGGGATGCAGACTGGTGCAGCCACTATGGAAGACAGTATGGAGTTTCCTCAAAAAACTAAAAATGGAACTCCCATTTGACCCTGTGATCCCACTTCTAGGAATATATCCCAAGAAACTAGAAACACCAATCAGAAAGGATATATGCACCCATATGTTCATAGCAGCACAATTCACCATAGCTAAGATCTGGAAACAGCCTAAGTGCCCATCAGTAGATGAATGGATTAGAAAACTGTGGTACATCTACACGATGGAATACTATGCTGCTGTAAAAAAGAAGGAACTCTTACCATTTGCAATGGCATGGATGGAACTGGAGAGCATTGTGCTAAGTGAAATAAGCCAGTCAATGAAAGAAAAATACCACATGATCTCACTCATTCATGGATAATAGAGACCATTATAAACTTTTGAACAATAATAGATACAGAGGCAGAGCTGCCTCAAACAGATTGTCAAACTGCAGCGGGAAGGCTGGGGAGGGTTTGGGGGGCAGGGGGGAGGGGGGTCAGAGATCAACCGAAGGACTTGTATGCATGCATATAAGCATAACCAATGGACATAAGACACTGGGGGGGTAGGGGAGGCCAGGGGATTGTCAAGGGCGGGGGGAAAAAAAGGGACACATATGTAATACCCTTTGTAATACTTTAATCAATAAAACAATAATAAATAAATAAATAAATAAATAAATAAATAAATAAATAGACAGCGATTTTCAACTGGTGCGCTGCAAGAATTTTTAAAACATCAATTAACTGACTATTTAGTCAGGGGCACTGACTTCTCAAAACTACTGTATATCTATATTTTTTGTCAGATCAATAAAAAACAATATAGTCTTTGGTGTGCTGTAGAATTTTAGTAATTAGTTTATGTGTGCCATGTGATGAAAAAGGTTGAAAATCCCTGCTCTAAAAGTGTCTGAACCAGCAGGACTAGGTGGGGCCCAGGAACTAGTCATTGATGCAGCGTGGGTCCACAGACACACTTTGAGAAACACAGAATTAACTCTGAAATGAACAGTTACCCCTGCAAGGGTCATGGCTAATGGCGTGCCACCCATCTGCTGCCAGTGGCACTGTCCCAGATATGTTATTCTGGCAGGACACAGAAGACAATTCTATATAAACCTCCCCTGCATGAACAGACGTCCACCAGTCCCACTTTCTTTCCATTTAGAGACCTGAACCAGTAGCTGCCTAAGAGCCTCATCCAAATTTTTCATGTCAATTCTCTAACACACAACTGAAACAAATCCTAACACCACTCTCATGAGCAATCCTATATAATAAAGAGCTAATATGCTAATTAGACTGGACAGTGGAATGACCTTCTGGGATGACCTTCCGGAACAACCAGTGGGTCGGGGGCAAGGTCGTGAGGCAGCCGGGGCTGTGAGGGCCGAGCCCCTTGCACGAATTTCAGGCATTGGGACTCTAGTTTTAAATAAGGAGCACTCCTGATAAATCTCCTGTGTTACAACTTTAAGAATGGTCAAGTCTCCGTAATGTAATTCTTAAAAAAAAGTCACACATAAGAACTTCCTATGAGAAATTACCCTTGTTGGAGACTACATCCCGGGCCCAACAGGAGACTCCCTGGGTGAACCTAATGAAGAGGCCCTTTCTCAGATTAAACCCAAGGTGTGTCCCACTTCCAAACAATGCTCCTTTAAAAACAACCTGGACCTGACTGTCATGAAGGTCAGCAATAACCTGACAACTCAGTCCCACCTGGAGCCCGTTTTCCTCCTTCCTGCAAACGCTCCCTCATTCTGTGTTAAGATGTTTTCTGATAAAAATGGAAGGACAGTGTCACCAGAAATCAGGTGACATAATCTTTCAGAGGACTGCCTTGGAACTATTTCTCTTCCCACAATTTGCTGCCTGCCTCTCCTTTGAGGCAGCCCGTTAGACCTCAACCCCAATCCACAGAAAGATGACATAATCGTCCCTCCCCTCAAACTTGCTTCTGTTCTTTTGTCAGTAAAATTTATTTATTTATTTAAAAAAATATCTTTATTGATTTCAGAGAAGACGAGAGAGGGAAAGAGAGATAGAAACGTTAATGATGAGAGAGGATCATTGATTGGCTGCCTCCTGCACATCCCCTACTAGGGGTCAAACCTGCAACTCAGGCATGTGATCTTGACCAGAACTGAACCTGGGATCCTTCAGTCCAGAGGCTGATGCTCTATCCACTGAACCAAATCACTGAGCCAAACTAGTTAGGACAGTGGTCGGCAAACTCATTAGTCAACAGAGCCAAATATCAACAGTACAATGATTGAAATTTCTTTTGAGAGCCAAATTTTTTAAACTTAAACTATATAGGTAGGTACATTGTTATTAACTTAATTAGGGTACTCCTAAGGCTTAGGAAGAGCCACACTCAAGGGGCTAAAGAGCTGCATGTGGCTCGTGAGCCACAGTTTGCTGACCACGGAGTTAGGGCAGTAAAATTTAAATACCTTCAAAATTCTTTTATCCATGTAAGCTGTCCTGGAAAGCTGTACAGTGAATATATGTTTAATAGTGTTGTGAATTCAAGTTATGAGCAACTAAAAGAGCATACATACTGTATTTTATAAGTTCTAAAACTTGACTGTTTCTAAAAGTCCTGTTTTCATATATGCTACAATGTAAAAAAAAACAAACAAACATGTGCATCTTATAATTACGAAATACTAGAGGCCTGGTGCACGTAATTGTGCATCCGTGCATGCGTGCATGCATGCGTGCCCCTCAGCCCAGCCTGCGCCCTCTTTGCAGTATGGGAGCCCTCTCAGAGTCTGAGACCCCTCACTCCTTACCACCCACCTGATAGCTGCTCCTTACTGCTTGGCTTGCTGCTCCTTAGTGCTGCCATGAAGGCGGGAGAGGTTCCCACCACTGCTGCTGCGCTCGCCAGCCATGAACCCGGCATGTGGCTGAACGGCGCTCCCCCTGCGGGAGTGCACTGACCACCGGGGGCAGCTCCTGCGTTAAGCATCTGCCCCCTGGTGGTCAGTGTGCATCATAGTGACCGGTTGTTCTGGTCATTCTGTTATAACGGTCACTTAGGCTTTTATTATATAGACTAGTGGCCCAGTGCACGAAATTCATGCACAGGGAGGCCGTGTCCCTCAACCTGGCCTGCACCCTCTCCAATCTGGGACCCCTCAGGGGATGTCTGACTGCCGGATCGGGCCTAACCCGGCAGTCGGACATCTCTCTTGCAATCCGGGACCACTGGCTCCTAATGGCTCACCTGCCTGATCGCCCCTAACCACTCTGTCTGCCGGCCTGTTCTTCCTCCAGCTGCCCCCCGCCAGCTTTCTTGCCCCCAACTGCCCCCCCCCCCACCCGCTGGCCTGCTTGCCACCAACTGCCTCCCCTGCCCCCCACTGGCCTGTTCGCCACCAACTGCCCTCCCCTGCCAGCTTCATGGCCTCCAACTGCCCTTCCCAGCTGGCGTGATGGCCCCCAACTGCCCTCCCTGGCTGGTCTCCCGGTCTAAATAGCGTATTACCCTTTTGTTAGTATAGATGACAGAGGGAAATTTCTAACTTCCAAAATTATAGAAAGGTAAGAAATTACAAATAAAATTGTCAGAGACAGATACATCAATGAGATACATCAGAACATTTAGGAATATGTGCTACTTGCTTTTGAACATTGTACTGAGAATATGTATGCCCTCAACAATGACCCCATATGCAACAGGAGCCCTGAACTTTTCAGAACTCCTGCAGCCATCCTATCCCAGAAGATGACAACAGAGCACCCTCATCTGTAGGTCTCCATGACTACAGGTTACATTTAACTCTCAGTAGACAATGATTTACCCACAGATTCACCTGCACATTACAGTGATGCTCTTCTGCCCTCATCTTAATCACCTCCACTGCACCAATTCCTTCTGTTCAAACATCCTCCTCTTTCGGCTGCAGGACATCATCCCCTGGCTGTCCCCTTTGTGGTTCCTTCTTGACCTTCTCTCTCTCTCGGGTTTTCTCCCCTTGCATGATCTTGTTCACTTCACAGCCCCTGCTGCATTATGGTTACCACAGCTCCCACATGGATAGCGGATACCCTACTTGTATGCCCGCCGGTGTGCCTGACATCCCCACCTGGACATCTCACAAGTATCTCAAAAGGAACACAAGTGTAATTACTGATGCCCACCTCTTTGTCATCCCTTTCCAAGTCTGTTCCTCCCCAGCTCTGTAAATGGTTCCACCCAACAAGTCGTCTCACATGATGACTCCACATAATCTAGTGGCGACTGTCATCTAGTCTCCTGTCCCTACTGTGATCAACCACATACAAACTACCATTTCCTCTCGCCCAGACCACTGCAGTAGTCACTACCACCCTATGGCCCTCCCTGAACTGGCTCCTATTTGACCCCCAACATCCACTCCCACTGCTCTCCCCTCACTTGAGAGCCACCTTTCCCACTGGACATCTGCCAGTTCCTACATAAGCCAATGCTCTCCAACCAAGTGCCCTGGTGTCTTCATGGCTTCTGCTCTCCTGATCTTGCCCTCAAATCTCCCTCTGTGGTGCAGCTGCTCCAATGGCTCCATCTAAGGAGGTTCCTGTGTCAACTTCAGCCACTGCATACTACTCAAACCTGTTGGGGCAGTTGGTTTTGTAATTATTTTTTCTCCATCACCACCTCCCCCCAATTTCATGAAAGAAGGTAAACTCTATGTCACACACATCTGCATTCCAGGTGCACCTAGGCTCAGAGATGGCATGCAATACATGTGGCAAATTAAAGGAATGGCCACCTCCCCACTTTCTTAACTCGGCCCAATGTTGTTGAAATCCTCTAGAAATGAGGAGAGGAGAAAGGCAATGACCAAGTGGTTTAAATCATTCCATGAAGAGCTCTAATAAGGCATCAGAATCCTGACCCTGTTTGGTACACTGAATCCAGTTGGGCTTCAAATGATTACTCCTTATAGCATGACAAAACACATAAATAAATTCAAGGCTTCGTATTTTTCTTTTTTCATTAATGAGACTTAGATTTTCTTAACTGCTTCCCCTCGCTGTGCCAAAATCTATGATTCCAAAGGGTCAGGCACAATTTAGAAAATTCAAGGAAGAACATGTTCAAGGAACTGCAAACAAATGATGGGAACAGAGGTTAGTAAAGCACTCCCTGGACTGGGAGCTGCCAAAACATGACACCAGAAATAATTAAAAAGGGCTCTGGGCTTTGCAGACAGGAAGTTACTGAGCCTTGAACAAACTAAAACTCTTCAGACCCTCAACTTCCTCATCTGTAAAATGGGACATGTAATATGTCTTTCAAAGAGCCTATTGCAAGAATAAGATAAAACACAGAACATGACATGATGGCACTGAGATGTCGTCCCACTTCTCTGCCCAGAACCCTCTCGTTCCTGCTTCTACAGCATGAAGGCTATGCCTGGGTTACTCTGCCTCACAAGCATACACACACAGGTAAAGCACCACTCCCTGCCCTGGTAAAAGTCTGAGGAGCTCACTCAAAGTCTGCTCTCCTGGTGGGAAAGTGGCAGCTGGAAAAGCAGTGCAGATGACAGGAGGAATGGGTAGAGAAAGGGAGAGGTAGAGACAAAGAAAGAGGTAAGAGGAAAAAAACTGGGTTTATTTCTGTTAGATGTCACAAAAACAGACAAAAGGATGAGGTGCTGTTGCTACTGCTTCCCCTAACCAGACACCAGAGCAGGGCTTCTCACCAGGGGCCACTGTGGGAGGAAGAAAGGGGAGAGGGGGAGAGTGCTATGAGAAATCTAGTGGGTGGAGGCCAGGGATGTTGCTAAACATCCCACAATGCACAGGACATCCCCCACCTCAGAGAATGATCCAGTCCCTATTGTCAACAGTGCAGAGGGAGAGAGAAGCCCTGCTCCAGACCAAAGGGCTGTCCCCTCTAGCCCTGGCACAGGTGAAGGGAACCAGATGCCTCTTTCTAGTCAAGTCTGAATTTGACCCTGATAAATGTACCACTTTCAGAAATTCAGTCCCCTGGATCAGCACAGGAAGGAAGGGAATGTGGAGTAAAAGGATTCCATCACCAAGTTGTGGGTAAAGAAGAGAGGATAGGGAAGTGAGGCTGGAAAAGATTTGAAAAGAGAAAAGGAGGAAAATATTAAGTCAGAGTTTACCAGACTATGAAATACAGGATGGCTGTGGAAAAGCAAATGCTCTTACTCTGAAACCAAAATGTGCTCCAGGTCATTGAGCAAACTCAGGTGATGACTGCTAGAACTGGAGTCCATGCTACCATCCTCCTAATGAGGAATGGAAAAGGAAAGGCAGGTGAGATTAGGGAGAATGTGGGTGCCAGATGCAGACTGCTGCCTCCAGAGCTCTGAAGGGAAAGCTAGGGGAGAAGGAGGCTTTGTTTTAGGTTCTGGATGTGTATGGCTGAAACTAGACAATCCTGGAAGGGCAGGTTCCCAGCAACAAGCCCAGGGAAGAAAAGACTTGGCTGTTTCCAGCCTCAAACATTTAGCAGCTGCGAGTGCACAGTGAGGTCTAACAAAAACACACACCTCCCCTTACTGTTTGGAATGAAAAGAGAGACTATTTTGCAGTGCAAAAGGAGCTATTTTCCCAAAATATCTTGGTTAGTTAGACCGAGAGGTTGCAAGGATAATACCTATTTTATAGGTGAAATCTCAGAGAGAATGAAGACATGCGAACCCCTATAACAACAAGTCAGACACACCATGTCTCACAGACACGATATAGTCCTTGGAAGATGAATGCTCTTTGTTTGACTGTAACAAGAATCAATGGGCTTCTACTGACAGCCTCAACCACTAGCAGATAGAAAGTGTGAGAAGAGCCTCCTTCTTGATTCTCTTGGCTATACTACTGAATCAAGAGGGTAACTGAAGAGAAAGGGACAGCGATTAACAGTCATGAACCCTCTCTCTCCACAAAGGGAACCTGGGAGGAGTGACTGAATAACCTCTACCTAGCCCTCTGATTGCCAGCTCATCACAGAAAATGTTAACTCCCTGAGAGAGAGCTACTCATAAGAAGTATGGGTTATTTTCTTATCACCTACAACACACTTTTAGTTACAGATCTTTACTATCAGCACAATAAAATCTACCCAGCAAAGCCCTGAGAGCCAAGGGCAACTTACCATGTTTGGCACGTTGGTGACTGAAGCATTCTTGATGTCTGCAGGGAAGGGAGGCAAACTAGTGACCACATTCTGCTTGCTGGGTAACTGGGGATTCACTCCAGGGGCTCCCATTGGCTGCCCTCCAGTTTGACTAAAGGGTTGTCCAAATGGACTTGTGTTACCAGTCATTCCCATCTGAAACAAAAAGAGGCAACATCAGATATTGGGAAAATCACACATAAAAGAGTCTCAGGTATGCTCACTTTGACCCAGGGAAGCAAAAACTGTTATTTCCTATAAAAGCTTCATATCAGTTACGAATTAAAGGCTTATTTTCAGGGTTCAAGTCAGAATTATGAACAGAGCAACTTGCTCAAACAGTGACACACTAAGGCAGAAGGCTAATAAAGCTGTTCTCAACAGCTACATCTGCCTCCTCCTACTAAGAGCCAGCAATTTCCCATCCTTACCCTCAGCCATACTCATCACCCAATACCCCCACCCCAACAGTGGCACTAATGCATTAAGAAAATCATTTAGAGAACAAAACCTTCTAGAATCATTAATAAAGGGAAGCTCCTTCAGCTTAATTACTCTCTAAGTAAATAGTTTCTTTCAGGTATCCCCATCAGATTGAAGCTAGTTTCTACTAGTTTAAAACACGCAGTAGAAACACTGACAAAGATATGATATAATGTCTGGGATTTGCTTTAAAATAACCTAGTGAGGCCCTGGCTGGTTTGACCTAGTGGTTAGGGCCTCAGCCTGCAAACCAGAGGTCTCGGGTTCGATTCTTGGTCAAGGGCATGTACCTAGGTTGCAAGGTCAGTAGACCCAGTGGGGGCGTGTGGGAGGCAACCAATCAATGGTCTCTTTCACATAGATGTTTCTCTCCCCCCCTACCCTCTCTCCACGCCACCCTCCCCCCCCCCCCGCCCCATCCAGTCTCTCTGGAAATCAATGGAAAAAATATCCTCGGGTGAGGATTAAAAAATAAAAACAAAAAAATAACCTAGTGAGGCAAGATGTACTGATAGGAAAGAAGCCTAGATAACAAATTGGCCATATGTTGGTAACTCCCAAATAGATAACAGGTACGCATTTGAGGAATTGTTATATTATCCTCTCTAATATTAAATGAAATTTCCCATTATAAGATTAGTGAAAAAATATAAAATATATACTAGATAAAGGCAAAAACAGGAAGAAGGAACTCCCACCTATGCCTCTGTAAGGGCCTGTAACCAACACACGTCAGGAATCTCTTTCAGTCAACAGGATTCCCTCTGGACACCTCAGCCCCAACCTCCACAGGAGTGAATTTGGGAAACCTCAAATTGATATCCTGATGCTCACCCTCCTCTCTGGAGAAACAGAAACCAATCATTAAAAGACTGGCTTTTCTCATTGCCTGCCTGTGCTCTTTCTCAAAGTTGTAGCATTCCACCTGCTGTGTAGTGCTCACTCTTACTTTCCAGGTATCTTGGTGTGTTGGATGTTTGAAAACTGGGAGGAGGGGGCCCCCCCAGGAAAGACCTCCTAGGGTAAGTTGTACTCATTCAAGAGATCTCGCTCCAGCCTGCTCTAGCCCAGTCACACTGGGTTACTTACATTCCCCTTCTATAAACTTAGATCCTCACTTTAAGACCTGTGTCTTGAACAAGACGAATTGCATTATTTCTTGAAGCTCTAAAATTCTAGGTTGCAAACAAAGCAATGCTCCATACAACTAACCCTTTTCTGCTGAAATGTCCATATAAAAACACAAATAAAAACAATCTAGTGTAACAAAAATGTTCTCGTTCTGTGCATTTTCATATGTACAGGTGGTTTCCACATGTAGCTTTTTCAGCTGATATTTCTCACCTTTTTGAAAGTGAACATATTCTAGCAGCCACTTTTGCCCTATTTGCTTTACTTGAGTAAACAGAAACAAATTTAAATTCTACTAAAACTCAAATTCAACTTGAATTAAAAAAAATTCTTCAAAAAGCCTAGTTAGGTTCAACTTTGAGTTCTGATGACTTAATCAAGGTTAAGATGGCAGCTCAGTAAACTTTTAATATAAAGGGCATTTCTGATTTTCAACTAGGGTTTTGTTTTTAAATCCTCACCCAAGGATATTTTTCCACTGACTTCTTAGAGAGAGTGTAAGAGATAGGGAAAGACAGAGAGAAATATGGATGAGAGAGAAACACATCGATCGGTTGCCTCCAGCATGTACCCTCACCAGGGCCTAGGCCACAACCGAGGTACGTGCCCTTGACCAGAAATGGACCCAGGACCCTTTGGTCCGCAAGCGGATGCTCTATACACTGAGCAAAACCAGCTAGGGCTGATTTTCAACTAGGTTTTTGTAGTTATTATCCAAAACTCTGATCTGAAGCAAGAATTTGTATTTTCAGAAAGAATTAGATACATTAAATAAATTCCACGTAACAATTACTTCTCTCAGAATTTTTTTTATCCCATAAAATCCAATTGCTGAAACACTTCTTACAGGCCCAAGAATTTGGGGCTAAAAAAACATAATTATAATTTCTATTTCTTAAATTTTATTTAAAATATCTTTACTAGGACCACATATTCAGAAGACATATGCATCCATTCACCTCTCCTTGAATCCAATCCATTCTTGCAGTTAGCCAGTTCAGATTTCCCCCACTATCTAAAAGTAGAGTTTGTATGAAACCTTTTGTAAACCAAATGGCGTAAAGTGAAGAAGAAATTATCATTAACTTATATATTAAAAAAAAAAAATTAGTGTTCCCAGACCCCAAAAGTAACATACCAAATAATACATACAACCTAAAATAACCCTAACATTGCCCTGGCTGGTGTTGCTCAATGGTTAAAGCGCTGGTCTGTATACTGAAGGGCTGCAGGTTCCATCCCTGGCCCAGGTGGTTGGGTGCATGCAGTAGGCTACCAATTGATGTGTCTCTCTCACATCTCTCTCTCCCTTTCCTCCTCCTTCCCCACCCCCACCCAACACCCCTCTCTCCTCCTCCCTCCCTGCCCTTCCTTATACTCTCTAAAAATCAATGGCAAAATATCCTGAGGCAAGGATTAACAACAACAAATTTTAAACCTAACATATAGTAAAATCAGGAATCTATACTAATAAAAGGGTAATATGCTAATGAGACCGGGTCAACCGGACATCTTCCAGATGTCCAACTTCCTTTCGGACAAAGCCACGGTGGTGGGGGCTGAGGCAGAGGTGGTTAGGAGTGATCAGGCGAGCAAGGGAGGGCAGCTTGGGGGCGATCAGGCCAGCAGGGGAGCGGTTAGGCAGCAATCAAGCCGGCAGGCAGAGGAGGTTAGGGGCAATCAAGCAGGCAGACAGGCGAGCAGTTAGGAGCCAGCAGTCCTGGATTATGAGAGGGATGTCCAACTGCCGGTTTAGACTGCAGGGATCAAGCCTAAACCAGCAGTTGGAGATCCCCTGAGGGGTCCTGGATTGGAGAAGGTGCAGGCCGGGCTGAGGGACCTTCCTTTCCCTCCAACCCCCCATACACAAATTTCGTGCACCGGGCCTCTAGTGATATGATAGACTACACACCACACTTTGCACCACCTACCAATCCAATTCAAGCAACAGGCTTTCTAATTTATCTATTACTGAACATCAACTGAAAGAGACCACTTTGTTACTAGCAGAACCAATAATAATTTAGGCAGCTTTCAAGATCCTTGCTCTCTGCACATGTGTAAATAATATGAATGATAAACACAGGCAAGTTCAATGCACACACAATGTGATTATTTCACCACAATCAAAATGCTTAATTAGCGCTGGTTTGTGTGGCTCAGTTGGGTTGGGCATTGTCCCTTTCTGGTCAGGGCACATGCTTGGGTTTCAGACTCGATTCCCAGTAGGGGGGCACATAGATAGGAGACATGTAAGAGGCAGCTGATCCATGTTTCACTCTCACATTGATATTTCTATCTCTCCCTTCCTCTCTCTCTTAAAAAAAAATCAATAAAAATATATTTTTTTAAATGCTTAATTACACCCAGTTTTACCCTAAACTTAACACCCTTGTGAGCTCTCTTAGGTTTTTTTCTGATACCTTAGGATACATCTTGTTAATGAATGAACAACATCAAGAGAAAGCCCAGGTGCTCACAAACATAGTTCAAAGCTACAGGGGCTTGATGCTGAGATGCTGGGTGTGGCTCCTGGGGAAGGAGCTCAGCTGGGCTACCTTTGGTGCAAGCACCTGGCTTATTGCAGAACAACTGCTGAATGCTATTTTCACTTTTCACCTTTTTTTGTAAAAGCAAAAATCCTTTTCAAATTTCTTTCAGTTTGAAAATAGGTACTAATGTAGGTTTTTGACAAAAGCAAAATGGCATAATGTGAACCAAAAGTGGGGGGATACCTGGCCCTGGAGGGTGGCTCAGTTAGTTGGAGCAT
Organism: Myotis nattereri; assembly: GCF_964212035.1. NCBI lineage: Eukaryota > Metazoa > Chordata > Mammalia > Chiroptera > Vespertilionidae > Myotis > Myotis nattereri. Next base: position 99,925,395 of record NC_138079.1, on the reverse strand, counting down.
CACCCCGTTCACCAAAAGGTGGAGGGTTCGATTCCCAGTTAGGGCATATACCTAGGTTGCAGGTTCGATCCCGTTCCTTCCTTTCTCTTTCCCTCCTCTCTCTCTCTCTCCCCCCCCCCCTCTCTCTCTCTCTCTCTCTCTCTCTCTCTCTCATCAATAGGTATCTTTGGGTAAGGATTTTTTAAAAAGTGGGGGTTGCCTGTATTCTCTAAGCTCCTGCTGTGAGCCAAGCCTAGTTCTGTGCAGAGGCAATTTTCCTCCTTGTCATGGAGCTCACTTCTTATAACCACCAATTGGACAAAGAAAATCCAAGTCACACTGGAAGTTGCTAGCATCAACGAACCAAAGTAGACAGCGGCTGAGGGAGGGGAAGAATAGATAGTTTGTGCTTCTAGTCACCCCCTTCAGTGTAGAGGGAAATAAATAGCAAGAGACCAAAGAGCTTCCAAAGGGGTCCTGTGGGTCTCAAAGTTCACCCAACATGTTGCAAAAAACCTGTTTTTAAAACATTGCAAATATTTTTACAACATTCATATGATCACCTTGCCAGGTTGAAAATGGGGTGGGTGTGGGTCTGTCTGGTCTCTTGAATATAACTTGTCTGGTCAACTTCTGGGGCAAAGCACTTTCTGTCTGCACTGAAGTGTTTCAGGGTGTTTGGAACACTCTGATATATTTCATCAGGAATATTTTTCACTTTTTCTTTTTGGCCATTCAATAGTGAAGAAAACTATTTCAATGTGGTCTTGATCCTCATGGTGCAAGAACCAAGGTAAAATCAAAGTCAAACTTTGCTACCTGCCATCGTTACCTGATGGCAGGTAACGAACGTCCAGCTAATAGGGACTGACTATACATTTAAAAAATTGAAAAATTTCCCCTCCCCAGCCTAGAACAAATACATTCTACAGACGAACCAAAACAAGTCAAGGCTACCTGCAGAAGGTCAGACTCTAACTAAGGTCAGGGCTCAGGTCTCTCAGTCCAGGGTCAATCCCAGCCTGTCTGTAACCGGTTAGAGCTAACAAGGAGGAGGACCAAAGGACAGTCCTCCAACCGACCACTGCTGCCCAGCTCCTAAGTAAGGTCCCCACCCTGGACCCTGGGTCCCAAACCATTTCCTGGCAGAGCCTGGTAGAACCAGAGGGTATTCTCTAGTCCTAGCCTGCAGAGTGGGTAAAAGCCATTAGCTTTTAGAGACTTCTAGATTTCTTAATTCCTGTTCTACATCTATTGTCCTTTTATCAGATTGAACATTCCCAAGTCTAGGCTAACACACATATTTTTAACATCAATACTCATAAGAAAATAGTCAAATCAAGACAAAAATATTTACTCTAATTTTCTGACAGTTATTTGATAACAATTTAGTAAATTTGGCTTTATTTTCAACTGAAGTTAACCAGGATTTGAGTATAGCTGCTTAAGAAACACCATGTAATCTTTTCAATAAAATTCATAAAGCAGAACAGCAGAAATAAGCAACTGTTAAGTTGATGGTAACATTTATATAAAATATGAACGAATTAAAACCTATGGAATATTTACATTGTCTTATTCAGCAGCAACCCATACATGTTAAAAATTTCCTTTTATTCCATTTTATCCAGAGCCCTTTTAAGCATTAATTCAAGTTCAATCTGAGAAAACAGGAAAAGTTAACTGTATTAAGTACCTAAAAAGGCAAGCTCTCCTACAATGAACTCTAAATTAAAAAATGTCTTATAGGTCTACCACGTTTTCCCATGAGAAAGCATTCTTGTAACCAAGTATATCAATAAATCATTTCAAAAAGAGAATAAAGACTTTTTTTTAAGAGAGAGGAAGGGAAAGCATGAGAAACACTGACCAGCTGCCTCCTGCATGCGCCCCAACAGGGAATCAAACCTGCAACCCGAGTATGAGACCTAACTGGGAATCAAACCCATCACTCCTTGGTGTACAGGATGACGCTCCAACCAACTGAGCTACACTAGCCCCTGTGTACAAAGAAAAAAAAAACTAGGTAAAAAGAAGAGGAAAAAAATACTAGTGCCAGATCTGGAGGCCTACCTGCCTTCTCCCCCAAGGATGGGGACTCTAAAGTATGAAACCTGATGAGAAAACCTCTTTATTAGTTGGGAGAAAAAACTAAACAAGGCCTACAATAGCCTTTATTACCGAAGCAAAGATAGTACCTGGAGCAAATTCTAGTGATACTTGGTCCATCAATCAAGAACTGCTGAAGTCTGAGTTGTCTGGCAAGTAGGTGAGTGACAGCTATCCACAGAAAAGGGATAGACCAGCCGTGGGCAAACTACAGCCCGCAGGCCGGATCCGGCCAGTTTGAAATGAATAAAACTAAAAAAAAAAAAAAGACCGTACCCTTTTATGTAATGATGTTTACTTTGAATTTATATTAGTTCACACAAACACTCCATCCATGCTTTTGTTCCGGCCCTCCGGTCCAGTTTAAGAACCCATTGTGGCCCTCGAGTCAAAAAGTTTGCCCACCCCTGGGATAGACAATGCTTCTCTTTCTACTTTGGCAAAGGCATGTACTACAGATATGCTATGGAAAGTATAAAAAATCTACATGACTCAACGGTATTATCTGCCATAATAATACTTATAACAATCCATCCTGGATCTGTCTTAGACACAAAACCAGGATAAAACTTGCCTTCCGAAGGCCATCAGGGGAGGGAACCAAGATGGCGGCATAGGTTAACACCGGAGTTTGCTGCTTTGAACAACTACTTCAAAAGTGAAACTAAAAAACGGAACGGACATCACCCAGAACCACTGGAACGCTGGCTGAGTGGAAGTCCTACAACTAGGAGGAAAGAGAAACGCATACGGACACTCAGAGGAGGCGCAGTGCTGAAGTCAAATTCTGAGGTGCGGAGTGCGCGGAGCAGGCTGGCTGCGGAGGGCGCGGTTGGCGTTTTCAATCGGGAGGGAGTCGCAGACTCTGAGCTCCAGATACAGGCGAGTCTTTAGGGACCCAGACTCAAACGGGAGAAGCAGGACTGTCTGGCTTCGGTCAGAGCGAGTGCAGCTTTCTCTCCGAGGTTTGCAGCGGTTGCTGGGACTCAGAGAGGCAGAGCCCCTGGGGACAGGACTGAGAGCCGCCATAACTGCTCTCTCCGGCCCACCCTGTTGATCCTGTGAGACCCGCCCCGCCCAAGTCCTGCACAGAGGCATTTGCCAGATAGCCTCAGGCAAAGGCTAGATTAGCACCTCCCTAGAGGACAGAAGTTCTCTCACTGCTGACATAGCTGATTCTCATAGCCACTTGGCCTGGAGGTCAAACCCTCCCTGGTATTAGCTACAACAATCAAGGCTTAACTATAAGACTGCGCACAAAGACCACTAGGGGGTGCACCAAGGAAGCATAACAAAATGCGGAGACAAAGAAACAGGACAAAATTGTCAATGGAAGATATAGAGTTCAGAACCACACTTTTAAGGTCTCTCAAGAACTGTTTAGAAGCCGCCGATAAACTTAATGAGATCTACAAGAAAACTAATGAGACCCTCGATGTTATATTGGGGAACCAACTAGAAATTAAGCATACACGGACTGAAATAACGAATATTATACAGACTCCCGACAGCAAACCAGAGGAGCGCAAGAATCAAGTCAATGATTTGAAATGCGAGGAAGCAAAAAACACCCAACCGGAAAAGCAAAATGAAAAAAGAATCCAAAAATGCAAGGATAGTGTAAGGAGCCTCTGGGACAGCTTCAAGCGTACCAACATCAGAATTATAGGGGTGCCAGAAGATGAGAGAGACCAAGATATTGAAAACCTATTTGAAGAAATAATGACAGAAAACTTCCCCCACCTGGTGAAAGAAATGGACTTACAGGTCCAAGAAGCGCGGAGAACCCCAAACAAAAGGAATCCAAAGAGGACCACACCAAGACACATCATCATTAAAATGCCAAGAGCAAAAGATAAAGAGAGAATCTTAAAAACAGCAAGAGAAAGAAACTCAGTTACCTACAAGGGAATACCCATACGACTGTCAGCTGATTTCTCAACAGAAACTTTGCAGGCCAGAAGGGAGTGGCAAGAAATATTCAAAGTGATGAATACCAAGAACCTACAACCAAGATTACTTTATCCAGCAAAGCTATCATTCAGAATTGAAGGTCAGATAAAGAGCTTCACAGATAAGGAAAAGCTAAAGGAGTTCATCACCACCAAACCAGGATTATATGAAATGCTGAAAGGTATCCTTTAAGAAGAGGAAGAGGAAGAAAAAGGTAAAGATACAAATTATGAACAACAAATATGCATCTATCAACAAGTGAATCTAAGAATCAAGTGAATAAATAATCTGATGAACAGAATGAACTGGTGATTATAATAGAATCAGGGACATAGAAAGGGAATGGACTGACTATTCTTGGGGGGGAAAGGGGTGTGGGAGATGCGGGAAGAGACTGGACAAAAATCGTGCACCTATGGATGAGGACAGTGGGTGGGAAGTGAGGGCGGAGGGTGGGGCGGGAACTGGGAGGAGGGGAGTTATGGGGGGGAGGGGAAAGAGGAACAAATGTAATAATCTGAACAATAAAGATTTAATTAAAAAAAAAAAACTTGCCTTCCTGGAATATACATCTCTGTGTCCTTGGGCCCCAGCACATAATGAGTGCTTAATTACTATTTGGAAAAGAAACCAAACAAAAAGAGACCATGTATCAGGCAGTACCTGGGAACAAAAACCCCTACACTGGCCCCAAGAACAGAGAAAAATCAAAGAACTGTGGGCCAGGTCTAAGGCAGGCACAAATGAGAGTCACTATTAGTTGGAGGGGAAATAGAAAAGTCAGGAATAACAGTCTCCTTTCTATCTTCTCAGCATCTGCCATAAGGATTTTAGCTACTAGTTGGAATGAACAGTCATGGAGTGGACAAGCATGCAAGTGAACAACCCATGCTAAAAGGTTGAACATAATATGCCCTTGGAGTTGGTTTTATAGGATGATGATAGCTTTGTGTCCCATTGACAGCATATATGGGAGGTCCTCTGTGCTATCTACATCCATTGGGCCAGCAAATCCTTGGCTTTGGTACAAGGTCCTAGCCAAACCCCACCCCAGAGCTTCCCAACTGGTGTACTAAAATACTGATTCATCAGCCTCAGTGATCACCTCTGACTGCAAACAGTCTCCTCTGCTGACCTCAGTGTGTGGGACAAATATTTTCATTTTCTACTTGTATCATGATATGAAAGCTATAAAAATAGGAAAACAAGCTCTGAGCTTCCAAAAAATAGAAAGATTATCTCCACTAACCCAGAGACTACTTCTACTACTCACCTAACTCACTTCATCAATTAAGGTAGTAAGCTTAGAAAAATATAACTGTCAACTTGCAAACATGAATGGAAAGTTGCTCGAATCATTTACAATGTACCTGTGCTACTATAACACAGATATTGAAGAGTTTAGACCAAACTGAAAGGGTATAGAACAGGGGTGGGCAACCCCTGGCACGCATGCCAAACATGGCACGCCAGTAACTTTTGCTGGCACGCAAAACCCTCTCTTATAATCTTCCATTTACAAATTTTTTTCTTAATATCGACTTTTTAATTTTTCAAATAAATTCAGTGTAGGTGCATCTTAGATAAATAAATAATTTTACATAACAAGTTATCTTAAAGACCACAGACATGGATTGACGGGAGAGGGGAAGAGCAATTTCTATGCCTCTGCTTTAACTCTCCCTGCCTTCCTAGATCCGACCAGTGTTTTGGTTTCATCCACATACGCTTGTGAATCTTTGTTCTTAGTGATGAATTTTGTTAAGACTCGTAATAGGAGTAGGCTGATGGATGAAAGTAGTACCTTGTGCATATCTCTGAAGGTCACGAAATATAAACCTGATGTAAAATCTGTCATCAGTGATGCAGCAGCAAAAGTCCCACTGATAATATCAAACGGAGTCATAAAGTTTTCTGTCGGACTATCAGTGTACATGTATACATTAAAAAATAAATGTAGCCCTGACCGGTTTGGCTCAGTGGATAGAGTGTCAGCCTGCGGACTGAAGGGTCCCGGGTTCAATTCCAGTCGAGGGTATGTGCCTTGGTTGTGGGCGCATCCCCAGTAGGGGGTGTGCAGGAGGCAGCTGGTCAATGTTTCTCTCTCATAGATGTGTCTAACTCTCTGTCCCTCTCCCTTCCTCTCTGTAAAAAAATCAATGAAATATATTTAAAAATAAATAAATAAATAAATGTACTTTTCATCATCATATGTGTTTTTGTGGCTCGAATGAATTTTATTATTTCTTCAAGGTTCTTCACATACGTACACCTTAAGAGATATCAAGTAGGCGTAACATGTTCTCAAAAAATTAGGGTTGGCATGCAGAAAAATTTTGAGTCAGAGATTTTGCTGGTTTTGGCACGCACTCACAAAAAGGTTGCTCACCCCTGGTATAGACCATATCATCAAAATGGAAATTTCTCCTGACTAGGAAAGTCAGAAGTAACAGTCTCCTTTCTATCTTCTCAACGTCTGTCAGAGTTGGTTTCTACAATAGAAGCAATCGAAGTATCCATTTTCTTGCTCCTTTGTAGCAAAAGGGGACAGAGAAATGCTTTCTTCCCAGTTAGGGCCACCATTATCCTTTCTCATTATCAGCAACCCAAACACCCCTAAGATGAGGTGTGGGCCAGGCACTGTCTGGGAAGTCCACGCTATATGTGTATGTGTGTGTGCAGGAGGGCACATTAGGTGGTTACACCTATACAAATTTTGTGTGATGTGCACTTTTGAGAGATAAGGTCCATTATTACATTTTTAAAGGGGGTCCTAAGATCTCCTAAAGATTAAGAACACCTGCCCCTGGAGAAAGACATCCCCCTGCCCACCTCTCACTAGCTCTCCCCAGACTTCACACATCCCTGCCACAAACAGGCCTTTTCCAGTGGACAGTCTCCCATCCAAAGACATCAACCACTCAATTAAACAACTACCCTCATAAATGAACTCTTCCCAATATTATCTCCAAATGTCTCTTGAAATGAACACTCACCAAAAGGATCGGATCATAACCATTTATAAACTAAAAGCCTGATGCGGACATACTGTGTGACCAGAGGAGAATATCTGGAACAGAATGAAAAAGAGAGGATGTATAGGACCGGAGGAGGCCAGTCAGAAACACGCTTCCACTTAACGGTTTTACTTAAGAGTTGGCCGAGCCTTCAGAAATGTTTTAAAAGGCAACAAATGTTGAGTTTGATGTGGTTTCAATGAGACCACTACACACATTGGGTTGTTGTTTTTTTTTTAAAGCTGAATTCTTCAGTTTTCCTCATACCTTGGTAGACACTTAAAACCACACCACACAGCAAGGTGATCAAAGGAAGTACTGTATGGGAGGCGGGATGCTGGTCAAAAAACATATAGAAAGCAAACAAAATATGACCTTCAGCAATAAGCTTAGTAGAGACAATTGGAGAGGACAGAATTTTCAGCTGGAAGGGCCTCAAAGAGTATCTGGTTAAAACATATTACTTCTCAGGCCCTGGCCGGGTAGCTCAGTTGGTTATTAGAGTGTTGTCCTAATACAACAAGGCTGCAGGTTCCTGATACACCAGGGTTGTGGGTTTGATTTCTGGTCAGAGCACATACAAGAATCAACCAACGAATGCATGGATGGGTGGAACAGGTCTGTCTGTCAGTCTCCCCTGACCTCTCTTTTTAAAATCAACCAATCAATAAATAAAAAGTATGAAAACAACAACAACAAATCCATATCACTTTATGGATGAGGAAAGGGTGGTCCAGAAAGCTTAGGAACATAACAAAATCAGTTGGAAAAACTCGCTATGAAGCTCTCCCTTCCCCAGTCCAGAGTCCTTGATCCCTGCCACGAGGCTTGAAGCAGAACTGTGATTCCTTCAGACACATCCATACTTGCACACCCATGGCACTTGATACCACTGGACAGAGACAGGCTCAGTCCACAAAGATCAGGTATTAATGCCTGCTTTTGGGAAAAAACAAAACAAAACAAAAGTTTTACTGGAACACGGACACAATAAGCTTTCATCCAGAGAGACAATTAAGTGCTATATTTAAATGTGTATACTCTAGCAATCTTCACCTGGTCCCAGGGTAGCTCTGCCACTTGCTAAATGTGTGACTTTGGGGCAATTTACTTTAAGCTCTCAATGCCTTCATTTTATCACCTGTAAAATGGAGATAACAGCACTTCTTCTGAGGGTTGTATGAGGATTAAACTTCACCAAGTAAAGCACCAAGAAGAGTTAACTGACATACAGTAAGTGCTATAGGAGTTAGCTAGTATGTTGGCTTTGGGAAGAATCACTTTATACTAAATATATTTCTTTCAAAAGCATGACTAGGGTAGCCCTGGCCAGTGTGACTCACTTTTAGAGCATCGGCCTTTGGACCACCAAAGGGTCGCAAGTCTGATTCCTGGTCAAGGGCACATATCTGGGTTGTAGGTTCAATCCCTGGTCCAGGTCAGGTTGGGTGCAGGAGGCAAACTAATTGATGTGTCACTCTCACATCAATGTTTCTCTCTTTCCCTCTCCCTTCCCCTCTCCCCCCATCCCCATCTCCCCCACCCTAATCTCTCCCTTCCACTCTAAAAATCAATGGAAAAATTTTCCTCTGGTAAGGATTAGCAGCAACAAAAAATGCATAGGGTATTAATAAAATAAATGAACATTTCCAGAGGCCATGTGATGGTGGGGAGTGGTTCAAACAGGTAGGATCAGAGGGAGAGGCCATCTGGAATTACTGGCATTTGACATATTCAGAGGAACATGAAATGAATTTATAACGAAACAATCTTGTGCACTTACTAGCTGTAAAAATACTTTTAACAGATAATTATTTTCTATATCATAAACATTTTCAACTATTTCACTCTACATTGTTTTCCAGCTTTAAAAACACAATGTTCATTTTAAACAAAATATACTATCAACAATAACAATATATAATAAAAATACGCTAGCCTAATCTTCCTGGGTTGAAATTTAAATAAAAACATAGAGGAATCAAACAACAAAGAACAGTCCCACAAAAAGAAATTGATATAACTCCCACTTGTAAGTAGGCCATGACATAGCAACAAATGTTCCATTTGAGATGTGGCTTCGAACTAACTCAACAAGCTTATTAACTTGAAGTCTTTAGCATCTTTCTTCACACATTGGTATACATGTAAAACCACAAATTCATATAAGAGGTGTAAAAACAACACAATTTAGTACACCAAGGGCAAAATTTGCCAAATAAAGAGCCAGAAGTATTAATTCTTTTCAATGACATAAAGAACCAGAACTAACCCAGAGTATGGCCATATCATTCATAAAGCCAAAAGCATTTTCTCTTGGCAACCTACCACTGTTGGGAAAAAGCCAAGAAAAGCAGTTTTCATGGAAAGACACATGGCTGTATTCAGTTGTCTGCTATCACCCGCTTGCTCTTGGAATCTTTCCAGTACCTCAACTTGGCAAATAAAGAGTAAGTAGAAATACACAACAGACTGCAATGCCAAAGACATTGCCTGGCCACCAGAGTCACCTGGAATAAGAGAACTGGGCTGAAGATCCCAGGCACATGAGTACACCATCTCTCACTGAACTCAACTCTTACAATGATGCCAATTCTGAAAGAGTTCAGGAAAAATACACAGCCCCAAAGTCTGAACATTTACCTTAGCCTGATAAATCACAACTGGGAGATAGGTAAAAATACTCAGCAACTCTCATGGAATTTCACTTAAATGATATATGACCAGAATATGACTTAGAAAATAGGATGGGAACTCCTAAACGGAAGGTGACAGGACAGGGGATCACTGTTGGGCTTCATTTGTATTCACCCAATTGCTCTAGAAACTTCCAGCAACAAAACTGGTTCCCTAACACTGTTGGCAAACTTCAGCAGTCACAACAGTTAGACACATCAACTCCCCAGAATACAGTCTGCATTAATCCACAAGCAAAAGCAAAAAGTCGGTAGAGAAAATGTTTATAATCCTGGTTCTGTTGCTAATCAGATGTGTGGCTGGGACAAATCTCTTGCCTTTTCTAAGTTGTACTTCTCCTCAGCTGTAAAACATGAAGTACTTAGATGACCACTAGGTCAGTGGTGGGCAAACCGCGGCTCGCGAGCCACATACGGCTCTTTGGCCCCTTGAGTGTGGCTCTCCCACAAAATACCACGTGCCAGCGCGCACGTACAGTGCAATTGAAACTTCGTGGCCCATGCGCAGAAGTCGGTTTCCGGCCTGGGCGAGTCTATTTTGAAGAAGTGGGGGGTGTCGGTCGGTCGGGCGACAGGAGACTCGGCACAGGGGGGACTCGGGATACGCTGTGCAGGGGAGGCACTCGCGATTCATGCATGAGTTGAGTGAGCCAGTCAGTCAGCAGTCTCATTGTGCAGTGGTTAGTGCTAGTTGGGTCCACAAATTGCGCGCAGGTGACAAAAGTAAAGTTTATTAAGTTAATTTTAGGGAATGGAGTGAAAGAAGATGTAGTGTCGAGGATTGAGAAAGGTTATGTTGAGATGGTTTGGACATATAGAGAGGATGAACGAAAGGAGATAGACGAAACAAGTATACAAGACGAGTGTGGATGGGAGAGTTGGAAGGGGTCGACCTCAGCGAACATACCTCAATCAGATTGAGGACGTTTTTAGCAAAGGCCAGTTTGGGAGTACCCTAATTAACACATTGCATACCGCATAGAAATCTCTAAGACATACTCCAGGGACTGCACGTTTCTGGGCAAACTGCACGTTATTTAAATCATCATAACTACAGATCATAATGCACTTTATGTGTGGTTTTTCAATAATTATAACATTTTTATTTACAAAAACAATTAAACAATTAAAGTTCCTAGTACACGCCCTGACCGGTTTGGCTCAGTGGATAGAGCGTCGGCCTGTGGACTGAAAGGGCATGTACCTTGGTTGCGGGCACATCCCCAGTAGGAGATGTGCAGGAGGCGGCTGATCGATGTTTCTCTCTCATCGATGTTTCTAACTCTCTATCCCTCTCTATTCCTCTCTGTGAAAACTCAATAAAATATATTTAAAATAAATAAATAAATAAAATAAAGTTCCTAGTACTTTTTTAACGTATGGTACTGCGTTAAACATTTTCCTCTATGAAGAGGGACCAAATAAAATTTACATAAGTATCTAGATTCGCTCCTTTTTCCATGGGTGTGAAAAACGAGAACACTCGTGAGCGGTCCTTAACAGATGGCACACGAAACACGAGAAAACTCCTGAGCGGTACGAAATGTGTTAAGTTAATAACAACATACCTACCTATATAGTTTTAAGTTTAAAAAATTTGGCTCTCAAAAGAAATTTCAATCATTGTACTGTTGATATTTGGCTCTGTTGACTAATGAGTTTGCCGACCACTGTCGTAGGTGATCTTTAAATTTCCTTCTAATCCTAAGATCCGATAAACAATCAGTGCTTGAATCCCATGAGATCTATACTCCTGGAAGGTCCAGCTATTTGCAGTGAGTAACAACTGAGGACTCAGAATATGCTCAAGCCAAGAGACCCAGCCTCTGGAACTGGAGGACCTCACCGTGGCAATGCTCCCTTTGGGGAGCTGTGGGGTGGCTAGGGGCCTGTCAAGAAGACTGAGGATTTTGGAGGGTACTCCAAAATGTACAGGACGCAGGCTTTCTACAGCTTTGCATCCACCACACCATTTCCCAGAGTATTTACATATATTACCACGAAGCCAAGGCAAAATAATTCAAAGTGATGGTGATAAAACTTAAATTGATTACTTCACCTAATTCTTCCAAGTCTTAATATCGTTTTAGGTAGAAAAGCAGCCTGTTTAGGATTGAGTGCTCCTTTTTTTTTAATACGTTTTTTAAAATAAATATATTTTTATTGATTTCAGAGAGGAAGAGGGGGAGAGATAGAAATATCAATGTTGAAAGAGTCATTGATCAGCTGCCTCCTGCACAGCTCCCACTGGGGATTGAGCCCACAACCCGGGCATGTGCCCTTGACCAGAATCGAACCTGGGACCCTTTAGTCCACAGGCCAATGCTCTAAGCCAAACCAGCTAGGGCAATTGAGTACTCCTTTCAAGCGATGCAAAGCCAAGGCAAGCCACAGTGGCCATGGAGAAAGAAAAGGAAAGAGGAAAAGATGATAAAAGAATAGGATGAAACGGAAAGAGAAATATATAAAGATGAATTTTAATTTACACTGCAGATCAGCTATAGCACAATGGAACAGAGATCTGAACTTTAAAAAGAAGTCACTCAATGAACTTAAGCCTTTACTCCAAACCCTCTGCAGGGAGAGCTTGCCTGTTCCTTCTTCATGGATTTACTATGCACTAGAAAAGTGATGAAACAGAGGAGGCAATGGAGGAACAAGGTAATAACGTCCATACAGGTAATGCAGGAATTCAGGGGACGGAGAGGTAAAGATGGGACTGAACATACAGAAAAGGCTTGACGAGAGTCCACAATTATTTCTAGTGAAATTGAAAGGAGAAAGAAAGCTGACATTTCAGAGAATTGCGTGTCTCCTTTACAAAGGAGCAGGAAAACTGAACCAGTTCTTAAAACAGGCTGTCAGCTCTACTGCTAGGGCAGGAGGACTGGTACATGGTAGGTGTGAGGATACAAACTCAGGGTTTCCTACGGTCTCCTCCTAGCCAACCTCTTGGGCCTCAAGAATACTGAAGGGAATCAAGTAAGGTCCCGCACACCTTATTAATGCCATAAATCACAAACTGTAAAATGTACCCAAAGACATATCAGTGTTTTGAACACATGAACTCTATTTCTAACCAAAAACTGAGTTGTATAAAGTCCTACCAAATATACTTGGTGCAGTATTGTTATCCCTACTGGTGAGAAGATGGAACATAGATAAGACTTTGTGAACACTCAAAGCTACCTCAACATTCTATATATTCTGCAGCTCATTCCTAAAGATCAAGCTGTAAGCACCTGGAAAAGGAAAGTATGACATTGATATAAGGCAGTGGTGGTAATATTGAAACAGTTCTTTTACTATGAAAGTCATTCATTACTAAGAAGGGAAAATGTTCCTTGTACATTTTTTAAAAAGGTATTTTCTCTTTCTCACAGAAAGGAAGAGCAACCACTGAAATATTTAATAGAGTTATCACTCTCTGGTGATTTTAATTTTTTAAGTATTTTCTACATTATTTAAATTCTCTACACAATGCATTATTTTATCATAAGGAGGAAAAGTAAAGTCATTCTCTATTCAAACATTCTGACTGGCTTTAATGACAAGATGACCCACTGGCTGCACAGCTGTATTTAAAATACTAATTTAAGCTGTCAGTGAATAAAACTAGGTAGATCAAACTGATGATGAGTGTTAGAGATTGCTCCTGGGTGGTAATTTAAATCAAATTCACCCTGGTTATAACATGGCTATAAGTTGTCACATTTTTGCTCTAATGCATTATATATGTGATCAGGAAAAAAAAAATGAATGAGGCTCAGCCACTCAGACATCTACCACCACTATTTGCGAAGTAGGCTGAAAGGAGGGAAACATGAAGTAAACATAGTCAACCACCAATCGGGTTACAAAAAGGTGTTCGTTTCTCCAACAGCTTATGTTTATTGACTTGGAAATTGCATGCCTGACTCTTGATACAATAAAGACTCCCTGTACTCTGGCTCACAGTTCAGGCAGCAAGGGATACCATTTCACCTGAATCTACCTGGTACCTAAGCTTTTGAGAGCAAGAGGCAAGAAGCAAGAGATCCGATCATGGGAGTTACTATAATGTGTTTAGCTTCCAGATAACGAGGTGCATTTATAACTGGAAAGTACCTATGCAAGGACAGACCTTTCCCAGCAAGGAGATGCTCCAGCAGCTCTCACATTTGCCCAACTCTCACTAAAGCCTACCTGCAAGCTAGCTTTCTCTCAGTTCTGAGCAATGATGTTCTCATCTAAGGGATAGTGGAAGCGGAAAAGGCTGTGAAAATATGTATACTATCAACCATGAGGATAATCCTATATAATAATCCTATATAATAAAGAGGTAATATGCAAATTAACCTTCACGCCCTCATAAAGATGGCTGCCTATGACTAGGCTGGCAGGGGGGTTAGTGAGGAGCGACCAAACGACTGAACAGCAGGCTGCATGGGGTGACCAGGCCAGCAAGGGGAGGTTGTGATGGGCAACCAGGCCGGCAGGGGGTCAGTTAGGGTTGACCAGGCTGGCAGAGGGGGGCAGTTAGGGGTGACCAGGCTGGCAGGGGGGCAGTGAGGGGTGACTAGGCTGGTGGGGGTGGGGCAGTTGGGGGCAACCAGGCAGGCAGGCAGGCAGGTGAGAGATCAGGAGCCAGCAGTCCCAGATTGTGAGAGGGATGTCCGACTGCCAGTTTAGGCCCGATCGCACAGGGATTGGGCCTAAACCGGCAGTCGGATATCCCCCAAGAGGTCCCAGACTGAAGAAGTGCAGGCTGGGCTGAGGGACACCCCCCCCCCTCCAGTGCACAAATTTCGTCTTTTTATTTATTTATTTATTTATTTATTTATTTATTTATTATTGTTTTATTGCTTAAAGTATTACAAAGGGTATTACATATGTGTCCCTTTTTGCCCCCCGCCATTGACAATCCCCTGGCAAAAAAATTATTCTTGCAGGATTTTTTTTTTTTTTAGTTTTTTTGTTGTTGTTGTTAATCCTCACCTGAGGATATTTTTTCCATTGCTCTTCGGAGAGGAGGGGAAAGAGGGAAGGGAGAGAATGAAACATCGATGTGCAACCAGGTGCCTCTAGTACACTCACCAACTGGGAGCAGGGAGCAAACCTGCAACCCAGGTGTGTGCCCTTGACTAGGAATCAAACTCGAGATCCTTTGGTGCGCAGGCCAACACTCTAACCATGGAGCTATACTGGCCTATTCTTGCAGTTTTAAAGTCTATCTCTACTCAAATATCCACAACAATAGAACTTGATGGCCAGACATCTGGCTGGGAGTTAACTGATAACTCTAAGTTATTAATTAAAATGAACATTGAGAATGGAGAGAGCAAAATAAGCTGATTAATACTGCTGATCACTCATAAAAAGTAAGCACTGTCTCAGAAGAGCATCACTCACAACATCAACAGACAAGAAAGCAAGCTTCTATGATCTCTCCAATCAGGTCCTGACAGATTTGATCTGAGAGTCACAGCCTCGTCTTCTGGCCCCTCCCACCACTGCACACCTTTCTTTAATAAACCTACATGCAGCAACAGCAGCACACATACAAGCAGCCACATCCTGACAACTATGAGAGTACAACCTGCCAAGCAGCCCAGCACCTCCTATTTGACAGTGAATCTCCAAGCAAAACCTGCAAGGTTTTCAAGGAAGAAAATATGCTCTACTCTCCCCTTGGTCTATCCCTTATCTTTATGCCCCAGTGCCCCCACCCCGCCCCCACTCCCTATCAGTATGGCTGCTCACCACTGAGATCATACACCCCTGAAAGCCTGTGCACAGGGCTGCTTGGACTTCCTGTATCTCAGTGAAATGGAATAGCACATAGGAAAACACTTTGAAAACCACAAAGCTCTGTGCAATCTTGAAGTGGCTTTGAGATCTCGATCCAAAAATAGAGCATAGAAAACTTCTACCATCAGACAGGAGTCTCTAAAGTAAAAGATTTTGCCATAGCTGGTTTGGCTCAGTGGAGCAAGTGCCAGCCTGCGGACTGAAGGGTACAGGGTTCTATTCTGGTCAAGGGCACATGCCCAGGTTGCGGGCACAATCCCCACTGGGGGGTGTGCAGGAGGCAGCCGATCAATGGTTCTCTCTCATCATTGATGTTTCTCTCTCTCTCTCTCTCTCTCTCTCTCTCTCTCTCTCTCTCTCTCTCTCTCCCATCTCTAAAAATATATTAAAAATAAATAAAGTGGAGAGAGAAACTAAGATGGCGGCATAGGTAAACACCGGGAAATTGCTGCCTCCGACAACTTCAAACATACAACGAAAAGACAAACGGACATCATCCAGAACTACAGGAAGGCTGGCTGAGTGTAAATTCTTCAACTAGAACAAAAGAGAAAAGCACACTGAGACTCAGAGGAGCTGCGGAAGTAAAGTACAAAGGTACGGAGGCTCGAGCGCGCGAGCGGAAAGGGGCTGATACCTGAGGACGCGGCTGTCTTTTTGAATCAGGAGGGAGTCACAAGCTCACGACTGCTCAGAACTCTGGTTCTGGGCGAGTCTCTGGGGACCCAGACTCATATGGGGAGAAACTGGACTGTCTGGCATTGGTTGGAACTCCAGGGCGGCTTTCTCTCAGAGGTACTTGCAGCAAATACCGGGACACTGAGACACGGAGCCTCTTAGGGTAGGACTGAGGAGCAGCCTTAGCTGCTTGCTTTACCCTTTGATTCCCTGAGACCCCGCCCCACCCAGGCTGCAGCAGAGGCTTATGGATATGAATGCCCTGGCCCTTTGCAACCTGAAAATTACCTAACAAATTGCAGCTGGGCCAGACAGGCCCAGAACTTCCAAGAGAAGGCCCAAGGCCCCACAGCAGCTTGCACTGCTTCACAGCTGGGCCTCATCAGGGCACCTCCAAACTCCAAAAAAGAAAGGGGAATCTGCAGTTCTCTTCGCAGCTCCTGCTGGGTAGCCTCAGGCAGAGGCTAAATTAGCACCTCCTTAGATCCAAGAGCCAGTGTACCCAGTGGTCAGAGTGGGACCATCCAGATTACAACTCCTCAGATCCATAAGGGACACACTCAGGGGGCAGACTCAGTGAGCACCAAAGCCCTGCTGAAGCAAGACTTGCCCCAGAAGGGTGTCTTCAGCACAGAAGTTCTCCCACTGCAGACACAGCTGATTCTCACAGCCAATTGGCCTGGAGGTCAATTCCTCCCAGTGATCCTACAACAATCAAGGCATAACTACAACAAGACTGTGCACAAAGCCCACAAGGGGGTACACCAAGAGTGTCCACTTCAGGTAACTGAGGAAGCTGAGCCACTGGGCCCTACAGGACACCTAGCACACAAAACCACTCTACCAACACAGGGAAGCATAAAAAATGCGGAGACAAAGAAACAGGTCACAAATGACAGAAATGGAGGAAAGCAAACTACTGGATATAGAGTTCAAAACCACGTTTATAAGGTTTCTCAAGAATTATGGAAACCGCCGATAAATTTAGTGAGACCCTGGCGGATATGAAAAAAGACCAACTAGAAATTAAGTAGACACTGACTGAAATAAAGAGTAATATACAGAGATCCAACACCAGACAAGAGGATCCCAAGAATCAAGTCAAAGAATTGAAATACGAAGAAACAAAAAATACCCAACCGAAAAAGAAAAAAGACTCCAAAAATATGAAGACAGTGTAAGGAGCCTCTGGGACAACGTCAAGCGTACCAACATCCGAATTATAGGGGTGCCAGAAGAACAGAGAGAGCAAGATATTGAAAACCTATTTGAAGAAATCATGACAGAAAACTTCCCCTACCTGGTGAAAGAAATAGACTTACAAGTCCAGGAAGCGCAGAGAACCCCAAACAAAAGGAATCCAAAGAGGACCACACCAAGACACATCATCATTAAAATGCCAAGAGCAAAGGCAAAGAGAGAATCTTAAAAGCAGCAAGAGAGAGAAACTCAGTTACCTACAAGGGAATACCCATACGACTATCAGCTGATTTCTCAACAGCAACTTTGCAGGCCAGAAGGGAGTGGCAAGAAATATTCAAAGTGATGAATGCCAAGAACCTACAACCAAGATCACTTTATCCAGCAAAGCTATCATTCAGAATTGAAGGTCAGATAAAGAGCTTCACAGATAAGGAAAAGCTACAGGAGTTCATCACCACCAAACCAGTATTATATGAAATGCTGGAAGGTATTCTTTAAGAAGAGGAAGAAGAAGAAAAAGGTAAAGATACTAATTATGAACAACAAATATGCATCTATCAACAAGTGAATCTAAGAATCAAGTGAATAAATAATCTGATGAACAGAATGAACTAGTGATTATAATAGAATCAGGGACATAGAAAGGGAATGGACTCACTATTCTTGGGGGGGGAAAGGGGTGTGGGAGATGCGGGAAGAGACTGTACAAAAATTGTGCACCTATGGATGAGGACAGTGGGGGGGGGTAAGGGCAGAGGGTGGGGTGGGAACTGGGTGGAGGGGAGCTATGGGGGGAAAAAAGAGGAACAAATGTAATAACCTGACCAATAAAGATTTAATAAAAAAATACATATATATTTAAAAATAAGTAAATAAGTAAATAAATAAATAAATAAATAAATAAATAAAGTGAAATTTTCTACAATACTGAAAAAAGACAGGAGCGCATCCCAACTTTTAACAATTTACTAAGAAGATATTTAAAGCTGGTACATGGCCATTGTGGGCTCCATCCCCAATGTAGGACATACTGGAGGCAGCTATCAGTGATTCGCTCTCATCACTGACTAGAGGCCCGGTGCAAATTTGTGCATGAGTAGGGTCCCTAGGCCTGGCCAACGATCAGGGTCAATCTGTGGGGCAACCGGCAGGGTCTGCTTGCCGTCCCTGCCCCCCACCACCTTCCTTTGAGGGGTCACCAGCGGGGCGATGGGAGGGCCCCTGATGGCAACAGCCTTGGATGGCCTGGGGCATGCGGACTGGGGGCAGCTCTTGCGTTGAGCGTCTTCCCCTGGTAGTCAGTGCACATCATAGCAAAAAGTCATTCCACTGGTTCCGCTGCTCAGTAAATTTGCATATTAGGCTTTTATTATATAGGAATAAAGGCCTGGTGCACAAAAATTTGTGCACTTGGGGGGAGTGGGGTCCCTCAGCCCGGCCTGTGCCCCCTCACAGTCTGGGACCCCTCAGGAGATAACGACCTGCTGACTTAGGCCTGCTCCCAGGTGGCAGAGGGCAGGCCCAATCCCTAGGTGCAGCCCCTGGTTGGGCTCAGAGCAGGGCTGATTGGGGAGATGGGGCGCCGCCCCATCATGCACAGAGCAGGGCGGATCGGGAGGTTGCAATGCCACCCTCAGTCACGCTCAGGGTAGGGCTGATTGGGGGGTTGGGGCACCACCCCGTCACATTCAAGGCAGGGTCAATGGGGAGGTTGTGGCGCCACCCTGTCACGCACAGAGGAGGGACAATCAGGGGGGTGGGGGCTCCGTACCCTGTCACACACAGAGCAGGGCCCATCAGGGGGTTGGAGGCTCCCCCCTGTCACGCACAGAGTAGGGCCGATCAGGGGGTTGAGGAGCTCCCCCGTCACTCACAGAGTAGGGCCAATAGGGGAGTTGGGGCACCGCCCCCTGTCACACACAGAGCAGGGTGGATCAGGGGGTTGGGGAGCCGCACCCTGTCACATTCAGGGCAGGGCCGATGGGGAGGTTATGGCTCTACCCCGTCATACACAGAGCAGGGCCCGTGGGGGGGTGGGGGTTGGGGCCCCGACCCTGTCACACACAGAGCCGCAGGGCGATCCGGGGGTTGGGGAGCTCCCCCCTATCAGGCACAGAGCAGGGCTGATCAGGGGGTTGGGCGCCTTCCCCTGTCATGAACAGAGCACGGCGGATAGGGAGGTTGTGGCCCTGCCCCGTTACACACAGAGCCGCAGGGTAATCAGGGGATCTGGGCGCTGCCCCGTCACGCTGATCCCGGTGCTGGGAGGCCTCGCGGCTCCGCTGATCCTGGTGCGGGGAGGCATATTACCCTTTTACTATATAGGATAGAGGCCTGGTGCATGGGTGGGGGCCCGCTGGTTTTCCCTGAAGGGTGTCCTGGATCAGGGTGGAGGTCCCCACTGGGGTGCCTGGCCAGTCTGGGTGAGGAGCTAAGGGCTGTTTTCAGGCTGGCGGGTGACTGAAGCTCCCAACTGCTGCTTTTCTTCTTCTTCTTTTTTTTTTTTTATCCTGGGCCATCTTTAGCTCTGAGGCTTGGCTCCAGCTCTGAGGCCTCGGCTGCTGAAAGCAGGTATCTGGTTTGTTTGGGTTCTATAATTGAAACACTGTTTCAACTCCAGCTCTGAGATCCTGGCTGGCTGAAAGCAGGTTTCTGGGGGTTTGTTTAGCTTCTATATTTGTAACAATGTTTCTTAAACTGCAAGCTCAGAGGCCGGCAGCGGCAGGCGGGGAACGTTAGCTTCCTCTGTCACTGAAGCAAGCAAGCCTCACGTTTGCTTCAACCTGCCTGGCTGCCAGCCGCCATCTTGACTGGCAGTTAATTTGCATAGTGCCCTGATTAGCCAATGGGAAGGGTAGCGGAGGTATAGCTAATTACCATGTTTCTCTTTTATTAGATAGGACTAGAGGCCCGGTGCACAAAAATTTGTGCATTTGGGGGAGGGGGTCCCTCAACCCGGCCTGTGCCCTCTCGCAGTCTGGGACCCCTTGGGGGATGTCCATCTGCTGGCTTAGGCCCATTCCCCAGGGTATTGGGTCTAAGCTGGCAGTCAGACATCCCTCCTGCAGACTGGGGCCCTTGGGGGATGCCCACTTGCCAGCGGGGAACATGCCTAAGCTGCAGTCAGACATCCTTAGCGCTGCTGAGGAGGTGGGAGAAGCTCCCACCACCACCACCACTGTACTGGCAGCCGTCAGTCTGGCTTGTGGCTGAGCAGAGCTCCCCCTGTGGGGGTGCACTGACCACCAGGGGGCAGCTCCTGCATTGAGCGTCTGCCCCTGGTGGTCAGTGTGTGTCATAGTGACCAGTCATTCCATCGTTCCGCTGTTAGGGTCAATTTGCATATTACCCTTTTATTATATAGGATAGAGGCCTGGTGCACGGGTGGCGGCTGGCTGGTTTGCCCTGAAAGGTGTCCCAGATCAAGGTGGGGGTCCTGCTGGGGTACCTGGCCAGCGTGGGTGAGGGGCTGAGGGCCGTTTTCAGAATGGCCACACCCCCTTCAGCGTGGGGGTCCCTGCTGAAGTGCCTGGCCAGCCTGGGTGAGTGGCTGATGGCTGTTTTCAGGCTGGCCACAGCCCCTTCAGGGTCGGGGTCCCCGCTGAGGTGCCTGGCCAGTCTGGGTGAGGGGCTGATGTCTGTTTACAGGCTGGCCAAGACCCCCAGAGGGGACCCTCACCCTATTAAGGTGTGGCCATCCTGGGTGAGGGGCTGATGGCTGTTTGCAGGCTGGCCACACCCCCATCAGGGTGGCGGTCCCCACTGGGGTGCCTGGCCATCCTGGGTGAGGGGCTGATGGCTGTTTGCAGGCTGGCCACGGCCCCCGGCCACCCAAGCTCCCAGCGGAGGCTGGCTGGAAGCAGGTATCTGGGATTTATTTATCTTCTATAATTGAAACTTTGTTGCCTTGAGCAGAACCCACAGCCGGCCAGGGCAGGTGGGAAGCTTGGCTTCCTCCATCACTGGGGCAACCAAGCCTCCTGCTTGCTCCAGCTCCATGGCTTCCGGCCCCAATCTTGGTTGGGTTAATTTGCATATAGCTGCTCTGACTGGCTGGTGGGCGTAGTTTGGGGCATAGCAGAGGTGCGGTCAACTTGCAAGTTTCTCTTTTATTAGATTAGATGTTTCTATATCTCCCTCTTCCTTCCTCTCTGAAATCAATTTAAAAAAATATATCCTATCTAATAAAAGAGAAACATAGTAATTAGTGTACGACCGCTACCCTTCCCATTGGCTAATCAGGGCGATATGCAAATTAACTGCCAGCCAAGATGGCCGCCGGCAGTCAGGCAGCTTAAACTGAACATGAGGCTTGCTTGCTTCAGTGACAGAGGACTCCAACGTTCCCCGCCAGCCTTGCCGGTCTCTGAGCTTGCAGTTTAAGAAACATTGTAACAAATATAGAAGCTAAACAAAACCCCAGAAACCTGCTTTCAGCCGGCTGGGATCTCAGAGCTGGAGTTGATACAGAGTTTCGATTATAGAACCTAAACAAACCAGATACCTGCTTTCAGCAGCTGAGGCCTCAGAGCTGGAGCCAAGCCTCAGAGCTAAAGCTGGCCCAGAATTAAAAAAATAAAAATAAAAAAAGGAGCAGTTGGGAGCTTCAGCCCCAGCCTGAAAACAGCCCTCAGCCCCTCACCCAGACTGGCCAGGCACCCCAGTGGGGACCCCCACCCTGAAGGGTGTGTGACCAGCTGCAAACAGCCATCATCCCCTCATCCAGGCTGGCCAAGCACCCCAGTGGGGACCCCCACCCTGAAGGGTGTGTGACCAGTTGCAAACAGCCATCATCCCCTCATCCAGGCTGGCCAGGCACCCCAGTGGGGACCCCCACCCTGATCCGGAACACCCTTCAGGGCAAACCAGCCAGCCCCCACCCATGCACCAGGCCTCTATTCTATATAGTAAAAGGGTAATATGCCTCCCAGCACCGGGATCAGTGTGACAGGGGGCAGCGCCCCAACCCTCTGATCGGCCCTGCTCTGTGTGTCACAGGGTGCGGCGCCCCAACCCCCCCCCCCCCCACGGGCCCTGCTGTGTGTGTGACGGGGTAGAGCCATAACCTCCCTATCGGCCCTGCTCTGAGTGTGAGAGTGGCGGCGCCCCAACCCTCTGATCGGCCCTGCTCTGTGGGTGACAGGGGGGAGCTCCTCAACCCCCTGATGGGCCCTGCTCTTTGCGTGACAGGGGGGAGCTCCCCAACCCCCTGATGGGCCCTGCTCTGTGCGTGACAGGGTATGGAGCCCCAACCCCCGTGATGGGCCCTGCTCTGTGCGTGACAGCGGGGAGCTCCCAAACCCCCTGATTGACCCTGTTCTGTGCGTGACAGGGGGGAGCTCCCCAACCCCCTGATGCGCCCTGCTCTGTGCGTAACAGGGGGCAGCGCACCAACCCCCTGATGGGCCCTGCTTTGTGCGTGATGGGGTGGTGCTGCAACCTCCCCATCGACCCTGCCTTGAGTGTGACAGGGGGCGATGCCCCAACCCCCCAATCGGCCCTACCCTGAGCATGACTGAGGGTGGCATCGCAACCTCCCAATCCGCCCTGCTCTGTGCATGACAGGGGGCAGCACCCCAATTCCCCAATCGGCCCTGCTCTGAGCCTGACCAGGGGCTGCACCTAGGGATTGGGCCTGCCCTCTGCCACCCGGGAGCAGGCCTAAGCCAGCAGGTCGTTATCTCCCGAGGGGTCCCAGACTGCGAGAGGGCACAGGCTGGGCTGAGGGACCTCTCCTTTCCCCCCCGAGTGCACGAATTTTTGTGCACCGGGCCTCTAGTATATATATAAAAAAAATCACATTTAAAGAAGTTATCCTTATGCTGGCTCCCTGTGTGTGAGATAAACACACATTTTTCAATAGCCAGAAGAGAGGACTTTTGTTGTTGTTAATCCTCACCACAGGATATTTTTTTCCACTGATTTTTAGAGGGTGAGAGACAAAGAGAGAGAAACACCGATTGGTTGCCTCCTGCACTAGCCCTGACTGGGGCTGGGATCGAGCCTGAAATGAAGGTACACACCCTTGATCAGAACAGAACCCTTGGCCCTTGATTCCTTGGGTCCATGCTCTAACCACTGAGAAAACTGGCTAGGGCAAGAGTGGACTTCCTTATGGGTCCTGCAAACCTGCTTGACTGAATTATTATTTCAAATTGAGAGCCCCAGCCCAATCAGTCTACAGCAGTGGTTCTCAACCTTGCCTGCATGTTAGAATCACCTGGGAATCTTTTTAAAATCCTGATTTCTGGGCCTCATACTCCGGAAATTCTGTTTCTTTGTTATGGAGTGGGGCCACAACATTAGTAACAAAAAAACAGAATTTCCGCAGCCCAGAAATCAGGATTTTAAAAAGATTCCCAGGTAATTCTAATGTGCAGCCAAGGTTGAGAACCACTGGTCTACAGAGATGGTTCAATACTATACACTGGGTATGTTTCTAGAAAGGTGTAAGCAGTAAATCTTTTCATATGGCAAAAAATACTACTGGGATATTAGACTCACTATCCAAGTTATCTACTCTATAAATTTTGTTGATGGGGTAAAACTCATCCATACACATAAAATTAGGTTTATATACTTCCTCATCGTATTTTGAATCTTTGTCATGCTACAGACAAAATAGTGCAGTAGAAAAAATACAGACTGTGAAGTCAGATACGAATGGGTTGAAACTCAGAGACTGCCACTTTCTAATAGGTGTCATCTTGATTAATTTCCTGGGAGGCAGGAAAGTGGTTATTATTTTATTCCATGTGAAAAATAGATATGACACCTTCCTCATAAGATTATCAAACATGAGATGAAGTGAAATCATGTTGCAAAGCACTTTAGCACAGTGGCCAATACAATGGGCACCTGAGAAATGCCACTCGTTGCCTGCTCTCCTCTTACTATAACTCAGGAAGAGTAAATACAGTAACTGTTATCATTGTTTGTTACAGGATCATACTGAAACTTTATATTATAGTCATTATTTAATTCTGAAAATGCTAAAATTTCATGGGAATCAACATAAAAACCCTAAATGTTTTAACTTCGGTGACAGATGGACAGCAAATTACTGTTTACAGTAAATGGAAATCTTTCCAATATACTGCAGAAACATTTTGCAGAAGTCGATCCTTGAAGTCAGGCTTTGGACCCATTTACATAAAGAATATTAAGTTTAGCACTTCCCAACTTTATACACTGAACAATGAAGGAAGTAACAGAGATGAATTTTAAAGTGTGACATATCCTATAACCATTATATACCCTCATGTAAGCTCACACCAACAAGGCAGAGAGATCTCCTAGAGCCCCCAGAGCAGCGTTCGCCAACCTTTCAGACCTCACGGACCACCAGTAGTCCATGGACCACCGGTTGGTGATCGCTGCCCCAAAGCACAGCCACAGCACCAGCACCTCCCAGAGTTGGTTAGAAAAGCCCACACATCGCCCCACCCCCAAGACCTCCTAAATCTGCATCTTAACAAGATCACCACATGAGTTGTTAGGAACCACTGCCCTAATCTATGCTAAAGTCTGAGAGGCAGATTAATGACTGGGTTACAAAATGGTTCCTAAAATGTTTGTATTGATGGAAAAGCACCAAATACAAACAGCAGAAACTTAAGACAGACCCTGGGTTGTAAATACTGGACAGCCATCTCCCAACTGTGACCCTACGTAAAGTATTTTATTTCTGAGCATGAAACTTGCACCTATGGGGTGACTTTAAAGTTTAGGTACAATGTTTCCGAATTTCCTCCTAATTTGGGCTGTCACCTGCCATGCAAGTGAAAGGGCGAGGAGTACGCCCTCCACCTTGCCCCAGGGTAAGGGCTACGCCCTCCATCTTGCTCCAGGGTAAGGGCTATGCCCTCCATCTTACCTTGGCCATGTGCTCAGCAAGCCTTCTTCCCGGAAGCAAAGCCTCTGCTAGCCACACCCAGGACTTCTTTAAACTAACCAATGACAATCAAGGGAAGTTGCCATAGATATGACCACATCCTGTGTAACAAGACACCGACTTGCGCCTGGCCAATCGGCAGGGCCCACAGTCCTTTCTCCTCCCCTTACCCCAACCCCCTATAAAACCTCTCTCCACACAGAGTTTTCTCTCTCAGCCACTTGGCTTGCCATTGTGTCGGTGAGTGTGGTGGACGGGGAGCTCAAGCTAGCTTGAAATGAAGGACTCTTTGCTTTTGCATCGGACTCGCTGGCTCCCTGGTGGGCCCTTGGGAATCTTGAAATCTGGGCACAACACAAGGGGGCCTGTCCCTTCAGCCCATCTTTGAGGCTGGCTTGCCTGTCATGGTGAGAGCTGGCCTGAGGGTCAGGCTCTGAGCTTCAGACACCCCCCGCCCCGCCCCTGCCCCCGCTAGAAATTCTATTTGTTCAGATCAGGCAAGTTTCCAATTAAGAAACACAGGCAACAACAAATAACAAAATGCAGAGATCTACAGGTAACAGAGAGCAGGGCCCAGGGAAGAGTTTGAGAATAGGCTTAAAGGAACCTGTGGCCGGCTACTATTAAGGAATTGTGCACTAAACAAATTTCAAAGGGGACACGGTGCTGGAGACATAGACCCATCAAAGGTTCAAGATCTTCCTGACATCCCAGAATTCAACTAAGACCCCAAAAGGCCATGTCTAAGCTCCTCAATACCTGTCTTAAGAAAGTTTAAAAACAAGGCTTGAAAGGATCAAACTGATTTGTGAGTCAAATGCCTGTTAAAATATAAAACCCAAAACTTTGTACAGGGAGACAAACAAATTTCATATTCAACAACATATCCACAATGTTCACTACACAGTCAAAAATTACTAAACATGGCAAAAGGCAGGAAAACGTGACCCATAACCAGGAATTATATATTTAAACATACGACTGCAAATGAAACAAACTGAGATAACAGAGATGTTAGAATTACCCTTCAATAGAAGGTCAGGAAAGAAACAAAACACAGAAGGGGCAAATAGAAAACAAATAGCAAGATGGGAAATCTAAATCCAACTATATCAACAGTCAATGTAAATAAATTAAAAGACTAAGATTGTATCAGGGGATCACTTGGTAAAGAACATGACTTTCTAATCACTATGCAGCATACCTGAAACTAACACAAATTTTGAATGTAAATTGTAATTGAAAAATAGAAAATAAAGACTACGATTGTCGGAATTACTAGTAAAACCAAGTTCCAACTAAAGGCTAACATTTAAACACAGATAAGAGGGTACAAAAGATGTATTTGCAAATATTAATCATAAAAAAGAAGTGGCAAGGTTAATGAGACAAAGTAGATTTTAAGACAAAGAATATTAACAAAAATAAAGAGGGACTTTTAAAATGAAAAAAGGCTCAATTCATCGGGAAGACTTAATAATCCAAAATATATATTCACCTAATCAAAGGGCTTTAAAACACATGAAATAAGTAGTCAGATTTCATCCTGATTAAAGGAAAAATTGACAAATCTATAATTATAGTTGGATATTTTAATACTCCTCTCTCAGTAACTGATAAAAGAGACCAAAAAAAAGGACAGACAACTGATTTGAACACAATCAACCAACTCTGACATTTACATAAACGCTATACCCTACAACTGTAGGATGCACATTCTTTTTGAGCATATGTAGAACATTCATCAAGACAGACCATGTGCTGGGCCATAAAACAAGTTTTGATAAGTTTCAAAGGACAAAATCATACAGAGCATGTTCTTTGATCACAACGGAATTAGAAATCTAAAATGAAATAATATTTGCAAAATTCCCAGATATCTGAAAATTAAGCAACACACTTCTACATAAAAACATGAATCAAATAAATCATAACATATAAAAACATTTTGAACTAAGTAATAAAATCAAAACATATCAAAATTTATGGGATGCAGTACAGAGCAATATTTAGGGTGAAACTGACTGCTCAAATGTTAACACTGGGAAAGTCTAAAATCAATGCTCTAAGCCTACCCCCAAAAAGCTAGAAAGAACAAAGAAAACCCAAAGTAAATAAAAGAAAATAAAAAACAGGGCAACCCTTTTTAGGAGGGACCCCTCTCACATGCTGAGAGCCTTGTTACTTACATTCGCTTTAATAAATTTCTTTCCCTTTTGCTAAAAGAAGAAAGAAAGAAAGAAAGAAAGAAAGAAAGAAAGAAAGAAAGAAAGAAAGAAAGAACACAATAGATGATATAGAACACAAGAAAAAACTGGCAAATCAAAAGATGGTTGTTTGAAAATATCAATAAAGTTGACAAAGCCCTACCTAGGTTGATCAGGGAAAAACAAGAGAGATAAACACAAATCAGACTGAAAGAGGGGACACTACATTATTACAAATTATACAGGCATAAAAAAGAAATTAAGGAACTATTGTATTATGGACATCTTTATGCCAGATAAATTCAAGAACTTAGAAGAAATGGATTAATTCCTTGAAAACATAAATTACCAAAGTTAACATAGAAATGAAATATTTAAATTGCCTATACATATTAAACAAATTGAATAATTAAAACCTCCCCACAAGGAAAATTCCAGACTCAGAGGGTTTCACTAGTGAATTTTATCAAACATTTAAGACATAATACTAATTTTAGACAAACTCTTCCAGAAAAGAAGGGAAGAAGGATAATTCCCAAATAATTTTATGAAGCCAGTATAGTCTTGATTCCAAAACTAAATGACATTGCAAAAAAAGTGGATAGAGAGTCGGCCTGCGGACTGAAGGGTCCCAGTTCAATTCCGGTCAAGGGCATGTACCTCGGTTGTGGGCACATCCCCAGGAGTGGGTGTGCAGGAGGCAGCTAATCGATGTCTCTCTCTCATCATCGATGTTTCTGTCTATTTCTCTCCCTTCCTCTCTGAAATCAATAAAGACATATTAAAAAAAGAAAAAAAAGAAAACACAGACCCAAATCCCTCATGAATACAAATGAATACATCATGAACAATATTTTAATAAATCAAATCCAGTAATACATAAAAAGGGTAATCCATTACAATCAAGTGAGGTTAATCCAGAGATGTAAGATTGATTCAACATTCAGAAAGATGCCCTTCACATTATAAGAGTAAAGAAAATCCCTAAGATCATCTCAATAGATGCAGAAAAAGTATTTGACAAAATTCAGCAATCATTTATGATCAAAAGATTCAGTAAACTAGGAACAGTAGGGACCTTAATTAATCTGATGATGTATGTCTTTAAAATCCTCCAACACCGTGCTTAATAATAAAAAACTGATTTCATCCACAGATCAAGAATAAGATAAGGAATGCATGCTCTCAATACTTTTATTAAATGCTAGAGGCCCGGTGCACAAATTTGTGCATGGGTGGGGTCCCTCAGCCTGGCTGTGCTAGCGCACTGACCACCAGGGCACAGCTCCTGTGTTGAGCATCTGCCCCCTGGTGGTCAGTGCACATCATAGCTACTAGCTGGTCGTCTGGTCATAATGGTCACTTAGACTTTTATATAGGTAGATTGTGCTGGAGGTCTCAGGCAAGAGCAGTAAAGCCAGAAAAAGAAAAAGCAAGCAGAATAGAAAGGAAGAAGTAAAACTGTCTCTATTCAAAGAGGACATGACCCACCCTGGCTGGGTGGCTCAGTTGGCTGGAGCATTGTTGTGTACACCAAAAGGTGGCAGGTTCTATTCCTCCCAGGGCACATACCCTGTTATGATATGTTATATCATCTATACTAATAAAAGGGTAATATGCTAATTAGACTGGGAGACCTTCCGGACAAAGCCATGGTGATGGGGCCAAGGCAGAGGTGGTTAAGGGCTATCAGGCCAGGATGAGAGGGCAGTTGGGGGCAAGCAGGCCAGCAGGGGGGGTAGGAGGCAGTTGGGGGCAAGCAGGCTGGCAGGGGGGGCAGTTGGGGGCGAGCAGGCTGGCTAGCAGGGTGGTTAGGGGCAATCAGGCAGGCAGGCAGGCAGGTAAGCGGTTAGGAGCCAGTAGTCCCGGATCGGGCCTAAACCAGCAGTCGGACATCCCCCGAGGGGTCCCAGATTGGAGAGGGTGCAGGCTGGGCTGAGGGACACCACCCCTCCCCCAGCACGAATTTCGTGCATCAGGCCACTGGTCACATATAAATATATTCTGGACTAAATGCTGCAGGTTCAGTTTCCTGTAGGGGCACATACAGGAGACAACTAATCAATGTTTCTCTCTCACATCGATGTTTCTCTCCCCCACCTCTAAAATCAATAAAAAACAAACAAAAAACAAAGACAATGTGACCTAGAAACAGAACTGAGTTTAGTAAGGTTATAGGATATAATGTTAATACAGAAAAATAAATTATATTTCTCATCAGCAAAAAAACAAGTCAATGATACAAAATCTAGAAATTAAACAGAAATGAAAATGAGAAACTAAGCACCCTATTTTAATGCTTATTATAATGAAGCTAAAGAAATGGACAAATAGATCAATGGAATAAACTAGAAGAGGAATGACAAACTTTTTTTCTATAAAAGGCCAGTTAATAAATATTTTAGTCTTAGCAGACAACCTATGTTTTCCATTCGTCATTCTTCTATTTATTGGTTTTTGTTTTTGTTTTTTAAATCAACCCTTTAAAACTATAAACACCGCCCTGGCCGAATAGCTCAGTTGGTTGGAGCATCATCCCGATATGCCAAGGTTACTGGTTCAATCCCCAGTCAGGGCACATACAAAAATCAACCAATGAATACATTAGTAAGTGGAATAACAAATCTATGTCTCTCTCGCTCTCTTTTTTCCTCCCTCTCTAAAAATCAATTAAAAAAAGAAACTCATTTTTAGGTTATGGGCTATAAAAAACAGTCAATAAACCAGATCTGGTCCATGGGCTACACAGCTTGCTAGTTTCCAGACTAGAGTCCAAAAACAGACCTCTCTCATCTAGTCAATTCCATTCCTAGCTATTTATGCAAGAGAAATGAAAATTTATATGTCCACACAAAGACTTGTACAAAATGTTCACAGAAACTTTATTCTAACAGCCCAAACTGGAAACCAATACAATGTCCATGAATAGGAGATTGGATAAACAAATCTTGGTAAATTCACACAATGAAATACTATTTAGCAATAAAAATGTGCCCTGGCCAGGTGGCCGGGTTGGAGCATCGTCCTGCTCACCAAAAGGTTACAGGTTTGATTCCTGGTCAGAGCACATACCAAGGTTGTGGGGTTCGATCCCTAGTAGTGGCACATGCAGGAGGCAACCAATCAATTCTCTCTCTCACTCTTTCTCTCAAATCAATAAAACTATATCCTCGGACGAGGATTAAAGAAACACCAAAAAGACTACTGATTCAGGCAACAACATGGATGAATCTCAAAAACATGCTGAAAGCAAAAGCAGCCTTGCACAAAAAAGTACATACTGTATGATTCCATTTATATAAAGCTTGAAAATGGGTAAAACTCATCCTCATCCATGGTGAAAGAAATCAGTACTGATTATGGCAGTGGGGGTAGGAGGGACAAAAAAAGGGAGAAATTTAAAGGAACTTTCTGGGATAATGTATCTTGATAGGGTTGTGGGTTATAGGGGCATGAGTTTGATAAATGCATCAAACTGTAACATTTAAGATCTGTGCATCTCTATGTAATGTATATCTCCAGTATTAAGATTAAAACAATAAAATATTTTTAAAGCAATACATGTAGGTCTTTAACTCCAGATCCTAATTATTGACCTTTAGTTGGAAAGGAACAGGTTGACTGGTTTTTCTTACAAGTAATACTCTTCAAAGTAGTCACCAGGAGCTTATTAAATTAAAGTATTCAATGTTGCTATTATGCAAAACATTCATTCAGTTTGTTACAGAAAATAATCAGTTATAAAGAACTAGGGAAAAAGAAACATGACTCCAACTTGAACTTTACAAAAAGATAATTATGGAAAAGACTGGTAGATAAAACATCGAAAAGTTAACACTAAACTAGATGATAGAATTATGGGCAATAATTCTCTAGACTTGCAAATTTTGTTTAATAAGCATAAAATATTTTTATTAGAAAATATTCACTGAAAACATTAGAAAGCAGTCTCATTATCACTCCAAATATTTTATTGGTTTCTCAAATCCTTTATGTAAGAAAGCACCTAGCCAACTAACCAAACTTCTCTAAAAGTTTTTCGGTAAACCCAGGCACTATGCTAAGAACTTCACAGTTTTCTCCCTCAGACTCCTTAATAGTCTGTCAGTGGAAGATTCTTGTCCCCGTCCCCTCACCAACTCCAGACCAATGGAGCCCTACAAATCTCAGATATTTGTGAATGAATCTCCACCTAAGTTGGCCAGGCTGGTGTCCAGATCGGCAATGCTTGGAATATAGCATCCAGTCTGATGGCCAGATGTCAAGTGACAAGACCATTAGGGGAGGAGATGACTCCTTTAACAACCTTCTTCAGTGAGATAGGCGCTAGTAAGCATGTTCCCAGGGCAGTATTTGTAGACCTGGAACCCATCCATGGCCATTGATAAAGTTCGCACTGATACCTACTGCCAGTTCTTCCACTCTGAGCAGCTCAAGGCAAGGAAGATGCTGCCAATTACTATAACCGTGGACACTACACCATTGGCAAGGAGATCACTGACCTTGTCTTGGACTAAATTTGGAAACTGGCCTATCAGTGCACAGGTCTTCAGTGCTTCCTGGTTTTCCAGTTTTAGTGAGGGAACTGGTTCTGGATTCACCGCCCTACTGATGGAATGGCTCTCTGTTGATTATGGCAAGGTCAATACGGAGTTTTCATCTACCAAACCTCTCAGGTTTCCACAGCCCTACAACTCCATCCTCACCATCCCCATCACCCTGGAGCACTCTGATTGTACCTTCATGGTTGACAATGAGGCCACCTACAATATCTGTCATAAAAACCTCAATACTGAGCACCCAAAGTATACTAATCTTAACTGCCTTATTAGGCAGATTTTGTCCTCCATCACTGCTTCCCTCAGGTTTGATAGAGCCCTGAATATTATTCTGACTGAATTCCAGACCAACCTGATATCCTATCCTCACATCCATTTCTCTATTGCCACAATATGCCTCTGTCATCTCAGCTGAGAAAGCCTAGCAGGGAAAGCTTACCATACTGTAGCAGAGATCACGTGTGTGTGTGTGTGTGTGTATGTGTGTGTGTGTGTGTGTGTGTGTGTTTAATATATTTTTATTGATTTCAGAGAGGAAGGGAGAGGGAGAGAAACATCAACGATGAGAAACATTAATCGGCTGTCTCCTGCATGCCCCCTACTGGGGATTGAGCCCGCGACCCGGGCATGTGCTCTTGATCAGAATCGAACCCAGGACCCTTCAGTCTGCAGGCTGCTCTATCCACTGAGCCAAATCAGCCAGGGAACCAATGTGTGTTTTGAGACAGCCAATCAGATGGTGAAATGTGACCCTTATTATGGTAAATACATAGCTTGCTACCCATGGTGATGTGGTTCCCAACAATGTCAACACTACCATTTCCACCATTAAGACCAAGCATACCATTCAGTTTGTGGACTGGTACCCACTGGCTTCAATGTTGGCGTTAATTTTCAGCCTCCCACTGTGGTACCTGATGGAGATCTAGCCAGAGTACAGTGAGCTGTGTGCATGCTGAGTAACACCACAGCTGTTGCTGAGGCCTGGGCTCACCTGGACCACTAATTTGTCTTGATAAACGCCTACTGTGCCGTTGTTCATTGGTACATGGGTAAGGTCATGGAGGGAAGAGAGACACGTGAGGATATGGCTGCCTTTGAGAAGGATATTAAGACAGTGGTGGGGGAGAGGAGGGTAAAGAATATTAACTTGTCTGCTGCAATGTTATACTTCAGTATCTTGGGACTGTCTTATTTCTGTTGTTCTGTGAGGTTGCTCATTGTGTCCCAAAATTGTTAATGAAAGTATTGTTTTTACTTAAAAAAAATATACAAAATAACTTTATGTACACTATCTCATTTAATCAACACGATTCTATAAGAAAAATATTATTATTATCCCCTTTTAATCTACACAATTCTCAAAGGCAGGCACTACTATCATCCTCATTAAAAAGAGAGAGAAAAAACACACCCAAGACCTAGAATGGTTATGTAATTTTCCCAGGGAAAAGAATTAGTGGAGCCTGGATTTGAACCAAGGTAGCTTACTCCAGAGCCCAAGCTCTGTTTTTTTTTTTTGATGTTTTTTTTTATTGCTTAAAGTATTACAAAGGGTATTACATATGTGTCCATTTTATCCCCCCGCCCTAGACAGTCCCCCAGCCTCCCCTATCCCCCAGTGTCTTATGTCCATTGGTTATGCTTATATGCATGCATACAACCCAAGCTCTGTTTTTAAGCACTTAAATGTACTGCATCTGGGGAAGGCAGTCTCTGCTGCTACTACTACTACTATTACTACTACTGACAATACCCAGTTATATATTATCTCATTATATCATATAATTTCACTAACTAAAATTTTTTTTTAATGAAACAAATTCATGGATAATTATCATGTGAAGTTAGGTGCACCCTGAATCACATATTCTAAAGGACAACTATGATCAACTTCCATTAAAGTCACAGTAATGAGCTAGTTAGTACAAGACTGCTTAATATTTCTACCAAAAACCTGTGCCTACAGAAGCTATATAAATCTCACAGCACACTGTAGTAATTCAAAGCTTTCAGTCTTTTCATTCTATAGACAAACCCATTTATTTCCATTGTGACCTTTTTCAAAGTCCAAATTAAGATTTACTTAATATAACATTCCCTTGTTTTCTTTGCATTCGTTTAAGGATCAGAAGAGATGATATTACATGAAAAAGAGAAAAGCATTAGACAAATGTACAGTATTATTTATCTTTGTTATTAAATACTAGAGGCTCGGTGCACAAAAATTTGTGCACTCGGGGGGGGGGGGGAGGGGGGGTCCCTCAGCCCGGCCTGTGCCCTCTCGCAGTCTGGGACCCCTCGGGAGATAACGACCTGCTGGCTTAGGCCTGCTCCCAGGTGGCAGAGGGCAGGCCCAATCCCTAGGTGCAGCCCCTGGTCAGGCTCAGAGCAGGGCCGATTGGGGAGTTGGGGCACCGCCCCATCATGCACAGAGCAGGGCAGATTGGGAGGTTGTGATGCCACCCTCAGTCACACTCAGGGTAGGGCCAATTGGGGGGTTGGGGCACTGTCCCCTGTCACACTCAAGGCAGGGTCGATGGGGGGGGTTGCGGCGCCACCCCCTGTCACGCACAGAGCAGGGCCAATCAGGGGGTTGGGACACCGCCCTCTATCACCCACAGAGCAGGGCCGATCAGGGGGTTGGGGCGCCGCCACTCTCACACTCAGGGCAGGGCCGATGGGGAGGTTATGGCTCTACCCCATCACACACAGAGCAGGGCCCGTGGGGGGGGGGGCGGTTGGGGAGCTCCCCCCTGTCAGGCACAGAGCAGGGCTGCTCAGGGGGTTGGGGCCCCGCCCCCTGTCACACACAGAGCCGCAGGGCGATCAGGGGGTTTGGGCGCTGCCCCCTGTCATGCTGATCCCGGTGCCGAGAGGCATATTACCCTTTTACTATATAGGGTAGAGGCCTGGTGCATGGGTGGGGCCGGCTGGTTTGCCCTGAAGGGTGTCCTGGATCAGGGTGGGGGTCCCCACTGGGGTGCCTGGCCAGTCTGGGTGAGGGGCTGAGGGCTGTTTTCAGGCTGGGAGTGACTGAAGTTCCCAACCACTCCTTTTTTTCTTTTTTTATTCTGGGCTAGCTTTACCTTGAGGCTTGGCTCCAGCTCTTAGGCCTCCGCGGCTGAAAGTAGGTTTCTGGCCTTTGCTTACAATGTTTCGAATCTGCTGGATGAAGTCCAGCGGTATTTGTTACAATGTTTCTCAAACTGCCCGCTCAGAGGCCTGCAGCCGCAGGCAGGGAAGCAGGCAGGGAACGTCCTCCAACGATCCTCCTCCTCCGTCACTGAGGCAAGCAAGCCTCATGTTAGTTTCAAGCTGCCTGGCTGCCGGCCGCCATCTTGGCTGACAGTTATTTTGCATATCTCGCTGATTAGCCAATGAAAAGGGTAGCGGTCGTACGCCAATTACCATGTTTCTCTTTTATTAGTGTAGATAAAAATGTCCAATTATCATTCCAAAATAGAGAAAGTAGATGAGTCATGCATTCTTTTAATGACTGATGGTACATGGCTCTACTA
The DNA here is from genome assembly GCF_964212035.1 of Myotis nattereri. Classification (NCBI taxonomy): domain Eukaryota; kingdom Metazoa; phylum Chordata; class Mammalia; order Chiroptera; family Vespertilionidae; genus Myotis; species Myotis nattereri. Next base: position 99,889,789 of record NC_138079.1, on the reverse strand, counting down.
ATTCTTTACTGACTATATTCTGGCTAATCCATTCTGTCAGCATACAGGTTTACAGAGACTAGTCTATGACCAGCACAACTAGGGTCACCAGGTAGCTGGCAAGAAATACAAATTCTCAGGCCATAGCCCAAATCCGCTGAATCAACAACTCTGAGGAGGGGCCCAGAATTCTGAGTTAACAAGCCTGCAGTGATTCTTCTGGACACTCAAATCTGAGAGCTACTGCTTTAACCTATCTGACTACAGTGTTAGTTGACTGGGTCCAGAGTGTCTGGATCTAAATCAAAACCTTAAAATACACACACATTTACCCGTTAGGGAGAGCTCCAAGCAAAAATAAGCTCTCTGTTTTCTGACCACTTTCTAAAACAGAAAGTTTCAAAAACCTTATCACAAAATAAGCACTAATCTAACCCCCTGTAAAGAAGGCTTACTGTACAAACTATTTTAGTCCCTTGTCATATTTTTATTTGTAAGAAAGGACTAAAAGCATTTCTAAGGCTTCAAAAGCACATTTTTATCAACCTTAGAAAGATTCTGAACTCTTTGGCCAGATATCACACATCATCTTCAATTTACCAGCTTTTGGCTTCCCTCTTCCACCTTCTCTGTGAGGAGTAACACTTCTCAACACCTGTACCCAGGAGAATAATGTGATTGTTTGTATGGCTAGTAAATCCCACTTAAATGTATCTTTTTTGCTTTTCTTCTGCCCAGCTGGTGTAGCTCAGTGACTGAGTGTCGACCTATGAATCAGGAGATCACGATTCAATTCCCGGTCATGACACATGCCCGGGTTGCAGGTTTGGTCTCCAGTGTGAGGTATGCAGGAGGCAGCCGATCAGTGATTCTCTCTCATTATCGATGTTTCTCTCTCTCGCTCACTCTCCCTTCCTCCCTGAAATTAATTTTAAAAATAAAAATAATATATATGTGTGGGTTATTTTCAATAGAATATGTTACCACAAAGTATATAACATATCAGATTTTGCTACTGCTGAAATAGAGAAATAATTTTGTTTTCTATTTTAAGAGTCACACAAAATTAGGAATGAGCAAGAGGAAATAATCAAATATCCAGAAAGTCTGAAAGAGACCCTTAGCCAAACTGTGAGAGAGCCAATCCTGGTTGTGCCACCTACTGGCTGTGTGATCATGGGAAGGTTATTTAACTTTCCTCCATTCTGTGTGCTTCCATTTCTTAACCTGCCACATAGGAATAGTAGTACATAGTAACCACTTTATATTTTTAATGAGTAAAAGAGTTAAATATTTTCAGCTTTTCTCTAAAAGTAAATTTAGACTTTTTTAAAAGAAAAATATATTGACCCAAAAGACATAAAGTTCAAAAGGTCAATATTTACAGAAAATAGCAAGAGTATTATTGTCAAAGATCTTAAGTTACTTCCTAGGAAAAAAAGCTTCAAGCCCATATAGTTGTACAGGTGAAGTCTCTCAATTCTTCAAGGAAAAGATCACTGAAATGCAAAAACATTCCAGAGCACAGATGTGACAGGCTTCCAAACTCTTTGATCAAGTTAACATAACACTGATATCAAAACCAGACAACACACAGAAAAGCACTATGGATCAACCTCATTATTGGTTATTGAGAAGCAAAGCTTCTAAATGAAAGACAAGCAAATAAAACTCAGCACTACACTAAACTTTCAATTTCACAAGCACAGAGATGATTCAATTTGATGCTAGGAAACCTATTGTGATAATCTATCACATATATAAAAGATAGGAGAAAAATCACAGGGTAATCACCACAGATATCAGCAAAAGGGAATTTGATAAAATTCATCTTATAAATGAATAGATTATTCCCCAATTTTAAATGACTGCAAACCAAACCTCATATTGTCTATAATAATAAAAGCGTAATATGCGAATTAGACTGGAAAGCTGAACGACCTTCCAGATGTCATTCCAGATGTCCTTCCAGACGACCTTCCAGATGAAGCTGCAGCGGTGGGGGCCAAGGCAGAGGTGGTTAGGGGTGATCAGGCAGGCGAGCAGTTAGGGGCGATTAGGCAGGCAGGCAAGCCAGTGGTTAGGGGAGATCAAGCAGGCAGGTGAGCAGTTAGAGGCGATCAGGCAGACAGGCAGAGTGTTGCTTTATGGGCACCAGGTCTGCGGCGCTATTTCTCTGTGCTCATCATGGCAGCTCCTGCGTTGAGCGTCTCCCCCCTGGTGGTCAGTGTGCGTCATAGTGACTGGTCGGACGGTCAGACACTTAGCATAATAGCCTTTTATATATACAGATAGTAAGTTAGGTGATGAAATAGAAAAATTCATTCCCAATAGCAATAATAAATTCATTACTACATCTAGGAATAATCTTAATAAGAAAGGTGAATTGCCTATATAAAGAAAACTATACTATACTTCTCAGCAACTTAAGAGACTCCATGAAAAGACAACTTGCATGTATACAATAAGATAACTCAGGAAGCTACAAAATTGCTAAAATGTCAAATTTCACTGTAAGTGATTTATAAAGTTTAATACACTCCTATGAATTTTATTTGTTTGTTTTAAAGGATTTGAAAAACAGTCCTCAAGTTTATCTGAAACAGTAAGTTCTCAGCCGTGGCTGCCATGAGAAACTAATCATGAAGAACTACAAACTATATTAATGTTCATGCCATAACCCAGAGATTCTAACTTAGTTGGTTTGCAGTGGATTCGGCCATCACATTTTTTTTTTTTAATCCTCACACAAGGATATTTTTCCATTGATTTTTAGGGAGAGTGGAAGGGAGGAGAAGAGACACAGAGAGAGAAACATCAATGTGAGAGAGACACATCGACTGATTGCCTCCCGCATGTGCCAGGGCCAGGGATTAAGCCTGGAACCAAGGTCCGTGCTCTTGACCAGAATTGAACCTGGACCCTTCAGTCTGCAGGCCGATGCTCTATCCACTGGACCTAACTGATTAGGGCTCAGGCATCATAATTTTTTTTAAAATATATTTTTATTGATTGAGAAAGAGAGAGATAGAAACATAAATGAGAGAGAACCATTGATCGGGCTGCCTCCTATATGGCCCACACTGGGGATCGAGCCTGCAACCTGGGCATGTGTCCTAAATGAGAATTGAACCTGACCTCCAGGTTCATAGGTCGACGCTCAACCTCTGAGCTATGCCGGCCAGGCTCAGGCATTACATTTTGATGTGCAAGTAATTCTGATGTGTAGACAGGGTTAAGACCCATACATCTGGAAGAGTATTTTAGAGGAATGGTAAATAAAATACTGAATATTTGAAAAAGAATAAAAGGCAACTAGCTCCATTATATATTAAACTCATTATACAGGTAGGATGATAACCTTTTAGCACAGAATAAGCAAAGAGCAATGAAACCAAAAGTCCAAAATTAGGCCCAAACCTTCCATATGTGAAAACTAAATAAAATATACCAAAATAGTGTGTCATATTAGTGGGAGAAAAGCTGGATTAGCAATACCTAAATAAATGGTACTGGGATAACTAACAATTGGAAAAAAATTATACAGCTAGATCTTTGTAACTCACTGAAACCAAAATAAATTCTGAGTTAAAGATCCAAGGTATGAGGGGAAAAATACACAAAAATAGTTCATAATCTTTAAACATGACATAAAACTTAGAAGCCATAAAGGAAAAAAATAGATAAGCCTATTTCTATAAAAACAAGAAACAGCTATAGTCAAACCTCGGTTCTCGAAAGTCTCCCATCTGGAACAATTCAGTTCTCCATCAAGTTCACAGAAAAAATGGCTCAGCAGTCTACCAAAACTTGTTTTTGACCTGACAACCCTTTCATTGCTGATACCTCAGCATGACAAAAAGCATCACTCAGGCAACAAAAAAGGAGAGAATGCTTTTGTTGTTGGCTAAATCAATGATTAGCACAATTTTAAAACATAAAGAGGCCATCAAGTGTGCTAATGTGGCTAAGGGTGTGAAAGAAACAATAATCACAGGCAACTGAAGAGGTAGAAAAACTGTTGTTGATTGGATAAACAAAAAGCAGTTAGATGGCGACATATTTCAGAGGCAGTGATGTGAAAAAGCATCCATGCAGCATACTGGCCTCCTGAAAGACACCTCTGAAAGGAGCGCTAATAGTGATTCATTTAAGGCTAGTAGTGGGGTGATTCGATATAAATTTAAGAAGTATTTGTTTATAGATTAAACACTACTGTTTTATAAGAAAGGTTAAAATAGGGAATCATTTGGGGGTCTGGAACGGGTTAATTCAATTTACATTATTTGTAATAGAAAAAAATTATTTGACTTTCAAACAAATCACTTCTTGAACAGTCTTCTACAATGAATTAAGTTTGAGAACCAAGGTTTCACTGTATTTGGTAAAAAGCACATCTATCATAAGAACTATCCCATTGTAAAGCTGTGTGGCCAATATTCCTAGCAAAACGACTTGAGCAAATAAAAAAAGGAGGGAGAATTTGCATTTATTAAAAGGCTTAAACCTTTACCATACAAAGAATATTAAGACTCTAAACCAGTGATGGCGAACCTTTTGAGCTTGGCGTGTCAGCATTTTGAAAAACCCTAACTTAACTCTGGGTTAACTCTGGTGCCGTGTCAGATACAGAAATTTTTTGATATTTGCAACCATAGTATAACAAAGATTTATATTTTTGATATTTATTTTATATATTTAAATGTCACTTAACAAAGAAAAATCAACCAAAAAAATGAGTTCGCGTGTCACCTCTGACACGTGTGTCATAGGTTCGCCATCACTGCTGTCTAAACCAACAACAAAAAATGGGAAATAATGTATCAGAAAAACAAAGAATGTGATCAATAGCAAAATACAAATGCCCATGAACTTATGAAGAGACATTTTATTTGAGACAATTTGCCTAAGAGAATGGCAAATCAGTAAAGAATGATATCACTGTTGGTGAGAACTGGGGGGACAGGGACTCATTTGCTGCTGGTGAAAGTGTAATATGCGCAATGTTTTTGGAGAGTGTTTGGCAATACCTATGATTTTTTTAAATGTCAATATCCTTTAATCCAGAAATTTTACTCCCAAGAACTTATCCAGCAGAAATAGTCACTCAGATGTACAAAGATGTAAATACAAATCAAAACTGTCAAAACAGAGAAACACTGGAAATAAACCTAAGTGTCCAGCCAATAGGACACTAGTCCTACAAATGATGATATACCCAAATCAGAAACTACTACTGCATCACATCTACTAAAAAGGACTGAGAGGTCTATCTAATGTGGAATAACTTCCATTTTACATTGTTAAATGGTAGGAAGGAGGTGCATACACATACACAGAGAGAGGAGGGAAGGAGGTAGAGATAGGTTATTATACACTACTCTTTATGTTTAAGAGCAATATCTACACATTCACCTCACTATGAACAGACCACTTCTTGAAGGATAGATAAGAAATAGCAGTTGTGTTTGGTGAAAGAATTTGAGAGAACCAAAAATCAAGAATTAAGAGAGATTAACTTTTCACCAGGCCAGCATGGCTCAGTGGTTAAGCGTCGACCTATGAATCAGGAGGTCATGGGTTCAATTCCCAGTCAGGACACATGCCTGGGTTGAAGACTCGATCCTCAATAAGAGAGATTAACTTATCAGTTCCTACTCTTAAATGCTATTGGGGGGAGAGGGGAGTGTTTGTTATTAAACCATGTGTATGATTACTTTCTAAAAACAAAACTTTTAACAAAGTCTTCGTTAACTGCACTTTTCAGAATCTACCCCATAATGTATGTGGATATGCCTAAACAAGGATATATTCATTGCAACATTTTCTGAATGAATTAAGTAAAAAACAGTACAAATGTTCACCACAGAGGAGTAGATAAACAAATTACGTTGCATCATATAATGAAACCTGAAACCAGAGGCCCGGTGCACAATACGTGCACGGGTGGGGTCTCTTGGCCTGGCTGGCAATTGGGGCTGATTGGGGCCGATCGGGGCCTGGGAGGGGCCGTGGGAGGGCTCCAGGGCACGTCTAGTCCTCTCGCTCAGTCCTGATTGGCCAGACCCCAGCAGCAAGCTAACCTACCAGTCTGAGCGTCTGCCCCTGGTGGTCAGTGAGCATCATAGCGACTGGTCAAGTGGTCAAACAGTCAACTGATCAGTTGGACACCTAGCATATTACACTTTTATTATATAGAATACTTTTCTATCAGTAGGAGAAAAATTTTGTGTGCACTGACATATGGATATATGAATATATGTTATATGTATGCTGTTAGGTAAAACGGCAAGGTGCTTATATAGTTTGGTTCCATTTGGTATTTTAAAAGATGTGTGTTAATAAATATACATAGATGTAGTTATTAATTTACTAGAGGCCTGGTACACAAAAATTCGTGCACTGGGGGGGAGGGGCACGGGGTCCCTCAGCCCAGCCTGCCACCTCACAGTCCGGGAGCCCTCAGGGGATGTCCTACTGACAGCTTAGGCCCGCTCCCCATCTGGCCTCCCTCTGTGGGAGGTGGCCAGGCCCATCAGGGGAAGGCGCCACCCCCATCACCCCGCTGCTGCTGCCACTGCCCGCCACTGCAGCTGCCGGCCCTCCTCAGGCAGCTCTCCTCAGCCCTCGCAGCTGCTACAGCTTTGTCCGGAAGGACATCTGGAAGACATCCGGTCTATCCAGTCTAATTAGCATATTACCCTTTTATTAGTATAGATAGAAAACATGCATTTCCTGTGTAATAATCTTAAAACAAAATTATCTTTGAAAAAAGTTTCTTTTCCCCATATGCATTTTAAAATCTTAGTTGGCTCTACTATTATTATATTACTAGAGGCCCGGTGCACAAAAATTTGTGCACTGGGGGGGAGGGGGGTCCCTCAGCCCAGCCTGTGCCCTCTCGCAGTCTGGGACCCCTCGGGAGATAACAACCTGCTGGCTTAGGCCTGCTCCTGGGTGGCAGAGGGCAGGCCTAATCCCCAGGTGCAGCCCCTGGCCGGGCTCAGAGCAGGGTCGATTGGGGAGTTGGGGCGCTGCCCCCTGTCATGCACAGAGCAGGGCGGATTGGGAGGTTGCGATGCCACCCTCAGTCATGCTCAGGGTAGGGCCGATTGGTGGGTTGGGACACCGCCCCCTGTCACACTCAAGGCAGGGTCGATGGGGAGGTTGCGGCGCCACCCCGTCACACACAGAGCAGGGCCCATCAGGGGGTTGGGGAGCTCCCCCCTGTCACGCACAGAGCAGGGCCCATCAGGGGGTTGAGGAGCTCCCCCCTGTCACACACAGAGTAGGGCCGATAGGGGAGTTGGGGCACCGCCCCGTCACCCACAGAGCAGGGCCGATCAGGGGGTTGGGGCACCGCCACTCTCACATTCAGGGCAGGGCCAATGGGGAGGTTATGGCTCTACCCCAGCCGTGGGCAAACTACGGCCCGCGGGCAAGATCTGGCCTGCTTGAAATGAATAAAACTATTGAAATAAAAGACTGTACCCTTTTATGTAATGATGTTTACTTTGAATTTATATTAGTTCACACAAACACTCCATCCATGCTTTTGTTCCGGCCCTCCGGTCCAGTTTAAGAACCCATTGTGGCCCTTGAGTCAAAAAGTTTGCCCACCCCTGGTTTAGCTTCTATATTTGTTACAATGTTTCAAACTGCAAGCTCAGAGGCCGGCAAGGCAGGCGGGGAACGTTGCAGTCCTCCGTCACTGAAGCAAGCAAGCCTCATGTTCAGTTTAAGCTGCCTGGCTGCCGGCGGCCATCTTGGCTGGCAGTTAATTTGCATATCGCCCTGATTAGCCAATGGGAAGGGTAGCGGTCGTACGCTAATTACCATGTTTCTCTTTTATTAGATAGGATAGAGCAGTGGTTCTCAACCTTCCTAATGCCGCGACCCTTTAATACAGTTCCTCATGTTGTGGTGACCCCAATTTCATTGTTACAAATTGAACATAATTAAAGCATAGTGATTAATCACAAAAGCAATATGTAATTATATATGTGTTTTCTAATGGTCTTAGGCAACCCTTGAAAGGGTCATTCAACCCCCAAAGGGGTCGCGACCCACAGGTTGAAAACTGCTGTTATAGAGAATAGTTTAAAATGAACTTGTCTCTTGTTCTTACTATTTGCCCACCACTATTAATTCTTTTGTCCCATGACAATCTTTCAAAAATGACAGTCCCTGCCCTTTCTTCACCATAGGCCTCTTTGGGATACCTACAGGCAATAGAGAGGACTACCCTCACAACACTAATGTAACTTACTTTCCACATAGTGAACACTTACAAAGTATTTTTGAAAGAAAGGTCACTCTGTACAAAGGAAAGAATCCCAAAACAGAATGAAAAACCTGGGTAAACAGGGACATTAAGTGGCAAAAATGAAATCACAAAGCCCAGACTGCAGGAAACTCCCCAGAACAAGCAAAACCATCAGATTCTTCAACAAATAAAATGTAAGGCTCTTAGAGATTAATAGATTCTTAGTAGTCCTATCAATTGACTGAAATATGGGTTATTCAATTTTCAAAAATAATCTGAAAAATATTATGACAAAGGAGACCACTGGAAATGTGAATATTTAGTGGACATTTGACATCTCGAAGAAACTATTCATGCATTTACAAGTGAGAATGGCACTTATGTTTGGGTATGCCAAGTCTAACTTTTAGGAATAAATATTGTCAATGGCTAAGTATGGTCAGAGGCCCAAAACTGTTAACTTTTAGGAATACATATTGTCAATGGCTAAGTATGGTCAGAGGCCCAAAACTGTTTTCATGAAATACTAAGACATTTTTTGTTTTTTTCACCTTCATTCTCTCATAAGAACAGAGTTGTTTTCCAGAGGTTCTGTGACATGTGATGTCACCGTGCTTGATGGCTAATGGAATATATACTTGTGTTTTAAAAGTCTGTTTTTAGTATCCAGTGTGGCAAATATTGACAGATATAATCCACATTTTAAAGAAATTTCCTTAAGGCCCTCAATAATTTTTAAGATTATTCAGGAATCCAAGACCAAAAAGAATGAGAAGTCCTGCACTATGCTACTATGACTACTTTTGTATATGATTTAAATTCTCCAAAATAAAAAGCTTTTTTTAACTGGGTAGTATGGATTGTAATGATGAGTGGATTAAGAAGGAACAAACATCAATCTATCCAAGAATCCCAAACCCATCAGAAATCCCTTCTCAGCCCAACTCTAAAAGGCACGTGCATACACAGACCCCTCTTCAAATGCCAGGAATAACTAAAGTTTAAGTTCACATTATCTTTTGCTAATTTTCAAGAGATAACTGCAATTTCGATGTTGGGAATTACTTCACGTTTGTTTCTTAAGTTTAAAAAAAAAAATTCTGCTCCTTACCTAAGATAGTCACAGGACTTCATATCCGTCACCTGATGCTCAAAATCAACCTTGTGGGGAAATTGCGTTCTATTCTAATTTCTCCCTTTTCCTTATATGGGATTAATCAAATCCAAAGAACAGCCCAAACCATTTTTCTATTCTGGAATTTGCTGTACCAAATATTGCTTGAAGTAGATGCCCTGGTGGCTGTAGTTCAGAAGCCTTTGTCTCAGAGCTCCTACGGGCATTTGTTCCTTCACTGGGGTTTAGCTGGCATTCTTCTTCCCTTGTGAACTTCAATCTTTTCCAGGTCTCTCATATCTATCTGGGCATTTGCCTCCCCTATTATCCAAGTTTGGTTCCTACTCTACACATCAGTTGTAAGGCTGGCAGCTACAAACCCCAGCCTAGGCCTTTCCTTACAGCAGAGCTCTCAACCTTGCCCAGGCCTTGAAATAACATAGAGACCTCTTAAAGCCTGGAGTGCTGGGCCCACCCTCTTTTTCTGAGTCAGCAGCTATATACTTCAAACTAGCTCCCAGATGATATTGATGGGGAGCCCACTTTGAGAACTAGAACTTTGAATTTCCTCTGGTACCCAAGAGACTGCACTGCCCCCCTGGCTCTGGTACTTCTTCCCTGTTAACCATGGCAAGTAGCTGACCAGCTTGGAACACAACTTTTTTGTTGGTACAATAGACACAGTGACAATAGACACTTTATCAGGTGGTTGTAAAAAGGAAAGGGTAAATAGAGGAAAAACTCGGCTAGCTGGGTAAAACAGCCTTTATCAGATTCACTGATACAAACGGATTCTCAGCAGAAGTTGCCTCTTTCAACCATGTGGTCCTATTTCCACACATTTTCTTTAGAGGTTGAAAACTGGCAATCAGTTCGAACACATTCCCTATGTTTTAAAATGCCTGATGTGCATGCTATTCAACTTTTTATTCCTTTAAGAATTCCCCCTTTAAAAACATGGAGCAGAGATCTTTATCCTGGAAAGACTCCAGATACCAAATCTGTTTCTTCCAAGTAGGCGGGGCCAGAAGAAAGCCTGAAGGAGACTTTCCACATGGCGCCATCTTACCAGGTTACTTGGAGGGGGCAGACACCAATTACTAGGAAGCATTCAAAGCACTGATGCTCACTTACCTTGGTCATGCCTCCTGCCTGTGCTGTGTTCAGTCCCGCGTGACTGGGAATTTGTGGCGAAACCTGTGTTAACGTCTCAGCCAGAACGCTGCTTGTGGGCCCCTGCATGGTTGGAGCAGGGTAGGGTATTCCAGCTCCCCTTCCTCTGCCAGCAGTCCCCAGAGATCCATTCATGACTTGCGCCTGCCCCTGCTGGGCCTGGTTCAATAAACTATGGCCAGAGTTACTATTGAGGAGGCCTGGGTGGGTCTGGTTAAAGTTAGCATTCATGCAGATCCCAGGTCCTGTTTGCGGCGTGGCAGGGCTGCTGGTTACCAGTCCCACTTGTTTTTGTGCTTGCGGATTCAGTGGTTGGGAAGCAGGGGGAGTGGGCCCAGAGGTGCTGGCTGCCTGCTTGGGCAGGCTGGGGGCTGAAGAATCTCCCTGGTTCAGAGGGCTCTTGCCCATAGTACCCAGATTGGCCATGTTCGCATTGTTCGGCTGCCCTTGAGCCTGGCCACCAAGGCCTTGCTGCACAGGGCTGCTGGCGCTCACATTTCCTATTCCTGGGTTGATACTAGAGCCGCTGCCTCCGCGCAGAAGCTCCGACAGTTGTTTATGTTTGGAAGCAGCATCTGGAACAAGGTTCCCACTGTTTAAAAGGCCTAATTCTCCATTGGGGATCAGCTCATCAGGAAGATCATTTTCCAAGTCAAACAATGGTCCAAAATCTAGAAATTAAACAGAAATGAAAGTGAGAAACTAAGTAACCATAATAGCTCTCCAACTGTCATATGCTACTATGAGCTTAACCTAAAGAGGCATATGTAACACACAACACCAGCATGTCTTAAGAGTAATGTCAAAATGATTTGAAAGTTAATTTGGAAAAATAAAACATGAAAATTTTTTTCAAGTTCTGAAAAAGATAAAGTTAAACAGAGATGATAATAGAGTTAGCCCTATTAGATTTGATCATATTTTCAAACAAAATTAAATCATGTGTTATGGGGACAAACACATAAACAAATTAGAGGAAAACAATGGAGAGTTAAAAAAAACTGAATTATAAGGTAAAAATGCTTTTAAGACTGTATTGTGTAAAAAGCAATTAGGCATTAGATTAGATAAACAGCAATTTGGGAAAATTAAAGTAAAGCCTAACCTAAATATGTAAAGTAATTACATATTTAAAAGGTAAGTTATATATTTAAAAAACTAGCCTTAACAGAACATGAGAGTCCTCAAAATGTTGAAGCTATAGAAAATAATAAATACATATATAGAAACCAAAAATAATTTAAGAAAATAAAACAGGAGCTTACTATTTGTATCATATGAAAGGGGTTAATGTCAATCATACATTAATATGAGAGGCACCCTGACTCCCAAATGCACAAAGGACAAAAGCAGGTATCACAAAGAAAGATTTAAACAGTAAAAAAAAATTAGATCATCCTTCCTGGTAAATTGAACATAAGGAGTGAAAGCAACTCCTTTTTTCTGGCCCTTTCTCAAAGTAACATTTCTCTAACATGTGGTCTATATATGTCATCTCGAGTCCCTCACTGACCATGCATTCTTCAACCCACAACCTGGCTATGCATGCATGTGCAAGGACAAGATATGTAGAAATATGTTCATCATAGTATTAACATCAAAAAAGGGGTACCAATATCCAGAGATAGTTTAAGCTGATGGCTACAGACCAGACTGCCTGCATCTGAACTCCAGCTCTGCTGCTAGCTCCCGCTAAGCACCTGTGTGACCGCACGTGAGTTACTTAGACTTTCTGAGCCTCAGTTTTCTTCCCTGGAAGCTGGGGTAACAAATGGCCATCATACCCCAATAGAAATGCTGTGAGGACTAAATGAATAAATGTATAAGTGCTCAGTAAGTATTAGCTTTTGTTATTACTATTGTCCAATAGTAAGTTTAATAAATTGCTATAAAATATGAAAAACATTATACATTAGAATAATTAGAAAGACTATATAATGTAGAAAAATGTTTATATGGTGTATAAAAACATACCAATGGAAACTGTATGCAAAATGACACCTAGAATAAGATTAGAACTAAAGTATGTGCATCTGGGCAGTGGCTGGAGAGTAATATGCCAGAAATAAAGAGTTGTCCTGATAAAGGGGTCAAGGGGATGAGTGCATGTGGCTTTTTTTTTTTTTTAACTTAGCAGCCACTCCTCTTCCCACCATTCACTTATAGAAATTTTTTTTCTCAATGGTGACAGACCCTGGAGGCTGCTTACACAACAACCTCTTTTGGCTAGCTCCTCTGAGGTTCTTCTCAGGAAGGGCAACACCTTTTAGCCACAGGAGGGAGAGCCACTGGAGAAGCCAAACACCACAATCATCTCCTTGCAGGTGACACAATCCTGGCTAAGGGAATTAAAGGCAAGTTGGCCAAGACAATTCTGGAAAAGGCTTTCCTTTCTAATAAGGAATGCTCAGAAAGAGATTCCCCTATCACTAGACTTCATTACGGAACTGTGGCAACTCTCTTCAACCAGGAGCAGAGACACCATTCACACACTAAGGATGGATGCAGCAAAAAAAAAATGCAAACACCTGGGTTCATAAAGCCACCTCTGAGCTGAATTATCTAACCCTGGAACTTTCCTATCTTCATGCCCTCCTTCCCCCAGCATCCAGAATCTTTTTAATAACAAGGTAGGATCTGGGGTTCATTTTCTGTGCCCATGGCTAGCCCGTCAGCCTTTTGCGTGTTCAAACTTCCGGCCCTTGCATTGTACGTAGGGTTTGGTGTGGCTGTGAGGGATTCCTGGGGCCTTGCCAAAATGCCTGTACACTCTGAGGCCCTTGCAAGAACCAGAAGGAAGACAAGACCACATCCCTTGGGAGGAGTCCAGGGCCAGCTGGTCAAAGGTGAGGATCTTGCCCCCAGCCTTGAGGAAGTGATTCTAGGAGCAGCTGCTCACTCGAAGTGCATACGCCTCCAGTCTGGACACCTCCTGAACACACACATCATAGGTTTTAGTCCCTACATCCACTGTGGTTTTGCCCTCCTGGCCAGGAAGCTTCAAATTCCGGACCATCTGGGAAAGAGACAGAGGAGTCCGGTTGGTACAACTCATGAACACCCTCTTCAGCACCACTTGAAGGTGGAGTTGGTTTGAAACTGGCCAGAAACCTGTATAGCTTGACCAACAGCCTGAGGTAGATGTCTTGGCTCTTGGGTTCCTCGCACTGAACCTTTCGGTCTTTGTTGTGGTAGATGTTGACTCCCATGATGGTGCCTTCTACCCTACCAGGTCAGGAAAGAGCCACACTTCTTGTTACGTGAGAAAATACATTTCCTATCATTTAAGTCGTTCTAGCTGGAGTTTAATATTACCTCGCAGCTGAAGGCATCTTGATTATCTCCATCATGTCTACGGATGTAACTCAAACTCCTCTGTAAGATGTACAAGGTCATCAGAACATGGCCATGTCTCAGCCCTTCCAGCCATAACACAATGAGCTCTCACATGCATGAGCAATCTTTCTTCTAAATGCGCTCCTCACTAGAAAACCTCACCCCCAAACCCTCACTAGGATTAGTCTAAGTGACTATGAAGACATTTTTTAGGCTACCCCTGCAAAACTGGCCAGGCGTCTCTTTTCAGGCTCTACAGTTCTCTGTACATACATGCCTAGTAAACCATCTCTACCACACATGTATTTCTTCCTGCCTGGCTGTAAGGAATTAGACCTGGATAGAGTGTACACACACACACACACACACACTGTTTCTTCAGAACCCGTGAGAGTAAGCTGCAGACAGTATGATCCTTTCCTCCAAAGTACTTGCTTCTGCATCTCCTCAGAACACCCTTTTACATAAACATAGTACATTTATCAACTTCAGGAAATTTAACATTGATATAGTACTTAATGTATTTATCGCCCTTACTCAGATTTGGCCAGTTATCCCAATAATGCCCTTCATCACATTTACTTTCCTAATCCAAGACCCAATTCAGGATCCCAGTGCACTTAGTTATCATGTCTTTTTCTTCTCTTTTCATATAGAAAGGTTTCTCAGACTAAAGACAGAGTACAAGACAGCTATTTATAGAATGTCCCTCAATTTGGGGTTGATTCCTCATGGTTACAGGACAACAGGAGTTGATCCTGGAGACAGCAGACAGCTCTGAGAAAGAACCACTAACTAGGCCTTGCTGCTGGTCATTACCCTGCTTCTGTGTCTCAACATGATTTTGTGGCTTCCATTTCATAGCTTTTATGCTATTGTGTTGTCCTGAATCTGGAGATTCACAAGTGTCTCCAGATACAAAAAGCACATGACATAAGTAAAAACAAGCCTCCAACATAACTAACATTTTTGTTTATTGCCTTCCAGGTTTTGCCCACACACGCACACATTTTTACTTAGTACTCTTCAAAAAAAAAAAAAATTTTTTTTTAATGCAATGCTCCATCTAAGAACATGAAAATGAAACTTCATCTAAACCAGAAAGCAGGAGCCATTATAACAAAGATTGGGTTTTCTTCCTGTTTTCAAGGAGGAGATGAACAGCTGGTGCCTAAAGTTCCCCTGACTGGCTCTTCCAAGTACCCTGAAGCGGTGTTCCTAGGAAAGAGTGTCCAGGCCAGGACAGCAGCAGGTACACCCAAGAGAAGAGTTAGTAAACATGGCAGTGTCAGCATCAGGCACCCTAGTCCAGCGTAGAAATCGGAAAAAGAACACTTGGAATTAGAACACATGAGTTTAAATCCTGGTCGAATCAATTACCCCCGGGTCCTTGGACAAATTACTTAATCTCGAGTCTTAATTCCCTCATCTGTAAAACAGGGACAACAGTATCCCAGGGTTACACAATGAATGCTGGACTGAACACTTTGTGTCAGATACAGGTTAGCTTATTCTATCTTGCACAAAAACTTTAAAATGTCTTACCTTTAAAAATTCACTCTTCAACCTTCTCACTCTCAAATTTACATTTGTGTGTGTGTGTGGTTTATTCCAATTCTAGTCCAAATGTACATACAACTTTTGCAGTTGTAGCAGGGCTCATGTTTTCGTTTAGTTTTGTTTTTTTTATTGGCCTGCCACATTTTGTCTACCTTGACTTCTTTTTCTCACTCTGTTTCAATACAGACACATCTCACAACTGTTTGGGTACAGGAAGATTGACTAATTCTACTCATGTCCTCACCTACCAGTCCAAGCATATATGAACATGTATACAACCAAATATATAAGGTGTGGCTTTTAGAAAGACAAGACAGGTTGTGTAGGGTTTGTGGAAGGCATATCCATACCCATACCATTACCCTGCTTTTCACCATTATACTGTCACCATTTTTCCCTGTTCTCTACTTCAAAACACTGACAAAGGAGACTGAAGAAGGAAAGTCAGGATATTACAACATAACACAGCTATGCTTTCTACATACTAGTGTCCCAACACCCAGGTTGGGTAAAAGCAATCTGAATCATGGGAAATTCCTGTGATTCAAGATTGAGCACTACCATTTCCAATCCTAGGTAAATTCCTTTCTCCCTGCCAAGTCACCAGGGGGCCTAGGAGACCAGGAGAGAGCAAAGCTGAGGCTGAACAAGATTCGTGGGCACCCTGCTTTCTAGGGGTTGTTCACTCTTAGCAGGAGACTGTCATACAGCAAACAGCAAAAAAGTCTGTCATACTTTCATAGCTGGGGGCAAGAATTTTCTCTTTTGGGGCTTCCCAGCTGCCAACCCCAGAATTGGTTCCTTTCATTAAGCTGATTTGAGAGAAACCAAGTTATTAGCTTTCCAGTCTCACACTCACACAAGACTGGGGCAACCACAATAGTAGCTTAGGAAGGAGAAAGTCACAACCAAACTGGGCCTGCTTTGGGAAACAGGAGGTCTTCATCACACATGATCACAAGGTGTATTTCACTTCTAGGCTGGACCCAGAAACTTTGTTCCAGGTAACCATTACTTCTGAACACTGAAAGACAAATGGTATTCCACACATGTTCTAAATCCATTCTTATACATCATCATCATAAATCAGTATTTCACCTTAAGTAAGGAGTGAACGGCTGCTCTCAAGTACTCTGGAAAACAGCTTTTGAGAATCAATCTGTCCAAACAATAACATTTGATAATAGTTTTGTTTGAAAAAATTTTCAAATGTGTCAGCTAAACAAATCATCCACAAAACATATCTTTCTTCAGGTTTCTAACATCTCTTCTGTCATAACACCATGCATTTTTTTTCTTTGAATTGCATTTGGAGCCCCAAGTTCTCTTTATTGATAGAACTGATTTTTTCTGTCAAAGTATGTACAGACCAGTTTATCACACCTTCTATTAGCCAGAAGCATGAATTCTTCTGTACTCTATAGACATAGTGAGTGAGTCTTAAAATCATACGATCAACTTCCTGTTATAAATGATGAGGCTGTAAGCACCAAGAAAGCAGGGATCCTAACTACCCATTGCTTAGCCTAAAATGCCTGGCATATATTAGGCCCACAACAAACATCCATATGCTGAATGAGTGAATGAATTACAGAGAAGAGTGCCAGAGTTACAAAGGATACACACTATCAACTTTAACAAGTTACTTGTCTAGTCAAACACATAAAGTGATAATGTTAATATTTATTACTACTTAAGACAGAAACAAAGAAAACAAACTTCAATAATGAATTATCTTGAAATGTTACATTGTTCTACTTTTTACTTTATACCTGCTTTATCCTCTTAGAGACCAGTCAGGTCTATTTCACTCTTCAACTACACCTCAATATCAGTGAATCTCTATCCCATGGTTGATTAAATGGCATAATGTAGAATGAGAAATGGTAGTGTGAGAAATAAAACTATTCATGAGTTCAGATGCTGCTTTTTTAAAAAAATACATTTTGCTGATTTTTTACAGAGAGGAAGGGAGAGAGATAGTTAGAAACATCGATGAGAGAAAAACATGGATCAGCTGCCTCCTGCACATCTCCTACTGGGGATGTGCCCGCAACCAAGGTACATGCCCTTGACCGGAATCGAACCTAGGACCTTTCAGTCCGCAGGCCGACACTCTATCCACTGAGCCAAATCGGTTTCGGCCAGATGCTGTTTTATGTTCATGTTTCTCTATTTCCAAGCATGAAAACTCCCCTCCCAAGGACCTCTTATTTCTCTCTGCAGTCCTTATTCCCTGTGTGTGTTTGTTTTTTAAAAAGGTCTGCTTTCTAGCCGAAACCGGTTTGGCTCAGTGGGTAGAGCGTCGGCTTGCGGACTGAAAGGTCCCAGGTTCGATTCCGGTCAAGGGCATGTACCTGGGTTGCGGGCACATCCCCCAGTGGGAGATGTGCAGGAGGCAGCTGATTGATGTTCCTCTCTCATCGATGTTTCTAACTCTCTATCTCTCTCCCTTCCTCTCTGTGAAAAATCAATAAAATATATTTAAAAAAAAAAAAAAAGGTCTGCTTTCTTGAAATTTTTTTTCATAATTTCTTTAGTCTTTCTTCAGCATTGCTTGTACTTACTACTCAAAATGCTTCTCTTAAATCTTTCAAAAACTAAGCACTTTTATTCATCCACCTAAAGAGCTTTACAAAAAGAATTTTTAATTCCTAAGTCAAAACTAGATACAAAAAATTGATCCAACAAGGGCAATATATCCCAGAAAGGCTCACATCTAAAGATGAGGAACCCACTGAATGGTAGACACTTTTTCAGGGTTATTATTCTTAGATGACTCAAAAAACATTCTGGACCTTCACAGTGTATGTATTAATACAGTACCAGTCAGACACTGACAATACAGGAAGTATAGTCTGGGGTAGTGAGAAAAGTACCCAACTAGTTTTGATTCAGCTCTGTCTCTGTCACTTATTACTACTACTACCTTCCTATGTGTGCATCCTCAGCTCTAAAATGGAAACACTAGTGCCTGCTTCTAGAATCACTGTTGAAAGAATTAAATCATACAATGTGTATACAACCCTTAGCCTGGCATGCAGTGATGACTCAATAAATATTAGGCATTATTACCACTGTCATAGCCCCATCTTCCAAGGTTACACATCATGAATCTAGCAACCCATGCCTGGTACAGGGTTCATGCTCAATGACTGTTTTTTCTCTATGGTAAAGCCCTAATAATCTGTAACAATTATAGAATAAAACCTCTGAAAATTCTTGGAGATTGTGCAACTAAATAATGAAACAATTCTCCAACAACTGAAAATGAAAATACAAATAATGAAAAGTAAAAGAAAAAAAAGGCACGGTTTTATTAGCATTTATGCCATTACAATTTTTATCTAGGCATTTAAACAAGTTCCCAAGACACCTAAACTTTTCAATAACTATTAGAAAATAATAAAATCTTCTGTAATTCAGGCTTCTTTTGTGCCAGATACACCACACCCTAATTAGTACAGGATAATAAGGTTTTACTTCATTCTGAACAGTGAGTTTATAGTGAGTAAAAAGCCTTGCCCTTTCTCAAAATCACTATCAGCTCAAGAGCCAAAGTGGGCTAGGCTGGGCAACCTGCTGCCTCCCAGGCCTTCATACAGTGGGAGTAAATGTATTTCATGGTTATTCTGCATCAGGTATCTAGAAATTTTGTTCACTAAATATTTGCTATTTATCTTCCAATTAAAGAACACAAGACAGTTCTGATCGAAAGTTCTTTGTCACACTGGACCCTAAAATTAGCAGAGTCCTGGAATTGCAGCCAGACTCCTATCTTCATTTGAGGCACCTAAGAAGTTTTCAGAAAAGGGCTATTCCTAGACAGCAAGGACAATTTTACATTTCCTAAATGTGGTTTGTGTGCTGCCTCCCTCAACCCTGAAAAGTGGAGAAAAGGCTTCAAGAGACAAAGGTGGAACAAGAGGCGCTGCCACAGCATTAAACCACCAACAGACTGACCATAAATCACCCAGCAGCCCCTAAACAGTAACCAGATGTTCTGGAGCAGAGGAAGCACAAAGGGGTTCACTATCCTCCACCAAAATGGTTGAGAGAGGCCCGGATAAGATACTGTAATCAGCTGCTTATCCACCCTGCAATCCAATTAGAGGTCCTGGATGAGGAATGTGGGGGCTGAGCTAGGATCCAACCTCTGCAGAAGCAAACCCCACCACAGGTGCTGGGGTACCTCCGGTAAGTATAAGTAAGCAGATGCCCAGACTAGGTCTTACGGCCTAAATGCTGGGATCTATAGCTGGCAGATAGCAACACCAAGTCAGGAGAAGGGGAAAGATCATATTCTGGACTTAGAGGTATCAGTGTACAACATATGGAAACAGGTGGACTATACAAGAACCTATAACAGGAAATGAATGTATTAAGTCCAAAAAGTAAACCCACATCCAAACAATGGAACATTATTCAGCACTAAAAAGAAATGAGCTACCAGGCCATGAAAAAACATTGAGGAAACTTAAATACACACCACTAAGTGAAAGAAGCCAATCTGAAAAGACTGTGTACTATATGATTCTAACTATATGACATTCTGGAAAAGGCAAAACTATGAAGACAGTAAAAAGATCAGTGATTACCAGGAGTTAGGGAGTGTGGGGGATGAACTGGTGGAGCACAGGGGATTTTTAAGGCAGTGAAAATACTCTGTATCAGCGGTCGCCAACCTTTCAACCTCACGGACCACCGGTTGGCGACCACTGCTCTGTATGATACCATAATGTTCATTATACATCTATTCAAACACACAGAATGCATACTACCAAAAATGAACCCTAATGCAAACTAAGGATTTGAATAGTAAGTGTTTAAATGAGCTTAAAAGGCAAGAAAATAAAAAGTATTTTAAGGACTTTTCAAAAGTACTATTTTTTCCCTAAAGGAATGTGACAATCTACATTTTGTGCCCAATGTAGTAGTAAAATAAATGTTGCTCACATCAGAAAAGTTGACATTATTTCAAAACACTCAAAGAAACATTAGTTGGGACACATATGTAATACCCTTTGTAATACTTTAAGCAATAAATAAAAAAATAAAATAAAATAAAATATTTTCCCCCAAGATGCCCTAACCAGTGTGGCTCAGTGGATAGAGCGTCGGCCTACGGACTGAAGGGTCCCAGGTTCGATTCCGGTCAAGGGCATGTACCTTGGTTGCGGGCACATCCCCAGTAGGGAGTGTGCAGGAGGCAGCTGATTAATGTTTCTCTCTCATCGATATTTCTGACTCTCTATCCCTCTCCCTTCCTCTCTGTAAAAAATTAATAAAATATATCTTAAAAAAAAAAAAAGAAACATTAGTTGGCTGTCAGGTCTTGTAGCTTCCAGCACATCAATGAAGAAACCTCTAATAAAAGGATTCTGTTAAAATCAGAGCTTGTGCAAAGAAGTGATGACTGGACATCACAATCACATTTTCAAATCTTTGAACAGCACCTCCAAGTTAATTTACACTTTTTTCAAACCATTCTTGCTAAAGGTTTTGCAACAGGAACTAACCAAAACTCCACGTCTCACAATTAAACAGATTCTTCTAACCACAAATACTAAAGATGTTTTGCTTTGGATTTGATTTACTTTTTAAATAGCTTTTCATGACAAAATTATGTTTATAGGTGTTTTTTAAGGCATTTGGAATATAAAGTGGAAAATAGAGAGCCCTCCCAAACCATCCCCAGTTCCTTACCCCTAAGAAAAACAATTTCTAGAGATTTACTTCTGGAAATCTATGCACACACTAGTAAATATCCTTTTACCCCTAAAAAATCTAATTATCATTTTTGTTCTCCATCTCTTTTATGTAATGATCTAATAAATTTATCTTCTCTCTTAAATGCCCATCACTCTCCCTCCTCCACATCTGCAATAGCAGAGGACTCAGCTACTCCTCTTCTGAAGGACTTTTGGTCACTTTAATAATGTTTTGCAATCTCTAAATTAATTAACTAAATTAATGAAAAGGCCTGGCATTAATATGAATATCCATAGTAGTCCTA
Organism: Myotis nattereri; assembly: GCF_964212035.1. Lineage (NCBI taxonomy): Eukaryota > Metazoa > Chordata > Mammalia > Chiroptera > Vespertilionidae > Myotis > Myotis nattereri. The sequence goes on along the minus strand of NC_138079.1, from coordinate 99,868,345 downwards.
CCAAGCAAGAAACTGATTTCCACTTTATCTGCTTGATATAGAAGTTACAGATAGTTCTACATTACCTACTAAGGTGGATAATAAAAACTACAGGTTTTAAGAATCTTTTCCAGAAACTGGGAAAATAAACACAACTTTGGTATGAACAAACTGGTTGCATGATGTGCAACATGACGACAGTAACAAAACTTCTAATATTCTTTGAGATGGCATGGAATTAAATTTTTTAAAACCTCAATTCTTCCTACATATACAGAATATTGAAAACACTAAAATAACTTTGTTATTTAAGTACAGCACCAAACATTTTACCATTAAAAAGTGTTTTTAGAATGAAGACTGCTCTATGAATATTAGTATATCCAACAGCTCTGAGAGTCTATCAGTCCAAAATGTACTTATAGTGGAACAACAAGTATAATGTGTCACTATGGGAAGAAAGTACAGAGAGCATGTACTTATATATGCATAGCATGTCTCTAGAATAATGCACACTGGTTACCTGTGGGGAATAAAACTGGGTGACTCCGGAAACAGACAGGAGAGGGAGGCTTTCCAGCAAACATTCTTTTGTGCTTTTTGGAATTTTGAACCCTATGAATATATTACCCACTTTAAAAAAAATTTTTAAACAACTTTCATGGTTTTTTCCCTCCTACAACGGGGTGTGGGAGGAGAGAGAGAATTTTGGGAGGAGAGAGAGAATTTTCAACTCTCCTTGCAGATAGGAACTTGGATGGAAACACACACCTTGGAAAAGCTTATCCAGACTTCTCCAAATACCCTGGAAGCGATTGGTTTCTAAAGTTTTGTATTGTTTTTAAAGCCCTAAAGAATGGCCTGGACTCCCTGGTCTGACACTTGGAGGCTCTCGACTCTGCTTGCCTTCAGATGCCTGACTTCCCACATAATTCATCCTGCAAGAGCTCCAATGTCCTTTCTGCTAAGAAGCTGCCCTGACCATCCTACCTGACGCATCCAGCTTCTTCCTGCCACAACTCTGATCTCAGTTTGCAAGTAGACAGGCGTTGGTGGGACTGCTGGATTGCCTGCCTACACCACTATGCTCCGAGTTCCAAGAGGACAGAGCCACCACTGTTATCACCACGGCCTAGCAATGTCCAACATAAGAAACATATAATTAATTTGAATTTTATAAGTATTTAAATATTTGCTGAATAAAAGAATGAGATGGTAGAACTGAGACTGGAACCCCGGCTCCCCCAACTCCCAAGAGCAGGACCACACCAGCAGTCTCCACCTCTCAGAAGCAAGACCACACTGATTCTAAATGGTAGCCCAATGAACGTAAACCAAAAACAAAACTGGTTTTTGCAAAAACTATTACACACTCAAGAGATTATACCTCCAGACCTTCACACTTGCTATTTATGCTGTTTCCAAGCCTAGAATAGTATCCCCTCCTCCAAATCGCCTGTTCATCCTCACGTCTCATGGCTAATGCCTCTTCCCCTAAGAGGCCGTCCCATATCCAGAACAGACTCTATCCTGTACTCTAATCATACATGAACCTCTCCTCTGAGGTCACACCTGACTACAGATGCCTTCCATGAAGGGAGACACTAGACCTGTTGTGTCCCCAACAGATCTCCAGGGCTAACACTACAGTGTAACATATTTTCTAAATAGTGAATAATCCTAAACGTAAAGCACTGAATATTTCTGAAAGTACCTTCTATCTTTAAAAGACAGTCCCTTTAAAAGAACTTTGTCTTTTAGATAACAAATACCTTAAAGAAAACTTCAGACAAGTGAGTTTAAGTAAATGTATTTAGGTCTGTGCTGTACAATACAGAAGCCAGGAGCCAGATGTGGCTATCTACAATAATAAAAATTAAGTAAAACTTAAAATTTAGTTCCCGAGTAACATTAGTAACAGTTCAAATGCTCAAATAACCACAAGTAGCCAATGGTTCCAGTACTGGACAGTGCAGATATAGAACATGTCCATCAACACAGAAAGTTCTACTAGGCAGTGCCAACTTAAGAGATTATCATAACAACACTAGCGCACAGCTGGCGTGGCTCAGTGGTTAAGCATCGACCTATGAACCAGGAGGTCACAGTTTGGTTCCAGTCAGGGCACATGCCTGGGTTGCAGGCTTGTTCTCCAGTGTGGGGCGTGCAGGAGGCAGCTGATCAATGATTCTCTCTCATCATTGATGTTTCTATCTCTCTCTCCCTTTCCCTTCCTCTCTGAAATCAATAAAAATATATTTTAAAAAAATAATACTGGCATTTCAAACAAAGAAAATGTCTAAATCTACTCTCTTACTATTGTGAATCAGTTTTTCCTTAAACATTAAAAGATTGAGAAAATCATCAGTGCATGTTAAAATATTGAATTATCTCTTGATAATTCAAATGATTTCCTCAGAGATTTTTTAAGAGAAGCTTAACTCTGAGCAAGCTGTGCTCTTCAAACAAAAACAATCCCAATAGTAGCAGAGGCACAACCAAAATGACACAGAAAATCAATACTTTATGTCTTTTTGTTATTTTTAAGAAAAGTCCCACAATAAGCAAGGAGCTGAATCTCCTCCTTCCAAGACCAGTGGTAACTGAACCAAAAAGGAGATTAAATTTCACTGATATTTCCTTTATCCGATCACCCTTACTAAACTGCATAGTGATCCCAAGGCCATTTTCTTCTCTAACCCTGTTTTCTGAAGAAAAAAAAAAAAAAAGACTAGCCTTGGCTGGCGTGGCTCATCCTATCTAATAAAAGAGAAACATGGTAATTAGCGTATGACCGCTACCCTTCCCATTGGCTAATCAGGGCGATATGCAAATTAACTGCCAGCCAAGATGGCGGCCAGCAGCCAGGCAGCTTGAAACTAACATGAGGCTTGCTTGCTTCAGTGACGGAGGACTCCAACGTTCCCCGCCTGCCACTGCAGGCCTCTGAGCTACAACTCTAAGCAACTATGTAACAAATATAGAAGCTAAACAAAACCCCAGAAACCAGCATTCAGCGAGCCGGGATCTCAGAGCTGGAGTTGATACATAGTTTCGATTATAGAACCTAAACAAACCAGATACCTGCTTTCAGCAGCTGAGGCCTCAGAGCTGGAGCCAAGCCTCAGAGCTAAAGCTGGCCCAGAATAAAAAAAAAGAAAAAAAAAAAAGAAAAAAAGGAGCAGTTGGGAGCTTCAGTCACTCGCCAGCCTGAAAACAGCCCTCAGCCCCTCACCCAGAATGGCCAGGCACCCCAGTGGGGACCAGCTGCAAATAGGCATCATCCCCTCATCCAGGCTGGCCAGGCACCCCAGTGGGGACCCCCACCCTGATCCAGAACACCCTTCAGGGCAAACCAGCCAGCCCCCACCCATGCACCAGGCCTCTATCCTATATAGTAAAAGGGTAATATGCCTCCCAGCACCAGGATCAGCAGAGCCGCGAGGCCTCCTGGCACCGGGATCAGCGTGACAGGGGGCAGCGCCCAAACCCCCTGATCGCCCTGCGGCTCTGTGTGTGACAGGGGGCGGAGCCACAACCTCCCTATTGGCCCTGCTCTGTTCCTGACAGGGGAAGGCGCCCCAACCCCCTCATCGACCCTGCTCTGTGCCTGATAGGGGGGAGCTCCCCAACACCCTGATCGCCCTGCGGCTGTGTGTGACAGGGTGTGGCACCCCAACCCCCTGATTGGCCCTACTCTGTGTGTGACAGGGTGCGGCGCCCCAACCCCCTGATCAGCCCTGCTCTGTGCCTGATAGGGGGAGCTCCCCAACCCCCTGATCGCCCTGCAGCTCTGTTGTGACAGGGTGCGGCACCCCAACCCCCCCACCCCACGGGCTCTGCTCTGTGTATGACAGGGTAGAGCCATAACCTCCCCATCGGCCCTGCCCTGAGTGTGACAGTGGCGGTGCCACAAACCCCTGATGGGCCCTGCTCTGTGCGTGACAGGGGGTGGCACTGCAACCTCCCTATCGACCCTGCCTTGAGTGTAACAGGGGGCGGTGCCCCAACCCCCCAATCGGCCCTACCCTGAGCATGACTGAGAGTGGCATCGCAACCTCCCAATCCGCCCTGCTCTGTGCATGACAGGGGGCGGCGCCCCAACTCCCCAATCGGCCCTGCTCTGAGCCCGACCAGGGGCTGCACCTAGGGATTGGGCCTGCCCTCTGCCACCCGGGAGCAGGCCTAAGCCAGCAGGTCGTTATCTCTCGAGGGGTCCCAGACTGCGAGAGGGCACAGGCTGGGCTGAGGGACCCCCCCCTTCCCCCCAAGTGCACAAATTTTTGTGCACCGGGCCTCTAGTTGATTATAATATAGTTAGAGCACTGGCTTGCCCACTGGAGAGTCATAGGTTCAATTCCCAAAGGCACGTACCTGGGTTGCCAGTTCTAGTGCGGTAGGGGACCAATCCACATGTCTCTCACATCGATGTTTCTTTCTTTCTCTCACTCTCCCCCACCCGACTCCCTTCCATTCTCTCTAGAAACCAAAGGGAAAAATATCCCCACTCCTTGGGTGAGGATTGAAAAAAAAGACAAAAAAGACAATTTTTGTAATTTCACCACTCGCTTTTCCCTTTTAAATCCTAACCTAAATCAAGCCCTTGTTCTGAAATACTAGAAAAATAGTTTCGTTAAGACTTCAATTTTCCAATAAAATAACAGCTTTTAACTTCAAATCCAGACTGAGTAAAAGATGTCCAACTATTACTAGTTTTATAAGATGCCTGAATCTCAACTTCTAATTCACTCTTCTGCAAGCCTGTTCTGAGACTACACTAGCCCTGGTGCTGGAGGCAAAACAGGCAGGGGAGGTGTCTTCACATTTACTCAGCAAGGAACTTCCAAGGATCTGGTTCTGGGTCAGACTCATAGCCTACATCATCCCAACCTTCACCAGCCAGAGAGGTTGGTAACATATAGTTTCCCACACAAACAGTAATAACAGCTGCCACAACCTGCTATATTCCAGGAACCATAGTAGCTCCAGTATACAAAGCTTATTAAAGTAAAAAGAAATGGAAAGTTCTAGAAGAAAAAAATCATTTTAGAGATGAGACAACCCTCCCCCAACCCTGCCACAGCTCAAAGGTAAAGTCACGGACCCCAAGTCACAAAGTTGATGAGCTGGGAGGCAAGATTCAGTGTCTACTCTGAGTGGAGGCCAGGGCTCCCTCCTTACTACCACAATGCCCACATCCCATATAAAAAGCTCTGACATTTCCTTCAACTCTGAGTCATGGTTAGAAGGTTCTACTTTTAATCAGGTGACAAATACTAAAAATATTTTAATCCAAAGGAATTGGGTCAAGCTCTTATAGTCCATAATTGTCAAAGCAAGCAAACTCTAATTATTTGATAGATTTCTATAGTCCCCAAGTGTCATCATTCAGTTTGTAATCAAATGCCAAATACACTTTAAATATTTCACAAGCCTCTCTCTACAGGCTCTTATAGAGAATAGTAGCTTATTTTTCCTGCTATTTCATTGATTATAATATAGTTTTGATAAGAAAAAACACACAAAATATTTGGGGGGGTAGTGCAAAGAGAAGCTTTTAAGTTATAAAAGGCTTGTACAAGAATTGTACAACCCCATTAAACAGCTACAATTACTTAAGAAACACCTACTGTAGCTCTGGTCGGTGTGGCTCAGATGGTTGGAGCATTGTCCTGTACAATGAAGGCTGCAGGTTCAATTCCCACTCAGGACACATACTTAGGTTGCGGGATCTATCCCCGGTTGGGGCATGCACAGAAGACAACTAACCGGTCAATATATTTCTCTCTCCCCCCGCCCCCTTCCCCCTCTCCTCTCTAAAATCAATAAGCATATCCTCAGGTGAGGATCTAAAAAGAGAGAAAGAGAGAGAGAGAGACACCTACTATATACAGTAAAACACAGGTGTTATTAGAAAGACTGGAAAATTAAGAGATTTTCAAATAGTAGCAGATGGAACACCTAGAAATAGGAAAGTCAGATTTAGTCAAAGTGAAATTTTTGTCACCATTAGATTTTACTATTCTTAGCTATAGTTCAAGTAAACTTTCTTTTGATTAATGGAAATGAAACACGGGGGAAAGTGTCACATGGGAGATGCTATCCAAGTCTTTCTAAGGGTAAGGTTTAAAAAGAAAAGAATTAACTTTTAGACATAGAGCTCAAAAATAGCCTTGCTTCCCAAATTTAGAACAAAAAAAAAAAAAACACATCTTAAAGGCAGTTTTTCAAATACAGCAACATTCTCAAAATTGTCTAAGAACTTGGAAAACAACAAACCACTTTTGCTTACTTCCATGCCTTTCCTGCCCCTCTTCCATTGTCCAAAGAGCTCTCCACCAAATCTGAGTCACTTCTCTTCAGTCAAAGCCCTGCTCTGCTCCCACTGGACCCTGTGCATGACTCTTTCCTGTGTCAAAGGATCACAGCCCCCATGCAAAGTCGAATATACAAAGCCCCCCACCCCGCCGCAACAAGCACTGGCAGAGAGCTTACACTTTGGCACCAGTGATATGCTGCAATGGAAGCATGTTCCTGAAAGTTAAACCTAAGACTGAACTGGGAGTGTGGAATAGTTAATGCAGGGGCCGTGGACTAGCACACCAGACCCAAGGAGCCCATTAGCCATGGAATGGAATTCTGAGGAGAGAGGAATCAGTAGGAAAAGGCCTCAGAGCAGGCTGAAGGAACACCAGGCAATGTGCTGAAAAACAGAAGGCAAGGCCAGAGCTTATGAGAGCTTATGAGCGACTGTCTGGGACAACCAGAGAAGATGGACATAGATGAGAGCCCCAGGGCGATCACACCTACAAAAGCAAAACTGTTGAGAATGACCAGGGTGTCTCTCCCAATAATAAAGAGGCACAGAAAACCAGCAGGCTCCCCAACTATCTGGCTCCTTGCTCTGGCCCAGCAGGAGAGAGAGGCCCAAGAGGCACCAGAGCCCAGGAGCACAGAGGGCCCACCAGGCTATTGCTGGTGTGTGCTTCTTTTAGCCAAGGCCCTTCACCCATCCCCCTAAGTCTAAGGTGCTATCCCTCACTCGGACGCCCAGCCCTGGGCTTCTGCAAACAGGGGCATTCAGTAACGAGCAGGTGTATAAATGAAGCCCTCTTCGGGCTGCCCTTTCTGACTCATGCATTTAGCATTTGATTGCATTTTGTGTTCTTTTTCAAGTTTTGACTCTGAGTCTCATCTTGTCAACACAATTCTAAGCCACTCAAAAGCATTGATCAGAATCCTTTGTACACTACTACTGCCTAACACAGTGATGGCGAACCTTCTGAGCTCGGCATGTCAGCATTTTGAAAAACCCTAACTTAACTCTGGTGCCATGTCACATATAGAAATTTTTTGATATTTGCAACCATAGTAAAACAAAGATTTATATTTTTGATATTTATGTTATATATTTAAATGCCATTTAACAAAGAAAAATCAACCAAAAAAAAATGAGTTCGCGTGTCACCTCTGACACACGTGTCATAGATTCGCCATCACTGGCCTAAAAGGTACCTCAGACTGAATTGCAATATATCCAGTAAAGAAGTAGAATCACATATTCATTTGATACTTAAACAGTCCATGAAATATGCTTCAAAATTAGCAAGAATTTTCAGAACATACCACACCACTTAAGTTTTTGCAATTTTAGAATTTCATGGCCATTCTGTTCCTATTTAAAAAAATGCAATTGAAGTGGTGGCAAAAATCAATAGTATTGATTATATAATTTTTGGCTATATACTCACTGAGTGAGCTACACTACAACAGATCTCCTCAATGGACCTGTGTGGATATGCATACAAGGTTCCAGAACCATTGACAAACAAATCTCTAGTCCAATCAAATGAGCACTCCCAGTGAGTTTGGACTACAGGGCACACCCACCTTCCCTGATGAGGGCAGTTCCAGCAGCCATGCACTAAGCACTTACTTCAGACCAGGCACTTTTCACACATCATTTCATTCTACTCTCATAACCACCCTTTGAGATGAGAATGGTGATTATCTCTATTTTATAGATGAAGAAATTGAGGTTCAGATAACTGATCTAACTTACCAGGGTCATGATGCTAGTAAAGAGGAGGGGGAAAGACTGCACCCACTTGGCCGGGCTCCAGAGCCAGTGCTTTCACCCCCATACTGTCCAGTCAACACCATGACCTGTGCTACCACCACTAAGGATCCCCCAAGAAGCCTATAAGAGCCCCAAATAGGCCATAGCCTGAGTACTCCGACAGCTAGCCAGGTTGGCCTACAGGTGAAAATGCACAGGTACACATCTGTATCTCAATAGAATTTAGGATTAGGACATACAGATCTTAAAATTTGTGGCAATTAACTTAAAAGCACTATCTTGTGAGAAAAAAATATAAGAACTTTGGAAGATAAATACTGCACATTCATTCCCTCATTCCCTCAAGTATTTCTGGAGGGTCATGTGCCAGGCACCGCTCCCAGCAATGAGAATATGGCTGTGAAAAGATCTTACAAGCTCTTGCAGAGCAGAGCAGCTCACCTTCAAGTTTCACTGGAAGATGCAGACTTGGAGGGCAGAAGATGACAACGAAGAGCAAAACGACAAGCAAAGGAACAAAATCACCTTAACTGTTCTTGTTAAACTTAACTGATTTTAAATTATATGTAAAAGTGTTTAAAAGGAACAAAAAAGACAGAGGGGCTCTGTCGGCGGCTCCCCATGTGGCTCACTGCATCTCAAGGGCTTATGAAGCCCTGCTCCCCGTGCTTGAGGGTTAGCAGTCAGATAAGTGCATAGTAGGTGCTCAAAAAACCTGTGCTGCTGCTGTTCAACTGATCCTCAAACTCTTCAGAGGCATCTAAGACTAGTGCAACCCCGGCAGTCCAGTGCTCCTAATGGATCCTCAGAGCATTCGTCGCACATGACATTAGGGCCCCCACACCGAGGGCCAAATTGTAGTTTTACTGGCACATAGACACACCGATTCCTGTATTACTGTCCAGGACAGCTTTCTTGCTAAAATGGCAGTGTTGAGTAGCTGTAACAAATCACAGGGTCCACAAAACTGAAAATAGGTCCTCTACAAAAAGCCTACCCACCCGTGTATTACATAATAAAGGTGTGGTGCCCTGGCCAGTGTCTCAGGAATTGGGGCATCAGCCTGAGCATCAAAGGATCATGGATTCAATTCCTAGTCAAAGACATGTACCTGGTTCAATCCAACTCTGGTCAGGGGGCATGAGGGAGGCAACCAATCGATATGTCTCACATCAGTGTTTCTCTCCCCCCCTCTCTCTACCACTCCCTCCCTCCATTCCACTCTCTCTGAAAATCAATGGGAAAAAAACACCCTCAAGTGAGAACCAAAAAAAAAGTTTGGGAATGGTGCAAACTACAGCCATCAGTACACAATGGTTCTGGGAAGGCCTGAACTTAAGTTCCTTGGCTATTCCCAATCTCATTTGAGAAATACCTCTTCACATGCCCTGTGGTTTCTTGAAATATATTTCAAGTACTGGTTTGGATAAGATAAAAAGGTGGTATTTTACCCTGGCCTGGCTGGGTAGCTCAGTTGGTTAGAGTGCTGTCCCTATATACCACGGCTGTAGTTTTGATCCCTGGTCAGAGCACATACAACGCAATGAATGCATAAATAAGTGGAACAGATAATGGTATTTTTCTCTCTCCCTCCCTCCCTCCCTCTCCCCCCACCCCCAAATCAATGAAAAGAAAAAGAGATGGTGTCCTGACTAAGGTTACCCCAAGAACCAAAATGGCTCATAAACCAAGCTTTCCTAATCTTGCTTTACGCAATAGATACACTTCATTTTAACAGGAGAAGGCATTATTTGGCAAAATCATTTTTAACTATTTTGTGGTGTGGTTTTTTTTCCTTGTTAATCCTTACCCAAGGATGTATTTTCCATTGATTTTTTTAAGAGAGCAGAAGGGAGAGAGAGAAACATCAATGTGAGAGATATATCAACTGGTTGCCTCCTACACACAACCTGACCTGGAGCTCAGGGATCAAACCTGAAACTCTTTGGTGCTCGGGCAAGCGTTCTAACCCCTTTGTCACACTGGCCAGGGTAACTGTTTTGTTTTCAAACACACTAAATAAAAATACAAAGTTGGCATTTATGTAACCCCACATAATATACTTTGTTACACTACCATAAGGACACAAGTCAGAAGTTTTTAAAACATTGGCTAGCCCAGCTGATGTTGCTCAGTGGTTGAGCATCAACCAATGATCCAGAAGGTCACAGCTCGAGTGGGCACTGCACATGCCAGTAGGGGGCGTGCAGGAGGCAGCTGGTTGATAATTCTCATCACTGATGTTTCTCTCTCTCCCTCTCCCTTCCTCTCTTTGAAATCAATAAAAACATTTAAAAACAAAACAAAATACTAACAATCTCAGCATCAACTTCTGACTGTAGAATTAAGCCTCAGTCCCTTTAGAACTCATTTTCAATTCTGTTTAAGAATTACAGAATCAAATCTGAATGTTAAACAGGAATGATTTTCAATCTTCTGATCAACTGCCAAAGCACCTTGGTGGGATTCATTCCCATCACCCCTGAGGAACTTCAAATGGAACCACTGTTCTCACCCTTCTCGGTTATTTAAAAGCCCCTACTTTTCTAACAAAAGAAAAGCAGTCATGACAAGCCCTAGCCCTAGAAGTCTCTACAAAACTTACACTTCCTATTTAGCCAGAACTTAGTTAAGAGATGAAATAATTTGACGGGCCTCCATTATTCACTGCAATAACCACGAAGATAAGACCAACGTGTATCCTGTTGCTGCCAAAACCAGAGGAAAGGGGGAGTCTCTGCCCCGAGCCCCAGCAGGAAGAACACAGCCCTGCTCCCTCCACAGTGATTACAAACTTTCCCCGCAGGGATTTAATTCACTTGCTAGAGTTATGCTACTGAAACTTGCCAAGTACTGCAGTCTCCTGGGTTCATGATTAAAGCAAATTCCATATTTATGGATGTAGACTGAATAGACCTATTTACTAATGTTGGTTTGGTTCTGGCTTGGACCCTCTTATTTTGGGCAGATTACCTCTCTCAAGTATGGTGCCGCACCTAGAAGCAGCAGGAATAGTATCTCCCCTTGCTACCTCACAGGATGCCGTGAGGAACAAGCTGAGATGATGGAGAGAAAAGCACTCTGATGCATAAAGCACTGTACACACAAAAAAGATCATAATTTTATTGTAAAAAGTATTTTGGTTGATAGCCATATTTACCATAAGCTTTCTTTAAATATAGTTTTCTATTACACTTACAGGGATTCACATTCAATGTAATCACGAATGTTCAGGGACACTTACACATGAGATATATCTATCTTCAATTTTTAGAAGGCAGCCTTATTGCACTTTTTTTTATAAAACCTATTTGTTGTATGTAAATTTGGCCTCAATTAAGCTGACCAAAAAAAGTCTACTGCTTGCCTGGATATTTATTTCCCCTACACTGTGAAATCATGAATCCTGCTGTTGAAAGACTAATATGCTGTTATAATTTGGACATATTAAATGAAGAAGTTTCCAAAACACTCAACTAACTATATACTGGTAACACAAAGTCCTACTTCTTATAAAGGGTGCCAAATAAAGGAAGAATACAGTTGTGTGAAAGTGTTTAAGCTTCTTCCTCTTCTGCCCTCCTTTGGGGCGCATTCCCTATTCCCGAATCACCGCTGCATGCTCTCCTCAGACTTTCCTGACCTCTCCTGCCTGCCATTGGTGGCAGTGGCATATCACCTGGAGATGCTGCCTTACTTCACTGTGGAGTGTTTTATACACATCCACGCACCTCCTGACAGACTGCAAGTGCCTGCCAGTCATACAGCACTTTGGCTGATCCGCTCCCCAAGAGCAGGGGTTCTGTTCTCTTGGCCCCCAGACTCATCACAGGCCAGTCCTCACAAATACGCATGCACGGCATCGGCAGTCCAAGTAGCTCTCTCTTGTTTCTCAGGCCTCTTCCCAATTCTAACCCCTCAGCTCTTCCCATGCACAGAGTTCCTCTCCCTCAAATTTTACCACCAGAGCAGGGAACACACCTTGTTCCTACTGGCTCAATTTTCTCCTAGAAGCCTCAAACACACAATTCCTCACTAATATAAGGTTGAGTCTCTCAAGAATGTTATTCCCAGGTCTCTCCTCACTTTCCCATCTAACCAAATGCCTTCACTCCTTTGACTCTTTGTAGTGTAATTCCATTAGTCCTTTATTTCCTTTATCTAAGGCCTTAAGATCTGTCTTAGACTACTAGTTACAAGGGACAAAGTTGTATCTTGTTTAATATGCTCGGTGATTCCCTCCTTGGCCCCCCACACTAATTAACCCTTTCACGATAACATATCTTATGAGGAACAAAACTGGAAAGGAACGGGGGAAAAGTGGGCAAGAATGGAAAATCCTTTCCAATAAATTTCATTGTGATTAGCAGCACACTAAATATCTGAATATCCAAGTAACCAAACTACTCAAAAGCCATCCTTTGGACTCTATCTTGGAAACAGCTAGATGTATATAGTAGGACAAGCCTTTTTGTTAAGTCTTAGTTACTAATATCTTCCTCTGTATAAAACAAAATCTGCAATACCCTCATTCAACAATAGCAAAGCTGAAAAAGCCATCCAAAAAGTTGTTTCAGAGAACAATCTTCAAAGCTGAACTTGCTTGTAATGATCTACATTTCACTCAAACATGGCAAGATTAATCAAGCAAAGATCTGTTCTGCTGTAAAAGGGTGTTTAAATCACATTTCTCACTTCACATTAGTTGATTTTATAAAATTAACATTAAACTCAAATCTTTATGTTTTTAAGTCTTATTAGAGACTTTTATATTCCATGAGACTTACTTATTCCTCCCCACTGTTTAACAAATTTCATTTTAATTAGACAAGAATCTCATGACAGATTTTTTTAAAAAGTTGTTTGTCTTACTTCTACATTAACTAATACTGTAAGAATTGTATTAAAACCGGAACCATAAAATTCAAGTTTTGTTTAAGCAGAAATAGATTTTTTCAGAAATATGCTAGTGGTCAGTCATAGAAATATTGGCAGAAGCTGAACAGCTGTTGTCTGCTACAAATATGAAGGGATTGCTACAGCAATGTAATTCAATTTGGACCCATTCATTATAAACTGATTTTCAGATGCTGCTACTCCAAGATGAGACTGGAGAAATGCAAGCTACACCGGAGACAGAACTGTTCCCAAGCGGCAGCAAGTTTTTACTGCAAAGAAGAGCTCTAAAAGAGGAAATACAACTGGTTCACAATGCTACCATGAACCAGCCCAGAAGAACCCAGAATTATTAAATGAATGGAAAACTAAAATACTTCTCTTAGGCAAATGATGAATACCTAAGAAAGTTTTCAAGGAAGCTGGTTAATAAAAAAATAAAAAAAATGATTTACTCAGTATCCTGATAAAATGTTTTTTTTTTAAGAAATCATAATTTCTTGATTTTCACATACCTACACTGTAAAAGCAACATGCGCTCCAATGGTGACTGCAGCCCCAGCGAATCTGCTCTATTTAACTTCCTTCTAAAGTTACACTTTTGTGAAATTAAACACACCACAGCAACTTTTAGGACATCTTGCTAACGAAGTTCGGGGTGGTGAAAAGAGGACACGATATAGGTGACCAAACAACAAAGAGTTTTCAAAAACACTCCAAGAAACTTCTAAGTTGTAACTCACAGGCTGGCGGCTCCGCCGAGCGTCTTCTGGCCGCAGCAGCGGGAATGTCACCGACTCAGAAAACACCGGGGGTCCGCTGCGCCGCTCCCTCTCCAGCCCTCACGCTAACGCCCCCTCCGCTGTCAACCCCCCCCACCCCCCCCCGCCCGACAGCCACGCGTGTGTTGACACACGGCGATCGCGGGAGGCGGACGGAATCCCCACGCGAAATAAACACGCTCCGCTTTACTTTCTCTCCCTGCAAGTGCCATTCGGTTTTGCACGCGAGGAGGGCTCACTAACTCCGGGAAACCCGAGCGCACCGGGCATCTGCCCCCACCTCGGGCCCGGACAGTCTCCCCACAAACTTCCCCTCTCCGGCGGGGCTCCGGGGAAGGGGCTCCGTTTGGGGGGTGCTCCGACGGCACGCCGCCGAGCTCGGCTCTCCGGGGGCCCTCGCCTTCGGGGCGATCTGACAGCGCCCCCCGCGGCCCCCGCCCCCCGCCCGGCCCCCTCCTCACCTGTGCTGTCATTCGCCGGGAAGCCGGGCGAGCTGAGTTTGGCTCGCTTGGGGTTGGGCGGTCCGTCCAGCAAGTTTTCGGCCATTTTCACCCGCTCTCGACAACAGCCCCGAGAGCGGACGGCAGGGCCGGCGAGGGCTCCGGGGCAGGGGTCGGCGCCGCCCCGGCCGGCTGCGAGGGGAGAGGAGCGGGCGCGAGCGGCGAGCCGCGAGCGAGCGCCGAGAGGGAGGGAGGGCGCAGAGCCGGGTGGGGGAGGCGGCGGCCAAATCTCAGCCACAGCAACAGCGCCCCGCAGCGCTCACCGCCCGCCCCCGGCTGCCGCCGCCGCCGCCGCCGGCCGCGGCCCCCTCATCCCCTGCCCGCCTCCCGAGCGCGACACTCCGCGGCGGGGGCGCCCCGGCGGCCCAGCCGCCCCCCCGGGCCCGGCAGGCAGCGACGGCGCCCGGCCGGCCGGCTTAGGCAGTCCCGGGGAACATGGTGCCGCCGCCGCGCCGCCGCCTCACTACCCCCCCCCCCCGCGCCCCACTTAATTAATTCGCTCGCGGCCCGACGACCGAGGGGCTCCGGGCTCCGCTCCCCGCCCGCAGCCGGCCGCCGTAAGGAAAAACAATGCGCGCAGCGGAGCCGCCGCCGCCGCGCCCCCCCACCCCCCGTTCCGCCGCCGCCGCCGCTGCCGCCGCCGCCGCGGCTCCGGGAGGCCGAGCCGAGAGGGGAGCGGGGCCGCCGGAGCGGGCGCCGAGGGCCGGGCGGAGCGGGACGGCCGGGCGGAGCGGGGTGCGCGGGCGGTTGTGGGGCCCGGGACCGGCGGGGCCGAGTAGATCGCGCTCGAAGCCCCGGTCGGGTCCGCGACAAGATGGCGGCTGTTGATTCCTCAATTAAAAAAAAAAAGAAAGTTTTTTTTCTTCTCTTTCCAGAGCCTGAACGGGGAGGGGGAGGGGGCGGGGCACGCCAGTGCGTCACCCCCCCGCGGCGTCACCACGCACGGCCCCCGCCCCGCCTCCTCCACCTGCGCGACCGCGGCGGAAAGAGCCGAGCACGCTCGGGCGGAAGGGCCGAAGGCGCCGCCGCGGAGTGTCAGGCGGCGAGGCTGCGGGGCGGCGGCCGGGCCTGCGGGACCCCGGGCTCCCGGCCCGGCCTCCACTTTTGTTCCGACTCCAACTGGGTTGCGGGGCCCATCCAGGGCCGGGGGCGGCAGCCTGGCCGCGGACCAAACCCCCGGGCGCGGAGTCGGCGCCGGCCGGGCCCGACGGCCCCTCTGGCCCTAGAGAGACTCTAGGGCCAGAGTCTAGGGGAGACTGCCCGGTCGCGGCAACTCGCTTCCCTGCCCGCGACGTCCGGGGCGACCCGAACCAGGCCCGGTCCCTTTGCCTTGCCAAGTGCCAGCGACGTGTCGTGGCCTCTGCAGGTTACAGACTGTCCGCCTGCGACCTCGTGCATATGGGGAAACCGAGGCAGGAAGTGGCAGGACCAGGGTTCGAGCCCCACCCCGAAAGTGAAGTGCGGGGAACGCAAGACTCCTGAGCCCCAGTGCCCGGCGAAGGGGTCCCCGGGGCCGACACCCTCGTCTATCGGGAGGCGGTGAGCGCTGCCCCGCCCTAGGCTTGGGCACGGCCGGCCTGCGCAGGGCCCGGAAGGCCCCTTGCGTCGGAGCTCAGGGCCCCGGCCACCGCTTGGGAACTCCGACGGGGACCCCGACAGGCGGCGGGGTCCCGTGGAGACCGGCCCGTGCGGCCGCTTCCCGCGGGACAGCTACACGGGAGTCTGCCGTGTTCCCTTCGCAGTTTGATCTCCTCCCGAAAACTCATCCCGAAGTCCTTATCTGAAAGGCATCGCCAGCAACCCTGTTGCCTAAGCCAGAAACCCGTGAGTCACGGAAGACTCCTCCCTCCCTCCCTCCCTCCCTCCCTCCACCCAGCACGCACCCCGGCTCCCGCGGCCTTTACCTGGGGAGACGGCTCTCGCTCCCCAGCCCACCGCCCCGGAGTCGTCCAGCATCCCCCGGCGGCCACGGGGCAGCTCAGCCCTTAATGCCCTGTGCGCGGCACATTTCTCCCCGCGGAGCACCACCGTCAACTTCCTGGAAAAGGAGAGAAAGAACTCGGTTTAAAACAAATAGCTCCTACACATAGAATACATATTATCTCCTTTAAAAAAAACATGGACAGTCTGTTTAAAATGCCAGGTGTATAGTTAAGGAGAGATTGTCTTCGAGCGTCAAGACTGATCTTTCTCCTTTTTTCTATTTCTATTGCTCAATTTCTTGGACTGCCCCACCTGTCCCTTCCGTTTCCCACCCCTCCTTCCATGCCACCGTCACCTCCGCTCACGCACCGAGCCACTAGGAAGCCCCCATCATTCAGGCCTTTACATGCTCTTGTAGATGCTGTTCCCTATGCTGAGAATACATATGCCTGGCAAACTCTACCTCCAAGACCCAGTGCAAATGTCACTCTGGGAAGCCCTGCCAGCCCACTTAAAAGATTCCAACAGCACCCTGGACATACCTGTGTCGTTACGTGTAGTTATCCATTCGTGTTTTTATTTATCCATCAAGTATTCCTTGAGAATCTCCTGCGGTCATTGCCATTTTGCTGTTTGGGGGCAAAAAAAGAAATTCGTATATATTCCAGGAGGCCAAAGAGCAAGCCCCGGAAACCATAAACAGAAGTATGCAAGAAGGAGAATTTGATGAATGAATGAATCAATGAGTGAGTGAACATTGTCAGGTCCGCCTGAGACCTAGAAGCCTCCAGGCCCCTAAGAAGGGTGGGTTCCAACTCAAGGCAGCTCCAGGCTACTTACTACCTCACAGAGGGGACAACATGTCAGGTCATTGAGGAGCCTCAGCGAGGGCCTGCCTTGGCTTAGTAGGGTCACCATCTGGCCCTCAGGGTCCCTCAGTAAATAGTTTGTACAGCCATGTGCACATGAGCTTGTACTATCCCCCCCATCAGTGGGCAGCTATGGCATGGGTCATGCCCCATTTTATAGAGGGAGAAACTGAGGGGACCCAGGCCCAATGACTCAGAGGTAAATAACTTGGACATATCAGGGCCAGGCCAGAAACAAATCTTCAAAACCATGCTCCTCCTGCTTAACCATTCTCAACACTAAAACATACCTTCCCAGCACTCCCTTTATCTATCACATTTGTATAGTTTTTATCAATTCCTCTGTTATTTCCTTATATCTGCTTTTCCTTTTCTTTCTATTTATTCTCCCCTTGGTCTGACTCTCATCCAAGAACATTGTACTCAGACATTGATGGGGGAATATCAAGGGAGAAGTATGGTTTCTGCCTGCATAGACTTAGCTGGGGCTCAAGGTTGACACAGATGAAAGGGATTCAACACTGTTTGAGTGCCTTCTGTATGCCAGGCCACGTGCTACACTTGGATCAGCACTTCCCACAATCCTAGAAGGGAATACCTTTGTCTTTATTTTATGGAAGAGGAAATAAGGCCTAGAAGAGGGCAAGTCACTCAGTCAGTAATGGGCTCATCTGGGTTGCAAACCTAAGGCTGCCTGCTCCTTCCAAAGACCTCAGAGGCTGTAGGACCAAGGAATCCCCACTTACAGAATGCGTGGGGGCCGAGAGAAGGTGTGGTGGAGAGGAACAAGAGGTAGAAGTAAATCAGGAAAGATTTCCTTAGAAAAGTTCATCTGAATTCATCAGCTGATGAATGGGTAAACATAATGTGTAACAATCACACAACGGAATATTATTCAGCCATATAATATGTACTAGTAGATGCTATGACATTGATGAACCTTGAAAGGAGCCAGTCACCAAAGACCATGTATTGCATGATTCCATTTATATGAAATGTCCAAAATAGGCAAATCCATAGAGACGGAAAGTAGAGTGGTGGTTGCAGGGCAGGGGGTACTGGGGAGAGGGACCAGATAGTGGATGGTAGAGCTAAAGGATATGGGGTTTCCCTTTGGGGTGGTGAAATATTATAAAATTATTGGTGATGATAGTTGCACTTCTCTGAACATATTAAAAACCACTGAATTGTATACTTTGAATGGGTGGATTGTATGGTATGTTAATTATATCTCAGTAAAGCTGGTTCTTAACATGTCAAGTTAGAAAGAAGGAAGAGAGACCAGGAATGACAGAAGGAGCCCCTGCTTCCCAGCAGAAGGAAACAAGTCAGGGACAAACAAGGTTGGGTGAGCACACAGGGATCTGCTTGGTGGCGCAAAGAGGAAGGGTCCAGGAGGATCTGATGTGATTGGGATTTCCCAAGTGGCGAGGGATGGGGAGGGGAGGGGAGCACGGCTGAGGGATGAACTGGCAGGCAGAAAACAGAGATGGAGATTCACAGGCTGAACTAGAACGAGAGGAAGGGAGAGACTTCCCCCCAAAGCTCCAATTGCATAACCAGCTGCCTGCTGCCTCAGACCCCTGTGGACACCTCACACTGGGGGGTGAGGGGCAAGCAAAGGCCACAACCCTCACCCCACACCAGCTCCTGCTCACTCACACACTCCTGTCTCTCTGCTGTGACTTAGCTTCCCACCACCCCTCTCCTGAACCTCTCTTACCCCCTCCCTGCAGTGACCTCTCTGCAATAAACAATCCCACAGTTAACCCTGACACTGCCCCATCTTTTCCATTCTCAGTCAAGCTGTTTGACCAAGTTGTCTATACTGACCCAACTGGCTTCCTCTTCTCCCATTCATGGTTTTTATTTTTACTCATGAACATGTCAAACAAGTTGTAAAAAATAATACATAGACACTTGTGTCTACATTATTGAGGTAGGCAATGTTAACATTTTGCCACATCAGACCTTTTGGTTATTTAAGAAATAACATGTTGTGCTGGTCGAGTGTTCCATTGATTAGAGCATCGTCCTGACATAGCAGGTTGTGGGTTTGATCCTGAGTCAGGGCACATACAAGAAGCAACCAATGAATCTATAAATAAGTGTAACAACAAATTGATGTTTCTCTCTCTCTAATAACATTTAGGACTGCCCGGACCTTGAGATCTTTGTCCTGTCTAACACTTGCAAGAACTCAAAAGGGCATGTCAAAGATAGAGCTGAAGCCACCATCACCCCCATTTCCTGCCTCCCTCTCCCCAAAGTTGCCACTTTCCTGAACTTGGTGTATATCATTCCCATATCAGATGTGGATTTTTGTTAAGTCAAACCATATGAAACTGCCAATACTTGACTTTTTTTGTGTGTGTGTATTTTTATTGATTTCAGAGAGGAAGGGAGAGGGAGAGAGAAATAGAAACATCAATGATGAGAATCATTGATTGGCTGCCTCCTGTATACCCGCTACTGGGGATTGAGCCCAAAATCAAACCGTGACCTCCTGGTTGATGCTCAACCTCTGAGCCACACCAGCCGGGCAATACTTGACTATTTTTGATCCTGTCTAAAATAACAACCATTGCATGTGGATGTTGTATGGACCCTGATTCCAACAAATTAAAATAATGAAACAATTAGAAGTTGAAATATTGACTGGTATGAAATGATACTAAGAAATCATTGTTAATTTGATTAGGTGTGATAATGATATTGTATTCTATTTTTTAAATAGTCCCTATATTTTAGAGGCACAAGCTGAGGTATCTGTAAATGGGAAAATATGATACCTGGGAGGAGTAGATGGGGAAACGTGAAACAAGATTGGCCAGGAGCCTT
The DNA here is from genome assembly GCF_964212035.1 of Myotis nattereri. Taxonomy (NCBI): domain Eukaryota; kingdom Metazoa; phylum Chordata; class Mammalia; order Chiroptera; family Vespertilionidae; genus Myotis; species Myotis nattereri. The sequence continues at coordinate 99,848,475 of NC_138079.1, read as the reverse complement.
GCCGGTGTGGCTCAGTGGTTGAGCATTGACCTATGAACCAGGAGGTCCTGATTCAATTCCTGGTCAGGGCACATGCCTGGGTTGCGGGCTCGGTCCCCAGTGGAGGATGTTTAGGAGTCAGCTCATCAATGATTCTCTCATCATTGATGTTTCTATCTCTCTCTCCCTCTCCCTTCCTCTCTGAAATCAATAAAAATATATTTTTAAAAAATGATTGGCTAGGAATTGATAGTTATGAAAGCTGAGCAATGGGCACATGGGGATTCATTATATGAAAGGACTTTGTGTATTATTTAACATCCCATAATAAAACGTTTCTAAACTATTGATATATTGAGTCTTTCCATCCACAAACATGATATACCTGTTTTTTTATTTACATTTTCTTCTATCTTGTAATAAAGTTTTATATACTTTTTCCCATAAGGTCCTGCATATCTTTGGCTGATCCAACAAATTTGCTAAAACTCTCTTATTAGTTCTCACAATACTAATAACTTTTCTCTAGAATCTCTTGGATTTTCTATGTTGGCCATCTGATCATGTGTTAAAAAATAAGAGAATGAAAATTTTGTTTTGCCGGTCCAATACTCAGAATTTCCATTTCTTTGTCTTGTTACATACTGCTGGCTAGAACCTCCAGAATAACGTTGAATACAAATAGGAATGGATGCATCTACATCTTGCTACTGACTTGAATAAGAACGATGGTTTTTGTAGATTTATTCATTCATTCCACAAATATTCTTTGAGCACCTATGATGTGCCAGGCACCGTACCACACACTTAGGATACAACGGTGAACAAAACAAAGGTCCCTACCCTCACAACCTTACATTCTAGTAGGCAGAGAGAGAACCAGAGTGTCATCGATGAGTAAATCTACAGTATAAGTGAGAAGGTGATTAGTACTGTGCAGAAAAAAAATACAGTAGGTGAAGGAGGATTCAGAGCGTCAGTGTGGAGATAGGTGCACTTTTAAATAAGGTGATGGAGTCAATCAAGCCTCGCTGAGAAAATAATACTGGAGGAAAGACTGCTAGGTGGAAAGGAGTGTGTGACTTTCCTGGGAAGAACTCTCCAGGCGCAGGGCTCAGTCAGTTTATGGCCCTGCAGCACTAATGTCCGCTGTTTGAAGATGAGAAAGGAGGCAAGTGAGGCTGGAGTCGCTGGGCAGGCTGAGGGAGAAAGAGGTGAGATTACAGAGGAAATGGATGAGGGCGGGAGCTCATAGTAGAGGTGTTGACTCCATTCTTGGATCTCCTCCCATTTTTTTAAATTTTATTTTTTAAAATCTCATTTTCTGTAGCATCCCGACTTCAACAATACTTAGACCCTCTGGAGACCTTCAATCCATGAATACTGTCCCTTTCCATTGTTCCTCACCTCCTTAGACTCCCCTTTTCCTTTCTTTCCCAGCTTGAATTCCATGGTCAACTGCCTCAAACACTGCGCTGCACGTATGCTCCTTTTTCCTGGCACGTTATTGTTCTTGCTTGGCAAAACCACCACCTGGGGTAACTCCAGCTTCCTGCCCGCTCTTCATTTGCACCCGAGAGTTGCACGTGGCAGGAAAAAAGCATGTGACCACACTGACTGGTGTGGTTTTCCTTAATTATCACAATTTTGAATGGGTGCTTACTGTCACTGGGCAATCATACTGTAATTCCATAGTTGTTTTCTCTCCCACTTTCCTCCCCTCAAAACTCCAACACTTTCTTCCCCCTTCTTCACTCTTAGCTGATGCATTCTTACTACTTTGTTGAGAAAACTTAACCCATCACAATAAAATTTCCACATGGTCCCTGAGACACATTCACTCACAAGCTTGCATTAGTGCCTGTACACTATCAGCTTTCTTGCTGATGCTGGCACCTAAAGTCAATCCCTCCACCTCTGAACTCTCGAGCTCTATCTTTCTTTTTGCCTGCTCAAGTTCATGTCTCCAAGAACTCTCTCTGACCTGTCACCAATTTCCCCCTCTCGCCCTAGCTGGTTTGGTTCAGTGGATAGTGTGATGGCCTCCGCATGAAGGGTCCCAGGTTCGATTCTGGTCGAACATGCCGGGGTTGCTGGCTCTGTCCCCAGTGGGGGGCATGCAGGAGGCAGCCAATAAATGATTCTCTTTCATAATTGATGTTTCTATCTCTCCTTCTCCCTTCCTCTCTGAAATCAATAAAAAATAAATTTCTCCCTCTCTACTAGATCATTCCCTCTGCATATAAATGTGCTCTAATTTCTCCCATTTCAAAAAAAAAAAAGAAAAAATCTTTTTCTTGACCCCACTTCCTGTCAGTTACCACCCATGTCTCAGCTCCATTTTGCTGAAAACTCCTTTTAAGAATTGTCCTGCCCAGCCAGTGTAGTTCAGTGGTTGAGCATCGACCTATGAGCCAGGAGGTCACAGTTCAACTCATGGTCAGAGTACATGCCCCGGTTGCAGGCTTGGGCCCCAATGGAGGGTGTGTAGGAGGCAGCTCATCAATGATCCTCTCACCATTGATGTTTCTATCTCTCTTCCTCTCTGAAATCAATAAAAATATATTTTTAAAAAATTGTCCGTACATGTAGTCTCCTATTTCTTTCCTCCAATTTTCTTTTTTCAAAATTCCATTTACCCATCCCCTTTCCGATGTGCTTGTCATGTGTTGTGTTTTTTTTAAACATACATTTTTATTGATTTCAGAGAGGAAGGGAGAGGGAGAGAGAGATAGAAACATCAATGATGAGAGAGAGCCATTGACCAGCTGCCTCTTGCACACACCCTACTGGGTATCGAGCCCACAACTTGGGCATGTGCCTTTGACTGGAATCGAATCGGGGACCCTTCAGTCCGCAGGTCAAGGTTCTAACCATTGAACAAAACCAGCTAGGGCTGTCATGTTTTTTGTTCAACATGCATGAATAGACCTCATCTAACAATGTTATTGTTATTTAAATGGTTAATTGCTTGTATCGTGAATTATAGGAAGAAATAAGATCTTTCATGTTTGCCCTCTTATTTACTTTTTCCAGCTTTTCATTTCTTCTTGTAGATCTAGGTTCCCATCGAAATCATTTTCTGTAAGACTGAAGGATATCCTTCAGCATTTCTTAACATTGCAGGTCCATTGGCAACAAATTCTCTCAGCTTTTGTTTTACTTTTTTTTCTGCCTCCATATGATTCTATTCTCTTTCTAGGATTCCATTTCTATGGATGTCCAATTGCTTGATGTTGTTCCTGAAGCTTTGTTCATTTTTCTCCAATCTTTTTTTCTTCATTCTCCAGAGTTTACTGACTCTTCTGTCATATCCAATCTGCTGGTGAGGCCATCCAACGATTTTTGGTCACTTCAGTTATTTTATTTTTTCAGTTCTAAAACTTTCATTTAGTTTTCTTTTATATTTTCAGTTTCTCTGCTAAAATTCACTATTGATTCACTCTTAAAGTCCAAATTTTAATTAATTGAACTAACTTTTCTTTAAAAATATATGCATAATAGCTGCTTTACAATATTTGTCTGCTAAGTCCAATATCTGGGCCATCTTTTGTTCAGTTTCTATTGACTGCTACTTTTCTTGACTTTGGATCATGTTTTCGTGTGTGTGTGTGTGTGTGTGTGTGTGTGTGTGTGTGTGTCTAGTGATTTTTGATTGAAGAATAGATATTGTTATTAACACATTTGTAGAGATAATGGATTCTCTTATTTTGTTCTGAAAAGTATTGTTCTTATTCCAGCAGACAGTTCTACTACTGGCTGATCACTTTGCATTTCAAAGGCTTGTTTTCTCTAGAAACTCAGGGTTTTCTCTAGCCCCTCTGACTTGGCAGGATTCAGCCTTCAAACTCTGCCTCTGCTGTGGATCTTTCTGTGGTCTAGTGTTGGACTTTGTTAGAATGAGTCTAGAATACGATCTTATTCTAGAAAAGAGTTTGGCAAACTACAGCCTGGAGGCCGAATTCTCCCATCTTCACCTGTTTTTTGTAAATTAAGTTTTATTGGAACACAATCGTATCCATTCATTACGCAATGTCTATGGCTGCTTTCACACCACAACAGCAGCTGAAGACTTGGGGCGGAGATCAGATAGCCCACCGTGCTTCAAATGTTTATTGTCCGCCCCCTTTCAGAAGAACTTTGCTGACACCTGCTCTTCGGCATGGTTCTCACTGCTGACGTCTATGTCTGCGCTGGGTGCCAGGAGTCTTGATGAGATGTTAATGTAGTCTCTCTACTCAAGCAGGACCAGAACCCCAATACCGCCAGCACTGCTCTTCTTCCAGCGCTGCTTGACCTCCTGTTGGGACCAGTCACCCTCGGGTAAGCCTGGGCGTAGTTTCACCCTGCACGTGTACCGCCCAGGCCCCAGTCACGGACTCATTGGAAACTACCCCCTCCCCAAGACTAATGAGGTCCCCCCTCTCTCTCCTGAGCTTCCTCCTCTCTGATTTCAGCCTCACTCCCCAGATTTCAGCTACTTTAGATCTGCTGAGCCCTAATTTCGGTTTCCTCGTTTTAGAGTGGCCACTATGCTTTTTAAGAATCCAGCTCTTTGATTGGATTGAGAGATGGTCCTGAGGCAGAGAGCCTGGCAACTGTGGGGCTCACTCATGAATTTCCCTTCTCTTAGGGAACATGGCCTATTGCACTGCCTGGTATACAATACCTGAAAACAGTTGCCTCATATGTTTCTCTCGTTTTATGGTCAGTTATGTTTGTGGAGCTAGTCAATACACACTTACTTAATCATGCAGGAAGCCAAAGCTCCACACTTTTTCTCAAGCCCATTCCAGATAGGCCTTCACACTCACTGTTCCACTGAAAACCGCCTCGATCAAGGACATCAATGGCCTCAAAGTTGCCAAACGCAAGAGTTAATTCTCAGTTCTTATCTTTCTTGGCCTATCAACAGCATCAGACACAGCCCATGACTCCCTCTTTCTTTATCTGCTTTCTTTACTGAGTCCTTAGGACACCACACTCTTACTTTTCTTCCTAGTTTTACTGTTCTCTCTTTCTCAGTCTCCTGGGCCGGTTCCTCCTCTTCTTAGTTCTTGTTGGAATGTTACAGGGCTCAGACCTTTCCCTTGGACATCTTCTCTATCTTCTTCAATTATTCTTGGTAGTTTTATCTGATCGCATGGCTTTAAATACTATCTAAATGCCCATGACTTCTACATTGATATCTCTATCTCCGCCTTCTCCCCTGAATTCCAGATAGAGATAAAATAGATACCTCAAAATCAACAAATTCCAAAACTAACCTCTTGATATTCCCTCCACAATACCTGTTTCGCGCAATGTCTTTTCATTCTTGGTTGATTGCAACTCAGTTTTTCAAGTTACTTATGCAAAAAAAAAAAAAAAAGTAGAGTCATTCTTGATACTTCTGTTTCTCTCACCCAACATCCAACTCATTTAAAAAATCCCCTAGGCCCGTGGTTGGCAAACTGCGGTTTGCGAGCCACATGCGGCTCTTTGGCCCCTTGAGAGTGGCTCTTCCTAAGCCAGTGATGGCGAACCTATGACACGCGTGTCAGAGGTGACACGCGAACTCATTTTTTTGGTTGATTTTTCTTTGTTAAATGGCATTTAAATATATCAAATAAATATCAGAAATATAAATCTTTGTTTTACTATGGTTGCAAATATCAAAAAATTTCTATATGTGACACGGCACCAGAGTTAAGTTAGGGTTTTTCAAAATGCTGACACGCCGAGCTCAAAGGGTTCGCCATCACTGTCCTAAGCCTTAGGAGTACCCTAATTAAGTTAATAACAATGTACCTACCTGTATAGTTTAAGTTTAAAAAATTTGGCTCTCAAAAGAAATTTCAATCATTGTACTGTTGATATTTGGCTCTGTTGACTAATGAGTTTGCGGACCACTGCTCTAGGCTCTACCAAAGAAATGTATCCAAAATTTAACCCCTCCCTCTCCATCACTTCACTGCTACCTCTCTAGTTCAAGTAATTACCATCTCTTGCCTACATTGTTGCAATACTTTCTTAACTGGTCTTCTTGCTTCTGCCTTGCCCTTCTACAGTCTGTAATCAACACAATGTTCACAACGATTTTTTGAAAACATAAATCAGACCATGACTCCTCTCTCAAAACTATCCATGGCTCTCCCATTTTTACAGTCACGGTTTATTTTAAAAATATTTATTGTGAGCCTTCTGTGGGTCAGGCACTGTTCTTGAAACTTATAATACATCAGTGAACAAAACAGTAAAAAATTCCTATCCTTATGGAGAGATTCTGCTATAGGGAGACAGCTAATAAATAATAAAGATAACAAATGAATTTTACACTGTGTTAGAAAGGGATACGTGGCTGCTGAGAAAAGATATAGAGCATGGTAAAAGCAAGACTGGGAATGTGAGGTGAGGGAAGTTTTTAAATAAGATAGTCATTGAAAAAGTGATATTTGAGCAGAGACTAGGAGGAGGTCAGCTGTGAGGGCTCCTGGAGGAATAGACCTCCAGGCAGAGGAAACAAATGAACAAAGGGCAAAGGCAACAGCAGACCAGACATGTTCTAGAAACAGCAAGGAGACAAATGACTGGGAAGGACTGAGAGAGTGAGAGAGAGTGAGTGATAGAAGATGAGGTCAGAGACACAACGGTGGACCTTGTACAGTGTCTTGTAGGGCATTTTAAGGACTTGAGCTTCTACTCTGAGTGAGATGGGAGACATTGGAAAATTCCAAAGCTGAGGAATGATGTAATCTACATTAACTTTTAAAAGGATCCCTTTAGTTGCAAATCATGTATTAGATAAGTGACTTGTATCTGGAATATATAAAGAACTATTACAACTCCATATTAAAAGATAAATAACCCAATTTTGAAATGGGTGAAGATTTAAATAGACAGTTCTTCAAAGAGCCTATACAAATGGTCAATAAGCACATGAAAAGATGCTCAGTCTCATTAGCCATCAGGGAAATACAAATCAAACTACAGTGAAATACCACTCCACACCCACCAGGATGGCTATAATCAAAACGACAGAGCATACAAGTGTTGGCAAGATGTGCCGAAATTCTAAATGTAAAATCGTGCAGCCACTTTGGAACAGTCTGGCAATTCTTCAAAAGATTAAACATAGCATTGCCATTTGACCCACCCATTCCACTTCTAAGTATATCTCCAACAGAAATGAAAACAGTTGTCCACACAAAAACTTGAACATGAATGTTCATAGTAGCATTATCCCAAATAATGGCCAAAATGGTCACGAACTGAGAGTAGGTAAACAGAACATGGTATATTCATACAACGTAATATTATTCAGCAATAAAAGGAATGAAACGCAGATACATGCTACGGTATGGATTAACCTTGAAAACAATGGGTAAAGCCAAAGAAGCCAGTCACATAGGACCACATGGTGTATGATTTTATTTATATGACATGTTCAATCTCTAGAGACAAACCTATAGAGATAGAAAGTGTACTTACCTAGGGTTGGGGGGGGGGGATGGAGGGTGGGGAATTGGTGTTTATTGGGTGTGTGATTTCTTTTTGGATAATGAAAATGTTCTAAAATTGATTGTGATAATAGATGCACAGCTCTGTGGATAGCCTGAAGGCCACTGAACTGTATGATTTAAATGGGTGAATTGTATTATAAGGGAATTATGTCTCAACAAAGATGTTTAAAAGTAAAGGATGCCTTTGCATGCTTCATTGACAGTATTTTGGGGCAGGGACGGGGCAGAGGTAGGCAAAGCTGGAAGCAAGAGGTCCAGGGAGGAGATAGCACATTAAGCCAGGCGGTAGTGGCTTGGACTAGTGCTAACAGTGGAAATGGTTTAAGGAAGTGACCCTTCTCATCTTCGTTTACTGAGAGTTATCAAAAAGAGTGTCTATCAAGGAGTTTTTCAGCAGTTAAGATGAAACTATGTATTTTCTCCTTTAATCTGTAAATGCTGTGAAGCAACCTGAGTAGGTTTTCTAATGTTAAACCTCCACTCTATTCCTGGAATAAACTTTTCATGATGGTAAGTTGATTGTGAGTTTCTTTATTTGTTTTCCTGTTGTTATCATTTTTAATATTTTGCTGCATTTGGCTTGTTAATGTTTACCTAGGATTTTTACATCTAGTTTCATAAATGAGATTGGCTTGTCATATCCTTATTCATATTGTCCGTGTATCAGCATTCAGTAAATTGCTTTCCTTCATTAATTTTTTTTTCTTTTCTGCAATAGTTTGTTTAGGAGTGGATATAATTATTCATTCCTTCAATGTTCAGTAGAACTCATTTATAACATAAACTGTGTGTGTGGTTGTATTTGTTTTATTTTCTCTCATGGACAGAATTTTAACTACTGAATTAAATATTTTATGGTTATAACTTAATACATGTATTGTCATTTTTCAAAATGCCTATTTTATCTGTTTTTACAAGTACTGGTAAAGAGTTGTTCACAGAAATTTATTTTTAAAACATCTGCTATATCTGTAGCTATCTTTGTATTTGTATTGTCTCTATCTTTTTGTGTCTATTAGTCTCGCCAGAGTTTTGTCTATTTTTTAATATAAAACTAACTTTTGTTTCTTTGTTCCACTTTATTGGTTCTTTGGTTTCTATTTCATCAGTTCCTGCTTCATATTAGTAGCTATACCAAATGTAAATGACCTGAACACCCCAATTAAAAGGAAGAAATTGACATATTGGGTGAAAGAGCATGATACAATTATATGCTTTTTACAAGAAAATTTAATTTATAATTTATTTTCTTTAAATTTTTATTGCTTTTTAGAGAGAGAGGAAGGAAGAGGGAGAAAGAGAAACATCTGTGAGAGCGAAACATCAATCAGCTGCCTTCTGCATGCCCCCTACCAGGGATCAAGCCAGCAACCCAGGCATGTATCCTGACCAGGAATAGAACCAGCAACTTTTCGGTCCACAGGACAATGCCCAACCAACTGAGCCACACCAGCCAGGGTTTATATCTAATTACATGTTAGTTATAAAGAAACAGATAATTAAAAATAAAAGAAAAAGATCATGCAAACACTAATCAAAGGAAGCTAGAGTAACTATATTAATATGAGACAAGGTAGGTTTCAGAAGCAGGAATATTAAAAGAGATAAAGAGGAACATTTTATACTTATATTAAAGAGGTTAATTAAAAGTGCATAATAACACTAAAAGTATATATACCTAATAGTGGAGCTTTAAAACATATGAAGCAAAAGCAGATAGAATGGAAAAGAAAAAAGAAAAATCCACAGGTAGACTTGGAGATTTCAACATTCCTTTCTCAGTCATTGATAGAACAAGTAGACAAAGACTCAATATGGATATAGACTTGAATAGCATGGTCAATCAATTTGACTAAATTGGCATTTATAGAGCCTTACACCTAACAACTATAGAATACACATTGTTTTAAAACACCCACCAAGATATGCTTACCAAGAGAGGCCATATTCTGGGTCACAAAACTAGTTTGACTAAATATCAGAGGATTTAAACCATAAAATATGTCTCCTGACCATAATGAAAACTGAAAATTAAAAAAAGAAAGCTATCTGGAGAATACTTGAAACAACCAATTGTTCAAAGAAGAAACAATAGGGATATTAGAAAATATTTTGCACTAAATGAAAATAAAACTGTGTGAGATGTACCTAAACCAGTGCTCAGGAGATTTTTAGTAATAAAGTACTTGTACTTAAAAAAAGAAAAGAAAAAGATCTCAAATTAATTATCTAAATTTCCATGCTTAGTAATTAGAAACAGAAGAGCAAATTAATACCAAAATAAACAGAAAAAGGAAATAAAATAAAGACAGAAGGAAATAAAAAGACAAGAGTGGAAATCAGTGAAAGAAAACAGAAAATCAACAGAGAAAAATCAATGACATCAAAAGATGGTTCTTTGAAAATATCAATAAAATTAATACATGTTTAGGAAAAAAGAGAGAAAAATTTCCAATGTCAGCAATTAAAGAGGAGAAAGCATACCTATTCTGGTGGAGGGGTAATAAGGGAATCCTATATAATAAAATCCTATATAATAATATGCAAATTGACCAAATGGCAGAATGACTGGTCACTATGACGTGCACTGACCACCAGGGGCCAGACGCTCAATGCAGGAGCTACCTACCCCCTGGTGGTCAGTGTGCTCCCACAGGGGGAGTGCTGCTCAGCCAGAACCCAGGCTCATGGCTGGTGAGCGCAGTGGCAGTGGTGGGAGCCTCTCCCACCCCCAAGGCAGTGCTAAGGACCCTGTGGGGGATGTCTGCCTGCCGGCTTAGGACCACTTATGGGAGGGAACCTAAGCCAGCAGGCAGACATCCCCCAAGGGATCCCGGACTACAAGAGGGTACAGGCCGGGCTGAGGAGCACCCCCCTCACAGTGCACGGATGTCGTGCACCAGGCCTCTAGTATTATGAATAACTTTATGCCAAAAATCCAAAAACTTAGATGAAATGGATGAATTTCTTGACACAAACGACCACAATATCTTTTTTAAAAAATAATTTTTTATTGATTTCAGAGAGGAAGGGAGAGAGATAGAAACATCAGTGATGAGAGAGAATTATCGATCAGCTGCCCCCTGCACGCCCCCTACTAGGGACCAAGCCCACAACCTGGGTATGTGGCCTTGCCTGGAATTGAACCTGGGACCCTGAAGTCTGCCGGCTGATGCTCTATCCACTGAGCCAAATCAGCTAGGGCCTACCACAGTATCTTGATTTCAGACTTCTAGCCTGCAGAACTACAAGAAAATAAATTTCTATTGTTTCTAAAGTCACCCAGTTTGTGGTAATTAGTATGGTAACCCCAGGACATAATACACTGACTAAAAAACAAACCAAAAAACCCCCCATAGCCTGGCCAGTGTGTCTCAGTGATTGAGTGTTGGCCCATGAACCAGTAGGTCAGTTTGATACCCAGTCAGATAACATGCTGGGGTTGTGGGCTTGATCCCCAGTGGGGGGCATGCAGCTGGCAGCTAGCTAACGGATGATTCTTTCTCAGAATTGATATTTCTCTCTCTCTCTACCTTTCCCGTCCTTCTCTCTGAAGTCAATAAAAACATATTAATATATATAGTAAAAACAAACAAACACAGAACACAAAAACCTGTAATCATCTCTTCTGATGCAAACCCCTCCAAATTTGACAAAATGCAAAACCTATTCATGATTAAAAACACACACAAAAAAACCCTCAGAAATAGAATAGAAATAGAAAGGAATTTCTTAATCCTGATAAGACACATCTACACAAAACCTACAGTTAAGATCACATTTAGTGGAAAAAGACAATTATTTCCTCTAAGACTAGGAACAAGGCAAAGATTTCCAATTTCACACATCTTATTTAACATTGTAATGGAGGGCCTATCCAGTGCAACAAAATATGGACAGGAAATAAAATGGATACAGACAGTAAAGGGAGAAGTAAAAGTATCTTTTGTTGCTGTTGATTTTTAGAGAGGGGGGGGGGAGGATGGCAGAGAGAGAGTGAGTGAGAGAGAGAGAGAGAGAGATTCATTTGATGCTCCACTTATTTATGGTTGCTTCTTGTAGTGCCCTGACCAGGGATCAAACCCCCAACCTTGGCATTTCAGGATGATGCTCTAACTAATTGAGCTCCCTGGCCAGGGCTAAAGTAAAAGTATCTTTATTCACAGGCGACATAATTGCCTCTATAAAATCCTAAGGAATCTAAAAACATACATTCTAGAACTAATATGTGAGTTATTTCTATACACTAATAACAACAAATTGGAAATTTACATTAATGAACAATAACATCTAAAGCAGAATAAAATTTGAAATAGTTATAAATTTAACAAAAGCTGAACAAGACCTGTACCCTATAAATGGCAAAATATTTCTGAAAAATGAAAGAGCAAATAAATGAAGAGGGTTACTGTGTGTGGTCTGAATGTGTCTCTCCCAAAGTCATATGTTGAAATCCTAACACTCGACGAAATGGTATTAGAAGGTGGGAGCAGTGGGGGGCCCTTCCCCTATTTGGGGATACAGTGGAAGTCTATGACCTGGAAAAAGGCCTTTGCCTGACCATGCTGGCACCCTGATCTTTAACTTCCAGTCTCCAGAACTGAGAAATAAATTAGTGTTGTTTGTAAGCCACTCAGTCTGTGGTATTTTATTATGGCAACCGGAAGAAACTAAGACAGATACCATATTTAAGAATTGGAAGACTCAATATTTACATGTCAATTTCTCCAAAATTGATCTATGGATCAATGGAATCCCGATCAAAATCCCATCAGGCCTTTTTTTTTTTTTTTTTAGATTTTTAAAATTGATTTTTACAGAGAGAAGAAGGGAGAGAGAGGGAGAGATAGAAGCAATAAGAGGGTAAACACCAAATGCTGCCTCCTAAACACCCCCACCAGTGATTGATCCCACAACCCAGGCATGTGCCCTGACCAGGAATCGAACCGGCAACCTCTTGGTGCAAGGATCGATGCTCAACCACTAAGCCACACCATCAGGCCTTTTAGAAAGAAACTCATAAGCTGATTAAAAAAAATGTATGAAGCCTGGCTGGTGTGGCTCAGTAGTTGAGCATTGACCTATGAACCAGGAGGTCACGGTTCAATTCCTGATCAGGGCCCAGGCCCAGGTTGTGAGCTTGATCCCCAGGGTGGGGCTTGCAGGAGACAGCTGATCAATGATTCTCTCTCATCATTGATATTTCTATCTCTTTACTTTCTGAAATAAATAAAAATATGTTTCAAAAAACAAAACAAAATTTAAAATGTATGGAAAAGTCAGGGACCTAGAAACACCCAAAAGGTGATTGTGGCTACTATAGAAGGAACTAAAGGGACAAGACCAGAAGTAGGAAGGCCAGTTTATTGCTTGAAAACCCAGGCTAGTGACTGTGGCAACAGTGGGAATGAAGACGGAGGAAAATGGGTAGTTTTGAGAGAGATTAAGAAAATAAAGACCCAGAGGTTTTGGAGATTAAGTGTTGCAGCGAGGGAATCAAGAATGACTCCCAGATTTCTAATATGGGAAACTGGGTAACTGGTGAGGGTATTCATTGTGATAGGGGACGCAAGAAAACTAATTTTGAGAGGAGAATTGATAATATTAGTTTAGGACATATTGAGTCAAAAGATTCTTTGACATCAGCAAAAGGACATTCTAGCAGGCAGCTGATTTATAGGAATTATTCTGGATTGGAGGTGCACATTTAGGAGTTATCAGCAAAGAGATGGCAACTGAAAACAGAAGTAGCTGAAATATCCTAAATGTTGTGTAGCGTAAGAACAGGGGATCTAAGGTCAACCCACTGAAGTGCTCTAAGCATGTGGAGAATGAGCTGGATGGGGTAAGAGTTCTAGGAAAAACTGGTTTGGAAGTCACTGTTTTAGTTTTGTTGCTGCTATGGTGGTTTAGACCAAGAAGGAGGAAGTAAAAGTAGAAACACTTGGATTGATTCCAGCAACTTCTATTCGGGTATGGGAAGGAGTTTCAATTGGATCAAAATGTCTATTGCTTGCAACTACAAATTCTGTACCAAACATTAAAAAAAACAATTATCTAAAAGCCCTGGAGAGAAACCAAAAGCAGTACTGGAGGGGCATTAACACTTGAAAGAATGAAACTGCTTTAGATGTTTCACATTTTTCTTGGTTTCTAGCCTGAGGGAAGGCCGCAGTAACTGTCACTCCAGGTGGCTAAAACTCCAGTAGAAAACTCATAGCTTTACTGGTTTGAAGAATCTGAGGACAACTTGCGACTAGGATAGCTGCTGGAAAGACAGGAGGAAAACCTGGAAAGAACAGAAACAGAGATGTCCCACATTCTGTGTATAAATTTTACCCAAATCTCTGGTTCACTCCTGAACACTGCGTGTACATGGGAGGAGAATAACAGGATTCAGAGTCTCTGAAACATACTGTTCACAATTCACTCTCATTAGACACACAGGACTTATGAAAATGTGTCCTACTCTCAAGAGAAAAGACAATCAATGGAGACTAACCCTAATAAAGAATACATTAGAATTAGCAGACAAGGACTTTATAGCAGTTATTATCATTTGTATTGGCATCCTAGAGCTGCCATAACACAATACCACAGACTGGATGCCTTAAACTACAGAAATATATTTTCTCCTAGTTCTGAAGGCTGGAAGTCCATTATCAAAGTGCTGGCAGAGTTGGGTGCAGGTGGCCACCTTCTCTCCGTAATCTCACATGGCCTTTCCTCTGTGCTAATGCGTACTCCTGGAGCCTCTTTCTCTTTTTATAAGGAAATCAGTCATGTGGGATTAGGTCCCTACCATTATGATTTCATTTTACCTGTTTAAAGGTCTGCTATCTAAACACAGTCACATTAGAGGTTAGGGCTGTAACATATAAATTTGGGGAGGGGGGCAGTTGCATGATTCAGCCCATAACATAACTGTTCTCAAGGATAGATAGATAGATAGATAGATAGATAGATATAGATAGGTATAGATGTATATAATATTTATATAGATATAGATACACACATACACATATTTAGGATATAGAATATCTCAGGAAAGAGGACAGGAACAGAAACCAATGAGAAGAACTAAATGGAAATTCTAGAAACTATGTCTTTAATAAAAAATTTATTGGATGGACTTAACAGCAGATTAGGCATTATAGAAGAAAAGATCAGTGAACTAGAAGACAGAACAATAAAAACTATTCACACTGAAGCTTAGATAGAAAAAAAAAAAGCATAAAAATAAGAATAGCCTCAGTGGCCTGTAGGATAAGATCCAATGGGGTAACTAACTAAAGAGTAACTTGAGTCCTAGAAGGAGAGGAAAAAAATTTTTTTGAAGAAATAATGGATGGAATTTCCCCATGTTTGGTGATGTACACTTACAGATTCAAGAAACTCAGAAAACTCCAAGCAGGATAAATACAAACAAAACTACATCCAGGCACTTCATAGTCCAACTGCTGAAAACCAAAGATAAAGAGACCATCTTAAAAGTAGACAAAAGAAAAGTGACACTACAGATACAGGGAAACAAGGATCTGGATTATCCTGACTTCTCATCAGAAACAAAGAAGACCAGAGTGCAATGGAATAACACTCTTAAAATTTTAAGAGGAAAAAAAAAAATCTATCAACCCCCAATTTGTATCCAGTGAAAAACCTCCTTCAATATTTAAGGTAAAAAGATATTTTCAGATAAAATTAAGAGAATCTATTGCCAGTAAATCTTTGCTATAGAAATGCAAATGGAAGTTCTTTCTATAAAGACTGAAGATAAATTATACTACCTGGAAATTAAATTTTCAAGACAGAAACAACATTGAAAGTGGTAAATATGGGGGTAAATATGAAATAATATTTTTCCTTTGTTAATTTTGTTAAAATGCATATACCTACCTAAAGTAAAAATTAAAGAATTGGATTGTAAAGTTTACAATGGACATAGATATATGACAACTGTAGGATAAAGGATGGGGTGGGGAGTAAATGGATCTCTACAGTTAAAAGGTTTCTACATTTCTGGTGCAGTAGTATAATATTGACCCTAAGTAGACTGGGGAAATTTAAGGATGTACATTGCAATCCCTAAAGCGACACTAAAGAAATATTGCATAGAGGTGTTGCTAAAAACATTCAGTTAATGCAACTGAAGGCAGGAGAGGAGGAACACTGGAACAAAAAATAGGGCCAACAGCAACCAAAGGGTAAAATGGTAAACCTAAATCCAACCACAGGAGGCAGCCCATCAATGAGTCTCATGATTGATGTTTCTGTCCCTCTCTCCCTCTCTTCTTCTCTGAAATCAATAGTAATAAAAAAAGAACCAAACCCTGGCTTAATGTCAGACCAGATGCTCTTCAAATATCCATTGTGAAGACTATTCATGAATTGCTTTAATGAAGTCAGTACATTCTAGTTCAAAGAAAGAAAGAATATTCTTAAGTGTTTCATGGTTTTGGATGCCATTATAAATTGATTTAATTATAATTTTAAGAGTTTTATATATTGTAGTACATACAAATGCAATTTATCTTTGTTTAATAATCATTTTTTACTGCAACCTTGGTAAACTCACTTATTCTAGCAGCTTTTATAGATTTCTTAGAATGTTCTTCATAGGTCATGATGTTGTCTGAAAATATAGTTTTACTTCTTCCCTTTCAATTTGCATAACTTTTTCTTTTTAAAAATTATCTTATTATACTGGTGAGAACCTCTAGTACAATGTTGAATAGAAGGACTGAGAACAAGCATTCTTTTTTATTTTGATATTAGGAAGAGAGCACTCAGTCTTTTACCACTAAATATGATGTTAGGTATAGGTTTTTTTCAAATACACATTGAGAAATTTCCCTTCTATTTGTAGTTTAAAGGGTACTTCTATTTTTTAAAAAAATGTATTGATTTCAGAGAGAGGAAGGGAGAGGGAGAAGGAGATAGAAACATCAATGATGAGAGAGAATCATTCATTGGCTGCTTCCTGCACGCCCCCTTACTGGGGTTTGAGCCCGCTACCTGGGCATGTGCCCTGACTGGGGAATCGAACTGTGAACTACTGGTTCATAGGGTGATGCTCAACCACTGAGCCATACCAGCTGGGTTAAAAGGGTACTTCTTTTATTTCCTTTTATATACTCATGATTTTTGGTAATATTTTCAATTAAAATGTATATATATATATATATATATATATATATATATATATATATAATGAAATACTCATACAATAGATGTGTCATTTTAAAATGTTTTAAGAAATAAAAATGTAAAGGAGAACAAAAAGTAAATGGATGGAAACAGATATATCATACAAGCAGTAGACATAGGCTGTAGTGGTTATATTAATGTCAGATAAAATAGACTTCAAACACAAATTATTATCAGATAAAAAGAAGGACATTTTGGCTCAGTCAGAATGTCTAATCACTGTAGTGCACACCTGAAACTAATATAATTTCTCTCTCTCCTTCTTCCTTTCTGAAATCAACAAAAATATATTTTAAAAAAAGAAATAACTAAAAAAAAATTCCCAGAATAGATAGACACAAATTTCTAGATGAAGGGATACCCACCAGTGGCCAGTGTCAAGCCCACTCCTAATACTTGTAGGGTATGGGGCAGGAGTATAAACGAAGGCCAATATGCTATATGTCTAATTTTTTAAAGTTATAAATGAAGTTAACAAACTAATGAGTAAAATATGTTCTATCCTCCTACCTTGACAAACATACCTTCAGAACTACCTGGAAGGCCAGGTTCTAATATAGAATACTCAGGTTCTTTGGAGTTCTGCTCCAGAAGATGGAAGTGTGGGGGTTGCTAGCCCCTGCTGACATCTCTCCACCTGCTCCCTTTTTCTTCCAACTCCTGGAACTGTCCCACGCCATGAGGGGCCTCATGTGCATACATGTTGACACTCCAAGCTCCATCCCTATCTCCCACAAAGAGCTGTTTCTTGGCCACTTGATACATAAGCAAACAATAGTGGTATGATCTGTGCTCAGGACAAATCTAGAGAAGATGACCAAATGGGTCCCAGAAATGGGCTTTGAGCTCTTTGGATAAGGATTTCCAGGTTTCCAGGTATGTACGTAGGTTACTGTCAGAGTGTGAGCTCTGAGTTGCCCAGTAGACTCTTTGTCCGATCTCCAGCATGGCTGGAGCATAACCAGAGAGGGGCTTTCTGAAGGATAGGGCCTACCTAGGACAGAGAACATTCTTGCCCATGTCTCAGGGTGGCTCTTCCCAGCCTGATGGATGAAAAGAGACACACACCAATTGTGTAATTTCAGAACACTGGGGCAAAGAGAAGATTCTAAAAACAGGGGGAGAGAGCCAACTATCAGAATAAAAATGAACTTCTCAATAGCAACACTAGAAGCTAGAAGAGAGGAAGCGATAATTTCAAAATTCTAGAGGAAAATGGTTTCTAACCTAGAAGTCTATATCCAGTCAAAATTTCAATTAAGTGTAAGTAAGTATAGAATAAAGGCAATTTTAGGCCTGCAAATTTGCTCCCCATGTACCTTGCTTTGGAAGCTACTGGTGAATGTGCCAAACTTAGACCAGGGAGTAAACTAGAAATGAGATACAAGATACAGTAAAATGAGAGGCTGTTCAGGAGAGAAGTGAAGGTGCCCGCCCCCAGTATGGGCGTATTTGTTCTCTGTTGTTGTGTGACAATTACCACAAACTTAGCAGCTTAAAACAATGCCCATTGATCTCCCACTTCCATAGGTCAGAAGTCAGGGGCAGGGCTTGGCTGGGTTCTCTGTCTGGGGTCTTTCAAGGCTAAATACAAGGTGTTAACTGAGTTTCATTCTTACCTGCACTATCTGGGGAGGAATCCACTTCCAAGATCACTAGGTTATTGGCAGAACCTGGTTCCTTGTGGTTGTAGGACTGAAAGTTCCATTGTCTTGCTGGTTGTTGTCAGTTCCTAGGGACCACTGTTAGGTCTTTGCCCTCTCCATCTCAGCAACAGATATCATCCCCAAAGGGAAACTCTCTGCACTCAGAATTCTGACACCAAATGTGTGTTTTCCACACCAAGCAATTCTCCAATTCTCTGTGGACACCAATTGCATATCCTATGACTTACTTCTGACACTACCTAGATTTAGCACAGATCCTAAGGGCTTAGTCCCAGAAAACTGCCCCCCTCTTCAGATGTCAATCACAAGTAGTGGGTCCCCAGGTTACCTACACTTTCATCTGATTGGTTACAAATTGAGGGTTCCCATGACCCCTGTTTTGGATTGGATAATTTGCCATAATGGCTCACAGAATTCAGGGGAGCACTTTTACTTACTATTACCAGTTTATTATGAAGAGTATAATAAAGGCTACAAATAAAACAGCCAATTGAAGAGGTACATGATGTCTTATCAACCCAGGAACTCTCCAAACCCCTTTGTTTAGGGTTTTTATGAAGATCTCATTACACAGGCATGACTGATTAAATCATTGACAATTGGTGATTAACTCTATCCCCAGCCCCTATTCTCTACCCAGAGATCATGGGGGTGGGACTGAAAGTTCCAACTCTCTAACTGCAGGGTTGGTTCCTCTGGCAACCAGCCTCCATCATGAAACTACCTAGGGGCCCACCTAGGGTCACCTCATTAGCATAAACTCAGGTATGGTTGAAAGAGGCTCATTTCGAATACTAACAGATAATCCTCTCACCCCCTATCACTCAGGAAATTATAAGAGTTTTAGGAGGCCTATGCCAGAAACGAAGGAAGGCCGAAGGTATAATTCCTATTATATTGCAATGGCACAGCCCCTCCCACTGAATCCCTCTTGGAATCTCTCTGACTTCCTCCTCTACCACAGGCCAGAGGAAAACTCTTGGCTTGGAAAGAGCTATGTGATTAGGCCCACCTGAAAACTCTCCCCTATTAGGAACCTAATCACACCAAAAGAATCACAATAATTCTTTTGCTAAACAAGGTAACATAATCACAGAAGTGACATATCATTATCACAGGTTGTGCCCAGATTCAAGGGAAAAAGCTTATACAAGGTCTAGGTACATTGGTGTCATTCTTAGAATTCTGCTGCCTCAATGAGGGTGAAAGGAAATCCCAGAGCCAGCAGACTCTGGGGGACATTTCTTTCTTTCTCTCTTTTTCTTGTTAATTTTCACCTGAGGATTTATTTTCCATTGCTTTTCCCCGAGAGAGTGGAAGGGAGGGAGGGAGGGGGAAAGAGAAAGAAGCATCAATGTGAGAGACGCATAGGCTGGTTGACTCCTGACGGAACCCCAACCAGGGGCAGGGAGGGAACCCCCAACCCAGGTACATGCCCTTGACCAGGAATTGAACCCAAGACCCTTTTGTGAGGGAAGATGGTGGCAATATAGGCAGACGCGTCCCAGGTCGTGTCCCGGAGCAAATGGAGTGAGCAGCTGAAACTAATAACACCCACACCGAATTGGTGAAATTGCTCAGCTGGTGAGAAGGTTTGCAGCCGGGAAGAGCAGAACTCCCCTGGAAAGGTAAAAAAACCAGGGATTTGGGCAGGAAAGTTTGCCAGACCTCTGAGCCCAGAGAGTCGGAGGGAGACCGCGTGGCAGACAGCCGCGTCCCTTGGGACAGGCACAGCCCCTGACTGGGGAAAGGAGAACCGCGGGATTCCTGGCACTGCCGGGGGAATTGAGAGCTGGGTTCTGTGATCTCAGAGGACTGAGCCTAAAGGGGGCAGCCTGAAGAGCTGACCAGACCATGCAGTGCCGGTAAGAGAAGAAGCTTACAGAAACCAAGCCTTCCCGTTTCCGCGGCCGGCGTTTGTTTGTTTTCACTGAATCCTGTTCATGGGACATTTTGGATACAGACACTCACCTGTGCTGAAGAGAGGGAGAGTGTGCGGAGGAGTGGAATCTGGGGAGAGACTGAGGAGAGAAGGGGGGCCGGGAGAGGTGGCAGCGAATTGAGTGCTGAGACACCCCTGAGCCCAGGACTGGGGCAGCCATTCTCTCTGGAGAGTGAGACTCCTCCCCCCAGCCCCCAGGCAAGGAGCACAGCCACACCCAGATTCCACCCTGTAGGAGATCAAGGATTAAAAGAACCTGATCAGTCCCTGGGAGTTAACAGGGTCTGGCCTATAGAGGGATTTTCAATCCCAGCAACAACACAGCGCCGGTAACTAACTATTATGCAGCCAGCTCTGGGCAGTGAACTTCCACTGGACAGAGAGGCCCTATAGCCTCAGAGGCCAACCCCAGAACACTGCCACCCAGAGGCTGACCCACAAACTGACTCTTTGCTAAACACAAAATAAGGCAGTCTGGGAAACAAATGTGGTCTGCTTTAAAATAAGGACTGTGGTTTACAACATAGAGGAACAGTGTATCGCAGGGAAACTCAACACTCTCCTGAATACCTGGCAGGTCTAAGGCGAGCCACACTGAAGAATAGAAGAACCGAAGGACCTTCACTACTGCAATTTTTTTTTCTTTTTTCACCTTTTAACTAAGAAACCAATTTTTTTTCTTCTTTTTTTTCTTTTTTTTCCTTCTTTTTCCATCACCTGATTTTACTCTTTTAATTACTACATTCTTATTTTTAACCAGTATTATTACTGCTACCATTTTACCATTTTTTAAAGTGCCATTTTATTTTCTCTTTATTTTATTTTGGGATTAGTGTTCTCCATTCTATTTTCATCGTTATATTATTGGTTGTTTCCAGTTTGCATTCATCTCCAGGGAGCTGTTGCTGGAATTTGGTGGGATTAGTGGCTGTTCTATAGGAGTATTCTCCTCATATAAAAAGTCTCTTCCCCTCTTCCACTTCATTCTCTCTTTTCGCTCTTTTTTTCTTTCCTTTTCTTTTCTTTTCTTTTCTTTTCTTTTCTCGCTTTTATTTTCCCCCCTCCTTTTTCCCAATTTCATTTTTGCACTCCTTTTTTTGGTCCCTACTTTTCTTTTCTTTTTTCTCTTTTATCTTTTTCTCTTTCTTCTTCCTTATCCCCCAATTCTCTTAATTCGGGTGGTCACCTTTATTTGGGGTTATTAATATCGTGAATATATTTGTGTATAGTGCCTGGTACGTGGTGCCTTGTTGTGTTGTATTTTGTGCCTTTAAATCAATGCAGCAGATCCAAGCAACAGCAACCTCCTGAGCACCACACCCTCTGCTGAGGAACAGCAGATGTACGTGAAACCTCGCACCACCAGCCAGAAGAGCCACCACAGCTGTGAACAGCACCCACCAGAGGAGCTGCTGCCAACTGAAGAGCAGCTGCTACCGCAACCGCCCGAAGAGCAACCACAGACCAAGGAGTTACTGCCACCAAGGGAGCAACCACTGGACGACTCAACGTCTAGATATGTCAGTGAGATCAAACATGGGTAGACAAAGGAAAGAGAAGGAGGACTCTCCAGAAAAGCAGCTAAGTAATACATAGGCATGCAACATGACAGAAAAAGAATTCAGAATAAGGGTCCTAGAGTGCATAAACCGGATGGAGGAAAAAATCGACAACCTCTGCAAGAAGCAAGAAGAAACAGATGAAAAAATAGATAACATATGGAAGAAGCTAGAAGAAACAGATGAAAAAATCAACAACTTAAGTAAGACCCAAGAAGAAATGAAGAGTGATATAGCTGCAATGAAAAACTCCATTGAAAGTATCAACAGTAGACTAGGAGAAGCGGAGGACCGAATTAGTGAATTAGAAGACAAGGAAGCAAAACACACCCAAAATGTACTGCAATTGGAGAAAAAAATTAAAAGACAGGAGGAGAGCCTAAGGGAGCTTTGGGACAACATGAAACGAAACAACATATGAATAATAGGGGTACCAGAACAACAGAAGGATGAACAAGGATTAGAAAACCTATTAGAAGAAATAATATCAGAAAACTTCCCTGAGGTGGGGAAGAAAAAAGTCACACAAGCCCAGAGAGTCCCAAACAAGGTGAACCCGAAAAGACCCACACCAAGATACATCATAATTACCATGGCAAATTTCAGGACAAAGAGAGAATCTTACAGGCTGCAAGAGAGAGACGGAAAGTTACATACAAGGGATCTCCCATTAGATTGTCAAATGATTTCTTAACAGAAACACATCAGGCCAGAAAAGAATGGACTGAAATTTACAAAGTGATGCAAAGCAAAGGACTGAATCCAAGAATACTCTATCCAGCAAGGCTATCATTCAAACTTGAAGGGGAAATAAGAAGCTTCACAGACAAAAAAAGGCTAAGGGAGTTTATCACCACCAAGCCAGCAATGCAAGGAATGCTAAAGGGACTGGTATAAAAAGAAGAAATAAAAAGCTCAGAAAGAAAACAGCGACACAAAAAAAGAAATGGCTACAAACAAGTACCTTTCAATAATAACTTTAAATGTAAACGGACTAAATGCTCCAAACAAAAGAAATTGAGTGGCTGAATGGATAAAAAAACATGACCCATACATCTGCTGTCTACAAGAAACCCACCTCATTAGAAGGGACTCACACAGACTGAAATGAAAGGATGGAAAAATATCTTTCAGGCAAATGGAAAGGAAAAGAAAGCTGGGGTAGCAATACTTATATCGGACAAAATAGACCTCAAAGTGAAGGCCATAACAAGAGATAAGGAAGGCCACTTCATAATACTAAAGGGATCAATACAACAAGAAGATATAACTCTGGTAAACATATATGCACCCAATGCAGGAGCACCCACATACATAAGAAAACTCCTGGAAGATATCAAAGGAGAGATCGACAACAATACAATCATAGTAGGGGACTTTAATACACCACTGACAGCACTGGATAAGTCCTCTAGACAAACAATCAGCAAAGATACAGCAATCCTAAATGACTCACTAGTTCAGATGGACTTAATAGACATCTTCAGAACACTTCACCCCAATGCCACGGAATATACATTCTACTCAAATGCTCATAAGACATATTCAAAAATAGACCATATATTGGGTCACAAGCAAAGTATCCCCAAATTCAAGAAGATTGAAATCATAAAAAGCATCTTCGCAGACCACGATGGTATAATATTAGAAATAAACTACAATAAAAACAACCCAAAATACTCAAACACCTGGAAGCTGAATAGCATGCTATTAAATATTGATTGGGTTACCAATGAAATCAAAGAAGAAATTCAAAACATCCTGGAAACTAATGACAATGAAAACACAACAATCCAAAACCTATGGGACACAATGAAAGCAGTCCTGAGAGGGAAGTTTATAGCTCTACAGGTCTATCTCAAAAAACAAGAAAAAATGGTAGTAAATCATCTAACTCTACAACTCAAAGAATTAGAAAGAGAGCAACAAGAAAACCCCAGAGTGAGCAGAAGGAAGGAGATAATAAAGATTAGAGCAGAAATAAATGACATAGAGACCAAAAAAACAATACAGAAAATCAATGAAACCAAGACCCTTTTGTGCACAGGCCAATGCTCCAACCACTGAGTCACACCAGCCAGGGCTTTGGGGGAGATTTCTTAAAGACAAAATTGACTTTAAAAATGTGTATGAACATATTGCGAGGAGATTTTTTCCTCCCTGGGAGAGAATTTGTAGTGATATTACTGATCAAAACAAAACAAAACAAAACAAAACAAAAAACAAAGAAAATTGCCCTGGCTGGGTAGTTCAGTTGGTTAGAGTATTGTCCCAATACGCCAAGGTTTCAGGGTTTGATCCCTGGTCAGGGCACATATAAGAATCAATCAATGAATGTATGAATACGTGTCACAACAAATCAATCCTTCTCTTTCTCTCCCTTCCTCTCTCTCTCTCAAATCAATAAATTAAAACACACACACACACACACACACACACACACACACACACACACACACCAAGGAAAACTAAGCCAAAAACCAAACCAAAACAAATAATAAAAACTGAGACAATAACTTTCTGGAAAACAAAATGTTTCTCAGGAAAGAAAAAATAATCATAGCAGCTATGTGGCTCAGAGGTTTGAACAGTGTGCTACATAATCATAATAATGTAAAACCCAAACACTGTTCTAACCCCCTCTCCCCTCTCCTGCCAAACTCCCAAACATCTAATTTTGGGGGATAGGGACAGAGGAAGTGTGTGTGAGTGAGACTGTGTTGGAGGAGGCGGGTGAATGTGAGATGCTCATCTTCCACAATAGAAAGTGTCTCTAACTTAAAAGCTAAGAAGAAGGAATGTAAGTATATTATATTTAGCAATAGGGAGGTAAATGATCGGGGGGCGGGGAGTCAGCTAAAAGAGTTAAACGTGAGGTGCATGGACAGGGAACAACCTTTTTTTGTAATGAATCTTGTAGAATGCCTTTACTCTCTATGTTTATATACATCTTAGATAAAAATAAATATTTAAAGAAGGAATATTTTAGAAAACTGACATATCCAGGCCTCTGAACTCAGCTCTCCTCTCTTCTTATCATCTAGATCATCTTAACCACCTATGGCTTCAGCTCTCGCTTATTTGCTGGGGACTCCCAAATTCTCTCCTTCCTCCCAAAAGCCTAAACCTGTGCAACCAAATGCTGACTGGGCACCTCCATCTGGCTAACCCAGGACACCTTTAACTCAGTGTGTCCAACCTGCCCATTTTCCCTGACCCCAGACCTGCACACGCATTTCTTAGCTCAGGGCATCTGCCCAGATGTTCAAGCCAGAGACACAGGAGGGTCCTAAACTCTCCCTGGCCCCTCACCCCACAGTGAATCAATCAATTTTATCTCCAGCCCTATTGCCATTATCGAGGTTCTCATGTTTAATTTGAACTCATAACAGTGTCCTCATCTTATTTCTCATTTGCTCCAATTCATCCTATGCACCACTTTAAGAAAGATCCTTCAAACAAACAGACAGACAGACAAACAGATAAACAAACTGGTTTAAAAGTCCTCCAGGCTTTTCTAGTTACCTGCAGGACAACATCTAAAATCTTAAGTACAGAAGACAAGGCTCTGTCTACCTGTCTTTAGATGTCCCTGACAACCATTGCCCTACGTGCAAGCTGTGTGGAGTTGTACCAAACTGCTACAGCCCCATCTGCAGTTTCCCCCAAACCACACATTGCCTGCTCCAGTTTCATCTGCTATTCTTCCCACTCCCACCCTCCACCCCTGTCCACTTGCCCAACAAAGTTCTGCCCCTACCCCCCTGCCCAAGGTTTAAAACGGTTTAAGGTGGCATCTGCTTCCACGGGAGGCCAGTCCTGCAGGATACAGGCTGCTAAGCCTCCGTATCCTGCCTTGAGTCTGCTGCCCAAGTTCTCTGCGGCCACAACACTGACTGGCCTCACTGTGACGCCTGACAGTTAGAAAATGCCTGCTGAGTGAATGAGTGTTAAACAGAAGCTATGTTTGAGACACCCTTATCCATTGGGATTCTTTTAGTTGGAAGCAACTGGAAGCAGAGTTGTTTTAACCAAAGGGAAGTTATGGGCTCACATACACTGTGAAGTCTGGGCAGGGCTGGTTCACGGGCCTGCAGCCTGTGCTTGGAAGGCTCTGTGCTTGAGGCAATGATCTGCTGTCTTCAGCAGTTCTTTTTTTTTTTTTTAATCCTCACCCGAGGATATGTTTTTATTGATTTTAGAAAGAGAGGAAGGGAGAGAGAAAGAGAAACATTGATGTGTGAGAGAAACATCCGTTGGTTGACTCCTGTACTCCCTCCAACTGGGCATTGGATCTGAAACCTAGGTATGTGCCCTGACCAGGAATTGAACCTGCAACCTTCTAGTGAATGGGATGACGTTCTAACCAATAGAGCCACCCAGCCAGGGCTCACTGGTACTTCTTAATAATGCCTTTGAACTTATGTTTTGTAATTGAAGTCTGGTGGGACAACAGAGCCTGACTATGGGTAAAGGAAATATGTATAACACGCATATCTGTTGTTCCTTGATGCTCATTTACATAAAGCATGAAGATGCCCCAAGAGCACAGAATTCAGGGGACCCACAATGCATGGAATTTCAGCAAGATTCAAAGTGAGCAGAAGGGAAGTGTTTTACATCTGTGACTGACTAATTGGGTGGCACTGACACCCCCCAAGAGACCACACATTCGTCTGAACCAAAACTTGCTTCAAATGCAGAAAGAAGGCAATGGTGTTCTGAGAAACAGAACAATCAAGGAACTGTCTCCTACCTTTCATAATTGGATGTCATATCCTTGCATCTGCCAAGCAATTACACTGAAAACGAGGATGTAGAAGGAAAGAGACAGACAGGGCAGCCGTGGTTTGTTCTCTTCTCCATCCTTCTTACCAATCGGTAAACTGGATGTGGAGAGTGTCGATAGAAAGTGCTCCTATCAGGAAGTGAAATAGCCTTGGCCGGTGTGATCAGTGGTTAGAGAGTCAGCCCTTGCAGCAACCAGTCGATGTGTCTCTCTCATATCAAATTCATTCTCTCTCTCTCTCTCTCTCTCTCTCTCTCTCTCTCTCTCTCTCTCCCCTTCCCTCTCTCTCTCCCTTCCACTCTCTCTGAAAAGCAATGGAAAAAAAAATATCCTCAGGTGAGGATTAACAACAACAAAAAGTGAAATAAAACAGTTGAGTTAGTTTTTGAGCAGTATTTCTATTGTTCTAGTAAGAACAAAATATATACGTGTGCTGTGCTATGTAATACAAATTGTGTAATTTTGGTAATTCCACATATCAGTGCAATGCTTATACCTGCATTTAAAACTGGCCTAGTACAATATAAAGATAAGGGTAAAAATTCATGCTAATAATTTACAATTTTAATTTCTTTCCATTTAGAATGGCATTCAATAGCAAATAAAGAAATACCACAAGAAGCTGAGAGAGAGAAACCCTGAAAGAGAGGGAAAAAGCTTTATATTTTAGCATCTTTAATGGCACTTTGCCCCTGATTTTGGAACAAGGAGTTTGTATTTTTATTCTGCATTGGACTCTGCAAATGATATAGCCTGGCCGGAATCTGTAAGTAGGTCTGGCTTCAGATGCCTTTGGCTTCAGGATTTCAAATGATACGATCAAAACTTGGCTTCTCTCTGGCCTTCCTTGTGCCGGCTTCAGTCTCAGGTCTCATGCTGTGGCAAGACAGAGGTGCTAGTTCCAATGTTAGTACTGAGGGCTCTTTCCCAGAAGTCCCAGCAAAAGCCTCCTTGACTTTCGATGGGCCTCGTGTTTTCCTGAACCCGCCATTCCTGTAAGGACAGTGTGATACCCAGAGGGTTTTCATCCTGATTCACTTACTCAGCCTCCTCTGGGCTGAGAATGGAGGAGGGAAGGGTCTGCAAAGGAGAATCATGGATCAGTGACCAGAGATGAGCAAAGGGCTCCAAGTCTGAGAAGACAGCTCTCCTCTACCCCTTGCAGAATGCCCAGTAGCCACACACGCCCTCTCTCCTTACACACCCTTCCTCCTTCCAGCTACAAAGATGCATTTATAGACATAAAACGTGCTTATTCTCTCCCCCAGAGCAGACAAGTCCAAGTTTTATCCAGTCACAGTATCTCACTCTAAGACTGTAATCTCTGGGTGATTTGCTGTCCTTTCTGCTAGGTCTGGGATGCAAGTCCTTATGACCTGGCTGCCTATTGCTAAATGAATGAATTCAACTAACCCATTTCATGAATAGGATATTCTAGAAAGAGGTTGGTAAAAACCACCCCACATAACTCTCACTCGAAGAGGGGACTATGGGAAAGAGTGGTCCCGTCCACCCCCCAACCCGGTTCTGCTCTCTGCAAGGACTTCCCATAGCCCTTGTTCTCTCAGACCCTAGTTATGTGGCCCATCGCGGAAACACCTGAGTTGGCTATTGGGGAGAACCTCCCTTCTGGAGGCTGCACATCTTCAACAGGCTGCTTCTTATTGGCCTTGGAGAGAGCATAGAATGTGAGTAATCACCCACTTTCGTCAGCCAGATTTGGGATTTTGGCCTGGCTGGGCGTTCTATCTACTTGTTTCCTGCCATTTCCACAGGCTGGAGTTCCTGAAGCCAGAGACCTGTCAAGTGGAGTCTCTGCACGTGAAAGGTGGCCTAGGAATTTCTGTTTCCTAGCAACAGGCCCCCATGCTTGGTCCCTGCCCCGGAAGCGGAAGCTCCATGTCCTGGCTGCCTCGGCCGCCATCTTGACCACATCCACATCCGGTTTTCTTTGGTGGGGAAAGCGGAAACCATAGCGTCACAGGTGGGAGGCACGGCTCTCTGCCCGCAGGCTGCTGCTGGCTTCGTTTTTATAAATTAAAGAGAAGACTTGCACACCAATGCTGAGATGGAACTGAGCACCAAAGAGCATGAGTCACTTAATCCTTTGGGTGTGTGTGTGTGCGTGTGTGTGTCAAAAACTGGAGGGGGAGAAAGGACTAAACTCAAATTCATGTATTACTTGCATAAGTTTAGAAAACTAAGTTTTTAAAAACTCATGAGAAAAACTCGATGACCAAAGAAACCATTGTCAGTTAAGGATTAAAACCTACTGAAGGACATCATCAACTTTGAGGAAAGGTTAAAGGAGTCGCCTGGACACCTACTAATGACTCGTGTGAAGACAAGGCCTACGATGGGTTGAGTCAAGATGTCAGGGTGGGGCTGAGCTCTGTTCAGCCACCAGTGGGACTCCACCAGATCCCATGGAGCCGTCAGCAGGAATCTCATCGGATGTTAAGAACAGGTGGCCAAGCAACACATGATGGAGACCCAGCGTGTAGGGGAGTAGAGCTGTGAGCAAACACATTTGTAACAAGTCTCCTGACATGTATTTGGTGCCATGCATAATCCTTGCTGGGTAATAATACACCGTCAGCATCCATGGTAAGTGTATGTAAGTAGTGATATTGCTGCCAAGCTGACCAAGAGTTTACATGGTCAACCATGGGGAGGGATTGAATCAGGGAAACAGGAATATGCCTGAGGCCCGTTAAGTTCCTGTGACTATAACACACTATGACTCAGGCAGTTCCCCTGAGGGGATGTCCATGAACCAGGTTATCCTGGAGCCTCATGCTGACAGTTGAGCCATTCCTCCTTGGGCTGGGACTGGCACAGAGTAGATGCTGTTTTCCAGGTTGCATTGGATCAGGGTGAGGTTGCCCTATTCCTCCTGACGTGGGAGAGCCTTCTGCCCATTGTTAGCCACAGGGATACTTCAGTGACTCCCCACGTCCTCTCAGGCCTGAAGGATCTAGTCCCCTAGCTGTGGGAATGCTCTGGGAATTGCCCTTGACTGAGGAGACTTGCCTCATCCAAGGTCATGTCCCCTTCCTGGGGGTCTGTGTCCTAGGTGATAGATGTAGGTGTAGAAGGCTTAGCTGCCCACCCCAACCCCACTCTAAATGGCCTTCCTGACATCCAGCCTAACTTCTCCCTCTGCCATGTCCTGCTTCCTTACTTTCCCCACAAGAACACCCCTAATACACTTCTTGCATGCTCGTCTCCATCACAAAGAGCCCAGCCTTAGACAACAGCACTTGTATTAGTTTCCTGGGACTGCCATGACAATTTACCACAAAATGGGTAAAAAAAAAAAACCAACAAACCAAAACAAACAAACAAACAAAAAAATACAGAAATTTTGGACTTAACACAACAAAATTTACTGTCTTGCAATTCTGGAGGCCAGAGTCTGAAATCAAGGTGTTGCAGGGCCATGCTTCTTCCAGAGGCTCTAGGTCAGGGGTGGGCAAACTTTTTAACTGGAGGGCCACAGTGGATTCTTAAACTGGACCGGAGGGCCGGAACAAAAGCATGGATGGAGTGTTTGTGTGAACTAATATAAATTAAAAGTAAACATCATTACATAAAAGGGTACGGTCTTTTTTTTTTTTTTTTAGTTTTATTCATTTCAAACGGGCCGGATTCGGCCCACGGGCCATAGTTTGCCCACGGCTGCTCTAGGAGATGATTCTTCCTGTCTCTTATAGCTTCTGATGGCTCCTGGCATCTCTTGGCTTGTGGTCACATCATTCCAATCTCTGCCTCTGTCTTAGGTCTTCACATGGCCATCTCCCCTGTGTGTTTTAAATCTCTCTTTTTTCTTGTAAGGACACTTGTCATTGGATTCAGGGACCTAACAATTAATCCAGGATAATCTTATCTTGAGATCCTTACTCTAATGACATCTGCAAAGATCCTTATTCCAAATAAGGTCACATATTTATATTCCGGGTAGACATTTCTTTTGGGGGCTCCAACTGAACCTGCTGCAGCAGCCCAGGCCTCCATTTCTATAGCAATAGTCACAACAAACAGTGAGCTCCTGGAGGGCAGGGATCTCTGCTGCATTTTCTCTGGGCCTCCAGGGGCTCCTCAGAAGGGAGATGGCACGAATAGCCCCACCCGCCACTGGCCTATAGAGCTGGTGCTGAGGGCAACACAGGATGTGCAGGGGGAAACACAGACCCCATTACCCATGTCAGCCTCCCCACAACTGCAGCCACTGAGAAAGCCTGGCATATGGTGGGAACTCAACATAGGACTCCGTGAGAGTAGGGATGCCTGCCTTTGTGTCCTGGGGTGGGTGGCCATAGGGTAGCTGCAGGGTGCCCAGGTGGGGCTGGGAATCTGTGAGTGGGGCCTTGATCATCACTGCACTATATATTGATTCACTTTGAGAAACACGGATGTTTAATGGCTTGCCTAAGACTAACCCCAGCAAAAACCACAGACTCCTGCCTACTGCAGGATTCTAAATAAGGGCTAGAACCATGTTACATCCACATGCCTCGTGAAGCATAGAAGCCCTTAAATGCTGCATATGTGGTTGTGTGCATTCACATATCCCTGTACAGGTGCATGGACTGGTTGTTCCCTCTCTGCGGTAAATCGTAAAGGCTTAGTGGCAAATAGCAGGTGAACAGGAATGCTGACCTCTTATTCCTTGAAGTGGCACAGTAAGCCTTGGCCCCCAAAATATAGGCTGGCGGGCTGATTGGCTCAGGAGGTCAGGTGAGAGCAGAGCTTTTGGTAGAAAGGCCGCTGAGAGTTACAGGCACTGGGGGTTGACTTCTTTTAGGAAGTGGAGCCAGGTCCAGGGTCCAGAATTTCTGCTTCTTTGGCAACACTCTGCTGCTAACTGGTGGCCTCTTCTTTCCCTGTATGAACTCTCTCTCTCTCTCCACGTGTGCCAGCATGGGTCCAGCCATAAACTTTGATGGGTCCTTTGGTCCTCCCTTTGCTACTCAACACTTCCAACCAGCCCACAGGTAAACCATGAATATGATCTCCCACGGTAATAATACTTTATCTGCTTACATAGTGAGACATCTTGGAGTGTAGATACAATTCTAGGGCAAATAGACGCTGCCGGCCATTGGGATGTTGACACATCTGATGCGGTGGGTCCTGCTCTTTCCTGACCGGAAGAGGTTCTTGTCCTGCCTCCTGCAAGGGCCTTGACTCCTTCCCCCTTCTGCATCCAGACGCCTCAGGAGTCTGACTTGCAGAGGGAAAACGGAAGGCTATTAGAGTAAGAGTCAATATTGATGGGATCACTACATTCCTTGATGAGGCACAGTACTAATAGAGAGCGGCCGTCCCCATAAAAATGTTCCTAGGCCAGCACCAACACAAGTGTATGAAACTGGGCCACCCCGCTGAATCGTGACAATGAACTTGGAGAGCTGATGTCCTCTGAGCACTCACTATATGCTGAGGCTGAGCCAAGAGCTTTCCACACATTATCTTGTTTAATTCTCTCAATAGTCCTGAGAAGTAGATGCTGTTCTTATTATTCCCATTTTACAAATGGATCATCCAAAGCTCAGGAGTTAAAGTATTTGTTCCTGTACTGTAGAGAAAGGCAGCTGGCTGTGGACGCCCCACAGCATCAGTCCCTTCTTAATTGCATAGCTGGAAGTGATCAAACAAGTTCTATCACATACCATCACCACATCCCCTCTGGCTCTTGCAGACACCTCCTGGTGATGGACCAAGGGCAAGAACAGGAGGCCTCTAGTCCCACCTTCTTCACCTACTCCACTGAGAACCCTGAGATCTTCCCAGTGGGTTGGCCCCTGCAGGCCTTGAGCCATCCCTAACCCAGGCAGCATACTATATATAGCACCTGGACTCGAGTTTGTGTCTGAGCCCAAACAGTGCCTTAGCCCCTATGGCACTGTCTCAATTTTCCAGTAGGAAAATCCTAGTTTGGGGCCTACATTTGGCCTTAGACTGGATCCATGACTGAACTCTGACATTTTTGGAAATGCAAGTTGAGCTGGTAGGTCTGGAAAATAAGTCACCTGAGGAAGGGAGGAGCTGGGCCCAGCAAGCTGACCCTGTAACAGGTGGCTTTGTCAAATGGCCCTGCACCCAGCACTCATGAGGGGTACCCAGAGAACTGGGGGAAAGAGAGGGGTATGTGCACTGTAAGTACAAACAAATGGGACTAGCCAACCCTATAAAACAGGGAACAGGCCCTGCTCTGGCAGTTCGAGCAGCTGCCAGGCCCAGAGAGAGCAGACGAGGCCTGGCGAAGCAGAGGCAGTCACGTTGTTCGAGCACACTCGCAGACACAGACAATTCCTCAGAAGCTCTGGCGAGGCTTGTGCACTCGACTAGTGTGGCAGCTGCCTGGCCTGTGACTCTCTCCCTGGCAGCATGGCATCAGGCTCTGGAGACCTGGGTTTCTAATCCCACTTCTGCCACTCCCTTTCAGTGTGACCTGATACAAGTTCATTAAAGACTCTAAACCTGGGCCATGGCTGGTGTTTCTCAGTGGTTAGAGTGTCAGCCCACACACTGGTGGGTCATGGGTTTGATTCCTGGTCAAGGGCACATACCTGGGTTGCAGGTTCCATCCCTGCCCCAGGTTGACATGCAGGAGGCAACCAATCAATGTGTCTGTCTCACATCAATGTTTCTCTCTCCCTTTCTCTATCCTTCCTTTCACTCTCTAGAAATCAATGTGGGGGAAATATCCTTGCTCCTTAGGTGAGGATTTAAAAAAAAAAAAAAGACTCTCAACCTGGCCTGGGAATGATGCCACCTACTGTAGTGGTTTTTTGTTTGTTTGTTTTAAAAAATATATTTTATTGCTTTTTTACAGAGAGGAAGGGAGAGGGATAGAGAGTTAGAAACATCGATGAGAGAGAAACATGGATCAGCTGCCTCCTGCACACCCCCTGCTGGGTATGTGCCCACAACCAAGGTACATGCCCTTGATCGGAATCAAACCTGGGACCCTTGAGTCCGCAGGCTGACGCTCTATCCACTGAGCCAAACCAGTTAGGGCTACTGTAGTGGTTTTAAAGCATGTCTACAAATTCTTTGAACTCCTCACTTCAGAAGGTGGAGACTAGTTCCCCTTCCCTTGAGTGCGGGCCAAACTTGCTTCTAATAGAATAAAACAGGAGTGATAGTGTGCAACCTTGGAGACCCAGTTCTAAAAGGAATTGTGGCTACCTATTTGCCTGCTCCCTCTCTTGCTCTTGGATCACTCACGCTGGGGAAAGCCAGCTGCCACATTATGAAGAGAACCCCAATGGTGAGGAAATGAGGCCTTCAGCCAACAGCCATGTGAGTGCAGCATCTTGGAATTGGATCCTCCAGCCCCAGTAGAGCTTTTAGGTGACAGCAGCTCTAGCCGACATCTCAACTGCAACTCACGAGAGACCCTAAACAAGAACCATTTAATTAAGTTGCTCCTGAATTCCTGACCAATGGAAATTGTTAGATAATAAATGCTTACTCTTTAAGTCAGCACATTTTGGGGGATAGTTTGTTATATGGCAATAGATAACTGATACACCCATCTCAAGGTACTTGTCAGGATTCACCGAGATAACACACATGCAGCCTGATGGACACTCAGTCTGATGAGCTCTTTTCCACTCTGAGGTCTCAGCAGGCCCCTCCTCAGGGGACTAAGGTTTAGAATGTGGGTTATGCTCACTCAGAGGCCAGTCCTCCTCCCAGGTTCCCTAGCTTCCTCCCATTTTCTCCCAGCATATCTTATGGCCTTGCCCACCTGAGACACAGTCACACTGGGGGAGGCCTGCTCTCCCTTTTATACAAAGGATCAAAGAAATTGGTTGACATCCAATATAATCCAGGTCACGTGGCAATATTGTATACCAGGGTCTCTTCCCAGATTCATCTTCTGCACACAAACAAAATTGGGATGCCCAAACTGGAAATCAGTACACACCACTTCTCACTTAAAACCCTCCAGCAACTTCTCTTTACCTTGAGTAAGACTCCAAACCCATTACCATGGCTGTAAGACCCGTGATATGCCCCACCCCCACTGTAAAACCATGTATCATGCTCCAAGCTCCTATCTTCCTCATGCCCCTCAAACATGCAGAACCTCTGCACTTCGTTTCTTCCATGGAGAACAGTCTCCCACAGCCCTTCACAAGGCTGCCTTCTTCCCATTATTTCCAGCTTGACTCAGTGTCACCTCCTTGGAGCCCTAGCCCTACCCCAGGTCCTCTCCATCACACATTATCTTATTTTACTCTTTTTATTACCAGCTAAAATAACCCATTGGCTTGTTTATTGCCTGAAATGCACATTGGCATGAACACACCTGAAGAGCAGAGCTTTCTTTGCCAAGCTTAGTCCGAGAGCTAGAATGGTGCTCAGTACCCAAGAGACACTCAGATGAATGTTTGTCGGGAGGCTCTTTGAATAGCAACCAAATTCCCTTTTGCAAGCTTTGGAGGCAACTTTCTTCATGAGAAATGCTCTGGCAAATCCTTCTATAAAGGGAATAAATCACCTTCAAAGTTTCTAATAGTAAATCATACCTGCATCATCATCATTTTGATCCAGGAAGGTTCTTGTTAGGGGTTTTGAAACACCGTGTTCTGAGGGGAGGAAATCTCGCTCTGATTTGGTTCCAGGTAACATGTGAAATGCAACACGCTGATTATTTCCCCTTGGCTGGGTTTTCATGGGTTTTCCTGGCCAGCTGTCCCTTTGTGGAGAGCAGGGGTCTGAGGACCGCAGAGTCCCACCTGCAAACCTCCTCCTCACCCACCAGGAGTCCAGGGTCTGAACAAGGGTGAAGTGAAGAAGCCAGAACATTCTAAAGTACTGGAGGTGGAAGATGAAGAGAGAGAAAGGAGCAAGTAGGACCCAGCATGGGGTTGAGTGGGATGGGAGCTCGGCCAGAGGGGCAGACTACAGGGCTGTCCCTGAGCAATGAGGGCCAGCAGGAGAGGTGGCCATGGCCTCCAGGGCCACCTGGCAGAGACTCTGCTTGTTCCTGCTTCCGGGACCTGGGAGCTGCACCAAGTGGTCTCCTTGCTTTTTATTTTTTTGGTGCCTGAACACCTTCAGCGTCATCTACAAATAAGATCACATCTTTCCTCTGCTTGAGATACTCCCCCTGTTCTTAAAACACAGACACACCTCCACACTAATTCTCACCTCCTCCAGTCCCAGGCCCTGCTGCTCAGGGCATCACTCTCTTCCCAGCCTTGGCCTTCTCTCCGTTCCCTCATCTGCAGGGCAGTTCCTGCCATGCCATCTCCTGACAGAGACCGTTCAGGCCTTGCTGGCCAATCCAGCCTGTGTCCCCCTCCTTCCTGTCCTGTGGGGACACAGCACTGCCATGCTTTCAGCTCTGACGTGTGTGCTTGATTACTGCCTGCCTCCCTTGCTGCAGTGGGCTCCCTCGAGAGCAGGAATATTGCCTGCTTTACCCACCACTGCACCCTGAGGGGATGCCCAGGGGAGTCCCTGGCACTCCGCAGACCCTCAGAGCATATTTCTGAGTAAAAGTAAGAATAGGAAGCTCTAAGAGCAGGGCCAATGAGGCATCATTGGAAATGCAATGAAATGATGATCGGGGCTGGCAATGTGGGTGAAGTGAGTCCAGGCAGGTCTTGGGCGGTGTCTCCTGATGGGTGGATGTGTGCAGAGAGATGTGGAACAGGTTGTGTCCAGGTGTGTCCTGCTGGGTGGTGCTGGGGGTACACCAGCTGGGGAAGCCGAGGGCTTGGTGACAAGCTGAGACCCTGACCCCACCTCCTTAGCCTCTCTTCACCCTGACAGTGAGCAGGTGGGGAAGGACACACGTGGATGTGAAAGGAGAGAGAAGGACACAGTGTGGTCTGGGGGAACTCATGGCACCTTGGTGTCACCCAGCTTAGCCCAGGGGAGGGGAGAGCTGAGAGAATTGAGGGAACGAAGGGCTCAGGAGAAAGTACTGTGCCCCAACTGGTGCCCCAGGAAAGCGGCTGAGTGACGCTGCTTGGACTTGCTGCTTTCTGGCAGCATTTCCTGGGGCTGAGCCCAGGGCATCCTGTGTGTCCCCACTTCTGTGTGTGGAGCCAGGGTGGGAGCAGCGGCTTCAGCATGAGATCACCACCACTGCAGGGGGAGCTTTGGAGCCAAACCAAAAAGTTCAGGGCACTCGGGGCCAGCAGGACATGACCGGAGGAAACAGGTGGGCCCTGAGCAGGGAAGTCATGGGCAGGCCCAGCCAGAAGGACCTGCTGCAGCAGTGGAGCAGGGTTCTGAGGCTCTCCGTGGGCTGGGAAGGCCTTTCACTTGCTGGATTTAGGAAGGGCCAAGAGTCCCTGGAGAGGGTGGGTGGCAGGGAGGCCAGAAAAGCATTCCGATTTTAATGCTTGGTCTAGTAATGCAGTGCACACCGGCTGAAGTCAGCTGAAGTCCCCTACCTGGCCCCCAGCCTTCCATCAATCGCTGGAAGACACTGCTCCCTGGGGCTCTGGCACCCAGTGAAGTTCCCTGACCCCAAGGCTGATCCAGGTCCCTTGGTCCCCACCAGAAATACTCATTCTTCTCAGGGCCTGACTTTGCTGCCACATGCCTGAGTTCTCGCTTGCACAGGGATGGGTTTCCTACTAAACTCAGTCTAGAACTACTATTTCTCAACACTCTGTTATCAACATCTCATTAAATATCTGCTGAATGGACGAGAAAACAAGTAAGTGGACTAAACATGCCCACCTTCTTATGGGTCCCATGACCCCTTTCCTTGGCTATGAATTCAGGGAGGGGGTACCACTCCTATGGTCAGGAAAACATGGGTTCTGGGAAGATGCTGGGATGTTAGGTAAGTAAGAGAGCCCACATGGGCCAGCTTGTGAGAGACACTGATCCTGCAGGAGAATGTGAGGGCAAAGCGGCAACTTCCAGGGGCCAGATGTTTGAAGTCTGGGCTTCACGCAGGGGAAGATTTCCCATGATGTGCACGGCTGCGTCGATGGGATCTTTTCAGCACAGACATCTCCTTCCGTTGTCACTGGCTAAGGGATTCTTGCCCCCTCCCAAGATAGAAATCAAGAGAGGAGGCAAAATAGATTCAAAAGAAGGTTTACTGAAAAACAAAGTGGAGGAAAAGGAGAAAGGGAGGAGCTTGATGCATCAAGGGAGACACACTGATGAAGAACATGACTCCCGGACCCGCTGCGGGGTCTGGCTTACGCAAGGCTGGGTTCTTCATGCAGGCGCAGGAGAGATTTCATCGTCTTCTAGGTTCCCACCAGGAACGGATACCCGCCTGCGCAGGTGCAGAGAGGAGCTCTTTGCTTTCCAGGGACCCTTTGCTTTCACCGTCAGGAGTCAAGCAGCGCCTGGGTACAGTGGAGCTTGTTGCTTTTGAGGGCAGGTGCCAACCAATGCATGTGCAAAGCAGAGCTCTCTGGGAAGTGCCCGAAGAGAAACTAAACTTACATATGAGAGGCTCAACCAAAAAGTGAAGAGCATTCCCATCCTTTTAAGAGATGCTCAGCCTGTCTAACCATGGCTCACCTCTGAGCCCATCTAACCACACATGGGCAAGATCCATGTCTTTGAAACATGTTGGCATTGCCAAGGACCAAAACAAACCATCTATCCATTCTGTTTGACTATTCTGCTGGGATCTCCCCCCTTCCCCCCCCCCCCCCACCAAAAAAAATTTTTTTTTAATCTTTCTTGACTGGCTGGAAAGATAGTAAAACAAAAAGAGTAGGGAAAGGGGATTTAATTAAAGGGCATGGGCTAAATAAAAAAGTCATGACGTTTCATCTTTTCCTTGGCACCACACCAAGAGCAGGTGAGAAGGAGATGAGAGATCTTCCTTACTCAATTCTTTAGTTGCCTAAATTGGGAAGGTTTCTGCCAGATATTTCCCAGGACAGGAGCTGAAAGCAATTCTGTTGGGCACAATGCACATGTCTTAGCCTTCTCTCCCCTGAGCGGATGGCAGTGGGACAACCCTCACCTGCTTGCGATGGGCCCCTGTCATGCACAACCTTGGGCAGAGTCACCAAGTCCGCATGTTGTCAATCAGCACACAGGACGTCAACTTGCTGGCCAGAGCCCAGACCTCGGAGAGGGCAGGGAGGAAGCTGCTCTCAGGACTAGGAAAACCTGCCCCGGTGTGTGAGGTGCAGTGCACACAGGGAGCCCTGACCAAGGAGGTGAGCCTGCAGGTGAGTCACTGGAGGACCTACATGGTGTCTGCTAATCTTGAGTGGGTCCCTGGCTGGGAGATTTTTAAAAATTGTATATAAATCGGGTAAGATGCCCTTGTTTAATGGAGAAACAGGGGTAGAGATGAAGTGAGCGACTCTGAGCATTTAAGAACAAATTTGTGAAACCTGCCCCTAATGGAAAAGCTGAAATAGAGGGAAAAGTCTAACAAAGATGGAATTAAGCCTTTGCCAGTCTTGCGGACAAAGATTTGGAAATGTCTTTCTTCCTGCATAAGGAGCCCAGCCGGTTCACCTTCAATTGTGTGGATGAGGGTGATGCAGGGAAGCTGGAAGCAGAACCAGAGTGAAAACAAAAGGAGCATTGCTCTGTCGGGCAGGTCAGGATAT
The DNA here is from genome assembly GCF_964212035.1 of Myotis nattereri. Lineage (NCBI taxonomy): Eukaryota > Metazoa > Chordata > Mammalia > Chiroptera > Vespertilionidae > Myotis > Myotis nattereri. Next base: position 99,809,252 of record NC_138079.1, on the reverse strand, counting down.
GGGGGCACCACTCATCACCAGGGAGCTGCAAACCTAAGCCATGCTGACATGCCACTTCCTACCCACTAGGAAGGCCATCTATATATATAAAAGGCTAATATGCAGTGTCCCCTCTGGAGTTCGACCGGGAGAATGGAGTTCAATCACCTGCTATGATGTGTGCTGACCACTGAACATGGTGGGTGACCAGTGGCGGTGGCAGGACACTGAGGGAGCGAGAGAACGAGGAGGTGGGGAGGCAGGGAGACGGGGAACCTGATTGGCCCTGATTGCAGGCCAGGCCTAGGGGTTCTACCTGGGCACAAATTTCATGCACTGGGCCTCTAGTAATAAAAACAAAACAGAACTGGAAATAGCAAGTGTTGGTGAGGATACGGGGGAATTGGAACCCTCACACACTGCTGTGGGAATGTAAAATAGTGCAGCTGCTTTGAAAAATAATGTGGCAGTTCTTCAAAAGGTAAACCATAAAGTTATCATATGACCCAGCAATTCCACTCCTGGGTAAAGAGAAATGAAAACTTGTATGCACACAAAAACATATACACAAATGTTCATAGCAGCATTATTCATCACAGCCCAAAGTGGAAACAACGCAAATATCCTCAGGCTGGTGAATGGATAAACAAAATGTGGTCTATCCATACAAGGGAATATCATTCAGTCATAAAAGGGATGAAATACTGGCGCACGCTACAGCATGGATGAAACTTGAAAACATGATGCTCAGCGCAAGATGCCAGACACAAAAGGACAAATACCGTATGATTCTATTCATATGAAATGTCCAGAACTGGCAAATACATAGAGACAGAAAATAGAATCGTGGTTGCCTAGAGTGGGGAATGTGGAATGGGAGGATCAGGGAAATTATGATTAAGGTTCTGATGTTTCTTTTTGGAGTGATAAAAATGTCCTAATGTTGATTGTGGCAATGGATACACAACTTTGTGAATATACTAAAAGCCACCAAACTGTACACTATTAAGGTGAGTGAATTGTATGGTATGTGAATAATATCTCAAGAAGTCCATTTAAAGGAAAATAATTTTGGTGGGCCAGTGAGTCTCTTCTCAGCTGGGCTAGGGGAGATCTCATGTCATCCCTCCATCTACAAATGGGTCTATGAAATGACTCGCCTGAGCCAGACAAAGCAAAGAATAAAGGACTTTCTTATTATAATAAGTGCATAGATAAGGGGTACAGATTCCCTCCTGAGCCACACATAGGATGTGAGAATTAGAAAAGACAATGGCACCCTAAAAATTCAGAACCAACAAGAATCGACACGTAATGCATGAGTGTAGCAATCTTCAGCCACGTAAGAGAGCATTAGTTAGTTCTGCAAGACACTATCCAGCAGACTGCACATTCTCAGGAGCCCTCTGGGTTCCGTGTTCCCTGCATGACAGCATCAGCACATGTCCCAGTCTCCGGCTCATGGATAAGCTGAATGCCAGGTGTCTTCCCAAAGAGGCTCGAAGCTCCTTTAGGACAGAGATTTCTTGTTTATTTCTCTTTATATACCTGATGTTTCTAAAATAGTAACTTACATATAATAAGCACAAAAAATTTTGTGAGGTGGGCACTTTTACTTCCAGTAACAATGGTATAAATAATCGGTATTAACCTGGCCAGTGGAACAACCAAAAAAGTTGGACACAATATTAAAAAAGTGCAAATAGACCTGGGCCAACATCCAAGCAGGACAAAGATCTACAGTGAATCCCACATTTAAAAAAATATATCTTAATATATATATATATATATATATATATATATATATATATATATATCTTTATTGATTTCAGAAAGGAAGGGAGAGGGAGAGAGAGAGAGAGAGAGAGAAACATCAATGATGAGAGAGAATCACTGATTGGCTGCCTCCTGCATGCCCCCCACTGGGGATCAAGCCCACAACCCAGGCATGTGCCCTTGACTGGAATCAAACCTGGGACCCTTCAGTCCACAGGCTGACGCTCTATTCACTCAGCCAAACCAGCTAGGGCAATCCAACATTTTGATGTTCTCTGTCCAGCAGCATAAGGACTGTTTGCTGATCTGAAGAGTGAGCCAAGAATCTGAGTTGAATGTTTTTCAAGTTCATGTGCTATGGAAAAAAGTTGCTGCATGGCTGTAGCCCAGCTACATCAAGTAGCCCAATCAATACCCAATCCTGAAATAGTATTAAGGAGGTCCCACATTGACAATGCCCCAGGCATCTGACAATAAAATAAAATAAAATAAAATAAAATAAAATAAAATAAAATAAAATAAAATCCTCTCTGGAGTAAGATAGCATCATAGCATCATCCTCAGCCCGATTATCCTACAAATAATTTTTCAAAAACAATGACCAGCACAGAGGTAATCAGGCTCATAAGCTGGTCTGTCTCTCCCTCTCCCCTCCACTCTCTCTAAAATCAAGAGCTAATAGGAAAACAGACCACTAAAATAGATCCACAGGGCTCCCAGATATTAGAATCAGACATAGATTATGAAGATAATTCTGGTTGTTATATTCAAGATTAAAACCAAGCTTGAAAATTTTGGCAGGAAGGAGGGATATTCAGAAAAGTTATGGAAAGTTTTAAAAAAGAAATAGAAATTTTAGAACTAAAAGAATATATCATGATCAAATTAAAAAACTCCATGGAAGGGTCTAATAGGAAATTAAACACAGCTAAAGAGAGAATTAGTAAAATGGAAGTTCTATGTGTGGTGTAAAAATTTGTGAGGGATGTCTTATTTCACCCCCACAAGTAAACTTACTTTGATAGTGTGTTTTCTCCTCACTTTGTTACATTGTAAACACTTAGTTCTCACAAAAGGCCCTTTTCCCCAACATGATGTTCTTGTGAAAACGCTTTTAAAAAAGAATTAAGTGGTAAAAAAGTGTTTTGCATTTGAGATGAAGCCAAGGAAAAAGAAGAAGAAAAAAAAAATCAATGTGAATACTCCTGGTTAATAGAATCTCTAATACTAGCAGATATTTTAGCATAAAGCCTTGGCCCACTCTAATGCCACTGAGCAATCTTTTCCCTGCATCTCTCTGGAGAATACTGAACTGGGTATTTTCCAGACCACAACACAGACTGTGAGGATACTCCAGGGGTGGGCAAACTTTTTGACTCGAGGGCCACAATGGGTTCTTAAACTGGACCAGAGGGCCGGAACAAAAGCATGGATGGAGTGTTTGTGTGAACTAATATAAATTCAAAGTAAACATCATTACATAAAAGGGTACGGTCTTTTTTTTTTTTAGTTTTATTCATTTCAAATGGGCCAGATCCAGCCCGCGGGCCGTAGTTTGCCCACGGCTGGGATACTCCAACCCCATAGCTAGAGGAAGGAAGTATTGTTAGCAGAGCCACTGATGTACCAGGTGAGAGTCACTAGTGGCTGAGTGATTCTGATAAGGTCATGCATGCTTGCCTATTCCCCACAGACTTGCTCCCTTCTTAGGTGAAGGTGTGAAGTATGTGTGTGTGATCAGTAACTTCCCTTAGTATTGTGTAAGCTTTGACATATAGGACTTAAGTTTTATGGTTAACCTTGAGTTGATATTCTGAATAAAACATTCAAGAGTGCCCAGCTGGTGTGCCCAGTAGTTGAGCTCAGGAAGTCTGGTTCGATTCCAAGTCAGGGCACATGCTCAGGTTTCAGGTTCAGTCCCCTGTGAGGGATGTGCAGAAAGCAGCCGATCAATGATTCTCATCATTGATATTTCTATTTCTCTCTCCCTCTCCCTTCCTCTCTAAAATCAATAAAAATATACTTAAAAAAATTCAAGAGTGAAGTATGAAGAGAAAAACAAGAGATGACTTAAGTGCAAGGTTTGCTGACTTTTCAGCTTCAACAATGGAAGCCAGAAGTAGTAGAATTATCTTTAATGTGTTGGGGAAAAAATTCTACATAGTGAAAAATCTTACATTAAAGCGTATTTTAGAATGTTCTTCAAGTAGAAGAAAAGTTGTCCAAGGGAGGAGATTGGGGATAGAAGAAGAAATGAAATGTTAAATGCAAGGGCAAATCCAAATGAATAGTGACTTTATAAAATAATATATTGTTGGGATTATGATATATATATATATATATATATATATATATATATATATATATATAAAATTCAAAACAATAAATGCACCTTATATGGGAGAGAGTTAAATAGTCTAAATTTCTTGATTTTTCTAGGAGATGAGTAAAGGTAATAATTCCCATTTGATAGTGATAACTCAAGGTAGCATATTATAATTTCTAGAATATAATCACTAAAAATAATAAAAGCCTGAATAACTATCAAACTAATAGAGGAAAAAAATGAAACATAAGCAACTCAACCTTGAACCTTCCTGTATGTTTGGAGTAGCTGCTCCACCCTCTGGGGCATGTCCCATTCTACCAGCCTGTGAGCAGCAGCAGAGAAAAAAGTTATGTATTTTCCTGCCCTGTACACACTTTGAGGTGAGAAAAACATTTTAACCATGAGGGAAATTGTGTACATCCAGGCTGGCCAGTGTGGCAACCAGATCGGTGCCAAGTTCTGGGAGGTGATCAGTGATGAACATGGCATTAATCCCACCAGCACCTACCATGGGGACAGCAACCTGCAGCTGGATCGCATCTCCATGTATTACAATGAAGCCGTGGGTTGAAAATATGCTCCTCTTGCTATCTTGGTGGATCCAAAACCTGGGACCATGGACTCTGTTTGCTCAGGTCCTTCTGGCCAGATCTTCAGAGCACACATTTTTGGTCAGCCTGGAGCAGGCGACGGGGCCCAGGGCCACTACATAGCAGGGGCCGAGTTGGTTGACTCAGTTCAGTATGTGGTGTGGAAGGAAGCGGAGAGCTGTGACTACCTGCAGGGCTCCAGCTGACCCACTCACTGGGCTGGGGCACAGGCTCTGGAATGGGCACCTTCCTCACCAGCAAGATCCATAGAGAGTATCCTGACTGCATCATGAACACCTTCGGTGTGGCACCTTCCCCCAGTGTCCGACACTGATTGAGCCCTACAATGCCACCTCCTTTGTCCATCAGTTGGTAGAGAATACTGATGAGACCTACTGCATTGATAACAAGGCCCTTTACGACATCTGCTTCCACACCCTCAAGCTGACCATGCCAACCTGCCAGGACCCGAACCACCTCACCTCAGCTGCCATGAGCAGTGTCACCACCTGCCTCTGCTTTCCTAGCCAGCTCCCTGCTGACCTCTGCAAGCGGGAAGTCAACACGGTGCCCTTCCCAGGCCTCCACTCCTTCATGCCTGGCTTTGCCTCTCTAACCAGCCATGGAGGCAGCATCGGGCCCTCACTGTACCCAAACTCATCCAGCAGGTATTTAATGCCAAGATCATGATGGCTGCCTGTGACCCCTGCCACGGCCCATACCTCACCATGGCTGCTGTCTTCTGTGGACAGCAGATGAGGGAGGTGGACGAGCAAAGGCTCAATGTACAAAACAAGAATAGCAGCTACTTTGTGGAATGAATCCCCAACAATGTCTTCCTTCTCTGTCCCCCACCCCTCCATTCTCTCTAAAATCAATGGAAAAAATATTGGTTGAGGATTAACAACAACAACAACAAAGTATGAATAGTAAAACAACAATAAATACTTATCTATCAATAATTACTTTAAATGCAAATGGCTTAAATGCTCTAATCAAAAGACTTATGGTAGCTGAATATATAACAAGACTCTTACATATGTTTGTTTTCTACAAGAGACTCACTTCAGATTAAAAGACATGGACTAAAAATAAGGGGATGGAAAAATATATTTTTCATAAAATTATTTTGAACTGAATTATATATAATGAAAAATGTAACAACAAAATTTATAAAGCTAAGGCCGTGCTTGAAGAAAAAATTATAGCCATAATTGCATATTTTAAGGAAGAAAAAGGCTAAAATAAATTAGCTAAGCATTCATTTCTACAGGTTAGGAAAATAAAAGAAACCCAACAAAAGTCGTGGGAGGAAATAATTTAAAAGCATAAATAAATGTAAAAGAAAAAACATAACAGAACCAACAAAGCCAAAACTGAAAATACTAACAAATTGATAAATCCCTAGTGAGAATGAGAAAAGAGAAGGCATGAATAGCAAGTATAAGAAATGAAAAGGGACTTAACTACAAAAATAAGAGGATATTATGAACAACTTTATGCCAATAAATTTGAAAAATTAGGCAAAATGGAAAGATTTATAGAAAAATATAACATGACATAAAAAGAAATAGAAAACCTTAGTCCTATAACTATTCAAGAAATTAAATCTGTAATTTAAAAATGTCTGATAAAAATTCAAGACCCAAATTGCTTCACTAGTGAATTCTACCAAAATTAAAGAAAGAAAAAATACTTATATACCTCTTTGAGAAAGTAGAAAAAGCTTTTCCACCTAACTTTGGGAAACTAGCATAACTTTTATACTAACACCCAACAAAACAGTACTAGAAAAAGAAGACACAGGCCAATTTTATTCATGGATATGAGTGTAATAATCATAAAATAAAACAATGTGGATCAAGCAATATATTAAAGGATAACATACCATGATCAAATTAAATTTATCCTAGGAATGCACATTGATTTAACATTAGAAAATCAATAAATAGAATTCATCACATTAATAAATTAAAAGAAAAGTCATGGTCATGTCAGGTCTTACAGAAAGTGTGTTTGATAAAACTCAACATTCATGTATCATAAAAACTCATAGGAAAGAATGAAACTTCCTGAATCTCATAAAGGATGCCAATAAAAGACTAGAGCTGAAAGCTTTCAGCTTAAGATTTTGGATGAGATAAGGAAGCTCACTACTATAATTTCTAGTTAGCATTTAGCCAGTGTAGTAGGTAAGGAAGTGATATACTGGTAAATGGTATAAGGGTTGGAAGGGGGGAAACCTAAGACAGTCATTATCTATATCCCATATAATAAAGAGGTAATATGCAAATTAACCCTCACGCCCTCACAAGATGGCTGCCTACAACCAGGCTGGCAGGGGCGTTAGTGAGGGGCAACCAGGCCAGCGGGGGGGGGGGGGGCAGTTGGGGGTGACCAGGCCAGCAGAGGGGGCAGTTAGGGGCAATCAGGCCAGCACACAAAGGCAGTGAGGGGCTATCAGGCTGGCAGGGGGGGGGGGGCAGTTAGGGGCGACCAGGCAGTCAGGTGAGCGATTAGGAGCCAGCAGTCCAGGATTGTGAGAGGGATGACTGACTGCTGGTTTAGGCCAGGATTGGGCCTAAACCGGCAGTCAGACATCCTCCAAGGGGTCCCGGATTGGAGAGGGTGCAGGCTGGGCTGAGGGTACCCTTCCCCCCATGCATGAATTTCATGCACCGGGACTCTAATATATCAATATATATATATAAATATATATATAAATAGTATATTATAGTATATATATAAAAGCCTAAGTGACTGGCTGACTGGCTGACCGTCCAACCAGTAGCTATGATGCCTACTGACCACTAGGGGGCAGACACTCAACGCAGGAGCTGCTGAGCTGCAGTGACTTTGCAGCTGTGGTTCTCGGGCGATGCACCAGGAACCAGAGAGGAGGGAGCCTGATTCTGGGGTGCATCACCTGAGAACCGCCCTCTTGCAATCCAGGACCCTTTGGGGGATGTCAGAGAGCCGGTTTCAGCCCAATCCCCATAAGCCAGGCCGAGGGACCCCACCTTTGCACAAGGCCTCTAGTTCTTAGATAAGGATTCTATATGAAGACAATCCAAAAGACTCTACTGATAAATGTTAGAATTAATAAAAGATTTTAACAATGTTACTGGATATAGTATCAATATACAAAGATCAACAGTGTCCCAGCAGTAAACAGAAAAATAAAATTTAAAAATACATTAAAAATAGCTTTAAAAAATATCAGTGCCTAAAGAATAACATTAGAAAAACATGCAAAGACCTCTAAATAGGAAACTAAAAAAATTATTGCAAGAAGTTTTTAAAAGACCCAAATAAATAGAGAGATATAATATATCCATGGATAAGAAGACTTAATAATGTAAGTACATCAACAATAAAACTGATCTAAAATCCTAATAAAAATTTCAAAGGCTTTTAAAAAATAGTATTGAACCCTAGCTGATTTGGCTCAGTGGATAGAATGTCAACCTGTGGACTGACGGGTCCTGGGTTCGATTCCAGTCAAAGGCACATGCCTGGGTTGCAGGCTCAAACCCCATTAGGGGGCATGCAGGAGGCAGCCGATTAATGATTCCCTCTCATCATTGATGTTTCTATCTATCTATTCCACTCCCTTCGTCTCTGAAATCAATAAAAAAAAAACATATATTTTTAAAAAAATAGAGAGAAACCAAGATGGTGGCATAGGTAAACACCTGAAATTGCTGCCTCGCACAACCACTTCAAAAATACAACTAAAAAACAAAACGGACATTATCCAGAACCACAGGAAGGCTGGCTGAGTGAAAATTCTACAACTAGAAGGAAAGAGAAAAGCACACTGAGACTCAGAGGAGGTGCGGAAGTAAAGTGCAGAGGTATGGAGGCGCACATGAAAAGGGCTGGCAACTGAGGACTTGGGTGTCTTTTTCAATTGGGAGGGAGATACAAGCTCCCGACTGCTCTGAAATCCAGTTCCGGGCAAGTCTCTGGGGACCCAGACTCATACAGGGAGAAACTGGACTGTCTGGCAGCGGGCAGAACTCGAGAGCGGCTTTCCCTCAGAGGTGCTTGCAGCGATTACTGGGACACTGAGACCCGGGGCCTCTTAGGGCAGGACTGAGGATCAGCCATAGCTGTTTGCTCCACCCTGTTGGTCCCCTGAGACCCCGCCCCACCCAGGCTGTGCGCAGAGACTTTTGCATATGAATGGCCTGACCCTTTGCAATCTAAAATTACCTAACAAACTGCAGCTGGGTCAGAGAGACTCAGAACATCCAAAAGAAGGCCCAAGGCCCCACAGCAGCTTGCATTGCTTCACAGTTGGGCCTCATCTGGGCACCTCCAAACCCCAAACAAAGAAGAGGAATCTGCAGATCTCTCCATAGCTCCTGCTGGGTAGCCTCAAGCAGAGGCTAAATTAGCACATCCTTAGAGATCCAAGAGCCAGTGTACCTAGTGGTCAGAGTGGGACCATCCAGATTACAACTCCTCAGACCCATAAGGGACACACTCAGGGGGCAGACTCAGTGAGCACCAAAGCCCCACTGAAGCAAGTCTTGCCCCAGAAGGGTGTCTCCAGCACAGAAGTTCTCCCATGTAGACACAGCTGATTCTCACAGCCAATTGGCCTGGAGGTCAATTCCTCCCAGTGATACCAACTACAATCAAGGCTTAACTACAACAAGACTGTGCACACAGCCCACAAAGGGGTGCACCAAGAGTGTCCACCTCAGGTAATTGGGGAGGCTGAACAACTGGGCCCAATAGGACACCTAGAACAGAAAGCCACTCTATCAACACAGGGAAGCATAAAAAATGCGGAGACAAAGAAAAAGGACATAAATGACAGAAATGGAGGAAAGCAAACTACTGGATATAGAGTTCAAAACCACGGTTATAAGGTTTTTCAAGAATTTTCTAGAAACCACCAATAAATTTAGTGAGACCCTCAATAAATCTAGTGAGACCCTCGAGGATATGAAAAAGGACCAAATAGAAATTAAGCATACACTGACTGAAATAAAGAATATTATACAGAGATCCAACAGCAGACTAGAGGATCCCAAGAATCAAGTCAAAGTTTTGAAATACGAAGAAGTAAAAAACACCCAACCAGAAAAGCAAAAAGAAAAAAGAATCCAAAAATATGAAGATAGTGTAAGGAGCCTCTGGGATAACTTTAAGCGAACCAACATCCGAATTATGGGGGTGCCAGAAGAAGAGAGAGAGCAAGATATTGAAAATCTATTTGAAGAAATCATGACAGAAAACTTCCCCTACCTGGTGAAAGAAATAGACTTACAAGTCCAGGAAGCACAGAGAACCCCAAACAAAAGCAATCCAAAGAGGACCACACCAAGACACATCATAATTAAAATGCCAAGAGCAAAAGACAAAGAGAGAATCTTAAAAGCAGCAAGAGAAAAACAGTTACCTACAAGGGAGTACCCATACAATTGTCAGCTGATTTCTCAACAGAAACTTTGCAGGCCAGAAGGGAGTGGCAAGAAATATTCAAAGTGATGAATACCAAGAACCAACAAGCAAGATTACTTTACCCAGCAAAGCTATCATTCAGAACTGAAGGTCAGATAAAGAGCTTCACAGATAAGAGAAAGCTAAAGGAGTTCATCACCACCAAACCAGTATTATATGAAATGCTGAAAGGTATTCTTTAAGAAGAGGAAGAAGAAGAAAAAGGTAAAGGTAAAAATTATGAACAACAAATATACATATATCAACAAATGAATCTAAAAATCAAGTGAATAAAAAATCTGATGAACAGAATAAACTGGTGAATATAGGGGCAAATAAAGGGAGTGGACTGACAATTCTCGGGGGGAAAGGGGTGTGTGGGGTGCAGGAAGAGACTGGACAAAAATCCTATACCTATGGATGAGGACAGTGGGGGAGGGGGAAGGGCAGAGGGTGGGGTGGGAACCAGGAGGAGGGGAGTTATGGGGGGAAAAAAGAGGAACAACTGTAATAATCTGAATAATAAAGATAAAAAAATAGAACTTGACAAACTGTTTACAAAAAAATGGAAATGATTCAAAAGTCTACCAACAATAGAATGGATAAATAAATTGTGGCATATCTAGAAGATGGAGTGAAAATAAGTTAACTATGTGCAACAATATGAATGACTCTTGAAAAGAAGCCAGATGCACGCATATGAACACACACAGCCACAGGATTTAAAAATGTATGTGTTGATGAGAAATTATAGGTAGTGATTAAAAAGTTGGATGGGCCCTAGCCAGTTTGGCTCAGTGGATAGAGAGTTGGCCCTGGGACCGAAGGTCCCGGGTTCAATTCTGGTCAAGGGCAAATACCTAGGATCCAAGTGTGAGTGGCAGGCAACCAATGGGTGTGTCTCTCTCACATCGATGTCTCTCTCTCTCTCTCTCTCTCCCTCCCTCCCTCCCTCCCTCCCATCCTCCCTCCCTCCCTCCCATCCTCCCTCCCTCCTTTTCTTCCACTCTTCTCTAAAAATCAATGAAAAAATATCCTCAGGTGAGGATCAACAACAACAACAACAAAAGCCGGATAGGAGTGGAGAAGATTTGAACAGGAAAGGGCACACAGTAGGTTCTGGGGTGCCAACAGTGTTCTATTTCTTGACTTCGGTAGTGGTTGTACAGGTATTTGCTTCATAACCAACCAGTGGGTAGTACTTTTCTGTTCTGTGCACTTTCCCGTATGGGTGCCATGTTTCACAATGGCTTTTGAAAGACAAAGAATGTTTGCTTTCCACACTTAGAACCACGGTGTCTTAAGCCTTCATCAGAGAGACAAAACGAAAGAGAATGTAAAAGAAACAGCTGTTTAATGAACTGTAGCGTGACAAAGTCCATAGGGAAGGTAGCGGCTTGGACTGAGTCTAGGAAAAAGACTGCCAAAGGCTAAGAATTTGCTGTTGTTTATTCAGCACTAACAATGGCAGAGGGACACTGTGACTGGAGGATCACCAGCCAGGAACAGGGATGACGCCTTGTTCCACCTCAGCCGGACAAAACAAACAGAATTACTGGCTCCCTGTGCTCTGCCTCTGGGCATGCTAAGAAGCCTTCACATGACTAATTTGGTTTCTTGAGTATTTACTAGTAGAGACCAATACAGTATTTATTCCTCTTGCTCTTCAAAAGGCACCATTAAAAAAATGAATTAAAGGCATGAATATTCAGATTTCAGGAGAAATATACTTCTGTTATATATTAATAAAACGATACTCTGATTTAACTGTTTACTCTCTACAGGCTTGTACAGTATGTTGTAATTCCCTAGGAAATTATAGCCTTTGGGTGATCTGATAAAATTGAGTTCTTGAACCTGTAAAGCAGAAGCTCAGACCTTAGTCCCAGCTTTTACCCGTCAAAGTCTCACAAGAGACTCAGGTGAACTCTTAGCCAGCTTATCTCATCTCATCAAAACCGCCTGGATGCCCTAGCTGGTTTGGCTCACTGGATAGAGCGTCGGCCTGGGGACTGAAGAGTCCCAGGTTCGATTCTGGTCAAGGGCATGTACATTGGTTGCAGGCACATCCCCCACTAGGCAGCTGATCGATGCTTCTCTCTCATCGATGTTTCTAACTCTCTATCCCTCTTCCTTCCTCTCTGTAAAAAGTCAATAAAATATATTAAAAAAAAAAACAAAAACAAAAACGCCTGGTTATCACCAAGGGTATGTCTGGGAGGAGGCCCCTGCCTGGGGAGAATTTTGACTTGGAAATAATCTCTGTGGGGAGGACTTCCCTAACCCTCACATTTTATTTAAGAAGGAAGTTGGGCTCGGTAATAAAGACATTATAAAAAAGAAACCTACAGACTCATATCCCTCATGAACACTAATACAAATATCCTCAAGAGAACGATAGCAAATAAAATCTAGAAATATATTCAAAGAATCATGACCATGTGGGGTTTATCCCAGGAATATAAGGCTAGTTCAACATTTGAAAAGCAATTAATATAACCCATAGCAATAGAATTAAAGAGAGAAATCATATGATCATCTCAATACTATAGAGTCAGAGAAAAGCATTTAATAAGATTCAACATCCATTCATGAGAAAAATTCCCAGCAAACTAAGAATAGAAGGAACTTCCTCAAAAGGATAAACCTACAGTGAACATAAAATTTAAGGGTGAAAGACTGAATCTTTTTTTCCTACAACTTGGATCAGGGTGAGGTTGTTCACTTTAATTACTTCTTGTCAATGTTGCAAGTCCTAGCCATTACAATAGGCATGAAAAATCAATACTATAAATTCAAATTGGTAAGAAAGTCACAAAGCTAATACAGAGAGGTCCTGTATATATTTTACCCAGTTTTCCCCAATGGTAACATTTTATACAACATATAAAAACCAGGAAGCTGGCATTGGTATAATGTTAGTAAACTGATTTTTGACCAATGTACCAAGGCAATTCAATGGAGCAATTCATTTGTGCTTTCAACAAATAGTGCTGGATCAACTAGCTATCAGAATGGAAAGAATAAAGCTGACACAAAAATTAATTTAAAATGGATTATAGACATAAACATAAAAGCTAAAACTATATAACTTATAGGAAAAAATCTTCATGACCTTGGGGTTAATAAAGATTTCTTAGGACACAAGAAAGCACTCACTATAAAATAATAAAAATGATAAAATAGACTTAAAATTTTAACCTCTTGCTCTTCAAAAGGCACCATTAAAAAAATGAAAAGGCACCTGGGCTGCAGACTGAAGGGTCCCGGGTTCGATTCCAGTCAAGGGCACATGCCTGGTTTGCAGTCTCAATTCCCAGTAGGGGGCATGCAGGAGGCAGCCAATCAATGATTCTCTCTCATCATGGATGTTTCTCTCTCTCCCCTTCCTTCCTCTTTGAAATCAATAAAAAACTATTAAAAATAAAAACAAAAGGCAAGCCATAAACTGGGAGAAAAAATTTCTAACACATATATCTAACAGAGGAATAGTGTCCAGAGTGTATAAAATCCTTTGTAACTCAAAGTATGAACAACCCAATTAGAAAATGAACAAAAGTTAATAGGTATGGGGTTTCTTTTTGGAGTAATGAAAATGTTCTGGAATTAGCAGTGAAATACTAAAAAACACTGAAAAGTACACTTTAAAATGGTGAATTTTGTTATGTGAAGTATATCTCAATTTTAAAAAAGCACTCTAGAGTTCCAAAATGGCGACCAGCAGGAAGGTAGGGAGGGAGAGAGTGTGAGAGCGCAAGGAAGTGATAGAGGAGTGTGTGGACGCGTGTGGTGTGTGTGTATGAGCTAGGGACAGTTAGATTCTGCAGGTCTTCTAAGGGGCTGCTAAACCGGGCAGTCTTAGGCGGCGGAGTCCCGCTCCCTGTGCGGACACTCCTGGGCGGCCAGCACAGGCACAGCGACCACGTCATCTTGGGAAACAGAGCTGCTTGAGACTAGGATCCTGGCCTCAGCACCACCCAGTCTGATCTCAGATGCATACCAGGACCCTGCAGCCACCAGGGACAGAAACCTGTGACCACAGCTATAGACCTGCAGACACCAAAAGTTCAGAAATCCCTCCAGGCAGATCCGTGAGTAACAGAGCCCATCCCCCCTTCCCGCAGGCTTTCGGGCAGCGCCAGAGTAACTAACTGATAGACCCACCCCTTGCCGGGGCCTCAGCGCTCCAGGAACTTTAGCCTGGAAGTGCGAGAGCACCTTGGAACTGATCCTACGTGCACTGCCAATTTCTGAGCCCTGGGCTGGAAGCAAACGCGCGAACTCCAGGAACTGAGCCTAGGTGCACTGCTGGCTTCTGAGCCCTGGGCTGGGAGCAATCGTGCGAACATCGGGAATTTGTCCCACATATCACAGGCCCAGGGACCCCGATTCTCTGGGCAGGTGGCAGCACCAAACACCAGTGACTTGTCTGTGTTTCTTTTCATCTGCGCCTGAGATCCTGATTTCCTGTGCATTCATACTAAGAGCCAGTGACTCCAATTCCTGGTGCAAGGGCACACAGGGACCCTGATTCTCAAGGCAAGGTCGCAAGCAACAGAAACTCTGATACTGGATTATGGGGAACTCTGACTCCTGGCGAACGCTAGGGGGCTCTGGTTTTCAACACACTTCAGGGGGGTCTCTGTTTCAGCACGGTGCAGGCAGGGTCCCTGATTCTAAGGGCGCGTACGAGGCCACATTGAGCGCTGACAACACTGACTCTGAGCGAGCCTGGTTCCCACCAACCCACAACAACCACACATCTTAGTGTCAGAGCTCTTCAGTGACACTAGGGTGGTGGGAGGCTCCCACTGCACAAGGCCCAGGCCCACGCAACTCGATGTTTGAACCATCGGGAGATAATCAGAATGAAGAGACGAAACAACACCCAGAGAAAAGACAATGAGGAGTCACCAAGGAAGGACATTAATGAAGTTGAAGCATGCAACATGACAGAAAAAGAATTCAGAATAATGGTTGTACAATTCATTCACCGGATGGATGAGAAAATCAACAACCTATGCAAGAATCAGGAAGAAATGAAAAGTGATATAGCTACAATCAAAAACACCATGGAAAGTTTCAACAGCAGACTAAAAGAAGCAGAGGACCGAATTAGTGAATTAGAAGATAAGGCAGAGAAACAAGCTCAATCTGAACAGCAACTGGAGAAAAGAATTAAAAAGCAGGAGGAGAGCCTAAGGGAGCTTCGGGACAACATGAAATGAAGTAACATACGCATAATAGGGCTGCAAGAAGGACAAGAAGAGCAGCAAGGAATAGAAAATCTATTTGAAGAAATAATGTCAGAAAACTTCCCAGATATGGGGAAGAAAAAAGTTACACAAGTACAGAGAGTCCCAGGCAAGATGAACCCCAAAAGACCCACACCAAGACACATCATAATAACGATGGCAAATGTACAAGACAAAGACAGAATCTTAAAGGCTGCAAGAGAGAAACAGAGAGTTACCTACAAAGGATCCCCCATCAGATTATCAAATGATTTCTCAACAGAAACACATCAGGCCAGAAAAGAATGGACAGAAATTTACAAAGTGATGCAAAGCAAAGGACTGAATCCAAGAATACTCTATCCAGCAAGGCTATCATTCAAAATTGAAGGGGAAATAAGGAGCTTCACAGACAAAAAAAGGCTAAGGGAGTTTATCACCACCAAGCCAGCAATGCAAGAAATGCTAAAGGGAATGGTATAAAAAGAAGAACTACAAAGCCCAGAAAGAAAACAGCCACACAAAAAAAATAGAAATGGCTACAAACAAGTACCTTTCAATAATAACTTTAAACGTAAATGGACTAAATGCTCCAAACAAAAGACATCAAGTGGCTGAATGGATAAAAAAACATGACCCATATATTTGCTGTCTACAAGAGACCCACCTCATTAGAAGGGACTCACACAGACTGAAAGTGAAGGGATGGAAAAATATCTTTCAGGCAAATGGAAATGAAAAAAAAGCTGGGGTAGCAATACTTATATCAGACAAAATAGACCTCAAAGTGAAGGTCATAACAAGAGATAAGAAAGGCCACTTCATAATACTAAAGGGATCAATACAACAAGAGGATATAACCCTAATAAACATATATGCACCCAATGCAGGAGCACCCACATACATAAGAAAACTCCTGGAAGATATCAAAGGAGAGATCGACAACAATACAATCATAGTAGGGGACTTTAATACACCACTGACATCACTGGATAAATCCACTAGACAAAAACTCAGCAAAGAAACAGCAATCCTAAATGACTCACTAGATCAGATGGACTTAATTGACATCTTCAGAACACTTCACCCCAAAGCCACAAAATATACGTTCATCTCAAGTGCTCATGGGACGTCTTCAAAAATAGCCCACATATTGGGTCACAAACAAAGTCTCCCCAAATTCAAGAAGATTGAAATCATACCAAGCATCTTCTCAGACCACAAGGCCATAATATTAGAAATAAACTACAACAAAAACAACTCAAAATACTCAAACACTTGGAAGCTGAACAGCACGTTATTAAATATTGATTGGGTTACCAATGAGATCAAAGAAGAAATTAAAAACATCCTGGAAACTAATGACAATGAAAACACAACAATCCAAAACCTTTGGAACGCAATGAAAGCAGTCCTGAGAGGGAAGTTTATAGCTCTACAGGCCTATCTCAACAAACAAGAAAAAATGGTAGTAAATCATCTAAATCTACAGCTCAATGAATTAGAAAGAGAGCAACAAGAAAAGCCCAGAGTGAGCAGAAGGAAGGAGATAATAAAGATTAGAGCAGAAATAAATGACATAGAGACCAAAAAAACAATACAGAAAATCAATGAAACAAAGAGCTGGTTCTTTGAAAGGATAAACAAGATTGACAAACCTCTAGCCAGGCTCACCAAGAAGCAAAGAGAAAGGACCCAAATCAACAAAATCAGAAATGATAGAGGCGAAAAAACAACAGATCCCACAGAAATACAAATGATTGTTAATAAATACTATGGACAACTCTACTCCAACAAACTAGACAACTTGGAGGAAATGGACATATTCCTAGAAAAATACAACATTCCAAAACTTGATCAGGAAGAATCTAAAAATCTCAATAGGCCAATAACTATGGAAGAATTTGAAGCAGTCATCAAAAAGCTTCCAGCAAACAAAAGCCCAGGACCAGATGGCTTCACAGGGGAGTTTTACCAAACATTCAAGAAAGAACTAAAACCTATCCTCCTCAGACTACTACAAAAAATCCAAGAGGAAGGAACACTTCCAAGCTCATTCTATGAAGCCAGCATCACCCTAATACCAAAACCAGGTAAAGACAACACAATGAAAGAGAATTACAGGCCAATATCCCTCATGAACATAGATGCCAAAATCCTCAACAAAATCTTAGCAAATCGGATCCAGCAGTACATCAGAAAGATCATACACCACGACCAAGTAGGATTTATCCCAGGGATGCAAGGATGGTACAATATCTGCAAATCAATAAACGTGATACATCACATAAATAAATTGAAAGAAAAAAACCACATAGTCATATCAATTGATGCAGAAAAAGCGTTTGACAAAATTCAACACCCATTTTTGATAAAAACTCTCAGCAAGGTGGGAATTGACATAATAACATAATAAAAACCATATATGACAAACCCACAGCCAACATCATACTCAATGGACAAAAACTAACACCATTTCCCCTAAGAACAGGAACAAGACAGGGATGCCCACTCTCACCACTCCTATTCGACATAGTACTGGAAGTGTTAGCCATTGCAATTAGGCAAGAAGAAGAAATAAAAGGCATCCAAATTGGAAAAGAAGAAGTAAAACTGTCCTTATTTGCAGATGACATGATATTATACATACAAAACCCTAAAGACTCCATCAATAAACTATTAGACTTAATAAAAGAATTCAGCAATGTAGCAGGATACAAAATTAATGCCAAGAAATCTATGGCATTTCTATACACCAATAGTAAATGTGCAGAAAGAGAGACTAAAAAAGCAATCCCATTTACCATCGCACCAAAAAAATTAAGCTACCTAGGAATAAACTTAACTAAAGAGGTAAAAGACCTCTTCTCAGAAAACTACAGGACATTGGAAAAAGAGATAGAGGAAGACATAAAGAGATGGAAGAACATACCATGTTCTTGGATTGGTAGAATCAACATCATTAAAATGTCCATACTGCCCAAAGCAATCTATAAATTCAACGCACTTCCCATTAAAATACCAATGGCATATTTCACAGACCTAGAACGTACTCTCCAAAAATTCATCTGGAATGAAAAATGACCCCGAATAGCTGCAGCGATCCTGAGAAAGAACAAAGTAGGTGGGATCTCAATACCAGATATCAAGCTGTATTACAAAGCCACTGTTCTCAAAACTGCCTGGTACTGGCACAAGAACAGATATATAGATCAATGGAATAGAATAGAGAGCCCAGAAATCAGCCCCAACCAATATGCTCAATTAATATTTGACAAAGGAGGCAAGAACATACAATGGAGTCAAGATAGTCTCTTCAATAAATGGTGTTGGGAAAATTGGACAGATACATGCAAGAAAATGAAACTGGACCACCAACTTACACCATACACAAAAATAAACTCAAAATGGATAAAGGACTTAAATATACGACGGGAAACCATACAAATACTAGAAGAATCCAAAGGCAACAAAATCTCAGACATATGCCGAAGCAATTTCTTCACCGATACAGCTCCTAGGACATTGGAAACTAAAGAGAAAATAAATAAATGGGACTACATCAAAATAAAAAGCTTCTGCACAGCAAAAGAAACTATCAACAAAACAACAAGAAAACCCACTGTGTGGGAAAACATATTTGCCAATGTCATATCTGATAAGGGCCTAATCTCCAAAATTTATAGGGAACTCATACAACTTAACAAAAGGAAGATAAACAATCCAATCAAAAAATGGGCAAAGGACCTAAATAGACACCTTTCAAAAGAGGACATTCAGAAAGCCAAGAGACATATGAAAACATGCTCAAAGTCATTAATCATCCGAGAAATGCAAATCAAAACAACAATGAGGTACCATCTCACACCTGTCAGACTGGCTATCATCAACAAATCAACAAACGACAAGTGCTGGAGAGGATGTGGAGAAAAAGGAACACTTGTGCACTGCTGGTGGGAATGCAGACTGGTGCAGCCACTATGGAAGACAGTATGGAGTTTCCTCAAAAAACTACAAATGGAACTCCCATTTGACCCTGTGATCCCACTTCTAGGACTATATCCCAGGAAACCAGAAACACCAATCAGAAAGGATATATGCACCCCTATGTTCATAGCAGCACAATTCACCATAGCTAAGATCTGGAAACAGCCTAAGTGCCCATCAGTAGATGAATGGATTAGAAAACTGTGGTACATCTACACGATGGAATACTATGCTGCTATAAAAAAGAAGGAACTCTTACCATTTGCAACGTCATGGATGGAACTGGAGAGCATTATGCCAAGTGAAATAAGCCAGTCAATGAAGGAAAAATACCACATGATGTCACTCATTTCTGGATAATAAAGACCATTATAAACTTATGAACAAAAATAGATACAGAGGCAGAGCTGCCTCAAACAGACTGTCAAACTACAGCAGGAAGGCCGGGGAGGGTGGGAGGGCAGGAGGGGGGTGGGTAAGAGATCAACCAAAGGACTTGTATGCATGCATATAAGCATAACCAATGGACATAAGACACTGGGGGGTAGGGGAGGCCAGGGGATTGTCAAGGGTGGGGGGAAAAAAAAGGAGACATATGTAATACTTTTTGTAATACTTTAAGCAATAAAAAAAACAAACAAAAAAAAACACCCTAAAAATGGGCAAGAAACTTGAACAGACAATCCCCAAAAGAAGAAATATGAATAGCTAATATGCATATGAGAAGACGTTTAAGGTAATTAGTCATTAGGACTAGGGAAATGTAAATTAAAACCACAATGAGTACCTCTTCACACCCACTAGAATGATTAAAAGTTTTTAAAAATTACAATCCCAAGTGGTAGATGATGTGTAGTGGCGGCAACTCTCCAGCACAGTTAGTAGGAATGTAAACTGGTACAACCCCTTGAACAGTTTGGAGTTTCTTATAATATTAAACACACCCATCCATGACCAGCAATTCCACTACTAGGTATTTACCCAAGAGAAATAAAAATATGTTCTGCAGAGAGATTTGTACACAAATGTTCACAGCAGCATTATTCATAATAGCTGAATAGTGGAAACAGCCCAAAAGGCCATCAACTGAAGAACGGATAAGCTAATTGTGATATAGCCATACAACAGGATTCTATCCTATCTAATAAAAGAGAAACATGGTAATTGGCGTAAGACCGCTACCCTTCCCATTGGCTAATCAGGGTGATATGCAAATTAACTGTCAGCCAAGATGGCAGCCGGCAGCCAGGCAGCTTGAAACTAACATGAGGCTTGCTTGCTTCAGTGACGGAGGACTCCAACGTTCCCCGCCTGCCGCTGCAGGCCTGTGAGCTGCAAGCAACTATATAACAAACACAGAAGCTAAACAAAAGCCCAGAAACCTGCAGGGCTTCAGCCAGCAGGATCGCAACATTGTAAGCAAAGGCCAGAAATCTACTTTCAGCAGCGGAGGCCTAAGAGCTGGAGCCAAGCCTCAAAGCTAAAGCTGGCCCAGAATAAAAAGAAAAAAAAGAAAAAAAGGAGCAGTTGGGAGCTTCAGTCACCCCCAGCCTGAAAACAGCCCTCAGCTCCTCACCCAGACTGGCCAGGCACCCCAAGGGGGACCCCCACCCTGAAGGGTGTGTGACCAGCTGCAAACAGCCATCATCCCTCACCCAGGCTGTCCAGGCACCCCAGTGGGGACCCCCACCCTGATCCAGGACACCCTTCAGGGCAAACCAGCTGGCACCCACCCATGCACCAGGCCTCTACCCTATATAGTAAAAGGGTAATATGCCTCCCAGCACCAGGATCAGCAGAGCCGCGAGGCCTCCCGGCACCAGGATCAGCATGACAGGGGGCAGCGCCCAAACCCCCTGATCGCCCTGCGGCTCTGTGTGTGACAGGGTGTGGCGCCCCAAACCCCTGATGGGCCCTGCTCTGTGAGTGACAGGGGGAAATGCCCCAACCCCCTGATTGGCCCTGCTCTGTGCATGATAGGGGGTGGCGCCGCAACCTCCCCATCAACCCTGCCTTGAGTGTGACAGGGGATGGTGCCCCAACCCCCCAATCGGCCCTACCTTGAGCATGACTGAGGGTGGAATCAACCTCCCGATCACCCTGCTCTGTGTATGACAGGGGGCAGTGCCCCAACTCCCCAATCGGCCCTGCTCTGAGCCCGACCAGGGGCTGCACCTAGGGATTGGGCCTGCCCTCTGCCACCCGGGAGCAGGCCTAAGCCAGCAGGTCGTTATCTCCCGAGGGGTCCCAGACTGCGAGAGGGCACAGGCTGGGCTGAGGGACCCCCCCTTCCCCCCGAGTGCACAAATTTTTGTGCACTGGGCCTCTAGTTTAGCAATAAAAAGGAAAGAATGGTTGGTACAGGAAAAACATGACTGGATTTCAGAGACATTATGTTGAACAAAAGAAGCCAGACCCAAAAGAGTATGCAATGAATGATTCCAGTTATACAAAGTTCTAGAACAGGCAATAGGAATCAGATCAGTAGTTGGTTGGAGCAGAGGTAGGGGTTGGGGAATTGACTATATGGGAGATGAGGGAACTTTCTGGATAGATGATGTTCTATATCCTGATTGTAATCGTAGTTCTGTGAGGGCACACATTTGCCAAACTCATCAGACTGTAGAGTTAAAATCGATGCATTTTAATATATATCAGTTATATCTCAGCAAACTTAAACAAATTTAAAAGAGCATGAGATCTGGAAACAAACTACCTGGGGTTGAGTCTTCTGTCCTGGCTCCACCGTTTAAAAGCTGTATGACTTGGACAAGTCACCTATCCTTTTTAAACCTCAGTTTCCTCATCTGAAGAATGGGGATGCCACTCAGATTCGAGAGAGGGAATACACTGTTGTATCCAGGTGTTGTGTGTGTGTGTCAAAAACGGCTCTGTGCTATGTGCCAGGCACTGGGCCGAGCAGTTTGCACAAAAGGGCAACCAATTGGATGGGAAAAAAGATGGGCATGGTGGGTTCCTCGGCTCCTTCTTTTTACCCTTGAACTCCAGGAGTGGGGGTATGGTGGGGAATGTATTTGTTTGCTAGGGCTGCCACACAAATTACTGCAAGTGGAGGGCTTTAAACAACAGAAATTTATCATCTCAGTTCTGGGGGCTGGAAGTTCAAGGTGAAGGTTTGGTTTTTTCCAAGGCATCTTCCCTCGGCTCATAGATGGCTCTTCTTGCTGTGTACACACATGGTCTTTCTTCTGTTTGAGTCTCTCTCTTCTAAGGACCCACGTCAGATTGGATTAGGGCCCACCTTAAGGGCCTCCTTTTAAATCAATCACCTACTTAAAGACCCTATCTCTAAGTGTAGCCACAATCTGAGATCTAGGGGGTTAGGACTTCAATGTATGAATTTGGGGCAGGGGCATAACATGATGAATCCAGATTTGATCTAGTGAGTAGAGAGGTAGCTCAGAACAGTCGACAGATCAGATCAGTTGTCTGTTTTGCCATCTTATAGCTACAGGACCTTGCCTGTGACACTTATCTACAAACTTGACCACATTAAAAGGAGATATAGTCTCATAGGGTTATTGGGAAGAGCACATTAACATGGGATTAACTAGATTAGGCCATGCCTGTGCCCTGGAATAACACAACAGTTGAGATGATGGGTTAATTATCTCAAAATAAAAAGTTTAAAAGAGTGACAGCAGGCCTGGATATCTGCCTATGAAGAAGCTCCAAGATACATAACTGAATTAGCAAAGCAGATTTCAATTCAGGCTCCAGAGTCACTGGGGATTCTAACGGAATTGTTCTAACTGAATTAATTGGTGTTTGTGTTTAAAAACAAACTGAAAACAAAGATTTTTCTCATCTGCAGCCCAGGGCTAAAAACAATTGATAATAATAAGGGCTACGCTATTATTTTGTCTTTAATGTAGCAGCCGCTATTCTAAGCACTTTGTGTATATTAACTCACTGAATCCTCACAACCACCCCATTTTACAGCCGAGAAAAGTGAGCCACAGGTTAAGAAGCTTATTGGTAATCACACGACCTAATGGATGGTGGAGGTGAGATTTGAACCCAGAGTGGTTCCAAAAATCTAGCAGCATTCCATGCGGTGGGGGAAGGAGAAGAGAGGCATTTAGGAATTTCCCATTTGCGTCTACAGGGAAGGGGACCAGCAATCCAATGAGTAGCCAGGGTTGGAAATTTAGAACCACTTTCCCAACTGCCTGATAGAAACCTCCCCGGGAATTCTTTGAGTGAGAGATTCCTGAACACATTATCTGGGGAGTCTGATTCCTGCGTCTGGGGCAGGACCCAGGAACCCACATGTTTAGCCAGGCTCCCAGGCAGGGCCGGCACCATGGGCGT
Organism: Myotis nattereri; assembly: GCF_964212035.1. Taxonomy (NCBI): domain Eukaryota; kingdom Metazoa; phylum Chordata; class Mammalia; order Chiroptera; family Vespertilionidae; genus Myotis; species Myotis nattereri. The sequence continues at coordinate 99,785,565 of NC_138079.1, read as the reverse complement.
GGGGCCTTGCCAGCCGCGTCCAACCAGAGCTTGGTTCAAAGCTCTGCTGGGGACAGGTGGAAATTCTTCCTAGCTTTATCTCCGAACTCATGTTTCCTAAGTGATGTGTCCTGGGGGCTCGGAGGCTCAGCACAGCTGTGATCTCACCTCTCTGCCTCCCTGAAACCGGTTCTCCACAGCCCGTGCCCGACCCACTGGTGCCCTGGGCTACCCCTGCCCGGTGGCCACTGCTGCTCTCTGCCCTTCACCCTCCAGTCCTGCCTGCCCGTGTTCAGCCCGTGCAAAGGCAGGTTCCTGCTTCTCTGTCCTCCCTCCTGCCTGCCGGTGTCCAGGGTGACGGGAACCACGGGAGGGGACATCCGTCTAGGCTTCGCAGGGTGAGTTAGCTCAAAGAGGTGACATTCGGGAGGAAGGTGTAAGTAGGTATGGCACCAGAAGCAGTGAGAGGGATGCGAACGGGAACCGGGCTCGCTCGGAGTGTAAGACTCTGTTCTTGACCCGCAGCGGTACTGTACGCTATAGAGTCATCCCGCACGTGGAAACCACTGATGCCCCTCCCCCGCAACCCCTCCCGCCCCTCCTGTGCTCAGGGCCGCTCTCGCCCGCGTTTACACAAGCGTAAACGGATGCGGGGAGATTCAGGCGGGACGCGGGACTAGGACCCTGTCCCTGCCCCCAGGCCAGCCATCCCCGCCCCGGGCGCCGCGGCGCCGGGAACCCCAGAGCGAGCTTGCCTCGGTGCCTGCAGGACTCCGCGCGAGGGGCTGCGGGATCCAGGTGTTCCTTCTGCTTTGCTGATCCCGGCGCCAGACACCTGTGCGCCTGAGGCAGGCGGTGGGCTGAGCCCCGCCGCAAGGGGCCGGCTCTGGGCGCGGCCAACGCTAGGTGGCGCCCGAGAGCCGGGCCTGCTGAGCTCCCTGCGCCCTGGGGCTGTGGGGGCGCTGGGGGTGCTACACGGAAGTAAAGACGGAGTAACTCTTAGCAGCAGCTGGGGGCGGGGGGGGGGGGGTCTGCTGCTCTCGGTAGCAGAGAATCACCCCTCGTGAGGCCCCGTTTCCTCACCTCTTTCATGGGCCTGTCGGGCGGGTTAGTACGATCACTTCTCAAGACCTAGCCCTTGCCTGGCCCCTAGAGGGTATGGAATGGAAGGCACTTACCTGTTTGCCTTCTCTCACCAGGGAGGCCTGTTTTACCAGGTGAGTTGCACTTTTTTATTAGCAAATCTGGAAGAGTTTTCAAAGTTTTCTTGCTCACAATACAGTCGATTGGCAAGAAAATCACATTTTTTAAAAACAGGGAATTTATCAAAATAAGGTCAAAGAACACATTTTCTACACTCATGTAATTGGTAAGGAAAGTAAGTCACTACGAGGACCCGGAGTCACCATAAAATCCCGACGTTAAAAGGATCCGGTTTTGTTCAGTGTTATTTCATGTCGAGTGCTTTAAATCTTTAAACATTTTATAACAATATTGGAAGCAGGGACCCGTCACTGATGGGTTGCTACTAATGTTAGCCCTCCCGGATGCACAGAATGTCACAGAAAGCCCAACAGCCAAGCCCTTTTGAAGTGAAGTGTCATCGTGCAGTTCTGAATGCTTAAAATATTTCCTTTTGGGAAACTTGAGTTTGCTTTGCAAAGTAGTCTTTCCCATTGTTACCAATTATTTCTCTACTCCCTCCCCATTTTATTTGAAAGATTTTGGCAACTAACTTTTATTTGCCAGTGTCTGGGTCAGACCCTGGAAATATATAACAACAACAACAACAACAATAATAGTAATAGTAATAAGAAACTCTCTCTATCCCTAGAAAACTCACCATCTAGTGGGGAGAAAGGATGATATGTAAATAACACCAACACTGTGTGCTCAGGGACTTTATGAAAGCCTGTGTGTTTAGGGGAGCGCTTCATTAAATTTTTAAACTTTGTATTATGAAAATTTCAAACATAAACAAAAGAAAAGGAATAGTATAATGAATCTGCTCTGCTTGTCACCCAACTAACAAAATTATCAACATTTTGCCAATTTTGTTTAATCTATGCCTCACCATCTTGCTAATTATTTTTACAGTGTTATTAAAGTAATATAAAACTCATACCATAAAATTCACCCACTATAAATGTATAAATCAATAATTTTAATGAGTTTACAGTTGTGCAATCATCACAATCCAACATTTTAAAAATTTAAATTCTTTATTGTTGAAATTATTACATATGTCTCCTTTTTCCCTCATTGACCTCTCCCCAGCCCTTCCCACCTCCCAGCACATGCCCTCCCCCCTACTGTCTGTGTCCATTGGTTATACTTATATGCATGCATACAGTCTATTGGTTGATCTCTTACCCCCTCCATCCTCACCTGCCTTCCTTCTGAGGTTTGACAATCTGTTCGATGCTTCTATATCCTATATCTCTGGATCTGTTTTTGTTCATCAATTTATGTTGTTCATTATATTCCACAAATGAGTGAGGTCATGTGATATTTATCTTTTTCTGACTGGCTTATTTCACTTAGCATAATGCTGTTGCAAATGGTAAGAGTTCTTTCGTTTTTACTTCAGTGTAGTATTCCATTGTGTAGGTGTACCACAGTTTTTTAATCCACTCATCTGCTGATGGGCACTTAGGCTGTTTCCAAATCTTAGCTATTGTAAATTGTGCTGCTATGAACCAAGGGGTGCATATATCCTTTCTGACACAATCCAACTTTTGATCATTTCTACTATTCCCCCAATTTTGCCCATGCCTATTTGAAGTCAATCTTCATTCTCATCCCTAGCCATACACAACCATTGATCTTCTTTCTGTCGCTATTGATTTGCCTTTGATGGATATTTCATATTAACGGAAATTAATAATATGTGTTTTTTTGCATCTGGTCGCTTTCACTGAGCATGTTTTCAAGGTCCATCCATATTGTAACATGTATCAGAACTTCATTCCTTTCTTATTGCTGAATAATATTCCACTGTATGAATATACCACATTTTACTTATCTGTTATTAGTTGATGATACATTTGGGTTATTTCCACTTTTTGGCTATTATGAATAACACGTCTATGGATATTCACTTTCATGTCTTTTTGTAGGTATATTAGAGTGGAATTACTGGATATTTATGGTAACTTTATACTTAACATTTTAAGAAACTGCCAATTTCCCCCCCAAAGTGGCTGTTCCATTTTAAATTTCCCTCAGGAAAAAGACTCTAATTTCTCCAGGTCCTTGTCAACACTTATTTCTTTTTGATTATAGCCATTCTAATTGGTATGAAGTGACATCTAATTGTAGTTTTAATTTACATTTCCCTAATGAATGATAATGTTGAGCATCTTTCCATATGCTTATTGGCCATTTGTATATCTTGGTTAAAATGTCCATTCAAACCTTTTGCTCATTAAAAAAAAGAACTTTTAATTTTATTATGGCTTTAGATTTATAGAAAAATTGTGAAGAGAATACAGACTGTCCATATTCCTCACACTCACTTGCCCTGTTGTTAACATTAGAGTGTGGTACATTTGTCACAATTAACTGAAGTCCACACTTTGCTCAGATTTCCTTAGTTTTTACTGAAGGCCCTTTTTCTGTTCCAGGATCCCATCTGGGACAGCACATTACAAATAGTTGTCATGTCCCCTTAGGCTCCTCTTGGCTGTTTAGCGTTTCTCAGACTTTTTTTTTTTTTACCTTGACCTTTGATAACCTTAGCAGTTTTGAGGAGGATTGGTCAGGTATTTTGTAGAATGTCCCTTCATTGGGATTTGTGGGATATTTTTCTTGTGATTGGGATGGGGTTACGGGTTTTTGAGAGGAACACTTCAGAGGTAAAGTGCCTGTATTAGTCTGCATGGGGCTGCCATAGCAAACACCATAGACTGGCAACTTAAACAACAAAATCTGTTCTCCCACAATCTGGAGGCTGGAAGTCCAAGATCAATGTGTCAGCAGGGTTGGTTTCTCCTAAGGCTTCTCTCCTTGGTTTGTAGATGGTTCTCTTCTCCCTGTGTCCTCACATGGTTTTCCCTCTACCTGCCTGTGTCCTACTCTCCTCTCATATAAGGACACCAGTCATATTGGATTAGGCTCCAACTCAATGACCTCATTTAACCTCAATTACCTCTTTAAAGATCCTATCTTCAAATACAGTCACATTAAGGTGATGGGAGTTAAGACTGAACATATCAATTTGGGGTGGGGCATCATTCAGTCCATAAGGGTGCCATTCTCATCAGATCAAGGGTCCATGCTATTATCATAATGATGTTGATGTTGACCTTGATCACCGGCTGAGGTGTGTTTGTCAGGTTTCTCCGCTGGTTTTTCCACGTAGAGTAGAAATCATGATGTGCAGTCCACACTTAAGGAATGGGGATTATGTTCCATAAAACCCTTGGAAGAAACATAGGGTAAATCTTCATGTCCTTAGTTTTGGCAATAGAATCTCAGATATGACACTAAAAGCACAGCAACAAAATAGAAAATAGATAAATTGGAGTTCATAAAAACTCAAAACTTCTGTTATCAGAGGATATTATCAAGAAAGTGAAAACACAGCCTACAGAATAGGAGAAAATATTTGCAAATTATCCTATATAATAAAAGGCTAATATGCAAATAGATTGAACGGTGGAGCAACTGGTTGCTATGATGCACACTGACCACCAGGGGGCAGATGCTCAATGCAGGAGCTGCCCCCTGATGGTCAGTGCACTCCCACAGGAGGAGCACACCTCAGCCAGAAGCCAGGCTCACATCCTCTGCAGCAGCACTAAGGATGTCCGACTGCCACAGGGAGCGAGCCTAAGCTGTCAGTCAGACATCCCCCGAGGGCTCCCGGACTGTGAGAGGGTGCAGGTCAGGCTGAGGGACCCCCTCCCCACCCCCGCCAAGTGCATGAATTTCATGCACCAGGCCTCTAGTATACCTAATAAGGTTCTAGTATCCAGAATATATAAAGAACACTGACAACTCAACAACAAAATGGCAAAACTTTAGCTTTTACAAAAAAATGCTGTAATGAAGAAGCCTGTGCAGAAATCATTTTGCGTGTTTGAGCAGATCTGTAGAATAAATTCTCAGAAGGCCAGGTGCTTCTCTAATTTTGACAGCTCTTGCCAAGTTGCCCTCCATTGAGGGTGCACCAGTTTAGATTTCTGCCAGGATTTATTTCCAAACCCACTCTGAAATATGCCAACACTAACAAGACTGCTCATTGCAGTGTGACTCATAATAGCTTCGAACTAGAAACAGCCCAATGATACTCAACAGGAGAATGGATAAATAAATCATGGTCTTATCATAAATGGAATATTACATAGCAATGAAGAAGAACAAAGTTCTGCTACCCACAATGTGGAGGGACCTCACAGGCATGTCAGTGAGTGAAAGAAACCAGGACTCACTGTGGGATTCCAGCGAGATGAATCAATTACGCAGTTACAAGGAAGAAGACATCTTCCTAAGGTGACAGAGATAAAAACAGTGGTTAGCCTTGGATGGTGGGGTTATTGACTACACAGGCACAAGACAGTCCCCCGAGGTGCTCAAAATGTCCTACCCCTTGACCTAGCTGATAGTTACATAGGTGTATCAATAGGTAAATGCTCATGAAGCTATGTGTAAGCTATGGCTCAATTTTTTTAAAAGGCTTTTTTTTTTTTCCTTTAAAAGCAAACACTAATGTGCTAACAACATGGTCAGGGCAGCAGGCAGTCTCCATATCCACAAAGGGTCACACGGCCGACCCTGTGTCTCTTTTGTCCAGTCTCAAACCAGCTGTGGGTTCTGGTTGTAAGGTGGGGGAGGTCTGTAGCTTCCTCTGGGCCGGCTAGGGTTCCTCCCGCACACTCAAAGGTGCACCCAGTTGGGTGCTCCCTTATCGAACTCCTCCCCAACGCTGCCCCTGCCCAGACCATTCTCTGCACCAGCTGTTGCGCAGCTGCCTGGTTATTTATAGCCTGGGGGCTCTGCATGAAAGGAGCCTGGTTCAGCAGCTCTTTCTCCTGCCATGGACCCTGATCCTGAGCCCTTCTCACACCACCCCCCACTCCTCACTCCCCAAACCCCACCCCCAAGCTTTCCTGTTCCTGGAACGTTCCAGGTCCCACTGCTGAGCTGTGTGTTTCTGTGATGAGGGGGCTGCCCTGCAGAGCTGATTCCTGGGGCTCATCTGTAGGACTCTCCTTGAAGTGACCTTGAATGAGATGAAAGAGCTAATTTCCCACCAGACTCGGGCTAGGCCTGGTCTTGGGCACTCGGCTGCCATGCTGTCTCCCGTCTCCCGGGTGAAGTCACATCCACTCAGAGGCTCAGCAGGAGGGTTCAGTTCCTTCCCGGGCAGCATGACGGTGGCCCTGGCCTCTCCTCCTCAGGGTCTGGGCCTTCTTAGCTGAAGGGGCCAGCCAGGCTCTGTCCATCACGCTCCTCCTTTGCCTGGTGCAGGCCTCCCGGAGACCGGGCACTCCCCTGCCTGCCCCATCCTGTGGGAGCTTCTGGTTCGGAGTCCAACCCCCTCCAGGACAGTTTAGCAAGGGGCTCAACTCTGCTCTCATCCCCACCCCCTGTTCTAGTGGGACAGATGGAAGCATCCTTCGGGAGCCTGGAATCTTTTTTCTAAGTTCCCTTTGGCACCAAGTTAGTCCCTTTTTTTAGCATTTCTTTTTTTAAAATATATTCTTATTGATTTTAGAGAGGAAGGAAGAGGAAGAGAGAGATAGAAACATCAATGATGAGAAAGAAATCATTGATTGGCTACTTCCTGCACGTCCCCGACTGGGGACTGAGCCCACAACCGGGACATGTGCTCTGACCGGGAATTGAACTGTGACCCGCTGGTTTATAGGTCAACCCTCAACCACTGAGACACACTGGCTGGGTCCAAGTTAGTCTTGTTCCTCATTTCAGAAAATCAGGACACTCCCACCCACCCCCGAATCAAAAGGGTGGTTTGCTACCCACCTCCCCAGCCCGAGGGAAGGAACCAAACTCCCTGCTTTCATGGTTCCGCTAAAAACTCTGTGGGGAAGCCCATCCCCTGGGAACAAGGTATAGAACTTCAGCTCTTCTGTGTTACCAGAGGAAGGGTGCTTATTGTAGGAGATAGGACCTGAAAACATGATCTAAAAGTAGTAAAGGCTTTGCCTGTTTGCCCTTTCCTTCCTTCCTACCCGCCTCCCTCCTTCCTTTCCTTCCTTGGTAAAGCGAAGGATCCCTCTGACTACGGAGGAAGGTTGGGTACAGATTTAAATGGATTTCATTGCATTGGTGCAATGCGTAAGGTCCACGTTCTTTGTGTAACAGACAAGCTGAGCGAGTTGACCGTCCAAGGCAGTGGGACTGCCCCATCTCTATGGACTGAGAGGTGGGGTAATGAGGCTAAACAGTGTTCCGGAGCAGAGAAGTTCACTTGGCTATGACCTATCACAGCAGTTCTCAACCTGTGAGTCGCGACCCCTTTGGGGGTTGAACGACCCTTTCACAGGGGTCGCCTAAGACCATCGGAAAACACATATATAATTACATATTGTTTTTGTGATTAATCACTATGCTTTAATTATGTTCAATTTGTAACAATGAAAATACATCCTGCATATCAGATATTTACATTACGATTCATAACAGTAGCAAAATTACAGTTATGAAGTAGCAACGAAAATGATTTTATGGTTGGGGTCATCACAACATGAGGAACTGTATTAAAGGGTCGGGGCATTAGGAAGGTTGAGAACCACTGACCTATCACCTTCTCCGTGGCCTGTGTGCACCTGACCCATCAGAATCCCCCTTGGAGCTCTGGAGTGTGGGCCGCCAAGCAGTTACTGGCAGAAAAACAAGAGCAAAATTAGTTTGCATCCTTTGCGTCTGTGGCTGCCTGCCAACGTTTCCTCCAAATATGCACATTTTCATTCTGGAAATTTTTGTCAGGTTTATTGCAGATGAACAAGTGAGCAGACAGAAACAAAATGACATTTGCTGGGCTGGAAGGACTGTTTCTAAATCTATTCTCACGAATACACCAATGCTTGTGTGCTTTTCTGGGGGGGACTTTCCTTCATGGGGGTTTAGAATCCAAGTCAGAGACAGCCTTAGTTTACCACTAGTCTTGGGTCTAGATCAGCGATTTTCAACCAGTGTGCGTGGTTGACCTCCTTTCCCTTAGATTGTCCAAAAAAAAGAAAGAAAGAAAGAAAAAAGCCAACAGCCAACACAACAATAGCCCTCTGGTATGAATGAGTAAAAATTATACCTATTCTTTTTGTCATAATAGCAAAAAAATATATTTTTTGGTGTGCCGCAGAATTTTAATAATTAGTTTATGTTGCCATGCGATGGAAAAGGTTGAGAACTGCTGGCCTAGATGCATGCACGTTTCCACATGTGCGTAGTGAATAGGCATATGGCCACTGTATGGCAAGGGCCATTGTAAGCCACCGCTGAAACATATGCAAGACAGATGGGCACTAAATCCACAAGATAATGGAGAATTGTAATGAATTTCATGGGCATCCCATTTTTTTGTTCCTGTAAACTTATGAAAGCCATGAAATTAAACGACCGCCTCACAACAGCACCAGAGTGACTAATTTAATTGGGGGGAGGGGCGGGGGGAAGCCCTCTGGAAAAACCAACTGATAAATCAAAACTAAAAACTGAGAATGATATCCTCGAGGTTTAACATTTGCTCACAGACCCCTTTGGCTACAGGAGTTTATTATACAGGATCCTCTCTTGTTTTACCAAAGGACGTGATGTCTCCAATCACACGGGGCAGGTCCCAGGGCCCACCTGGGATGACGATTCAATCTCAGGAGAGCCACTGGGCTGCAAAGGGGGCCCTTCCAGGCCATGACTGCATTTAAAGAGATGCTTTCTTATTTTCACAGGAGCTTGATGACTGGAAAAAGGAGGAGGTGAACAGCGTTTCCTTCATGGACAAAAGAAAATGTGGCCATCAGGGCATTTGCACATCGAATGACCTTCCTCCTCACTTCCCTGCACACCGCTCAGTGGCTAGGAGAGCAAGAATGTCTTTTTTTCTAGATAGTTGGGCTGAATTAAAAAAAACAAAAACAAAATTAAAAACGTCCAATCTCCTGGGTTTGCTGACCAGCTTCGCACACCTGTTTACCTAACACCCGCTACAAAAGCCAGACTCAGAGTGGAGAACTGCACCCAGAACACTCCCTACAGGAAACCTCACCCAACCATGCAGAGTGCACCCTGACTCCTGGTGCTACACTTGTGGGCTCGGCTTCAGCATATTCTCACAGTCCAGGAACTGGAAGTCACACTTGTGTCTTAAAAGACGGGGAAACTGGGCCAGCGAATACTTACTTACTTTGGATCTGTACTATTGGATTGCCCCAAAAATCTTTGGGAAAAAATGAGCTCCTTTTCTTCTATTTTTGCTCAAAGCAGTCCAAAGAAAACAAGTGTTGGTTCCCTCCGGTCTGTGAGCTCAGCTCAGTGTTGAACCAACTCCAGGGAAGTCACAGTGAGAGCTGGCACCAGACCTGGGATAGAGCAGTGCATCCACCTGCACTGCTGACTGCAGAGGCCTCATTTCCCCGTTCTGCTCCAGGACAGGGACCCTCCAGGGGAGGGCACTTCTCTGCTCTCTTTCTTTATTTTTCTGTCTGCTTACGTTCCTGCTGGGGGAAAGGGGCCACTGAAACTTCCAATCCCAAGAGTGGCGTTCAAGGCCTTGGAAACTTGCAGCTGCACCGTGTGTTGCTTTGGACACCCCTCCTCAAGCTAAGAGGAGCTGCCCGTGGCCCCGTGGAGGCCAGGCTAGATCTAGGGCTGCAGCACCTTCTCCCTGCAGCGCCTGCATCTGGATTAAAATGCAGCGACCAGCTTCCGGCCCACGTGGACTGCACAGAGCACACGCGTGGGTAGGCTCTATGGATCGGGGTTGTGTTAAAAAGCAGTTTCTTTAACCTTCCATATAAATTAATTTTCTGGTTAATTTATATCGAGTACATTTTTTCCCTTGAAATTGTGCCAAGCCCAGAATAGACAACAACATTTGAGTCAATTATACTATATTTTGAATTTTTCCCCCCACAGCTTTTCTCGGTCTACCGCGTAAAGTTTTCTCTGATACAGCAAAACATTTTAATATACAATAGATTACAAGTCTGTAGTAGTGAATGAAAGATAATGTGCTTTTATCTATATAGAGAGACATATGTATATCTCACAGATACAGTTCTTCCTGGGTTTGGTTGTTGACCGACCATAAACAGTTTCTTATTTTTTATTTACAATTCGGCTCCTTTCCAACGGAAAGGGAAGGTTAAGCTCCCCTCTCTGTGTTTTTATCTTCTGGAAAAGAGAAGAGAGGAAAGTGCGGATGAGTAGAAGGTTGGAGGGGAGGAAAGAGAGACCCACAAGCAGTGTCTTAGGACATACATTGAGGAGAAAAGAAAACTACCCATGCTTCGGAATGGAAAGATGATGACAATGTTCCGTATTTCTTTCTGTATTTCATGAGGAGCAGGATTCAGGGCCATGCACAGGGAGCCCGAGCCGGGGTGTGGGAGAGAAGGTCAGTGTTAGGACAGAACATAAACCACCCACAAGTCAAAAGGCGGCGGCAACAGACCGCGTTGCCTCTTGACAGTGATTCTACCCCATGAACCACGGAGACTTGCTCCGTGACCGGCGAGGCGGGGCTGGCTGGGGCGCCGTGACCGTGACCGTGTGACCGTGACCGGTCGGGTCGGGTTACATCGCCGCTGGAGCGCCTCATAGCATCGGTTTTGGAATGAGGATGACTGCACGGTTGGAGACAGTGGAAGCTGCTTTTAGCAATTAGATCATCTCAGGGACGGTACATCCTAGAATGCCGCCTGTTACAAAGGGTGCAGCTGACACAGGATCCCCGAGAGGATGCTAAGGCTTTGGGTTTTCCGCTCGGTGCTCATCCGTGCGTTATTGGTGCTTCGGTTTAATGCTGGCGCGTGAGGAGGGTGCACCAGGAGGCCCTGCTGGCACCCCCCAACTAATGGCTTATGGCGCCGGCAGCTGCGGCACTTGAGGGGCGCAGAGGTGGCTAAGGGCTGCCTGGGAGCCCAGCACGGCTGCACCGGATGTTGGTAAACTGCACTTCTTTTACAACCACTTTTCCGGGATCCCCAGCTGGTCCTCCGCTCTGTCCCTGCACTCCCCCAAGTCCAAAGACAGCTTGGGACCCCAGAACCATTGGTGAGATTGGCTGGGGTCTCTATGGGTTCCATGCAGGCCTGAGAGCCTGGTTCCCTGCTGCTGGGCCAGCCCAGGAGCTGAGGCATGAAGATCCTCTTTCTAAGCCCGAATCGGGCCCACAACGCCCAGTTCACCATGGGGGCGTGCAGATGATTTTCCGAAGGGTGGTGGGTGCCAGGTCCTGGAGCATCTCAAGCTGGGCCAGTGCATGAGGTACAGACCAGGAAAAGTGTTACAAGCAGAACATGAAGTCATCACTGTTCACCCAGGAGCCAGAGCGACAGCAGGAGGGTTGGCACCGTGCTGGGGCGTGGAGGCTGCTTTCTCACCTCCCGAGGACCTGCAGAGCCAGTCTCCTCCACTCTGCCAGCCGGTCTCACGCACGGCGGACACTCTCCCGGCACTGGCACAGCTCCTGCTCCAAGTCATCCACAGGGCCGTTGCTACGGGCACAGGTGCACCAGGTCTTGGGTGGTGACAGAAGCCACCTGTGAGGAGCACAGACAAACTCTTGGAGTTCTGGAAACTGTTGAATGGCTCACACTTGGTTTTCTTTCAAAGCATGCAGGTCTGAGCCTATTGTAATTCTGCCAACAAAATGGACAGGTGAAGAAGAGGAAATTTGGAAATAAGATTCTGAACGGGCTGAAGTGGCCCACTGTATTGGCTACATAAGAAATGGAAGAATTTGAATCACTATCCATGTGATTCATGCAAGAAATTCGTTCAATAAATGTTGACCCATTTGAAACATTTTAGGAAAAAGGATGCTTTTACCCTCAATTATCTGCATAACTGCTTCTAATCTCTTTTTAAAAATAGTTTTATCGTATCTTCTTAGGCTTTATTGTATTAATTTCCTGAAAGTTCATATAAATAACATTCTTCAAAATTAAAAAACATACAAACAAATCTGAACATTCTCCCAGTGTCACGGTAGGTTAGGGTGAGAAGTCTATGGAAGTCCTTGCCTGAAGATTTTGGAAAGTACAACTTGTCATGCAATTAATATAAGCAGGAGAACGAGGACATTATTCAGCCATATTCTTCTGTGCTAAATGAATACTCTAAATGTAGCTGTGATACCACCAGCAGCCTTTATTCTTGAGGAAGAAGAGATGTCATCCTGGCCAAACAAAATTACCCAAGAAAAGTTCCCTCAACACACCATGTTACAAAACTTGCTTCTAAAAAGTAAACTCTTGGTGTTCTCAGTCCTCTGTAAACAGTCAACAGTTTTTTTAAATCCAAGATCTCCAAATTGGTGTCAAAATTACAAATTATGTTCTATGCTATTTCAAGTTAAAGGCCCAGTGGTATTTGTTGTTTCGTTCCCTTTCTCTAATACGTTCCTGAAATATTGGAGATGTATAGATATAGGATAAGGTATTTTTAAAATGATCTAACACTATAATAAAAAAAATTATTGTGCAATAAATAGTTAGAAAAAACAATTTTGTGTTAAAGGTACATGATCTATTGCTGTTAAATTGGAAGGTAGCACAGGACACCAAAATAATCTGTGTTTTACACTAATCTTTCTGAAGGCACCAGCGTGTTGCAAACTTTGCCTCTCTTCCCTGATGGTCTTTGATAGCACATGGACACTTGAATAATTTTAAAACTTCTCCATTCCAAGCATACATTAGATAATAATTTAAATATCTGACACGTAATTCAAGTAGCCAGTCTTACAAAAAGAAGAGTAGAGAGAGACAAGGGAAGATGTGTTGTACCTTGTCGGCCACTTGCCGACTCCTGGGTACTGTCACCATTTAACTGCACACTGTCCCATTCCACCACCTGGAGTCTCTGTTCTTTCCTGGCACAGGAAGGGGGAGGCCAAGAAGTTATATCACTTGGATTTGCAGCATGCTCTGTTTTCTGGCCGTGTAACTGGAAATGGTGAACAACAAGCTGAACCTGGGCAAGCCACTGAGCAGCTCTGAACCTGAGCTTTCAAATCTGTTGTACAGAGAAAACACCCCTGCCTACCCACTTGGATGAGACATCATGGGGATAAAAAGGATTCCAGGCATTTCGAGTTCCTTGGTGGGAATGCATCATATAATGAGAGACTGTTTTACATATAGAAGCATATTTGCATATGTGAGAGCTGAATTTACATATAGAGGCATATTTGCATATGTGAGAAGGAATTACTTTCCTTAAATAAATAAAGTGTCTGCTAAATCATGTTGCTGTAGTTGAATCTATATTCCTGAAGTTGGGGAATGAGGATGGCATGGCACTGAAACCTACTTGGGAGGTCAAAGATGGTGGGAATGGGGGTGGGGACATGTCCTTGGAGAGGAATGGCCACCCATGACACACAGAGACAGAACTGGGTAGGGCTGCGCCATGATGAGAAGACTTCCAGAGGTCAGTTTGGGAGACCTCAGAAGCTGGGAGAATGAGAGCCAGTCCCAAGAAGGAAGGGCATGCTGAGCCACTGAAGTTTGCCTCAGGCTCAGGGTGTCTATGCCCAGGGGAGTCCAAGCAGAGTCTACAAGTCGCCATCACTCCCCTTTCCCAATCTGCTTCCTTTTCCCAGAATCACATGGACAAGTTTCCAAATAACTCCTCTTTCCTGATACCATTCCTCACCCTCCAACCTAGAAGGCAAGACTTTTCTGAGATCAAGGTCAGAGGAAGACGGGGAAAGAGCAATCCTTTCAAAAGACTGCTGGACGCTGGGCTGCCTCGCCTCACGACCAGGCATAGGGTGGCGATGGGGTTGGCAGAGATTTCCACCCACCACGCTCCTCAGAGAGCGGAACACCCTTCCCTGGTGGTTATTCCTGAAAGGCTGCCACCAGCCAAATCAGTCCACGCCAGGGCTTTGCTCCATCCAGCTCTGAGCCCCTCATGTTGGGACTGAATTGCCATCAGGAGAGGATTGTTTTAAAACAAAATGCATGACCTTATGAGTAGCATGTGGAATGGCCCCTCTCTCACTGTGGATCCAACACAATATTGGTGTCGTTGTTTTCTCTGAATGTTTCTCATCTGTTGCTCCTTCTTGAGAGGCTAAGCAATCCATAGACCATAAACACAAAAGTAATCTAATCGTTTACAGAAGATACTAAGGAGCCACTGTTTAATACTGTCAATACGGAAAGGGATGTCACCACGTGACCCCAGGTGTCGGGAACCTCCCTTCAGTGTACTGGTGGAATTCATAGTGGTAGAGCCATCATGAAAAGCACAGTTTCTAATCACAGCTGTTACTCAAATATTCTCAAGTACTGCAGCAAGTTGAACAACCTACATAAAGGGAGCTTTGGTATTATAGGGCACATAGTAGGTTGTCAGTAAATACTGGCTGAATGTTACTTAACTGTTGGAAAGTATTTGACTAACTTTATGTTTATATATTGAAAAGCTCTTTGAAAAAAAAGAAAAGAAAAGCTCTTTGAGTAGCTTTTCAAATATATTTAGGTAACTCAGACATAAAATGTAAAATATAGTTTTGACTGGAAACGCATATATAAATAAGCAGCATTAACACTTTTAATCAAGTTCCCAATGGAGAGTCCATAAATGCCTAGAAACCGGATTTGCAGATAGCTATAATTAAAAACCATCATTCCTCTAGTTATTTCAAATCAGGGGTATTTTATTTATTTCCAGGAACTCCTGAAATTGTATGCAACATTAAGAGAGCTTATTCTTATGTGCATTTTCTGGAGAAAGGAGCCACAACCTTCATCAAATTATCAAAGGCTTTGTGAGCCAGAGAAATGGTTAATAATAGATGCTGTTGATGACAGATATCAGGAGGCACTCAGATTGCTCAATAGATGATTGCTTAATTCACATCTCCTTCCAACTTTCAGGCCCAGCAGGAATATGAGAATTCCCCAAGCTTAAATTACTCTAATAACAGTAACAATTCTTTGAAGTCATGTTATTAAAAAAAAAAACATTTTTTTTTTTTTTTTTTTGCAAAGGAACTGTATAAAAATAGACACTTGGGGAGATTTTAAATTTACATGTATATGGTGTGCAAGTGCATACTTTTTCTTAATCACTTCCTCTCATTTATCTCTTTCCCCAGTTAGCTTCCTTTTCCTGGAACTTGGGACTTTTTCCAGGTGGCCACAATGACGGATTCCCACAACAGAACCACGTGTGAAGAGCTTTTAAACACAAGAGAAATCACAAAGGCTAAATTTTGAGACTCATTGCAAACATTAGAGGCTGTCTTTCTGGACTGTGTGAGAAATCCTTTACGTTCCTGGAAAAGACCCAGACCTTCTGAGCAGCGAAGACCCTGGCTCCCTAAGCTCTGAAAGGCTCCGAGGGAAGCCTGCAGCAGCTTCAGGGGGAAAGAGTGTCCTCATCAAGGAGTAGTGTCCTCATTGGCACCAGGTTCCAGCAGAGACTCACCTAGAAGCTTGACCCCTGCAAGCTGATGCGCAAGGACGGACAGGCCCACATCTCCATCTCCTCTCACTGAGTCGACAAGAGTCTCAATCCCAGCAGGTTCTATTTGGCTCCATAGTTGGAGGTGTCGTGAACCCCTGAGATGTATAAATGGCATGTGTGTTTATCTGGGGAAGGTCTCTGGGACTTCAGATTCTAACCTTCTCTCCTTTCATACAACACTGGGACTTCAGATTCTGAAGTGGTTTTGTGACTTCCCTGTGGTACGGGCACCCCCAGGAACTCTGCAAGGGAGAGGCTACTGTCCTTTCCTAGTCAATCCCTTCTCTTAAGATAATGCAGGAAAAAACGATTAGGAGGCCCAATAAAATGGGGTTGTCATCACAAGCAAAATTAGTCCTACAACCTGCTTTTCTCTGTGTGTATGTGCGTGTGTGCGTGCGTGTGTGTGTGTGTTTAAAGTTCCATGTAAAAATAAATACTTCTCAACCAAAGTTAACTGTAGCAAATACGTCCATAAAAAAACCCCACAGGACATATAGGGATTTTTTTTAGTTGCCTTGTTTTCAAAGTCATGATGCAAAAGAAAAGCAAATCTTCCTATTTCAAGCCACAAATTGCAGGAGACAAGGGGTGCCCCAATCTCTGAAGTGGTACTGACCTTTCCAATGAGAATACCAGGCATCAAATATTTAGATTTTAGAATATTTTAATGTCCATTTCTTTAGTGGATGCATTCTGAAATTATTAAAATTAACAATTTACCAAGAATAAAGCAAAGGAAAGGTGGAAAATGCAAACAGTTGGTCCTTGCTAATTTAATTTCAGATTCCAGGCATGAGATTTTCTGAAACCACCAACCAAAAAAATGTTTACCTCAAAAATTTAGAAATGCAAATGCAGACCGATCTTTGGAAACTACAGATTATTACAGACCATGTCACAGGAGCACGTGGCCTTGGCTCTCAGTGTCATGTGCAAATGTGCAGGTGCCTCCACAAGCGAAGTCAGTGTTAACGGAGTCGTGTGCAGGTGTTGCATAATCTGTGCGACTCTTCAAGCTACTTAAGGGTTTAATAACTGATGCTCTACGTTTGTTTGCATTGGATAAAATTATGTGCTTGTTTATACATATATATAATTTGATCTGACCTGGGGCCAAGAAGAAAATAGCAATTGCAACTCAAAGCAACTATTTACACACATTCATTTCTGAAGTATTGCTTCCTGCCCTAAGTTCAGGAGAGGTATTGCCACTCTGAAGAATGCATCCTCATGCCGGGAGTGCTTGAACCTGCTGCTTGGAAACCCATCTGTCTTCAGCAACTATCTGTTCAGTGCCAGCTCGGTGGGACACACAGCAGTTCCGCTGCAGGGATTCTGTGGCTCCGTGATGAGGTATGCTTCAGAGCAGGGAACTGGGAAGGACTAGAGAGCACATCTGAACTGGCTGTTTAGGAAGGCTCAGGGTGAGCTGTCCATCACAGGCTCCGGTTTGCACAACGCTGAGCCAGACCACCATGCGGTCTGCCTCTCCCGGTGGTTTGCAGCCTCTCGGACTCCCAGGGCCAGGAATCATAAACACCTTTGCAGGTGGGGAAGGGGAAAAAGAGTTCAATAGGAAGGAAGTGGGTGCAGAGATGAACTTTGCAGAGTACGTTTTGGGCGCAACAACAGAGACACGTAACAAGTAGGCAACTGCCCAGCCCCTTAGGTGCCGCCACAGCTCCAGAGCCTGAAGCAAGCAGGCAAAGGAACAGACTGCACTCACACACACGCCTGCATACGGGTGGAAGAAACCCCGAACACGCCCACAATCCTTACAGACAAGGAGAGCATTAGGTAGTGTTTTTTTAAATAAAAATAAAAATAAAAATTCTGCAATATTTTATAAGAATACATTCTTTAGAAGCAAGAGGTATTGTCACAACCATCCTTTCTCCGGCATTGGAAGAACAACAAAGTGACAGTGAAACCTGAAGGAAGATCGTAGTTACTGAGCATGCTCAGTTCCCCAGGATGGCGTGGTCCTGGCTATGGCTGAACAGCCGGGTGGCTGTCCCCTGGGGAGATAGATGGCTGATCAGAATCAATATGTCATGATGCTGGAAATGACAGATTCTGTACAAATTTGGGGAGGAGGAGTGATAACTTAACGCAGCTGTGAAATTACACACAGATTTACCGGTGAAAAGCAAATGCACAGGGCATGTCGGTGAAGACCTTAAACAGAGAAGGAGCTAGTTCTCAAATGATCCCAGGAGCCGTGTGCCAGTGTCACCTTAACAATAACTATGACTATGACAAGGCAACTGTAGCCCGAGTTCAGTTCTACATAAAGTTCAGACTTCATGTGGCAAAATGTAATTACAAGGAGGATTGGCAACAAAGGGCACAGAATTGTTTTCTACACTGTCCTGGATTAACACCCCATTTGCGTCCAGACGATTCTGCCCCAATACACAGTGCAAGACCTCCATCTGGAGAGGGCTGGCCTTCATTCACCAGGCCCAGTCCTGCCCCAAACAGGCCCAGCACAGGCTGGCAGTGGGAAGGATAGAGAAACTTCTTGAATGGGTGAAGGCCAAGACAGTGCCCGCACTGCCTGCTGCCCCCGCGCTCAGCCCAGGCCCGGGCTTCATACCCCGCCGGTTCCTACCCGCCCCGCGTCACGCAGGGCAGAAGGAGCGGCACTCGGCGTGAAACGTGGCGACGGAGAGCTGCTCTGACCTGAGCGCGGGCCGTGCCCCTGGGTCCTGCCTGGCCCCCTTGCAGGGCAGGTGGCCAGAGCGGCGAAAGCACTGACAGACCACGTCTCACCCTCCGCTGTGTGCCTGCAGCAGAACGGCCTGGCGTCCCCTCCCTGAAAACACATTTCCTGATAAATAAATAAATAAATAAATGCAACCCTCAGGCATTTATTTTCATTTTCCTCTCAGACGAGTCAGCCTCAAGGACAAACCCCTGCACTCCCCGCTGGGAGACCCCTCGGCACCGCACGAGGGCAGAACGAAAACAGCTTGTAAATTCCTGAGGCCTGCTTCCCCAGCTTAGTTACGGGCTTGCGTGTGGAGCCCTGGCCTGCGTGTGGGGGTACGGGGAGCGGGGCGCCCGCAGCCCACAAGGGCCGGGCGCTCGGGAAGGCGCAGGGCAAGAGGGGCGTCGGGCTGTCCGGCTGACCGCTGCTCTCGGCCCACCGCCTCCCTTGACCTCCCCTCGGTGAGTGACTGGCACTTGAGCTCAGATTCATAAATGCAAGTGTGTGTGCGTGTGTGTATTTACAGAGAACGGTCCGGTCACAGGAAAACACTATTCATTATATAGAGAAAAACAAGCCTCAAAAACATGGCATTAGCAAAGAAAAGTGTCTCGTGAGAAAAAGCAATAAAAATGGTATCTTAACCACAGCTTTTGTCTTAAAAGTCCAACAATACCCAATGCCATGACCTCTACCCTGTGGTCTCTGTCCCTCGACTCTGCAGCCACAGCCAGCTCCTGAAGGCACTTGTTCTCCACACTGCTGAACGGTTACACCAAGGGGAGGGCGTTCCGGGGGAGAAAGGGAACGAAATGGATGGAAATGAACCCTGAATAACTGTGATCTACACAGAAGTTAGGGCTGCGATGACCACGTGACGCCACGCCTGGGGATGGAAACTGTGGTGCTTGGAGCGCACAACAGCCAAATACAAATATTATTGTGTTTCGAGGAACAGAGCACCGTGGGCAGCGGTCAGGGGCTGCGTCACACACTCTTGGAGACGTTGAGCTTGGTGAGTTCATTGGCTTCTTCCATCCCCGTATCTTCACAGTCAGTTTTTTCTATGGCTTTGCCAAATCGACACCTTTCTTCAGCTTTGACAGGCTCTTTCCAGGGTCTCTTAGAAGACAGGTGAGGGTCCTTGGCCTGTGTGTTATTCTCGGAACCCAGAGATGGCTTGTCCAAGTTCTGTACAGAAGGCACCAGGTTGGCAATCTCGTCTGTGGGAGACCGTCCGATGCTGCCATCCACCTGCACGCGGATGTCTGGGGAGATGGACAGCTGGTGCTGAGGCACCACCCCATTGTCTGTGCACTTTGGGTAAAGGTAGGTCTTCATCTGACCTTTGCCCTTGACATTCACCGTGCCCCTGTAGTCAAAGTCGTAGCCCATCTTGCTGAGGACACGGTAGCTTTCTTCACTCACCTGGATGCGGCACTCCACTCCCGTGGTGTCCATCCTGCTGGCAATGTTGACGGTGTCTCCCCAGATGTCGTACAGCAGCTTGGTCGTGCCGATGACCCCCGCCGTCAGGGGTCCGTGGTTGAAGCCGACGCGGAGCTTAAAGTTGAACCACAGCATGTTGTTGTTGAAGTCATCCACCACACGCATCATCTCCTTGGCGAACTCAAACAGAATTTGCAGGTGTTCCTGCGGGTGGCTGCCATCCTGGCACTGTGTGGCATTCAGCCCCGATGCGGCCATGTACGTGGCCCCAATGGTCTTAATCTTCTCAATGCTGCTGTAGTCCGGCTTGCTCAGGAGTTCGTCAAAGTCCCCGATCAGCTCGTTGAGGACCCGGTAGCACTCCTTGCCTCCCTCGTAGTTCTCCTCGTAGAACTCGCTGAAGTTGACGATGCTGGCAAAGATGACTCCCCCGTTGTCGTGGTTCTTGGAGTAGGTCTGGGAAACCTTCAGCTGCTCAGCCACATGGTAGGGGATGATGTTCCTCAGCAGCCAGTCTGCCTGGTCCCTCATGCTCTGGATCTTGGTGCGGTGAAGGTCCGCCTCCACGTCCCCGTGGTAGTGAAGGCGGTAGCTGACTTCGAATTCTCGATTCAGGAACCAGACCAACAAGAGCAGGAGAAAGAAGGCGAGAATCACCTCCTGGCCAATCAGGCTGACCGGTCTCCTGCTGTCATGCAGCAATGAACTACTGCACGGGTTTCTCTCGGAACTGGAGAGGAAAGAGAAGAGAAAGAGGTCTCTTCTTACATGCATCTCTTAAAGGAAAGGTTACTCTCTGTACTTCCAGGTTCTGAACTAGCCCAGCTAGCCGGCATCCTGCATAAAATGTTCTGAGCTCAAGCCTCCAACGACTGCAGCTGCAGAAGCCATTTCTGCTTAGTTGGCTAGCTAAAGACATGGAGAGATAAAGACTGACTTTTGTAACTGATTTCTTTCATAAGTGTCCTGTCATTGCTTTGCTTTTCAGAAGCTCTTTGGTTTTAAAAAATCTTTTCTTTTTCCCCAACTTTCAATTTTGAAAAATGTCAACTTTATAGAAATGTTAAGAGACTAGCAAAACAAACCTCACACATCCTTCTCCGGGATTCAACAGTTGTTAACGTTTTGCCACTTTCCTTTTTCTCTCTGTCAACATGCGCGCACACTCACACACTTGTTGCTGAACATTCTGAGAGTAAGTTGTAAACACTGACACTTCATACCTGAATGTTTCAGTGTGTATCTCCTGCGAATGAGGATATCTCCCTACATAACCACACCATTATCGGACCCAAGAAATTTAACATTCTCTGAAATATTCACTTTTTAGATTTCTAATCCAACTTTCGTTTTGAAAGACTTGTAATTTTACAAAGAAAATTTATAAGTTCTCTACTCTCTACCTGTATAAATGTATAAATACCATCCCCCACTCTGAGTTAGTTCTGTTTTGCCAGTCATTCAAGATAACTTAACATTTTAAAAAAAGTGTAAAATGTATACTTTTAAGAGTTACACATTATAAGAATCTCAAACTATATAAACAATGAAAAATATGTGTCCTTCCTTCAAGATAACCAACAGTGTCATTTTCTTGAGGTTGTATGCTATTCTAATGCACGGATGCACAGCAAGTGTGTCAAACTCGCAGCCTGCAATGAATATTTTTGTGGCCCAGTCAATATAATGGTATGTAAGAAATGTTTCAATAAAAATTTCGTAACTTAATTTTTACTATATCCTGTTATACATAACCTCTATATATAAAAGCCTAATATGCAAACTGTCCCTGTGGGAGTTTGACCGGGAGACCAACCACTTGCTATGATGTGTGCTGATCACCAGGGGGCAGCATGGAACAAAGAAAGGCCCCAATCGGCCCTGGTCACGAACCAGGCCTAGGGGTCCTACTCATGCACTAATTCTGTGCACCGGTTCTCTAGTTATTAATAATGAACTACAACATTTGCTAATGACTGATTACTATAATCGTGTTGCATTCATTTTCCTTACACGCCTTACATGTAGGTGCACCATTTCTCTCCACTAATACTAGCAGCAAATATTTTAGCTGCCGGCCACATCATTAGTCTTGGACTGACTTGTTTGGTGTGCAAACAGGAAATATTTCACTTTTGGAGAACAAGAAAAATAGGTTTATTTGCGTTACGCTTATTAGTTTGTGCAGTTATTCAGTGTCTGGTAAGTTAATGTTCAAGAAAAAATATTAATTTTCATTAAAATGTTCTATTTTAGCCCTTTGTATTCAGCATGTCTCTATCAAAATAAACCTAGGTTTCTATGAAAATTGAAGCTTTTGTTTTTTGGGGGGGTCCACATAAACTTAAACCTTGCTTATCTGGCCCGTGTTGGCCTTCGAGTTTGACATGCTTGATGTACAGTAACGCCCAGACTCCCTCCTGCAGGCGTTAGGCTGTGTCCTTCTTTTACTACGGGGAACCATGTTGCAGTGATGGTCCTGCTCTGTGTCACTGGGCATAAGAATGAGTGTGTCTGTGGGGTAAACTCCTGGGAGTGGAATTGCTGCCATTGAAATACTGTGCCCTTACAATTCCACTGGAAATCTCCAACTTGTCCTTTTAGTTTCTCCTCCTGCCAATAACCGCGCCTGCTGTCAGGGGCTGTTCTCTGGTTCCCCAGTGTGAAGGGCAGTACCTATTCTGAATCTCAAGCACTGGACAGAACAACTATTTTAGAGGACTAAAACAGATTTGTCTACTCTAGCCCCTCAAACCTCCGGCTGGCTTTAGAGTAGGGAGAGGAGAAGGAAACCTCCTCTCTGTGAGTGAGCCCGTCTCATCGGCTTCTTTCTGCGTCTCCACAGTGGAGACACAAAGGAACAGCCTCTTTTTGGGGTGACAGCACCAAGGCTTAATGTCATCCTAACAGCACGGCCGGCACGGGAACCCTGTGGGAGGAACCCTGTGGGAGAAACCCTGTGGGAGGAACCCTGTGGGAGAAACCCTGTGGGAGGAACCCTGTGGGAGAAACCCTGTGGGAGGAACCCTGTGGGAGAAACCCTGTGGGAGGAACCCTGTGGGAGGAACCCTGTGGGAGGAACCCTGTGGTGAGGTGTCTAGGTTTCCTCCATCATTCTACCGGTTTTGTTGCTTTTCTTGCTGTGCTGTGACAAAGCCAGCAGCGTGGCCTAACTCTGGTGAAGGCACAGGCCAGCTCCCTTTGGATGGGGAACAGTGGAGTGTGGACCGGGGTGGCAGGGAAAGAGGAACAGAAGACAATGTTTGCTTTTACCTTCGCTTAAATTTTAAGCCTCAAAAGGAAGAGTCCTAATACACAGATTTACAGTTAGTACCCAAGGGCTGCCCTGTAACAGAAGAGATTTGTAACACAGATGGGAGAATTACTTCCGATCTATAACCCCCATTTCTTATTCTATTACAGAAGGAACAAAGGCAATGGCCCAATTCCTAACTTCATTTAGCAAAGGCCATTTCAAAAGGAGGAATTCTATGTGACTAAATGCAAGGATCAATTCATGACTTAATAGTTGGACATTAGGTCATAAATAAAATTTAGAGTAACATACAGTATCTACACTAATAAAAGAGAAAAATGGTAATTGGCGTACGGCGATACCTTTTTCATTGGCTAATCAGGGCTATATGCAAATTAACTGCCAACTAAGATTGGCAGTTAACTGCCAACAAGATGGCGGCTAATTTGCATATGTAGGCACAATGCAGGGAGGCGAAAGGGAAAGCAGGAAGAAGCCCCCTGCCACTGACAGTGATCTGAAACCCAGGGGGGAGCTAAGAGCTGGGGGGCAGGGCAAAGGCGGCCCTGGGGCCACCTTTGCCCTGCCCCCCAGCCATGATCAGAGAATCAGGCGCCTTTGCCGCCCTGGCCAGTGATAGCAGGAAGTAGGGGTGGAGCCAGCGATGGGAGCTGGACACAGTCGAAGCTGGCAGTCCCAGGAGCTAGGGGTCCCTTGCCTGGGCCTAAAGCGAAGCCCACGATCGCGGCGCCCCCCGCTGCCACTGCAGGTCCCCGCTGCCTGGGCAGGACGCCTAGGCCAGAGGTGTTAGGCCTGGGCAGGGGCGGAGCCTGCAACCGCGGGGAGCTGGGGGTCCCCTGCCCAGGCATGACACCTCTGCTGGAGGCCTCAGGCCTGGTCAAGGGGCCGATCCGGTGATTGGTGATCGGAGGGTGATGAGGGTCAACTCCTCTGGCCGAGGCATCAGGCCTGGGTGGGGGGCGGAGCCGGGGATTGGGGGGATATGATGGTCCCCTTGCCCAGGCCTGAAGCCTGGGTCAGAGGCGTCAGGCTTGGGCGGGGGGTGGAGCAAGCGATCAGAGGGAGATGGGGGTCCCCTGCCCAGGCATGATTCCTGGGCCAGAGGCCTCAGGCCTGGGCGGGGGCCAGAGCCAGTGATCGGGGGGAGATGGGGGTCCCCTGTCCAAGCCTGACACCTCTGGTGGAGGCGTCAGGCCTGGGCAAGGGGCTGATCAGTCGATCGGAGGGTGAATGGGGGTCAACGCCTGAGGGCTCCCAGTATGTGAGAGGGGGCAGGCTGGACTGAGGGACACTCCCCCCCCCTCCAACCCAGTGCACGAATTTTGTGCACCGGGCCCCTAGTAATTCATAATCACGGAGTAGGAAGATTAAAAAACAGAGAAAAACAGAAAACAAAGGTCACTCATAGTTCTAAGCAGGTAAATACAGGATTTGTTAACATTTTCGTGGACTTCAGTGCCATTTAAAATCTATGCCTCGGATGCAGGGGTGGGGGGCCACCAGGATGGGACACGGGGGTTTCTGGAGATGGGGAAATGTGGTTTTTTCTTCTTGTTCTGAGTGGTATTGGTAATTGTGAAAATTCATTGAGCTGTATTCTTATGATCTGGGTACTTTTATTTTTATATAATATACTTCAATAAAAATTGACTTTAAAAAGCTGCTGTTTTGCTTTTAAGTACTATGGTTGTCATCATATATAGAAACACATTCGCATTCTGCCTTTGTTCCATAGTTACTTTAATTCTCATTCCAAGATCTAAATGTTCACAGATATTTAATTTTTTAATTACAAAAAGAGAAAAATATCATCATTCACCACTAGATCATTCATTACTAGATCATAACTATTACATCTTACACTTTTCATATACAATGAACTGCCTAGCTGTAGCTACAGAACATATGTAACTTCACATAATAAATGAAAACCATACACGTTTCCTGTGTTGCTGCATTTTTAACAGTTATAAAATTTGAGTATGTATGTCATAATTAATTAATTTTTTATTGACAACTGAGGTTGATGATGAATTTTCAATATTATCAATCATTGAAATTGAGATTTTTGGGCATGCAGCCTTTACCATACACTGAATTATCTCCTCAGCAGATAAACAAAAAGAATTATTTACGTAAAGGCTATGAGCATTTTTATAGATTGTCAAAGTACTTTCTAAAACAACTGTACCATTCTGAGGAGTGGTGAGGCATGGCAGATAGAGCATGGCCTCGTCACGAGAGGCCAGGGTTTACACACTGCCAATGACCAGCTGCGTGACCACAGGCAGGCTCATAACTTCTCTGATCTGCAGCTTCCTCATCTGGAAAATGGGGACAAGGTCACCTAATGTGTAAAGTTCTTAAACAAACTTATATTTTATAAGTGCCTGGTAGCTACACAAAATTAACCACCACCAGGATTTATAAATGTGCCACAACCTTGCCTGTGTTGGGTATTTTTGTCTTCACTTTTAAAAGATCCCATTTAAAAGCCCAAAAAGAATTCTGTAGTTATTTAAATGTGCAATGACTTTAGCAGTAATATATTTACCACCTACATTGCCCTCTTGTGAATATTTTGGGTTTTTTTCTGTCTTTTACTTATGCAGGTCTTTTTTTTTTTTTAAATATATTTTATTGATTTTTTACAGAGAGGAAGGGAGAGAGATAGAGAGTTAGAAACATCGATGAGAGAGAAACATCGATCAGCTGCCTCCTGCACATCTCCTACTGGGATGTGCCCGCAACCCAGGTATATGCCCTTGACCGGAATCGAACCTGGGACCTTTCAGTCCA
Source organism: Myotis nattereri (assembly GCF_964212035.1). Classification (NCBI taxonomy): domain Eukaryota; kingdom Metazoa; phylum Chordata; class Mammalia; order Chiroptera; family Vespertilionidae; genus Myotis; species Myotis nattereri. The sequence continues at coordinate 99,759,673 of NC_138079.1, read as the reverse complement.
CAGACCGACGCTCTATCCACTGAGCCAAACCGGTTTTGGCTACTTATGCAGGTCTTAATTTGCTCTTTTTTAAAACAGTACCCCCCCGCACCCCCCAAAAGTAAAAACAAGTCCCACAAATGTTTTTCTCAGTCTGTTTTGATCCCCTCTAATCAATTTGACTGTACACCCCCTTTTTTTCACTGTTTATAGTAAAGCAAGGGTTTATTATTTCAAATTTCTAGTCATTTATCTCAAAATATTTTACAGAATAAAGTACTTTTAATTGGTGAGATCTCTTAAAGTCTTATATAAAATTAAACCAAATTTAACGTATGGTTTTAAAAAATTTTTTAGCTTAGAGAGAGAGAAAGGGAGAGAGAAGGAGGGAGGGAGGGGGATAGGGAGAGAGAGAGTAGAACATCGATTTGTTGTTCCACTTAGCTATGCATTTATTGGTTGATTCTTGTATGTGTACTAATTAGGGATGGAACCCGAAACCCTGGTGTATTGGGATGATGCTCTAAACAACTGACCTACCAGGCCAGGGCTAACATATGCCTTAACTATCATTTCACTTTCCCAATAAAATATAACTATGATCTGATATTTCAACAAGCAGATATTTTCCTTTATTCTTTTAAGAATGTATATATTGTTCTTCTTATTTAAGATACAACTGGATTTAGGAAGTTTAGGAATAAGCAGTAATAATATAGTTTCTCTCATCGATTCAGATTTAAGCACAATGTTAAAAGCTTACCTGAAATTCTGTACTGCACCATGGTGTGAAATTACTATGGAACTGAAATTAAAATAAATTAAAAAATATTATAAAAGGCATTGTATAAAGCAATCTGAGAAGACTTTAAATGAACAATTTCTCTTTTTTATGTGGAGATCAAGTTAGACAGTTAATTTTTTTATCATAATTTGATACTGTATGTTGAGTAAGAATAATACAAGGTAAAGGCAATAATATAGCTATAAAGCCTTTACATCAGCTATGGAGAATAGGCAAATCACCAAACAAAATAAAACAGGAAAACTCTCAAAGGCACATCTATATATATATAAAAGGCTAATATGCTAATAAGTGTCCGTCCGGGTAATGACGTCACATAGCAACGTCCAGCTTCCTCTCCCGAGCGACTAGCCTCCTTGCAGTTTCTTCAGCCCAGGAACACGACTTGCTTTATAACCAGGTGGAAACATTTTACACTTTAACCAAATGTCTGTGAAGTGTTTTCATGTGCCTCATCTCATTTGATCCTCACAGAAGTCCTGGAGAAGGTAGATAGGAGACTTAGTGGAATCCTATTTTCTTTTCATTAGCCAGAAAGTGGAGATTAAGAAAGCTGAGAAACTTGACCTGACTGAAAAGAAGTAAGAAATGGTGGACCTTGAAAATGACTTCAGGTTTTCTCACTGTGCAGAATATAGTCAAACACTGCTGCAGTTAAATATTTTACCCTTTGTTCTGCCTGTGTGATCTACAATAATAATCTGCTTCATGTTGCTATTTACTGCTGTGTTGCTGGCAATTACCTGAAAGAGAAGTTGGGGTGCTTCACTGGGCTGGAAAAAGTTTAGCTACATCAGAAAGCAGGTCTAATTAAGCAAGTTTATTCTATATCTATAAAAGGCTAAGTTGACTTGTGCATGAGTGATACATATAAAGCTCTCGCTGGTGCCAATCGCACACGTATGTTTCAGTCATTGTCGATTGTGAATTTGGCTGACACTTCTATTATAGAGAAAGGGTGAACAGTGATATTAAAGTATTTCTTCTAATTAATTTCCTTTCAATGTGCACGAATTTGTGCACCAGGCTACTAGAATTTTGTAATTAGGATTTAATCATGGTATCTATAGAATAGAAACTTCAGTCATGTTCAAAAAGCAATGTCTACTGACAAAGGACCAATTTTGAAAGGAATTGCTAGAGGTGTTGGCAGATTACATCTTAGGGAGAAGCCAGACTTTGCTATTGCACTGAAACCATTCATACTTAAAGAACTCTTTTGGTTAGGGAAGGTACACACATGCAGCTCTTAATTTCTCCACATTCTTAGCAATGTCTTTTGGAATTGTGTTACACCCAGAACCCACCCAGTCCTGAAATCAACTGCAAACTCCCCATCCAGGGAGCCCAGCTCATTTCAAAGGAGGACATGGCACAGCATCTGTGAGCAGCTCTCCTGGGCAGTAAGGGCCAGGTGAGGGCTCACGAGTGGCTTTCATAATTACGTGAGGTGTTAAATGACTTTACAGAAAAGGAAAGAAAAGCAAGAGCTACATCACAGGTATGAATTATAAGACTTCAAGTCCTCGTCTCACACTGTCCAGACATGACTGTGACATCACTGTATCCACGTGTCTGTGTCCCTGAAAAGCTGGCCACAGTTCTCAGAGTCCCCTCCCCTTTATAGGAGATGAGTTTATATTTTTGTTTACCACCCCATATATTTCCTGCCCTGGAAAGACTTAGCAGTGACGGTGGCTAAATGGGCTCAGTGATCTTGTGTGTGTGGAGAAGTACTGGGTCAAGGGGAGATTCAACTGCCAGCCATACCCAAGATCTCTTCTTTAAATTCTGGGCAAAGAGGTGATGAGGGGTCCCCATTACAATGGCTCTCTGGACCCACGTGGAAAAGCCGCACACCAGTGACTGAATGACAGTGTAAATAACTGACGAGGTGGTTGGTGAGGGATCTAAAAGGATAAAAGGCAGTTTGCGGAATTTCAGGCTCTTAAGAGCTTCATAATGACCATAATTCCAGATGGCCGCAACTTCAGAAAAGAAGATGTAGGCTTTGTTTTGCTTAAAGTAATTAACTACTCATTACAGTTTCCTTTCAGACACTGAATGACAGTTCTACTCTATATTCCCGTTAATCTTAATTTGCACAGAACTTGAGTATCCTTCATGTTGTTATTAAAGTAAATTGAGGAAGGACACTTACTCTGTCCATTACTAACCACTGCTTTGGTTTTACCCAAAGATACACTATGGCGATTTCATTAGATATCGTGACAAACTGGATAACCTACCTTTTTTTCCTGCTAATCCTCACCTGAGGAAATTTTTTCCATTGATTTTTAGAGAAAGTGAAAGGGAGGAAGAGAGAGAAACGTTGATGTGAGATAGACACATCAATTGGTTGCCTCCTACGTGCACCCCGACCCAGGCTGGGGATTGAGCCTGCAACCGAGGTACATGCCCTCGACTGGAATTGAACCTGCGATTCTTCAAGTCCATGGGCCAATGCTCTAACTACTGAGCAAACCAGCTAGGGCTGGATAACCTACTTTTGAACTTACTAAAGCAATGGTTCTCAGCAACCATACCATTTCTAGGGGGCGTTTTGGAAATGCTAGGGGTCTCTCTGCTTATCATAATAATCTGGGAGCCATGAATATTAGATATCCTACAAAGTACAATGAAGAAATGTTTCATGTAACTGAAATGTCCTGCTAGCCTAAACCGAGTGTAACTGTAAATAAGTGGTTCTTCCATGCATGCTGATGGTAAACTGTTTTTATAAGTAGTTACACAAAAAGTCAACAATTTAGAAGTATGTTACAGAAAAGGAAGCTTATTGGGTTCAAGACCTTATCATGCAATTTTTGAATAAATTCCTCACTTGTGTGCATCCTGCTATCCAAAGTATCATTGTATTTTCAACTACATCTTAATTTGAAAATGATTAAAAGCCACAAAACCAGTTGCAAATATGCAACAGGCAATTTTAAACACATTGTAACAAACTAAGAACCAAACATTATTCAATTATTAGAACATGTGAAAAGGATTTCATTAATATAGGATATTTTAAATACAGCACATATATTGCCATCCAATGTATTTTCTGTTGTTGTTAATCCTCACCCAAGGATATTTTTTCCATTGATTTTTAGAGAGAGTGGAAGGGAGGGTTTGTGGGAGTGGGGGAGAGAGAGGAACATCAATGTGTGAGAGACACATCCATTGGTAAGCCTCCCCCATGTCCCCTGGGGCCGAGGCTCTAACCACTTAACACACCAGCCAGAACCCATCCTATTTTTATTTTTGCAGTACAGCACGAAGAACTGATCCTGTCCCCAGGGATCTCTCACATAGCTCCTGTTTCTTTTCCCACCCTGCCTACTCTATCCTCAGCACTAACCAGTGATATGGTTTTGAAGGCTATTTGAGTACCAGGGACTCAATATATTCTTCGACATGTGGAGGGATATCAAATAAGAACATATTTATAGTGGTTCGTGATGACTCTAATGCTTCATGCGATAGTGTGGGGAGCTGTTTTGACACAATATTTATGAATAATGCTCAGGTCACTTGCACAGTCATACCTCATCATTTCCTCTCCTTCAGCAGTCTGCAATCTGTCTTGGAACATTAACCCTACTTCAAATTAGGTTAGAACCCGCTTTCGATTTTCATTTTTGTGTCCACCTGTACCTTTATTCCTTCATTTGTCTTGTATGAAACAGCACCTGGTCTGACCTTCCTAAATTCAAACTTCTCCATTATAAATAAGTTCAAACATGTGACTACTGCATTCTCTCTCCCAGGGGTAGTCAGCCAGGAGTGTCTAAATGCAAACACATAATTAAATTTATTTACTTTTGCATACTACTTTTTGGGCATTTCGCCACTTGTTGACAATATGCGTGTTGAATGGTATCTCACGCTGTGACAGTCACTATCTGTTAGAGCTGACGGTGTTAGCGCTGATGTGAAACTGAGGTGAGAGAGACATCAATGACGCTGGGAAAGGTGGCCCTGCCATCGAGAGTGCCAGACATGAGCCATGGTGGCACACGTACCTGTCTGGGCACAGGGAGATGTAGAGCAGAAACAGGGGCCCAGCCCCGACGACAGTGGCTAAGGAGGACCGCATCCAGGAGCTGAACTGGCAGAAGTTACAGTAGTGCACGACGGCGATGAGGATGGCTGAGTCCATGAACACGGTGAACTGCAACGAGGGGCAGGTGCTCAGTTAGGAATCCATCCACCTCCTCACCTCATGGCCCACTTACCACCTGACCACCACAAGATCACATGATTTGCTCATTTATCTGTGTCTTTGATATTGAAGTTATCATAAAATATCCAGTAGTTTTAGGGACAGAGCATGAATCATTAGGCTAATTACAGAAAGCTTCAGGGTACAAGTTCATGAGGCCCTAAAGTTCTTCTCCAGCCCAGCTGGTGTGGCCCAGTGATTGAGTGCTGACCTATGAACCAGGAGGTCACAGTTCGATTCTCGATCAGGGCACTCGCCTAGGCTGTGTGCTCGATCCCCAGTAGGAGGCAGCTGGTCAATGATTCTCTCTCATCATTGATGTTTCTATCTCTCTCTCCCCTGTCCATTTCTCTCTGAAATCAATTAAAAAATATTTTTTAAAATGTTTGCATGAAAAAAAAAAATTCTCCAGGTGGTTGGAGATTGCACTTTGGAGAAAAGGGAAAGTGGGCCACACCCTCTGAGAATTACCGTGTAATCAGTTACCTTCAAAAAGCCTTTCCTTCAGGTACCTGCTGCCTATCAGTGGAAATGTAATTTAGTGTTAAAGCATCAAACGCAGTCAGCCCACCTGGTAGTTCATGTTACAGTCACTTTCACCCAAAATATAATCTTCCACAAGAGCATTAATTCATTCTTCATGGGGAGGAGAGAAACTAAGATGGCAGCATAGATAAACACCGGGAAACTGCTGCTTCCCACAACAATTGAAAAATCTACTAGGAACACAAAATGGACATCATCCAGAACTATAGGAAGGCTGGCTGAGCATAAATTCTACAACTAGAAGGAAAGAAAAGCACACTGAGAGCCAGAGGAGCTGCGGAAGTAAAGTGCAGAGGTACGGGGGCTCGCACGCACGGAAAGGGGCTGGCACCTGAGGACGCGGCTGTCTTTTTGAATCGGGAGGGAGTCACAAGCTCCCGACGCCTCTGAACTCCGGTTCCGGGAAGTCTCTGGGGACCCAGGACTCATACGGGGAGAAACTGGACTGTCTGGAAGTGGGCGAACTTGAGGGCGGCTTTCCCTCAGAGGTGCTTGCAGCCGTTACCGGGACACTGAGACGCGCGACTCCTTAGGGCAGGGCTAAGGATCCGCCATAGCTGCTTGCTCCGTCCTTTGATTCCTTGAGACCCCGCCCCACCCAGGCTGCGGCAGAGGCTTTTGCATATGAATGCCCCGGCCCTTTGTAACCTGATAATTACCTAACTGCAGCCGGGCCAGACAGACCCAGAACTTCCAAGAGAAGGCCCAAGGCCCCAAGCAGCTTGCATTGCTTCACAGCTGAGCCTCATCAGGGCACCTCCAAACTCCAAAAAAGGAAGGGGAATCTGCAGTTCTCTTCGTAGCTCCTGCTGTGTAACCGCAGGCAGAGGCTAAATTAGCACCTCCTTAGATCCAAGAGCCAGTGTACCCAGTGGTCAGAGGGGGACCATCCAGATCACAACTCCTCAGATCCATAAGGGACACACTCACGGTGCAGACTCAGTGAGCACCAAAACCCCACTGAAGCAAGTCTTGCCCCAGAAGGGTGTCTCCAGCACAGAAGTTCTCCCACTGCAGACACAGCTGATTCTCACTGCCAATTGGCCTGGAGGTCAATTCCTCCCAGTGATCCTACAACAACCAAGGCATAACTGCAAGACTGTGCACAAAGCCCACAAGGGGGTGCACCAAGAGTGTCCACCTCCGATAACTGGGGAGGCTGAGACACTGGGCCCTACAGGACACCTAGCACACAAAGCCACTCTATCAACACAGGGAAGCAGCCAAAATGCGGAGACAAAGAAACAGGTCACAAATGGCAGAAATGGAGGAAAGCAAACGACTGGATATAGAGTTCAAAACCACGTTTATAAGGTTTTTCAAGAATTTTATGGAAACGGCCAATAAATTTAGTGAGTCCCTCAATAAGTATAGTGAGACCCTGGAGGACATAAAAAAGGACCAAATAGAAATTAAGCATACACTGACTGAAATAAAGAATAATTTACAGAGATCCAACAGCAGACAAGAGGATCCCAAGAATCAAGTCAAAGATTTGAAATACAAAGAAACAAAAAATACCCAACCGAAAAAGAAAAAAAAGAGATTCCAAAAATATGAAGATAGTGTAAGGAGCCTCTGGGACAACTTCAAGCATACCAACATCAGAATTATAGGGGTACCAGAAGAAGAGAGAGGGCAAGATATTGAAAACCTATTTGAAGAAATAATGACAGAAAACTTCCCCTACCTGGTGAAAGAAATAGACTTACAAGTCCAGGAAGCACAGAGAACCCCACACAAAAGGAATCCAAAGAGGACCACACCAAGACACATCATAATTAAAATGCCAAGAGCAAAAGACAAAGAGAGAATCTTAAAAGCAGCAAGAGAAAGACAGTCAGTTACCTACAAGGGAGTACCCATCCGACTGTCAGCTGATTTCTCAACAGAAACCATGCAGGCCAGAAGAGAGTGGCAAGAAATATTCAAAGTGATGAATAGCAAGAACCTGCAACCAAGATTACTTTATCCAGCAAAGCTATCATTCAGAATAGAAGGCCAGATAAAGAGCTTCACGGATAAGAAAAAGCTAAAGGAGTTCGTCACCACCAAACCAGCATTATATGAAATGCTGAAAGGTATTCTTTAAGAAGAGGAAGAAGAAAAAGGAACTCTTACCATTTGGCACAGCATGGATGGAACTGGAGAGCGGATAAATACCACATGATCTCACTCATTTGTGAAATATAATGAACAACATAAACTGATGAACAAGGACTGATCCAGAGACGGAGAGGCATTGATTGGACTGTCGGGCCTTGGAGGGAAGGTAGGGGAGGGTGGGGGTAAGGGGGAAAGATCAACCAAAGGACTTACATGCAAGCATATAGGCCTAACCAATGGACACGGACAACGGGGGGGGGGGGCGAGGACATGGGGGGGGGTAGAGGGTAACGTGGGGACAAGGACACATATGTAATATCTTAATCAATAAAAAATATATTAAAAAAAAATTCATTCTTCATGGGGGTTAATTCAGAAGCTCTCACTTGCCCTGATCACCAGCAACAGATCAGATCAGTCAATGACCTGCGCCAGTCCTGCAGACCAGCACATTACCACACGATCTTGTATTGCTTTCAATGTTTCTTTATGTTGTAAAAACATATTTAAAAAAATAACAGATTTGGACCTTGGCGGACAGCACATGTATCTACTGGGCACTCTCCCCAGGGCAGGGCAGCATCTTATCCAGCATTCGTGAGTGTGGCCAATGCCAGGCTTGAGCATCTGGGCAGGCTTCGTGATCACCGTCCTGCCTGCTCCTCCATCCCAGGCAAGTCTTTTCAAAAGACCAGCTCACAGAACGACAGAGTTTGTACTTCTTTAAGGGCCTAGATTAAATTGGTGTCCCAAGCCATCAGGCTTTTTTTTTTTTTAAGTGATGAAGGAGTCCAGAGAGCACAGAAATAAAATTGCCAAGTCTTTACTTACATGTATGTTTGTCTCAAATTCGGAAGTGATGTGTGAATAGACTGCGAGAGCGGGAAGTGACACCAGGATGGCCCCAATGAAATGGCGTGGGAGCCAGCCAGCTATCCACTCCAGCAGGTGTTTGGTACAAGCCATCGCATCCTCCAGGAAAAACACCATCCTGTAACAGGGAGGAGAGAAAGGAGACAGGGTGTCTGTGGGTGGGCAGGCCTGCCAGAGAAGAGGGGATGGAGGATCCACAGCCGGCACCGCTGCCCCCTCTCACCCACGCTGGTGCCGCTGCGTGAACCACAGGCAGAGCCCCCACACCCCTCAGCGTGGGAGAGGGTACACTGGCCGTGCTCGGCTCAGCACACCCGATTCACTTGATGCCTTCAGATGAGATGTGCTGATAAAGAGCCAAGCCAGCCTCTGTGGGGCTAACAGAGCAGGGAAGAACTGGACACACAGACATTAACAGTTCCTGTGAAAGTGCCCACTTCACTGTCATCCGCTTCTAGGGCAGGAGGTCTCGAGTGGGTGGTTCAGGGGCTGTCAGGGAATTTTGTGGCGCCCCATTGGTTGCCCCAATGATTGAGGGGTTCTACTGACATCTAGAGAAGCATTCTGCAATGTGCAGTGAAGCTCTGCCCTGCACCCCACACGACTGCCACACGCCTCCGGACACATGTGGAGATGAAAAGCCTGCTGACAATGACCTCAGCCTTACAGCCTAGTGGCATTTCGTTTACAAACAGAAAGTGGTTTCTGCGAGTTGTTAACAGACCTTTTCTGGGAATGAATTAGTATGTAAACCAAGCAAGATTACCTTCTGTCTTGTCTGGGACGTCACCAAGAGTCGGTCAACGTTTCAGAAATCTCAGGCTGCAACTCAGCCCATGGTGCTTGTGCCACCAAACCTGCACGCCCCCAACGATCCACATTTGGAGCTGCCACATTGGCAGGGATTGTGCACAGGGGGGCAGACAGCTGACAATTCTGTTAGAATTACATATGGTGGTGCCCTCGCATATTTGAGGTGAAGCACTACATATTTCATTTTAAATGGCTTTTTTGTTGTTTCTCCTTCATATTGGAGTGACAGCATTTCACTGAATCTTTTAGAAGTTGTGTGTACAGGTGGGCTATATTTCAGGAGAGTGATGTGAACATCATAAAATATTTTTCATAAAGAAGGGAGCTGAGTATGTGGGGCTGAGAACTGTGGTTCTGAAGGTAAGAATGGCCTTGGTTAAGTGAGGGATCCTAGAGTCAGGAGTGCCTGGACTCCAGCAGTGGGAAATGGAAGAGAGGGCCGTGGGGCTCTGCCTCAGAAGGGAGACCCCCACACACAGTCCCTCTCTGAAGTCAGCCCCTGGCAAAGGTGAAGGGGGGACAGGCCCACTGTCCTCGCTTGTGAAGGGGCCAGGAGCCGCTGCTGAACTTTGAGTGCACAAAGACCCATCAGGACTTCACACATGCACCCAGGCACCTGCACCTTCAGGCCTTGACACCTACAGCACTATGTTCAGCCTCCATGAGGAACCCCCAAATTTCAGCTATCTCCACACAGAGCCAGGCCCCATCTGACCACCCTTTTTTAAAAAAATATTTTTTTTTATTGATTTCAGAGAGGAAAGGAGAGGGAGAGAGAGTAGAAACATCAATGATTAGAAAGAATCATTGATCGGCTGCCTCCTGCACGCCCCTTACTGGAGATCGAGCCCACAACCTGGGCATGTGCCCTTGACCAGAATTGAACCCAGGACCCCTCAGCCCAACGCTTTATCCACTGAGCCAAACCAGTTAGGACCCATCTGACCCTTTCAAGTCCAGGACTATTCTGGCCTCCAGATATTTAAAAGGTTAATGGAATCCTTGGAATATTTCCGAGGATAACCACAAATATGCTCAAAGACAGAATACATAAGCCCTACAAGGAGACAGAGGGAGCTGAGCCCCAGCCAGGGAAGGCAGCCTGGGAAGCCCTTCACAAAGGTCTCAGGGCTGCAGAATTCCAAGGACAAGACCCCGGTTCGCTTGCCTGTCGAAGGCACAGCACAAATGTCTGGAAGGACAAGTCCTGAGCTGAGACTAGACAGCCTTCCAGATGAGGTGCCCGGCCCGGGCCAGCCGCTGAAGCAGCCACAGAACCGGCCTCCCTGGGGAACCTGCATATTCCTCAGTGTAGGTTCTTGCTAGCCTTGGATCCTAAATATAAATGTGTCCTTCAGGGTCGGAACCTCTCCCAGGCTTTGACGGCCCAGGTAAAGTGAACTTTTAAAGTCACACCAGAGGTTTTTCATGGGCACAGTGGCTGCCACATCCACCCGGCCCAGCACCTCGGCAACGGGCACACCCAGGCCTGGCGTCTGTCTGACATGCAGCCCGCTGCAGTCTCCAAGTGTGGCTTAGCCCCGACCCTGCAGAATTGGGTCCAAGGAACAGGGTATAAAGGGTTTTTAAAAAATGTATGGAGACAATGCTAGCCTCAGAGAGACCAAGAGTGTATCGAGCTGTAGGTCGGTGCCAGAAGGGAACCTGGAGCTGGGGAAGGGAGGGGAGTACAGTAACTGCAAATGGATATGTGTTTTCTTTGGGGAGATAGAAGAGCTGTAAAATTATATGGTGATGACTGAAATAAGTGGATTCATTACATGTGAATCATATAAGAAAACCAAGTTTAGCCCGGCTAGTGTGGCTCAGTGGTTGAGCATTGACCTATGAACAAGGAGGTCATGGTTCGATTCCTGGTCAGGGCACATGCCCCGGTTGAGGGCTTGATCCCCAGTACGGGGCGTACAGGAGGCAGCCAATTAATGATTCTGTCTCATCATTGATGTTTCTATCTCTCTCTCCCTCTCCCTTCCTCTCTGAAATCAATAAATGTATTTTAAAAAAAACTAAAAATCTAAGTTTAAAAAGGAAAAAACCAAACTAGGGGCCCGAGGATGACTTAGTTTGGGTTCCCCAGAAGCAGAGCTGACTTATGTCCCAGGCAGCTCAGTGAGGGGTGCAGAGCCAGGACCAGAGGGGCAGGCCCACAGGGAGGGCTGTGTAATAGAGGAGTCACTTATAGGTAACACAGCTCCACTCAGCTGGAGGGAATTTGGGGAGACAGCAAGGATACACCCGAGTTACCTCAACCAGGGCCAGGAGATGAGCGTGTGGCCTCTAGCAGTCCTCAGCAAATGGCCCCTCCCGGGGACTTCAGAGGGGAGCAGGATGACAGTGAGTGTGGAAGGGAGGGGGGCACTCACTCAGGGGCAGATCTGAAGCTATTGCTTCCTGTCCTGGGATGTTGGGGAAGAGGAGCAGAAACCTATGGTCAGGGCCCTTCTCCCTGTTTCTGTTTTACCCCCAGCTTGGGAGTCTACTAGGCTGACAGGCTGCCCTGTTGGGAGTGACAGGGCTGAACAGAGGACATGGTTGTGGTGCAAGGACCCAGTGTCATAGTGCCCAGGAGGCAGATGGCACAGGCAGTCTGGGTGCTTGTGAACAGAATGCCCCGTGCACTCACATCTAGTCAGAAATGTACAGAGCAGCTGTGGGCTTCCTCAGTGTTAAACTGAACCCTGACATCAAGCTGGGCAGGTCCTGAGGGCCCAGCTTCTGAGGGGCCACTGTTGTCTATTCAGACCCTCTGTCCATTTTTATTTTTAGTATTATTTTTTAATATATTTTATTGATTTTTTACAGAGAGGAAGGGAGAGGGATAGAGAGTTAGAAACATCGATGAGAGAGAAAAACATCGATCAGCTGCCTCCTGCACACTCCGTACTGGGTATGTGCCCGCAACCAAGGTATATGCCCTTGATCGGAATTGAACCTGGGACCCTTGTGTCTGCAGGCCAACGCTCTATCCACTGAGCCAAACCGGTTAGGGCCCTCTGTCCATTTTTAAATGGGTTATCTTTTTATTATTGAGTTTACATTCTAGATATTAGACCCTGGTCATAGATAAGATCTGTAAGTAGTCTCTCCAATTCCGCAGGTTCTCTCTGACTTTTTTGATGGTGGTCTTTCAACTTAAAAATTTTGAATTTTGGTGAAGTCCAACTATTTTCTCTTTGGTTGCTTGTGCTTTTTGTGTGAAGTCTAAGAAACCATTGCTTGATCCAAGCTCACAGACTTACACCTATGATGTCTCCTAAGGGTTTTATAGTTTCGCTCTTTTCTCTAGGAGAGGCGTCTGCCCATCTGCTGGCAGCCTCCTATCATTTGCACCCTGTACACGTCCTTTTCCTTTCCTTTCTTATGCCCTAGCTTCCCACCTTCTCTTTTTTTAAAATCTCTGATTTGGAAGATACAGGACTGGCCGGCGGCATCAGGGCTGCAGAGGACACTGACTCTCTGGTAAGGAGAGTGCCCACCTGTGCCCAGGGCCAGGGTCTTCAAGGGAGAAACCTGTGAGTAGGGCTGGAGGAAGGAAGGGAAGAGGACCCTTCACCTGAAATGAGCTTGCAGAGGCAGCCCGCTTCAGTCCGCTGGTCAGCTGTGCCGCAGACTGTTCAGTCATAAACTGTGGAGCCAGCAGAGGGAGCCAGAGACTAAAAGCTGGAGAACCGCCCTGCAGGTGAGCCTTTACCTGACGGAGACCATGAGGGACAGCACCTCCAGGAGCAGGGCCACCCCGAAGACCACCAGGGTGACTGGCTGGGGAGGCGTGGTGGCAGCCCCGTACTTCAGGAAGCAGGTGATGGAGAGAATCAGAAACACTGTTGTTGAAAGAAACACATCCAGAAGGGAGCTGAAGGTGGCACTGGCAAAAGTCTTCACGGGAGAATTCTTCATAACCTGTTTGGAGTAAGAGAAAGGTGGCGGTACATGAATAGATGCTGTGACAGATGGTCATGGAGTATAGCTTAGGTGGGAAAACACAAACATTTGCCTATCCCCAACCAGTTACAGGGTGGTAAGAGCTTTAGGTGGGCCATCTCCCGACTATTTCTCTGCTTAACAATGAGGAAACTAAGAAAAGAGAAGTTCAGGAACTTGCCCAAGGTCACACAGCAACTGACTGCACACCAGTAAGTTCTCACAGGCACCTTACCTACTGACCCTGAAAATGAGTACTGACTGGTAAAGTCACTGATTCTGTCTGTAAAGCACAAAAGCCATGTGCTGGGAGCTTCCACTGAATGTCTGGGTCCCAGGTTCAGGGTGGGTAAAAGCTTGTTTCATGACAGAAGTAACAGGTGGGGACTGAAGCAGCAGCAGATGAAAATACAGGCATGTCAAGTGACAGTAAGAGAGGCTCATGCCTTCACACAGGGCCTGGCTCTGTGCTGGGTGCTGGGATAGACATGAAACAAGGTCCTAGGGGAGCACTAATGGTGGATGCACCAGCTGCAGAGGAGAGGGACTGGGAAATGACAAGTCTTGGTCGCCAGACTCAAGAGCACAGAAAGATTTGGAGTTTTCTCCCTTGTGCAGATAAATTCACATAAAGATGCAATTCAGAGCTTGCAGATTGTGGGAAATCAGTATTAGCCTTCCTTTTCCTGTCACCCAGGAAAACAAGGAAGATTTCCAAAGCACAAAACAAATTGGGAACTGTCCAGTAACAACAACACGTTTCTTCAGTAAAATTATAAGGAACATGCACCTCTTCTTGATAGCTGGTCCTGTAGGCTTGCTCTAGCTCCTGGTCCAGGAAGTTCAAGCTGAACTGATTAATGGGTGGCTTAAAAAAATAATCTTTCATCAGGCTGGAAGAGATGAAAAACGCAACTGATCAACATGAAGCACAATCATATTTATTTTATCAGCAGACTGCAATTATTTACCAAAACGTCACTCATTAAGCATATCACAAAAGCTGTATCTAAAAGTCACTACTTGACTTTTTCAGACATGGTTCGACCACCCCTTTTAGGATATATCTCTGGAAAGCGATGCTAAACATAATGCCATTTTATGTTTCCCCCCACTAAAGAATGACCATTCACCATAATTACAGCACACATCAGCAGAACCCTGCTTTTGAAAACACCTTCCCGATATCCAGGATGAGAGGAAGGCGGCTTTTTTGTTCTAGGACACCATCTTCTGAAGGACCAGCAAATCCCTGTACTGACAGCACTTAGGTCGATTTGAAGGCTAACAATGAAAATGTAATTCGGAGCCGCCTGTCCTGTCATTCAAAGAAAGCTAACAGAATGTTATCACAAAATTGTGATTACAGTTAGTGTAATTTTGATGCTACTGTCACAAATGCAGATTGTGTGTGAAACCTGAAAAACGATAACACTCAATGGCTCTGATAGCACAGAAATGAAACCTGCTTTATGTAACTGGTTCTTTTATGGATTGCCAGCAAATAGTTAATATCCTTTTTCTATTGCAGAAAATTGCTATAAATTTTTTAAAAATGTTAGCATGGTTTCAGAAGGCAAACACAGCTAGGGGCTGTAGTCTCTCTCCCTTATATATAACTACTAGAATTAAATCAGATGGACTAGGTGAAGTGCCTAGCATGTGCCTGTCACACAGCAGAGTTCACTGTACATCTGCCTCCTCCTTCCTTTGCAACAGAGTGGACTCTCTTTTTTGCCTTTAAAAAAAATTTATTGAATTGACTGAGGTGACATTGGTCGACATGAATATATAGGTTTCAGGTGTGGGTTTCTATGTTGCAAGATCTGTATATTGCACCGTGTGCCCACCACCCAAAGTCAAATCTTCTCCTGTTATATTAAGACCACCCCATTCCCCCCACCCCTTCCCTCTGCAATCACCACACTGCTGTTTGTGTTTACGAGTTTCAGTTTTGTATCCCACATGAGAGTGAAATCACGTAGTTCTTAGCTTTTTCTGATGGACTTATTTCACTTAGCATAATGTTCTCAAGGTCCATCCATGTTGTTGCAAATGGCGCCAGTTCATCCTTTCTTATGGCTGAGTAGTATTCCATTATGTACCACATCTTCTTTACTCAGTCCTCTATCATAGGGCACTTCGGTTGTTTCCATGTCTTGGCCACTATGAATAATGCTGCATTGAATACATGGGTGCATATATCTTTGCAAATACATGATTGTGAGTTTTCCAAGTATATACCCAGAAGAGGGATTGCTGGGTCATATGGTAGCTCTAGACTTTAATCTTTTGAGGAACTGACAGACTACTTTCCATAGTGGTTGTACCAGTCTACATTCCCACCAGCAGTGAATGATGGCTCCCCTTTTTCCACAACCTCTCCAACACTTGTTATTGCTTGTCCTGTTGAAAATGGCCATTCTAACGGGGGCAAGGTGGTGTCTTACTGTAGTTTTGATTTGCATTTTCCTAACTGCCAGTGAGGTTGAACATCTTTTCATATATCTACTGGTTGTTCATATGTATTCGTGGGAGAGGTGTATTTTCAGGTCCTCTACCCACTTGTTGATTAGGTTGCTTTTTGTTTGGTGTTGAGTTTTACACCAAATTGAATTCTTTATACATTTTGGAAATTAAACCTTTGTCGGAGCTATGCTCTGCAAATATCATTTCCCACCTTTTGGCTGCCTCTTCGTTTTGTTGTCAGTTTCTTTTGCTGTGCAGGAGCTTTTTAGTTTGATATGGTCCCATTCATTTATTTTTGCCTTTACTTCCCTTGCTTTGGGGTCAAGTTCATAAAATGTTCTCTAAGACCCAGGTCTATAAGTTTGGTATCTATATTTTCTTCTATGTAACTTACTGTTTTGGGTCTGAGCTTTTGCTCCATTTTAAATTAACTTTTGTACATGGGGACAACCTGTAATCCAGTTTCATTTGTTTGCATGAAGCTTTCCAGTTTTCACAGCACCATTTATGGAAGGGACTATCTTTATTCTATGTGTGTTCCTAACTTCTTTGTCAAAAATTATCTATCCATATACATGTGGTTTTATAGCTGGGCTTTCTATTCTATTCTATTGATCTGTGTGTCTGTTTCTCTGCCAATACCAAGCTGTTTTGATTATCGTAGCTCTGTAGTATAATTTGAAGTCAGGTAGTGTGATACCGCCAGCCTCGTTCTTTTTTCTCAGGATTGCTTTGGTTATTTGGGGTCTTTGCTGGTTCCATACAAGTCTGATGATTTCTCGTTCTATTTCTTTTACATGACATTGGGATTTTGATGGGGATTGCATTAACTCGGTATATTGATTTGGGTAATATGGCCATTTTAACTATGTTGATTCTTCCAATCCATGAACACAGAATATTTTTCCATTTTGTTGTGTGTTTTTCTGTCTCTTTAAATAATGATTTGTAATTTTCAGCATATAGGTCTTTCACATTTTTTGTTAAGTTTATTCCCAGGTATTTTATTCTTTTGGTTGCAATTGCAAAAGGAATTGTTTTTTCCCATTCATTTTTAGAGGGAGTGGAAGAGAGATAGAAAGACAGAAACTTTGATCTTAGAGAAACACATTGATTGGTAGCCTCCTGGATGAGCACAGACCAGGGCCCAGGCCAGAGAGGAGCCTGCAACCAAGGTACATGCCCCTGACCAGAATCGAATCAGGGACCCGTTGGTCCCCAGGCCAACACTCTATCCACTGAGCCAAACCAGCTAAGGCTTTCTTTTTGTTGTTTTTGTTGTTGTTAATCTTCACTTGAGGATATTTTCCCATGGATTTTTAGGGAGAGTGAAAGAGAAAGGGAAAGACCAAGAGAAACATCGATGTGAGAAAAACATGGTTTTTCCATTTTTTTTTTCTGAAGTTTTGTTGTTAGTATACAGAAAGTCAATGGATTTTTGCACATCGAATTTGTATCCTGCAACTTGGCTGTATTTGTTTATTGTTTCTAATAGTTTTTTGGTGGAATCCTTAGAGTTTTCTATATACAGAATCATGTCGTCTGCAAAAAGTGACAGTTTGACTTCCTCCTTACCTATTTGGATGCCTTTTCTTTCTTTCTCTTGCCTTATTGCTCGGCTACGACTTCCAGCACTGTGTTGAATTAGAGTGGTGAGAGTGGGCATCCTTGTCTTGTTCTTGATTTTAGAGGAAAAACTTTCAGTTTTTCATCATTGAGTATGATATTAGCTGAGGGTTTCTCATGTATGGCCTTTATCATTTTGAGGTACTTTGCTATTTTATTGAGTGTTTTAATCATAAATGGATGTTGTATCTTACCAAATGCTTTTCGGCATCTATTGATAAGATCATATGATTTTTATCCTTTCTTTTGTTAATATGGTGTATTACATTGATTGATTTGGACATCTTGAACCATCCTTGTGCCCCTGGAATGAACCCCACTTGATCATGATGTATTATTTTTTTATGTACTGTTATATTAGATTTGCTAGTATTTTGTTTAGGATTTTTGCATCTGTGTTCATCAGAGATATTGGTCTGTAATTTTCTTTTTTGTGTGTGTCATCTTTGCAAGGTTTTGATATCAGGGTTATACTGGCCTCATAGAATGTGTTAGGAAGTATTGCCTCTTCTTCAATTTTTTGGGAGAATTTGAAACGGATAGGTTTTAAATCTTCTTTGAACATTTGGTAGAATTCACTAGTGAAGCCATCTGTTCCTGGACTTTTGTTTTTCTTTTAATTTTTTTAAAAATATATTTTATTGATTTTTTATAGAGAGGAAGGCAGAGGGATAGAGAGTCAGAAACATCAATGACAGAGAAACATCGATCAGCTGCCTCCTGCACACTCCCCAAAGGGATGTGCCCGCAACCAAGGTACATGCCCTTGACCGGAATCGAACCTGGGACCCCTGTGTCCGCAGGCCGACGCTCTATCCACTGAGCCAAACCGGTTAGGGCTCGGGAGGTTTTTGATGGTTGTTTCAATTTCCTCACTGCTGATCGGTCTATTTATATTTTCCAATTCTTTTCAAGTGCAAAGATACGTTCGCCAAAAAAAAAGGCCACATGTGAGGCTATAAACCAAGAATCAATAAATGTAAAGTACTGAAATCACATAAAGTATGTCTTTGACCATGATGACATTACGTTAGGCATTGATAACTAACACATCTAAATACCATTCTTCACTAAAAGGAGTGAGGGCTCTTTTGAGAAACATCTGATTCCTGAGTGGGGGCAGGGAAGATACAAAACAAGCCTGGAATATATCCTACTGTGCTAGGCCAGCGATTTTCAACCTTTCTCATCTCAGGCACACATAAACTAATTACTATAATTCTGCAGCACACCAAAAAAATACATCATAGTTTTGCCAATCTGACAAATAAAAAGGTATAACTTTGATTCATTCACACTGGACGGCTATTGTGTTGGGGTTCTCGTTTTTTTAAAAAAAATTTTATTTGACAACCTCAGGGAAAAGAGGTCAGTGCTCCTGACTCAATAGTCAGGTACTGCATGTTTTAAAAATTCTCACAGCACACTAGTTGAAAATTGCTGTGGTAGATAGAATGTAAGAAATTGCTCAAAATAAATGATGGAGTCATGCCAAAAGGGGGGTTCCCACAAGGCCAGATTTGGTACAACCAGAGCATCAAACTAGAATCAGGACAGTGATAAACTATATCCTGTCAAACAGAACAGAACTCCATGAGTCCAGGTTGATAATATAGGGGTAGATGAAGGAATAAGTGGGAGGGGCTCTTTACAGTGGAATGCTAGACACCAAATGATAACTGTGCAGTTGGTGCTGGAGCAGGGAAATCACTCTTCTAAACCAGCACAGAAAGGCTGTTTAGGCAAGAACCATCCATGGAGATTAAACTAGGGGAGTTTGATGAGGAATGTGATATTTACATGATCATAAAGCGTCTTCCCACAGACAGCTCATTAGGCACAAGAAGAAAATCATAACTATAATTGGAAAAGTCTAAAACATACTTGTCTGGTTGATCAAAATTACTATGCAAATGAGGGACCAATGGACACGGGGAGCCTTTAGATATGATATCTGAGAAGGACACACCCCTTCTGTAATATCTGCCCAGCCTGAATGTAAGCATGAAGAAACGTCACACAAATTCAACTTTTGGAATATTTTATAAAAGAACCAGGCCTGCACTTTTCAAAAAAGCCAACATCATAAACGACACCGAATGGCAGAGGAACTGCCTGAGATTTAAAAAGACTAAAGAGGCATGCCACTGCATAATGAAACCTGTGACCCAGGGCAGAATCCTGCGCTGAAGAAAAAGGAAGTACTAGCAATGGACAAAACTGGAGCCCTGGCCAGGTGGCTCAGTTAGTTGGAGTGCCGTCCTGTATACCAAAAGGTTGTGAGTTCTACTTCTGGTCAGGGTCATACCTAGGTTGCAAGTTTGATCCCCAGTTGGGGCATGTACAATCAATGTTTCTCTCTCTCTCTCTCTCTCTCTCTCCCTCCCTCCCTCTCTTCTTCTTCCCCTCCCTCTGTCATAAAGCTTGTTTTGATTAAAAAAAAAGCAAAACCTGGAATATGTGCTACAGATATAAAATATCACAACAATGCCAAATTTACCAAATTTGATAACTATGATTATATGAAGGACATCTTTATATTTAGGAAATATAGTATTAAAGAGTAAAGAGAATGACATATTCAACTTACTGTCAAGTGGTCCAGAAAAAAATTATAAATTTTATAGAGAAAGAGGGAGAGAGAGAGGAGACTAAAACAAACAGTAAAATGTTAAAAGTTAGAAAAATCAGGCAAAGGGTATAAAGAGAATTCTTTGTATTATTCATGCAATGTTTCTGTAAGTTTCAAATTACTTCAAAGTAAAGTGATATATTGACAACACGATAGATAAGGTAATTTAGAGAAAGGGAGAGGCTTCTATCTGCAAATTTTACTTCAATTCCCATAGCTCCCTCTTACCTGTCTTCTTTGATAACATCAACAAAGTGGGCGTCTGTTTTCTCCCGGATGTTCTTGAGTCTCAGTGGAAGGAGAGCAGACTGGTCCAAGCTGACACCTGCCCACTTTCCCTTTTCCTGTAACATCTCACACAGAGAGGTCTGGCTGTTGGTGAGCTTCTCCTCTTGGGGAGGGCTGAGGAGTCCGTTCTGTGTTTTGGAATTATGACCTCCAGAAACCTGCCTCACGCCAGAGGGAAGCAGACACAGAGGTGACCCGTGGGTGTGCAGCAAGCTATTCCACCCAACCCCTCTGCTCCGCTGGGGTCCCACTGCACTGCACGCTGCACCTTCAAATCTCGGTCCCAATCCAAACTCTCAACCTCGCCGCCCACCTGCTTCTCCCTATCCCCCTGATTTGTCAAATCGCAACTCCAGGCGTTCAGGCAACCAGGGAGGTTGAGGCTCTCAGATTGCTGACCACAGAACCAGGGTTCCAGAGGGCTATGGGGAAGGTTTGGGAGAAGTGCAAGAGTGGATCCAGAGAAAGAAAACCTATATGGGCTGTAGCTTAGGAAAGGGTGACTGCTTGTCCGCAACACAGGCGGACCTTGTGTCGCACAATCCATGGGCAGATGACATGAGGGTGGAGGGTGGAGGGTGCCGGAGTAGGTTTCCTGGAGGGCCAGCCTTCCCAGCTATTTAATCTGCTTTCCACTCCAGTCCTGGCTCTGGTTCCAAGTGAGGTTTCTCTGGCAGCTTCCTTGCTGCTGTCCCTAATCCCAAGCCCCTCTCCATGATGTGTCTCTTATCCTGAAGTCCCCTCTTCTCTCTGCAAACCCACCGTCCACCATATGTTGAATCCAACTTCTAGGTCTACAATCCACATGTCTTTAAACCCTTATTGCCCATTAGGGATCCCATTCAGTTCAGCATTACTTCTCAGGGATTAGTTCTGACTCATTCCTGTTCTTTACTGGTCTGCTCAAAACACAAAAGGACTAGAGGTATGGAATGGGTCACCTAAAAGGAAGTATTCCCAGAACCGAGAAGTTGACAACAGGAGTGTCATCTCAGATGAATGCGCCAGAGAAGAACTGACAGGTATGACAGCCAGGAGCTTGTTACCTTGTTTTTATTTTTATGCTCCTCCTGACAGCCATTTTGCATTGCTCCTTCTTCTGCACCAGCTTCCAATTTGGGAGCAAATGTAATTTTGCATGAAGGGCAGGTCTACAAGAAAAAACAGACCATAGGAACTCACCAAGAAAAGATGACCACAATATATAATTCAAACAGTCCTCTATTGTTGTAACCAAACGGAAGGCTTACTGAACCACACCAGGATGAGTTAAAGACAAACTGACACAGAATGGTTGTAACCAAACGGAAGGCTTACTGAACCACACCAGGATGAGTTAAAGACAAACTGACAAAGTGAAAATGGAAACACATCTACACAAGGACCTGCACATGAATGTTCCATAACAGCCAAGAGGTACAAACAACTCAAATGCCCATTAACAGATGAATGGATCAATAAAATGTGGTCTACCCATACAATGGAATATTGTTCAGCCATCAAAAGGAATGAGGTATTGTCCTGGCAGGTGCTGCTCAGTGGTTGGAGCACTGGCCCTCGCATCAAAGGGCCATGGGTTCGATTCTCAGTCAAGGGCATGTACCTGGGATGCAGGTTCAATCCCAGGCCCCTGTTGGGGTGCATGTAGAATGCAACCAATCAATGTGTCTCTCTCACATAGTTGTTTCTCTCTCCTCCTCCTTCCCTCCCTTCCACTCTCCCTAAAAATCAAATAGAAAAAATATCCTTGGGTGAGGATTAAACAAAAACAACAAAAAAGGGATGAAGTACTGATTCAGGCTACAACGTGATGAACCTTGAAAACATTACACTCAGTGAAAGAAGGCAGACACAAAAAGCCACATATTGTATGATTCCATCCATATAAAATGTTCAGAAAAGGCAAATCCTCAGAGATGCAAAGGAGATTGGGCACTGACAGGGGGAGAGGGATAAAGGAACGGGCAGTGATCTAATAGACATGAGGTTTCTTTTAGGAGGTGATGAAAACGTTCTAAACTTGATTGTGGTAATGGTGTACAACTTTGCAAATATACTAAAGAGCACCAAATTGTACACCTCAAAGGGTAACTTTCTTGGTATGTGGATCATACCTCAATAAAGCTGCTATTGAACAAACAACCTGCCATTATCCTATGTGAGGGTACTACGCCAAGGTCTATGAGCTCTATGTGACAGTTCCTATAAAATAGGCTGAATAATCAGAGGGACCTGTGTATAGACCTAGGATTCTTAAAAGCTTACAGAAATTAGCTGACCTGGAAAAGGAAAGGCAAGACAATCCTGACAGATAGAGTGAAAGGGCAGCAAGGCTTTCATCTCTCATAAACCAGGGTTCAAATCCCACCTCGAATTCTTATTGTTTTGGATGGCCTTGTTCAAATCACTCACCTCAGTTATCTCATCTATAAAAAAAGCATGATAACACTTTTCTTGAAGATACGTGGTAAGGATTTAATGGATATGTATATAGTTAGCCTAACATCATCTCTGGCTCTCAATAAATTTACTATTATTATTAACTAGTGCATGAAATTCGTACACTTGGGGGGAGAGGGGAGTCTCTCAGCCTGGCCTGTGCCCTCTTGCAATCCGGGAGCCCTTGGGGGATGTCGGACATCCTAAGCCAGCAGTCGGACATAATTAGCACTGCTGCGGAGGCAGGAGAGGCTCCCACCACGGCTGCTGTGCTCACCAGTCGTGAGCCCAGGCTCTGGCTGAGCAGCGCTCCCCCTGTGGGAGCGCACTGACCACCAGGGGGCAGCTCCTGCACTGAGCATCTGCCCTCTGGTGGTCAGTGTGCATCATAGCGACCGGTCATTCTGTGGTTTGGTCAATTTGCATATTAGCCTTTTATTATTTAGGATGTGATCCATTAAACTAGGAAGTGTCATTGAGATAGCAACTAACTGTTTCCAGTAGAGGAGATAGACTTAGCAGCAAAGATTTATTAGGACTATAAAAATGTCCTTGCATAGCATTGGAAAACATTGTAGGAGGCTAGATATTATTTCAAAAATTAAAAATAAGTGTCATCACATCTCAAGTTAGAGTTCAGGCCCACACTATATTAAATAAAAGAAACAAAGATGCTAAAGAGGTGTGTAATTTGGGAATCTTATATAATGCACAAGCTAAGTTTGGACATTTGTATTCCTCAAAAAATGAAAATATACATGCCAAAAGAGCTGGCCAAACCATTAACTAACATACCTGAACAAACAGTAGCACCTAGGTAAAACTGCTTATAGCTCTTTAAAAACTGACATTATTAACGGGGGTAAAATGTTCTAATTGTCAATACTTATCAATAAAATTATTTTAAAGCACATCTCGGTATCATCTGAGTTAAACTTCAAAACATTTTACCAGTGGGGCCATTGATCTTCTCATATAACAAAATCCAATCTCCCCCCAACACCCTCCTCCCCTCCTCCCAGCCCCCAAAGGAGGAATGAAGTAAATGTGCCCAAGACATGTGCAGCATGGTCCTATGGGTGCCTCCTAGCGGGTATTGGAAGTAATTGACTTTGGTGGTGGTAGGCTTGCTTCTCTAGGGAAATATCGGCCTTTTCAGGAGCCAAGCAGGCCTAGGGGTGGAGTGGATACAGCTTGGAGTATGGGAATGGTTTGAGAGAATGAGTCAAACCCTTAAGGTCCAGGGATTCACCAATCTCGTAAAGACATGATGAAAGAGTATAAACAGCTACCTCTCTGACCACTGTTTAAACATTAAGACTAGAGAAGTAGTGTAACAGTGATTAAAGGCACTGGCTTTGAAATTAAACTGAATCCTGCTTAATTCACTGAATCCTGCTTCTACCACTTAATAGAGATCCTCTCCAAGTCTCATTTTCCTCCTTGGTAAAAGGGATTGTATCTACCCTGAAGAATTATTATCAGGGCAAAATGAGTCAATACAAGTAAAGCATGTCAGCGGTATTTTAAATCAGCTTGGTTTTTGTGCACTGACTCTAATCCCATGAGACTGACTTCCTAGAACAGTGAATTGAGGATGATGAGGCCACGTGCTGGCCCAACAGGAGGAGAACTGAGATTGACTTGTGATGTCTGCCATGGGCGAGGGTTTGGCAAGTGGAGATATGCATGCATTTATCACAACTTGGCTCTTCACAATGCTTGATGTGTTTGTGAGTATTCAATAAATGTTGGTACTTAATATTAAAACTTCTGGTCACTATCCTTTCTGGTTATAAAGACAGTTCGTCTGGTAATTTAATGTCCTTGATCATAAACAGCCATCCTTGGTATCTGCTCTTGCGTAGTCATTTCTAGTATTTTTCCCTCCTCAAGTACACCTTGCGGGAAGCCGCCCATTACCTTCACTAGCAGAGAGGTGTGGACCCAGAAGGCTGGTGGCCTTTGATCCCCGGCAAAGGTCAGGGCTATGCACCCACTGTTTAGTCCAGACAATGGTAGCTGAAGCAACTTCCCCACCAGATAGTCATGTAAATCCTTACTGATAAGATAGTCTGTCTGTTACTGGAACTTGCCTGCCTAAGGGCTATAGGTGTATCCCAAAGTAAATAAAAGGATGACAAGGCCTGAGCACAAGTGGAGTCCATCCTCTTGGGATGGGCTATGGCCTGGCCCCCCAATTTCCAAATTATTATTTCTTTCTTTTTTTTTTTTTTTAAATATATTTTATTGATTTTTTACAGAGAAGAAGGGAGAGAGATAGAGAGTTAGAAACATCTATGAGAGAGAAACATCGATCAGCTGCCTCCTGCACATCTCCCACCGGGGATATGCCCGCAACCCAGGCACATGCCCCTGATCGGAATCGAACCCGGGACCCCCAGTCCGCAAGCCGACGCTCTATCCACTGAGCCAAACCGGTTTCAGCCCAAATTATTATTTCTTGTCTCATCTCTTTCATTTGTGTACAGTCCCTCTTCCAGATCCTGAACCCTGAACCACGTGAGATGTGGGGAACATTCACACACCTGATGCACTTTAAAACAGGCCATCTGTTTCTTAGGAATTCCCACAGTACACTAGTGTTACATATATAAGATGTTTTATGCATTTATACAACAGGGACCATCGAACCTGTTGGACAGCAGAGGGCACACGCCCTTCACAAAGGATCCCCTTGATAGGAATCAAGGCCACACAACTCAGATTCTGCACCCTTCCTATGAAGGCCTTGGCTGCAAAGGGATTGGGAGGCTAGTGGAAACTGGGAGTGCCCATGGGGACCAGCTAATCTCCAGGGAGCCTGGAGCAGTGGTCTTCACAGATAGGCAAGTCAAAGTTAAATCCCTGTGACAAAGAGAGGATCTGTGGCCTGTACTGTGCTGTGATAAAATGTTCTAATACGGAGATAAGGTCTTGTAGAGCTGCCCACAAAAGAACCTCGGGGAGCAAAGGCACAGACATACACTGTCAGACCAAATGTTCATAAATGGTCTAGGAGTCTGCACTCAGGGAGGTCTGGCGGCCCGTCGGGGTCACGTGTGAAGCAGTAGAGTAGGGCCTGTGACTGGGCTCCGAATGGCCCAAACAGTGCTCACTGCTCACTCTGCCTTCCCACAGCAGCTCTGCCCACAAAGTGGGACTGGGGTTGGGCAGGAGAACCAGTTTTGCACTTGCTTTGAAAATGTTGCTCTTTGTCTTTCTACTTTTTCTTCAGCTGCTTTCCTTTGGGGAAGGGGGTTTAACACTTTAAAAGAAATGAAACGAAAAATCTTCAAGAAATCCATCTGTCCTGACGGAGACATTCTCATATCTCAACAGCCCCTTCTGCTCTGTGAGGAGAGCGCCTTCTGCATGAGGAGGCCTCCCCCATGAACGGGTATGTGGGGTTGCCTCCCTTCATCGGCAACAGCTGTTTTCCTTTAAGTATTTTCAGGTTCATTTTAATTGGGTTAAAGCATCTCACAAACTGCTTTTTGCTAAGCACCCAGACACCTCTGTGAAATGTCTGCCAACCCATTAAATGTCCAGCTCTCCCCCTTTGCTGCTGCCAGTAACTCCATCCCTGAGAAGCCCTCACAGGGCAGCATTTCAGAGGAGTTGGGAAACTAACTACCAGAGATATCCTGCGCCTTGGGAGGCACATTTGAGAAACTGACTCACAAGGAAGCATGGTGGCAAGCACATTAGATAAAGAGCACAGTTGTCATGATAGCAGATGCTATGATTTAGAAACGCCAACGTGCAGAGGGCACGCCAGTGAATGATAACCAGGCCCTTATCCAGGTCATGTCTGCAGCCTCGTGCACTTGATCTCAATTAATCCTCATAATGCTCAAAGGTTTGCCAACAGCGGGGGCCAGAGTGCGGTTCTGTGACCCGACCACCATCAGCCTCTCTCTGGTCTCCTTTCCTGGCACAGGGAGGACCGAGGAATAATCCTAGCACTCTGATCTCCTCTGCCTCATTCTCTGAAGTGACCAAGGCAGTTAGGGCCACATCCTGGTTCTTTTAAGTGGCACTGTTGGCGCACTAGCACCAAGGGAAGCTTCATCAAGAGCAGCTAAGGTCCCCACACAGAGCACCTCATGGGCCAAAGAGTAGGCTGGCTATTGCCTGGGAAACCCGAGATCCCTTTGGAGAACACCCAAGAGCAAGCTCTGCATTTTCCCAGATTATCTGTGTTCCTTCCCCCAATGTGGACGTAGGCTCAAAGGGAAGATTATAACTATTTTTCTAACACACTTGGGTGCATTTGCATTTGTTTTTTTAACACATTTCAATGCATGTACCCTACAATCTGTTCAGAGTATATGGCACAGAGCTATAAAATCGTTTTTTTCTTCAAGGCTATCTCTCTTCAAAAGATAAATCATTTCTAAGCTAACAGCTGTTCTTTTTCATAACTGTCAAGGGAGGGAACAGGGAAACCTCTTTTCTGAGAACCGAGGAGGAAACATCAGAAAAGCCCTGGCTTTACCTGTTTAGTCTGCTGAGTATGACTATTTGGCAAACTGTCCTGTGACCAGAGGCACCCCTTACTCTCCAAACTCAAAATTCTGTTTGAGCCCTGGTTGGTGTTGCTAAGTGGTTAGAGCGTCGGCCCATGCACTAAAGGGTTATGGGTTCAATTCCTGGCCAAGGGCATGTACCTGGGTTGCAGGTTCAATCCCCAGCCCCAGTAAGGGCTCATGCAGGAGGCAACCAGTCAATATGTCTTTCTCACATCAATGTCTCTCTCTCCCTTTCTCTCTCCCTCCCTTCCTTCCTTCCACTCTCTCTAAAAAAGCAATGGAAAAAAAAAATCCTCAGGTGAGGATTTAAAAAAATAAGTTCAGGTTGAACATGACAGACAGGAACATGCAATACTAATAGCAAATACAGCTTACCGAGGCCCATATCACTTTATTTTAGTCCTCATGAGCACCTATGAAGCCGACACTATGATTAGCCCATTTTATACAGGAGGAAACTGAGGCAGAGAAGAGAAGGGACTGGCCAAAGTCACACCGTTAGAAAATGATAGCAGGAGTTTCAGGGCAGGTAGCAGCAGCCTTAATCCCAGCCATGCATATATGACATCTCCAAGCGAACAGAAACACCTGTAATCTGAGCTACGACATGCCACTGGTGAGCCGGCGCAGAGATGATTTCTGCTAATAAAATACCAGAGAAAAATAGCTGCAAAATATTAGAGGGAAATAGAAGCAGTAACTGTTACAAAAAAAGAAAGGCAACCCAGAAGCTTTAGGAACAGGAAGCGGACAGCCTGAGAGTACTGGAGGCGTTTAGTTTTTATTTCTCCTTAGTTGCCTCTGGTCTGTGGCAGGTCCTATCTTCCCTTGTCATCGATGACCTTGTCACTTTTGAAGTACCTTGGTCAATTATTTTGTAGATTGCCCCTGAATTTGGATTTGTCTGATGCTTTCACATGGTTGACTGAGGTTTAGGATTTGAGGAAGAACTCCAAAGAGGTGATGTGCCCTTCTCACATCAGGGGGCACAAGGTACCACTCATCTTATTAATCACGATGCTACCTTCATCATGTGATGAAAGGGGGGGTGGCTATCAGGTTTTCCACTGTAAATTACTATTCTTCCCTTTATAATGAATAAATATCTGGTGGAGGGTGGAGGGAGGAGATGTTTGGGGGCTATGCATATATCCCTTTTCTCCTTAAACTTATACCCACTAATTTCAGAGTTCATTGATGGATCTTGCCTGCAGCATTTATTACTGTGATGTTCTAATGGGACTCTCTTTCACTCATTCCTTCTACATGTATTCTGTCCATTTATATGTGATGTGCTTTCTCCTAACTGAAGGAAACACACACACAACTAAAAATATAGATAAAACTTGAAAAGTCCTTTAAAAAAACTTACATTATATCCATATTTCAAAGCCAGCAGTTAAACTACTATTTACTCTTATAACTGCTTTACTGAGATATAATTAACATGCCATACAATTCACCCATCTAAAGTGCATAATTCAATGGTTAAAGTATATTCACAGAATTGTTCAACCATCACCACTATCAATTCAGACCATCCTTTATAATAATTTATAAGCTATATATGTGTATGTGTGTATATATGTGTGTGTGTGTGTGTGTGTATATATATATATATATATATATATATATATATATATATATATAGAGAGAGAGAGAGAGAGAGAGAGAGAGAGAGAGAGGGAGAGGGAGATATCTACTACCTTTGCCATTCCTATAATGAATTAAAATGAAAAGTAGAGGCCTTCTGCTTCCTCATTGAGTCAGCTAACCCTATTCATAATGATTTTACATACAAATAATACAAATGACAAGGAGATAAAAGAAGTGATCACTTAGAGTCATTACAAAGTCACAGCAACTATCACAGAAGGATGGTTCCTAGGAAAAGTACAAACCTTTTGAAAATAGGACAGGTCTCTCTAAATTTCCCTATGTGGACAAATCCATACCATCAGCCTCATTACTGACTGTAAACATGTAGAAACTTTCACTTGGTGAGCACACAGGCCTGGGGTTTGGAATAGATTAAGGTAAACTCACAATGATAGCCAAGCAGGTGCATTGCCAGTGAGGTCTTTCAGAGATGCACTAAGATGCTGTCACAGCTCACACGGTTCACTGTTTAGGACTGATGTGATAAAAAAGAAACCACCCACACATTTGGTTTTTATTTCTTGGTTCTTCACAAAGACATTAGAGCAGCTATTGTGATTGGCATGTGTAGTTTTGATCTATCATCCACAGTTTCGTGAATGAGCAGCAGGCCACCACTGTAGAGCTGAGATCACACTAAGCAGGCCAAGTGTCCCTACACCAATTACATATTTGTGACGTTGATGGGGAAAATGAGACATTTTCGGGGGGCTAGCAATCTGAACCTGTGCCAGTAACCTAATGCACATTCTTGTTAGCCTATAGTCTTCACTGCCCCTTCTTTAATTATCTTGTCCTGCAAGACCTGTTTACCTAAATTACTACTCCCATTTTAGAGGCCATAAACCATGAACAATAACATAACCCCCAGATGGAGTTATCAGTGCTGGCACTAGGCCAGGCCTTAAGATGTGATCTCACTTCCCCCATCCCAGCACATGGGGCTTTTTTGCAAAGCCCGCAAAAGGTCCGGAAGTATGATCCATATTTGGGGGACAAAGAAACCAAAGGGGTATAAAGGGAAAGCTTCCTCCATATTGGTTTGCTTAGGATTTGAAGAGAAACAGACTCCCCTGAGTCACTGTACCAGTACATGTGAAACGTCTGGAAATAAATGGGTTTTTCCTGTGCCTCCGGTACTCCTGTGTATTTTTCAGTTGCCTGGTAAATTCTGTAACAGCGTGGTTACATCCCCCACAGCAACCATCAAGGGCAATAACAGAAAAATCTCTCTCAAGTCAGAACAAGCTGAAAAGGCAAGATCTTCCCAAGACAATGACTCATTGTGGGCAAATCAACACAGTATCTATGTCTCCTGTCCTTTACTCCTACCGTGGTCACTGTCCATGTCTCCACATGGAGTGAATGAATGCACATCCTGGTGTTAAGTGAGCATCTACTACAATCCTAGCATTCATGGGCATTACTTCCTGAGAGACTGCCTCATCATCATCATTTCACTGTGACTTAGAGAAGTTAAGTGACTTGCTCACATTAACCAAAGCCAAAGATTTGAGAACAACCTTGACTTTGAGTTCTGGCCCTTCCCATGGCACTAAAGCTGCCTTCCATGATTGTGACATGAAGAGTCCTACTCTCCTTCCTGGGCTCACTTTTTTTTTTTTTTTTTTTGAGAGGAAGGGAGAGGGAGAGAGAAACATCTATGTGAGAAAGAAACATTGATCAGTTATCTCCTGCATGCCTTCCACCAGGGATCAAGCCCACAACCTGGGCATGTGCCCTGTGTAGGAATCGAACGGGCAACTTGTCAGTGCATGGGACAACACTTGAGCCACACCAGCCAGGGCCTGGCTCCCTTCTTGACTCCTCCTTCCCCCATCCCAAATCCCAGGGCTATTTTTGGAAGCTCAGGCTCAGAGAGCCGAGTGCCACGGTGCTAGCAGTGTACCTCACAGCCCCCCATTTTGCAATGCCAAGGCTTCCTGATGAAAAACTTTCACTGCCAGTCAAGAAGCCAATGCTTGGTTGTGAGAGGGTTCTCTCTGACCTACGACCTCAGGACCAAAGCCCTTGTCCTTTGACGTGATTAGTTTCTTGGTAGGATATCATAATACTCAGACTATTTTATGAAATATTAGATAAGAATTCCCCAGGTATGTACTGAGAAATAACTTACTGACACATAGCACAGGTGTGCCAGGAGGGAAAACAAATGACTCCTAGACATTACCTTGGTTCTACTTAGTTCTGCTCAAGCTTCTCAGTTTAGGCCTTCTAGGCTACCTCTACAGAGTTCTATCTTCCTGTGTGTCACTTAAGAATTAAAAATTTAAGCCAAAAGAAAATGGTCATTATCTACTACATGCCAGGCATTATGCTGGACACTTGGGGAAAATATAAGTTTTTTTAAACACATGGGCCCTGCCTGCATTCAAAGAATTCACAGGAAGGCGTATAACAAAAACATAAGGCAAATATTAAATATTGTGTATTTTGTAGCTATAATGTTATAGCATTATTAGGTAGAGGAGTCATAAAAACCTGCAATGAAGGTGACCCATGAAAGGAAAAGAGGAGTTTTTAGGGAAAGGGAAGTGGTGAGCACTGCAGGTAAGAGGAGCAACAGGACCAAGACTGCATGTATTCATTTGATGAATATTTACTGAACACCTTTTCTCTAATTTCTTGTTTCTTGCATGAAACTCCTTCTACTAGACAAGCATTTTTCCAAAAGGTGCAGCTTAAAAAAAGAAATCTGTGGTCTACAAGGCCTGAGAATGCTGCACACCACATCCATCTCTGGAGACAGAAGTACTGTATGCATATTAGCATACTAAAGGCACTGAGAAGTCCCGCAGTAAAGACACCTTTTCAATGTTGTTTAATCTGGAACTTCCGAAATTTACCTGACCACAGAACACTTTTTTTAACACTTGACACCTATTTCCATCCAGAGAAAGTACTGCTCAAGGGAACACAGAGGAAACACTGCCTTATACCAAAGTAGGAGGAAAATGTGGGGTCTGTGACAAACCTACATGAGAGCTAACTCTGGCGAGATGAGGTGATAGGAGATCAAAGCCTGTTGGCAGGAAGAGTCAACAGACCCTGGAAAAGGATTAGGAGGAGCTAGTCTGTGATTCCAGCTAATGAGAAGAACTAACCATAGAACAGACAATATAAGGCAACAAGTCAATGACATATGTATGAGGCAGTAACAAGTTTAGAGGAAAAACCTTCTCAAAAAATGAATGAGCAAGCAACTGGTATTTCACATTTCTATTGTTTAGAAACTGTTACTTGAGGGAATCATCTTATATGTCAGATTATAATCTATATAATCTTTAAGGCAGACCTCAATTTTCTGCCTTTCAAGTTTAGGCTAATAGCTCATATTGGTTCACTCAGTTACTCAGTGCTTATCCTATACTAGAGGCCCAGTGCACAAAAATTCATGCACTCGGGGGTCCCTCAGCCCAGCCTGCACCCTCTCGCAGTCTGGGAACCCTCAGGGGATGTCTGACTGACAGATTAGGCCCAATCCCCAGGGGGAGCAGGCCTAAGCTGCAGTCTGGCCTCCCCCTGCTGGAGGCGACCCAGCAGGCTGACCAGGGTACGGTGCCAGCTGGCGAGCAGCCAGCCCTGCCCACCATTACTCCACCACCACCATCAGTGGCCTCCCTCTGTGGGAGGTGACCGGGCAGGCTGATCAGGAGACGGTGCTGGCAGGTGAGCGGCCGGCCCTGCTCCCCCAACCGTCCCTCCACCACTACTGGTTGCTGCCAACTCACCACCCCCCCAATCACCTGTCTCCTCCCTCTGCCCAGTGGCATGCACCTTGGCTGGCCTGGCACCACCTGCTCACCGGCCCCACCCCTCTGCCAACTGGTCATTCCTCAGTTTGGTCAATTTGCATATTATGCTTTTATTATATAGGATAATAAAAGCCTAACATGCTAAGTATCTGTCCAGTCGTCTGTTCAACCAATCAAAGCATAATATGCTAATGTTATGCTAAGACCACTCAACCGCTCACTATGACATGCACTGACCACCAGGGGGTAGACACTCCAACTGGTATGTTAGCTTGCTGCTGGGGTCCAGCCAATTGCCTGCAGTCCCTCCCCACTGGCCAACCTCCTGTGTCCCTCCCCAGCCCCTATCATGCACCGGTGGGGTCCCTCAGCCTGGCCTGCACCCTCTCACAACCCGGGACCCCTTGGGGGATGTCAGAGAGCTGGTTTCAGCCCAATCCCGCAGGCCAGGCTGAGGGACCCCACTGGTGCACGAATCATGCACCCGGCCTCTAGACTATATATATAAAAGCCTAAGCAACCAAATGACCAGTCACTACGATGCACGCTGACCACCAGGGGACAGATGCTCAACGTACAGGATTGGGCTCCCTCCTGTCTGGATCTGCTATCTGACATCCCCCAAGGGGTCCTGGATTGTGAGAGGGTGCAGGCCAGGCCGAGGGACCCCACTGTGCACCGGGCTTCTAGTAATTTATAAAGCACTCACAGACGCCTGCTCTCACCTGATCCTCACCTCAGGCACTAGAAGCAGAGAAGGCAAGAGTGTGGCAAAGGCTTCCCAAAGTGAAGCCTGAAGAGAAGACCAGGTCTTCTATCTCTTCCTGCTCCTTCCACTCCAACTGTAATTCAAACTTTCTGGGACAACCCTAGTCATGGTGTCCTATGACCCCCCCACCCCCCCCAACACCATCAAAATACCCCAGAAATTATATTTCAAGATCCAATTCATCTATCCCTTCCAGAAGGGGCCCAAAGATTTTTTTTTTTTTTTTTTGGTTCAAATTCCTTTGGCAAACATGGTCAACTTTAATAGATCACAAGATTTTCAGAAAACTTTAAATCATGATTTGGAAAACTTATACAAGGTAATAGAATATGTTAAATATATTGTTTTTGTCCACCCAGATTTTTTTTAAAGAATCAAAGTCAGCAAATGCACTCCCTAATGGATTGAAACTCACATGCACAAAATCTAAAATGGCAGCAAATACAACAAATCACTTATTTTGGCTTTGAGCTCTATTTATTTACTTAAATACAGTTCAGGTTGAAGCCTGGAGGAAACTGTTTCTGCCCAGATAATGAAACCGTACTTATGCTCCTCCCTGACGTGACTCTTCCCTGCCACACTCACTGACACTCGATGCACCCAGAGCTCCTTTCTGACTGCTGCACGGCGTCAGCCCAGCAAAGAGGCTGTTTTGAAAGTGTACAGGCATCAAGGAAATTTCAGATACATTCGCTGTTATGCATGTGTCACAGAGAGTATGGGGAAGACAAGATCTAATACCTACCTTACTGGCTCTATAGCTGGGGTGATTTTACGCCCCCCCTTCCGCCCCCTCAAGGACACTGGGCAATGGCTGGAGACAGTCTTAGTTGTCACCATGGGAGGAGGGGGAGCTCAGGCACCTAGTGGGTAGAAGCCAGGGACACTGTTCAACATTTCACAGCGCACAGGACAGCCTCTGTCACAGTTATCTGGCCCAAAATGTTGATAGTGTTGAGGCTGAGAAACCCTGCACTAAGTTAACAAAGCACACAATGAAATGATATATGAGTGCTGTCAATAAACCTGAATGTAATAATCACACAAAGTAACTGGTGGATTCTGACACAGGGAAATAACCTGGATACTCTGGCTGGTTGTCACAGTGTGGTGCCTGTTAGGCTTAAATGCCAACATAGCTAGATTTCAAACCTGTCAATGAATGTGGATAAGAAGGAACAGACTGGATTAAAGCCATAACAAGAGGCCATCATCCTGACCAATATATCATTAAGGTTAATATTTGAGAGCACAAAACAGTGAAGTGGATATATGTTTTAACCGTCTCTCTCTTTTTTAAAAAAATATATTTTATTGATTCTTTACAGAGAGGAAGGGAGAGGGATAGCGAGTTAGAAACATCGATGAGAGAGAAACATCGATCAGCTGCCTCCCGCACACCCCCTACTGGGGATGTGCCCGCAACCCAGGTACATGCCCCTGACCGGAATCGAACCCGGACCCTTCACTCCGCAGGCCGATGCTCTATCCACTGAGCCAAACCGGTTAGGGCTTAACTGTCTCTTTTTAAAAAATACGGGAATGGCCAATACTCACACTGTAAAAACAAACACGAGGTGCGAGCGGGAGAACTGAGTCAAATGTGAAAACCGAAGGCCAGCCCGTAGCCGAGGCGGACGGAGCCCACGTGCCCGCGGCCCGCACACTCATTCCCTGGTTCGCCACGGCGGAGACGGGGACTTCCCGGCAGCCGCCAGGGCATCTCTGTCCCAGTGATGGAGTCCTACGATATTCGTGGCAAGCCTGCACTCCTTCCGCTAGCTACGTCGTAAGGTTCACCCACACCAACAAAACGTAAAATAATTAGAAAACATTCGATATCAGGAGACACAGAAATACTTGAGAAAGTGGTCTCTGAAATGAGAGACCAACTAGCTCTCCAGCAAAACGTGAGGAGAATCACCTTCACTATCATTTATCATTAGCTTTTGGAAATCCCCAACGACATCATAGGTCACAGAAATAGGGGATAATAACTCAAGTGAGAAGCATCTTTATGCAATGCAGAAAGAAAATGGAAGTGCAGAATATGTCAAAAAAGAAAAGATTAAAAATGCAAAATGCTGCTTCTTTCATACTACATGAAAA
Source organism: Myotis nattereri (assembly GCF_964212035.1). Taxonomy (NCBI): domain Eukaryota; kingdom Metazoa; phylum Chordata; class Mammalia; order Chiroptera; family Vespertilionidae; genus Myotis; species Myotis nattereri. The sequence goes on along the minus strand of NC_138079.1, from coordinate 99,724,076 downwards.
AATCACAAAACCAAATGGAAGGGCACCCCAAGTCATCTGCAAGAGACCCAAAGGCTGCTTATTATTTTACACGTTGTACTACAGATTATTATAAAATTTTAGAAGTAGGAAAAAAAACTAACCTTAAGGTTATCAAAGGTTTTGACAGTCTGCGCCAAGTCACTGACACTCCCTGGTGATGCTGTCCCCTGTCCCCTAGGACCTGAGGACACCTGTGAGCCGTCAATGACCTCAAAGCCAGAAAGCAAGGCCTCTGAACAGGTGCAATGAGACTCCTTCGCTCTCTTACCCGCTATCAGGTATGTCTTCAAACCTATGGATAAAAATTACAGTCAGCACAGGTTGAAACCGCCTTGGGTTGAAATACAGCTCCATTCTTGCTCTCCATGCAGGACCTGCTCCTGAAAAGCTGAAAGTAAAGTGAAAATGTGAATATGTCATATTTTACTACTGACTTCCATCTTTTCAGAGATGCGCAGCCTCAGGGGGACACTGGCCTCCAAGCAACACCGTTTACTCACATTATGTTTTCTTTAAATGATGGCTGCACATTTTACCTTTGAGGGCTGAAATGAGCATTAAAAAATTCCTCCTCTGTGACAGCAGCAGAGCCAAATGATGGTGGCCCCTCTGCATTTCTTGGGTTTGTTTTCATCTCTCAATACCAGTCACTGACATATACAATAGTAGGTCTAGTTAGTTGTAAGGGATTTAGAGGATGGACCATTTTACCTATGTCCCCTGACATAGGCAAAGCTACTATGAAAAGTGAGACCATAATATGTACCCACAGGAGTAATTAAAACCTCCCTTGATTAAAATGTATCAACTATTTTCTGTTGGATCCAGATATTCATAGCAAAAACATTCAGCTTTCATCCAGCTGCAGTCTACGCAAATTTTATCCTCTCCTAAAATCCTCATTTAAAAATAAAAAATTGGTTAAGCGGACAATTAACCTACATCTTTCAATTCTCACTGAAGGCTGAAATAACACATTAATGTACGCTACACTGTTAAGCAGCTGTAACAGGCGTGTAGGTCCCTGCTCTTGGTAGTCAGAACTATCTGCTGGGGAAATAATGAGGAGCTTGTCCAGGCCGCAATCAACAAATTTCTGAAAAAGAAGCAAATCTTATTTAAAACATTTTTTAAAAAATCCCCACCCAAGGATAAGTTTTATTGATTTTAGAGAGAGGAAGGGAGAGACAGACATTGATGTCAGAAAGAAATATCTATCTGTTGCCTCCAGTAACATGCCCTGACTGGAAATCAAATCCCCAACCTAGGTAAGTGCCCTGACTGGGAATCAAACCTGCAACCTTTTGGTGTCTGGGACGATACTCCCAGGAACTGAGCCACCCAGCCAGGGCAGAAGTCCTTACTAGAATTTAACCAGACTGCAAATGTATTGAAGGGGGTAACTATAATTTATTCAATAAATGTTTATTTTAGGCCTGGTGCATGTTATACAGTATGGGCAAAAGTAGGCTTACATTTGTGAGTATGGAAAACACAGAGCTTATTCTTGTATTATTATTGTATTATTTTCCATATGAACAAATGTAAACCCATTTTTGGCCCACCCTATACTAAGAACAAAACAGGGGCCTGTCTTGGAGAGTTTAAGCTCCAGCATAAGGTGGTAATGAAAAGCCATCATGGAAACACTGCATCAAGAGGTGACATGTCTACACTGCTGAACCTGCATGCTTTCTTACACTCCGTATATATTTAATAAATGCTTTAAAGTCAATTAATCAAATAACCTAGGGACTATTTAATCAATAATCCTTAATCATTTTATAATTACACCACCATTTAATCACTTAATCTTTGTTCATTTCCTCCCTCCTCATAAAAAATACTCTACGGTATGTTTTTAAGTCAACTTTCTAAGAATTTGGCAAGCGTCCTTTAAGACACCTAGAGACATCCTTGAGTATAGCTAAATCCCAGGTGGGAATCAGAAGACTTAGATAAGTAATTTTAGATGCTAATTAACCCCAAAGGAGATAGTTAACATGCTCACTGTTAACTATGGTCTTCCTTTTTTCCCTCAAACAAAAATGCGCATCCCAATTACAGTTATAACTAATTACATGCATAATCTTGAATTGGGAACATGAACTAGAATACAACGGAAGTGTAAAAGCAACTTTATATGAATTTCTCAGGCTCTTGTCACAGACAACACTGAATTGATCTTGTTATTTCCCCTTGGGAGAGTTGAAAAACTCAACCTTTGTGGGCTAATCAGAGAAAAGTCCTGTTTCTGGCCTTAGAGTCCTGGGCTGGCAGGGCTGAGTCCTGGTCATCACAGAAGTGCATGACAAGGCCAGTCTGTGGAGCTGCTCTAATGGTCCCTCCCCTGACTCCCGAGGGAGCATGTGCTGCCACTGCACACGGCAACCTGGGAGACCAGAAGGAGGGACATTTTTTTTATTGCAGAGAGTGAGAAGCTGCCACTGAAGGGAGAGGTTTTCCTTTATGCCAGCAGCTGGTCCTGACCCCAGAAGAGTGTTCCCTTCGAGATGCTGCTGGCTCGGGGCTGCTATGGTTGAAGCTGCTGCTCCCTGAGGAACGCCACCGAGCATAAAGGCAAGGAAGCCAAAGAGGCCCTGCTGTCAGCATTCAAACCCACCAAGTGTCCTTGGTAACTCCAGACCTGTAAGAGCCAGTGCAGCTCCAGACCTTGCAAGCGCCAGTGAAGGACGCCTTTCCTGGGGGTGTAACAGCTAAAGCAGGGAAAAGGCTGAGCCAGCAGACCTGAAGGGCAGCCGCCTGAGTCCCACTGAGACATGCATGATGCTGAAGCGCTTCAAAGCAGGAACACGCCCACCCCCAGGGAGGGTGCAGCATTAGCGCCCAGGTCTGCAGTCACAAGCTCTGACGCTGCCTTGGGGAGCATATCCCTGAGGTTTGTTGTTACTACTATGAATTGTGACTGTTGTGATACTGCTCATTCATCACTCATTCATCACTTACTGAGCACCTATTCTGTACCATGCACTGTGATGAGTACTGGGAGAACAAGCTAGAACACATCAGCTATGACCCCTATCTGTACGGGGCTATCACCTGAAGAGGGATCTAGTCAGCAGGCAGGATGAGGACGTGATGGTGCTCTGGAAAGCCCAGGAGGGAAACCTTGCAAAGACTTGGAGGTTAGGGAAGGCCTCCTAGATGAAGTGCCCTTCACGTTAAGAACTGCAAGACAAAGAGAGGTCAGCTCGATGAAAGCCAGCAGGGCCAGGTGCTGAGGTACTGTTGTCAGGCCGTGGTTGCTACTGCAACAGTTCATGAACAGGCCCTCCAGAAAGAGAGCTTTTGGCAGATAGAGTCGAGGGATGGAAGTAAATTGAGTGGGACTGGCACAGGAGAATGAGTGTGGGTGAATGGCCAGAGATGACCTGGGACCAGGCAGGTGGGGTGTAGACCAGCTCCAAGAGTCTTCATGCTGGGGGCAATGGGGAGGGTGGGGAGCAGGCACAAGGCTTAGGAAAGGCCAGGGAGCTGTGGAACTGCCAGTCACAGTGGGTGGGAAGCAGGTAGGGAATATGGGAGTCAGAAAGTTAATTGTGGGAACAGGAACCTACTCCCCCCAAATGTGGTGGTGACAGCACAACGCTTCTACAGCAGGCCCTAGAGAGATGGGTAAGGGCGTGGCTTCTGCAGAGTAACTTCAGATTCAGTCCCCACCACCTCTTCACTGCATGACCTGGAGTGAGATACCCCAGCCCTCTGCATCTCGGTTTCCTCCTGAGGTGAGGCTAAAAACAGGATTCATCCCACCCGGCTCACGTGAGGATTAAACAATTAACACACATGGAGGCTTTACAACAGTGCCTGGCACATAGTAAGAACTCAGTAACCTTAACTATTATTATCAACTAGTGGCCCAGTGCATGAATTCATGCACATTGAAAGGAAATTAATTAAAAGAAATATTTTAATATCGCTATTCACCCTTTCTCTATAATAGAAGTGTCAACCAAATTCACAATCGACAATGACAGATTGAAACACACACATACGATGGGCACCAGCGAGAGCTTTATATGTATCGTGCGTGTGTAAGTCAACTTAGCCTTTTATATATACAGATTTAGAATAAACTTGCTTAATTAGACCTGCTTTCTGATGTAGCTAAACTTTTTCCAGCCCAGTGAAGCACCCCAACTTCTCTTTCAGGTAAGTGTCAGTAACACAGCAGTAAATAGCAACATGAAGCAGATTATTATTGTAGATCACACAGGCAGAACAAAGGGTAAAATATTTAACTGCAGCAGTGTTTGACTATATTCTGCACAGTGAGAAAACCTGAAGTCATTTTCAATGTCCACCATTTCTTACTTCTTTTCAGTCAGGTCAAGTTTCTCAGCTTTCTTAATTTCCACTTTCTGGCTAATGAAAAGAAAATAGGATTCCACTAAGTCTCCTATCTACCTTCTCCAGGACTTCTGTGAGGATCATGAGATGGACATGGGAAAACACTTCACAGACATTTGGTTAAAGTGTAAAATGTTTGCACCTGGCTATAAAGCAAGTTGTGTTTCTGGGCTGAAGAAACTCCAGGAGGCTAGTCACTAGGGAGAGAAAGCTGGGTGTTGCTATGTGATGTCATTACCCGGCGCCCACAGCGACCGTTTCTGGGTTGGGCTGGGCTGTGGGCTGCATTTTGCGCCATGGGGTCTCAGCAGCGTTGGCTGCGGTTTGATGGGCTGTCATTCCGGGGTGGTGGCAGGGCCTGTGTCCCACTTGGGGGAAGCTGAGTGTTGCTTTGTGGGCACCAGGTCTGCAGTGCCATTTCTCTTTAAATGGCCAGTGCATGTCATGTCAGCTCCTGCGCTGAGTATCTGCCCCCTGGTGGTCAGTGTGCATCATAGTGACCAGTCAGATGGTTGGACACTTAGCATATTAGCCTTTTATATATATATAGATGTGGATGTTTGACCTGCTCATCACTGGAGTCTTTTTCATGCTCCTATGTACAAAAGCATATGCAAAATGGTTAAATCAATAATTGCTCCAAATTTGTTTCTAACTTGAATTTTTCTTTAGGAAGCCCCCCAATGGCCAACTTGTAGTGATGACACACTACCCCTCGTGTTCCCAAGGTCAAACATATATATGTGTCCACGGCAAGCAAAATTGGTGAACAAATTAAGTATCTTTTTATTTATGTTTCAATATAAAGCTAAATTTAAAGTGAAACCTTTTGCCAAAACTAGAGGGACATCAGCATGATACAGTAAGGCAGAGCTTAGCTGCCTGATGTGAAATACCCAGGAAATGTATTAGGTCTGAGTGACTGAGTTCCAGCCTTGTCAAGTCTGATAGAGTTTATAAAAGATAAGGATTTAATGAGTAACCACACACGTGAATCCTGAGGTCCAAGTTCATAAGAATGGTTCTTCATGAGCAGAAGGTCAAAATAAGGCAGCTAAATGATTTTTATTAAGTATAATGAAACAGGAAAGTAATTAATAAGATTTCTTATATTCCTTCCTGGTAATTGATTTTAAACCTCACCAGCATTTATGGTTTTCATCAGCCTAATTTTACAGAGGCTGAAGGGTGGGGTTACACGGTCCCCACTGGGCTCCTGTCTGACGGAGGAGCTTGTCTCTGGCTGCTTGTTTCGAGGAGAGTGGCGTGGTTAACATTCTTAAGCCTTAAGTATATCATCAAGTCTTTCAGGACAAGAGCTGCCTTGCACACACAGCTGGTGCTTAGTTTTGGTGAACTGAGGGTAATTTGAGTGAACGCCATAGTTCAGTTTGGAAAAGAAAGACTATTCTGGCCTCTTTTCTGTATCTTGATCCTTTGCTGTGGGACACTTGCTTTGGAGTGAGATATCCTGAATCACAAAGAATTAAGGACCTGACTGTCAACTCAACAAGAAGAAGAGAATAATCAGGAAGAAAAGAATGTTTGGAGATGCAGCCCTGGAAACTAGCAGCATAATATAACAAGCGCCTAGAAGCTTGCATCACCAGTGATTTGAAACAATAAACATAAGAGAGGCAATCAGATTGGGTTAGTTCATACACAATCTAAAAAGTTACTTCATTTTGTATTGCAGTTTTCCTCATAACTAGGTCTGTAACGGCTGAGTAGCATGAAGATTACTGAAGCTAAAATCTAGTTAGTCAATAAGAAAAATAAAGATTAAAAGTGCTCTTAATATTAATCTACCAAATAACTCAGGCGTACAAAATTATAGGTAGGTTATTTCATAATTACCTACAGCTCCTGCTTAAGAAGACCAAAAGTTTTGGTGGAAAAACAACAATAACGTTTTTCATTTTGTTGACATTACAATACTCTGGGTGGGTCTAAGTCCTTTCTACTCTTACGTAAAACAACTAATCACAAGAATTGATTCATCCTGGTTGTTCCAACACTTGACAATAAACCACAAGTTCCTACAGCAAATGACTAGCAGTGAAACTTAACCTCTTTCTAAAAACTGAAGTCCCAAGCAATAAAATATGAGGCAGATTTTTCCAAGCAGGTGAAAGAAACCAAAGGTAGGTACCATGCCTGGGTAACCTGATCTTGACTTAATCTTAAGCAGAACAAATCAAATTTTTAATCCTTACCTGAGGGTATGGTTTTGTTGATTTTTAGAGAGAGGAAGGTAGGGAGGGAGGGAAAGAGGGAGAGAGGGTGGGAGAAGGAGGATGAAGAGGAGAAAGAAAGAGAGAGGGGAAACATCAACCGAGTGCCTCCCATATGCGCTGCAATTGGGGATTGAATCCACAACCTAAGAATGTGCCCTGACTGGGAATTGAACCCACAACTTTTTAGTGTACATGATGATGTCCAACGGAGTCGTCCAGCCAGGGCAAAAAAACAAACTTTTAGAAGAACATACTTCCTCTCCCTCTCCCTCTATCCTGCTACTGAATCGGGTGCTTTCTGCGCTCAGCTCCCTCTCTCTACCAGTAATGGGTAAATAAGCTACCATCATGGCCAAATATGAGTGGCCAGACAACCACTTCGTGACCATGTTCCCATGCACTGTCTTCCTCTCACCCTCCATACTTGGCATTAATAAATGCTACTCTGTTAAATGCTATGTTGCTGGGTATTAACATTGTGCGAGTCCCATTCCTCCCACCTCTAAAAGATTCCTGAATTATGACTTAATATTAGCCTTCACAAAGGCTACAGAAACAAAACCTCTGAAAGATAACATTTCACATACCCATGAACAGCTTACCAAGTAGTATATCATTCATTCATTTGCTCATTCACTAATTCATTTATCCAACCAATTAAATATTTATTGAGTATTTACTGAGGGTTAGGACCTGGGCTAAGTGTTGAAAGAAACGGATAAGAAAAAAAGAGTACCCTGACTTCAGAGACCGAGTGCAGTTGAAAACTGTGACTTAAACACGCAACTTCAGTTCCCTCATCTACAAAGTGAAACACTAATAACAAAATCATCTCAACGGGATATTGTGAGGTTACATGTGTTAATGCACATAAAAAGGGAAAGGCGGTGCTTTTCCTTAGAGAGTCTTCAGGAATACTCAGGAGTAACTCAAAGCAAGTGAAGAAAGGGCATGAAGTAATGCTCATAAAAATTAAATCGGAGAGTGGGAGGGTGGCAGTGAACGTGAGGATAATAAGGAGGTGATGACACACATCTACAAGAAGAAATAATTACATGAATTCAACTCTATGGGCTGACAGGCAGTTCAGAAGTGACAAAAGGCATTTTATGGTGAGAAGAGAGAAAAACGAAGATCTATGATAACTATCTTGGAATATTGTAATATAATAGAGTTTAAATAATCAGAAGAGGCTATAAAACAAGAGAGCTAGAAGGAAAGGTGATGGGAACTAAAACAGACTAACAACTAATACATTGTTATTCACCAAATGATAACATGGAATGCCGTCACACAGAAGAGAGTATGTCGGGTTACTCCTGAAGCAAATACAAGAAGAGTCACAGACTGTAGTCTTTTCCCCTGAGAACTGAGAAAGAATTGTTAAAGATTTTACTAGTTAAACTAAGAGTTTAAAAATTACTAGTAATATTTACTTTTAAGAATTAAAGTTTTAAGTACATAACACAGACAATGGAAAATAGATTCTAGGAAAAAGATAAATGAAAGACTCAACTTAAAATCTGAGAATAGGTGGGAGCTAAATAATTGAAAAATAAAACCAAAAATCAGAATACATTGAAAATAGAAATAAAGCCATAGGATGCTAAGTAAAAACCCAGTCACAAAAGGACACATACTTTATGTTTCCATTTATATGAAATGTCCATAATATAGGCCAGTGGTCGGCAAACTCATTAGTCAACAGAGCCAAATATCAACAGTACAATGACTGAAATTTCTTTTGAGAGCCAAATTTTTTAAACTTAAACTATATAGGTAGGTACATTGTTATTAACTTAATTAGGGTACTCCTAAGATGGCCTCAATCTGATTGAGGCACGTTCGCTGAGGTCGACCCCTTCCAACTCTCCCATCCACACTCGTCTTGTATACTGTTTGTCTATCTCCTTTCCGAAAACCGACTTCTGCGCATGGGCCACGAAGTTTCAATCGCACTGTACGTGCGCGCCCACATGTGGTATTTTGTGGAAGAGCCACACTCAAGGGGCCAAAGAGCTGCATGTGGCTTGCGAGCTGTGGTTTGCCGACCACTGGAATAGGCAAATCTATAGAGACAGAAAGTAGACTAGTAGTTGCCAGAGGTGTGGAAGGTAAAGAGAGAGGTGGGAAGCAACTGTTAATGGGTACAGGGTTTCTTTTTGGGGGGATGAAAATGTTCTAAAATTAGATTGTGGTAATACTTTCACAACTTTGTGAACATACTAAAAACCACTGAATTGTATACTTCAGAGGAATGAATTATATAGTATGTAAATTATACCTCAATCAAGCTGTTTTTTTAAAAAAGAGAAAAAATAAAGCTATGTGAACTTCAGCTAGAAGCAACAATAGTTCCCAGATTCAGAGAAGAAATAAAATAAAGCCAGTAAGAAACATCATTGGGAATTCAAGGAAAATGAGTGGGCAGTGTCAGGTAAAAGAAAAATATTAAAAATAAAGGCTTCAAAATAGATAACGTGGGAGAGCTAGGATGGAAAATCAAATAACTAAGGCTAAATAACCTTGAAGAACTAAAAATTCAACATGACCAGAGTTTAGAAGCCTGGGAGGAATTAAACAAAACAAAACAAAAGCTTGACCTTCACACGGTATCTCCAAGAATCATCAAATTTGCAACTCTCACTGCTGCAGTCTAGTCCAGAAAAGCTGGGCTGACACCCAAGCTTTCCTCTTAGATTGCCAACCCTTTCCCCCACGACAGAAAGGGCTCCCCGCACAGCACAGCAAGGCGGCCTGAGCGTCACGTCACGCCTGCCTCTGCCTCCACAAAGCAGAAGGCTCAGGCTTCCCTGGCTGGCTTGAACACCGTTGTCTCCTTTTCATCCACGAGGACATTTATTTGAAAAGGCATCTTCTTCTGATGCAGGGGCAATGCTACCCACACTGACACTTCCTGTGAGGATCTTCAGCTGAAAAGAAAGGCAACCTAGCCAAGCTCACCCTACCTCACCTGGAAACATATTATGCAAAGCAAAATACACAATTCTCATCATTCCTGATGGGCTTTTCCTGGGAGTAGCCACACCAGCACCCTGTTACTTCGTGGAAATGTTTATCCTGGCTTCTGGCTTGTTCCCAAATCACATTTCCAGCACAGTCACATGCTTGCTGTGGATTTCACTTTTCAAGTCGACCAGTTTTCAACTCAAATCAAGGCTTTCTCTCTTTGGATGAGTGATTTGACAATGGCTGGAGCACTGATTGAAACAGTTCCCCAAACTGCATTTCGTGTTCCCAAAGAGCACATGGCAGACTTGCTCAAGCCAAATAACTAAGAAACCTAAAACCTCTATTTTCTCATCAAGAAACAATATTTTCAGTTGGTTGGAGCATTGTCCTGTACATCAAAAGGTTGCGGGTTCAATGCCCGGTCAGGGTGTGTACCCACTAATGTTTCTTTCTTTTGATTCTTTCTTTCTTTCTTTCTTTCTTTCTTTCTTTCTTTCTTTCTTTCTTTCTTTCTTTCTTTCTTTCTTTCTCTCTCTCTCTCTCTCTCTCTCTCTCTCTCTCTCTCTCTCTCTCTCTCTCTCTCTCTCCCCCCCTAACCTCTCTCCCTCCCTCCCTCCCTCCCTCCCCTCTCTAGAATCAATAAACATATACCCAGGTAAGGACAACAATAACAAAAAACTGTTAAAAAGAAACAGTATCTTCTTAGATATCTCCAATGTCTCTCAATTCACTTCAGCACTGGAGGCAGTCTTTCTATTTTACACCTTCCTCAGAAGAATTCGTTTTGTTTGTGTGGTATGTTTCTAAAAGCCTTAAAAGTGTTGCTGGGCAATAGAGGAGAGAAGTCAAGAGTGGGGCCGCTCTGCCACTCCAGAGGTCACTGGCTAGGTGATTCGCTCTCCCACGCCAGCTTCAGAGAGGAATCACATTTCCAGCACAGTCACATGCTTGCTGTGGATTTCACTTTTCAAGTCGACCAGTTTCCAACTCAAATTAAGGCTTTCTGAATTTGCATGGCATGTGGCTGTAATTTATGCCTCAAGAAAATCACAGCTATGGTGTAGACCCTCAAAGAAGCAAAACTGAAAGCAAAACCAAGGCACTGAATGGTGAGTACCCATTTATGAGCAGAGGACAAGGGATGGGGGCTCTGGGGCACATCGACATGCAGAGGTGTGACTTGTACGAAACATGACCTGGAGCTGCAGTCTACAGCCTCTCACAAAAAGGGGGATGAGTTTCCAGAAGCTCCCTTGTCTTAGAATGGAAAGTGGGGCTCTGCTACAAATCTGAAGGACAGATGGAAGTGGGCAGAAGAAGGCCCAGGCATTCAGACTCCCTGGGAAGGAAGGTTCCAAACCCTCCAGCAAGCAGGTCCCAAACGTGCTGATGAGTATTTGGAGAAAGGAAGACATGAAGAGCAGCTAACATCTGGGAAAGAAACGAAGTGTTACTCTGACTACATTAAGAACACAGAAATAGCCCTGACCGGTTTGGCTCAGTGGACAGAGCGTCAGCCTGCGGACTGAAGGGTCCCAGGTTCGATTCCGGTCAAGGGCATGTACCTTGGTTGTGGGCACATCGTCAGTAGGGGGTGTGCAGGAGGCAGCTGATCGATGTTTCTCTCTCATCGATGTTTCTAACTCTATCCCTCTCCCTTCCTCTCTGTAAAAAACCAATAAAATATATATATATTTTTTAAAAAGAACACAAAAATACAAGGTCTGAGGATGTAACATAAGACATGATGACTATGGTTGATAACTCTGTATTATACGATTGAAATTTGCTAAGAGTATAGAGCAGCCATGGGCAAACTACAGCCCGCGGGCCGGATCCGGCCCGTTTGAAATGAATAAAACTAAAAAAAAAAAAAAGACCGTACCCTTTAATGTAATGATGTTTACTTTGAATTTATATTAGTTCACACAAACACTCCATCCATGCTTTTGTTCCGGCCCTCCGGTCCAGTTTAAGAACCCATTGTGGCCCTCGAGTCAAAAAGTTTGCCCACCCCTGGTATAGAGCTTAAATTCTCATACACACAAAAGAAGAGGTGTGAAGTGAGGTGATGGATGTGCATTTCCTCACTTTTCAAGTCAATCAGTTTTTAACTCACATCAAGATTTTCTCTTTTGCCGTAACTGGTTTGGCTCAGTGGATAGAGCGTCGGCCTGCGGACTGAAAGGTCCCAGGTCCGATTCCAGTTAAGGGCATGTACCTTGGTTGCGGGCACATCCCCAGTGGGAGGTGTGCAGGAGGCAGCTCATCGATGTTTCTAACTCTCTATCTCAATAAAATATATTTTAGAAAGATTTTCTCTTTTGATGAGTGTTTTGCATAAGTGTTAACTAGATGGGAGAATCCTTACACAATGTACATGTGTATCAAATCACAATGTACACTTTAAATATCTTAGACTTTTATTTGTCAACTAGGGGCCCAGTACACAAATTCATGCACCTTGAAAGAACTGTGGGCCACGGCGAGGCTGCGGTGGGCACAGGGGCAGGTCTCAGCCTATCCTCCATGACCCCGCCCAGCCCCTCCTGCAGGAGCCCCTGGTCCCGTCTGCCAGCAGCCCCACTTCTGCCACCGCCATTCCCACGTGCTGACTGCGCTGGCTCGGCTCGCACCCGCTGATGGCACGGAGCAATTGGGGCCGGTGCCATCAGTGGGTGCAGCATCTGCTGCCCCAATCGCCCCTCAGGAGCAGGGGGAGGTGGAGAAGCCCTCAGCTTGCACCTGGTGACGGCACTGAACAATCAGGGCTGGCGCCGAGCGCTGGCAGAAGGTGCGAGCGGCAGTTCCGGTGCTGGAAGCAGGTGCAAGGGGGGGCTGGCGCTGGCAGTGGGTGTGAGCAGGGCCGGCGCCGGCAGCGGGTGTGAGCACTGGGCAGGACCGTGGCGCACGGGAGCAAACAATTTTCAGTAACCACCAGAGGCTCACCCCGATGGCAGTGACCGGCGCCCTGCCTTGGTTTGGCGTCCCTGCTCACCTGCTCCACCATACCGCCGCAGCCGATGCCCACCATGTTCCACGCTCTGCCGCCTGCTGCCATCGCCTGCCATGTTCCGCGCACACCCCCGGGTGGTCAGCGCATGTCATAGCAACCAGTTGTTCGGTTGTTCAGTTGTTCCACTGTTTGGTCTATTTGCGTATTTGGGTTTTATATATATACAGATAAATATATATATTTATACCTCAATAAAGCTGGAAATTTTAGTTAAAAAATATATATATACAAAAATACACCAGGGCATTTGTGCTGGGAGTTTTGCAGACTGTGACACCTACTTGCAGTAGGACAGTGGTGCAGAGGGAGGTGCCAGCGGCAGGGCACAGTGCTCAGCACACACCACGCCTTAGCATCAGCAGCAGCAGCAGAGGCACCCCCACCCACCCCGTCACGGACCCTGAGCTGGTGCAGCCATCCTCGATCCCTCTGTTCTTCCTCCCTTCACTAGCAACATGGCAGATCAGCTGACCAAAGAACAGATTGCTGGAATTCAAGGAAGCTTTCTCCCTATTTGACAAAGATAGTGATGTTACCATCACAACAAAGGAACTTGGTACTGTCCTGAGGTTACTGGGTCAGAACCTAACAGAAGCCAAATTGCAGGATATAATCAATAAAGTGGATGCAACGGTAATGGCATCACTGACTTTCCAGAATTTTTTACTATGATGGCTAGAAAAAGGAAAGATACAGACAATGAAGAAAAAATCCACAGGACATTTCTAGTATTTGACAGGGATGGCAATGGTTACATCAGTGTGGCAGAACTACATCATGTTATGACAAACATAGGAGAAAAATTGAAGAAGTAGATGAAATGATCAGAGAAGGAGATATTGATGGAGGTGGGCAAATCAACTATAAAGAATTCATACAGATGATGACTGAAAAATGAAAACCTACTTTCACTTCCTGCCCCCAGAAAAATCAAATTGAGTATTTTACTTACCTCTTACAAAAAAAAAAAAATCATTTACTTATTTTGTTTCTACATAGCAAAACTAAATGTCAAAAGTACCTTCTGTCCACATACACAAAATTATCTGCATGTGTTGGTTGGTGGTCATGTCTCCTAAAGATCAAGCTACCCACCAGTTTTACAATATAAATACTTGTACTCCCTTAATCATAAGGAAGCATGTAGTGGACTCCTTGCAGTTCCATTTGTTAATGATTAATACACTGTTTGGGCTGGCCAGTTTTTCATGCATGCAGCTTGACAATTGAGCACAGGTAGGCATTTGTATTAAAAACAAAAAGTGAAAAAACAAAACCTATTCAAATGGGTTCTAGTTCATTTTGTTAGTATAAATTGTTATAGCTGGCTTACTGAAAACAAACACATTTAAAATTGTTTAGCTCAGGATGTGTGTAGAAAAATGGGTGAAGAAAAAACTGTCTGAGACGTAGCCCCAGTAGCAGGATGGTCCTCTTGCAATTCCATGTGCCCCAACCATGTGACACAACCTGGTGGCATTCCCACGTGTATTGGTTTAGTGTTGTCTACATTGTACTAGACTGAAATGGGTATCAGGCTGTCACCATTCACACAAATTTTTTAAAAGAAACTTTTACCAAGGGAGCATTTTTAGACTCTGTTTTCAAAACCTTCTGAGCCATGACTTGGAGCCAGCAGAGGTAATCTGTGGCTGTGAACTTTACCACAATCATCAGCATTCCTGTTCAAGAAATATTTACGTCCATTCCAAGTTCTAAATGCTAGTCTTTTTATTTATTTCTTTTTCCAATAAAAAAGCCATTATCTTAAAAAAAAAAAAAGATAGAAAGAAATACACCAAAATATTAACAGGATAATCCTATATAATAAAAGGCTAATATGCAAATCGACTGAATGGCGAAACAACCGGTCACTATGACGTGCACTGACCACCAGGGGGCAGATGCTCAATGAAGGAGCTGCCCCCTGGTGGTCAGTGTGCTCCCACAGGGGTTGTGCCATCAGCCAGAAGCCCTGAGCCGGGCTCACGGCTGGCAAGCACAGAGGCAGGGGCGGGAGCCTCTCTCACCTCTGTGGCAGCTCTAAGGATGCCCGTCAGTCAGAATCCCCCAAGGGCTACCAGACTGCGATAGGGCACAGACCGGGCTGAGGGGAACCCCTCTCCCAGTGCACAGATTTCGTGTACCGGGCCTCTAGTAGGATTATGAAAAACATTCACTTTCTATAATAGAAATTTTTCTCATTTATTTTCACTTTCTATATCAGATATTATTTACTTTGTGTTTAAAATAAGCATGAATTTCTGAATTGATGACAAATTATTTTAGACATAGAAACATCTATATATATAAAAGGCTAATATGCAAAGTCTCCCCTCGGGAGTTTGACCCAGAGACCGGGAGTTTGATCGTTCGCTATGATGTACACTGACCACCAGGGGGCAGCACAGAATGAAGGAAGGCCCCGGCCAGCAGCTAGCAGCTGGGGAAGGGAGGGCCCAGCTGGCAGCCGGAAAGCCCCCATCAGCCCTGATTGCTGGACAGGCCTGGGACCCTATCCATGCACAAATTTTGTGCACCGGGCCTCTAGTCTACACTAATAAAAGACAAAGATGCTAATTGACCGTACCTTCACTATACCCATCAGCCAATCAGAAGAGTATGCAAATTAACCCAACAAAGATGGCCGTTAAATTTGCATACTGCAGGCAGGGTGGGACAGTGCAATCTGCGGCCTGCCCCGCTGCTAGCTGCCATCCAGGCTTGCCATGTGCGACCCGGAATGCCACTGCCATGGTGCTCATCCCCATGCACTGCTTTAGGTTTTCAAAAAACATAAAAATTTAAAAAAAAAGTATCAATATGCTTTTTTAATTTACATACATGACATCATTTTACAAGTATTCTTCTGAAAGTTGCTTTTTTTGGTCCAGCAATATGTTTGAGATTAATCCATAGTCATCCATATGCATGATCTTCAGACATTTATTTTTAAAACTCTTTAAGTTTTCCACAATTATACCACAATTCAAAAAAGAAAAGCTTCAAGTATTAGGTTAGTTAACACCAACTATTAACTCTGTGTTTTATTTAAAATAAGAGAGAAATGTTATAAATAAATAGGGTAAAATTATACTTAACATAAAATACCATTGATTCAAAGAATATGTCATAAATTAAATGTAAGAAAGAAACTGAATTTGTGGAAACCAGTAAAAAAAGAAATCAGAAATGGAGCTCAAGGATGGAAGAAAAGTTGCTGAAAAAAAGTCAAAGAAATCAAAGTCAGGGAAGGTGACAGGCTAGGCACCACAAAAACATATTAAAATGGAAAAACCAAAATAGAGAAATAAAAAAAGGCATACTTTGAGTCCTCATCAGAAGTATAGAAAGTGAATGTTTTCCATAATTCTACTGTCCTGTTAATATTTTAGTATATTTTTGTATGTTTCTTTTTATAGCTTAATTTTCAGTTTTATTGAGGTATCATTGACAAATAAAATTGTAAGATATTCAAAGTATTTATACTAATAAAAGGGTAATATGCTAATTAGATTGGGAGACCTTCCAGGAGACTTTCCAGACATCCTTCCAGACAAAGCCATGGTGGCGGGGCTGAGGCAGAGGCGGTTAGGGTGATCAGGCTGACACAGGAGTGCAGTTGGGGGTGAGTAGGCCGGCAGGGGGGGTAGTTGGGGGCAAGCATGGGGGGGGCAGTTGGGGATGAGCTGGCCGGCAGGGGGGGCAATTGGGGGTGAGCAGGCCAGCAGGGGGGTGCAGTTGGGAGTGAGTAGGCCAGCAGAGGGGGGAAGTTGGAGGCAAGCAGGCCAGCAGCAGGGGACAGTTGGGGGTGAGCAGACCGGCAGGGGGCGGCAGTTGGGGGCGAGCAGGCCAGCAGGGGGGGGCAGTTGGGGGCGAGCAGGCCAGCAGGGGGAGCAGTTGGGGGTGAGCAGGCCGGCAGGGGTGGGGCAGTTAGGAGCGATCAAGCTGGCATGCAGAGTGGTTGGGGTGATCAGGGAGGCAGGCAGGTGAGCGGTTAGGAGCCAGCGGTCCCAGATTGGAGAAGGTGAAGGCCGGACTGAGGGACACCCCCCCCTTGCACGAATTTTGTGCACCGGGCCACTAGTACATAATATAAGAAGAGGTCTTCAAATTATAAGTTAACCAGGCTGAGAGGTGACAACTTCATTATCCCTGGTTAAGGAAATCCTCATGACTGCTATAGGTTTAGGCCAATATGCCTGCCACTTCTTGCAAGTAAATAATTGGACAGGGGGTCCCAAGGAATAGATCAGAACCAGATTGACTCATAGCCAGGTGAGGAACAGACATTGGCCCACTCAGCAATATGGCTTGGCCCTAACATTTCAGCTATATAGAGCTGGGCTTCAAGGAATATGAGAGGTGGATTTGGAAGAGAGTTCCAGATGGTTCCAGAAAACTGGAGAAGCTTTCATCAAACCCCTGAAAGCAACTGCAAGTGATGAGATAACACAGGAAGTGGGTTATGGAGTGTATAAAGAATCTAGACCCAGATTGTCAAGAGAACTTTCTGCAAAAATGGAAATGTGTAATAATACTAGTTATTAGTTCAGTGGCCCCTAGCCACGCATGGCTACTGAGGACTTGAAATATGGCTAGTATGAGTGAAGAACCAAATTTCTAATAGTTTGAATTGTAACTTAAATTTGAAATAGCTACATATGGCTAGCTGCTGCCATGTTGAACAATGACGATCTAGATCCTTCCTTAGTGGAGGAAAGGAATGAATTAGCAACAAATGTGGGTTGAAAAATTGGTTCAAAAATCTAATTCAGAGCTCAGCTATATAAAGATCAATCTTGCTTGACATATATTATTCCTAAAAATGTTTTTAATGTGAGTATTTATAAGATATGCCGTATTTTCCACTTTTTAATGCCCTTTAAATTTTACATGATACTTAAAAGCAGTTTGTAAACCGGACACCAAACTCTCTGATCTTTCACACCCATTACATGTAGTAAAACACACGACTGAACAAATTACCATTTGGGGGGAGGAGGGAGAGGGCGGGGGAGGTTTTCTCTGACTCCTTGGGGCTTGAATGTTTAACTAGGCACACAGCCACTATGCTAATAAGATTTGGCACAAACCATCGAGAACAGGGCGGGTGAAGGTGTTTCAGGAGCAGTGTTGCTGTACAGTCTCTTCTGCTGAGGCCTCAGCCATAGGCAAATTCAAGAAGCGGGTAAACTCACTCTAGCCCAGTGGTCGGCAAACTCATTAGTCAACAGAGCCAAATATCAACAGTACTTCTTCAAAATAGACTCGCCCAGGCCAAAAACTGACTTGTGCACATGGGCCACGAAGTTTCAATCCTGCTGTACGTGCACCCGCACGTGGTATTTTGTGGAAGAGCCACACTCAAGGGGCCAAAGAGCCGCATGTGGCTCGCGAGCCGCAGTTTGCCGACCACGGCTCTAGTCACCTCGGCCAACTTCATTTCTCCTTCTCCCCTCAAAGATCCCATTTACTCCAGGGTCTCCTCTCTCCTGCCAATTACTGTCGGAACATCCACAGCAGTCTATGTGACTTCAGATCTCTTGAGCACTGTGAAATCACACATGATGTGTTGTTGCTGAGAGCACCAGGGACCACACCCTGCCCACTGCTATCAAGCTACCAGTGGTCAAGGAATTCACCCCTGCAGCCGACTGATTTGCATATTGTGCCTTCCTAACATAAATACAGATAACAACATCTGGTCCCCTACTCATATCCCAGAAATTCCTGTATCATCAACACCCAAAGTTTCTGCAAAGCACTGCCTGATGGTGCCTCCCTGCCAAAGTGGCAGGCCCAGTAGCAGGCTCTACCTCATCTGGGGACCATCATAAATCATGACATTCCTGTTGGTTCTTTTTTTTTTCCTGTTGGTTCTTTTTAATTCCTTTCCCTGAGGAATTATAACACCTTAAGGCAGTGTTTCTCAACCTTCTAGCCCTTTAAATACAGTTCCTCATATTGTGACCCAACCATAAAATTATTTTCGTTGCTACTTCATAACTGTAATGTTGCTACTGTTATGAATCTTAATGTAAATATCTGATATGCAGAATGGTCTTAGGCGACCCCTGTGAAAGGGTCATTCGACCGCCAAAGGGGCCGCGACCCACAGGTTGAGAACCACTGCCTTAAGGAAACCAGAGGGTGAACCATGAGTTCTCAACCTCATCAGATCCAATGGCTCTTTTTTATTGCATTTTTATTACCTACTTAATTTGTAATGTCTTCTGTACCATCTTGAATAAAATTAAATTCATGGACAAAATATAATCCTTAATCACTGAGACCATAAAAAACACCTCTAATGCCCTGGTCAGCTTGCTTCAGTGGCTAGAGCGTAGGCCTGCGCACCAGAGGGTTGCAGGTTTGATTCCCAGTCAAAGTCATGTACCTGAGTTGCAGGTTCAGTCCCTGGGCCTCAGTGGGGATGTGTGCCAGAGGCAATCAATCGATGTGTCTCTTTCACATTGATGTTTTTTTTCTCTCTCTTTCGCTCTCTCTCCTACTCCCCCCTCCCTTCTACTCTCTCTAAAAATCAATGGAAAAAATATCCTTGGGTGAGGATTAACAAAATAAACCCACCTCTAACAATTTCCCAAACACCCCTCTGTGTAGCCTTTCATCAAGCCACCTCAGGATACTCCAGTGGGTACCTGTCAAAGGCAGGGCAGGAACAGAGCCCCATGCTCTAAGAGAGGTCATAAATCCCATCGTCCTCTGCTCATCCTTTTCCTGCCCATCCTTTTCCTTCCCAAGGGAGAAACAGTCTGAGGCTATCTGAAAGACTGAAGATTCCCCAAGGTTGTATGTGTGTATCTATGGCGTAATGGTAAATATAACATATGAGGTGTGTATATCTGCAGCAATTTAAAAGAAAATGATTTCTTAACATATTCTATTCATTCTTTCAACAGATGAGCTCCTGAAATCTGCCTACATTGAGGGTAGCCTATTATAAATGCTAATAATACCTTCTATTTGACTGTGTCTTATTAATCTTAGTACCCACAGTACCTAGATGAACACCTAGCACAAAGGGCATTCAAATAGGTGAAGAACTGAGTCACATCTCTGCAGTAGTGGTCCATTTGCAAACAGCATTAACATCAAGGAAGGGCAGAATGAAGCACTACAAGTACTGGAACTTCTCTGGAGAACGAATTATACAGTAAACTTTTCTTACGCAACACAGAACAAGGAATTGTTTATTGATTCAATCTGAGCACCTGCTACATGCCAGGCTAGACACTAAGATAAAACTACGAGTGTGACATTCACCATCACTGACTCCATGAAACTAGCATAAACAACTGCACTAGTCACCAGCTTTGGATAAGGACCATAAAGAAAATTAAAGGTTTCTGCAATGGAGAACAATAGTCAGTGGGGAGCTAGTCTGGATACGGGAGTTAGGGAAGACCCTGAAGAAAAAATGGTGTTGAAGTGGAGACGTCATTGGTGAGAAGGAGCTGATCTTGGTTGTGGGTCTGAGGAGGTCAACACTGGATGGAGGGATCAGTGTGTGTGGAAAAGATCGTCATGTCGTCACCTGGCTGAAAGGGCCACTGTTGCTGAAGCAAAGTAAAGAAGTTAAGTGTGGCATTCGACATCAAGAACACTCTGTTATGTGCTAGGCTTGTGGAAGGCCTCAGTAGAGTTTTAAGCATGGGAGTACACACAATCCTACCTTCTTTTTTTACATTTTAATTTTTAAGAACTTTTAAATTTGAACTAAACTTAGACATACAGAAAAGTTGCAAATATTATGCAAGGAATTCCTTCATATTCCTCACCCAACGTGTCCTAATGTTAATGTCGTACGGTACTACATCAAGCATAGAAAAATAATCAAGAACAGGAAATTCACACTAATACAATATTATTAACTCAACTATAGACTTTATTCAAATTTCACCCTTTTTTGGGGGCGGGGGGAGGGGGGTCTGATTTCAGTTCCAGGATCTTACTCACGGTCCCACATGGCTGGCTTGCTTTTTAAAAAACCCACTCAATTGTAGGTGGTAAATGGTTTGGGAGGCTTCAAAAGTAGTGTCAGGGACTCAATCCAAGGTTGTGGCTGTGGTTCAGGCCAAGGGTAAGAGTGGCCCTGCCTAGAAAGACAACAGGATAGAAGCAGGCAGATTCAGGATATAACATCCAGACAGAACCGACAGGATGTGCCCATAGACTTGATGTGGGGGTGAGATAAGGGAACAAGGGTAACTCCTCAGATTCTGCCTTCAGTAAATGGATGACGATACATTTACGGGGTAAGACCAGGGAGGTAAAGGTTTGGAGAACAAAATGGGAAGCTTAGTTTTGGGCCCTTTGAGATAAGATGCCTGTGAAATTACTAAGTGAAGATTTCAGTGAGGCAGCCACATCATCCCACTCAGAGAGATGGGATGTCACTACCACCACCCACGAAAAGGATGATAAAGGAGAGAGCCAGGAAATAAGCCTGAGGATCTTCACTGTCAAAAACAGTGGGGAAGGGGAATCAAATAAAGACGTGCGAGGACAAGGGAGGTGAGACAACAGTCACACAAACAGGATGAAGGCCGTCAGTGCAATGCCAAGTAGTGATGCATTGGGGTGGTGGTGGCACAGGCCACCCTGGGTGGGCTGACATGTGAGTGGTGAAGTCAAGAAAAGGATTGTGGTTAATTCTTTAGAGAAGTCTAGACATGAGTATGGCAGAGAAATGGGGTAATGTGGCACCTTGGAGGACTTCTGCAGGGCAGAGATGCTAGGGAACGTTGTGGCCTGACGGAATGGTCCAGGAGAGGTGAAGGATTAAAGATGCAGGAAGCTCGGGCCTGGTGGTTCAGTTGGAGCATCGTCCCATACACCAAAAGGTTTAGGGTTTGACTCCCAGTCGGGGCACATACCTAGGTTGCAGGGTCGATCCTCAGTGGGGTGCATAAAGGAGGCAACTGATTGATGTTTCTCTCTCACATTGATTCTCTCTCTCTCTCTCTCTCTCTCTCTCCCCTTCACCTCTCTCAAAAATCAATAAAAACATATCTTTGGGTGAGTATTTTAAGAAAAAGAAAAGATGTGCAAAAAGGAAGGTAGCTAAAGGAACAAAGTTGCTGAAGAGAGAAGAGAAAACCCATAACTCAAGTGAAGAGACTGGACATTACCAAAAGGAGGCAAACTTCTGTAAAGAAGAAAAGATAGACACACCTACTTATAGACTTTAGGGGAGTGAGGGCAGGAATATAGGACTCGTGAGGTATGCCTGTCTCTGAGAAGGTGCCACGTCAGGTGATGTGAGGTTCAGACTGTGCTCTCAAAGTAAAGTACCTAGAGTCTTCAAGAAGATGTAAAAATCAATGGAAAAAATATCCTCGGGTGAGGATTAACAAAATAAACCCACCTCTAACAATTAACTACCAGCCAAACATGGCAGTAGGAGCTAGCTCTTCCAGAATAGCACTAAGAAGGCAAAGAAATAGCAAAGGCACAACTAAGGCAATCAAATATCTGTTGAATAAATATATAAATGAGTAGGTAAGTTGATGCACCAATTAATCAACTCACAAATTAAAGCCTGTTATGAAGGAAAAGCCAGAGAAGACAGGAGAGTGAAGTGATGTGATATGCTGTGAATGTCTGGAGATGAAGTATATAGTGGACTCTTATGGTGAACAATAAAACATCAAATAACCCAATTTTTAAAAAGGCAAAGAGTAGTATGAATAGACAGTTCTCTCAAGAATTACAAATGGCCAATAAAGCACATGAAAAGATACTTAACATCCTTAGCTATCAGGGAAATGCAAATAAAAACCACAATGAGATACGACTTCACACCCACTAAGATGGCTATAATTAAAAAGACAGACAATAACAAGTGTGAGCAGGGGTGAAGAGAAATACAATCTTCATATACTGCTGGTGGGAATGTAAAATGGTGCTGTAGCCACTAGAGAAAACACTCTGGCAGTTCTTCAAAATGTTAAACACAGAGTTATAATATGGGTTGCCAATGATTCTACTGCTAGGTATATATCCAAGAGAAATGAACACATATGTCCACACAATAATTTGTACACTGATATTCATAACAGCATTATTCATAACAGCCCAAAAGTGGAAACACCCCAAAGGTCCATCAACTGATTATCTATCCATACAATGAAATAGTATTCAGCCAGAAAAACGAATGAAGTGTTTTTTTGAAGGTCTAATTAGATTTATTCAATGAGTCATGAATTGGGCAGCACTCCATCTAGCAAATAAAAAGGAACTCTGAGGAGATGTACAAAATGAAAGACGTTTATAGGCAGAATGAGGCAGGGCCAGGAAGTTATTCTAGCAAAGAGTGAATTGTTTCTGGCAAGATCATCTTCCTTGGAGGAAGGTGGGGATCTAGCAGGCATATTACCTTACTAGGCCAACCAGATAATTCCAGACTGGTTAAGATCACATCCCTCGGAGAGGCTGAAACTACAGTTAGGTCAGGTATTTAAGTCTTGGTTTGGTGACACGGGCTTATTAGCACAAGTGACTCCATTTGGGGCCTGTTTCTTTTTTAACAACGGTGTAAGCAATCAGGCATTTAATAAGGGAAGTTTCTATGGAAACAAATGTAGTTTCAATTCATGCTAAAAACATGGATAAACTTTGAACCTTATGCTAAATGAAAAAAGCCAGGCACGAAAGATCACATACTGCATAATTCCATTTCTACGAAATATCCTGGAAGACTTGTGTTACAAGATTCCAATACTCTTACAAAGCTATAGTGGCTAAGACAGTGGAGTACTGACATAAGGAAGGACAAATAAATAAAGAGCAAAGAGATCAGAAATAGACACATGTATGGACACAATTTATGACAGAAGCAACATTACAGGGCATAGGTAGATGAAAGTGTCCTAAATAGGACACAAAAAGCATTAACCTAACAAAGGAAAAGATTATAACATACTAAGTTGAACCATATGAAACTGCCAATATTTGACCATTCCCTCTACAAAAAGTGCAATTTCATAGTTAGAAAGCAAGATTAGAGAGGGAAAATGAATTTGCTTCACATATAACTAACAGGGCTGGTAGCCTGATTATAAAGAGCTCCTAAAAATCAGTAAGAAAGCAAAACAAAATAAAAACAGACCACTCGGCAGAAAAATGTGCAAGAACTTGAACAGGCACTTAACAAAAAAACAAATTCAGGTGGTCAACAGACTAAGAAAAGGCACTCAACCAGGGAAATGCAAGTAAAATTAAGGAATCAAAAATTAAAGCTGCCAAAAGAACCTCCACATACCCACCAGAGTGTCTAAAATCAGACAGACTGGACAAGCACTGGTGAGGATGTAGAACAACAATTCTTATTCATACACTGCTGGTGAAAAGAAAAACGGGTAAAGTCACTGGTAAACAATTTGGTATTATCTGTTAGTGTTGAAGATACTCATATTCTATTGACCCAACAATTCCACTTCTAACCATTTATTTACCCAACAGAATTGCAGGCAAGTATGCACCAGGATACAGTACATACAGATTCGTAGGAATTCTGTAGAAGCCAAGATGAGAACAAGCCACATGTTCATCAACAGTAGATTGACATACAGTCATACAGAGAATATGTTACATCAATGAAAATGGACAAACTCCAACTATAAGCAATAGGGATGAATCTTACAAGCACAACACTGAGTAACAGAAGCAGCTCCAAGTAAATAAATAATTTCAGAGTCCACTGATATGAAATCCCAACTAATCTGGAATGCTGGCAATGCTCTATTTCATTTGGGTCCTGGATATGTAGATGTGTTCATTTTGTGAAAATTCTTCAAATGTACACTTATAATTCATGCATTTTTTGTTTATGTGCATTATATGTCAATGCAAAAGTCTATTTTAAAAAACAGGCATCCAAAGTCTTCAAAAATGCCAACATCATTAAAGACAAAAAAGGCTGTGGAATAGTCGACACAGATCTGATAACTTAAATGCAATAAACAATCCATGATTAGAGCCTGTATGAAAAGAAGAAAAGCTGTAAAGGATACTATTGGACAGCGGGGGAAATGTGAATATGAACTATATATTTGATAAGAGTATTTTTTTAAATATTAAATTTCTTGAGTGTGATTATTTATTCTGTCTGTACAGGAGAATGTCCTGTTCTTAGGAGAAACATGCTGAAGAATTTAAGGGTGCAAGTCCATGATGCTTGGTTCAATGGCTGAGGAAAGAAAAAAGAGGAGATACCCACACACACACATCACATACTAGTGTTTATTACACTATGCTTTCAAGTTTTCTATAGGTCTGAAATTTTTCAAAAAAAAAAAAAAAGTTGGGAGCAAAAGCAACCCCAAATCTAGCAAAACCAAATAATCTTAGAAAGTGTTTAAAGAAACACACTTGGGTAAGAACACCGTAAGAGAAGGATAAGGAAGATGTTTCTCCAGGTCAAGGCAAGACCAAGGAGGGGGGCATCTGAGTGGCTGGTGTTCTGGTTTTTTGTGGGGTTTTTTTTGTTTTGTTCTGTTTTTGTTTTTAATCCTCACCTGAGGATAGTTTTCCATTGATTTTTAGAGAAAGTGGAAGGGAGAGGGAGAGACAAAGAAAAACATCGATGTAAGAAAGACACATTGATTGGTTGCCTCCCACATGCACCCCAACCAGGGCGGGGAGCCTGCAACCAAGGTACATGCCCTTGACCGGAATCAAACCCGGGACCCTTCAGTCCACAGGCCAACGCTCTAAATACACAAGATTCCACTGAGCCAAACTGGCTAGGGCCTGGTGTTTTGAAGTCATTCTTAACAAGTTGACAACAGTCAGCTCATGGACTCCAGAGCCAAACTGCCTGCGTTTGTTTGATTGTATATTTGTTTATGTGGCCTTCTGTTTCTGTATCTATTTCACAATTTTTAAAAAATTGTGGTTTTGCAAAAGAACAGACTGCAAAGTACAGTTGCATGGCAGTGCTGCAGGAGGAAGAGAGCAGCCCCACCACTGAACTCCAGGCTGCCACAGGTTTGCCACCACACTTTGCCAGCCCCGCTGCTTAACTTCTGGCGTGGTTACACAATTATGACAAGGCTGCTACCTCTTAGCTGCCAAATGTTCTCACAATTTGCTTGCTACAAAAACATACCTAACTTACATGGCAGACTGATTTATTAAAGGTGTTGCAAGAGCGTTGTTTTTCATTAAACAAAGTTGTTTTCCAGGATGTTATTCCCATAAGTCACATATAAACACTCACAAAAAAAATATTTAAAACTCCCATAGCTTTTGGTCCTTAATTCTTTTCTCCTGCTATTGCTACAAAGATAACTGAAACAAAATATTTATTGTTTACAGCTGCTTGGAATTTAATTCCAAAGGACTTGGTCAGTAGACTCATTTATTGCAGAACTAAATATACAAGATTCCAAGTTGAAGACAAATTCTCTGCATATACAGGATGGAGGAAGCCTTAACAACCTCTTATTGAAGTCATTCTTAACAAGCTGACAACAGTCAGCTCATGGAATCCAGAGCCAAACTGCCTGCGTTCAGACCCCAACTCTTGTACCCATAGCCTGTGTAACATTAAGAAAATTACTTACCCTCTTTGTGGCTCAGTTTCTTAATCTGAAAGGACATGATTAACATCACCTGCCTTACAGGGTTATTATCAGGATTACATGAGTAAATATTCATAAAGTGCTCAGAACTGTGCCTGGCACATGTAAGCATTTTATAAGTATTTCTTACAAGTCAATATTCAAACAAATGAAGGAAGTGGTGGTACATGGAAATAATCTGGCTGAACAACCACACTCAGAGAACGTGGTTGGCAAGGATTAAAGACTACTTGGAAGGAACGAGGTCCAGAGAGAAACAAACAACTCTAGAATTTAAGAACACAGATTTTAGTGTCAGGCAGTCTGGCTTTAGGTACCAATTTTACCACCTTAAAACTGGCTGTTATTGAACACTCTCTCTACCCTAGTTTACTCATTTGTAAAATTGGAGCAATGAAAATTCCTAGCTTACAGGATTGCTGTGAGAATTAAATAATATAAGAAAAATGCCTGGCACATAGGAAGCATTCAATAAATGTTTACTACTATCCCAGTATATTTGTGATATGCTGCCCTATAATATAGGACTGTGTACCTGATTCTGGCCTGTTCAAATATTATATCAGCATTTGGGCAATAGTTTAGAGCAGTGGTTCTCAACTTTCCTAATGCCGCGACCCTTTAATATATAGTTCCTCACGTTGTGGTGACCCCCAATTTCATTGTTACAAATTGAACATAATTAAAGCATAGTGATTAATCACAAAAACAATATGTAATTATATATGTGTTTTCCAATGGTCTTAGGCGACCCCTGTGAAAGGGTCGTTTGACTTCCAAAGGGGTCGCGACCCACAGGTTGAGAACCGCTGGTTTGGAGGAAGATACAGAAAAGCTGTTTGTCACATATGCAGCAAAGATGTTGGAAGGGGCTGCAGGCCTGACAGCTTCCCCATGCCAACAAGGTGAGCCAGCAGATCAGACACAATGTGCTCAAGCTGCAGTAGTTCCCAATGCCGCTGCACGGACTTTCTGAGTGTGAAAAGGATGTGGCTGCTACTTCACTTCTGTATTTCATGTAAATTGTCTCCTGTGGCTCAAGCTACAGAGTCCCCATTTGGCCAAAGGGACAGAATATGAGTCCACCACAGTCCAGTCCTGTCCACTTGGTACATATATAAACCTCTTTTCGTCCATACTTAACTTCCAAATAAAATCAGGCTCCCACCTAATAAAATGCAACCCTCCATCTTACAACCAAAAACATGCTACCTCTCTCTCCAAAAGAGGATTCAAAGTCCCTGTATGCTCCTTTCTCCTCTAGCTGAGTCATTTCCCTTTTGATAGACTGTGGAATGAAGAGTGTGACCAGTGTTCTGCCATGAGGCTGGAGAGCTGCTAGAACCCTAAGGTATAACTGTGAAGGTACACTGCAGACCCTGCCAGGTACAGAAGAAAGCAACATTCAAGTGCCAGGAAGGATGCAGATTTGTTCCAACAACAAAACCACAGCTGGCACAGCAGCCACAACAGAAGCGCCCACCTAGTTAAGTTTATGCTAACCCACTGTCATTCTCCAAGATCCATCCATCTTCTACACAGGCCAAGTAGGTGGGAGATGTGGTGAGAATCACCACCCTTGCATCTTTCAAATCCTAGATGGTGGCACTAGTCTCTGCCACCCTTCCAGGAATATTGTTTCTGGTGTACTATCTTATAGGTCGAGGCAGTTCTAGTAGCTTCCACTTGGCCTTTCATACCATAACAGCCATCATCCCAGGGAATCAATGTCAGAATTCTGCCAGTTGCTGAGTATGTGTATTTCAGTAATGTATTCTAGAACTTAAGAAAGACCCACAGGATAGGTGATGATGTCTTACTAATTACTTAATATATAATACGCAATCATGTGTGGATACTAAATAATGTTAGTAATTACTCTGAAATTGAAGACAGTAAATTGACATAAGTATAATACTGAATACTTGATTATGCATGCTCACTTAAAAGTTGGCCATACTCATTCATTACACATAAAAACACAAAACATACATACATACTGGTGTATCCTCAGATTAACCTGTGACCCCTGTGTGCATAAGAAGACAGCCACATGCATGAGGAAGAAAGAAACACTGAGCAGCTTTATTCTCATGGGACCCTCATTTCCTTCTTCCTTCTCAGGGAGGCTCACTTCTCCTGGCTTCTTCTGACTTCATTTCATGATTGCCTCACTAGATCTCCAACTCCCCAGGTCTTGGCCTTAAAGAAGCCAAGGGACCCAGCCCTTTGGCGTTCACCAAATACAAGCTAGCTCCTCCTAATCCATGATGTCAGGATTAGAGCTTTGACCTCCTCTCAGTACACAGGACGAGCACCCTGTATGTTCCACACCTTCCAGTAGTTTGGTTTTCATCCTCAGATGAACAGACAACCTTGGAACACAACCCAGGAGATGGTGTTTCTCATGATCATGCAGTGGTAAACTCTAGTCCTCTCTAACTTCTTTGAGAATTCAAACATGCCACACATCCTTGCGAGTTTTGTGCAAATGCTTTTGACTAACGTAGACCACATCTATCAACTGTCTTAAAGTAGAGACCTGTACTACAGGGGATCACACAACATTGAAGAGAAGTATGTATCAGAATGCAAGAGAACAGACATCAGGACTACCAACTGGCTCTGGAAAAGAAATAATCAGTGTAAGGTTTTCCTTCATTTTAAAAATCTACATTTTAAAAACCTAACCCTGGCTTGTTTGCTCAGTGGTTAGAGCGTCATCCTGAGGGCCAAAGGGTCGAGGGTTCAATTCCCAGTCAAGGGCACATTCCTCGGTTGTAGGTTCCCCAGACCAGTAGAGATTTGTGCAGGAGGCAACAAATTGATGTGTCTCTCTCACATAGATGTTTCTCTTTCTCTCTCTCTCTCTCTCTCTCTCTCTCTCTCTCTCCCTCCTCCCTCCCTTGCACTCTCTCTAGAAATCAATAGAAAAAATATCTTTAGGTGAGGTGTTAAGAAAAAGAAAAGAAAAACCTACGTAAGTATACAATCTTTACTATATGAAGTCTCCTAGTATCATTTTGGAAAGGATGAGCAGTATAGTTGGGTCTTATCCACAGGGCTGCTTTTCTCCCCTGTTCTCTAGGACATTCCTCAACATCCAAACCAGCGGACCCCATGTAACTTTGTTCTCTTTCTTCTCCCTTACCATCAAGCCCTATCAGGTCTCCCTGCTGAATCTATCATCTTAGCTCCATCCACTGCCTGAACCTTCATATCTCTTGGATACTGGAAAATAGCTTCCTAATCAATCCTACTGCCTTCCAATTTCTCTTCTTTCAAATCACCCCCTACCAGTGGTTCTCAACCTTCCTAATGCCGCGACCCTTTAAATACAGTTCCTCATGTTGTGACCCAACCATAAAATTATTTTCGTTGCTACTTCATAACTGTAATTTTGCTACTGTTATGAATCGTAATGTAAATCTACTTATATAAAAACCATGGGTGGTGTTCATCACATACAGACGAACAGCCAGCGACCGAGCGGAAGTCAGTCCTACATGGGTTGTCTTGGCAACAGCTGCGCCCTCCCCCAAGCTGTTTCCCAAAGCTGTTTCCTGTAAGGGCGGAGTTTGAGGCAGGAACCCGCCCTGGGAGCATGGAGGCAGATCTTTCTGAAGTGTGCCGCCCCAGCACGGGTGAAACTGAGTGGGGCAGCTGAAAGGTTTAAAAAAGACAGACAAGAGAATGAAAGCCGGGTCTCAGTGGGACGCTGCTTCTCTGAGAGTCAGCGACCACACCCACAGCCACACCTTTATTTTATAGCAGATGCTACAAGGCAAAGTAAGGGTGTGACCAAGATGTTTACAAACATTCTCCTGGGTTTCAATCCTACTCAACTACATGCACCTGAACTCTATCAAGCCCACATCACTCAGGCACATGGGGCCACATGTTCGGACCATAGGTTCAAGCTTACAACCATAGCTGTTGGCTATAATTGTGCTAGGAGGGCCCTGCCCTCCAAGCTGGGACTTGCACGTGGCAATGAGTGGACTGTGCCCTCTCATCAGTCCAAGGCTTGAACCTGTCCAAAATACTGTAGCAGCTCAAACAATAAAGTTTTAATTCTGTTTGTTACTGATATTGTGGCCCCACCCCATAATAAGAAACAAAGGAAAATTTCCACATCAAATTTCTGAATAGTATTTCTCCTTTGGGAATGCTGTGTCATAAATTAAAATTGAAAGTGGTGCAATCATCATGCTATTGAGAAATCTCAACAGTAAATGGGGTCTTTGTAATGGTACCAGATTTATTATCAAAATATTACGACCTAACATTATCGAAGCTGAAGTATTAACAGGATCTGCAGAGAGAGAGGCTGTTATGATTCCAAGAATTAATTTGTCCCCATCTGACACTGGCCTCCCATTTAAATTGATTCCACGATGGTTCCGAGATGCCAGCATTGTGATGACTATTAATAAATCACAAGGACAAGCAGCTGTGGGTAAACTACGGCCCGCGGGCTGGATCCGGCCCGTTTGAAATGAACAAAACTATTGAAAAAAAAGACCGTACCCTTTTATGTAATGATGTTTACTTTGAATTTATATTAGTTCACACAAACACTCCATCCATGCTTTTGTTCCGGCCCTCCAGTCCAGTTTAAGAACCCATTGCGGCCCTCGAGTCAAAAAGTTTGCCCATCCCTGCTCTAGACAGAGTAGGCATGTTCCTACCTGAACCCGTTTTTGCACATGGTCAGTTATATGTTGCTTTCTCTCGAGTTTGAAGAGCATGTGATGTTACAGTTAAAGTTCTAAGTACTTCATCACAAGGGAAATTAGTCAAGCACTCTGAAAGTGTTTTTACTCTTAATGTGGTGTACAGGGAGATATTAGAATAAGTTTAATCACTTTATCAGTCATTGTTTGCATCACTGTTGTTTTTATATCATGTTTTTGTTGTTTTCATGTCATGTTTTTGTCGTTTTTATATCATGCCTCTGTTGTTGTTATATCCTTTTGTTACTGTTTATTTATTAATAAATTTCTATGATTTTCATATACATTTTACTAACCTCCTTTCATCTCTCATACTTCTATTATAGAGAAAGGGCAAATAGCAATATTAAAATATCTCTGCTAATTAATTCCTTTTTAAAAAAAATATATTTTATTGATTTTTTACAGAGAGGAAGGAAGAGGGATAGAGAGTTAGAAACATCGATGAGAGAGAAACATTGATCAGCTGCCTCCTGCACACCCCCTGGGGATGTACCCGAAACCAAGGTACATGCCTGTGACCAGAATTGAACCTGGGACCCTTGAGTCCACAGGCCGATGCTCTATCCACTGAGCCAAACCAGTTAGGGCAATTAATTCCCTTTTAATGTGCACTAATTTTGTGCACCGGGCTACTAGTATCTGATATGCAGGATGTATTTTCAGGGGTTGTGACCCACAGGTTGAGAACCGCTGCGACTGTCACCCAACATATCTTGCTTTAAAACCTCCTATAGCTGTTTCTTAATGCTTGTGTGTCAAATACTGAGCTAAGCACTTACATACATTATTAACACATGTAACCCACACCAGTCCTATGAAGTCGGTACTATTATAAATTACTGGTAACAATAAAATACATACTCCGATGCAGCACAGATTGCCATCCCAACCCCATCTCCCATGTCCACTATCTTCACCTCTTCTCCATGTACTTCCAGCGCAATTTCTCAAACATCTCACACGTTGGCACATTTACATGCTCTTGTGCTGCCTTTTTGCCTTTTTTATGTGTTCCACTAATGCTGTAAATCTTGTCTTTTTAAGTGTTCCAATTATACTTGAAAATAATTTGAGTACAGAATTTCATGCTTGAAATTAAAATTTAACTTTTACTAAATGAAACAACTGAACTTAATATGTTGTCATACAACTGTAACTCCAATTACAACTTTAATCTGGTCTAAAATTTGTGTGAACACAACATCTATATATATAAAAGGCTAAGTGTCCATCCATCCAACTGGTAGCTATGACACACACTGACCACCATGGGGTAGACGCTCAATGCAGGAGCTGCCATGACGCGCACTGGCCATTTAAAAATAAATGGCACCACGGACCTGGCGCCAACAAACCAACACTCGGCTTCCCCCAAGTGGGACACAGGCCCTACCACCACCCCAGAGTGACACCCCACCAAATTGCAGCCAATGCTGCCAAGACCCCAAAGCACAAAATGCGGCCCACAACCCAGCTCAAACAAAGTTACATGGGGTCCTCTGGTTTGGATGATTGAGAAATTTCCAGGGAGAGTGGGCACCGGGTAATGACGTCACATAGCAGCGCCCGGCTTCCTCTCCCTAGTGACTAGCCTCCTTGGAGTTTCTTCAGCCTAGGAACCCAACTTGCTTTATAACCAGGTGCAAACATTTTACAGTTTAACTAAATGTTTGTGAAGCGTTTTCATGTGCCTCTTCTCATTTGATCCTCACAGAAGTCCTGGAGTAGGTAGATAGGAGACTTGGTAGAATCTTTTTTTCTTTTCATTAGCCAGAAAACAGAGATTTAGAAAGTTTAGAAACTTGACCTGACTGAAAAGAAGTAAGAAATAGTGGAATTGAAAAGGGCTTCAGGTTTCCTCACTGCTCAGAATATAGTCAAACACTGCTGCAGTTAAATATTTTACCCTTTGTTCTCCCTGTGTGATCTACAATAATAATCTGCTTCATGTTGATATTTACTGCTGTGTTACTGACACTTACCTGAAAGAGAAGTTGGGGTGCTTCACTGGGCTGGAAAAAGTTTAGCTATATCAGAAAGCAGGTCTAATTAAGCAAGTTTATTCTAAATCTATATATATAAAAGGCTAAGTTGACTCGTGCGTGTGTGGTACATATAAAGATCTCACTGGCACCAAGCATATGCGTGTGTTTCGATCTGTCATTGTCAATCATGAATTTAATTGACACTTCTATTATAGAGAAAGGGTGAAGTCTGTTTCTGTTTGTTCATTTATATTGTTCTTTAGATTCCACATAAGTGAAATTCTATGGTATTTCTCTTTCTCTGACTGACTAATTTCACTTAGCATATAATACCCTTTAGGTCCATCCCTCCTGTTGCAAAAGGTAAGGTTTTATTCATCTTTATGGCCATTTATTATTCATATTTTTTATCTATTTTCCCCTTCTTCTTAAAAAATGCCCTTTAACATTTCTTGTAATACTAGTTTGGTGACGATGAACTCCTTTAGCTTTTTCTTGTCTTGGAAGCACTTTATATGTCCTTTCAATTCTAAATGATATCTTTGCTTGGTAGAGTAAACTTGGTTGTAAGTCCTTGCTTTTCATCACTTTGTGCTAATCCTTTCTAGGCTGCAAAGTTTCTGTTGAGAAATAGGCTGATGGTCTTATGGGAGCTCCCTTGTAGGTAACTAACTGCTTTTCTCTTGATGCCTTTAAGAGTCTTTGTCTTTCACTGTTGGCACTGTAATTATGATGTGCCTTAGTGTGGATCCCTTTGGCTTCATCTTGTTTTGGACTCTGCACTTCTTGGACTTGTATGTCTATTTCCTTCACCAGTTTTCTAACATTATTTTTCAATTAGGTTTTCAATTTCTTACACTCTCTCTTCTCCTTCCAGCATTCCCATGATGTGAATGTTGATATGTTTGAAGTTGTCCCAGAGGCTCCTTCTACTACCCTCATTTTATTAAATTCTTTTTTCTTGCCCGGCTGGCATAGCTCAGTGTTTGAGCATCTTTTTGCTGTTCTGATTAGGTGTTTACTGCTTCCTTCTCTTCCAAATCACTGATTTGATTCTTTGCTTCATCCACTTTACTGTTGATTTCCTATAATTTATTCTTCGTTTCAGTTAGTGTATCTTTCATCTCTGACTGGTTCTTTTTTATGGATCCATATCCTTTTATATACTGTTGAAGTTCTCACTAAGTTCCTTGAGCATCCTTATAACCATTGTTTTCAACTCTGTAACTAGTAGGTTGCTTGCCTCCATTCATTTAGTTCTTTTTCTGGAGATTTCTCCTGTTTTTTCATTTAGAACCTGTTTCTTTGTTTCATTTGGCTGTGTTTGTTTCTATGAATGAGGTAGAGTTGCTAAGTCTCCCATAGTTGGTAGAGTGGCTTTATTGTAGTAGGTGTCCTGAAGGGCCCAGTGGTGCAGCCTCCCCAGTCACCTGAGCTGGATGCTCCAGGTGTGCTCCCTGTGTGGGCTGTGTATACCCTCCTGTTGTAGTTGAGCCTTGATTGCTGTTGGCTCATCACTGGGAGGGACTGATCCTGAGGCCAACTGACTGCAAGGACCAGCTGCAACTATAGAGGAGGTGCTGCTCTACAGGGGCTTACTCTAAAGAACAGAACTTGCTTCAGTGGGGCTTTGGTGCCCACCAAGTCCACTACTTGAGTGTGTAGCTCGTGAAGGTGGTAGGATGGTAATCTGGCATGGTCTACAGCTGCCTATTAGGTGCACTGGCTCTGGGGCCTCCCAGGAGATACAAAATCAGCCACTGTCTGTGTCCTGCCTGGGGCCACCCAATATGAGCTACAGAGCAAACTGCAGATGGCTGCTACTCGTGCTGGGCTTGGAGGTGCCCAGGAGAAGTCAAGCTGCCAACCAAGGCCAGCTGGTGCTGGTTCTAGGGCCAATTAGCCAGAGGTCCAGGTTACTGGGGTACACAGAAGCCAGATCCTGCTTGTTTGAGAAATTTTAGAAAAGTCTGTATCCTGAGGCAAGATAGTCCATTTGCATAGAAAAGCCACCAAGAACAGCTTGGGTGGGCCTGCAAGTTGGATGAGACAAAGGTATATTGCTCACCTGCCAGCTCTGTGGGGAAGGAATCAGCAGAGAAACAATGGCCTCTGCCAGCACCTCTGTCTGGGAGAAAGCTGCCCCTCCAGTCTGCCCTACAGCCAGACAATTCAGTTCCTTATGTCCCTGGCATCTTTTGAGCTACTGCCCCAGTGCTGGAACTCAGAGAGAGTAAATATGAGTAAGTCGGTGCCTGGTTCCTTCAAGAGAAGTGCCTAGGACTCCAGCAGCTCTCCAGCAGTCTCACTCAGCCACAATCCACACTGGTTTTCACCGTCAGAAGTTATGGGGACTTTTCTTCCTGGCACTAGAACCCTGGGCTGGACCGGAATCTCTCACTCTTTAGCGGGACCTCCACAGCTAAGATAGCCCTCCCAATTTTTAACTGCCACAGGTGGGTGTGAGACCAGCCCGTTCCTTGTTTCTGCCGCTCCTAGCTGTCTCATTGTGGCTTCTTCTTTATATCCTTAGTTGTAGGACTTCTGCTCAGCATGATTTCAGGTAGTTATGAATGATGGTTGTTCTGTAATATAGTTGCAATGTTGATGTTGTTGCAGAAAGTTCCAAGTACTGAGTCTACTTACACAACCATCTTGACAGGAACCTCAATGTAGATAATCTTAAACCAACATTTTCTCCCTTATCAAGAAGGTAACATTTCTCTCTAGTTAATGACTGGGGATTTATGTATTTGTTACAAAGTCATTATGTTAAAAAATCTTTAGTTTTTTGGGAGTCGGGGTACTGAATTGACAAAGAGGCTTCTTTTGCAACCAATTCACTTATGTGTGGACCCTAAGATACCTGCTGGTGTTCATTCAGGATGGAAAGCAACATAACATGGATGCCTACAAAGACAGACTTTAAAGCTTTGCCTATATGTCACCAGGAAGCTGCTTTTGGTTGAAACATTTCACTGTGATGGCAGCTAAATGATCACAGTTCTAGCCACTCCTTTTTTAAATAAATAGAATTTTGGATATCTTTCATTCTTTGCTTCCAACACTGTGCAGACAGCATGTTTTCCTGTACAGTAAGCGGTAGGACTGGTCCAAGGTTGCCCACAGACTTTGCTGACAGGGCCTGAAAACTGCAGTATATTCCAAGAATACAAGAGGAATGATCTTTGTTTTGGATGACCTTGCATCCCCTCAAATGTCTGCTATTGCTTAAATTGCAGATATCTTCTAACTTTCCCCTGAACCCGTGTTACCCAGGGAGCAACAAGGCCTCTCAATGGGAGTGGCTCTCGAGCTGCACTTCTGTTCTGACTGGGGCCACACCCTGACCCACTTGGACTTGTAATGCCATCCTCCCTTCAGCCCCAGGAGAGGACCCAGTTCTCCACTGCTCTTGTCCTAGGTGGAAAGAGGTCTGAGACTGGGAAGGACGCCAATAGAGACCTTTTCATTCGTTTTCGTTCCCTGTCATTTTGTGGGGAAAAGAAAACACCCAACCATCAGGAATTGTCAGGCAGATGTAAAAAAGATTCAATTAATCATAAATACTATTTTGAATTCTTATTTGCACAACCATTTTTAACGAGGATAACACTAATAACATTAAGATGAAGTCTCTGTTAAAAGAAAGTGACTGCATATTGTTCAAATTTTGATTACTTTTTTGTTCGACAATGAAAAATCATCCTCCATTAGTTACACACACTTACTATGAAACACAGCAGTTCATCCCCTTGTCATGTTTTCTCCCTTCTGCAGTTTATATAATTTCTCTTTGTTCAACAAATGGCAGTATAATGTCAAGATGGAGTTTATTATGAAAATGGATCCATTAAAGCCTACCTAAAAATAGCAAGATTCTACAACTCCACTATTTGAAAGGGCATGGATGAGGTAAAAAGAAAAATCAGTATACCTTCAAGAACCACCCAGTCTACCTCTAGAGGAAGATCAGAGCAGTAAAGACAGAGAACAGGACCACCTCCAATTCTCTACTTTCCTAAGGACTGCCCATGTCTGCCCTTTCTACATTACATGGAAATTTGTTGAAGTTAGGAACATGTGTCATTATCCACCCCTCTCTCTTCCACAGAGCCTGACTTAGTGTCCTGCACTCAGCTGGTGTTCAGTAATGTCAACATTACTGAGTGTTCCCCCTGACAACCCTCTAGCAGGGCCACTCCAGCTCCCAGAACACCAGGAACCCTGGGCTCTAAAGGAGTCACCCAGGCAGGGCCTCTGATCATTCACTGAAGAAAACCCAATAATGTCGCCATCAAATGAAACCCCCAGTCTCCACACCATGACTCAAAGCCCAAGCAAGTGGCCAGAAAGTTTCTGGGGTCATCAAGACTTGCAATGATCAAAGGTCCTGTGTCAGTCACAACTCCAAAAAGGAAATAGTATTCCCAGGTTAGAAAGTTTTAAAAATAGGGAAGCAGAGGGCTGGGGACACACAGGTCTGGAGACCATGACTGAAGCAAGTAGCTCAGAGCATTCAACAGGAGGAGTTACGAGAGGAACTTCTAGGAGAGCCACTGCAGAGCACCTGTGGTGTGTCTGCCTCAAACACCATGGACAACACAGCAACTTCTCCCTGCCTTCCACAGCTGAGCAGAACCTAACCTGGGACCACACAGGAAAGGCTGGGGAAATACAGATGAAGGTTTTCCCTGTGATGAAGGGAAGTCCAAAGAAGGCAAGGTCTAGCTGGCCCCAACAACCAGGCACAGCTGCTCTGCTGATGCTGAACACAACTCCCCTCTGGCCCAACCCCAGCATTCTTGGACCCCAACAGACCCAAGCCATGACCAAGGTTATCCACTAACAAAACACTGAACACTTTCTGCCTGGATACACTGTTCCACTTAGGCTGTTACTATAAAGAACTATCCCTAGACTGACTAAAGGCTTTTTTTTTTTTCACTCCTCACCCTAGATATTTTTCCCTTTTTTTTTTTTTTTTTTTTATAGAGAGGGTAGGAGAGAGGAAGAGCAGGGGGCGGGGAAGAGAGAGAAACATCAATGTGAGAAAGACACATCGATTGGCTGCCTTCCTCACACACCCTGACTGGATCCAGGGATCAAACCTGCAACCCAGGTATACGCTCTTGACTGGGAATTGAATCTGCAACCCTTGGTGCTCGGGTGGACACTCTAACCACAGAACAACACAGGCCAGGGCACTAAATGCCTTTTTAAGGCAGCAGCATAGATTCAGAAGTGTATGTATTGCTCACTGGCACAGGCTGAAAGGAGTCTGCCCACCACTGGGGTCCCAGTACAAGTAGGGAATGCTCCTAGGGCTGGGGAATGTACCAAGGTCTAGAGGGCCTGTGGATGGGAAAATTGGCTGACAAATAAATATCACAGATGATGGAGCCATGTGACAGTCTTATTGTTAGAGAAGAGAGGTACGACCAGGGGTAGCCTGGAAAGCTAGGATGAACTATGTGATCTGACTATACTTGGACACATCACGGCTTTTATAGCTCACTGGGTGGATAGAGAATATAAATGTATGTGTGCATACCTGCATATATGTACATACTTGAGTGTGCGTGCACATATGTGTAGAAGAGTACATACATATATTTAGTTTCATAACTACGTCCACCGAGAAGGCCTACTAGCCAAGATGTCCCAATAACAATGGACACATCTAGCACTTAGATCTTGGTTTCTAAAAACCATTCTCCACTAAAAGGAACCAGGACTTATTGGAGAAATTACTATTCCAGGACTTGGCAAGGAAAATTCAAGATAATCCTGAATGTGTTGTGCCAAAAAGTAAGGAAGTACTCCAAGAATGATGTAGACATGTCAAAAGGACACAAGAGCCAGCTTGAAATGACTCCTGATGGCCAAATCTGGGACAATCTGAGCATCAAAGTAGAGAATGATAGCAATGGATTATAGCCTAATGAATAAAATAGGAATCTATGAGGCTACTGCTAGGAGAGAAGGAGGGAAAAGGGAAAAAGTGCTACCTTACAGTGGGATACCAACTAGTAAATATAAAGTAAATGATGCAATTACAAAACCACTGTCTGACAACCACCATATGTTTTTGTCTGTGAAGCTTCTTATTACCCCCTCAATTCTGAATGATAGCCTGGCTGGATAGAGTATTCTTGGATTCAGTCCTTTGCTTTGCATCACTTTGTAAATTTCCATCCATTCTTTTCTGGCCTAATGTGTTTCTGTTGAGAAATCATTTGATAATCTAATGGGAGATCCCTTGTATGTAACCTTCCGTCTCTCTCTTGCAGCCTGTAAGATTCTCTCTTTGTC
This sequence comes from Myotis nattereri, assembly GCF_964212035.1. Taxonomy (NCBI): domain Eukaryota; kingdom Metazoa; phylum Chordata; class Mammalia; order Chiroptera; family Vespertilionidae; genus Myotis; species Myotis nattereri. The sequence goes on along the minus strand of NC_138079.1, from coordinate 99,684,809 downwards.
CTGAACATTTGCCATGGTAATTATGATGTGTCTTGGTGTGGGTCTTTTCGGGTTCACCTTGTTTGGGACTCTCTGGGCTATTGTGACTTTTTTCTTCCCCACCTCAGCGAAATTTTCTGATATTATTTCTTCGAATAGGTTTTCTAATCCTTGTTCCTCTTTCTGTTGTTCTGGCACCCCTATTATTCGTATGTTGTTTCGTTTCATGTTGTCCCAAAGCTCCCTTAGGCTCTCCTCCTGTCTTTTAATTTTTTTTCTCCAATTGAAGTACAGTTTGGGTGTGTTTTGCTTCATGTCTTCTAATTCACTAATTTGGTCCTCCGCTTCTCCTAGTCTACTCTTGATACTTTCAATGGTGTTTTTTATTGAAGCTATATCGCTCTTCATTTCTTCTTGGGTCTTATATAAGTTATTCATCTTTTCATCTGTTTCTTCTTGCTTCTTGCATAAGTTGTTGATTTTTTCCTCCATCTGGTTTATGCTCTCTAGGACCCTTATTCTGAATTCTTTTTCTGTCATGTTGCATGCCTCTGTATCTCTTAGCTGCTTTTCTGGCGAGCCCTCCTTTTCTTTCCTTTGGTGGTTTCTTTGTCTACCTATGTTTGATCTCACTGACCTATCTAGTTGTTGAGTCGTTCAGTGGCTGCTCCCTGGGTGGCAGTGGCTCCTCGGGCTGTGGTTGCTCCTTGGGCGGTTGTGGTAGCAGCTGCTCCTCCGTTGGTAGCAGGTTCTCTGGTGGGTGCTGTTCACAGCTGTGGTGGCTCTTATAGCTGGTGGAGGGAGGCTTCACACACAGCAACTGTTCCTCAGACAGAGGGTGTGGTGATCAGGAGGCCGCTGTTGCTTGGATCTTTCTGTGAGGAGAAGCAGGGCTCCTCTGAGTTCATGTAGTTGCGCGGCTTGAGAGCCATTGCTTCCAGGTTAGTAGCCAATCTCTGGATGCCGGTAACAGCCACTCAAGATGGCGCGGTCTCCACGGCTGAGCCAGCGCTCTGGGTGAGGTTTCAGCCTCAATCTCTAACCGTTCCCTTTCTCTAGGAGTTCTCTGTCTTTCCTGGCTGCAGACTGTCTCTCAGCTGAATCTCCTCTGCTTATTTGGGCTGTATGTTGCCCTTATCTGCTCCGGGACAAGGCACTGACACATCCGTCTAAACCCAACCACCATATGTTTTAATTCAGGTAAGCATCATCAAAATATGCTACAACTAGTAGGTAAAAGTTTAATGAGAAGCAAGGTATTTATAGTCTCAAAATATTTAATAATTAGGAAATGCTAACTTATCAGTGAAGAAACCTGGTAGACACTTTCTCAACCAATGATAAAAGTTAACATCTCTGGAAATGGGACGAGTCAAAATTGTACGCCTTCCTGTTACGATGCACCTAGAAGGGCACAACCCCACTTCTTCAGTCCTCCTGTCAAAAATGTGTAACCTTATCTAATTGTGAGGGAACATCAGACAACCCCTAACTGATGGACATTCTACAAAGTAACTGACCTGTTCTCTTCAAAAAACGAGAAGGCCATGAAACATGAAGACTAAGGAACTGTTACGGACTGAAGGAGACTAAATAGCCATGATGACTAATGCAAATTGTGACCCTGGATTGGCTCCTGGGCCTGTGAAGGACATTACTGGGACAACTGGCAAAACGTAAAGGTGGTCTATGGATTAGAAGATGTGTAATGACCATGTTACTATCCTGAGATTTGGGTGGGTATATGGTGGCTACACGGGAACGTGTCCTTGTTTTGTTGTTTTTTGTTTTGTTTTGTTTTTGTTTTTTTGTTTTTGTTTTGTTTTTTGTTTTCTTTATTGATTAAGTTATTACATATGTGTCCTTATCCCCACATTACCTCCATCCCCCTCACCGTGTCCTTGTTTTTAAGAAACATACACAGAAGTACTTAGGGACACTGTCTACAATCTATTCTTGAATGGTTCCAGGGGAGAAAAGTAAGTGTCTGTGTGTGTGCATGTGTTTGTATTGTAGAGACAAAGAGAGAGATGAATGTGGTAGGACATTAACAATTTAGGGAATCTGGGTGAAGGATTGGCACAAAATTAGTGGGTACCCCAACTACACAGTTCTGGTCACACCCACCAGGGGGCAGCTCTTAAAACAATCTGCTTGGTCTGGATGGCTAGACAGAAAGGCATGTTAGTAGTGCCTCTCTTACTTTAAATAATAAATGGCATCTGATCATTAATTCTGAGTGTAGAATAGGATGCCATAAATTCCATAAGGGAAAAGCTGTCATTTATCTCTGAATCCCCACACCCACACCACATTTAGTGCTTTTTAAGTGCTCAAATACGGTACTCAATAAATACATGTTGAATGCAAGCTACTTATAGTGGGTTGAATAGTGTCCCCCACCCAAAATTCATGTGCACCAGAACCTGAGAATGGGGCCTTTTTTGGAAATAGGGTCTTTGCAAATGTAATTAGTTAAGGATCAATATGAGATCATACTGGATTAGGGTGGACATTAATTCCAATGAAAGTATCCTTACAAGACACAGAAAAAGACATGCAGGAAACCAAGATGGCGGCATAGGTAAACACCTGAAATTGCTGCCTCGCACAACCACTTCAAAAATACAACTAAAAGACAAAACGGACATCATCCAGAACCACAGGAAGGCTGGCCAAGTGGAAATTCTACAACTAGAAGGAAAGAGAAAAGTACACTGAGACTCAGAGGAGGTGTGGAAGTAAAGTGCAGAGGTACAGAGGCACTCGAGGAAAGGGCTGGCAACTAGGGACGCGGGTGTCTTTTTCAATCGGGAGGGAGACACAAGCTCCCGACTGTTCTGAACTCCAGTTCCGGGGGAGTCTCTGGGAAACCAGACTCATACAGGGAGAAACTGGACTGTCTAGCATCAGGCAGAACTCGAGGGCGGCTTTCTCTCAGAAGTGCTTGCAGCAATTACCTCGGGACACTGAGACCCGGGGCCTCTTAAGGCAGGGCTGAGGATCAGCCATAGCTGTTTGCTCCGCCCTGTTAATTCCCTGAGACCCCGCCCAACCCAAGCTGTGTTCAGAGGCTTTTGCATATGAATGGCCTGGCCCTTAGCAATCTAACATTACCTAACAAACTGCAGCTGGGTCAGAGAGACCCAGAACATCCAAAAGAAGGCCCAAGGCCCACAGTAGCTTGCATTGCTTCACAGCTGGGCCTCATCTGGGCACCTCCAAACCCCAAACAAAAAAGAGGAATCTGCAGATCTCTCCGGAGCTCCTGCTGGGTAGCCTCAAGCAGAGGCTAAATTAGCACATCCTTAGAGATCCAAGAGCCAGTGTACCTAGTGGTCAGAGTGGGACCATCCAGATTACAACTCCTCAGACCCATAAGGGACACACTCAGGGGGCAGACTCAGTGAGCACCAAAGCCCCACTGAAGCAAGTCTTGCCCAAGAAGAGTGTCTCCAGCACGGAAGTTCTCCCACTGCAGACACAGCTGATTCTCACAGCCAATTGGCCTGGAGGTCAATTCCTCCAAGAGATACCTACAACAATCAAGACTTAACTACAACAAGACTGTGCACAAAGCCCACAAAGGGGTGCACCAACAGTGTCCACCTCAGGTAATTGGGGAGGCTGAGCCACTGGGCCCTATAGGACACCTAGCACAGAAAGCCACTCTATCAACACAGGGATGCAGCCAAAATGCGGAGACAAAGAAACAGGTCACAAATGACAGAAATGGAGGAAAGCAAACTACTGGATATGGAGTTCAAAACCAGTTATAAGGTTTTTCAAGAATTTTCTAGAAACTGCCGATAAATTTGGTGAGACCCTTGATAAATCTAGTGAGACCCTTGAGGACATGAAAAAGGACCAACTAGAAATTAAGCATACACTGACTGAAATAAAGAATATTATACAGAGATCCAACAGCAGACGACAGGATCGGCAAGAATCAATTCAAATATTTTAAATACGAAGAAGCAAAAAACACCCAACTGGAAAAGCAAAAAAAAAAGAATCCAAAAATATGAAGATAGTGTAAGGAGCCTCTGGGACAACTTCAAGCGAACCAACATCCGAATTATGGGGGTGCCAGAAGAAGAGAGAGAGCAAGATATTGAAAACCTATTTGAAGAAATAATGACAGAAAACTTCCCCTACCTGGTGAAAGAAATAGACTTACAAGTCCAGGAAGCACAGAGAACCCCAAACAAAAGGAATCTAAAGAGGACCACACCAAGACACATCATAATTAAAATGCCAAGAGCAAAAGACAAAGAGAGAATCTTAAAAGCAGCAAAAGAAAAACAGTTAGTTACGTACAAGGGAGTACCCATACGATTGTCAGCTGATTTCTCAATAGAAACTATGCAGGCCACAAGGGAGTGGCAAGAAATATTCAAGGTGATGAATAGCAAGAACCACCAACCAAGATTACTTTATCCAGCAAAGCTATCATTCAGAATTGAAGGTCAGATAAAGAGCTTCACAGATAAGGAAAAGCTAAAGGAGTTCATCACCACCAAACCAGTATTATATGAAATGCTGAAAGGTATCCTTTAAGAAGAGGAAGAAGAAGAAAAAGGTAAAGATACAAATTATGAACAAATACATATCTATCAACAAGTGAATCTAAAAATCAAGTGAATAAATAATCTGATGAACAGAATAAACTGGTGAATTTAACAGAATCAGGGGCATAGAAAGGGAGTGGACTGACAATTCTTGGGGAGAAAGGGGTGTGGGGGTGCGGGAAGAGACTAGACAAAAATCATACACCTATGGATGAGGACAGTGGGGGGGGGGGAGGTAAGGGCAGAGGGTGGGGTGGGAACCAGGTGGAGGGGAGCTTTGGGGGGAAAAAGGAGGAACAACTGTAATAACTTGAACAGTAAAGATTTAATTTAAAAAAAAGACATACAAAGACACAAAGAAGGGAGCGTAAAAGATGGAGGCAGAATGGAGTGATGTGTCTACAAGTCAAGTAATATTAAGGAGTGCCGACAGCCACCAGAAGCTGGGCGAGAGGCACGGGATGAATCCTCACTCAGAGCTTCCAGAAGAAACCAACCCTATCCACACCTTGATTTTGGACTTATGGCCTCCAGAACTATGAAACAATTAATTCCTATTGTTTGAAGTCATCCAGTTTGTTATGCTTTATTACAGTAGCCCTAGAAAATGAATATACTACTGCTCAAAGAATAGAGGCCTGGTGCATGAATTCATGCACAGATGGGGTCCCTCGGCCTGGCCAGCAATCGGGGCTGATCGGGGCTATCTCGCCCAGTCCCGATCGGCACCAATGGGGACCGGCTGGTCAGGGAGGGTCTTCGGGAGGTTGGGCAAGCCGGGAAGGGACTGCAGGAGGGCTCCAGGGCGTGTCCGGCCTTATCACCCAGTGCCGATCAGCCAGAACCCAGCAGCAAGCTAACCTACTGGTCAGAGCGTCTGCCCCCCAGTGGTCAGTGTGCGTCATAGTAACTGGTCTAGTGGTCGACCAAACGGTTAACAGATCAGTCCAACCCTTAGCATATTACGTTTTTATTATATAGGATGCCTTTTAAATAACACTAAAATCTCACTTAACATGTTAGCTTAATTAAGGCAAAGCACTTTAATGTGTTCATATTTCAGCTAACTGAATGTGACCTAGCATCTTAAGCCACATGCTACATAGAAATCATTTATGACATTGCTGCTCTTAATTTACACATGAACAGTGGAGACTGTCAGAGACTAACTCAAGGTGCACACTGTAATTTTTTTTCCTTAAGAGGAAAACTGATTTTTTTTTAGATATTTTATTGATTTTTTACAGAGAGGAAGGGAGAGGCACAGAGAGTTAGAAACATCGATGAGAGAGAAACATCGATCAGCTGTCTCCTGAACACCCTCTACTGAGGATGTGCCCGCAACCAAGGTACATGCCCTTTACCGGAATCGAACCTGGGACCCTTCAGTCTGCAGGCCGACACTCTATCCACTGAGCCAAACCAGTTGGGCAAAAACTGATTTTTAAATTGCTCACAACCTACTATATAAATGGCACAGTTTTAGGTGTTCTGGCATGTCACAAATAAACTACAATATAAATTTCTTGTAATGGGGGCTAAAATGATGAAAATGAACAGGATATTAAATAGGCATGCCTTTCCAGCCATAAATCATACCACGTCATGCATAAATCTATCACTTAATAGGATCATATAAAAATTTAAAATGCAGTGATGTGAGTCATCAGGCAATCATGCCTAAATAAGCACAAGAAATATCTATGATTACTAACAAAAAGAGAAAATACTTTTGGATCAGAATATTGGAAATGGTTAAATTATGCAGTGTCTCTGCAGAAAACACAGTTGTTTTTTAACTTAGTCAGTGAAACATAAAATAATGTTGATGTCTGAGAAGGGCTTTTGATGGGAACAGCCGAGCTCATTCATCAAGAAGACACTTGCCTTTCCTCTGGAGCTTTTCACGTTCAAGCCTTGTGTCTATTTATAATGGTTGGGCACATGTCACTACAATGGTTGATTGTATTGTGCAGCTGTTTGTGTGTATCGAGGAGGGCAGCCGTGGACAGCCTGCGCTTTGATGTTTCCCTTTTGGAGAGATTTAAAATAACATTTAAAAAACTGCCAACCAGCAAGGTCACAAAATATTTTTGGATGACATGGGGAATGATTGCAAACTTGTGGTTCACTTCAGATGTGGGGGTCTGAAACTCAGCCAACAAGCCTGATTGCACAACATCCTGCCAATGCCAACTTCAAAAGTTACTTGCTGCAGAGAGCTCACAAACTACTCCTTCCTGGTAATAAAACCGTATTTTATAAATTTGCAGAGGGTCTCCCTCGGAGGGAATATCCAAGGAAACAAGGATTTCCCTCACCATCTTATTTACAATTGTAAGCACCACCACCAGGCCTCTCAACTGCCTTCACCCTACAGTACCCCAAAACCCCTGCCCTTTCATGCTGAATTTTTTCAAAGCACTTACCATGGGCACACTGACTATATAGGTTTCTAATATATGTGTCAATTTTTTACTCCCCCACTTTACTATATATGGTCCACAAAAGCAAGGCTTTCTGTCTGTTTTATTCACTGTTGTATCACAGAACTGAGACTCATGCCTGGCACATATAATTTACTGAGCGCATACTTGTGGAATTACTGAATTTAAATAGCAGAAACAATAGTTTCAGGAAACACATGAGAATACTGATGACCAGAATCAGATTCCAGAATTCTGTCACCTTTTCCCCTACCACACACAAAGATTTGGGTTTTATTCACATATTTGCGGCATGTGAAAATAGAAATGGACTTAATAAAATACCTGACTTTCTCAAACTGTGGCAGAACGCAAGGACTAAGATGTCACCAGACTCAATTCTGAAATAATATTAATTCAAATTGTATCTCTAAAATTCTTCTGGTCACTGTTTGTCCAGCCAACAAGCCTTGCTGGAGATTAGATGGGGGAAGCACCTGTAATAATGAAAAATCAAGCTACTCAAAAAATACTGGATGTGTACAACAATTCTTGAGATTTTTTGTTTTGTGTTGTTGTTTTTTCCAGAGTTTTACATCAGTAGATTATGAAACCCTAAGTAATTATTATTTTTAAAATATATATTTTATTGATTTATTACAGAGAGGAAGGGAGAGGGATAGAGAGTTAGAAACATCGATGAGAGAGAAACATCCATCAGCTGCCTCCTGCACACCCACTACTGGGGATGTGCCCACAACCAAGGTATATGCCCTTGAGCGGAATCGAACCTGGGACCTTTCAGTCCACAGGCCAATGCTCTATCCACTGAGCCAAACTGGTTAGGGCCTAACTAATTATTTTAGGTAAATAAAATTCAATGATGCAACCACCACTTAGGGATTCTGAAAGGTCAGAAAGAGGCAGAAAGCAGGACCCCGATAAAAGGGAAGAAGGCACAGAGTAAAGAAAGGCAGGAGAGCAAGTGGGGACGGGGTTAGGGACTGGCCAAGTAAACTCTGTAAAGCCTTCTCACACACAGCAAAGGGACAACCAGGCTCAGAAAGCTAGATCTACTCAGCAGAATTCACAAGTGAAGAAGCCTTAGAAATGCTTTTTTGGAACAATTCAGTAACCGAATAAAGGCGTCGCTTCTTAAATGTCAGTAACTTTGTATCAAAGATTCCTGAGTGGGCAATAAAGTGTTGTGGGTGTAACAGTGAGATGGCTGGTTTACTGAGGACCTCTGGGAAATGGTTTTGAAGCCACTTCCTCAACCCCACTGACAAGCAATTTTTGAAACATTGAAGCTGGGAGCAATCAACCAGGGATTCAGAATATGAAAGTCTGCAACCAAGAGGGAACAGGTCAAGTTCCTCCATAGACTTTTTCCCCTCTCAGAAGTTCTTCAGAAAAATATGTGACATCTTAGATTCTCTAATAATTTTCTGCCCAGCCAGAGTGGCTCAGTTGGTTGAGCAGCGTCCTGTGAACCAAAAGGTTGCTGGTTCAATTCCTGGTTAGGGCACATACCTGGGTTGTGGGCTTGATCCCTGGTTGTATGGAAGACAACCAAACAATGTCTTAGTGTCTCTCTCTCTCTCTCTCTCTCTCTCTCTCTCTCTCTCTCTCTCTCTCTCTCCACCCCCCTCTCTCTAAGCATGTCCTCAGGTGAAGACTTAAAAAATAATAATAATCTCCTTATTATCAGACCTCAAAACATTTAAAGCACATCTGATTTATACACAGACTTTTCATACCTGTACAAAAATTATGTGGCTTCAAAGAAAATGTAAAGGGGGCATTAATCCTCCCAGGAGCCAGAACCAGCCCTCACTGTTAAAAAGCAAAATTCTGACCTCAAAACTGGTCTCCTGGGAACACCGGGAGGCAACATATGATCTTCGGGGGCTGACCAAGACATTCCACCTCACCTCTGCATCAACAGCACAGCACTACGCCCGGCTTTGTTGTTACAGTCGAGTATGATGAAGCCCAGAGACATGCCGAGTTTTATATGTGCATTTTTATTATCAGCTCCCACTGACAAGCTGCCACACCCAGCAGGCCTGTCCTCTAGGGCTGTGATTTGTGAAGCTGCCTCTCTACAGCAACTTCACCCACTGCAGCCCTGGGAAATGGCGAGTGCAAATCACTGAAGCTCTCCTCCGAGGACCAAGCCTGGCACTGACACATGGCTGGTCCCAGCAGAGGTCTGCCTAAGAGCCCAGTTTTTTCAGGCAAACTGCACTGATGGAACCAACCTCAATCTTATTCAGCTACTATTTTACGTCTATAATGGGTTTTGGCAGATACAATAACATGCTTTTTTTTTCAACTTATGTTACTTGTTTGCTGGAAATATCTAAAAGATCCAAAAATATAGTGTAATGAAAAAATAAAGATGAGATTAACTACCTCTTTAACTTCTTTATTTCCTTTGCACCATTTTTTACTAATGGCTTTATTGAGCTATAATTTACATTCCATACTATTTACCCATTCAAAGTGTACAATTCAGTGGTTTTTAATATGTTCACAGAGTTGTGCCACTATCAGCACAATCAACTTAGAACATTTCATCACCCTAAAAAGAAACTCCACACCCATTAGCAGTCACTCTATCATCTCAGCTTGTGTTATTCTGTGCATGTCCAGCCACTGTACTGTTCTGTTTTCTTCCCAACACCAGCATCTCTTCTCAACCTCCCACCTCCCAGTTAGCACCACTTCCCACAGCCTGTAGGAGAGTCCTGACTCTGCTCAGTGGTTTAACTAATGCCAGAGTGTCTGTTAGCAGAGAAGAGGTTCCGCTCAAAATTTTCTCTCCTATCTGAAACATCACTGTGAAGGCATGAGTCCTTGTTAACAATTATGTTGATGACAGGAGGAGGAATAGAGAAAGCATTTATTGTGTGCTCCCAATGTACCAAGCACTGTTCTAAAGCACATAATGTAGAGTCCTGTTACATCATTATCACAACCCAATACAGTAAGGGCTATCTTTGGCCCCGCTGTAGAGATGAAAAAACCAAGGCCCAAAGAAACCAGTGCCACAAAGGCTCAGGAGGAGGAGAGCTGAAATTTGAACCCCAAGCAATGTGACACCAGAGCTCAGGCCATTAACCCTATACTACACTGCCTCCTCCTTCGGAGAACCCTCTAAAGTGCAACCATGCCAGAATGACATCACAAGGAAAATGACTGAGTAGGCACTTTCCCAGAGAACCTGGAAGGGATGAGCTATCAGTAGCATAAAGGGCAGAGGAATGCGAAAACTGCAGAGGAGACTAGATAAGAGTGATGCTGTGAAATTGGTAGGCAGAACCAAGTCTATTTAAAGTATATAAATCATACCAGAATTAATACTTTAGCCTTGTGTCTTGTTAGCCAAATTAATTATTGCTAATTACATTTATCTCCTTGAATCAAGGAGCTAAAAAGAAGTCTCTGAATTAGAAACTGTGGAGGTAAAGAGTAACAGAATTGTGTGCCTAGGAGATACAACCAAAAGTACAATAATTAAAGTAAGGCTTTAGACTGAAAAGTAATTCACTAACCTGTTAGCAGTGGCTATCTTTTAAGGTATAGGAGTAATAAGTACTTTTCATTTTCATTTTATACATTTCTATACTGTTCTTTTTTTTTACTTAATCAATAAAAAAAATTTTTTTAAAAGAATAAGTTATTACATATGTGTCCTTATCCCCACGTTACCCCCTATCCCCCCCACTCATGCCCTCACCCCCCTGTTGTCTGTGTCCATTGGTTAGGCCTATATGCTTGCACACAAGTCCTTCGGTTGCTCTCGCCCACTTACCCCCACCCTCCCCTACTTTCCCTCAGGTTTGACGGTCTGATCAATGCCTCTCTGTCTCTGTCTCTGTTTTTGTTCATCAGTTTATGTTGTTTATTATATTCCACAAATGAGTGAGAACATGTGGTATTTATCTTTCTCTGACTGGCTTATTTCACTTAGCATAATGCTCTCCAGTTCCAACCATGCTGTTGCAAATGGTAAGAACTCCTTCTTCTTTACCGCAGCGTCGTATTCCATTGTGTAGATGTACCACAGTTTTTTAATCCACTCATCTACTGATGGGCACTTAAGCTGTTTCCAAATCTTAGCTATGGTGAATTGTGCTGCTATGAACATAGGGGTGCTATATCCTTTCTAATTGGTGTTGTATACTGCTAAATTTTTTACAACAAGCTTATAAGAAAAACACTAAGATAATTCTCAAAAAAGCAATGGTAAAATGGGAGAGATCTGTCAAAAACAACCACTTCAGGAATGGAAATCAACCAAAGGCATATGATAAATTGAGAAGTGTTTATTTGAAATAACTACAAAACCCCCGATTTAGAAGTCTCAATTTGCAGCACTTTAGCCTGGAGTCCTCTCACCCCAGCTCCATCATAGGGGTAGATTCACCAGGGACAAGCTGTGAAAACTGGTGGCTCCGCTGCTAAAGGGGTTGACTTGATATGGAGTAGATTTCATTTCCAAAGATATTGTCATATATAACAATGCTAATAAAAATTACAGATGGCCAACATCTCAGATAGCCTTAGGTTGCAATACTAATTGAGACAAGCAACAGACCAGCAGACTAACCAAATAATGTGACAGGCAGATGCAAAGAGTAAGAAAGCCACAGTAATAAGCTCCCACATTTCTCTGTGTCCTGAAAGGATGCATGCATGCAGGAGAGACTGAAGAGGGTCCAAGTTACCTACCAATTCTTGGCTGAAGTGAGGCCTAACAAATGCACAGAAGCAGCAGTAGAAGGAAGGCCTGGCAGAAAGTAAAAGCCAAGGTAGATCTGTAAATTGCCTGAATTATAATGTGTTCCTCAACCCACACACAGATCCATTACAAAATGATGAAGCTTTACTGAGTTAAGATGTTTAAACACACCTCTGAATAATCACTGGCTAACCACTAAGCTATGCTGACTCAGGTGTGATCCTTAGGACACCAGGCTTAATAAATATATAAGCAAGAAAAAAAATAATAAGCAGGGTCATCAGCAGTTGCACACTGCTGGGGAGACAGACCCTTAAAATTAATCCAGGCAAGTCACAAAGAAAAAGCAACAACAAAAACACCTGGATTTTGCCAATGGTGATCAGAATCCAGAATTGTTACAATATATGAGCTAAAATATCCAGTTAAAAAAATAAAGTATAAGACATGCAAAGAGACATAAAAGTATTGTGGACCATCCTCATGAAACTATACTCAGGAAAGAGCCATCAATAGAAACTCTAAAGGGGACCAGAAATTGGACTTAACAAAGATTCGAAGTAGCTATCATAAATATTGTTCAAAGAACTGAAGGAATCGATGTTTATAGAATAAAGGGAAAGTATGGTGACAATGAGTCATCAGACAGAAAATATCAATTAAAAGATAGAAGTTATTAAAAAATGGAGATTCTGGCCCTAACTGCTTTGGCTCAGTGGATAGAGCATCGGCATGCAGACTGAAAGGTCCCAGGTTCGATTCCAGTCAAGGGCATGTACCTTGGTTGTGGGCACATCCCCAGCAAGGGAGTGTGCAGGAGGCAGCTGATGGATGGTTCTCTCTCATCTATGTTTCTAACTCTCTATCCCTCTCCCTTCCTCTCTGTAAAAAAATCAATAAAGTATATATTTTTTTAAAAAATGGAGATTCTGGAGTTCAAAGCTACAGTAACTATAATGAAAATTTACTAGATGGACTCAACAGCAGATCTGAGAAGGTAGAAGAAACAATAAACAAATTTGAAATTATCCAAATTGATAAAGAAATAAAGAATAACCAGAATAGGGAGGCATAGAGTCTCTGGAGATGCAAAGAATACCATCAAGAAGACCAACATACATGTAAAGGAAGTACCAAAAGGAAAAGAAAGAGAGAAAGGAGAAAAAAAATATTTGAAAAACTATGGCCAAAACTTCCCAAATTGGATTTTAAAATACTAATCTTTGCATTCAACAAACTCGAAGTTCAATAAAATCCACGTCAGATAAACATAAAGAGACCCACTGTGACACAGCATAGTCAAAATGTTGACAGCCAATCACAAAGAGAAAATCTTGTACGCATCAAGAGGAAACAACCTCATCATATAAAGGGAAACCAAAATAAGATTAACAGCTGATTTTCAGAGTAGAAATGATGGAAACCAGAAGAGACATGTTCAAAATGCTATAAATAAATAAATAAATAAATAAATAAACAAACAAACAAACAAACCTGTTCACTCTAGCCAGTTTGGCTCAGTGGATAAAGTGCTGGCCTGTGGATTGAAGGGTCCCGGGTACAATTCCAGTCAAGGGCACATACCTCAGTTGCAGGATGAATCCCCAGCCCTGGTCGGGGTGAGTGCAGGAGGCAACCAATTAATGTGTCTCTCTCACATCAATGTTTCTCTCTCTCTGTGTCTCCCCATCCCTTCCACTCTCTCTAAAAACCAATGGAAAAATATTCTCAGGTAAGGATTAACAAAAATGAAAAAAACCCTGTTGACCAAGAATCCTATACCCACAAAACTATACATCAAAGATGAAGTAAAAATGAAGACATTCCTAGATAAACAGAGGATGAGAATTTGTTGCTAACAGACCTCCTTACCAGAAGTATAAAAAGTAAAAGGATAGAAAAAAATATTCTATGCAAACAAGACCATAAGAAAACTGCAGTAACTATGCAAACATCAAACAAAATAAACTTTAAGACAAAAATTATTACTATGAAAAAGAGAAAAAAATTTATAATGATAAAAGGGTCAATTCATTAGGAAGATATAATAATTATCTATAATAATAAAAGCATAATATGCTAATTAGACCAGACTGAAGCCACGGGGGCTGAGGCAGAGGCGGTCACTGCAGCAGCAGGGGCCGAGGCAGCCACCAGGGCAGTGGAGACCAAGCCCCTGAAATGAATTTCGTGCTTCGGGCCTCTAGTATACTTCTAAGCATTTAACAACAGAAACCCAAAATACATGAAGCAAAAACAGACAAAACTGAAGGGGGAAATAGATAACTCAAAAATATTTAGAGACTTCACTATCTCACTTTCGAGAACTGCTATAATGCCCAGCCCGCACAGCTCAGTGTTTGAGGGATGACCTGTGAACTGGAAGGTCATAGTTCGATTCCCAGTGGGGGCACATGCCCAGGTTATGGGCTTGATCCCCCGTGTGGGGCATGCAGGAGGCAGCCAATCAGTGATTCTCTCTCATCATTGATGTTTCTATATATCTCTCTCTCCCTCTCCCTTCCTCTCTTTGAAATCAATAAAAATACATATTTTTTAAAAAGAACTAATATAACCAAACAGAAAATCAGCAATGCTACACAAGGCTTGAATAACACTATCAATCAACCAGACCTAAGTAACATCTACAGAATACTTCCCATCAACAACAGCCAACTACACAATCTTTGTGAACACACATGTAACATTCTTCAGGACAGACAATTAGCTAAGCCAAAAACAAGTATAATACATTTTAAAAGATTAAAATCACATGAAGTATGTTCTCAACAACAATGGTATTAAATTGTAAATCAAGAACAGGAGAAAAAAAAAGGGAATCCCCAAGTATTTGGTAATTAGAAAACATGTCTAAATAATTCAAGAATCAAAGTAGAAATCACAAGAGAAGCTGGAAAAGTACTTCAAACTGAATGAAAATAAACATAGCAGATCAAAATTATGGGATATAGCTATGGAATGTGCTTAGAGGAAAATTTATAACTTAAGAAAGTCTGTAGGGGTAAAAAAAAACTTAAGTCAATAACCTACACTTCTACCTTAAGAAACTAGAAAAAGAAAAGTAAACAAAACCCAAATAAATAGGAGGGCAGGGGGAGGGGGAAACACCAGAGTAGAAATCAATGAATTAGAAAAAACATAGGAAATAAATAAAATCAAAAGTTCACTTGGTCAGAATCAAGGCAAGGGTGTCCATTCTCAACACTGTGGAGGAAAGCCTGTTACATGACGTGACTGCTGCCTGACCCATGAGCTGGACCTGGGCCAGAAAGGGGAGGTTGCTTCCCACAAACCCCACTTAGAGACTGTCTGATAGTAATTGATGGTCATTCTGACATAAATCAGCACCCCTCCCCAGCCTCCCACTACATGCTGACTCCTGGAACACGTCATTGTCCTGACCTGGTCAAGCATGTAATTTCCCATACCTGATAGCATTCATGTCCTAGTGCCTGTGACTACCCCACTCTCCCGTTTACCCTATATACTTCTTTGGCTTCTGCCAAGCAGGGTGGAGAATATCCACTTTGTTTAGCAGCCACCCAAGACATGCCACGTATGTACGTTTCCCTTAATAAACTCTGATTACCAGATTGGAATGGCCAGCCTCTTTCTTCTGTCCTTCAGGGCCTTTCCCTGGGTCTGTGTGTATAAACACCACTTTTAATAAACACCATGCTGGAGGCTCTAGCCAGTGCAGTGTGGCAAGAAATGAAAATTTTAAATATACAGATTGGAACAGAAGAAGCAAAACCGCCTTATTCCCAGGAAACATGATCCTATATACAGAAAAATCCTAATGAGTCTACCAAAATAAAACCTAGTCGAATAAGTGAGTTTATCAAGTTCACAAGACAAAAGATCAATATCCAAAAATCAACTTTATTTCTATACACTAGCAATGAACAATACAAAAATGAAACTAAGAAACAACTCCATTTACACAGCATCAAAATTAGGAATAAATTTAACAAAAGTAGTGCAAGATGGTTGTACTGAAAAATATATAGCATTGTTAAGATAGTAAATAATATCTAAATAACTGGAAGGAGATAGATACTATGTTCTTTGGTTGGAGGACTCAATAGGGTTAAGATGGTATTTCTCTCCAAATAGAGCCACAGAATCAACACAATCAAGTAAGTTGTGTATTTTTTTTAATAGAAACTGACAAGGATGGCCATAAGTAGATAATTATTTGAAGCTGGGTTATGGACAACCAACAGTTCATTCTACTATTCTCTTGATTTTTATATATTTGAAATTGTCCAGAATAAAGTGTTTTCTGTTTTCTTGTTTGTTTTTAAAGTACCTGATGAAAGAAAAAAATTAACAACTATTTCAAGGGCTGCCTTAATACTTCTCACTCTTCATCCTCTACTTACATCACGCACTACAGGTTGATCCTTGCTCAGAGTCCACTCTTAGTTCAGTACCCATGGCTACTGAATGGGTGACAAAGGGAGAATAAGTGAAAGATCATAAGCATTAGCCACAGCCTTTCCTGTAGTCTAATCCATTACCAGCCTTAAAATTTTGGCATTTTATAGCAACTCCACAACTACACGTGTCAATCTTTAATGACCCACTGCCAGACTGGAGCTACCAGAGTACTGTTAGAAAACACCTCTCTATTGTTATGTCAATTACATAGTAATTTACTGGATGGGAGCTAAGTACAAATTAGTGGTGCTCTAAGATCAAAGCATCTAGGTCTTTAAAGTTGCCATCCTCACTGCCCCACCCCTTCCCATCCAGACTGGAACACCTGCACATTCCTTTCACTTTCTATTCCCAAGTGCACACTGGCCAAAAGAAAAAGTAAACCCCAATTTAGTTTCCTTCCAAATATTTGGTGCTTTCCAGTTTTATTCCTTGCTTCCCTAATGGAATAATACTTTACATTTGTAAAGCATCATTCATCTCCTCTTAAGATCCTTATACCACCACCAAGACATAAGACAGGTATTCAATCTGAAATAATGCTAGAAAGTCTAATGTCACATAGCAACATGCAGCCTTCCATCCAGGCCCATTACTTTTTTTAAATGTTTTTTTATTGATTTTATTTTTTTATTTATTGATTTATTTTTTGAGAGAGAGAGAGAGGAAGGGAGAGGGATAAAGAGATAGAAATATCAATGAGAAAAAAACATCATCTATTGGCTGCCTCCTGCATGCCCGAAACCTGGGCATGTGCCCTGACCAGGAATCAAACTGGGGACCTCTTGGTTCATGGGTCAATGCTCAACCACTGAGCCACACCAGCTGGGCCAGGCCCGTGACTTTAAGAGGAATGTATTTTCCATTTCCTGTCACTGCCTCTCAAGGCACAGGGGTACTTCCTAGCAACAGATAAGGGACCCTATTCTAGGAATGGGTAAGAATTTGCCTGGAAAGTCTGAGATGTAGCTGGGAAGTTCCATCTACATGTCATCATGGAACCCCCCAAAATATAAAAACATGTAGCCCTAGAGTTTTAAGAAGTATTACATAGTTCTAATATGTAATATCCCATAAGTCTTTTGTCTTGCAAAAAACACATTTGGTTTTCCAATTTCATCTACTACTATAAACACCTTGACTATATTTTATTTTCTCTCTCCTCTCCCTAGTCTAGAGCAATAATTTTACTTTTTAATGAGATAGGCATATGTCCAATATCATTCCCATAAGACCCATGAAAAAGCTGAATATTACTCTTTAGAATAACAAATAATTCATATCAAAACACTTAGCTTTAAAATATTCCCACTTGTAGGAACTACCAATATTTCAAAATGCCCAGTTAAACATAAAATTGTTCATCCCAACTTTCCCATTTACATACAGTTCAAAAAAAGACTTACTTTTGGAAAGATTCTTTATTATTACAAAGCAAATGCAACTTTGCTATCAATTTCCTTGTCTGTTATACAATTAAACTGGAAATCATCATCTGAGACAGAACTAGAGAAAACTGTTGCTGATGCTCAGCTCTTATGAAAGAGTTTTAAGAACTGAAATGACAACTTTTAAAAAACCATTAAAATAAACAAGATGGTGTAGGGGTCGGAAGGTGGATGAGAAAAAATGCATCCCAAGTTAGAAACATGAAATCCTGCTCAAAGTGCAGGGTTGTGTGTGGGTTTTTTTTTTAATGGATTTATGAAACAGATTGAAATAATATTTATAACCAACATTACTTCACAAGCTTAGTAAAAGACTAATTTTTAAATCCTTCCTCTTGTTCTATGGCTATTTTTATATTGGCCAAGCAAGTCACTTCCTTTCCCCGGGCTTCCAACAATGAACATAATCTGACAGCATTATACACACCACAACTCCACTGCAGACCAAGATGGTTCTGGGTCAAATCCACAACTTCTGGTTCAAATTAGGATAGTTATCAAATTAAGACAGTTCTGGCTCAACTGAGTCATCCTACAACGGCAGCAAAGTCAATTTCAAGGCTAAATGCCTGCTCTGGGGTAACCCTGTACATCCCAGATGGCTGTATTTTATGAACCGTCTTAAACTGGAATGGACCCCCTGAGGAGTTCCAAAACCAACATTGCCTCCAAGTGACCCTCAGAAGCAGGTTAAGTCAGAGCCCAAGCTGACCAAGAGGACAGGCTCTCCATTACCAGCAGATACAATGTCATCCCCCTAGACACACTGTCCTACTGTGAGCTAATGCATTCAAACATTTACTTTGTGAATTTGTATATTCTCACTAGGTAGGGGGAGAATCATAACTCTAAACCTTTTTTTCCAGAATTGAACTAATTCTATAAATTCATTTTTTGGGTGAAAAATTGGTTCCTTCTTTAATTAAATAGGCTAGGGGAAAAAGGTAACAAACAATTTCTCCCTTTTTTACTTTTGGGATTTGAAGGTCTTTAAATAGAGTTTTTCTATATATGGGGAAAACAAAGTGTTTATTATCTATATTATGATCTATAATTTAAGCTTAATATACGAAGCATGTATAGAATGTGATACTCTCACAGCAAGACAAGTCCAAATCCTATCTGTACCCAGTGTGGAGTGAGGATTTGTTTTGCATTCACTCATTTAAATCACTTAAACATGCATTTCTGCTGATTAGGATAACTCATGTAATGGCTTTTTAAATCTTTTAATAATTTTTTTGTTAATAAAAGTAAAACATGTTTGTTGAAGAAAAATATGAAACAAAAAGTATCCTAGGCTGGCCAGGCATCCCAGCGGCAACCCCCACCCTGAAGGGGCTGTGCCAGCCTGAAAACAGCCATCAGCCCCTCGCCCAGGCTGGCCAGGGACCCCCACCCTGATCCGGGACACCCTTCAGGGCAAACCAGCCAACCCACACCCATGCACCAGGCCTCTATCCTATATAATAAAAGGGTAATATGCAAATTGACCCTAACAGTAGAACGACTAGGAATGACTGGTCACTATGACACACACTGACCACCAGGGGGCAGACGCTCAATGCAGGAGCTGCCCCCTAGTGGTCAGTGTGCTCCCACAGGGGGAGCTCTTCTCAGCCACAAGCCAGGCTGACGGCTGCCAGCACAGTGGTGGTGGCGGGAGCCTCTCCGGCCTCCTCAGCAGCGCTAAGGATGTCCGACTGCAGCCTAGGCCTGCTCCCCGCTGGCAAGTGGACATCCCCTGAGGGCTCCCGGGCTGCCAGAGGGATGTCTGACTGCCAGCTTAGGCCTGATCCTCCGGGTAGCGGGCCTAATCCAACAGGTGGATATCCCCTGAGGGGTCCCAGACTGCGAGAGGGCACAGGCCGGGCTGAGGGACCCGAGTACACAAATTTTTGTGCACTGGGCCTCTACTTAAATATAAAATTAGAAGTTCCTCTAATCCCACCCTAGTGACAACCACTATTTATAGATTTGTGTATATCCTTTAAAGCATATACCTTCATCTCTATGTAAACATACTCTCAAATATATCTGGAAAATTTAATCATGTTTCATATATGGTATAGTCGCTTGCTTTTTTCAATTAACAATAAAATGACGGCTATTTTATTCATGTTGGTACACATGAATCTACCATTTTCTTACAAATATTGACAAGTATTCCACTATTTGGATAGACCCGTGGTCGGCAAACTGCGGCTCGCGAGCCACATGCGGCTCTTTGGCCCCTTGAGTGTGGCTCTTCCTAAGCCTTAGGAGTACCTTAATTAAGTTAATAACAATGTACCTACCTATATAGTTTAAGTTTAAAAAATTTGGCCCTCAAAAGAAATTTCAATCATTGTACTGTTGATATTTGGCTCTGTTAACTAATGAGTTTGCTGACCACTGGGATAGACCAACTGTAATTTACAATTGATAGATATTCAAGCAATTTCCAGTTTTCTGTTATTATAAATAACATGATTACCAAGACCCTTAAATACATCTTTGCACACTTATGCAAGTATATCCATAGCATAAATTTTTAAGAATAGAACAGCTTGGTCAAATGGTGCAACATGTAAAATTTTGGACAGATATTGCCAAAAAGGATTTCTCAAATTTTATTCTAAAACACCAATAGTATTTCAGAGTGCCTGATTTCCCTGCCCATTCACAACAACTACAACCTATCTCTTTCATCTTTGCAAATGAAAGAGATTAAAACATTTTTTATCATTCTCATTTTAATCTGCTCTTTTATCAGGGAGGCTGTGCATTTCAGGGGCTTTTCCATACAAAAGATCTGTCTTGGCTCATGTTTCAAACTTTCCTAAAACCTCTCAAAAGTTCACAAACTCTAAACAAGCAGCATCTGGCCTCAGCATACTCCTAGACTCTTGCTAAGTGACCCCAAGCCCAGCAATAGCGGCAGCCAGCCTTGATTGATTCACAGCTTAGCCTCTCCCAAGCATCTCCAAGCCCAGCACAAATAGCAGCCATCTGCAGAAGACTCTGTAGCTCATGCTGGGTGTCCTGGGTAGGGCATCAGTAGCTACTGATCTTGGCGTGTACCTCCCAGGAGGCTACAGGGCCAGAGCACCTGATGGACAGCTTCAAACCATGCCAGAACATCACATAATCACCTCTATGTGCAACATACTCAAGGGGAAGACTCAGCGGACAATTGGCCTGGGCGTAAATCCCTCCCACTGATGTGTCAACAGCAATCAAGACTCAACTACAATAGGAGGGTGCACACAGCCCACATGTGAGGGAAGGGAACACAGCTTAAGCACCCAAAGTGGGTGAGTGGGGAGACTGCACCACTGGGCCCTACAAGACACCTACTACATAAGGCCACTCTACCAAGCCTAGGAGACATAGCATCTCTACCTGATACATAGAAACAAACACAGGGAGGCAGCGAAAATGAAGAGATAAAAAATATGTACCAAATGAAAGAACAGAACAAAACTAAAATAAATAAACAAAATGGACACAAGAAATCTACCAGATGCAGAGTTTAATACAACGGTCACCAACTGGTGGTCTGTGGACCAATAGTGGTCTGTGAGGTCCAAAAGATTGGCGACCACTGGTTTAAAACACTGATTATAAGGATTCTCAATGAACCCAGGGGAAGAATAGATGTACTTAAAAAGAACTTTAGCAAAGAGATATGAAACATAAAAATGGAGATAAAAAACATTAAAACAGTAACAGAAATGAAGAATATATTATTAGAGAGAATCAACAGTAGAGTAGATGAAGCAAAGTATCAAATCAGTATTTGGAATCTAAGGAAGCAGAAAACACCCAATCAGAAGGCAAAAAGAAAAAAGAATCAGAAAAATATAGGATAGTAGAAGGTGTCTCTGGGACAACTTCAAGTGTACCAACATTCACATCATGTGAGTATCAGAAGGAGAAGAAAGAGAGCAAGAATTTGAAAACCTATGTGAAAAAATAATGATGGAAAACTTCCCTAACTTGGTGAAGGAAATGTAAGTGCAGGAAGTGCAGAGAGTCCCAAACAAGATGAAGTCTAAGAGGCCCACACCAAGAAACATCATAATTAAAATGTCAAAGGTTAAAGAAAGAGAGAATCTTAAATGCAGTAAGAGAAAAGCAGTTAGTTACCTATAAGTGAGCTCCATAAGACTGTCAGCTGATTTCTCAACAGAAACTCTGCAGGCCAGAAGGGATTGGCATGAGATATTCAAAGTGGTAGAAAGCAAGGACCTACAACCAAGATTACTCTACCAAGCAAAGCTATCATTTAGAATTGAAAGACATTTAAAGTGCTTCCCAGACAAGAAAAAGCTAAAGGAGTTCATCACCACCAAACTAGTATTACATGAATTGTTAGTCTTCTTTAAGAAGAAAAAAAAAAGATAATATGAAAAAATGGCAATAAATACATATCTATCAACAATTGAATCTAAAAAACAAATAAGCAGAACAGAAACAGACTCATAGAGAGAACATTTTGATGATTGCCAGATGGGAGGGGCGTTAGGGCAGTGGTCGGCAAACCGTGGCTCACGAGCCACATGCGGCTCTTTGGCCCCTTGAGTGTGGCTCTTCCACAAAATACCACGTGCAGGCCTGCACATACAGTGCAACTGAAACTTCGTGGCCCATGCGCAGAAGTCGGTTTTCGGCCTGGGCGAGTCTATTTTGAAGAAGGTGGTGTTAGAAGAAGTGGGGGGGTGTCGGTCGGTCGGGTGACGGAAGACGTGGCGGGAGACGCAGCTCAGGCGGGGCTGCGGGATACACAGCTCGGGGGAGTTGTTTCAGATAGATGAGTGTGGATGGGAGAGTTGGAAGGGGTCGACCTCAGCAAACGTACCTCAATCAGATTGAGGACGTTTTTAGCAAAGGCCAGCTTAGGAGTCCCCTAATTAAGTTAATAACAATGTACCTACCTATATAGTTTAAGTTTAAAAAATTTGGCTCTCAAAAGAAATTTCAATCGTTGTACTGTTGATATTTGGCTCTGTTGACTGATGAGTTTGCCGACCACTGCTTTAGGGGGATGGGTGAAAAAAGTGAGGACATTAGAAAGTATAAATTGGTAGTTACAAAACAGCCATGGGAATGAAAAGTAGAGCATAGGGAATTTGGTCAATAATATTGTTGTGACTATGTATGTGGTGTCAGATGGGTGTGAGATTTATCATGATGATCACTTAGTGAGTTATGTAATGTCTATTCATTAGGTTATATACCTCAAACTAATATAATATTGTATGTTAACTATAATAGAAATTAAAAATCTATTTAAAGTAAAAAAATAACAACAATGTATTTTGGAGTTTATAATATAGTATTAGTATAGTGATGTAGTATAGTAATTTGGAGTAAAATATAGTGTTATGACACTAATACCATTAAGTATTCTTACAACATTCTTACACAATAGATCAAGTAATATATTAGAAGAGAGACTAACATAGTTAAAGATTTATATTGTAAACTGAGAAATCACTAAAATACATTAGAAAAAGAGATACAATCAATAAGTTAATAGAGGAAACAAAAATGAAGTCATAAAAAAATACTCAATTTAATCCTAGCCAGTTTGGCTCAGTGGATAGAGCATCAGCCTGTGGACCAAAGGGTTCCAGGTTCGATTCCAGTCAAGGGCACATACCTTGGTTGCAGGCTCCTCCCCAGCCTGGGCCCTGGTCAGGGCTCATGCAGGAGGCAACTAATCGATGTGTTTCTTTCACATCGATGTTTCTTTCACTCTTCCCCTCTCTCTCCCACTCTCCCTAAAAATCAATGGAAAAAATATCCTCGCGTGAGGATTAACAAACAACAACAACAACAAAATTCTCAATTTAAAAGGAAAGAGAAAAAGAGGGGAAAAGGACAAAGAACTCATAGAGTCAAGCATAATACCTGTTACCAACAGCCAGACTATACACCTAAAAAGGCTGAGTTTTAGTGTATGCAAATTATGCCTTACAAACCTGACTTTGTAATTTTTTAAATTGATTTTAGAGAGAGAGAGAGAGAGAAAGGAGGAGAGGGGGGAGAAACATCAACATGAGAGAGAAACATTGGTCAGTGGCCTCCATACATACCAAACCAGGTTCAAACTCAAAACCCAGTCATGTGTCCTGACTGGGTATCGAACCCACAACCCTTTGGTGCACAGGACAATGCTCAACCAACTGAGCCACCTGGCTGAGCCTGACTTTTTCAATTTTGTTGTTGTTGTTAATTCTCACCCAACGATTTCAATTGATTTTCTAAAGAGTGGAAGGGAAGAGGAGAGACAGAAAGAGAAAAAACTCAATTTGAGAGAGACACATTGATTGATTGCCTCCTGCACATGCTGCAACCAGGAGCCTGCAACTAAGAAATATACCCTTGACTGGAATCAAACCTGTGACCCTTCAGTCTGAGGGCCAATGTTCTAATCACTGAGCTAACTGGCTAGGACTCTTTTTTTAAAAAATTTTTTTATTGATTTCAGAGGGGAAAAAAGTGGGGCAGAGTTAGAAACATCAATGATGAGAGAGAATCATTGATCAACTGCCTCCTTCACACCCCTTACTGGGGATCAAGCACCCGACCCGGACATGTGCCCTTGACCAAAATCGAACCCAGGGCCCTTCAGTCCACATGCTGACGGCTCTATCCACTGAGCCAAATAAATATTCCATAACAGAGGTATAAGACTCAATACTTTTTTCACTATATATACAGAATCATTTTATATTTGAGAAATGCTGGGCTGTTCACTGACTACAAAATTCCCATGACATGTGCAAATACTAGTACAGGTGCCCCTTGCTGGTGATCACAAAGCTTGTAAGCAATAAAGCCAGGATGCAATTTATATCCAGATTCATCTAAGCTTAAAGTTCAGACTTATAGTTATTACACTAAATAGAATACAATTCTGAATTTGAAGAGCTTATGAATTTAGTCACAAATTCATTTAAGAGCCAACTCTTGCTAAAACAGGGCAAGGGTCTTACACAATCCTTCACCCTGATACTGGCATTATGAATGCCTGTGTGATTAGCACTTTGCCAAACACTCTGGTACACTGATCATCCTAATGAGGTGCCCAGCTGTCAGTTGAACAAACAAGACATGAGACTGGGAACAGACCAGTTAACACAGGCACATGTGGGTGGTCTATCAGATGTTCCCTGGATGCTAGAGAACTCATCTCCCAGACACAGAGGGAGGCACCCTCCTCACAAGGATGGGCACTGATCCCCAGCCTCCTGTACCCGCCCTCTTGCCCAAGGACATGAGGAGAAAATGTACTAACAGACTGTCTACAAAGAAGGTTAAAAAATGACAGAGGGGAAAAAAGAAGTTAAATATTTCTTTGTAAGGAAAAAAAAGGTTATTTTTAAAGTAACAAAAAACCTAGTAAAACCGTTAAACTTTAAAGAACCACTTTTTGTAGAATATCAACAGAGCCAAAAGATTACACCTCCAATGTTGAGAAGCATGCAACACAGTTGCTTATTTTTATTATTTATGCAATTTAAAGAAAACAAAAATTATATTTTAAGTACTCTTAATGCTTGATTTTAATCCCTTGTTTTAATGCCTAAATTAAAATTTTACACAACAGAGGATTATTAATTTATGGTAGGAGTGAGAAAGGGAAACTGGATGTGTTTACAAGAAATTTACTTTGCTGCTATTTCTTTAAGTGACAGTTAGTGAGGAGAGAAGAAAAGCACTAAGTGATGGCAAATCAAAAGCAAAAGCAAAATCGGAGCCCAGTCCCTTGAGTTTAGGTTTAGTTGTTCAGCTATGACATCTCTGCTGGAAAAGCTAATCGAAGCTAAAAAGATAAATGCAAAAGTCAAATCCAGGATATAAAGTGGTAAATCTATAAACCTTTCCATTGGAAAATTCAACGAAGCAACATATTTAGATTTTGCATCTTTTCTGTCCAAATGACAAGAGTCCCACTTTCCTACCTCCCATTCCATGGGTTTATATCAGCAATTTTCAACCTTTTTTATCTCACGGCACCTATAAACTAATTATCAAAATTCTATGCCACACCAAAAAATATATTTTTTGCCCACCTGACAAAAAAAATAGGTACAACTTTGATTCATTCACACCAGACAGCTATTGTTGTGTTGGGTGTTGTCATTTTTTTATTTGACAATCTAAGGGGAAAGAGGTCAGTGTCCTTGACTAAGTAGTCAGGTATTGCATATTTTAAAGTTTCTTGCAGTACACCAGTGCGCCGCAGCACTCTGGTTAAAAATCACTGGTTTATAACATCTGCCAAGACACACAGAAGGATGAGTAATCCACCTGTGCAGATGAAAAATGTTCAAGTTTCATCTCTGTGGTCTAGTGAATATTGCCAAGAGGTACAGCACACTGGGGATTTGAGAAAAATATACCTGAAATGGTTACAAGAAAATGAGAAGGGCACCCAATCAACAGCTGAAATTGCCATGGGCCCTCAGTGAACTTCATCTAAGGCATGTTGACAAATTAAGGAGACATCTATTAAGTAATACCCTGAAGAGCTCCAAATGACAGAGATAATTAAGACTCACTCTCCTTTCTTTATAGACTTTCCATGGCTAGCATGTGGACAAGCTATCTCAATTTATTGGATTACAGCATATAAAATGGGGCCAAAATTTCAAGAACTTAATTCAAGGGAATTATAGTTTTGTTCAAAATTCACACAGGAAATAGCCCAAGATCACAAGTGAATGAAGTAGCATAGCCTCATGAGTCCAATTCCTAGTGCTACCTGAGTACAGGGAAGAACATTCAGGACAGATTTTATTTCTAGCCTGCTTCTGAGGTCTTTTTGGCTGAGGGTACATCAAACAGCCTTCACCAAAGTCCTTTAGGAATTAAATGACCAGTTTAGTGGCAATGAGCACTTAAGAAATAGGCCAGCATTTCCTTTATTATGATTATTTCCTGTACTTTACATCACCCTTTCTTTTTTTAAGGAGGGAAAACACAAACTCTAGTCATTGTTATTGTAACTCCAAGTAGAGAAAATTTTTGACCTTTACTTCTCAGCTCAATAAAAAGAAAAAAGAAATATAAAGACTGCAAAGTAAGGAATTTTAAATTTATATAATATTTTACCAAGAAAATCTAAGGCTGTCTGATTTTTTAAAATAAGCATTCAATTAAGTATCTGGTTACACATAAAAATAACATTTCAGCTTTATAGTTTTGTATAAAGTTAAACATATACTCACCATACAACACAGTAATTCTACTCCTATGTATTTAACCAGAGAAATGAAAACATGTTCACAAAAGATTTGTGAATGTTCATAGCAGCTTTATTTATCATAGACAAGAACTGAAAACAACCCAAACATCCCTCAACTGATAAGTAGATTTGTAAAAATTGTGGTATATCTATACAAAGTAATGTTTTATTTTTTATTGAATTTATTGAGATGACATTGGTTAATAAAATTATATAGGTTTCAGGTATACAATTCTACAATATATAATTTGTATATCAAGTCTCCTATTACCCTCTTCTACTTCCAAAGGAGTACTATTTAGCAATAAAAAGGAATAAACTACTAATACATGCAATAACATGGATAAACCTCAAAAGCATTATTTTAAGTGAAAAAAAACTAGTCACCAAAGATTACATACTATGTGATACCACTTCTGTAACGTTCTATAGAAGGCAAAACTATACTGATAAAAAGCATGTCAGTGGTCACCATGAGCTGAGGACAGGAGAGGGGCTGACTGCAGTGGGGCTCAAAGGAATTTTTAGGGGTAATGGAAACACACTATATCAAGTGTGGTAATGGTTACACAACTGCAAACATTTGTTAAAACTCACTGAACTGTGCACTTAAAATGGGTGGGTTTTACTATTACACAAATTATAAAAATTGGCAGCTTTCCTACATACCAACAGAGCAACTAGTTAGAAAATATAAACAAAAAAGATCCTATTCATAGTAGCAATGAAAAATAGTAAAACTTAAGAATTAATTTTATAAACATGTACAACCTAATGAAAAAAACTACAAAATCTTACTGAGTGACATAAAAGGGACTTATATAAATAGAGAGATACATATATCAGCTTGATGGATGAGAACTCAAAATTGTAGTCATCAAATTAATCTGTAACCTGAAAGAGCTTGAATCAAAATGCCTAAGGGAGTTTGTGAGGAAACAACTTAAGTCTAACTTTGATCTGGAAGAATAAATATATAAAAAGAGAAAAACGAAAAGATCTGCAAGAACAGACTCACATATAAATCAGAATTCTATATATTATACACAAATGGTATATAACAATGTTATATATAAACTGTATATACAAATAAATTGTATAAAAAACTGCCTAACCACTTGGACCACCCATACATTACACTAAAATAAATATTAGATGGATTAAAGATATCAGTATAAAAAAAAATAGCCCTGGCCACTGTGGCTCAGTTGGTTAGAGCATCTCCCATGAATCTGAAGGTTTTGGGTTCAATTCCCAGTCAGGACACATACTTTTGCAGGTTTGATCTCCAGTCAGGACATGTAAGGGAGGCAATCAACCAAGTGAAGTATCTCTCTCACATCTCTCTCTCTCTCTCTCTCTCTCTCTCTCTCTCTCTCTCTCCTCTCTCTCTCTCATTCTTACTCTTCTTCCCTCTCTAAAATGAATTAAAAAGGAAAAGAAGCAAATATGAAAGCATTAGAGAAAAATATAGGTTCATATTTTACATAATCATGTAGTGGAGAAGACTTTTCTAAACATGTCACCAAAGTTAGAAACCATAAAAGAAAACTGATAGATATATCCAATATAAATTTTAAATTTCTACTTGTCAAAAAATATCCTGATTAAAAGACAAATCATGCACTAGAGGAAGTTTTACAACATACATGGAAGATAAAGATCAAAGATACTTATTTAAATACAAATTAGTAAGGAAAAAACAAACACCTTAATCCACAGGCAACTCATAAAAGAATACAATTGAGCAATTAATACATATATGAAAAAAAGGGTTTGACCTCACCAGTAATTCATGGGGGGCAAAGACAATTAAGGTAGCAGTAAGGATGTCTGCCATATCATTATAAAAAAGCCAAGATGCCAGTGATTATAAGATGTATCATTGAAATAAAAGAAAGTGCTGCAACTAAACTATGGCATACATTATATTATATGATGTATCCTAATTTAAGAGATTGATGTCTGGAAAAAGTACATCTTAGTATCATGATATATAGTCACACAAATCTGGAAATTATCCCAATTTCCAATAAGGGATATTTCCCAAATAAAGTATAGTCATTTAAAATGATATAGATGTATATACAGATGAACAGTGGAAGGATGTTTATAAGCTATTAGGTGAAAAAAAGAGGTTCTAAAACAATATGTTTAACATGACACCGTTTTTGTTAAAAGATAATTATATCTGCACTGAAAAAGCCTAAAAGCCTTATATAAAAAATCTTGAAGCAATCTAAAAGCTCAAACAGGAACGGTTAAACAAACTGTAATACATTAATTCA
Organism: Myotis nattereri; assembly: GCF_964212035.1. NCBI lineage: Eukaryota > Metazoa > Chordata > Mammalia > Chiroptera > Vespertilionidae > Myotis > Myotis nattereri. The sequence goes on along the minus strand of NC_138079.1, from coordinate 99,655,642 downwards.
AAGGAATATTATATTCTCCTTACAAATAAAAATATGTGAATTATATAGATGCAAAGAAAATATATATAAAGTAGCATCAGAAAATGAAAATACACATTGGTTGACATCAATTTTAACCAAGAAAAAAAATATTGTTTGTACCTAAGAATGTGAAGAAGTTCAAAGTCTATCATAAATAGTGGTCATTTGTGGTAATAGATTTAATATAATTATTTGTTTTTAGTGTTTCATTAACTTTTCATATATAATTAGTTTAATAGAGACAGTTAAAAAAATATACACTTTCAGAACTAGAGCGTTCTATAATGTCTCTAACATTATTTCCAAAAACATTCCACAGAGCAACAAATGGACAATAGATAGCACTCTGTTCTGCTTGTACCTTCTGTAAACTCCTGTCTTCACAATTTTGTTTTTCAATACTTATTCGACAAAAAAGAAAACCTCATGTAGAAAAGTCTGTACTACAGGGAAAAGTAGCAAGCAGTTTCCTCCGTCTCTGTGTGCACTTTTTTCTATTTTCTGGTTAAAGAAAACATTTTGTGTTCCTTCACAAAAACAAGGAACTAAAATTAGATAGATGAGAACTGAACCTTGACTCACGGTAGAGAAAACACTATTTTTAAACTAAGAAATATTTATAGGCCTGTGCTTTATGGAAAAGGAAGACAGACATGCTAATGTATGTCGATAGAACAGCCTGGGGCAGGGACAGGAGACATAGGGAGAGAAAATACTTTCACTGTGTGTTTATATTCCAGGAACCGCTGGCACTTCACATATTTTCACTCATGAAAAACAAATGAGAACCAATAATTATCGGGTATTTGAGAACTCTATTCACTTAACATTAAAGAAAATGCTGTAAATAGCTTATACCAGACCATGAGCCCATCTCCACCTCTCCTATTGCCAGCCTTAGGACTGGAGTGCTCCCCAACTCCGGAAGAACTGGCTATGCTCTGGACCAATGGTAGCCAACCTTTCGGACCTCACGGACCACCAGCAGTTGGCAACTGCTGCTCTAGACACTTCCTCATCCCTGGAAGACAACCAATACTTCTCAGAGCTCCAGATGATAGCTTAAGAATTATGATTGTTAATACAGCGTTTTTTTAAGCACAGCAGTGAAATCTAAGACACTTAACAGGTGATTATTAAGAAATCTCTTAAACACATTAAAATCACATTCATCTTGACAGTCATAGCATCGTTCAAAAACCTTTAAGAGTACTTTACCTCCCACATTAAGTCTAAATGTCTTCCTTTTATGCATACACATCCACACAGTTACCATCAGAGAACCTGCAGTAAACCCCCAGACCTGTGGATGTGTGTGTGTGGAGGCAGTGGGGGCTAGAGCTAATGGAAGGGGCTACGACAGTGGTCGGCAAACTGCGGCTCTTTGGCCCCTTGAGTGTGGCCACGAAGTTTCAATCGCACTGTACATGCGCGCCTGCACGTGGTATTTTGTGGAAGAGCCACACTCAAGGGGCCGCAGTTTACCGACCATTGGGTTAGGAGGACAGCAGGAAGATGCAAGTAGGTCCAATCTGGAGGAGGAGCGAGGGGAGGGTTGCAAAAGTGCTGCTTTTTGAGCAAATTCAGCTGGTTCGATTCCAGTTCAGGGCACATGCCTAGGTTGCAGCTCTATCCCTAGTAGGGGATGTGCAGGAGGAAGCCAATCAATGATATTCTCTCATCATTAATGTTTCTATCTATCCTTCTCCCTTTCTCTTTCTAAAATCAATAAAAATATATATTTTTAAATATATTTTATTGATTTTTTACAGAGAAGAAGGGAGAGGGATAGAGAGTTAGAAACATCAATGAGAGAGATCGATCAGCTGCCTCCTGCACGCCCCCCACTTGGGGATGTGCCCGCAACCAGGGCACATGCCCTTGACCGGAATCGAACCCGGGACCCTTGAGTCCGCAGGCTGACGCTCTATCCACTGAGCCAAACCGGTTCGGCAATAAAAATATATTTTTTTAAAAAAAAAAAAACACGGCATGTTTTCCTCTGGCTGGGCGGCTCAGTTGGTTGGAGTGTCATCCCATACACCCAAGGGTTGCAGGTTCAATTCCTGGTCCGGGAACATACTTAAGTTTCGGGTTCAATCCCCTGTCGGGGCACATACAGGAGGCAACAGATCAATTTTTCCCTTTCACATCAATGTTTCTCTCTCACATTAATATCTCTCTCTCTCTCTCTCTCTCTCTCTCTCTCTCTCTCTCTCTCAACAAAAAACAAACAAACAAAAAACCCATAAACATACCTTGGGTGAGCATAAAAAAATAAAACATCACATGTTTTAACTAAAGTCACAGCCTTAATGCTTGGTATCCCTTCAGGCCATTTTCTCTCTTCATGCCCCAGACTCCAATCTTCCTCAATAGCAGAAGCCTGATTCTCTTTGGGGAATCTACCTTCCACCTGCTCAAGAAGACCCCACCCCACCCCGCCTGGCCCAATGGATAAAGGAAAGTCAGTCTAGCCGCAGGGGCCTCCCTCCCCTTGCTGGTGATCCCTGGCGCTAAAGGGACCTGAGGGAGATGTGCTCAGGAACGTCCAGGAAAAGTTTCCTTGCTAATAAAATAAGATATGCATGAGAGGAAAAGTTCCTCTTCTTTGTTGGATGTCATTGTATTACTGGAATGGATGCAGCAACCCGTACCACAAGGGAAGACATCTCCTACATAGCAAGGATGGCAGAAAGCGAAGACAGAAAATATGGGTCCTTGACAATGTCATCCAACCTCTGACTTAACCCTGGAAATGCCATAATTGTTGTTATGTGAGATAATAAATTATTTTCATTAAGCAACTTCTAGTTAGGTCTTCATTAACTCACATACTATTAATTTAAAATTAATTGGCTTTATCTGTAAGCATTTCTACATAAGTTTGCATTTCTTATGAAGTAGGGAGTTTTCTATTTTATGATAAGGTTTTGTTTTGTATATTTATTTGTTTTATAACATCTTCTCTAAGGAAAGATTTGGCAGTGGTTACACAGTTCAGAGAAGGCACTCAATCTGTACTCCAGTCCCTGGTAAGATATACACTGTAATTTCCCCATAATTAAATAATACATCGCATGCTTTAAGATCATTTGCTTGAATACTACACTACTTAAGTAATCTTTTTACTATTAATTAGGCCTCCCAGATATCTTGATATCATAGAGGAAGTGCCCTTGACACTGGAAAAGCATACCATATTCCCCAATGTAAAGTAATACACTGGAGCATAGTTTATACACCAGTCTCGTGGTTAGCATGAATCAGTCCTCCTCATTTTGTATACTCTGAACAATGATAGAAAGGAAGATTCTGAATCTCCAAAATTGTGAATCAGATCACCCAAAGCTCACTGATTACCCAATGACCACTCTCTCTCTCCCAAGAGGCCGCAACAACACATCCATCTCATCCCCCTCTGTTCTACACATATGAACTACAAAATCTCTATCTCTGATCTTATTACCTTCTACTACAATATAACTCCAACTGTCAATGTTAGTCTGGGAGGCTTATTTGTTTTCTATAACAGCTTTGTTGAGATGTAATTCACATACCATACAATTCAGTGATTTTTAATATATTCAAAAAGTTGTGCAACCATCACCAAATCAATTTCAGAACATTTTCATTGCCTCAAAATGAAACCCTTGTTCCCATTAGCAGTCTCTCTCCATTTCCTCTCAATTCCCCATGCCTAGGCAACCACTAATTTACTTTCTGTTTTGATGGATTTACCTATTCTAGACACTTGAAATGGAATCATTTATTATGTGGCCTTTTGTTATTGGCTTCTTCACTGAGCATAAATTTTCAAGGTTCATCCAGACTGTAGCATGAATCAGTAATTCATTCATTTTTGTGGATGAATAATATTCCATAATATGGATGGACCACATTTTATCTGTTCTGCATTAGATGAACATTTGGGTTGTTTCCACGTTTTGGCTATTATGAGCAATGCTGCTGTGAACATTCGCCTACCAGTTTTTGTGTGAAAGTATGTTTTTCATTCAATTGGGTGTACACCTAGGAGTAGAACTGCTGGGTCACATGATAACGCTGTGTTTAACCTTTTGAGGAGTGGCCAGGCTGTTTCCCACAGCCTGAGAATGCTCCACTTTAGATTCCCACCAGCATGATGCAGGTAAACGGGAGATTTTTGAGATACAACTACAATTTATATTCATCCTCATACCGTCAGAAACTTTGTTCAACAAATGGATGCCAGAAAAGTTGGCTTTAAAAAGAGAAGACAAATTTTAGCTCAACAGAGGGAAAACCAAGATGGCGGCATAGGTAAACACCTGAAATTGCTGCCTCACACAACCACTTCAAAAATACAACTAAAAGACAAAACGGACATCATCCAGAACCACAAGAAGGCTGGCTGAGTGGAAATTCTACAACTAGAAGGAAAGAGAAAAGTACACTGAGACTCAGAAGAGGTGTGGAAGTAAAGTGCAGAAGTACAGATGCGCACGTGGAAAGGGCTGGCAACTGAGGACGTGGGTGTCTTTTTCAATCGGGAGGGAGACACACGCTCCCGCTCTGAACTCCAGTTCCGGGCAAGTCTTTGGGGACCCAGACTCATACGGGGAGAAACTGGACTGTCTGGCAGTGGGCAGAACACCAGGGCGGCTTTCTCTCAGAGGTGCTTGCAGCGAATACCGCGGGACACTGAGACCTGGGGCCTCTTAAGGCAGGGCTGAGGATCAGCCATAGCTGTTTGCTCTGCCCTGTTGATTCCCTGAGACCCTGCCCAACCCAAGCTGTGTACAGAGGCTTTTGCATATGAATGGCCTGGCCCTTTGCAATGTAAAATTACCTAACAAACTGCAGCTGCGTCAGAGAGATCCAGAACATCCAAAAGAAGGCCCAAGGCCCCACAGTAGCTTGCACTGTTTCACAGCTGGGCCTCATCTGGGCACCTCCAAACCCAAAACAAAGAAGAGGAATCTGCAGATCTCTCCATAGCTCCTGCTGGGTAGTCTCAGGCAGAGGCTAAATTAGCACATCCTTAGATATCCAAGTGCCAGTGTACCCAGTGGACAGAGTGGGACCATCCAGATTACAACTCCTCAGATCCATAAGGGACACACTCAGGGGGCAGATTCAGTGAGCACCAAAGCCCCACTGAAGCAAGTCTTGCCCCAGAAGGGTGTCTCCAGCACAGAAGTTCTCCCACGTAGACAAAGCTGATTCTCACAGCCAATTGGCCTGGAGGTCAATTCCTCCCAGTGATACCAACTACAATCAAGGCTCAACTACAACAAGAATGTGCACAAAGCCCACCTCAGGTAATTGGGGGGCTGAGCCACTGGGCCCTATAGGACACCTAGCACAGAAAGCCACTCTATCAACACAGGGAAGCAGCCAAAATGCAAAAACAAAGAAACAGGTCACAAATGACAGAAATGGAGGAAAGCAAACTACTGGATATAGAGTTCAAAACCACGGTTATAAGGTTTTTCAAGAATTTTCTGGAAATCGCTGATAAATTTAGTAAGACCCTCAATAAGTCTAGTGAGACCCTCGAGGATATGAAAAAGGACCAACTAGAAATTAAGCATACATGGACTGAAATAAAGAATATTATACAGAGATTCAACAGCAGACTAGAGGATTGCAAGAATCAAGTCAAAGATTTGAAGTACGAAGAAGTAAAAAACACCCAACCAGAAAAGCAAAAAGAAAAAAGAATCCAAAAATATGAAGATAGTGTAAGGAGCCTCTGGGACAACTTCAAGCGACCCAACATCCGAATTATAGGGGTGCCAGAAGAAGAGAGAGAGCAAGATATTGAAAACCTATTTGAAGAAATAATGACAGAAAACTTCCCCTACCTGGTGAAAGAAATAGACTTACAAGTCCAGGTAGCGCAGAGAACCCCAAACAAAAGGAATCCAAAGAGGATCATAACAAGACACATCATAATTAAAATGCCAAGAGCAAAAGACAAAGAGAGAATCTTAAAAGCAGCAAGAGAAAAACAGTTAGTTACCTATAAGGGAGTACCTGATTTCTCAACAGAAACCATGCAGGCCAGAAGGGAGTGGCAAGAAATATTCAAAGTGATGAATAGTAAGAACCTACAAGCAAGATTACTTCACCCAGCAAAGCTATCATTTAGAAGTGAAGGCCAGATAAAGAGCTTCACAGATAAGAAAAAGCTAAAGGAGTTCATCACCACCAAACCAGTATTATATGAAATGCTGAAAGGTATCCTTTAAGAAGAGGAAGAAGAAGAAAAAGGTAAAGATAAAAACTATGAACAACAAATACACATCTATCAACAAATGAATCTAAAAATCAAGTGAATAAATAATCTGATGAACAGAATAAACTGGTGAATATAATAGAATCAGGGCCATAGAAAAGGAGTGGACTGACCATTCTCGGGGGGAAAGGGCTGTAGCGGGTGCAGGAAGAGACTGGACAAAAATCGTACACCTATGGATGAGGACAGAGGATAGGGTGGGAACAGGGTGGAGGGGAGCTATGGGGGGAAAAAAGAGGAACAACTGTAATAATCTGAACAATAAAGATTTAAAAATAAATAAATAAAATTTTTGACTTGGGAAAAAAAAAATTGTAGTTCAACAGCAGAGTAACAGGGCATTTTCAAGGAACTATTTCCTCCCTGATGGGATCCTAATATACCGCATGCTCTTTTCGTCTCCTGGAGAAGCTACCACACTCAAACAGAATAGTTTTATCTACCCACCTACCTGCTTGAGAAACATCCTAACAAAAGGGGAACATTTGCCAGGACTCCATAGGCCCAAAGGCTACCTAACAGTTTTTGGTGGCCATCCAGTTGTGGCCATTGTAATCCAGCTGCCCCATGGGGTGTTCCTAGCTCCCCCACCAGGGCAACTTTTCAGGGGGGTCGATAAGCAAAGTTGGGGAGCAATACCACTCACCAGAGGGGAGCACTGAGGTTGTCCCTGGAGCATGTTCCTCATAACAGTGAACATTTCCCACCCACTCATCTTCTCAGCAAGCAGCAGCCTGAGCCTGGCCAACCTCCAACCTCCCCCATGTGGCCACAGAGGGACCACTGTCTTTATTTGCCCTGAAGGAGGAACAGTGTGTTTTTTTTATTAGAAACTCAGCTTTCTGCTCCTCTACCTAAGCAATTCTGATACTTGGTAACACTGACAAGTTTACATACTTTTTCTTGCCTTTAACTACATAAAAACAAATAAAAATGAACTCTGAACCAATGACCATGTTTGGGAGTGGAACTCTTTCAGTAGCCAACATTTTTTTAGAAAAACGTTCTATATTAAGGCAGCGCTGTGGGAACACTACTCTCTGTGGACAGTATCCCACATTCCCGCACTCTAAGGATAGCTAACAAGCAGAGAGTGTCCCCGACAGGCACAAGAGGCCCATGGGCTCACATGCCCCACGGAAACCGAAGCGAAAGCCTAATTTTACCATGCTGTATTTAGACCGTTTGAATTCATTTGAACAAGAAAGTTCTAGAGTTGTTTGGGGCTTTTTTTTTTTTATTATTTCTTGTCAATATTTAAATAGTATTTTTTTAAAAGCTTGCCCTAGATAGTGACTATTTATCTAACACACCATTCCAAAGTTGCCAAATCCTGAAGGAGACTGCCGAAAACCCATATATTTATCAAAATGAAAAGTTCTCTAAACATGTCATATCTACATTATAATTTTATCCTAATTACAACACCTTTTCAATATACAGTGAACAAAGTCACTTCAAAAAAGACACATAATTCACAACACTACTTGTTACCAACTTGACTCTCAACTTGAAGGGGGTTTTCTGAAATACCTGACTGCCAGATGCGACTTTTTACAAGTCTCTCATCCTAAAAAGTGATATAGGTATATCAAAGATTCAAACATAGTTACTATATGACCCAGCAATTCCACTCAGGCGTATACCCAAAATAACTGGAACCTTGTGCCCAAACAAAAACACCAATGTTCACAGCAGCATTATTCACAATAGTCACATTTGGGTTCCTTCAACAGATGAATAAACAATGGAATTTTATTCAGTCATAAAAAGGAATGAAGCACTGATACATGCTACAACCTGGATGAAACCTGGAAAATGTCCAGGGATGTTCAGTGAGAGAAACCAGACACAAAAGGCCACATACTGTGTGGTTCATTAATATGAAATATCTAACATAGAGACAGAAACTAATAATTTTATCCTAATCACAACACCACTTCAATATAAAGTGAACAAAGTCACTGTATATTGGTGATTATCAGGAACTGGGAGGAGGGAGGAGTGGTGATTGACTGCTTAATAGGTAGGTTTTCTTTTAGGGTGATGAAAATGTCTTAGAATTAGAAGTGACAGTTGTATAGCACTGTAAAAGAACTAAATGCCACTGAATTAGCTTTAAATGGCTAATATTCTGTTATGTGAATTTCATGTCAACTTTTAAAAAGTGAACAGAATATCAAGAAACTTGTAGGATAACAACAAATGGAGAAAAAGTGGCAGAATATGAGTCCTTAGAACGTTCTAGATATGGTCCAAGAAACCTGACGTCCGTGAGTCAGTATCAGAGCAAGTTTACGAAAGCAACTGGGACAACACCACCAGGCCTACAGTTTAGACTGCAAGGCAAATTAGGTTTTGATAAATCCTAAGTCCTTACCCAAGGATTTTTCATGACAATCTTATAAAAGCTATCATAAGAAATGTCAACCCCCTAAGTCCAGGCACTGGATGAGTGGCATAAGATTCCCTGTGAAGAAGCATAACTGAGCACTTGACGTACAAAAATATATTTTTCTTCATCTGCAAAAGGGGGGAAGTGGGAATTCAAATGCTGCATTCATGATCTTAAATCAGCCATAACATTAATCAACAGTTATTCTGAGATACTAATGCACCTTTCACCCACCAGATAAAAAGTCACTGATATCAGTATCTGTGTTTTCACCCTGCTTTATTTTTCTGTACACTATGTCCACCTTCTGTGTATCTGTTTTTCATGGTCTCCCTTACAGCAATCATGCTGTGTCTGGTGCTCACAGCCCCAGGAGATTACTATCGGGGCTGGAGGAAGCATGTGCAAAGGGCAGGCAAGCAACAATGACAAAAAGGCAAGTTATGTCTGGATATTAGGGAAGCCTGCACTTGACTCCTTCCTTAAATCTAAATGTGGGCCCTCCAAGCTCCTTGTTGCTAGCTTGTCTGGAATGAGGTTTCAGCACTACAGAGCTCATGCTCCCTTTGTGCCTCCCTTTCCTCATAGCTGCTCCTGGACTTCCATCAATTACATGAATTTCAACACTGATGAAAACAAATTTTGAGGGAAGGGGCATAGGGTGAAAACCAAAATATTTCTAAACGCCCACCATGTACCAGGTGCTCTTATGTGCATTATCTCATTTAATCCTAGCCCTAACCCCTCAGGTTAAGCGACTCACTTCCCCTAAGAGAAACCAGTTCTCAGACTGCCAGTTTTGAGCAAACTACATATTGACCACTTTTAAAAGTGAGACATTGACAACCCACACTCCTAAGAATTGAATCTATTTTAATATTTAGTTGAAGAGAACAACCTCACAAAGAGAAAGGCTAATGTTTTGGTAGACTTGGCAGACATACAGACATACCTGTGGAGTGAGGTTCAGTGGGAAGATCATGTAACTTACAAACCTGCCCAGAATATACGAGGCAGTCTGGCACCCTTCAGAAAGAGCAAATCTTCCAAGAACAAACCACACCACCAATTTGCACTGTTTCAATGCTACTGAATGCCAGACTAATAAATTTCTAGGATGAAAATTCATGCACATCTTTGTAAGTTTAAACTTACGAAAAGGAAGAAATATGGCCAGTTCTGCCTTGGCAGTATATTAGAAAACACAACACACAAACTTTTTACCAGATTTTTCTTGAGAAAGTCTACAAAGTTCTGTCCCAAAATTCTAGTAAATTTCAACAATAATCAGTACATCCCCAGTTACCATTAACATTGTAGCTTTGTAACTAATTATAGAATTATTAATTCTAATTAATTCTTCATTAGTAATCTATAGTTCCCATTTTCTATTTCTACATACCCTAAAGAAAGCTACTTTGGTCTTTTGGAAAACATGTTCCTCTTTCTAAGACACAAATTTGATTCAAATTTCCCTTTCACCTCCCCTTTAAAAATATACTAAAAGTAACTGTAATAACCTCTTACGCATCCTGAACTCACTACCTAGCAAACTCACTTATTCAGAATATAGCTGACAATCAAAAATTGCACAAAGACCAAATTCATAGTTCTCTTAATCAAACTACCTTTGCAGGGTTAACAAGTTTGATCATGTGTTTGGTTTTTTGTTTTGTTTTGTTTTGTTTTGTAATAAATTGAAAACCAACAGCAAAGCATACTAATAGCTACATAAGCTGATAAAAAGAGAGCAAGCAAAAAAATATTTTAAAACATAAGTACTGGAAAAACAAAGCAATCTCAGGCTATTTAAAATAAAGCAAAAATTCCTTTCTTTATAGAGTAGTTGCTATATCAGTAAAAGCCAAATAACAACCAATATTTATAAATGAGTCCTCAAGAAAATTAAATTATATTTGGCATATTTCATTATTCTGAAGGTAAGAAAGTGTTTTATATATTTCAGAAGTGTACAACCAAATGTTTAAGCTAAAAAGGAAAATCCTCACCTCTTCAGAAAACTCAACCATCCAGAAAGACTTACTATAATTGATATTTATATCTAACAACTCTATATTTGATATTTGTATCAAATGAAGCTGGTTTCATATTCACCCATATGCTGCCCCTAAAGCTGTCTGTTAAGGAACTAAGAGAAAGGATCAGAGAATTTAATAGTTAATCAACCTGAATCAAGCTCAGAAAAGAGGATAGCTGTTTAAAAAATAACTAAAGTGATTATGTGAATTAAATTATGTCAGTATTAAATCTCACTTAATCATGACTTTCAAGAAAACTTCTACACACTGGTGAAAATAAAATGCTAAATTTTAGTCAAGGTATATTATTTTTTTAATATATATTTTTATTGATTTCAGAGAGGAAGGGGAGAGAGAGATAGAAACATTAATGATGTGGGAGAATCATTGATTAGCTGCCTCCTGCATGCCCCCCCCCCCCCACTAGGGATGTGCCCTGACCGGGGTGGGAGTGGGGGAATCAAACCATGACCTCCTGGTTCATAGGTCGACTGCTCAACCACTGAGCCACGCTGGCTGGGCAGTCAAGATATATTATTATATAATAAAAGATTTTTTATCAGCCCTAACCAGTTTGGCTCGGTGGATAGAGCATCGGCCTGCGGACTGAAAGGTCCCAGGTTCGATTCCGGTCAAGGGCATGTACCTTGGTTGCGGGCACATCCCCAGTAGGAGGTGTGCAGGAGGCAGCTGATAGATGTTACTCTTTCATCGATGTTTCTAACTCTCTATCCCTCTCGCTTCCTCTCTGTAAAAAATCAATAAAATTTATTTTTAAAAAAATATTTTCTATCATTTCAACTTATATTTAAACAATCAGCTTGATTGTTAACTTCAAAAAGAATCACTTTTCCATCAACTGATGAATGAATAGATAAAATATAGTCTATCCATACAATGGACTATTATGCAACCATAAAAAAGGATGAGGTACTGATACATGCTATAATGTGGATGAATTTTGAAAACAATATGCTAAGTGAAAGAAGCCAGTCATAACAGGCTATATATTGTGTGATTCCATTTATACAAAATGTACAGAATAGGCAAATCTGTAGAGACAGGAAGTAGATTCATGGTTGCCAGGGGCTAGGAGGTTTAGAGAGAAATGAGGAGTGACTGTTAATGAGTTTAGGGTTCTTTTTAGGATGATAAAAATGTTCTAAAATTGATTGTGGTGATTGCTGCACATACCTGAGAATATACTAAAAATCACTGAATCACATACTTGGAATGAGTAAACTGTGTGGTATGTGAATTATATCTCAAAAAGGTGGTTATTAAAATAGAAAAGCTTAAAATCATCCACTCTAAGAACACTGTTCATATTCCTTGTTCAGGAAAGTTCCACACACCATAAGCAATGCTGCTGAAAGGAACAGAAACCTTAGTGCAAACTGGAACACCTCCAAAGGAGTATATGGAATTGGTAATTTAATAGCTGCTAAATAAAGTAACAACATGACTAGAGCTATGAAAGCAAACATTTCCATCTGAACTTCAAATGGCAGAGGGGCAAAGTCGATAACTTAGAATCACCAGCTCTGAAAGTGTTCATTATCACAATTTCTTTCAAGAGTCAGAAAGAACAGAGTTAACTCATTATTACAGCTGAGAAGTTCTCTATAAAATGCTTGTCAGAGATGAGAAATGTCCTTTGAAATTTTTTTGTTTGCATGATAGTTCTAAAAATTTTTAACCTTCTGCAATTACTTACACACTGAGTCAGGCACTTTAATCCTTAGAAAACAGATGACTCCAGCAAACTGTGAGTAACAGTTTCTCTAAGGGAAGCTAGAGTTTCACAAGTTGGGTCTTTGTTGAGGTAAAATTCTCTCTCAGGTCAGATGACATATGTACCAGTGACAGCACTGTCTTTCAGAACAAAGTATAGTGTTTTTCCTTTTCTACTTTGTTTCACCAGCCACTGCAAATCACAGCAAATGTTATATTACTTTCCATGAGCTGCTTTGCTATTTAGAAGAAAGGATAAGAAAACCACTCAAATCTTTTATAAATCCTTTATAATTAAATCCAACAGTTTTTGTTTATCATTAGTGACCTCTAATTTCTAATTACAAAGTCTAAGGTAGCCACTTTCCAGGTGCATTAATTGTTGAACTAGAGTCACACTAAATAGATAGTAAATATATAGGACCCAGGCACACTAAACACATAGCAGATACAAGAGCCCATCAGGAACAAGTGAGTTTTTTATAAATGGAATAATCAGTAAGAACATTATTAATCTAATATTAGCTCTGTTCTACTGCCAACACAGTAAAATTCATTTTATTGGCAACTAACCTTCCAATCTCTCCGAAATAATGTTCAAACAAGCACATTTTTTTAAAAATTGAAGCACATTTTTTAAAAATTTAATCACTTTGCATTTTCTCCAAGCCATTTCAAAAGTGTTCCTTAAACTTTCGTAATCAAATGACACCCTGCTTTATTCAACAAACATAATAATAAAAAAAAAAGCATGTGTAAATTACACTTCTTTAACTCAATCTTATTTATTTATATTCAAAGGAAGTAAAAATACTTTGGCAAATTAAGAATCTCACACATGTTCTGCAATAGCAATTCTGTAAATCTGAGTTTTCATATGCTAAATTTAACTAAATGAGGATTCATACTTTAAACAAATAGACCCAAAAAAACCCACTTCTTCATATTAAGAACGCATACTATTTCCCAATCACCTGAGAAGCTCAGCTAGTCTTAGAGAACGATGGGAAATTTAAAGCACATTTAATTCCAACTTTTTATTTTACAAATATGAGGAAACTGAGAACCAGAGAGATTAAATTATTTTCCCAAAAGTGCTTAACCAGTTAGTAAAGAAAACATCTTAAGATGAAAAAGTAATCTACTAAACAAATTCATTTATACAAATAATAAGGTAATTCTATAAAAGTACTTTACTTTCAGAAAAATCCCCTATCCACACACCATCCGGTTTTTAGACAGCTCATTCACAAAACAAAAATTAACATTAATAAACATAAGAATCATTTTCTCAAGGGAAAAAGAACACATTTATGAAATTACAGAATGCAATGTAATCTACACTTTGAATATTAACCACTTAATAGGGCAAAACTAACTGAATCAATATGCAATGCACTTCTACTTAAAATGTCAAAGCTTTAATGGTATATTGTATTTTAATATCCATATACAAAAAATAAATCACATGGTTTTTTTTCCTCTCTACAAACTAATGGTAAGAAACCTAATTTAATATTTCCCAAACAATTCAAACACAAATATAAATTATTCAAAAGCTGCTTTCATTAGCACATTTTTCTTTGGAAGGAAAAAAATGAACAGAATTTAATAGCATTATATAAAAATCCTGGAAATTATGCACAAGGACTAGCCAGGAGCTTTGCCCAAAAACAGGGTAAGCTGTTTTTCATGTGTATACATGAAAATCAAGTAAGAATTATAAAGAGCTATAGTATTATTAAAAATAAATACACTTCTTAAAATATCCATTTTGCCTAAACTAAGCAATTCAAACTGTATTTCCTAGGCCCTAAACAAACACTTGGGTTTTCAATTACCTGAATTCCAGCCCTACCTCACAGCCTTCACTGTAGTGGCCCTGGGACCCTTAGTCCTGAGGCTAGCCATTCTCATGCACCCATGGGCCTTTATTTCACATTTCCAGGCACTATATTTGCAGCTCTTTTTATCCCCTTCCCTAGATCCTTCCAAGGCCCAGCCCATAACATCTACTTAATAAACCAATCAACCATTACTAGAAAACCAGTTGTCTGCTCTCTACCTTCTTGGTTTGTTCAGATGTCTGGAGTGTGGTTTCACACACAATGGAGTGTCCATATGTGGAGCTCAAGTAGTTAGAATATTCATTCATTCATCCCACAAATATTATGGAGCATCTACTATATGCTAGGCCATGTTCCTGATGCTAGGAATACAGCCATAAACAAATCTGCAAAAATTCCTGCTCTCAAGACATATTCTAGTAAAGTAGAGACAGATCATAAACAAAATACGTCAAATACACATTATACAAATAGAAAGGAGAGTGACAGAGCAGTCATTCCAGGAAGCACTATTCAGAGCAAGGTTCCTATGAAATTTCTGAAGTTAGGCCTTCTAGAACCTTCCACAACTGTCCTTGGGGATGGGGCTTGCTGGGCTGAGGGTACTCTTAGTCTGCAAACAGGTAATCTACATGTTAGTTTAGGATTTTTTTTTCATTTTATAGTTCTTTATCCCTAGTTACCAACATTCATAGGCACTTGCCACTAAACAGGTGTTGGTAAGAAAATTTTGTAGAAGAAACTGTCAGTTGTAAAAATGTACATTAAACCTTCCAAAAAGCTTAAGAAACACAAACTGTTTTGTCTGTGGTACTAATCTACACTAATAAAAGAGAAAAATGGTAATTGGCATACAGCGATACTGTTTTCATTGGCTAATCAGGGCTATATGCAAATTAACTGCCAACTAAGATTGGCAGTTAACTGCCAACAAGATGGCGGCTAATTTGCATATGTAGGCACAATGCAGGGAGGCGAAAGGGAAAGCAGGAAGAAGCCCCCTGCCACTGACAGTGATCTGAAACCCAGGGGGGAGCTAAGAGCTGGGGGGCTGCCCCCCAGCCATGATCGGAGAATCAGGCGCCTTTGCCGCCCTGGCCAGTGATAGCAGGAAGTAGGGGTGGAGGCAGCGATGGGAGCTGGGCACGGTCGAAGCTGGCAGTCCCAGGAGCTAGGGGTCCCTTGCCTGGGCCTAAAGCGAAGCCCACGATCGCGGCGCCCCCCGCTGCCACTGCAGGTCCCCGCTGCCTGGGCCAGACGCCTAGGCCAGAGGCGTTAGGCCTGGGCAGGGGCGGAGCCTGCAACCGCGGGGAGCTGGGGGTCCCCTGCCCAGGCATGACACCTCTGCCGGAGGCCTCAGGCCTGGTCAAGGGGCTGATCCGGTGATTGGTGATCGGAGGGTGATGAGGGTCAACTCCTCTGGCTGAGGCATCAGGCCTGGGTGGACGGCGGAGGCGGGGATTGGGGGGATATGATGGTCCCCTTGCCCAGGCCTGAAGCCTGGGTCAGAGGCGTCAGGCTTGGGCGGGGGGTGGAGCAAGCGATCAGAGGGAGATGGGGGTCCCCTGCCCAGGCATGATTCCTGGGCCAGAGGCCTCAGGCCTGGGCGGGGGCCAGAGCCAGTGATCGGGGGGAGATGGGGGTCCCCTGTCCAAGCCTGACACCTCTGGTGGAGGCGTCAGGCCTGGGCAAGGGGCCGATCAGGCAATCGGAGGGTGATGGGGGTCAACGCCTGAGGGCTCCCAGTATGTGAGAGGGGGCAGGCTGGGCTGAGGGACACTCTCCCCTCCCCCACACACCCAGTGCACGAATTTCGTGCACCAGGCCCCTAGTTCTTCATATAAACATGCATAGACTATTAATTTTCTTTTCAAAAAAAGGAAAGGGTAAACTTTAGCTCAGTCTCTGAATAAAATATATCAAACAGAATTAATGAGATTTTAACACCTATAATTTCTCAACTCCTTAAAACATTACTAAATAAGTATGAAAGCTATTAAAGACTACTGGGCTGTATGAAACAGACTCAGGGGCCAACCTGGAGGGATTTCCACAGACCCAAGATGGAACAAAAAAAATTTTTTTAATCCTCACCTGAGGATATTTCTCCATTGATTTTCAGAGAGAGTGGAAGGGAGGGGGGATGAGGAAAGGGGAGTAGGCGGGGAGTGGGGGGGAGGGCGGGGGGGAGAGGGGGAGAGGGAGAGAAACATCAATGTGAGAGAGACACTCAATTGGTTGCCTCCTACACGAGCCCCCCACGTGGCCAGGGATTGAACCTGCAACCCAGGTACATGCCCTTGACTGGGAATAGAACCGGAGACCCTTCAGTGCACAGGCCGACACTCTTCAACAACTGAACCATGCCAGCAAGGGCCAAGGTGGAACAATTTGACCATCATTAAAAAAAAAAAAAAGATATCTGTAATGGAGTGAAATATATCAAGAAGCTAAAATCCAAAAGTTTATATTAAGTCTTGAAAAAAGTCACTGGTCACCTTCAGAGGATGTTAAGAAACTGACTCAGCCTGACAACTAGTATATAAAGGGAAAGAACCAAGTAAATAAAATATAAACTTCTGAACACAGTTCCCATGATCCTAAGATTTCACAATGGTTGAGATTACAATGTGCATGAAAACACTCTGAACTGGAAAGAGCTAAACAAAGGGAGAGTTGTTTCTGCTGTTGCTGCTGCTAATTGTCCCCACTTTCAATAACACTAGTTCATGAATCTAATCTCAAGAGTGACATGTGCCAAGTACTTTTCTAAGTACTTAACATCATTTTCTCCTTTGTCCTTACAATTATTCTATGCAGTGGGAAATAGTGTTTTCTAATACTGTCCTTTGAGTTTAAATATAGTAGTCGCCCCTAATCCTCAGGAAATGCATTCCAAGACCTCAAATATGACCTCAGTGGATGTCTAAAACCTTGAATAGTACCAAGCCTTATATATAGTTGACCTTTGAACAACACGGATTTGAACTACATGGTCCACTTATACACTGATTTTTTTCATTTGATCCTTGAAGTTCAAACCCATGTTCACAGGTCAACTTTATAGTTGGGAATCCACGTAAGCAGACGGCTGTAGTTATACACAGATTTTCAACTACAAAGGAGGTCCTAGTTATTCATGGATTTTGAACTGCAAGGGAGGCCTCTAACCCCCAAGTTGTTCAAGGGTCAATGATATATAATAAGTCCTCATTTGACGACATGGATAAGTTCTGGGACTTTAGGCAAAATGACATATGTTGAAACCAATTTTACCATAGGCTAATTGATATAAACAAGTTAAGTTCCTACAGCATAAAAGATGTTGAACAAAATGACATTACTTGAGGACCTGCTGTTTAAACCAATAATAAAGTTTAATTTATAAATTAGACACAATAAGAGATTTACAATAGCTAATAAAATAGAACAATTACGCCGAAACCGGTTTGGCTCAGTGGATAGAGCGTCGGCCTGCGGACTGAAAGGTCCCGGGTTCGATTCCGGTCAAGGGCATGTACCTGGGTTGCGGGCACATCCCCAGTGGGAGATGTGCAGGAGGCAGCTGATCGATGTTTCTCTCTCATCGATGTTTCTAACTCTCTATCTCTCTCCCTTCCTCTCTGTGAAAAATCAATAAAATATATTTAAAAAAAAATAGAACAATTACAACAATACACTGTTATAATAATTATGTGAGTAGCCCTAGCTGGTTTGGCTCAGTGGATAGAGCATCAGCCTTCGGACTGAAGGGTCCCGGGGTTCGATTCCAGACAAGGGCACATGCCCAGGTTATGGGCTCCATCCCCAGTAGGGGATGTGCAAGAGGCAGTCAATCAATGATTCTCTCTTATCATTGATGTTTCTCTCTCTCTCCCTCCCTCTCTGAAATCAATAAAAATATATTTTTTAAAAAATTTTTAATTATGTGAATAGTTTGGGGGCCATTATTAAGTAAAATAAGGGTTACTTGGACACAAGCACTGTGATACGGTGACAATTGATCTGATAACCAAGACAGCCACTAAATGACTAATAGGTTGTAGTTATATAGCATGAATATGCTGGACAAAGAGATGATTCACATCCCCAGTGGGATGGAGTGGGATGGCCTGAGATTTCATTATGCTACTAAGAACAGCGCACAATTTAAACTTATGAATTGTTTATTTCTGGAATTTTCCATTGAATGCTTTTGGACTGCAATTGACCATAGATAACTAAAACAATAGAAAGTGAAATCACAGATAATGGGAAACTACTGTACCGGCTCCACCACTTAGCAGCTCTTTCTAGTTGTGTAACCATCCCAAAGTACTTCTCTGTGCTTCAGTTCCCTAGTGTATAACATGGAGATGTTAAGTGTCCTTACCTCCCAGCCCTATTTGTAATACGATAAGCATATCTAGTACATATTTGTTTAGGTGATTATTTGATTAATGCCTACTTCCCCTTCTAGGCTGTAGGCTCCATGAGGCCAGAGAGCTCTACTTCCAGAACCTAGTCCTGGCTTCATAAATAGTGGAAACTCATTTGATATTTGTTGAATAAGTAAATGAATTTACAGTAGAAAACAGGAGAGCTGAATAACTGCTCAAGTTCAAAACTCAGCCAATATCTCCAGAATTTCAAAGCTGAAGATTTCCTTATAATTCCTCAACTATCAAGGGGGTCACATCACGTTAAGTACCTCTAAGCCCTGTGGACCAGAATCAGCCCAAGAACAATAGTGCCTGAACTCCCTGGGGTTTTCAATAAAGAAGCTGCCAAATTTGGCAACTACAGTTTATCCAAGGCAAGCTATCAGTGTTTTTGTATTTTGGACACTTGCCCTTTTTAATTCGAGAAACTGACACAATCACAGTCCCTGGTGTGTTCTGAGTTTCAGTCCCAAATTATACAAGATGTGCAACGAATAGAATGTAGGAAAAAAGAAACACCCTTGAGTGCAGTACAAAATGTGACTCACCAGCTAAAAGAGTTGGTTATTATTTATTGAACAGCTGTTGTGATCAAGTCACTATGCTAGTGCTTTACTTAATCATCATCTCATTTGATTCTCCCCATAACCCTCTGACAGAGGTATTGTCATTCCTTTAAACTGGAGAGTCCCTATATAGTTTGTCCAACGTTCCATGGCTCAGAAATCACAGAACTCAGAATTAAGTCCAAATGTATCAGAAACCAAATTCCATACACCCAACCACCAAAGGGTGAGCCCTGCAAAAATAAATTAAAAGAACCAAGTTGATCGTTTTCATCATAAACCCTAAACACCAGCAACAAATATTTGGCAGAATCACAAAAGGATTTTTTTGTTGTTGAGAAAAAGTAAATGTATGAACTAAAGTCACTAGCTACTTCTACAATAAATGTGATATGTCTATCATAATTCCAGTTTGAGTTGTTTCATCTACTTTGAGAATGCATGTTTGGGTAGCAGTTCTCAAGGTGTGGTCTGTAGCCCCCTAGGGGTCCCTGAGACCTCTGCAAGGTATCTGTGAAGTCAAAACGTTTTCCATAATAATGCTATGATGTTATTTGCCTTTTGCAGTGTTGACATTGGCAATGACGGTACAAAAGTAATCGTGGGTAAAACTGCTGATGCCTGAATCAAAGCAATGGCACTAAACTGTACTAGTCATCATTGTGTTCTTTACCACCACATATTTGCAAAAGGGGGGAAAAAAAAGTCAGTTTCATTTAAGAATGTCCTTTGAGGAAGCAGTAAAAATGAATAATAGTGTTAAATCTCAATCTTGAATGCATGTCTTTCTCATAATCTGTGACAAATGGGAAAAAGTGCCTACAGCACTTCCATTGCACTCAGATGTACCATGATTGTCAAGAAAAGCATCCATGCAACTGTTTGGGTTACAAGCTGAACTAGCTGCTTTTTTGGTAGAATATTCTTTATACTTGACCTACAGACAAACTATGGTCATTTAAATGAGTATTTGGCAGACTGTTCCTGAAAAATGAACAAAATGAGTCTGCCACTTCAAGGAAAACAACTGACAGTATTTGTTGCCAATGATAAAATTCAAACTTTCAAGTGAAAACAAAAATTCTGGAAAACTCTTATCTGCCACTGTGAAATTGACATCTTCCCAATATTAAAGGCTTTGTTTATGTTGACACTGGGAAGATCTGTATAACAAAACACCAATATTTTTGAAATAATGCATGATGTTACAAAACACACTTGGGTAAAGATTCATGCTTCAAGAATCCAATGGGCTTTTAATAGCATATAAAGAAATTGATTAATAGGATTTCAGATCCATTTTGCAAGTAACCCTTAGGAAACTACCACTTGTCTGTTGGGTGTTAGTTTGGTATCTAAGAAAAATATCCACAGTTATCTAAAAAGGCGATGAAAATGTTCCTCCATTTTCCAACTACCTCTACATCAAAGTAAAGCCAAATTTTCTACACATTCATCAACAACCTGCAACAATGCCAAAGAAGCTAAAAAAATCTAGCTGGCATATTTTAAAATGGCTAAAATAATAAATTTTACGTGTATTTTACCAGTTTTTTAAAAATCCAGTCTTTGATTAATACAGACATTAAAGAGATCTGCAGAAATGTCAAATAGTGCCACTCTTCTCACCAAATTTCTTTGTTTATGAAAATATTTTTTTGCCTTAGCCGGTATGGCTTGTTAGATAGAGCATCAGCCTGCGGACTGAAGGGTTCTGGGGTCGATTCCTGCCAAGGGCACGTACCTTGGTTGCAGGCTCAATCCCTGGCCCTAGCTGGAGTGCACGCAGGAGGCAATCAATCAATGTGTCTCTCACATTGATGTTTTTCTCTCTCTGTCTCTCCCCCTCCCTCCCATTCTCTCTAAAAATCAATGGAAAAATATCCTTGGGTGAGGATTAACAAAAAAATAATAAAATTAAAGCACAAATATACCTTTAAAAAATATTTTAATCTGGTTACTTTTATAAAAATATGTTATTTATATTAACATGCAATGGGTACAATGGGCTTATTATTTTTAAATGAGTCAAGGAAAGACTTCTGAATCTTCTGTTTCAATTTCTAATAAGGTAAATATCAATATATAACTTACATAAACACAAGTTCTTTAGCTTCCATAGTAATTTTTAAAAGTATAAAAGGGTCCTGAGACCAAAAAGTTTAAGAACCACTGACTTGTGGAAAAAGACTCATAAACCAGTCAGGGCTACTCCTGACCATTACAATCCCAGAATTCCAACACCTTCTCAAATCTGTCCTGTCCCAGCTTCCACCCTCTGGTTCTACTATTGCTGCCACCACCATCAGCCTTGGGGGGAGGGGAACTTGACCTTCCAGCCTATTCCAAGGGAATGAGCCTCTCTTACCTCAGCAGAGCATGCTAGACAGTTCCCTTCCTGTTTTCAAAAAACTCTCCCCTCTTCTATAAAACCATGATTGTGGGTGGAGTGACTGAGCACGTTTGTTTTATCTTCCTAATATTTAAGAGGGGAGAAATAAGATGTCTGGAAGCATTATCTGACAGTTTCACCTTTGGTCTCTGTGACTCGACCTATAATAGGAAAAACCAAAAGTTCTAGGCAAACACATCATCTTTTTGCTTGTGGCCCAAGGCAGAATAGAACAGGGTCCAGTGGTTCACCCCAAATGGTGTGGAAGGACCCTGCTCCCGTCATTCAAATCTTATTATTTCTCCCTGTTTTTAATAATAACTGCTCCTCACTTTTGGGATAATTTCCAAATTCCTAGTCCTGAAAATTCTTGCTACCTTCTCTCTCAGTGATTGGCCATCCTATCTAAAATGACACACACACACACACAAACACATATTCCATCTCCTTTTTCCTGCTTTATATTTTCTCCTTAGAAGGTAACATAAAACAAACTTTATATTTTATTTGTTTACTGTCTGACTGCAGTATTAGAGCGGAACAACCAAAAGGCAGAATTTTTGTCTGCTGTATTCACTGCTGTATCCCCAGCACCTAGAACTGTGCCCAGCACAAAATGAATTATTTGTTGAATGAATGAATGAATGAATGAATGAACAAGCCAGGGGTTCCTGGCCTGTCATATTCTGCATTCTCCACCATACCATAGAAACTTCAAAGGCCTCTCACCCATTCCTGACTTAAAACTGTCCCCAGGACAATTCCAGAAACTTGAAATGTCATTTCCCATTCAAGCCATCAAGCCCCTTGCCTCCCCCAGTTGTCTGTTTAAACCAGGCTCCAAGTCTATCAAGTTGATCTTACTACTCTCATATCTCTCCCATCATCTCCATCACCACTATTGTTACCTTGCCTCAAGCTACCATCAGTCCTGCTTGGATTTACTGAAACAGCTCACTAATTTCCAGTCTCATACCTTCTAATACAGTCCCTGGAACTGAAAGAGTTAGCTTTCTAAAACTGCAAATCAGATCACTTAAGCCTCCTGCATAAAACCTATCAGTGGCTCCCCATTACCTACAGGACTGAATCCAAACCCCTTCCCAAGTCACCCACAACCTTCCTTGTCCTAATGAACTACTTACAATAGCCCAACCCACCAAGTAACACAACCTCAAACCTTTGCCCATACTATTCCCACTGCACCAAATGTTCTGCTTCTATCTACCTAGAGAGCC
Organism: Myotis nattereri; assembly: GCF_964212035.1. Taxonomy (NCBI): domain Eukaryota; kingdom Metazoa; phylum Chordata; class Mammalia; order Chiroptera; family Vespertilionidae; genus Myotis; species Myotis nattereri. Next base: position 99,632,706 of record NC_138079.1, on the reverse strand, counting down.
ACTGCTCAATCTCAAAACTCACCCCAAGTTCATGCACCTCCCTAAAGCGTTCCTGACTCTGCATACTCTATAACATTTCTAACTGTGAGCTCAAGGAGGTGAGGAACTGTCATGACTCCATCTGTGCATCCTCAGGGCCAGGTGCATTGTAAGAGCACAATAAACATTTCCAAGGAGTGAGTGAATGTGCATAAATAATCAAAGTCCACCTTCCACAAAGCCTGTGTAGCTTCCTTTCACGCTGCCAGGCTAGTTCAGGAATCCCCAGTTTACTCTACCCATGTTCATTTCTACAGAGCCCTCTACTGGGTATTTTTAACCCCATATTCTGAAAAGGGGATGAGAGGGAAAGGCTAATGCCCAACATTGTATAAAATAATATCTATCACAAATCCAAAGACAGGCTAAAAGAAATCTTACATATATAACCTTAATCCCATGTATGAAAAGCATTTTCTACACACCATGTGATCATCTCAATTTGGCAGATTTGAACGTCTGGAGAATCGAACTGTGCAATTTCAAAAAGGGGCAGGAAGTTGTGTAGACATCCTCTATTAGTGGAGTCCTGTCCACAAAGATTTTCCAAATAAGCTGAATACAGCAAAATTCATGGTCTCAGGGAAACAGTTAAAGGAGGGAATACCATGTAAAGAAATCACCGGTTTAGCTAAGCCTTGTCTTTCCCTATTTTCCATCCAGTACTAAAACTTTTCCTTATAAATACATAATACACACAATTTAGAGAAAAAGGGAATTTACCAAATTTACATACACTATTTGAAGTTTAAAAAAAATCAACAAACCCATTCTAGACTTTTTTGCCTGCGTCTTTAGACCCTTGGTCCATAAACTGAAAATAAAATTACCCATCAATCAACAAAAACTTTTTGTTAATTTGGGTACTGCCAAAAATTCAACGACTTGGCCATTTCCAGACATACTTAATGATTACATCTGTTCTTATTTTTGAAATTCAAGTAATGCCCTATTCAAAGTATCCCTGACAGAATTGCTATCATTGTCATACTTAATTTTACATAGTATAGCACAGCTCCATTCTCTGGAATCTATCCCACTATTTCTGAGGACAGAGCCTAAAGATGCCAAAATGTCCAGCAGTAATTACATCTGCACACCACTCCACTGGCACCTTCAGAGTCGAGAGCGAGAGCCACTCTCCTACAGGGAAAAACACTTGTCATGGAAGAATCTCTCAAGTGAACTGCGAAGTGTAGTTTCTGACCTCATCAATGTAGCATTTAAAACTCTCGAGGTCAGTGGTTCTCAACCTTGGCTGCACATTAGAATCACCTGGGAACCTTGTTAAAATCCTGATTTCTGGGCCTCATCCTCCAGAAATTCTGTTTCTTTGTTACTAATAATGAGGCCCAGAAATCAGGATTTCAACAAGATCCCCAGGTGATTTTAATGTGCAGCCAACGTTGAGAACCACTGCTCTAGGTAGAGGTAATTATCAGGTGAAAATGTTCTTCTACTACATCATTATTCAACTACTAGCAAAATTACCTACAGGCCTGCCCAAGAAACACAACTTCTAATAAAGTTCTAATAAAGAAAAATCAGAAGGACAGAGCACCCTGGCCAGATAACCAATAACTAAATGATGTGGGGAACTCTGATCACAAGCAGAGAAAGAAAATATCAATTGAGCATATAGGATTGTCTGAAGGCTGACAACCTATTCAGGCCCTCAAACTCAACCATGTACTGTCTCTGATTACTTCCCCCATCTCTGATTTGAGCTGTTACTTCTCCTTCTGAGGATTCCCTTTCCTGGGGTTTTTCACTGTGTGACTATGCAACATGTGGGCACAATAAAACATATAATATAGCTTTACTGATTTAGGCTTTTAAAAATCCATGTGATTTTCTCTACATACTACCTAAGTAGATGTTCCTTCAATCTGGAAGATTTTAGTAAAACATAAGGACTATTTTTCAAAAGTGTTTTTTAGAATCCTTACTTTTGTTCCCATTTACTTAAATATCACTTCCTAGACTTCAAATATTTTTGTCCTGTATGAAAATAATAAAATTAAAGAAGCCCAGTGAAAACATCAAGAATAGCAGTAAGGAACTTAAGACTTGGACAAGGGACCAGATACTAATCTGAGGGGCTGGAGGTAGGGGGTCTAAATATTGCTCTGAGTGCACTGCTTACTTTCAAGTCACCTGATGGTTTGAGAAGTTCAACATTCTAAAATACTGTAGTCTATATGATAATACAAATACCATGATAAGCATCGTTAAATAAAGTTGAAAGCTGAAAATGCAAATTTTTTTTTTTAAAGAGACATAGGCAAAGGGAGTGTACACCTAGGAGTACATGATTCCATCTAATTTTCAGAGTCCTACGGGGCTGAGCTGACTTCCTTGTCCCAGCAAAGGGAGGCCTAGACAGGAGAAATGTTTTATTCTTCACACTGTTGGAAAAGGGCACAAGAAAACGTTTTGATGGGACTTAAGGGTGACCAAATGAAATGCAAAGGCAACTTCTTAAAGTGCTACAAAGTTCTGACTGCAGGGCTTCGAAGGTCCCCTGACATTCATCAGGCCTGCCCCCAGAATTTCAGAAATATTAACAGCCAACTGGCAAGGAGATACATTTTCAAAGTTCTACTTCCTTCTATGGTCTCACCTAGGTCAGCACTGCCACAGTGTGAACAAATCTGTGATATTTGACTCAATGGAGGGAAAGTCCTACTGGCTCTGAGATGCCCCCACAGTAAGGTATCGAGACAAATACTGACGCTGGAAAGAGATTGGTTTGTGTTTTTGTTTTGTTTTTCAACACAAACAGGATTAGGGAGGGAAATGACTAGGCAAAGAAATACACGTACCTTTCAACTGGTCAACAACAACGCTGGGGCCTAGGCGTTCAGTAACTCTCCCATCCTCCATTTCATACCGATCATCTAGGTATTTTGCAGTGGCCTCGGAAATGTGAACCTTGCCAGCCACTCCCAGCTGCTCCATGAGATTGGCCAGGTTCACGTCATTGGACCACACGTCGAATTTAAACCTCCTCATGCCCAAGATGCCACACAAGACAGTCCCCGTGTGAACCCCAACACGCATGTTCACCATTTCTTTCTTCTCCTGGCAGAAGTGCTCGATGGCTTTTATCATGCCCAAGCCCATTTCGATGCAGCAGTAGGCATGGTCCGTCCGGGGCTCGGGGCACCCTGCCACACAGTAGTAGCAGTCTCCCAGGGTGCTGATTTTCTCACACTTCGTCTCTTCACACAACCGGTCGAAGCGACCAAACAGATCATTGAGGAGACCCACCAGAGCATGAGCAGACTTGTTGGCACTCATCTTGGTGAAGCCCACAATGTCTGCAAATAAAATACTGACCTCTTCGATCTGCTGCATCTTAAATGGGCGGAATGCTATAGGGGCTTTCTGTATGGAAGACTTTTTCTTCCTGTTCTTGGGGCTGGAGGTAGCATGCCTTTTCACAGAATTCTCACTCTCCTCATCTCCCTGTTTCATCAAGTCATCAGCTATGATTCTTGGCATCACAGAATGAATCATCCTCTCTTTCAGGGCTTTTTCCACTTCCAGATCCTTCCCATGCATAATTGACTGTCCCACCTTGAGGAAGGTGCTCCTGGATCTCACCTGGGACATGATGAAGAGGTGGATCCCAATGGCATGAATGCAGACATGGAGTAGGGTTCGGCTCAGCAGCTCCCAGTGCCCGGGCCCTGCTTCGGGTGAGGGGAAGCAGTCTTCATCTTGGAAATGATAGCCAAAGGTCTCAAAAAGAACAGAATACGCCACTCCCAAAAACAAGCTCAAGTACAAAGGTAAGTGCATGACGGTGTAGAGCAAAAAGAGCACTTCGATGCACATGGAAAAGCTCCCCACTTGAGATAAGCAAGTGACTGTGGACTTAGCTGAGGGAGTATGATTGGAGCTGTCAACACGTCCTGAGAGAGGCGTCAGAACCTGGACCTGGGCAGCCAGGGTCAGAGCGAACACCAGGAGGGTGAAGACCAGCGAGGTCCACACATAATGTCGGGCATACAGCCTGGTGAAGGTAAACAGGAAGAAGCCCACACACACCACGAGGAAGCACAGAGCGGGGGCTGCCATGACAATCAGTTTGGATCTCATGTGGACCCCAAAATAGATGCTCCAGAGCAGGCAGGCGAAGCCCATGTAGAACAGCGCGTACCGGAAGCGGCGCTGGGTCTGCGGGAAGCAGCGCTCCAGACAAGCCTCCTCCAGGTTCACCGAGTCGAACTTGGGGTCCCACCACCGGCGGGAGGCCCTCTCGAACAGCTGGGGCAGCTTCTTCTGCCTGCGCAGGCGGCCCCCGGCGCCCGCTCTCCGGGGGACACCCCCCGAGTCCCCGGAGCTGCTACAACTGGAGGAGATGCTGTACTTGCAGTGTTTGGGGTGGCTGTTGGACGGCAGCTGCTTGGGGTTGATTCTGACCCTCACGCTGTTGCTGTCTCCGCTGGAGTCGCAGCTCACTTCGGTGCCGTGGTGCGGCAGCAGCTGCTGGTGGGGCGGGGAGGCCATGTTGCCGCGCGCCCGCAGCCGCCCCCGGCCGGGATCGCCGCTACCTGTCGGCGGGACAAGCAGAGTTAGGCCGGGGTACACGCACCTGAAGGCCACCGGCTCTGCCCACGTTCCCAGGGGCGGCCCCCGCGCTCTACTTGCAAAGACACCATCTGCTCACACCACTGCGGTCATGTCTCATCCGCGCTCCCACCGCCCCACCTCGAGGCCGACCCCGGCCACCCGGCGCGGGCCGGAGCGCCCCGGGTCCACCAGGCGGCGGCCACCCCGCCCGCGGCACCGCCCGCGCCCGCGGCGTGTCCCCGCGCTCACACTCGCCTGCTGTGCCCCCCGCGGCGGCGGAGGGGAGTCCAGCCCCCGGCTTTCTCACGCCGCCGGCCGCTCGGGCGAACACGGCTCTCCGGGCGGCGGCGGCGGGCCCCTCATGCTGCGCGCGGCGCGGCGCCTCCACTGCGTCAGGCCGCCGGCCAGACCCCGCTGTCCCGCCCCGCGCTCGGCGGCCCCGCGGGAGGCGGGCGGCGAGCTGGCGGAGCCCGCGGCGCTCCGGCCGCCCCAGTCAGCGCGACCCGTCCAGAGACGGCTGCGGCCAGCCCCTCCCGCCCGCTCCCGAGGCCGACCCCACGAGCGGGGATGCCCGGGGCCCCTCCCGCCCGCACCGAAGGCAGGGCGCGGGCCCCTCAGCCGGCGGCCCGTGCGCGGCACTGCCGCAGAGCCCGCTCCCGCGACGCCGGCCCGGGACGCCGGCCCGGGGCAGCCTCCCGAGCTAGAGATGCCGCCGCGGCCGCGGCCACTGCCACTGCCGAGCCTCGCGGTGCCGCCGCCTCATGTCGGAAGAGCCGCCGTCTCCGGCCCCCTCCCCGCCCCCTCCCGCTGTCACTGACAGACTCCCGCCCGCGCCGCCCCTCGCCCCGCCGCCGCAGCGCGCACGCGCAGCCCGCGCTCGCCGCCGCCGCCGCCGCCGGCCTCTAAGACGCGCACGGTGCGCGCGCCGGGGGACGAGGCCGGCGGGGCTACGGGGCGGGGGCGGGCGCGGGCTGCGGCTCCGCCCTCCGCCCGGGGCAGCGCCGCGCCCGCCGCGAGCTCTGCGGTGCAGCGGGGCTGGCCGGGCCCGGGGGCCGGCTAGGAGACCACCTATCCCCGCGGTTCGGTCCCCGCATCCGCTCGGGGAAACCTGGGAGGCCTGCTAGCACGGGAACAGCTGGGGTGCGAGGTTGAGGAAATGGAGATGTTTGCCCTCCCCCTCGGCACACCTTTTTTATAAATAGAAGTTTGCCACTACTGTATTTGCCTACCCTAAAGGGAGGCGCCCCTTCCCTATAAGCAACGAGCACATGCCCTCCCCCCAGCACCGGCGCCTTCCTGAGCATGCTCCCCGGTGGACCCAGCCTCTGGTGGACAGAGGGGCAGGTCTCCAGGGGCCGTGGTTGCCCCTAGAAAATCGGTGCCACTGAGAACCAGGTTCTCCACCCCCAGAGATTCCCTTCCCATCCTTGGGTCATCTCCCCCTCCTCATAGACAACTGTTTTTCCTTTTCCACAAATGAGACTTTGGAAGCAATCTGCTGCCCGGTGGACAGTCCTACAAGTGGCCTCCATTAGCATTGTCTGCACCATGTAAATGCAGTCCTATACTCCCCAGTGTGCCAATCCTGGCCCTTCTCCCCACACCTCACAGTACTTCCTGCCAGTCACAGGGGTCTCCTCCCTCCTTCCCTCATTCCCCAGGCGGAGCCCACCCCAGGTTTCACTGTTGAATTAGAAAATAAAGTAAAATGTGGTCTGTCCACAAAATATTCTTCATACATAAAAATAAATAAAGTACTGATTCATGCTGCAACCCGGATGAACCTTGAAAACATGATGCTTAGTGAAAACAGCCAGTCAAAAAATTCCATTTATATGCAATGTCCAGAATAGGCAAAATCATAGAGACAGAAAGCAGATTAGTGATTGCCAGGGGCTGAGGGATGGGCATGGGGAGCGACTGCTAATGGGCAAGGGATTTTTGGGTGGGTGGAAATGTTCTGGACAAGGTAGATATACAACACTGTAAATGTACTAAATGCCACTTTAAAATGGTCTAAATCAGCGGTTCTCAACCTGTGGGTCGAGACCCCTTTGGGGGTCGAACGACCCTTTCACAGGGGTCGCCTAAGACCATTGGAAAACACATATATAATTACATATTGTTTTTGTGATTAATCACTATGCTTTAATTATGTTCAATTTGTAACAATGAAAATATATCCTGCATATCAGATATTTACATTACGACTCAATAACAGTAGCAAAATTACAGTTATGAAGTAGGAACGAAAATAATTTTATGGTTGGGGCTCACCACAACATGAGGAACTGTATTAAAGGGTCGCGGCATTAGGAAGGTTGAGAACCACTGGTCTAAATGGTAAGTTTTCATGTTATGTGTATTTATTGCAATAAAGGAAAAAACAAAACAAAAAATAGATCATTGCTGTGGTATTTCTGCGTAAAGTTCACAGCCTCAATCTAATCATAAGAAAACATCAAGCGAACCAAAGTTGAGAAATATTTTTTCCAAGTAATTGACCAGTACTCACCAAGAATGTCAAGGTCATGAAAGACAAAGACTGAGAACTGTCACAATTTGAAGAAAATTAAGGAATACAACAACTAAATGGAGTACAGGATCCTGATTTGGAACTTGGAACAGAAAAGGACAAAGGAATAAGGTCTGCAGTTTAGTTAATAGCATTGTGCCAATGTTAATTTCCTGGGTTTTGACCGTTGTACTGTGATTACGTATGATGTTAACATTAGGGAAGCTTAGTTATAAAGTATAAGGGAAGCTTGCTAGTGTTTTTTAAGTCTAAAACTGTTTCAAAATTTTTTTAAAAATTAAAAATAAAAACAAACTTTTATTGAACATCAGCTGTGAGCCATGTACTCTCACGTATTCCATTTTTACCGATGAAGAAACCAAGGTTCAGAAAAGTGCATTGCCCAAGCCAGTAAGTGTCATAATAGTAAACCACCGGACACTTTCGCTTGTGATCTAGTTGGTCCTTACCACAACCCTCTGAGGTAGATATTATTGTCCCTATTTTAGAGATGTGAAACTGGAGGTTGAAGAGTGAGGTGCCCAAAGTCACATAAAGGCTAGGGACAGAGCTCAGATTCAAAACCGGATCAGACTCCTACAGCCACAACACTCCCCATGGCCCCAGCACCACCCTTTGTAAGCCTTGTGGTGGTCCTTCATGTATCCCACTGTCTTCTACTTCCCGACTGAGCTGGACAGGAAGTCCTTGGAGACAGCTCTAATGGTTTTCATTCCCCCACTTAATGCAACCCTGAACGCCCCATTTCATGGTTTTCCTCAGTAATCTGAGAGATGGCCTGTCTACAGTTTAACTCCCCTCCCCAAATCATTTCAGTCCACCTGTCATTTGTAGTGACTTAGCATTTACATATTAATTAGTCATCAGATTTTTAGACACAGGTAATGATACACCCCACACCCTCTCTCTTGTATGTTTTCTGAAAGTAGTTGGGCTACATTCCCAGCTGTTGAAACCTATAAACTGCCAGAGTTCCCTTCATCTCCAGGTTAGAGCATGAGTCATTCCATAAACCCTGAGATTGGGGACCATGTGCCAGGCACTGTGCATTAGGCCCTGGGTGCATAATCATATACAGAGGAAGATAATTACGTTCTCACAATGCCAAGAACTGGAGGGGAGTCACTGGAGAGTCCTGGGTCTCTTCTCCTCCACCCCCAGGAAGCATAAAGGTGCCAGACACGGGACAGATATAACAGCCTTCTCCAACCATCCAACTCAGGCTGCTGCCAGATCTGGAGGGTTTCCTCTCCATCTGTGATGTGCACAGATCTTCCACCAGACACAGCACAAATCAGAATGTAGCCATACAAACTCAGCAAGAGCTCTCGAAAAGCCTCACTGGCCTCACATGGAAGTTCAGTGAGGGCTTGTGCTATCAGAAGTCACCTGGGGTGACAATCATGATTCCCTTTGAGTTAAGTAGCTTGGAAACCACCTCCTCCCACCCCCATTGAGTTACACAAAGGCACATTCAAACGCACACGGCAGTATAAATGCACTGGGACAGATAATCACCCTATAAATCATAATACAAATACCTTGAGTTTGTGAAATACTTTACAGTTTGCAAGAGTCTTATACCTATACTCCTTCCTTTAATTCTCACGACAGTGCTGTGAAGTGCGGGGACAGGCCACACTGGCCTCCTCACACAGATGCAGGCATCGGAGGTCACAGAGCCAGTCCATGGCAGAAGTGCTCTAGAATCCCTGGTTTCCCAGCCTGTTATTCTCTCTGTCCCACCCTGATAGTAATAACTCCCACTATGGTCTCTATCTTCTGAGGAAACCAAAGTTGAGCTAACAAATACTATAGGGAATATTTGAACTCAGGTGAGTCCCTGAATGCCACCTTTTAACTCAGCTGCACTCAATTTACTCCTGTTCCATCCAGTCCCTCCCTCATTGGCACTGGGTTCCTGGTACATACAAGGGGCTGCACAGCCAGGCCACGGGCTGGCCAGAGCCAGGCTCTCAATCCAAGGTAGGGCCGGTCTTGCATCCTGGATTCCACACCCATAATTAGGGGATGTGTTGCTTTGCTGTTGCGCTGTAAAAATTATCACAAATTTTGTGGCTTAAGACAACAGAAATTTATTGTCTCACAGTTCTAGAGGCCAGAAGTCCAAGGTCAAGGTGTCAGCAGGGCCTGCTCCCTCTGAAGGCTCTAGGAGAGGATCCTTCCTTGTCTCTTACAGCTTCTGGGGGCTCCTGGCAGTCCTTAGCTGGGGGCCTGCATGGCTTCAATCTCTGCCTCCATCCTCACATGGCCTCCACTATCTCAGGATCTCTAATCTCCCTCTGCCTTATTCTCTTCTCTTTTTTTAAATATATTTTTACCTATTTCAGAGGGGAGGGGAGAGGGAGAGATAGTTAGAAACATCAATGCTGAGTGAGAATCATTGATCAGCTGCCTCCTGCACGCCCCCCACTGGGGATCAAGCCCACAACCCAGGCATGTGCCCTAACAGGGAATTGAACCATGGCCTCCTGGTTCATCCTGGTTCATAGGTAAATGCTCACTGAGCCACACCAGCCGGGCTGCCTGGTTCTTATAAGGACAGCCGTCATTGGATTTAGGGCCCACCCAGGCAATCCAGGATGTTCTCATCTCAAGATATTAGGTTAATCATGTCTACAAAGACCCTTTTTCCACATAAGGTCACATTCACAGGTATCAGGGATCAGGAGTTAGAATATCTCTTGAGGAGACACTATTCAACCCACTAGAGCAGCGGTTCTCAACCTGTGGGTCGCGACCCCTTTGGCGGTCGAACGACCCTTCCACAGGGGTCGCCTAAGAGACCATCCTGCATATCAGATATTTACATTATGATTCATAACAGTAGCAACATTACAGTTATGAAGTAGCAACAAAAATAATTTTATGGTTGGGTCACTACATGAGGAACTGTATTTAAAGGGCCAGAAGGTTGAGAACCACTGCTAGAGAAAGGAGGCAGGTTTAGGCCTAGAGCAGCCGTGGGCAAACTACGGCCCGCGGGCCGGATCCGGCCCGTTTGAAATGAATAAAACTAAAAAAAAAAAAAGACCATACCCTTTTATGTAATGATGTTTACTTTGAATTTATATTAGTTCACACAAACACTCCATCCATGCTTTTGTTCCGGCCCTCCGGTCCAGTTTAAGAACCCATTGTGGCCCTCGAGTCAAAAAGTTTGCCCACCCCTGGCCTAGAGTGTCAACCTGTTCATCAGTGGGGACAGGTGTGTGGTGGTTACTGCTCCTGCAACAACCTAGAACAGGACAGGCCTTGAGCAGGCAGGTAACGGGGCCAAGGCCAGGAAGCCCATCATCCAGGAATCAGGAAACAGGGCCAGCCTGCTGGTTCCCAGGGCAGTGAGTGAGCACAGCACTGAGCCGGGCAGGCAAAGTCAGTGGTTCCTGAGATTCAGGGAGGTTGGGAAAGAACATTAATCCTAAAGGGTCAAGGCAGTGTTGCCAGGACAGCCTAAAATCACATTCCTGGGCCGCTCAAGTATTCCAAGAAGGCGGAAGTTGTGTTAAGTGCGTCTGCTGCAGGCAGGCCACCATGCCCTACAAGGGACTAACCTCATTTGACTCCAGAGCCCAGAGCTGGGCTTCCTCCTGACTCCTTATCAGCTGAGTCCTGTGGTCACAGTGCCATTTGCAGGAGGTGTGGTCCCGGCAGTGCCCAGCCAGGAAAGGTGGCCATGCAGGAGTGCCCTGGCTGCTAGGATAGGGACATGGCAGAAATCTGGCCGGTCTCCTCCTTCATTGGCACAAGGTAGAAGTCAGAGACACTGGACCACATACAATTCTGGACTTCAGTTATTCAACAAACCCTCTACCTGCTCCCAACAAGCAGGTATGGAGATAAGACAGGGGCAGAAGACAGAAAATGCCTCGGAGACCTGCAAGCCCCAATAGGGCCCAGGGAAGGAGGCAGTCTCTTTAAGATTCTAGAAGAGGCAGCAGCATTGTGTGAGGCTACACCAGCGGACTCTGCATTGGGACTGCCTGGCTTCAAACCCCAGCTCCACAGCTTGCTGTGCAGCCTTGGGCTAGTTACTTAACTTCTCTCAACTTAAGCTCTCTTCTCTATAAACTGAGATTCAAAATAGAAACCGTTTCATGTAGCTGTTATGAGGATTAAATCAAACAAGTCAAAGAAAGCACTTAGCACAGTACCTGGTCTGCAGTAAACACTCACTAGTGCCAGCCATTGTAAGCCATCAACATCAAAGGTGAACCTTGAAGGCAGGTGTGGAATTTCATTTTATGTGTCAGCTTGGCCAGGCTATGGTACTTATTTTGGTCAAGCATCAGTCTGGATGTTGCTGTGAAGTATTTTTAGATGTGATTAACATTGAAGTCAGTAGACTTTAGTAAAACAGATTACCCTCCATAATATGGTGAGCCTCATCCAATAAGTCGAAAAGACTGAGGTTCCCATGAGTAGGAAGGAATTCTACCTCAGACTGCCCTCAGACTTGACTGTAATATCAACTCTTGCTGGAATTTCCAGTCTGCCAGCTTCGCCTGTAGATTTCAGACTTTCCAGGCCCCACACCTCTCTCTATAAGTATACATCCCATTGGTTCTGTTTCTCAGGAGAATCCTCACTAACACACCAATATGGAATCTTCCAATCCACGTTCCCAGCTGGGGAGAGGGGCCAATGTGAGGGGAGGAGGTAGCGCCTGGTCTTGGAGAGAAAAACAAGTTAAGTAAATGAAGCGCCCACTCCGTGCCGGGTACTTCACATGTGGTAAGAGATGAGCACATGTGCTTGCTTTGGCAGCACATGCACTAAAATTGGAACGATAAAGAGATTAGCACGGCCTCTGGACAAAGACGACATGCGAATTCATGAAGCATTCCATATTTTTTTTAGAAGAGGGTAAAGGAGGGTAAAGGGTGACAGGAGGCAGCTTGACTTTGGGTGGTGAACATACAGTACAACAGGGGTCCTCAAACTGCGGCCCGCGGGCCACATGCGGCCCGCCGAAAACATTTATCCGGCCCGCCGGGTGTTTTTGCCGCCACTGTGTGCATAGGAATTTGTTCATAGGTTTTTTTTAAACTATAGTCCGGCCCTCCAACAGTCTGAGGGACAGTGAACTGGCCCCCTGTTTAAAAAGTTTGAGGACCCCTGCAGTACAATTTACAGATGATGTGTTGTAGAATTATACACTTGAAATCTATGTAATTTAATTAACCAATGTCACCCCAATAAAAATAATAAAATTTTTAAAAAGAGGTGGGCGCACATCACCATTTCACAAGGAGTAGACTACAGTGACCTTTTCAATATCGCTTACAAGGAAAGGAGCTGTCTGCACTAGAACCCGGACCTGACTCACACACCCATGACCTTTCCCATCATCCCAAATGAATGCCATCAGTAGAAGAGAACAATCAGCATGTCAGGAAAAGGGGGGGAGGGCTCTGTGGGAGTCAAGGAGACAAAGAAAGGGCACAGGCTTAGGGGTCAGAGAAGCCACAGAACCTCACCCCAAGCAGGACAGAAAAGGGTGAGCCCAGCACTATTTAAAGGGTTAACTGTATTGGATTAAAAGATATCTTTTGGGCCAGCCAGTGTGGCTCAGTGGTTGAGCGTCAACACATGAACCAGGAGATCACGGCTCTATTCCCGGTCAGGGCAGATGCCTAGGTTGTGGGCTCAATCCCCAATAAGGGTCATGCAGGAGGCAGCCAACCAATGATTCTCTCTCATCATTGAAGTTTCTATCTCTCTGAAATCAATATCAACATCAGTTCTTCCCTGGATCTCCAACCCGCCACCTGCCCTGCCAGCCCCGATGATTATATGTGCCAATTCCTTAAAATAAATCTCTGTGGATAGATGCTAGGTAGATCGATATAGCTAGATGATAGGTCTAGGTCCATCTACCCATCTATCTACTATATACACATCCTATATATACACATCCTATTAGCTCTGTTTCCCTGGAGCACTCTAACACAGAGGGGGCATCAGACTGTGGCTAGGACCCAGAAGGACACACGTCCCAGTCAGAGGCCCTAGGCTAGGGGGTAGGTTGTGCCGGGGAGGTCCAGCAGGCTAGCTGGGCTGCAGTGCAGAGGGAATATGAGGCAATTAAGCAGGTCAGGCAGGTGGTCATGTGGAGAGGAGGCTCAGAAGCCTTTGGAAGATTTGTGAGGTGAAGTGTGGGTGTCTGGAGCTGCCCTTGCCGAAGAGGCACTGCACAGAGCACACTGGCAGACTCCCACCATTGTGTCTACTTCCAAATGTGGAACCAGGCTGGTTGCAGAAATGTGCTTGGGATGAAGAAACCTACTTTGGCCCTGGCTGGGTAGCTCAGTTGATTAGAGCATCGTCCCAATACAGCAAGGCTATGGGTTCTAATCCCGGTCAGGGCACATACAAAAATCAAGCAATGAATACATAAATGAGTGGAACAACAAGTCTTTCTCTCTCTCTCTCTCTCTCTCTCTCTCTCTCTCTCTCTCCCTACCCCCTCTCTCTCTCTCTGTCTCTCTTTCTCTCTGTCTCTCTCTCCCCCCCCCCTCCTCCTTTTTCTCTCTCTCCAAAAATCAATAATTTTTTTTAAGAAAGAAGAATCTGCCCTAACCGATTTGGCTCAGTGGATAGAGCATCGGCCTGCGGACTGAAAGGTCCCAGGTTCGATTCCGGTCAAGGGCATGTACCTTGGTTGCAGGAGGCAGCTGATTGATGTTTCTCTCTCGTCAATGTTTCTAACTCTCTATCCCCCTCACTTCCTCTCTGTAAAAAAATCAATAAAATATATTTTTAAAAAAAGAAAGAAGAATCTTACCTCTCATATGGGACCAACGATGTCACTCACACACGCAGACATGGCTCAGCCATGAGGCAGGAACACTCAGGAAGGTGGAGAGCATGTACAGAAAGAGCTGGTCTGCTGCAGCTCTTATGTGGAATCTGGGTGTGGCCGCTCTACGTAGGGATCTGGAATGCGCAATGCTGCAAAGGGATTCCTGGTGAATTTCTGAGTCTCAGGTGATCCTGAGACAGGGGCCCTTGGAAAGAACAGCGCTGTGCAGACAGAGGCTCTGAAAGGCGGGCAGGGGGAGCTGTTTTCACTCGGGAGCCCTGCTCACAGCCTGGTGCCAAATGCACGGCAGCCCCACCAGAAGCTCTAAAAGCCGACCTTGGTTAGTAAGCCTGAGCAGACTTCACCTGCCAGTGAATGAGAAAATGGCCAGGGCTTGCTTCCTGGGAGCAAAATGGAGTCATTTAGTTCCAGGGGCTTCTCTCTTCTTTATTAACAGGCTTCCTGCTTGGAACAGAAGTTATGTCTGCCCTTCCTAATGGTTGATTGCTATGAAATTACACATGTGCACCCTTTCTTTCTCCCATGCCAGGATAGAACAATAACAGAGCAAAAGACACAACCTAGGCCTTTAGAATGTCAGAGCCAGCCCTGGCCAGTGTGGCTCAGTTGATTGGTTGTATCGGGACAACACCCTAACCAACTGAGCCACCTGGCCAGAGCTTTCTCTTCTTTTTTTTTCTTTCTTTTTTTTCTTTTAGATCATCTTGTCAGAGATTTACCAATTGCATTCATTACTCTTTTAAATAGTTAACCATATTAGTTAGAACTGCATTCAGCTCTGGGTTGAAGAAAACCTCCAAATAACAGTAACTTAACAAGATAAATTATTTTCTCACTGAAAAATACCCAGAAGGCCCCATCCAGGTTTGATCTGGCAATCCATGGTGTTGGGGAACCAGGCTCCTTAGATCTTGTTGCTCTTTCATTATCCAAGGAAGGAAAAGTCATTGTTCACTATCCAAAGGTCACTCTTTTGTCCAAGCTTCTGGAGCTCCAGTCAGAATTCCAGGCAGGAAGAAGGAAGAGATAAAAGACATGCCTTCTCTCTTTCTATCTCCGGAGAATTGCATGTGCCACTTCTGCTCAACCCACAGACCAGAACACAGTCATATAGCCAATCAACTTGCCAAAGAGTCAAGGAAATGCTGGTTTTTGTTTTCTCCTCTCCAAATCTTCATGCCATTTCTGTCCTACTTTTTACATCTAGATGTGTTATAAACTCCACAATACAAGGTTTGTTTTGCTTTTAAACAATTACCTTTAAAAAAATTTTTAAATAAGAAAAATTCTTTTCTGTTTCCTTTTTCCAGTGGTCTTCATTCCTCTGTGTACATCCAAGTTTCCATCTGGTGTCACTTTCCTACTGCCTGAAGAAGATTCCCTAATATTTCTTAAAGTGCATATCTGCAGGAAACAAATTTTCTCAGCTTTAGTATTTGAAAATGCTTGTGTTTTTTGTTTGTTTGTTTGTTGAAGAATATTTTCACTAGATATAGACGTCTAGACTGACGGCATGTTTGTCCTTAGGCTTTAAAGATGTTCTGATGTCTTCTAGCTTATTTTGTTTCTGACAAGAAATCTGTGGCAATTCTAACCTTTGTTCTTCTATTTTTAGTGTATTGTTATTCTCTGGATTTTTTTTTTATCTGTATGAGAATGCTTATAGCAGCTTTATTAATAATCACCAAAAAGCAGAAACCCAAATGTCCCTGTCAGTGAGTGAACAACAAACTATTTCTTGCAGAATAGAGCAAATGTCATCAACCTAGATGTATCAACCCAGCCTTCTGAAATTTTAAACAATTTTTTCTTTACCACTGGTTTTCAGCAATTTGGTGTTGATGTGTCTGGATTTGGTTTTCTGTTCTTTCTTTTTTAAAATTTATCCTTATTGTTGAAAATAATACAGATGTGCCCTTTTTCTCCACATTGACCCTTTTATAGCCTACCACCTCCCCCCGCTGGGTTTGGTTTTATTTATGTTTATTCTGCTTGTGATTTTTTGAGTATCTGTGTTTATAGTTGTCATTAAATTTGAAAGAACTTTGGCCAGTATCTCCTCAAATATATTTCTTTCCTGACCCTCTCCCTTCTGAGACTTCAATCATACAATTACACATACAAATAGTTACACATACTGCTTAATATTTTCCCACAGGACAGTGTGGATCTAGTGGGACTTTTCCTTCTTTTTTGTTTTTTGTTTTTTTAATAATTTTTATTTCTTAAAGTATTACAAAGAGTATTACATATGTCCCCCTTCTCCCCCCCCTTGACTTTCCCCCGGCCTCCCCTACCCCCCAGTGTTTTGTGTCCATTGGTTATTCTTATATGCATGCATACAAGTCCTTCGGTTGATCTCTTAACCACACCCTCTCCCAAACCCTCCCCAGGCTTCCCACTGTAGTTTGACAGTCTGTTCAATGCTGCTCTGCCTCTGAATCTATTTTTGTTCATCAGTTTATATTGGTCTTTATTATCCGTTTCAGCCTCACCGGGGCTGTCCCAACCTGGATTTTTCCTTCTTTCTGTGCTTTAGTGTGGATCATATCCATTACTATGCTTGCAAGTTTACTGACCTGTTCTTCTGTAGAGTCTAATCTGCTATTAATCTGGCAAAATTTTCATTTCACATTAAATTTTTTTTAATATATTTTTTATTAATTTCAGAGAGGAAGGGAGAGGGAGAGAAATATAGAAACATCAATGATGAGAGGGAATCATTGATTGACTGCCTCCTGCACGCTCCCTACTGGGGATCGAGCCCGCAACCCAGGCATGTGCCCTTGACCAGGATCAAACACGGGACCCTTCAGTCCACAGGCTGACGCTCTACCCACTGAGCCAAACAGGCTGGGGCCACATTAAATTTTTTAGCTCTACAAATCCGTTTGGGTTTTTTTTTTTCTTCCACTTATTATTTAAGTGATTTCCTATACGTCACTGAGCATATTTACAATAGATGTTCTAAAGCCCTTGTCTTTTAATCATATTATCTATGTCATTTATGAGTCTTACTATACATGTGAATTCTACATTGTTGAGTGCTAGGTTTTGCTGCCTTCTTTTCCTGAGTACTAGACTTTGTTCTGACAGGCAGTTATGTTACATGCAGATTAAGTTAACTCTTTCAAGGTATGTTGTTATGCTTTGTTAGGATGAGTCTTAAAAGCCTTTACTCTAAAAATAGTTTAGTCTGACTACTAGGCTGACCCTCCGGGGTCTCTATGAATGATGTCTGTATTGAATGAATTCAGTGAGAACTTTCTCCTGTAGCTGGTTGGAACTCGAATATTTCCCAGACCAATATGACTCTAGAAACTGTTCAGTTTGCAGTTCCCCACATGTCCTTTGACCAGCCTCATGGAGTTTCACTCTACGTACTAGTATATGTGGCTTAGTATCCAGTTACAACCTCCAGATTCCTGGACTTTTTCTCTACATAGGATTGTCTACTCTGGGACTCTGCTGTGCAAATTCAAACTGCTTTAGCCTCTCCAAATGCCTATGCTTGTCTTCCCAGCTTGGCACGGTTGCCATGCTCTGCTTGTATTCCTCCCATTGGCCAGTTTGAGTACTTCAGAAACGTAAGGTTGGTTTGATATTAGAAAATCTATTAATGTAATTAACCACATTAATATATTAAAGGAGACACATGATAATCTCAGTAGACAGATGCAGAAAAATCATTCAATCAAATTCCACAACTATAAATAATTTTTTAAACTTTTAGCAAATTATGAATAGAAAGTTCATCAACCTAATAAATAGTACATACAAGAAATACCTATAGCAAACCTAATACATAATGCTAAACTGTTAAAAGCAGTCTCTTGAAAATCAGGAAGGACAACAATTAACAACTTTCACTGTTTCTATTCAACATTATTCAGGATGTTCCAGTCAGTCTAATAATACAATTAGGAAAAATAAAACGTATAAGATTGAAAAGGAGGAAACAACTCTTTATCAGTTATTCATTCACAAATCTGTATTCAGCACCTGCTATGCGCTGAACACTATTCTAGACACTGGTGACATAGCGGGGGGGAGGGGGAGAGGACACAAAATCCCTACCATTATGGAACTTACATTCAAATCATAGGTGGGAAAAAGTCAAATAATAAACAAAGTAAAGAAAATTGTGTAGTTCTCTATGGAGAAAAATAAAAGCCAATAGCAGGGCCATGAGTTAGACAAACTCAGGGAACACCATTCACTTCCTAATCTGTGGGAATGGCAACCCTGACATTATACAGAAGGAGGGCTGGTGAGGATGGGAGAATTGTTACAATTTTAAAGAGGGTGATCAGGATAGTTCTCATTAAGGAGGAGACATTTGAAAGCAAAGGTTTGAAGGATGTGAGAGAGGGAACCACGTGGCTATCTGGAGAACAATGTTCTAGGCAGAGCAAAGAATCAGGGAGTTGGACAGTCATGGAGATGGGAGGCTGCCTGGTATGTTCCCAGAACAGAAAAGAAGGCAGTGTGACTGAGTGGAGTGAGCCAGGGAGAGAGTGGCAGGCGAACTCAGCGAGATCATTGGGGAATAAGTCCCTGTAAGGACTTAGCAAATCCCAGTAAGGATTTACTATGAGAATAATGGGGATCTGGAAATTTTTTAGAAAAATTGAGAAGAGTTATGTGATTTGTGTTATTTTCAAAAAGAATCCCCCTGCTCACTATGTTGAGCAGAGTTTATAAGAAGGTCAGGGCAAAAGCAGGACACCCAGGTAGGCGGCTACTTCAATAGCCTCGGTCTGAAATGATGGTAGCTTGGCCTAGCATAGTACCAGCAGAGGTAGTTCAAAGTGGTGAGATTACACATATATGCTCAAGGTAGAACCAACAGGAATTGCTCATGGATCTGATAAGGAATATGAAAAAGAAAGAGGAGTCAAGATGACTCCAAGGTTATTATTAGCCTGCCAAGTGGAATGAGGGAGGGTGGAGAAGGCATTCCTAAAAAGGGGACTCTATCCTGGTTGCTTCCACTGCACCCATGAAGGTGAGTGACTAGGCACACTTAAAACTCTCCCTCCCAATTCACATCCAGCCACATCACATCACATCACATCACATCACATCACATCACATCACATCACATCATATCACATTCCGTGTCTATGCATTTAACTGCTAGAGCAGCCCCTGAATTTGCCTTGATCAAAAGCGGAACGGGGCACAGCAGGCAGCCTGCTTGCTTAAGTCAGCAGCAAATGCTGTCCACACTTCAGACCACTAGGGAAAGTGGGAAACAAATGATAAGGTTTCCTTGATGAAAGCAGATTCTAATTGGGTTTTTGTTCTCTAATTCACAATACTATTTTGACAATGGTTTATTTTAAAAAATTATTTTGAATAATTTTGGAATAACCACAGAATTCATGCACTTTTAAATTGTTTATTGTCTGGCCGTGGCCAGGTAGCTCAGTTTGGTTAGAACGTCATCCTGATATACCGGGGTTGTGGGTTCGATCCCAAGTCAGGGCACATACAAGAATCAACCAATGAATGCATGAATACGTGAGACAACAAATTAGTATTTCTCTCTCTCTCTAAAATCAATAATTTTTTTTCAATTGTTTATCTGATTGTGGTGTCAAAAGTCCATGCTCTCACCCATTGGTTCGGTGGATAGAGTGTCAGCCTGCTGACCAAAGGTCCTGAGTTTGATTCCCGTCAAAGGCACATACCTTGGTTTCAGGTTCCTCCCCGGCCCAGGCCCTGGTCAGAGCTCGTGCAGGAAGCAACCAATCAATGTGTTTCTCTCACATCGATGTTTCTCTGTTTTTCCCTCTCTCTTCCACTCTCTAAAAATCAATGGAAAAAATATCCTCGGGTGAGGATTAAAAAAAAAAAAGTCCAGTGATCAGTTCATTCAGTCAGCTTGACTCCCAGAGTTATTCAATGATTATTTTATTGAATACCTACTATAGGCTTGAATATTGTGGACCAAGTTAAGACCTCATCATGATACCAGTCTGCTTATTGTGCGATTATCAACATATTATTAACACATCAAAATATCATACTTTTATTTTTAAATGGGCATATTTATATCCAAATGTTGTATGCAATTCATTGTGCTCATCTATTTGCTGTAACTGGAGCTTCATGTCTGCTCTGCTATAAATCACTTAACAATTTTTTTTAAATGTATTTTATTGATTTTTTACAGAGAGGAAGGGAGAGGGAAAGAGAGTTAAAAACATCGATGAGAGAGAAACATCGACCAGCTGCCTCCTGCACACCCCCTACTGGGGATGTGCCCGCAAACAAGGTACATGCCCTTGACTGGAATCGAACCTGACACCTTTGAGTCCGCAGGCCGATGCTCTATCCACTGAGCCAAACCGGTTAGGGCACTTAACAATTTTTTTTTAAAGACCCATGACCCAGGCACCAAGGTTGGAGCTCAAAGGCCACATTCATCATGATACACACAGGCTTTAAGAAAATGGAGCGGGGGGGAAGGGGAAGAAAAAGAAAATGGATGAACTAGTTGGTTTTGCTTTTTTATTCATTTTTAATTATGTCAAGGACAACAGAAAACTTACTTGGACTTGGTTTTATTTTCTCTCCTTTTACCATGTAATAAGATTGGGTTGTCAGAAACATCCACTCCTTTGAGTTACCTGTGTTCAGGGAGAGGAAGATAATACTTGAGGTAAAGACTGACTTTTCAGTCTAAAAAACTCCCCTCTAGGCAGCAGGTGCATGTCTGGAATCAAGGCTGAAAACACACAAAAAGAGTGAAACCACACTTGTTAGAAAGACTATCTATATCCTATCTAATAAAAGAGAAACATGGTAATTAGCCGTACCTCCGCTACCCTTCCCATTGGCTAATCAGGGCAATATGCAAATTAACTACCAGCCAAGATGGCGGCCAGCAGCCAGGCAGCTTGAAGCGAACATGAGACTTGCTTGCTTGGTTCAGTGACGGAGGAAGCTAACGTTCCCCATCTGCCTTGTAAGCCTCTGAGCTTGCAGTTTAAGAAACATTGTTACAAATATAGAAGCTAAACAAAACCCCAGAAACCTGCTTTCAGCCAGCTGGGATCTCAGAGCTGGAGTTGAAATAGTGTTTCAATTATAGAACCCAAACAAACCAGATACCTACTTTCAGCAGCCGAGGCTTCAGAGCTGGAGCCAAGCCTCAGAGCTAAAGCTGGCCCAGAATAAAAAAAAAAAAGAAAAAAGGAGCAGTTGGGAGCTTCAGTCACCCGACAGCCTGAAAACAGCCCTCAGCCCCTCACCCAGACTGGCCAGGCACCCCAGTGGGGACCCCAACCCTTAAGGGTGTGTGACCAGCTGCAAACAGCCATCAGCCCCTCACCCAGACTGGCCAGGCACCCCAGTGGGGACCCCCACCCTGATCCAGGACACCCTTCAGGGCAAACCAGCCGGCCCCCACCCGTGCACCAGGCCTCTACCCTATATAGTAAAAGGGTAATATGCCTCCCAGCACTGGGATCAGCGGAGCCGCGAAGCCTCCCGGCACCGGGATCAGCGTGACAGGGGGCAGCGCCCAAACCCCCTGATAGCCCTGCGGCTCTGTGTGTGACAGGGGGTGGGGCCACAACCTCCTTATCCGCCCTGCTCTGTTCATGACAGGGGAAGGCGCCCCAACCCCCTGATCAGCCCTGCTCTGTGCCTGATAGTGGGGGAGCTCCCCAACCCCCTGATCGCCCTGCGGCTCTGTGTGTGACAGGGTGCGGCGCCCCAACGCCCCCCCCCCCCATGGGCCCTGCTCTGTGTGTGACGGGGTAGAGCCATAACCTCCCCATCAGCCCTGCCCTGAGTGTGACAGTGGCGGCACCCCAACCCCCTGATCGGCCCTGCTCTGTGCGTGACAGGGTATGGAGCCCCAACCCCCCTGATGGGCCCTGCTCTGTGCGTGACAGGGGGTGGCGCCACAACCTCCCCATCGACCCTGCCTTGAGTGTGACAGGGGGCGGTGCCCCAACTCCCCAATCGGCCCTGCTCTGAGCCCGACCAGGGGCTGCACCTAGGGAGTGGGCCTGCCCTCTGCCATCCGAGAGCAGGCCTAAGCCAGCAGGTCGTTATCTCCTGAGGGGTCCCAGACTATGAAAGGGCACAGGCCTGGCTGAGGAACCCCCCTCCCCCCCGAGTGCACCAATTTTTGTGCACTGGGCCTCTAGTATATATATAAAAGCCTAAACGACCAAATGACTGGTCGACCGATCGCTATGATGTGCACTGATCACCAGGGGGCAGGAGCTCAATGCAGGAGCTGCCCCCTGGTGGTCAGTGCACCCCAGAGCCAGATACAGGGCTCATAGCTGGCGGCCACAGCCCAGAGACCACAGCGGAGCAGCAGTGAGCCTACTGAGCGGCAGTGGCGGCAGTCGCAGCGGGGCTGGGATGAGCAGGAGCAGCAGGTGGCATTGGACTGCCAGTTTTGGCCGATCCCCACAGGCTACTTCAAGGGACCCCACTGGTGCATGAATCTGTGCACCAGGCCTCTAGTTACCAATAAGACAAGAAATAACAAATGTTGGAGAGGGTGTAGAGAAAAGGAAATCCTCATTCACGGCTGGTGGGAAGGTAAACTGGTACAGCCACGATGGAAAACAGTTTGGAGGTTCCTCAAAAAATTAATAGAGCTACAATCCCTCTTCTGGGTATCGGCCTGAAAAAAATGGAAAACAATTATTCATAAGGATGTATGCATCCCTATGTTCATTGCAGCATTATTCATAGTGGTCAAGATATGAAAACAACTGAAGTGTCATCCTTTGATAAGTGATTGGATAAAGGTGTGGTACATATATACAATGGAATACTACTCAACCATCAGAAAAGATGAAATACTGCCATTTGTGACAACATGAATGGATCTTGAGTATTATGCTAAGTGAAATACTTAAACGGGAAAAGACAAGAGCAATATGATTCACTCATATGTGGGAAATATAACAGAAAGCAACAAAGGAAGAACAAAAAAAACTCATAGACACAGACAACAGTATGGTGATTTCCAGAGGGAGGAGGATAAAGAGGATAAAGGGGGTCAAATATATAGTGACAGAAGGAGACCATACTTTGAGTGGTGAGCCACAATGCAATATACAGATGATGTCTTATAAAACTGTCCACCTGTAACATATAACCAAGTAACCATAAATAACCAATGTTACCTCAATAAATTTAATTTAAATAAGCAAATCAATAAACCTAAAACTAATTTCAAAAAAAAAGAGTGAAACCAGAGAAAGGCGATGCATGGTTTATTCCAAAACAAAGTATGGGCTCATCACCTCACAGTCCCAGACATACCCTCCCCCTACAAAGGAAAGGCCAGAAAAGTCACAAAAAGCTGGGCCTAGGCCAGGGGTGGGCAAACTTTTTGACTGGAGGGCCACAATGGGTTCTTAAACTGGACGGGAGGGCCGGAACAAAAGCATGGATGGAGTGTTTGTGTGAACTAATATAAATTCAAAGTAAACATCATTACATAAAAGGGTACGGTCTTTTTTTTTTTTTTTAGTTTTATTCATTTCAAACGGGCCGGATCCGGCCCGCGGGCCATAGTTTGCCCACGGCTGGCCTAGGCAGAACTGAAGCACATGAAGTCAGTTTGTACCTTTTCAATTGCACTTAGCCACTGTGTCCAGAATACATACAGGACATCAGACCAGAGATTAAACCCAAGCTTTGAAAGTTGCCAACTGGTTGCCTTTGGTAAGTCATTATTTATCTCTTTGGGTGAATTTCATGAGATGTAACTTATATCTCAATAAAAGAATGAATACAGAGGAGAAAATATAAACTAGCAAACAAAAAAGTAAACGAGACTGACTAGTTAATCAGAGCCCTTTTTGGACTTTCATATGAGTCCAATAAATTGACCTCTTGGCTTGAAGACACATGATAAAAATCTCCAACAATGATAATCTGAACATTTTGCTCATATTGTTCCCTCAGTCGTTATCTTGACATGGCTCATAAAGCAATGGAGGAGGGAGGGAATGCTATTTGTATCCACATAGCCTGAGACAGCCCCAGGTTCCAGAAAATAGCCTAGATCATTTCGTCGATTTGCAGTGTCAGTCCTCTTCGATTAAATAGCTTTGATTTCCAAGGTGACAAAGGCACAACTCTGATAATAACACTGTGATCTGTTGCCTAGACTCATGATTGAAGGAAATACTAAATATATATTAGGAATGAATAAAAATAAAAACATAATATTTTCCCATTTAAAAATAAAAAGCCCACCGCTGGCTAGTGTTGCTCAGTTGTTTGAGTGCCAGCCCATGCACTGAAGGATCATGGGTTCAATTCTGGTCAAGGCAATGTGCCTGGGTTACAGCTTCTATCCCCAGCCCCAGTCAGGCAACCAATCGATGTGTCTCCCTTCCCTTCCCTTCCCTTCCCTCCCCTCCCCTCCCCTCCCCTCCCCTCCCCTCCCCTCCCCTCCCCTCCCCTCCCCTCCCCTCCCCTCCTCTTCTCTTCTCTTCTCTTCTCTCTCTCTCTCTCTCTCTCTCTCTCTCTCTCTCCCCCCCCCCTTCCACTCTCTCTAGAGATCAATAGAGAAAATATCCTTGTATGAGTATTAGCTGCAGTAGAGGGGAAGCCCATAAAGATGGATATAATTTGTACAGCTTGGGGCATATAGTAGGTGTTCAATAAATGTTAGCTCCAATTATTACTGGACTGCCAGTCAATTATGTAGAATTAATCCATTAGTCCCTCTGTGTTGACTTCCTCTCTCTCCTCTCTAGGTCCCAATATTTAGCTTCCCCTAGTTAACCTTCCATGGTCCTAAGAGAGGACTGTGTAAGACCTGCTAAACTGACTCAAGCTAATGGAGCCTCACAGTGCTCATTCCCTTCCCTTCCCTACACTGTTCTTGGACAAATTATTTTGGGGGGCTATATCACAACTAAGTCACCCATACTTGCCATCCACGCGCGTCATCTTGCATCATCTTTCATTGATGAAAATGACCGTACTGTCTCCCAAACTATTTCTGTAGAAAGTAGGAGGAATGGGTCTGAACCAAGACAGTGGTCTCCATGGCAACAAAGCAATCTGGTTCACTCAAGGGACTAGATTTCTGATCTGGACTCCAACACAGTAATCAACAAAATAGTCAGCTTATGCTCCCACAACCTCAATAACCACCCTTGCTGACACCCCAGGCTCCACCAAGATCCTCCACCCTGGGTCCCACACTCTCAGCCATACTCTATAACAAAGAGACTGGGCTGGGGAGACCAAGGGAACCAGACACACCCAAGCTGTTCTCATCACTCCCCAGAGCCCAAATGCCCTGGTTGAAAATAGAGAAGCAAAACCTATAATCAAAGTTTGTGTCCAGATCTTCAGAGTCCTCCCACCCTGTGTATATGTTATAAACATAGATGATATAGATCTACAGATGATATATAGATACAGATATAAATGTAGATATAGATGGTGTTGATATAGCTCAATTAAACATTCCACACATTTTCTCATTTAATTCTGTCAACTTGGGAAGAAATATTTTATTGATAAGAAAACAGAGATTTACAGAGACTTTTTTTTAACTTAGCCAAAGCTGCCAGCTGACGGGAGACTGGAATGAGGCTGGCACCAGATTTAAGGACTCTGGGGTCACTGTGGCGTACTCCTTCCATCTCATTTTCACTGAACATGAAGGGCCCCGCTTGAGGCCCACCAAACTTCTTGCCATTTCTCAGGCTCACCTGACAACATTACGACTGTGTCTGCACCCAAGGTTGGTCTACCAGCACAGGCCCCTTCCCTCTTTCTGAGACCCTCCTCACACAACAGACTCCAGCTAAACCACTACTACCCCACCCCCCAAACTGAGCAGTTCTTCCTCAGTCTCCTCTGACTTAGTCCAACCTTCACTCATTGAATCAGGGGCTCATGGGCCAGGTCTTCAGCTTTACCCTGAAAATGTAGGTCTGGGAGAATAAGCCTGGGGCTGAGTCTTTGATCCTCACTCTGAGCTCAGGGGCTTGGATGGAGCAGAATGCTGAGGAGTGTTGGCTGAATAAGCATATCCATCAATATTTTTACATATTAATTCATAATATTATCTTTGAGGAATAATTTACTATACTACAATTTTTAAAATTTAGGACACCATTAGATTACACACACACACACACACACACACTTTTGTTTATTGATTTTAGAAAGAGGGAGAGAAAAGAGAGAGAAACACTAGTCTGTTGCCTTCCGTACACACCCCGACCAGGGATCGAACCCACCCCCTTTTGGTGTACAGGACTATGCTCCAACCAACTGAGCCACAAATAATTTTTTAATGTGCTAAAAAATATATAACAAAAAACTTACTATTTTAACCATTGTAAGTGTACAGATCAGTGGCATTCAGTTCCCTTTCAGTGCTGTGCAGCCATCACCACTATCCATCTCCAGAACTTGTTCATCTTCCCAAACTGAACTTCCGTCCCCATTAAACAACTCCCTGTTTCCTCTTCCCATAGCCCTTGGCATCCACCCTTCTACTTCCTGTCTCTGTGAATTTGATGACACTACATACCTCCTATAAGTGGAATCATTCTGTATTTATCTTTTTGTGATTGGGACTTAGTATAATGCCCTCAAGGTCAAACCATGTTGTAGCTTGTGTCAGAATCATATAATTTTAAAAAGACATTCACTGGATCATTGAAAAATGTTGATAATTCCTACTGAAGGCAAGGCCTGCACTCAAGACTCCAGATTTTTTTTTATAAACGGTAAACCAGCCAGTATTGCTCAGTGGTTAAGCATTGGCCCATGAACCAGGAGGTCACAGTTCGATTCCCTGTCAGGGCACATGCCTGGGTTGTGGGCTTGATCCCTCAGGAGACGACCAATCAATGATTCTCATCATTGATTTTTTTTTTTAATCTTTATTGTTGAAAGTATTACATAGGTCCTCCTTTTACCCTCATTAACCTCTACCAGCCCGCTCCCCTCCTCCCCCCACCCCCGCAGGCCCTTACCACCCCATTGTCTATGTCCATGGGTTATGCATATATGCATTCAAGTTCAACAGTTGATCTCTTCCCACCCAACCTCCCCTGACTTCTCTCTGAGGTTCAATAGTCTGTTGATGCTTCTGTATTTGATGTTTCTTTCTTTTTTAAAAAATTTATTTTATTGATTTTTTACAGAGAGGAAGGGAGAGGGATAGAGAGTTAGAAACATTGATGAGAGAGAAACATCAATCAGCTTCCTCCTGCACACTCCCTACCGGGGATGTGCCCGCAACCAAGGTACATGCCCTTGACTGGAATCGAACCTGGGACCCTTCAGTCCGCAGGCCGACGCTCTATCCACTGAGCCAAACCGGTTAGGGTAATGTGTTTGATGTTTCTATCTCTCTCTCCCTCTCCCTTTCTCTCTGAAATCAATAAAAACATATATTTTAAAATAAAAATTTAAAAAGGTAAATGGCAGAGTCTCCACTTCAAGGTGTCAGCCAACTAAATTTATTTTTAAAGGGTCCAATGTGATACTGGATGAGAGACAGACAACAAACCAGGCCTTCCTCTCAACCCTTGAAAATGGCTTTCTATACTCCAGCCTATGGGCTATTTCTCCATATCAATCTATTGAGTCCAGAAGATAATTTAAAAATGGAAATGACTAATGGGAGGAAATTCAGGCCACCTCAGGGTTGTAAGTAAACAAGTAACAGATGGAGTCAGGTATCAACTCCTCAGGTCAGGCTCAAAATAGCATAAAATGGCCACTTACTCTGTCTATGAATCCCTCTGCAAGTTCTAAAAGGCACCAAGACTTTCCATCCAATAAGACTACTCCTTTGGCATGCAGGACCACCAGTGTGCCTGTGGGATGGCTGCTAAGGAGGCCTTGGACGAAATGAAGACTGGAGTTCTGGGAAGTGATGAAAAGAAGAGGAAGGGAGGTGGCATTCATTGAGCTCCTACTCAGATCCAAGTACCACACTAGGCACTTCCATACAACCAAGTACAAGAGATGCCATCACCTCAAGTTTATAGATGCAGAAACTGTGGCTTAGATGAGTTAATAAACTATTCAAGTCCACACAGCTAACTAGTACGGGAACTAATTCAAACAAATTCAGACTTGTCCATCCTCAAGGCTTTTTTCTTTAAATTCATGATGCCTCTCATTCCATGATAGGGAGTGAGTGATGTATTCCTCATCTCTAGCCCCCATTTAAGACCCCAGACATGCATCTCTTTTTTCTTAAATATATTTTTATTGATTTCAGAGAGAGAAGGAGAGAGAGATAGAAACATCAATGATGAGAGAGAATCATGGATCAGCTGCCTCCTGCACGCCCCCTACTAGGGATCGAGCCTGCAACCAAGGCATGTGCTCTTGACCAGAATCGAACCTGGACAAACCATGACGAACTGAGAACCAGAAACAAGCCAGATTCAAGTCCTTTATGTAGTTTCTCCCATCACTCGGTCTCTCACTGCCAGCACTGTCTCTGCACAATGTCTTGTCCACTGTGAAACAGGACAATCATCCCAGTAACAATGAGTTGCTGGCCATCTGTCTGGTTTAGCAGAGGGACACTTGGAGCAAACCCCTTGTGATGAAGCAGGCCCCTCCCTCAGGCCAGGCCTCCAACAGCCAGCATTTGTGTTCTGTGACCCCACACTAGTCTCTGTTGACTGGACTTCGGGCAGTTCTCCAAAACATAGTTGGAATCTGAACTAAAAGATCCTCATTTAGTCTTGGCTGATCGCTTGAATGGAGGGAATTATAGTTTGGGCAGATAGGGATAGTCCTTTTCTGCCTCATGTGTGGACTAGAGGCAGGACAGCCCATCTGCCATAGCACAGATTGAAACAAGTACACTCTATTGACATTGCTTCTTGATGGCTATCCAGCTCCTAGTTCATGTCCCTTCCTAAGCCTCACAGGTATTCCTATCCTTTGATCTCATGATATATCTCTGAGTCTTTTAAATAGATTCTACTCTTTGGCTTAAACTACCTCCAGTTGATTTCTATGTGTATAATAAAAGAATCCTTGCTATTACAGTAGTAAACTCATTTCATCATGATTTGTATGATCACTGGAGTTATTTATTCCTACTGTAGTCAGATTCAAAGAAAAGAAAAGGATCTCCAGTCCAGTGTTACCCACCCACCTGACAGGAAAACTCTCCATATCATTAGGACCAAAAATAGGCCCCCTCACCTAGCTGGTTTGGCTCAGTGGTTAGAGTGTCGACCCACTGACTAAGGGTCTCAAGTTGGATTCCAGCCAAGGGCATGTACCTCAATTGCAGCCTCAATTCCCAGCCCCCAGTCGAAGTGCATGCAGGAGGCAACCAAGCGATGTGTCTCTCTCACATCGATATTTCTCTCTCTCTCTGTCTCTCCCTCTCCCTTCCACTCTCTCTAAAAATCAATAGAAAAAATGTCCTCAGGTGAGGATTAACAAAAAAAACAAACAGGCCCCATCTTATGTGCCTCTAGAAAATGTACAATAAAACACAAAATAGTCATGTTAGATAAGCTATATAATGACATTTAAATGCATTCAACTTTAATACTACATTTGTCTGCAAAAATGAAAAGGAAGCAAGTAAAGTTCCTTGGTTAAACCTGGCTAGTATGGCTTGGTGGTTAAGCATCGACCTATGAAGCAGGAGGTCAAGGTTCGATTCCAGGTCAGGGCACATGCCTAGGTTGTGGGCTTGATCCCCAGTGTGGGGCATGCAGGAGGCAGCCAATCAATGATTCTCTCTCATCACTGATGTTTCTATCTCTCTCTCCCTCTCCCTTCCTCTCTGAAATCAATAAAAAATATATTAAAAATAAAATTAAAAAATAAAGTTCCTTGGTTAAAATGGGACTTTTTAAAGAAAACAGGGTGGACCCTAGCCAGTTTTGCTCAGTGGATAGAGCATCGGCCTGTGGACTAAAAGGTCCTGGGTTTGATTCTGGTCAAGGGCACATGCCTGGGTTATGGCCTCCATCACCAGTGTGGGGCACGCAGAAGGCAGCCAATCAACGGTTCCCCCCCATCATTGATGTTTCTCTTTCTCTCTCCTTTCCTCTCTGAAATCAATAAAAATCTATTTTAAAATAAAATCAATGAAAGTATGTCCTCAGGTGAGGATTTAAGAAAACACACACACACACACACACACACACACACACACACAGGTGGGACCAAGGGAAGAATACTGACTGGGAGGCAGGAGTGAACCTCAAGGGAAAACAGTATTCTACAGACATGCCCAGGCCAGAAAGAATAGCTCCCTATCCCCAACTGTACACCCAGGGCAGAGGAGGAAGCTAAAAAGTCCTAAGTCTTAATGAAAGGAGGAAGGAAGAGGGCAGAGTCATTTCCTCAGATTAAGGTAGCACTACCTCCCTCGGTTCAGACCACTGGGTTCACATATTCAAACCTGCAGGTCTCTGTTCATCTCTTCCCCCAGCTTGGAAGGCCTTCTCTTCTGTCAACCAATTCAACCCAGTCACCCTTTCATGCCCCAGGAAGGAGCCCTCTTCCCTGTCATCAGCCGTGTCAGTGCCAGCTTTTCCAGATGGACCCTCCCCTCTCCACTAAATTCCCAAAGCACAGAGACTCACAGTTGGAATGACCCTTAGAGGAAACATCCAACTTAGTCATACCTCCTTTGAAGCTCTGAATTACAGTTTCTATGAGCGTGTTAGTATTGTTGAGATTGTAGGTCTTTAAAAACAGAGCAAGGACAAGGCCACAGAGAAGTGCCATCCTCCTGTGAGTGTGAAGGCCCATAGTGCAGAGAAATTGAGGTGAGGGAGCGACTCTGAAGCACATTGATACGTGCATTACTTAACCCACCAACCTCTCTTGCAGAAAGTGGTCTGACTCTTACAGAGATCACATATTGTCCATCAAAGCATCTTTGTAATCAGCTGAAACAATATGTGGAGAGACAGGGACAGTGAAATACGAGTTGCCAGTGATCTCATTTACCAGAAATGGTGGTCCAGAGGAGTAACAGGGACAGGCACCATAACTTCCCCATCCGCATACCAACTTCACAGTAGGACCCATCTGTGGGCTCCGGACATCAAAGTCCAAAAAAGTCAAGTGCTGCCCAGATACTTAGGAAAAGGGGGTTTCTGTATTCAGCTCTGATGCTGCCAATGACTAGTGATGATCCCAACCTTCGCACAATCCCTCTGCTTGAACATAGCACCTGTAGGGTTCTCAGCTATGCCTAGGCCTTAAAACGGTCACCAGGCATCAAGACTGGGGGCCCTGGCCTCTCTTTGCTGAGAAAACCAGATTCTCTGAAGATAAAAGGTATGGATTAACCGAACATGGGGATACTGAATATTTGAAATCCGCACAGAAACTCAGTGTCTTTCCCATACACCACTGAATTAGCCCTTGGGTTTATGTCTATTAGTGATACCACTATCATCCTCCTCCTCTAGACTCAATGCTTTAGGTCATCTTAGATTCCTCTCTTTCCTTTCCTCACAGCAAATCAGCTGCCAAGAGCTGTGGATTCTATTTCCCCAATATATGTCATTATCACCCTCCTCCTCTTTCCCAAAATGAAGGAACAGAAAGAGAAAGCTTTGGAATTAGAGCTGCCATTCCGTAGCTGTGCCTTTTTTCCCCTTTGAGACTCAGTATTCCCACTAATAAAATGATTAATAATACCTACTTTATAGCTTTGATGTGAGGATGGAGATGACATTTGTGAAAATACAGGTACTGGTGCTTACCATAATACAAGTTCTTGCCATACCTGAGCGTTCTTTCTCCCTTCCATCCCTCCTGATACTGCCTGAGGTTAGCCCCTCGTTAGTCCCCCTTCTACTAACATATCAGTGATATGCAGAATCTTAACACAGACTTCCAAGATTTCTCCAGGACTGCGATTATGTTAGCACATGGCAAAGGGGATTTTGCAGATGCAATTAAGGTTACTAATCAGTTAACTTTAAGCAAATCAAAAGGACATTGTACAGGTAGGCCTGACCTAATCACAAGAGTCCTTTAAAAGCAGAGGTTCTCTCCAGCTGATAACAGATAAGGAAGTCATAAATTCAAAACACAAGGGGCCTCTGAAGTTGTTGCTAGACTGAAGATGGAGAGGGTTACATGGAAAAGTGAGGGAGTGGCCTCTAGAAGCTGAGAGCAACCCCCAACTGACAACCAGCACATCCTGCCTGGACATATGACTTATAGAACAGTATGGTAATGAATGAATGAATGAATGAATGAATGAATTTTTAAGCTCTGAATTTTCGGTTGGTTGGTAGGCAGCAATAGAAATCTAATGCAATTTCCTAATTGGGGCCAGAAAAGAAGTCATTTTGAAGATAGAGACGAGCCTCAAAGATGGACTTTGTCTTCTTCACACCTCCTCTAGAAAGTCGTACCCACACTCTTGAGCTTTTGAGGATCCTCTGCCTTCCTATGTCAGTAATTACCTACCACTCCCTTGGCCTGCACACACACCACCTGCCAGGGGGATCCTCTGCTCCTCCATTGTCAGCTTGTCTTCCCAACTCTGGTCTAAGCACTTCCAACACAGAAGCCATAACTTGACGTTTATCGTATTCTCCAAAGCACCCAGGACAGGGCCAAGCACACAATAAATACAAGTATTTGTGGGTGAAGCCATTTTCTTTCAGCTCCAGTGATCAGCAAGGCTAATGAAGGGATCCAAAAGCCCTCTGGCCACAGGCACACACACAGCCTTTCCCATTTGACTCTGGCTCCACCGCTTCCTGGGATTTACAAAGCATTCAGGTGGGGATACCCCATTTCTGGAGCCTGACCTTTCAGTAACACTGGCTAGTCACGTTTTCAAGCATGAGTGGGACTACCATTTCTCTGAATCATAGTCTGGTGTGTTCTTTTAATGTTTACCTACAACCAGCACTTAGAAACACAAAGGAAATGAGAATAATGATGAGAGATTTCACAAAATACATTACCTGTATTTTGTTCAATGACAAACTCATCCTAAATGCCTACCATGTCTAGGCTAAGCGACCCTGGAGACAGAGAACTAAGAGAGGCCCTGACCCTGAGCACAGAGGTCATGGCAGAGTCTTTAACAGTTTGAAAACCAGAAGATTGAATTTCTTCAAATCAAAAGAATGAGTGACAACAGAATCAGGTCTTCTACAGGCAGGCAGTAGGTGAGGTTCCCTCCTGAATTCTACTCTGCCCCTGTGACTCTGGGCTTGCTGTCTCTGCCCCACCCCAATAACATGTATATGATGTCATTGTCTAGATGTGCAACAGTCTTTTTTTTTTTATTGCTTAAAGTATTACAAAGGGTATTACATATGTGTCCATTTTATCCCCCCGCCCTAGACAGTCCCCTAGCCTCCCCTATCCCCCAGTGTCTTATGTCCATTGGTTATGCTTATATGCATGCATACAAGTCCTTTAGTTGATCTCTTACCCCCCTACCTCCTGCCCCCCAACCCTCCCCGGCCTTCCCGTTGCAGTTTGACAATCTGTTTGAGGCAGCTCTGCCTCTGTATCTATTATTGCTCAAAAGTTTATAATGGTCTCTATTACCCATGAATGAGTGAGATCATGTGGTATTTTTCCTTCATTGACTGGCTTATTTCACTTAGCATAATGCTCTCCAGTTCCATCCATGACGTTGCAAATGGTAAGAGTTCCTTCCTTTTTAGAGCAGCATAGTATTCCATTGTGTAGATGTACCACAGTTTTCTAATCCATTCTAGATGTGCAACAGCCTTGGCAAAGTTCATCCAGGGCCCTCAGCACAGATTAAAAAGTAAATCTATAGCATTTGAACAGACTTTTACAGTTTACAAGGCACTGTCATATTCATTGTCTTATTTGATCCTCCCAACAACCCTAGGAGGTGGATGAGGTGAAGATTATTGTCTCCATTTTACAGATGAGGAAACTGAGGCTGGAGAGTTTAAGTTATTTACCCAGAATCACCTGGTTGGGAGCAAAAAAACCATGTTCTTCCCTCTCTGCCATCTTGGATATAGTCTTTGGGCCTAAATGGGAACACAAAGACTGGCTAAGTTCTTCCAAGCTGGCCTTAGTGGCTGGTGATTTGAGAGTTTCTGGGGGGGCGGGAGGGGAGGTGTTGGTTTTTTGTGGGGGTTTTTTTCAGAGAAGGAGAGAAAGATAGAAACATCAATGATGAGAGTGAATCATTGGCTGCCTCCTGCACGCCCCACAGTGGGGATCGAGCCCACAACCCAGGCATGTGCCCTGACTGGGAATCGAACTGTGACCTCCTGGTTCATAGGTTGATACTCAACCACTGAGCCATGCCAGCTGGGGGAGAGTTTCTTTATAGAAAGAATGAAAAATTAGAGATTAGGAATAAGAAGAAAATACAAAGATGCTTAATATTCCAGTCACACTATATACTTTTCCAAGAACTCACATGTCTTACCTCATTTGGTCCACAGAAGAATCCTAAGAGGTTAATAAGGCAAGTATATTCTCACCAGAGATTGGAGCAGAACTGGTCCCAATTCTTCTGATTCCAGGACTCTTTCCATAAGCTAAGGGAGGGCAACCTTGCCACTTATACCCTACTAGAGGCCTGGTGCACAAAAATTCATGCACTGGGGGCGGGGGAGGGAGTCCCTCAGCCCAGCCTGCCCCCTCTTACAGTGTGGGAGCCCTCACGGGATGTCATATTGACGAGGAGCAGGCCTAAGCTGCAGTCTGGCCTCCCTCTGCAGGAAGCAACCAGGCTGATCAGAGGAAGGTGCCATCCCCATCAACCTGCTGATGCTGCCACTGCCAGCCGCGGCAGCTGCAAGGCCTGAGCCCCAGGCCTCTAAGCCAACAGGTCTCATGGCTGCCTGAGCCCCAGGCCTCGCAGCCACTGTGGCTTTGTCTGGATGGATGACAGATGGATGTCCGGAAGACGTCTGCCCTAATTAGCATATTACCCTTGTATTAGTATGGTTGTACTTTTGATCCTAAAGGTCAAGACCAAGAAACAATTTGATACCCTTCTCTTGTGTGTCCACAGAAGCCCAACATACAATGGCGTTTCATCCAACTGTGGTTTCCCCTGCCAGAAACTGGCCTCAGAAAACAGGCGCCTCCCCCTTCTGATTTTAGGACTACTTTTACAGAACTGGATTTATATAACTGATATGCCAGGGAGAACAGAACCTTTAAACCATTTTTCATCCATTTAACAGATATTTTTTGAGCAGGGTACCACTCTAGGCTCGTCACTGGAAGTTAGAGAAATAAATCAGAAATTCCCAGTTAACAAGAAACTCAAAATGTTGTGGAACTGGTGGGAACACAAATACATCACAAGATCCATGACATTAACAAATAGATAATAGGATGGAATACATGTCAGAACAGACTTATAAGCAAAGGGCTGTAAAGGATCTTGGACATTTCAGACTGGTGGGAGGGAGGAGTCTTTGTGGAAAAGCAGGTATTTGGGCTGGACCTTGAAGAATGAATGGAGAATCTTGACAAATGGGGAGATGCAGGCTAAGGGGACAGCAGGAACATCTGGGAAATAGGAATACAGCCCCATGTGAGGGCAGCATAAAGCTGGCTTGGCCCCCCACCTTGTATTGAGACTGGTTGGGATCCAGCTGGGACCTTCAGCTAGATCTAGGCCTACATGAGGGAACCCAGGCAACCTAGACCTTTTTTCTCAAGTTCTATGGTACTGGCAGCAAAACTCACACCAAATCTTAACTGCCCTCTTAACTATTCATATTTTCTGTTCTCTAGTTGGTTCTCACAAGTGTTTTGCTTTCCTAGCTAAACTAAAATTGCAGCTCCTGATTCCTTGAGAACATAGCTAGGGAGCATCTATATTCTATCCCAGCAGCATGAGGCTGGGCACACTTGTTGACTGGTTGCTGAAGTCTATAGGCCCAAGAATCATAAGATGACAGTTTTACAAACAAGTATAGCAAGAAGGGGCAATACTTGTGAACTTAGCCTGGGATAACAGTGAAGAGATCATGAGGAGACACATACTTCCACTTTCAGGATTACATTTTATAGATCTGATCTAAATTTATCAAGGCTCAGACTTGTTGGATCACTCTGCGGGACTGCCCTGTATTTCACCTTTGGCTCGCTCTTACACCAAGATGCCAAGTTCCCTTTAATCCATTTTACTAGTTCCTGCTTGTCTACAACTTCCAATAAACATGGTGTCTCATCCTATCTCTTGGAAAGAGTAACAGGAAGGATGGCATAATTTCCATTGCCAATTTGGAGACCCAAGGTCCAATGCCAGAGGAGAGAGCAAAGTCAGGGCCAGAGGGGGCAGTGGGAAGGACCCTGAGGCAGAATAAAGCTTCCTACCAGTTTGTCTACAAGGAGCTGAGGTCTCATCTGAAGTGCTGGGTGAACAGAACTGAAAACAGGGAAAATGGGTAGGGAGAAAACCCAAACAGGCCAAACCCCCACCCACCCCGATGGAGTATGAGCAAACAATAAAGGTAATAAACTAGGAGTAGGGTGGAAGGGGCAGGTACAAAAAAAGGACCAAAGGTCCAGGTGTTCAGGGTCAGAGAATTTTAGTTTGGGGATTAGAGCAGTTTACTTTTAACCTAACCTTCTCTAATCCCATAGTTGAAGTCCTCAAATATCCTTGCCTGTTATAGGGTTACCTAGTGTCTTCTACCCAGTGTCTCTTCATCTTTGACCCTTCCAATTAATTAACCCTCCACATTGCTGCCAGAGTGATCATTCTACAACAGAGATTGATTCAAAGTCTCCCCTCTACCTTCAAGATAAGGTTCAAAGTTCGCACAGCCTGTGAAGGCCCCTCATGCTAGACCCAGATAAGACCTTCAAGTCTAATCCCCTCTCTTCACCTTTACCCCCTCTCTACATTCCATTGACCTTATTCCACTGACAATATACTGCAAAATATTCTCCAAAGATGCAATAGACTTACTCTCAACTGCCAGGAAAATTCCAATTGCAAGGTCCAGCTCAAGTGTCAACTCTTCACTTAAATTTCCCCTTGCTACTCTGCTCTGTATAGAATTTATTACCATGACTTGCACTGATTTACAGAGACTGAGAGCCCATCTGGGGTAAGAATAGGTTTTGACTTTTTGTAGCCCTCCTTGATCTTAGCTAGCACAGTAGGAATAGGTTTACTTAAAGAATGAGTCCCTGCCCTAACCGGTTTGGCTCAGTGGATGGAGCATCAGCCTGCAGACTCAAGGGTCCCAGGTTCGATTCCGGTCAAGGACATGTACCTGGGTTGCGGACACATCCCCAGTAGGGAGTGTGCAGGAGGCAGCTGATCAATGTTTCTAACTCTCTATCCTCTCCCTTCCTCTCTGTGAAAAATCAATAATATATTTTTTTTAAAAAATGAGTCCCTTACCTTTAGACACACAGGGAGCTCCTGGCAGAGCCCAATTAAAATCTAGGTTGTCTGATGCCCAAATCAGGGCATTTCTTTCTGGGTTACTTCTACCTGTTTCCGTGACCATGCAGTTGGATGGCTGCTCACTGACCTAGACTTTGAAACATTGAGGCAGTGGCAGATTTTTGCAGTAGCAGGAACCCAAGCTGCCATCTGTAAGGACAGCCTTCTATGCCTCTCCTAGGGAAGTGTTTTGATTCTGAAGGGCTTTGAAGCAAGCTGTAGGCAGTGACAGGGAAGGTGAGTCATCATCCCAGCCCACGCCCGTTCTCTCACACCGTTCTCTGCCAAAGG
This sequence comes from Myotis nattereri, assembly GCF_964212035.1. Taxonomy (NCBI): domain Eukaryota; kingdom Metazoa; phylum Chordata; class Mammalia; order Chiroptera; family Vespertilionidae; genus Myotis; species Myotis nattereri. Next base: position 99,594,993 of record NC_138079.1, on the reverse strand, counting down.
ACCCCAGCATCTGTCAGTCTTAAGTGATATGGGAAATGTGTGCTCTGAGCTTACAGAGGTCCCAAGGAGGGAGAGCTGCCATTGGGGCCAAAGTCTCCCTCGCCACTGGTGTTGAAAGCAGATGTGATGGTTTTGTCTATCGGAGCAAACATAAAGGGACCAGGGAACACAGGAAAGGGCCTCAGAAAAGCTGCAGTCATGATAAAGGTCAAGGGACACAGTCCACTTCTTTTTGGGACCCATATGGACAGACAGATGTGTAGGACCTTCCACCTAAGCATCCTGTTCTCCACTGCCTGCCCTCACTGGTGTCTCTTCATTTCCCCAAATTCGAAGTGCCTCAAGGAAACCACAAGATGCCTTTCACCGCCCATCCCCCAAACTTAACCAGTACAAATTTATCTCACAGCTGAGTCTTGTTTTAAGCAAAGTCAACATGTGAAGTTGAGGGATAAACCTACACTTTACAAACTCTTTTCACCACAAAGAACTCCTCTGATGCACTCATTCACTGGTGGCTTACCATGTGGAAGGTCCTCTGTAAGAAAATGAAGAGATACAAATACTATTACAGTATACTCCCTGCCTCAACAAAGAAAAGAAGTTGCATTTCCAAATTACTGTAAATACAGGAGATAATGTGATAAATCCTTTAAGGGAGGCCCACAAAAGTAAATCTGAGACTCTGAAAGTAGATGACTTTAGAGGGACATCATGGGGGAGGCAGAATATGAGCTGGGCTTTAGAGAATGGATTGGAAATAGGTAAAATGGCCTTCCCAATGGAGGAGATATCATCAGCAAAGGACTGAAGGAGGACACACAGACTTGGATGGAATCAAATGTTAAGTAGATCCACAAGGGTGGGCTGAAACAGTCATATTCGACATGTCCAAGCCCCAGGAACACAGGCGATTGCACAAGGAAAAGGCTCTGAATAGCAAAGGGACAAGAGGAGCACAAAGATTAAAGCAGCAGGGTCTATTCTAGGTGAGAAGTGTGCTGGGATGGGCCTTGGAGTTAGATCAGAGTTCGAATACCAGCTCTGCTCTTAATAATGTATAAGGGTGAACAAGTCACCTCGCCAGAAGCCTTGATTTTTTCATCTGCAGGGTCCCTACCTAGCAGATCACTATGAAATAACAGATATGAAGCATCCGGCACAGTGTTGGGAACATAGCATGTGATCATTAGGTTCCTTTTCCATGCTTGAGGAGCTTGAACGATAAACAACAAACGAAATATTTTGTGGGACACTTTAGGAAGGAAGAGGCCAATGAAAGGGGATTCTGAAGAGAGGAGGGGGTAAAGGAAGAGAAAGCATAGAGGAAAGAGCTCAGTGCCTTTAAGCTGAGGCTTCTGCTATACAGCAGGCCATGTTAGCTGTGCTGGTAAAACTCTTCACCAACAACTTGTTGGTCCATCCCTGAAGACACTGTGTTCCAGGAGCTGCACCAGCGATGCAATTAGCAGAACTAAGTTTGTGGGTGGAGTAGTGAGGAGTTGAGCAGAGAAGAGAGGCAGCATCCTGAGCCCCTGCCCAGATTGTGGGGCATCGGAAATCAGGGGGTGACTTCAGAGAGAAAATGTTTTAATTCTAAAAGCTATCCTTCACTGGGAAAATAAAGAAGTCCAAGGTTTTTTAAAAGTCATATCTATATATCCACTCTTTTAACCTGAATAACCTGAATAACGTGACTTATTACAAATAAGCAGGAGATACCAGCAGGCATGGGACTTACCTCTGCAAAGAGCCTCCAGACTCTACAATTGAGCCTCTCCGCTAAGGATTTTCAGGGAAATTTAACAATGAATTCTATTTGTGTTTGTTCCTCATTCATTCATTCCACAAACATCCACAAAGAAATGACTATACACAAGATAAGATCCCAGAGACAGAGGTGGCAGCTTTGTTGTTCACACCTCCATTCTCAAGTGGTGTGATTAGTCCATTTCTTTATCTGTTAAATGGTGAAAACAAGTTTATGGGAAGATGCAATGAGACAATGGACAAATCTGACACATATTAAGCACTCAAGAAATATAAACCATTATTATACTACAAGTGAGATTGCATGTTGAGTATCTCTCATTTGTCCCTCCCAGTACAGTCTTTATTTCCCACACTGTGCTGTGCTCTAGAATTGACGTATATGGACTAATCAAGACTTCCTTGCCCTCTGACTTCCCATTGGGTTTGGTCCCTGGGGAGCCTGGACAGATCTGAAGGGAGAAAGCGAAGAGGTTTTTATACTCTCAGCTGCATTCCTGAGCACTTTGACCCAAAGTCCCAGTTCTAGAAAGATGACCCTCTCCCTTCCCGTCTCTCTGCCTCCAGATACAGATGGTGAGATCCCTGTTACTGGCACCAGAATATTTTACCATCCATATTGCTTCCCTACATCCTGCCTCAATTTACCCAACTGAAATTATGCCATCTGTTTTTTGCTGCCCCCTTAATATACATGGTGTAGGAGAATAACAACAGACCTGGGAATCAGGAGACCTAAATTCAAGTCCCATCTCTGCCACAAGCTGGCTCTCTATGACCCTGGGTCAATCTCTTTCCTTTTCTAAGCCTCGGCCTCTTCTTGTGTAAAAAGAATGAGTTGAACCACATGGCTCTTTTGTGCTACAATTCCCTGCCATTACTGAGAGTGCTGTGAAGTTAAACCCAGGAAAGGGATGCTTATCCTATATAATAAAAGGGTGATATGCAAATCGACCGAACAGTGGAACAACTGGTCGCTATGATGCACACTGACCACCAGGGGGCAGATGCTCAACACAGGAGCTGCCCCTGGTGGTCAGCGCACTCCCACGGGGAGCACCACTCAGCCAGAAGCCCCTCTCACAGCTGGCGAGCGCAGCGGCAGTGGCAGGAGCCTCTCCCACCTCCACAGTGCTAAGGATGTCTGACTGCCTGCTTAGGGGGAGCGGGCCTAAGCCTTCGGCTGGACATCCCCCAAGGGCTCCCAGACTGCAAGAGGGCACAGGCCTGGCTGAGGGACCCTCCAGTGCACGAATCTCATGCACCAAGGCCTCTAGTAAGGGAATAAAGCTTCTCAGTGCAGAGAGCAGGTTAGCCAACCAAGCAGCTTTCCGCAAGCCCCACATCAGCTCATTCTTTCCCCAAGCCTTACGTCAGGAATTACCTAACTCCCTTCCAAGAATATTCCTTTTCCTCATGCCACCAGGGTACCAGATGCCCAAATGACCTCTACTCCAACGCAACAGCCATGAAAACCCAGGAGATTCAAAGTCCCATGACTTTCAATAACCAACTGGTCAACCCTGGTTTAGCCACAGAGGCCCCTTCCTGGGTCCTATGACAGAAGCTGGGCATGGGAGAGGGGGAAGTCCAAGCAGGGAAACAGGTACACAAGTTCTTGATGCCAGTGCTTCCTCCACAGGGCTGCACAGGGAAATGATGCCACCTCACGGGTGGTGAGCAGGGCAGAGGGAGCCACGGACACCAGCATCCTGTCGGGCGACACCAAACACCCTGGACTGTTATCCCCGTCACTGGGTGTGTTTCAAACGGAGGTTAAGCCCACTTGATGAGATAGTACAGAACCTGTGACGTGCTTTTTAGCTCCTGCAATGAGTGACTCGGGGAACTCCAGGGGCCACAAGCAAGACATCCTGTTGTAACGTACGCCGCGAATCACTCAAGGACGCCTCAAGAAGTTGAATTAAGGAGTCACCTTTATTTCGAAGCTGGGACTACGAGGGGGCAATTTGCTCTCCAAACCTCATGGTGGTTAAATGACCGCAACACCAGATTTATAGAGGCAAAAATCACACAGGTGTTGATTACATCTTTGGGTTTGAAGTGAGGGACCTGGTTTGCACAAAGCAGTCTGTTACAGAAGCTAGATTGAGCCGATTTGTTATCTACAAAGACTAATTATAGTTTTGGGTCTTGGGGCCACCGAGTTGACAGAAACACATTATCTGGAGCCATCGGGTCTCGGGACCACTGGGTCAACGCAGAAACAACGTTATCTGGAGCCACTGAGGCAATTTAGAGTAATTGTGCTGCTGGTCTCCAGGTGCAGAGGAACGTGTTTTCTAAAACCAGTACAAGCACAGCCCATGGGGAATTCCAATTACAATCAACAGGGCATATTCAATCGAATGGGATGATTTATATAATTCAGAAAAATCAAAATAACTTTTCTATTATTTTAGCAAGCAAATGACAGAAGCCAAATCCGCAGGATTAAAATATTAAACATTTTACCCACGCATGGTTGCCACCATGCTTCCATCCGAGTGAGAACAGCACCCTTCCCGTCCCCTTTATCTGGAGTTTCCCGGCACAGAAGCAGGGGAACGTGGGCGAGGTAAGTGGGACTCTGTCCCCAGGAGCAGGAGGGGAGGGCGGTCTGCACTCAAGTTCCTCTGAGTTTCTGAAGGCTGAGGGAGGCGGTGGGGTAACCTCTGAAGTCTCAGTTCCTGTTTTACCTGAGGGCTGGCCGCAGGAGAAAACCACAACAGAATAACCACCAGCCCCGATCTGTCTCCGGCATTCTCCACGTTCCTCAAATGCCTCCCGAACTCCGTGACCTCACACCACAAGCGTGAGCAGGTTCCAGAGCCCGCCCGGCCCAAATCAAAACTGCCGAAACCCTGCGGGGGTTCGGGAGCGAACAGCGCACCGAGCGGGAGGGAGGGGAGCGGCGAGCCCACGGCGCAGCGGCCATCGCGGCGCCTCCGCCCTGGGGGCGGTGAAAGCCGAGGGGACGAAGCTCGCAGGCCGGCCCCGGGGGACGGGAACCCGCCGCCCCTGCCCCGGCGCTGAGGCACCGCCCACCCAACTCGGCCGAGCCCGCGCGCAGGGAGCTCCGCCGCGCGTCTGCGCATGCGTGAGCGCCTGCGCGTGACTCCGAGGCGCGCGGCCTGGAGGGGGCTGGGCCGGGCCGCGGCCGCGAGTGGAGGCGCATGCGTAGAGTGGGCTCCGGCCAGACCCTGCGGGGATTCGGCGTGGGTGCCGCCCCTCGGTGGGTCCGCAGGGTCACGCTGATGAGCCCCCCTCAGAACTAGCCGATGTGTGCGTGCGCGAGGAGGCGGGTTTGAGGGACGAATCCAAAGTCGGCCAGGCTCCCGATTCCCCCACCCTCACGACTCGGACAGAGACCCGCCGAGGTCCGCCAGCCGCAGTGAGGACGCGGGCCGGGCCGCGCTGGGAGCCCGAGCCAGCGGGAGGGAGTGGGGGCGGGAGCAGCCCCGCATCCTTATCTGCCCTGGGCGCACCAGCTGCGTGTCCGTGCGTCCGCAGTCCCTGGTCATCTGGGATGGAGTGACCGAAATGTCACAAGGGTCCAAGAAGAGACACAGATTTGGTCTGCCCAGGGCCCGACTAATGGGGCTTCTTCCCGCCTCCTCCTTAAGGGGCTCCAGCAGTCGGTCCCCAGCTCCTCGGGGTGGGAAGGACAGAAACCCAGTGCCCCCCGCCCAGCAGGCCGGGGATCAGGGGTCCGAGGGACACTGCCCAACGGATACTATCCATGTTGCGAAAATGGGCTCCCTGGCCTCCAGCCCTCACCTCTCCAGCAGCCCAGGGCGGCCCGACCTTCCCTGCTTCTTCATGGCTCCCTCCTATCAGAGCTTTGCGGTGGCCTGGAGCCCAGACTCCTCGGGCTTCCATTTAAAGGCTGGTTTTCCCGCACGTACCTCATCTCACCTTGATTCCTCCACTGCCACACACCGCTATTTCCCTTTCTCTTAGTCTGGGCCCTGGATCTTTCCCCGGATCCCTGACCTTCCGAACCTGCCCATCCTGCAAAGTGTAGCTAGAATCCCACGCTCTTCCCAAGCTTGGTAACCCCCGCGTGTGGCGGTGTTCTCAGAAGAGCCCTGATGGTGTGGAAGTGCGTTCTCCTCCACAAAGAGAATCTATTGAATGTTTAAATAAATGTCACGGTCTGCATGCATTGGTCAGGCTTTTCAGCTATTTGCCTTTGCAAACGAGAGAGAAAACCCCCTGTCAGACCATGTATCCCCACTTATGAAAATGTGGTCACTTTATCCCTGAAGACTTCCCTCCCTAGTCATTCCAGTTCCATGCCTGGTATCCCTGATTCAGTGCTTAGCTCCCCTAGAGCAGGGATTATGGCTGAATAAATATGTCAAAATTCCAAATCTTTTTAAGCTGGGGGGAGGGGGGTCCAGAAGTTTGAAGAAAATGGAAATATATCCAAAACATATTTTTGCACCCTTCACAAATACAAAATCACTCTTTTTAGTGTGTCAGAAAAATGTACTGGTCTAGGCTCCGGTTTAACACAAATTGATGTGATTGAATATAGCAGAAATAGTGAAATGGGTAGACATTTGGCCTTTTAGTTTGATTTGTCATGTACCAGCTGTATGAACTTTACCATTTTCTCTGGAGATTTGCTTTCCTCCTGTTTATTTTGGATTTGGGGACAATATATATATATACCTATCCATTTTATAAGATGATTGTGGTGAAAATAAAATATGAAATAGAGAGTTAAGTGGGTGTGTGTTGTTGTTTTTCAATTTTAAGTATTTTTTTTGTTCAGGAAATAATCCTCAATAACAATTCTAAAGAAAATTACTTTTAAATGGTTTAAATTTTGTTACTACCAAGCTTCAAGATGCTGAGTGACTACTTAAAAAACTAGGCAGTTCTGAATTTTTTCCACTTTGGGACCAGGGCGGCCAGTGTCACCTAACGTGACCCTAAGCAAGTAACCTAGCATAACCTGTAGGGCGAGTCAGGCAGCAGCTAGGATTTTGACCCTATCACTTACACATGCCATCATCTCAACCACTCTGACCATCAGTCTCCTCATCAGTAAAATATGAATAATAGTCATAACATGTACTGAATGCTTTCTGTGGGCTGTGTACTACCTCAAGCACGGTGCAAATATTAAGTCATTTAATCCTGACAGCTCCATGAGAGGACTATTAATATCTCCATTTTATGAATGAGGAAACTGAAGCACCGAGAAGTTAAGACATTTGTCTAAGGCTGCCCAGCTAGTACGTGGTGGAGCCCAGGCTGAATCCCAAGCAATGTGACTCCAGCATGCTGGGCTGGATGGCCCCTTCCTGTGGGGTTCTTGAAGGATTAAATGAAATAGTGCACCTAAAGCACTCGGCGTGTGGCCTGGGGCACAGCTCTTAAAAGTGTCCCATTATCTTAAGGTATAAGTGTGATGATGTCTCTACGCCTACAGCCCAGTTCCTGGCACGAAGGAGCACTCTAGAAATCGATTCCCTTCCCCATTGTCATTATGTGAAAACAGAGAAGATGTTCCACAGTGCAGGCAGACATGTAAAAATGCTCATTTGCGCATGTTATTTTATCCTTTGGGTGAGAGGTGGGTACAGGGAATTCCTAAGAATCTGTTGAACACACCTTTGCTACAGGCAAATTTGTGTCTCTACTCTCACTTACTTTTTTTCTTATACTCCTGTTTTTATTGCCTCTATGTTCTTCTTAAGCAGGGGTGGGGAACATCTGGCCCGAGGGCCGAGGAAGGCCTGTGAAGTCATTTGGTCTGGCCCTGCCAAGGCATTAGGGGTGAATTAATCAAATGTTTGACCAAATGTCACAGGCTAATTTTTAAGTGGATAATTTTGTAGGGCCCGAAAATGATGTTATAAATATACAAATGGCCTTGGGCAGAAAAAAAGGTTCTCCATCCCTGTTCTAAAGAAAGGGTTTCCCTGGATTGGGAAAAGCCCCAGCCTAATGCTGTAGAAAGTGGAATTGGCATGAAATGTTGCCAGGACTTGTGAGTTTCTGAAGGCTCTAACTTTCAGGCAGTTGCCTGGAGTAGCATCCAACTCCTGAAAAGCCCAGGGTCTGGCAGGGTGTCCTCTATGGCTAAAATTTTCCTGGGTCTCCACACTGGGTTGGGCTTCGGGTTCACTCCACTCACGCATGCTCCCCTAATCTGTTCCCACATCGTTCATACAATGACTTCTTCTCGGCCATGCCCACCCACCACCCCAGACATACCTGTTCCTCTGGACCCTCTCCACACAAGATGCAATGCATAGACCCCATCTTTGCCCCCTCCCCCCAAAAAAACAGTTATTCTTTCTTTCATTCTGTTGCCACATAGGTGATGAGTCTTACGTGCCAGGCACTGTGCTAGGTACCGGGGCATCATTTGGCCACAAAAACTCACATACGCAGCTGTTTGTCCACACACAGACATTACATGAAGGTCCCTGCACACCCCTTATATATATATATAACCACATGCAACCCCCATATATGCAGAGGGTACGTACACATACCTGTAAAAACACTCTTCATTCAGCCCCTCACATCATTGGCCGATGTTTAGAATGGTCTTTGATTTTGCTTCCTCCATTTTGTGTTTGCTTACCTACTGTCTAAATGGCAGACTTAACCTAAAGATGGTAAGGTGTGAGGCTAGTAAAATAGTCCAGTTTGGTCACTCCAGCAGTTTCTGGCATGTTATATTTATCTTCAAAACAGATCTCACCTACCTTCCCTTTTCCAGGGAAAAGCTCCTTATTTCTCCCAGTCTTGGGAACATGCTGGTTGCAATCAGGGGTGGGAGAAGTGACCTGGGGCAGGTGTGGGTAGGCAGCAGTGGTCTTAGGTCAGCTTGCTCAGTTACTTAGACTGTGGACTGTGGACCCTAATCAAGAGGAGAGCAAGGGAGAGGGAGGAAATGAACTGCATTGCCCTACTCATCAGGCCCTGAGATCAGCCCCTTCTGACAGGAAAGCCCAGAGCAGGTGGCTAAGCCGCTGAATCCCACATCTTCCCTGGCCTGGCAGTCCAACCTCCCACCAACTCCGAGGACCCAGGTCTTGCCCTTTTAAGAAACATGCTCTCACCTGGCCAGCATGGCTGGCTGGTTGAGCATCAACCTATGAACCAGGAGGTCATGGTTAGATTCCTGGTGTGGGGCATGCAGGAGCCGATCAATGCGTCTCTCTCATCATTGATGTTTCCGTCACTCTCCCCATCTCCCTTCCTCTCTGAAATCAATAAAAAAATATATTTTTAAAGAAACATGCTCTCAAGTGTGTGTGTGGTGGGGGGAGGGGGGATGGGGACCTCTGCTCTGAAGGGCACAGGCTTGGGGAGACATGGACAGGTTCAGGTTTCTTTCTTTTTTTTAATATATTTTATTGATTTTTTTACAGAGAGGAAGGGAGAGGAATAGAGAGTTAGACATATCAATGAGAGAGAAACATCGATCAGCTGTCTCCTGCACACTCCCCACTGGGGATGTGCCCGCAACCAAGGTACATGCCCTTGACCGGAATCGAACCCAGGATCCTTCAGTCCGCAGGCCGACGCTCTATTCACTTAGCCAAACCAGTTAGGGCTCAGGTTTCTTTAAAGACAAGAATTGGCAGGAGGCCCAGGCTATGCTATGGGGGCACCACTTCCTGTAGAAGCCAAGGGAGATGCCATCCTTACATTCAGGGCAGACCCTTCTGCTCCCTCCACCAGAGCCTTCAGGCACCAAGTGGGCAGCTGTGTGCCTGAGGGCGTGGATCAAATGCCTCTGTGAGAGACTAGGTTAGTTTTCAATAACTCCTAGTAATGGGACTGCCACAGAAGCAGGGAGAATGACAATTTCAGGGAAGTGTTTCTTCAGGTTTACCATTACACTACAGCAGGCCTTAGTTTCATAGCCAACTGAGGGAACAGGTCATCTTTGACACTGGGAGGCTAGAAGAAGGAAGCTTGAAAAGAAGACAGGGAGGGGTAAGGAGATGCAATTATAAATTTTCAACCTATTCCCAAGATTTAAAAATTGGTACATGGGAATGAGAGCAGACAGGAGGAATGAATAGGTGGAGCACATGGATTTTTCAGGACAGTGAAACTATTCTGTATGACACTATAATGGTGGGTACACGTCATCAAACATTTGTACAAACCCATAGAACGTACAACACCAAGAGTGAACCCTAATGTGAGCTATGAACTTTGGGTGACTATGACGGGTCAGTGTAGGTTCATCAATTGTAACAAATGTATTACTCTGGGGGGGGGGGGTGTTGATAGTGAAGGAAGCTATGCATGTTGCGGGGAGGAGTATATAGGAAATCTCTTGCCTTACTCTCAATTTTGCTGTGAACGTAAAACTCTAAAACACAGTCTTAATGAAAATTAGTACACTCTACTAGATTTAACGGAAGATAAAGAGATTGAACTGGTTGGATACAATCAAAGTACAATGTGTTAAAGAGAGATTGGAACTTTATTGAGACTTTCTACCTGATGAAATCAGAATGGAAAGAACACTGGAAAGGTTCCACTTTGGAGAGAAACAGCTACTGTTCAGGCACAAATACTCACAAATACTCCTCTTGTGGGATCTCTGGATCCTAAATGCCCCCCAGCCTTCAACCCACCCCCCTATACCCCCACGATAAAAGTCAGAATTCTGCTTAAAATCCACCTCCATAGAGTGAGGCACAAAATAGCTGACTGATAGACAAGCCTGCGGGCAGTTCGAGAAAAGGTAAGTCAAGGAGTGAGCATAGGATTAGGAATAAGAAAAGAAAAATGGATGGAGAAAAGAAAGGGGGGATCACACTGACAAGGTCACCACCCTGAAAATATAAATATTGTATGAATGTATTAGCCTCATTCCACCTTCTTCCCCCAAAGCAATGGTGGTAGTAGCTATGACAATGCCCATACAATTCTGCATATTTTATTTCCCCTACTGCACTGAGAAACACAGATATGCCACGAGGAGCTCCAGTGCATTAGGGGCATTAAGGAGCAAGGTGGGAGGGCAGACTCTCGAGAGGGTAAATGACAGAGAGATGAGGCAAGGGTTGGTTCTTGGTGAGAAGAAAAGCAGCTCATCAGGCCCTGTCACCAGGCTCCTTGGACACCCCTAGGCGATCCTTTTTCTTCTCTGGTTGGCTCTGTCCTTAGAAACAATGTCCTGAAGGCTGTGGGGCCTCTGGCTTTCTTGAGGGAGGTTCCAGGTCCTCCACAAAGCCAAAGGAAGCAGCCTCTGTTGCAGCCGCACCAGAGTGCTACTAATTCTGAGAAACAGGAATTCCGAAGTTGCAGTTCTCCGCATGGTTTGATTGCCAGTTCACTTCCACTGCCGATCTCAGTGCCGCTCTGCTCCCACTGCCTTCATCTTCACTTTCCTTCTGCTCCAGGATGCCTTCCTGGTGCTGGCAGGTCCTGACCCATGCCTCCTGGCAAAGCTCCCAAGAGAGGCTGGCTCACTCGGCAGGAGCCCCTCAGGCAGCCCTGGGCCCAGTCTCCAGGATTTGCACAGACTGTTCCCTGACCCACCTTTTGTCAAATGGCTCCTTCCCTCCAGGGTCCTTCCCCCATCCTCAGTCCCTCGCTGCCCTTCTGGGTGGCACACCAGCCAGGCAGAACTCTCACAAGGTCTTTCGCTATGCCCTCTGGCATCTGTTATCTCCCTAATCTCTCTTGGACAACATAATAACACACATATCCACACTTATTGGTGTCTGAAGGCCCAGGCTTTCCTGCGGTATGTCCAGTGGGAATCAGCATCAAGTTCAGGTGGAAAACTGAAGGTTGAGCCTTGGTTGCCACTGACATTGATGACTGGTGCTGGTTCTGACTCCTGTGAGTTTTGAGTGTTAGCACATCAGGGAATGAGAAGAAGGGAAAGGGAAAGCCATGGTGATGAAAATCAGGAAGGAACGACCCTTCTGCAGAGTGTCTCCACAGAGAAGTTGTGGAAACAGCCTCCTCTTAAATTTGGAAGAGGCGGGCTGCCCAGAGAAGTCCCCAACGAAAAGGAGCTGGGTCTCCATTGTCCCCTCTGAAACCCAAAGACTTTGGGGTCCAAGTTTTCCAAGACATGCAATAAACAAAGACACACTGCAAACCAATTAACCCTCTGAGCTGTACTTTCACTGAAGTCACTTCCAGTGAATTACCTGAATGCATAGAACACTGGCCCTTCTCTTGGGCCAATAAAGGGACTCAGCTTCCCAGCTGGCTTAGAACACCACGTCAGAGAAATGGCATGGGGGAGGCAGATGCTTCTCTTAGCCTGGGAACTCTTGTTCTCTCTTAGTGTTCGGGTACCCTAAACCATCCCTCCCAACCCTGGAGGAAACTGGGAAGAGAGCCTGGGGGTGGGCTCAAAACCCAGGTTAATTCAGGCCCAAGAGAGTATCCCCTAGTGAAGTCAACCGAAGTTTAAAAGACAGCTGAGCACTGGCGGGGGACACAGAAGACTGTGTGGAAGGCAGCCACAAAGGACCAGGACAGTCCTACTGACTCAAGTCTTCTCTTTTCCCAGCTTACAGGGGGGAAAGGAACTTCAGCTGCTTTTAGCTTATTTAATGCTCATCAATTCAGTATACCCTAGAATTTAGCTGCTCTCTGTCCCTCCCAGATAGAACCCAGGAAAAGCAGGTATGGCCTGACTTGCCTCAATCAGGCCTCCTAATTGAAGCAATGAGACAAGCAAACTATAATTCACAGTTTCCACTCTCCTCCCTCGACCCACACCTTCCCCCACCACTGGCCTCAATTAACTCCCCAATCTCCAATGTGTGATGATTCTTTGCCAGTGTGGCTCAAAGGGCTAATAAACCAGGACTTCTCAGACAGTTAGAACACAAGCTCATTCACCAACAGGAACCCGAGAATGGCCACACAACAACCTAGTGTTTCTTATAGCGATTCTTTGGGGTTTCAGCACACCCTGTTTTGTCACAGTTGAGAGCACCTGGATTCTTCCCCAGCCCCAGGCTTCCCAGGAGGCCGGGGAGCTCGTGGGTGATGGCCCGCTCAATCTTCTCCAGAAAGCAGCCCCCCATGTAGGAGCACTGCTGGGACAGGAGCTTGAAACTAGAAATGGGGTTGATCCCAAAGAAGTCCTTATAGGCCTCTCGGTTGGGAAGGTCAAATTTGCTGACGTTGGTCTTTGCCAGGATGGTCTTGAAGATATAGAATTTATCAGGATCTTCCACAATGTCCTTGAAGACCATCTCTCCGTCACTGAAGAAGGTCATTTTGTCCTTGTACGTCTGCAGGTATCGGTCGACCAAAAGGGCGTGGATGCGAACCCGGATGGCATGCTGGCGGATGAAGGCAATCTTGTTCTCCAATCTGTTCTCGATCACCTGGTTCAGGTCTTCCAGGAGGGAGATCTCTTCCTTGAGAAACAGGTCCCGGTGAGTATCGGGCTTGTAGTCTTGCGGCCAAAAGGAGCTGACGTAGACCCTTGGGGGCTCCGTGACGTTGATGAGCGGGGCCAAGCTCCAGAAGAGAGCCCCGTAGACCCGCATGAGCATCTGAGTGGCCAGGTTGTCGGCCTTGTTCAGGATGATCCTTATCTGGGATTCACGCCCCTTCAGCTGGCGGAACAGCGTCTCCAGTTCCAGACCCACATCCAGCTTGGTTGGGTCAAAGACGACAAAGATGAGGTCAGCTCTGTCAATGAACCACTGGCACACATCGTTGAAGGGGTAACCTTTGGGAGAGGGAGTGAGAAGTCAGGCTGAGCAAGCATCAGCCCAAGCCCCTGGTGCCTCTTGCCGGAACCAAACCATTCCACAGGTTGAAGGAAATCCCGGCATTAAGGATTTTCTGGCCTTCTGAAGGCTTTTAAGGATTAATTGTGTATCTCTTGCCCTTTGTCAACCTTCAACCAAGACCAGCCTGATTCTTGCTTTAATCTAAGTGAAATCCAAGGTTCCAGGGAAGCAAAATGCTCTTTTTGAAATGGAGATTTTCCTACTCTCTAAAAAGATCCGGGGGGCAGTGGCGAAGATGTTGAAGGAAAAAAAAAGTCAGGGAATTAGAAGGATGTGAAAGAGAGGATCTACCTGTACTAGACTTATTGAGGTGATCACTTCTTAAGTTATATAAATGTCTACGTTCTACACCTGAAATTAGCATAATGTTGTATATCAACTGTAATTGTAAAAAAAATTTTAATTAATAAAAATTAAAAAGAGAGAGGATCCATCATTTAGTGGAAAGAAATGTGAATCTGGCATAAGACCTGGGCTATAATTGGGGCTTTGTCACTGGACAGCTGAATATTAAATGCTTCCAAGTTTTAGCATTTCAGCTATAAAATGAGAAGAACTATGAAGCCTAGGTTGATCTCAAGAGTACCATGGTGCTACAAATACAGGAAAGCACCTAACTAAAACTTCCAGTCACAAGGTAGGTGCTTAATATCTTTTCATTCCTTCACCTTCTTATTTTCAAAATGAGGAGGCTAGGAATACCTGTCTTGAAATTATTTTACAACAATCAGCCAATAATGCATAAAATTACCTAATATATACTAGGAGTAAAATAAAGGTCAAAAAACAAACAAAAAAAAATCAAAAAAAAATAAATAAAGGTCAATATTAGTGATAATATTATTACTAGTCATAAAACAGGGTCTGGTTATAACCAAAACAGGAGTGAGAGCCTTAAACTGAGATCTATCATCTGGTCATATATTCTACAAATGCCTGTTATGACTCATCTCTGCAGATAACCCTGAGTCATGACGATACTCAGTGGCCTATGTACAGCCTAGTGCCTGCTGGGCCCAAAGTGGCACTCCCCTGTCACTTGAAGGTAGGTAGGGCTTTTGATACAGGCTTATGTCGAAGCAGGCCTGGTAAAGCAGGAAGAATTAAAGGTCAGTTTCAACCCAGCCCCAGGTTAGCCAGAGGTCAAGTACACCTGGACTGAGACCCAATTAATCCAGGCCCTTGATCAGTCAGGACAGCCCGGGCCTCCTAAATGACAGCTCAGCCCCAGCATGGACCTTGAGGAGCTACTTACAGAGAAGATCAGCTTCCTCTTGGGAAAATAATGATCACCTCCAAACCAGAGCAGTCCTTGGGGAGGTAAAAGGACAAGGTACTCCACACCTAAGTGGCACCACAGTAAAACAAGTAGGGGCTGGAGGCAGAGAACACATCCCCTGGTGTTGGGCAATGCTGGCCACATTTCCTCCCCTCTGCCTGCCTACCACCCACTGTCCAAGGCTCACCCTGTGTCAGAAATGAGTGCTGAATTACCTCTTTCTTGCTGTTTGCGGTTCTCAATGATGCCTGGTGTATCCACAAAAGTGACCCGCTCTAGAAGTTTGTGGGGAACTTCGATGCCAATCAGCTTTTCCAGGAAATTCTGGCCAAACTTCTCGAGGGGTGAGAAGGACCGGGTACTGTCAGCTGCCATGACAATACCCTCAATGGTTTTTAGCTTGGGCCCATGCATGATGACCGTGAACTCAGAGGTGGTAGGCTCAGCACCTGCACACATAGGCACAAGGTTAGTAGGAACAGTCATCTCCTAGGAAGAGACCTACTGCAAAGTAGGTGGGTAAGCAAGGTATTTCAGGGAGGGTTTGCCACAAGAATCAGCTACTATGTTTACTAAGCCAGTGACTTCCCTTTTGTTAAATGTGGATGGATATATATATTAAAATTTACCACTTTAACCATTTTACGTGTACAGTTCAGTAGCATTATGACCACCATCTATCTCTAGAACTTTTTCATTACCCCAAACTGAACTGTATCCATTAAACACTAACTCCCCATTTTTAACTTCCCCAGCCCCTGGCAACAACCACCATTCTACTTTCTGTCTCTATGAATTTGATGACTCTAGGTGCCTCATTAAATGGAATTATATGACAATTTGGTTTATTTTGCCCTGGCTGGTGTGGCCCAGTTGATTGGAGCGTTGTCCCATGTACCAAAGGGTCACGGGTTCAATTCCTGGTCAGGGCACATACCCAGGTTGTGGGTGCAATTCCCCATTGGAACACGTATGGGAGGCAACTAATCAACATTTCTCTTTCACACAGATGTTTTTCTCTCTCTCTTCCTCTCCCTTCCTCTCTCTCTAGTATCAATAAAAATATATTAATAAAAAAATGGTCCCCACGTTTCACCCATGTTGTAGTATGTATCAGAACTTTATTATTTGTTAAGGCTGAATAACATTTTGTTTATCCATTCATACATCGATGGATATTTGGTTGTATCCACCTCTTGTGTATTGTGAATAATGCTGCTACCAACATGAGTGTAGCTGCTGGTTTCTTGTATGTGATTTTCATTATTACTGATGACACATAAAAACATACAAATATTTTGTTTTGTTTTCATAGCGATTTTACATATGACATTGAAATACAAGAATCACACAAGAAAATCCCACCTGTATAAAGCTGGTAGCGAGTGTCTTCCAACCCGAGGAGGTAGTTTATCATGGTGGATTTGCCAACACTCCACGGTCCCAAGAACAGCACCATTGGTTTGGAAGTGATTTCCCCATCTGTGGGCAGCAGGAGTTAGAGGTGGAAGTGAGCTAACAAGTTTCTCACTACAGGAGCAACACAGTTCTTCACACTGCATCCCGGACAGTCCATCTAATTGGGTTGTGGAATTCTACGTTGGACCAGTCAGCATGTAGCAATTAGTAGTACATTGCTTGCTATGTAAGTGCAATCACCCAGTTAAAAGATACCAGAAGATACCATTTGGGCCTTGCCCAGATGCTTGGCGCACTAGCACCGGAAGGAGGCACCAAGTGAAGTCAACAGACACGGACGCAGAGCTTACTCTGCATGAGGCCTCCTGGTTTCGGTCTGGGAGAGAAGGGTTCATAAAAGGAGAGCAGAGAGCTGCCACAGAGCAGGGAGCTGTGAAAACTCTGCTCTCTGGATTGGTAACAGAAGAAAGGGTATGAGAGGAGAAACTAAGACGGCGGCATAGGTAAACACCTGAAATTGCTGCCTCGCACAATCACTTCAAAAATACAACTAAAAGACAAAACGGACATCATCCAGAACCACAGGAAGGCTGGCTGAGTGGAAATTCTACAACTAGAAGGAAAGAGAAAAGCACACTGAGACTCAGAGGAGGTACGGAAGTAAAGTGCAGAAGTACGGAGGCACACGTGGAAAGGGCTGGCAACTGAGGACACGGTCGAAGGCTCTGAACTCCAGTTCTGGGCGAGTCTCTGGGGACACAGACTCATACAGGGAGAAACTGGACTGTCTGGAATCAGGCTTTCTCTCAGAGGTGCTTGCAACAATTACCGAGGGACACTGAGACCCAGGGCCTCTTAAGGCAGGACTGAGGATCAGCCATAGCTGTTTGCTCTGCCCTGTTGATTCCCTGAGACCCCGGCCCACCCAAGCTGTGTGCAGAGGCTTTTGCATATGAATGGCCGGGCCCTTTGCAATGTAAAATTACCTAACAAACTGCAGCTGGGTCAGAGAGACTCAGAATATCCAAAAGAAGGCCCAAAGCCCCACAGCAACTTGCATTGCTTCACAGCTGGGCCTCATCTGGGCACCTCCAAACCCCAAACAAAGAAGAGGAATCTGCAGATCTCTCCAGAGCTCCTGCTGGGTAACCTCAAGCAGAGGCTAAATCAGCACCTCCTTAGAGATCCAAGAGCCAGTGTACCAAGTGGTCAGAGTGGAACCATCAGATTACAACTCCTCAGATCCATAAGGGACATACTCAGGGGGCAGACTCAGTGAGCACCAAAGCCCCACTGAAGCAAGTCTTGCCCCAGAAGGGTGTCTCTAGCACAGAAGTTCTCCCACTGCAGACACAGCTGATTCTCACAGCCAATTGGCCTGGAGGTCAATTCCTCCCAGTGATACCAACTACAATCAAGGCTTAACTACAACAAGACTGTGCACAAAGCCCACAAAGGGGTGCACCAAGAGTGTCTACCACAGGTAATTGGGGGGGCTGAGCCACTGGGCCCTATAGGACAGCTCGCACAGAAAGCCACTCTGTCAACACAGGGAAGCAGCCAAAATGCAGAGACAAAGAAACAGGTCACAAATGACAGAAATGGAGGAAAGCAAACTACTGGATATAGAGTTCAAAACCACATTTATAAGGTTTTTCAAGAATTTTCTAGAAACCACCGATAAATTTAGTGAGACCCTCAATATAGTGAGACCTTTGAGGACATGAAAAAGAACCAACTAGAAATTAAGCATACACTGACTGAAATAAAGAATATTATACAGAGATCCAACAGCAGACTAGAGGATCGCAAGAATCAAGTCAAAGATTTGAAGTATGAAGAAGTAAAAAACACCCAACTGGAAAAGCAAAAAGAATCCAAATATATGAAGATAGTGTAAGGAGCCTCTGGGACAACTTCAAGCGTACCAACATCCAAATTATGGGGGTGCCAGAAGAAGAGAGAGAGCAAGATATTGAAAACCTATTTGAAGAAATAGTGACAGAAAACTTCCTCTACCTGGTGAAAGAAATAGACTTACAAGTCCAGGAAGCACAGAGAACCCCAAACAAAAGGAATCCAAAGAGGACCATGCCAAGACACATCATAATTAAAATGCCAAGAGCAAAAGACAAAGAGAGAATCTTAAAAACAGCAAGAGAAAAACAATTAGTTACCTACAATGGAGTACCCATATGACTGTCAGCTGATTTCTCAACAGAAACTATGCAGGCCAGAAGGGAGTGGCAAGAAATATTCAAAGTGATGAATAGCAAGAACCTACAACCAAGATTACTTTACCCAGCAAAGCTATCATGTTGAATTGAAGGTCAGATAAAGAGCTTCACAGATAAGGAAAAGCTAAAGGAATTCATCACCACTAAACCAGTATTATATGAAATGCTGAAAGGTATCCTTTAAGAAGAGGAAGAACAAGAAAAAGGTAAAGATACAAATTATGAACAACAAATACACATCTGTCAACAAGTGAATCTAAAAATCAAGTGAATAAATAATCTGATGAACAGAATAAACTGGTGAATATAATAGAATCAAGGGCATAGAAAGGGAGTGGACTGACAATTCTCAGGGGGAAAGTGGTGTGGGAGGTGCGGGAAGAGACTGGACAAAAATCATACACCTATGGATGAGGACAGTGTGTTTGGGGGGGGGGGCGGTAAGGGCAGAGGGTGGGGTGGGAACCGGGTGGAGGGAGCTATGGGCGGAAAAAAGAGGAACAACTGTAATAATCTGAACAATAAAGATTTTTTTTTTAAAGAAAGGGTATGAGAGAGGTTCATACAATCTTAGGTGGCCTGGACGCTGACGTTGCCTGTCCCCAGCCTCCCTCCCTTTAGCTGCACCTCTTGAAATCCCATCTCAGACTCAGCCCCACCCTGGGCTCTGGGGCCAGTCTCAAATATTAGCCTCCAAAGTTCATGACATATTTGCCAGGTCCCAAGACCAAGTACTGACTAGGCAATTCTTGGGTTCTTGGGTCCTGTGTCTGATGTTGGAGAGAATACTCTGCACAGGCCACTCTAATTAGAGTCGCTAAAAGAAAAAGCAGAATTCTCCAATGCTTTCAAAACCGGGGGATGCAGCCACCCTGTGCCAGCCCCAGCTCTTTCAACCCTTCTCTGAACCAAAGAGGGTCAGCCCTGCATAATTTAGTGCCTAAAATTCTCCAGACTTCTTTATCTCCCTGAGCCTGCAGATAGATAGGCCTCCAAACAGCAGGCACTCCATTTATTTTTTTCTGTTTTAATTTATTTAATGTCTTGGTTCAAAAATCAAAGTAAAAAGCCCAACTGGAGTGGCTCAGTTGGTAGAGCATTGTCCTATGCCCCAAAAGGCTGCTGGTTCAATTCCCAGAAGGCAAAAGATGTTTCTCTCTTACATCAATGTTTCTCTCTTCCTCTCTCTCTCTTTTTCTCTCTCTCTCTCTCTCTTTTTCTTTCTCTCTCTCTCTTTCTCTCCTTCCTCTCTCTAAGCATATCCTCAGGTGAGGATTTTTTAAAAAATCAAAGTATAAAAAGGTACACAGGTGAGAAGTCTCACATCCCTGTCCCCAGTCTGGCTAGACCAGGGTGGGGAACCTTTTTTCTGCCAAGGGCCATTTGGATATTTATAACATCATCTTGGGCCATACAAAATTATCAACTTAAAAAATCAGCCTGCTACATATATTTGGTCAAACATTTAATTAACTCACCCCTAATGCCTTGGCAGGGCCAGACCAAATTGTTTTGCAGGCCTTATATGGCCCGCAGGCCAGACGTTCCCCACCCCTGGCCTAGACCCCTTACATACTCTTTCAGATATTTCCTTGCCTATATAAGCAATACTAGTAGAAAACATATTCCTCATCTTTTTTACAGAAAGAGGAGTAGGGTATTCTTTTTCTGTACCTTGCTTTTTTTTTTTTTAATTCTCACTTGAGGATATATTTCCATTGATTTTGAGAGAGAAACATCGATTGGTTGCCTCCCATACACGCCCTGACCAGAAATCAAATCAAAAACTTTCGGTGCGCCGAGACCGGTTTGGCTCAGTGGATAGAGCGTCGGCCTGCGGACTGAGGGGTCCCGGGTTCGATTCCGGTCAAGGGCATGTACCTGGGCTGCGGGCACATCCCCAGTGGGAGATGTGCAGGAGGCAGCTGGTCGATGTTTCTCTCCCATCGATGTTTCTGACTATCTCTCTCCCTTCCTCTCTGTAAAAAATCAATAAAATATAAAAAAAAAAAAAAACTTTCGGTGCGTGGTATGACACTCCTACCAACTGAGCCACCCAGCCAGGGCTGCCTCTCCTACCTGATGCACTAGTTTTCTTTCTCTAAGGTGAAACCAATCCTAGAAGACCAAGATGGTACCTCGCAAGTGGTGGGCACATATATATTGCCTGAAAGCAACACCATGGCCCTGCCCCATGAGTTGCTGGCATCTTTGTGGGCATCAACCCCTGGCTTGGGGACAGGAAGGGATAGGCAGGCTGAGGGGATGGCAGGAATCCCCAGTGATAACCTAAGATCCTACAAAAAGTCTATTTTACCCCAGCCCAGGCCGGGGACCTTCAGCCCGCAGCTGAGACCAACCACCACCAGGGCTCTCCCCGGCTGGTGTTTCAGCCCTCCCTCCGCAGCAGCGGGCATTACTAGCACATGAAGGAGGCTCCAGGTGAGACACTGAGAGCAGAGGTTGTGCAGGAGACTGCCCAGGGGCACAGGGGAGTCCCAGCCCTGGTGGGAGAGGAGGGAAGGGGAGCCAAGTCTGGAAAATGAGCTCAGGAGTCAGGATGCCCTCCCTGCAGAGCGCTATTCCTGGGGCAGCAGGGGCGCCAAACTGCCAGCTCTGAAGGCTGCAGGAGAAGGCAGGAGTGGAGGGCAGGGAAGCAACCGGGAGACTGTGACCTCACAACACCTGCACTTTCTCTATGAAGCCAAAGAGGATCGATCGGTTGGCTCTTAGGCTTGCAAGAAACAATAGAGCCTGGCCATTGTGGCTCAGTTGGTTGAGCATTGTCCCATGTTCCAGGTCATGGGTTCAATTCCCTGTCAGGGCACATTCCCAGGTTTCAGGTTCGATTCCCAGTAGGGGTGTGCATGAAGCAATCGATTGATATTTCACTCTCTTCCTCTCCCTCGCTCTCTCTAAAAGCAATAAAAAACATATTTTTTAAAAAGAAACAATAGACATCACTGTGCAAACAGGGCGTTCTCTCGGAGAAGGAGAGAGTTATAGCCCCTAGTTCCAGCTATGTGATCTCTGGGCATCCAGTCCCTCTTCTGGAAAGCAGGAATAAGGTATACTCTACATCACATCCACTTTATAACCATCAAGAGCATCACATGACATATGCAGAAACAGCCAAGCCCGGCAGGCATGACTCAGTGGTTGAGTGTCAGCCTATGAACCAGCAGGTCATGGTTTGGTTCTAGGTCAGGGCACATGCCTGGGTTGCGGGCTCGATCCCCAGTGGGGCGGGCAGGAGGCAGCTGATCAATGATTCTCTCTCATCATTGATGTTTCTGTTTCTCTCCCTCTCCCTTCCTCTCTGAAATCAATAAAGATATTTTTTAATAATATACAGAAGTGTCCAGTTAACACAGAAAAATGTTTAATGGCACTCACCATTGAGACAACAGGTAGATATCATTATTAAAGTTTTCAAAGATGCATAGCACTTTAAAAAGACATCGCTATGGGGGAACAAGAGCTCTCATATCCTGTCATTATGGGTACAAATTGGTACAACCTAAGGCAATTTAGCAACAACTATCAAAATATTTAATTTCCACTGTTCTACTTGTAAAAATTTATCGTACAAATGTAGTTGCGTGAAATATGTAACAATTATAGCAGTGGTTGGAATTTTTTTTTTAATTGAAAATGTCAAATACCCTGCTTTCCATCAGCCAGTGCAGTGCATCCATGCAACTATCTGAAGGGCAAGAGTAGCTACACACACACAGAGTTTTGTGAGATGATCCCATCTTTGTAAAACAAACAGGAAAAGACATACTTGTATCCAGCTGGTGTGGCTCAGTGATTGAGTATCGACCTATGAACCAGGAGGTCACGGTTTGATTCCAGTCAGGGCACATGCCAGGTTTTCGAGCTCAATCCCCAGTAGGGGGCATGCAGAAGGCAGCCGGTCAATGATTCTTTCTCATCATTGATGTTTCTATCTCTCTCCCCCTCTCCCTTCCTCTCTAAAATCAATAAAAATATTTCTTTAAAAGACATGCTTATATATGCTCACATATCCAAGGGAATTATATTCATGAGGAACTATAACAGTGGGAGCTTCGGGGAGTGGAATTAGAGGTGTTGGAAATCAAGAAAGGGATTTTGTTTTTCAATGTATACTATTTTACACTATTTTAATTTGGGGAGTAGTTGTTGTTGTTGTTGTTTGCACCAAGTATACCCTATTTCATTATTTTGAAAATCAATTTTTAATATAATCCAGACCTGAGGGAAGCTGACCAGGAGGAGTGAACAGGAGGAGGGAAGGATTCCAGGCCAATCAGGGGACTTAAGACATGCTCAGTAAGTGAATAGGGAGCTTTGGGGGCCCTTGAGCACATGAGGGGTAGAAGCTGGCATCACTGCCCTTGGAATCCAAAACTGCACTACTGAAACATGAGTGCTTACAAATGAAATGTTTCCGGAAAACTCTGTGCAAATTATGGGGTACTCTTTTTTTTTTTCTTTTTTAAATATATTTGATTGATTTTTTTACAGAGAGGAAGGGAGAGGGATAGAGAGAAACATCGATGAGAGAGAAACATCGATGAGAGAGAAACATCGATCAGCTGCCTCCTGCACACCCCCTACTGGAGATGTGCCTGCAACCAAGGTACATGCCCTTGACTGGAATCGAGCCCGGGACCCTTCAGTCCATAGGCCGATGCTCTATCCACTGAGCCAAACCGGTCAGGGCAAATTATGGGGTACTCTTGCAGGGAAAGGGTGAGTCACATGCCTGGGGTCTCGAAGATCTTAGGAGAGCTCAGGGCCAGTGTCCTCGAGCCGCCACACAAGAGCTTGGGAACCTCATGGGGGAGTGTGGACAGGCTGGAGGTACAGACCGGACTTGGGACACTGTACCTGTGATCTCGTGCTGCCGAAGCTCATTGTATTTGTAAGACTGCTCCAGGGGCTTGATGGACGAATGGTAGATCTTTCGAAGCCGCTGCAGCACCGCTGTGGATAGAGGAGGGTGAGGGAGGGGGACGTCAGGTAGGGCGCACTCCAGACTGCTGGCCACTGTGGACCAGGTCCCTTCCCAGGGCAGCTCTAGCCCTGCCTAGTGGGGAGCAGGGAACGTCTGCAGCCCAGCAACTATCCATATATTAGCATTCAAGGAGGAGCTGGTCCACATCTCAACCCTCAGAAATCTGTAAACCCAAGGCGTGCCCTCCCCATCCCCTAGAGCTGCCTTTCGTTTTAATCTAACCCTCTCCTCCCTCCCTCTTCAGTCCCGTGCCCTGAAGCACCACCTCAGCCTTCAGGTAACTGAAGGCCCTTTCCATGGCAGAGAGGAGCCCCTCTCCTCTCTGCCTCCACCTCTACTTGTGTTTGCCTTAGACTCAGAGGGCAGGGAGGTATGGCGCTAAGCAGCCCGCAGGGCAGGACAGCCACCCTGTCCTCTACCCTTTCACTGGTCCCTCTGCTTGGGTTGCCTTTCCTCCTTCCTGCCAACCCAGAGCGCCAAGGCCTTGGACAGTACCCCATCCCCACCCTCCCCCCAGAGGATGCAGACATCCCAAGCACCGTGTTGGGAAGACCATGACTCCAGGGAGAGGTGACTCACAGGGGGAGGCTGGGAGCTCAAAGGTGGTGAAGCGGGGTGTGAGGCACAAAGCGGGGGAAGAGGGCCTGACCCTGCCTGCTCTGAGCTTTCACTAACTCAACTAAGAGGAGACAGTAAGCTCCGCGGAAAGCTTGGGTTATTATGAGGGTGAAATGAAATACTGGGCACGAAAGGGCTTTGTAAACTGTAAAAAATCAAAGCAAACGTGATGAACTCTATTAACGCCCCTCCCCAGCCACAGTGGAAGCTCGCACCATCTCAGACAGGGCACTGGGGTTCATCCTTTACCCTTTCGCTGATCCCACTGCTTGGGTTGCCTTCCCTCCTCCCTGCCAATCCAGAGCCCCCAGGCCTGGACGCTGCTTGCAGAGTCTCCTCCAGAAGCCCCCCACCTCCAGGCTTTCCTCCCTGGGGTGACCTGCTGGCCTCAGAGCCCCCGCCCCAAGGCCTCCCAGCCCCAGCCCCGGCCCCGAGCCCTCTCCCTCTGGTTACCAGAGTAATCGTCCGCTGGCTTGTCCTCGACCAGCATCAGCGTTTTCTCGATGTGGGAGCGATCCCTCAGTGGGGCTTCTTCACTCACATCCTCGGCCTCTTCTGCGGACAGAAGCAGAGAGCAGGGTGAGCGCAAAGCTACGAGCCAGCTGGGCTCTAAGCCCCCTAGACATGGACAAGGGCGGGGTCTGAGGAAGTGCTGACAGAAAGTTTGCCAGGTTCATCTGAATGGAGTTCTGTCTCTAGGAAGAACTTTGAAAATCCCAACTCAACATCTGCGAAGCTCTGTGGCCCAGTTTATGTATTCAGCAAATGTCGCTTGGGCAGGTGTGATGTGCCGAGCACTGGGCATCGTGCTGGGAATACGGAGGTGCCCAAAACAGGCACAGCTCCTGGCCGAGTGTCGATTTCCTACAGTCTAGTGGGGCAGGAGAGAAATCATCTTAAAAGTAATGTAATCATCATAAACAGCAATGTGGCCATAGAAGGGAAGATTCCAGAAGCTGTGAGGGCCTAAGAAGTGTGTCTAGGAAGTCTTAGCAGGGGATTAAATAACTTCCCAGAAGGGCCACTTATGAGCTACACTCCACTGTGTGAGGAGTTAACCAGGTGGAGCTAGGGACAGGAGACAGGAGGGGCTTAGCAGGAAGGGTGTCTGGGCCTCCGTGGGTAAGGGTGCGTGCTGTGGGGCAGGAGAGCTCTGCTGGGCTAACCTGGAGGACCATGGGAGTCTGCATTTCCTCCTAGAAGTACTGGAAGCCAGGGAGGGATTCTAAGCAAAAGAACCTGATCAAATGAGCACATGATCAGATACATAAGGCTGCCATGAGGCATGGGCAAGAGGAGCCTCTGGGCGGAGAGGCGCTCAACAGTTGCTTCTGACCAAGCAAGAGATGCCCATGAAGAGGGATGGCCTTGAGCCTGTGGGGCAGAGGGAGAGTAGTCCCACCCGGGATGGAAGCAGAGAAGATCGATGTGTCTTGTGGAGCATCTCAGGACCCAGGCAGCCCCACCCCAGACCCAGGACAGGGAAGACAGGATGAGGGAGGGGCTGGCTGACTGCCAGGGCCCCATGGAGGGTGCAAGCAGCTGATGAGAGATGAGAACGGAATTCTGCAGGGAAGCCTGGGGGAAGTCACACTGGAAGGATGGAAGGGGAAGACTGATCCCAGTTCCTCCATCCTAAAAGCCCAGCTCTTGGTCCAGGCCAGCGTCCCCGGTGGATGCAGCCATGGCATCCTGGCCATGCCTAGGATTCGATACCCGCTCCGTGTTGCCCATTGGCTTTGGCCCTGCCCTCCTCCTTCCCTATTCCCCGGTCCGGAGACAGCAGCTGCTGCTTCAGGGGGACATCCGCGGGACATCAGTGTCACGGCAGCCTAAGATTTCTATTGCAATCCTGACCCCAGCCCCACCTGACATGGCCTAGTCTTCAAGGGCAGGCCCCAGGTGTTAGCCCACTGATGTGGTCCCTGTGGGGAGCGGGGTCCCA
The DNA here is from genome assembly GCF_964212035.1 of Myotis nattereri. Lineage (NCBI taxonomy): Eukaryota > Metazoa > Chordata > Mammalia > Chiroptera > Vespertilionidae > Myotis > Myotis nattereri. The sequence goes on along the minus strand of NC_138079.1, from coordinate 99,568,949 downwards.
ACCTACATCCCCACCCATACATCTCTTCACCAGCCTGTGCAGGGTCTCTAGCCCTGCCACCTTGTCCTCCAGGCTAAGGCACTGGTTGGTGATAAACTGTATCAGGGATCCTAAAGGGCAGGATCCCAAGGACCTAACCCAGAAGCGACCAGGTTCCTCTGAGCCCTTCATGGCATGGCCTCTCACCGAGTCCCTCCAAACTGGGAAGAAGGCATGAGCAGCCCGAAGGCACCCCGTGGGCCGGCGACACTGGACCAGGCCTCCACCCCCTACACCCGGACTGGCTGGGGCTCTCCCGCCCCACCCTGTCCCTGCCTGTCCCACTACATACAAGACTTCCAGGAAGAATGCAGCCGCCCAAGTGCCGGAGCAATTCTGGGGTCCCCTACCCTGAGCCCCCTCCACGGGCTCCTCTGCCTTGGCCTCCGGGGCCTCGTCCCCCTCTGGCCCTGGATTCGGTTCCTCCGAGCTCGGCTGGGCCCCCTCGTCCCCAGGGCTTGGGGCTCCTGCTGCTTCCTGGGGCTCCCCCGCTTCCTCGGAGGTGCCCCCCGATTCCTCTGAGCTAGCCCCAGAGCCGCTGTCCTCTTCTGATTCTTCTTGGGATGGAACTCCTCCTTCCTCGCCTCTGCTGAGGCCACCACCCTCTTCCTCAGAAGACGCAGCTTCCAGATCCTCCTGCAACATCCCTGGCGCCTGGCCCTCCAGGGGGCGGTCCTCCTGGGTGCCCCCTGTCTCTACAGCTGGGCCGGGCTCCCCCTGGTCCTCAGGCCCTTCCCTGGCTTTTGTGTCCACGTCCATGACTCCATCTGGCCCTTCTGGCCCCTGATCAGGCCCTGGGATGCCCTCGCCTGCTGTCTCTACTGCCACCGGAAAGGCCCCTGTGCCTTCAGGCTCTGCAGTGCCCGCAGCTGCTCCCTGCGTAGGGCTGTCCCCTAGGACCTCCTTGGCTTCCTCAGTGACCACGCCATTCCCAGCCTGTCCTTCCGCCTCCTCTGGTGAGCCCTCTCTGGCACTGAGCTCTGGCCTCCCTTCTTCCCCAGTCCCCTCTTCCCCTTCTGGAGGGAGGGCGCTTGCTCCTGGTAGCTCCACAGGGTCCCCGGGGGGAGCTGAGGCTGAGGCATTGGAAAGGCTGGCTTCAGGGTCAGAGCCTGGGCTGGGGGCAGTGGCGGAGGCCCCTGTGGCAGTCTTCTCCGAGCTCTCAGCCTCCCTGCCATCTGGGGAGTGAAGGAGCAGGTTCTTCTCTTGAGGGGCCGCCTCTGCATAAAGCGCCCTTTCCTTCTCCTCTAGACTTGCATCTCCAGCAGAGAAATGATTCTCCAACAAATTGCCAACATCTTCTGTGCCACCCGAAGCAGAAACTTGCAGTTCTAAATGATTAGAACACGATTGGTCAGTTTCACAGGGTTGGCACTCACTTTACTTCTCAAAAGAGTCTAACTCAACCTAGCTCCTGTCTTCCGGGAGTGAGGTGTGGACCTGGTATCGGTGGCATCTCCCTCCCAGGTCTTCACAACTGCCCTGGGCAGCAAGCAGGGCGGGTGTTACTCTGCCCCCCTCCCAAGACATAGAGGCCGTGGCTGGGGGAGTTACAGACCCCACTGTCTGTCACTGCGGGACTGAGCTGCTGACACCCGTTCCCCAGCTCCTCCCCCGACCCTGACAGCCTCTGCTGGGTCCTGACGACTGCGTAGGGATGGAAACTGGGTGAGCCCTTCCAGTCCTTCCTCAACCTTGCCGCAGGCACGAAGGCACGTGTAGCCTGGCTCACCAGGAGATCTTTCCAAGATAGGACAGATGCCCTGTCAGTTCCTAGAGTCATTAACTAGCGTGCTTTTTATACTGCTATCAGCAAAGGAGTGCAAACAGGTGTGTGCAGGCCAGATAATCTTAGGTTACACGGCAGAGTACTTAGGGGATTACTTGTGGCTCTCAGCCTTATTAAGTCACACATCCAACCCTGTCCCCTTACGGGCAGGCATTTGCTGGCCTTGCTGCCTCAGATTAAAGAGGACGTGGTCAGAGGAGAGGACGATATCCAAAACTAGAAGGGCCAGGGCTTCCCGGCGGCCTTAGCCAACCTCTTCTGAGGGCATCCCCTTCTGAAGCTGACAGCTTTCCCAGGAAGCTGGAGGCACAGGGGAAACCCAGCAGGAGAGAACAAAGTAGGGGCTTAGTCTGTGCTGCCAAGACCTCTGTCAAGGGACACGTTTAATTTATGTGGAAAATGGGGTCAGAAGTGAAGGTCGAGCCTATTCCTTCTGCCCCTCCCAACCAGACTGGACCTGTTTAAGGAGAAGGCCTGCGGTAGGGGGACCCTGCTGGCTTGTGGGGACGAGGAACCATGGGGCCCTGCCCTGGGGAAGCTGAGACAGCCCCCGAGCTCCCTTGACTCACAAGGTTCTTTCTGAGGAAGCAGCCCCTCTCCTCTGCTGAGTACAGACACCCCCCTCTCTTGGGCCACAGCCTGGTCTTCCCATCTTGGCCTCAACAAAGAAAAGCCACTTTTTGGGGTACCCCTTCTGCCTGGGGGTATGCACACGCCTTGTGCCCTGAAAGCTGGGGAAGCCTCCAGGGACCAAGAACAAATATTTTCTCATTAGTCCCCACAGATGCAACCTATGCTGCTATCAAATTCAGAAGAATGGGAGGTTTGGGCACCTTTTATTATAAAGGAGCCCCATATATTGATATAACACTTCCCCAAGCACTTTCACATAGATGGCCGCATCCAAACCTCCCTCATCACTGTCAGCCACATTTCAGAGCCGAAGGTCCAGAGAAAGACTTTGACTTGCCCAAGACACCAGGTGTCTGGCTAGTGGGTGACTAGAACCCAGAACTGCTGCTCCTTGTCCAGGCCTTGTATGCCACAGTATGTAGGGAAGCACAGGGCTACCCCTTCCCACGGGTATCTCACCCTTCCCTGCCTGCACCTTCTCTCCTGGCTCACATTCCAGACCAGGGGTGGGCAAACTTTTTGACTCGAGGGCCACAATGGGTTCTTAAACTGGACCGGAGGGCCGGAACAAAAGCACGGGTGGAGTGTTTGTGTGAACTAATATAAATTCAAAGTAAACATCATTACATAAAAGGGTACGGTCTTTTTTTTCGCGGGCCGTAGTTTGCCCACGGCTGTTCCAGACCCTTCCTGGCTCCTAGGTTGCAGGAAGCAAGGTTTAATCCTCCCTGTGTTCCCAAGGCTGGGACCCTGCCTGACCCAGGGAAAATGCTATGAAGAGGTGAGATTTAGGTACAGGAAGAATTCATCCCTTAGTGAGGGACCTGAAGGTTACTCATTAAAATGTTCCTTCATTACCACCTGAAATCCTATATATCCTGATTCCTTTACCTGCATATCTATGCCCCCACCACCACCCTCTATGGCAGGAACTCGGTTTAACCCAAGGAGACTGAAAGTCTCTGAGCAGCAAGATATATATCAAATGAGATACATTTGTATAACTATTCAATGTACCAGGCAATGCTTAAGCACTTACTTATTTATTTTTAATATTATTATTTTTTAATCCTCACCTGAGGATATTTTTCCATTGATTTTTAGAGAGAGGGAAAGACAGAGAGAAATACGGATGTGAGAGAACACATCGACTGGTTGCCAACCACATGAGCCCCGACCAGGGCCCAGGCCGGGGAGGAGCCTGCAACCGAGGCACGTGCCCTTGACCAGAATCGAACTCGGGACCTTTCAGTCTGCAGGCCGATGCTCTATCCACTGAGCAAAACCGGCTAGGGCAATGCTTAAGCACTTTATTTTTTTTTTAATATATTTTATTGATTTTTTTACAGAGAGGAAGAGAGAAGGATAGAGAGTCAGAAACATCGATGAGAAAGAAACATCGATCAGCTGCCTCCTGCACACCCCCCACTGGGGATGTGCCCGCAACCCAGGTACATGCCCCTGACCAGAATCGAACCTGGATCCTTCAGTCCTCAGGCCGACGCTCCATCCACTGAGCCAAACCGGTCAGGGCAGTAAGCACTTTATATACAAAACATTAATTTACTTGATCTTACTCAACTTACTAAATCTTACTTGCTCCCATAAAACAAGTCTTACTCTTAGCACCATTTTATAGATGAGAGGACTGGAATCAGAGACACTGGATGCCTTGCCCAACATTACACAGCTAGCAACCGGCTGAGGCCATTTAACTCCAGAGCTGCAGAGGAGATTGCCTGACCCTGCTCAGAGGGTAGCATTCAAAGCATCAGCACCACCTGGGGAGCCTGGTAGAGATGCCGACTCTCGGGCCCCAGCCAGACCCACTGAACCAATGCATTTTAACGATCAGTTTTCACATTACAGTTTGAGAAGCTCTGGTCTACAACACCTGGTAAAACTACCTCTAAACTAATGTTCTCAGCACTGAAATCCTCAGGTTCTTGGTCCTATTCCTCTCCCTTTCCTCAAATGTTCTGATTGAAGTAGGGTATATCCCCAGCATCAGCACTTTAACAAAAAAGATCGTGGGTAATTCTAATGTGCAGCCAAAGGTGTAAACCACTGCTCAGCCAAATAACCTTGGCTCTGAGGCTTCTGCTCCCAGCCTCTCCCCACTCATGTGCACACTGGGGCCTCCCAAGTTGGATGGGTCGCCTGGGGCTTGGCATGTGACCAATAGCAATGGTCAAGGCTTCTCCTCTGGGGAATACATCCCTTTCCACAGGTCCCTGTTGCCCCCTATCAATGACGATAATGACCATAATGATGGTGGTGGTGATGGTGGTGGTGGTGATGATGGTGATGGTGAGGGTAATGCTGGTGGTGAGGGTGATAATGACGGCAATCGTGATGATGTTGGGCAGAAAAGAATGAGTCTGACCACTTGTGACATTTTTAATATTCTCAAAATATCCTCTGAACCTGATGGGAATGAGAGGGCTGTATAGTCCCAAGGGAGATGAGGACCCCAGACTTTGGGACTTTACCATGACCTTCACACTGCTGCGTATTTTCATTCCTAAGCAGGAATAGAAGACAAGTGTGTGCATGTATATACACACTTGACTCGTCCCTCGTTCTTATGACTTAGTGCCAAGCTGCCCCTGACCTTCTGCTAAGCAATTTGGAATGAAAAAGGCCAAGGGTGATGGCTTCATGCCCAGTGACCTTCCTTCCTGGGCTAAAAATAATTTCTCTGACACAAAGTCTCTCAATGAAACAAGCTGTGCCATTGGACCCCAGAGCTCGATCCCCAAGAAGCAGCTGTGACATTGGGCCCAATCTCTCCTCTGGGAGGCACAGTCAGAGGCATGAAGAGTCTCTGATTAAGCTCAGTTCAATGCTATAAAATCAAACAGTGCCTACCCTCCCTCCCTGATCTCCCTAGCATCTCACTGAAGCCCCCCCACTGGTCCCCGGAGGAGGAGGTAGGGGACAGAAGACCCAGGACACCCTGGGTGGGTTAAGAGCCTGGTAAGATGAGCCTTGGTCTATCCCAGGACATGTAGTACCATACTGTATGTGCTGCTGCCAAGGCTGCCGCCCCAGCTCCACATAAACCTGGGTGCTTACATCAAGGTACATGGAGACCATGGGAAAGTCCATATGCCTGAGAAGCTGGTGCCCTGAACACAGCACAGCATATACCAGTTCTGCTTTCTCTCCCAACACCCCTTCTGCCATCAGCCTTTTGGGGGGATCAGCCTCAGCCGCTGCCCCCACCCATAGCCTCACCAGTAGCCTCAGGCTCAGTTCCTCTTTCCTCTACCAACCAAACATCTGATCATTTCCCAGCTTCTAACTCCTTCCAAAGCACTTTTCACATGGACTCAGCTAACTCTGGAGTTGCCAAAGGCCTTGGTGGATCCAACTGTAGAAGAGGAAGCTCTGGCTAGGCAGCTTTGGAGACTTGCCCAAGGTCAGGGGTAGAATTGAGACAGAGCCCAAATTCATGGCTCTCAGTCTAGAGTTCTTTCTGCTCTCGGGTAGTTTGAAAACCATGTCCCATGAAGGGAGAGAGGTCCATGGAAGTGACTAGAGGATGAGGGATGAAGAAGGAGCTGGGGTTCAGTCACCCACTTTGCACTTCCTGCCCAGCAGCTCTCCCTGGCTCTGTCTATCTCACCATTTAAGGAAGGGGTAGGTGGTTGACAACTACTGCTCTTGGCTCCCCCACTTATTCCCTAAAAGTCCTCTAGCTTCCTCTTGATCATTTTCTCCAACATTCCAAGGAGCTCCCCCTTACAGCATCTTTTCATTTTAATCAAACATGTCAGGCATTGAGCTAGATGATGTCTTGCCTCCACATAGAACTTCACGCTTTCCAAAGTTATTTCATGTTCTTCTTTCATCTTCCTAGCAGTCTTCTGAGGCAGAGAAAGCAAGGATTATTAACCTCCCTTGAAATGAGGAAGTAGACACAGGAGAGTCAAGGTATTAGCTCAACAAGCCATTCCCAGAATGGGCTAGAACGCAGGTCAAGAAACAAAACAAAGCTCTCTGGCCCACGTGGAGGTGGCATCTGAGACCCGAGAGCTTTCCAAGCATAAATGCCCGGACTCCAGAGGTGGGTCAGTGTGAGTCTGGTGTTTCACAAGGTGATTCTAACGAACACCAACATTTGAGAACCATGATTCTAAGCCACCTCAGTACCAAGTGTCAGAGGATTTGTCTTGAGGTCAGGAGAAGAGAGGTTTATTCAGAATAGAGTTTTGTTGACCTGTTTTGAGTCCTCCTCTAAGCACTGAATTTATTCCACCCTGGAGGAACAGAATATAAACTCAATTCCAACCTGTCCCAGTCTCCTTAGCAGGTACTTCTAAGGATCTGCCAAGGTTATTCTTCCACATTACTTCTCATCCATTTGAACTGAAACTATCAAGTCCAAAGTCAAACACAAGTAAAATACGTTTGACCGTTACTCATACACAATTATGCAAATGAGTCATTAGTAATAAAGTCCCAGGGGGACAATCACTTTCCAATTCTATCTGAGGACATATCTGTCCCAGGGAGTCAGTCTTGGCATTCAGGGAGCCCCACATCTATCACCAGTCTGTCCTCTACCCACACTTGGACACCTCGTCGGCTGTGCCTCAAGTGCAGCTGACAACACCTCAGAAACAGTGTTCACAGAGCCGGAGTGAGCAGACTGACCCTTGCATGTTCTAGATCTTATCTCTGAACACTTCTGGTCTTATCTGCAGTGGGAAAATGGTAAGTGGCCTCTTCTGGCATCATATTTTTTCTTGACCTTATTTACAGAGTAAATGCTCATCACTCAGGGTCCCTTGTTCCTTCACTTCTTGGATGAGCCTGCAGACAGCTTTGCAGATGCCAATGCCAAAAAGGACCGTAGAAGGGAAGTATAAGAGGCAAAGGTTGCCCACATCCTCCCAGGACCCCTGAAACCTTCTCTCTCACCATTCCGTTAGCCTTTACCTCTTCTCCTCCAGACAAGAAGACAAAGGTGCAATGAATAAGGCAGCTACTCTCAAAAGGTTCTTTGGCCTCCTGGCCAAGCTCCTAAAACCAAGGCTCATACCACCAGGACAGCTTGTCCCTGGCTGGACTCGAGCCCAAAAATGATTCACCCAGGGGATAGGATACAACAACAAAGGCACCAATCAGAAAGAACCAAGGGATTTTGAGTCAAAAGGGACCACCTCACAGACTATTTTATTTCCATGCTGAGAATCCTAACGCCCTGATAAATTATTGTCCCAAAGCCACAGGGCTAGCTAGGTTAGTTATCAGCAGGCTGGTTCTAGAACCCAGCTCACCGCTAACTGGGAGCTTTCCTGGCAACAGGATACTGCCCCCCAGAAACAAGAGGGGGGGATGTCAGCCTCAGAAGGATGGTAGCTTCTTAATATAACCTCTCCTACCTCCCTTTAAAAGGATTGCTTAAGACTTCAAGACAATTGTTTGCAATCCACAAAGTCTAAAGAATTGACAGATTATTCCCTGTCCCACCTCTAATTTCTGGGAATCTTTGGTTTAGGAGGTACAGAGAAAGCGCCCACAATCCCACCATCATTATGCATCCACAGGCTTGTCACTGATGCCCGGGGGATTCATGACTGAGAGTGAACATTGCTTTCAAAAGGCAAATGCCTTTGGAAGAAGCAAAACGTGAAGCCCTAACCACTCAGTGTGACTCAATTATTAAAGTGACATCCTGTGGAGCACCAAGTGTTCCCAGAGACCAGCCTCAAGTGAACAGAAATCCTTGCAGGAGTTGTTAGGCAGTATTTCCTACATTCAGAGGAGCTGAGCTTGGCAGGAGAGGATGGGAAGTAGGGAGAGATTCAGGCTAGATTCTGAGACAAACTGAGGCAGGTGGCTGGCTTTCTCCCGCCTCCCACCCCCAAAAAATAGAATCTCCCTGGGTTCTACAAGGATGACCCTCTGGGAGGTTGATGGTTTAACTTTGGGGCACCAGACAAGGAGAGACCCAACCGGGAGCCAAAGAAGTCTGGTCCCTAACATCCCAGTCAACCCTGGGTTCAGGTCAGAGCCCTCATGGGCTTAGCAGATGGAGGGAACATGAGGCCAGACCCATCTCATGCCCAACCCAGGAAAGCTGGAGGTAGTCTGCTTGATTCGGAAGCTTGGAAATGGGTCTGACACCTTCCCAGCCTGGGCCAGGGCCACATCTCAGGTCTTTCCTTTGCCATACATCACAGAGCCAAACTGGTCTTTCTGGGTGCAGCTGAAAGTCAGGAGAGCTGGGACCTGCCCATTTACTGTCTTACTAACCAGCAATGTGACCTTGAGTTGCTCTTCACTCTTCCTATACCCAACTCTGCTCACCCATACAAAATGCAGATAATAGCACCTGCTTGGTCAATCCCCTTCGAGTATTTTCAATAGCAAACGATGTTGAAAAGCACTCTATGAATGTCTGGTATAATAATTATTTCCTAGAAGAGCAACAATGCCAGGCCAAATCCCAAGTTCACTGAGTGGACCAAAACAGAACCAGCTTTGGACAGAAGCCGAGCTGGCTCACCTCTCTTAGTCCTTTGACCCCCCCTGATTCTGGAGGGTCAGTTAGTAGGCCAAGAGAGGTCTTTCTGGCTGGGACTCTGTCGCCCCTTCTCCCAGCCAGAAGCTGCTCAAACAAGAAGCTGTGGCACCATGGGGGTAGCCCTATTCCCTGCATGAGGTTCCAGCTGTCCTGAGACAGAAATGGACCTTAGCTGTCAACACTCCCGGGCTCAGATCTTGTTCTGCTGAGCCCCAAGTTAACTCCTGCAGTCACTGACTCCCAGTTTTAATCAGCACTGACTCACCCAGAAACTTCTAAGGCCTCACATGGTTTCCCCTACCCCCTCTACCTCCCAGAGCCCTTCCATCAGGCCACTGAAGCGAGGTGACCCTGCACTTCACCCAAACACAAATGCACACTCAGGGGGACATCTAAACAGACCACCTGTCAGCGGGCGTCTGTAAGAATGGATGAGAGGCCCTGGCTGGAGGCAGAGCCGCTGAGGGCCCTTCACGACTCTCAGAAAAGGCAACACTGCCCGAGAGAGGCCACTCACAGTGCCAGCATGGCCTCACGTCCTTGTGATAAGAGAGCACAGGAAGCAAAACAATACACCCCCCAGAACCCACCTGGGCCTCGAGAATGAGCTTTGACCGCGCCACAGAGACGGAGTGAGGGGGGCTCTAGTTCCCATTCAAGTGGAGCTCTGCTTGGCTGACATCAGAGCGAAGGTTTTCATGGCTTGAAAGGGCCTAACACACAGGCCTGCACAACCCCAGGCGCCTCTTCACCCCCGTCAGCAGCACAAAGCTCCCCCTACACCCGTCAGCAGTGTGGTGTCCTTAGCAAATCTCACCCCCAACTGCCAAGAAGACCGGAGAAGCCGCCCGTCCCCAAGTCTGCTCAGAGAAGGTCTAGCCAAGGGCAGAGGCTAGGCAGCAACAGCAAATATTTTGCCCTGTGTGTTCCCATCCATAGACCCTTCCGGAAAAACTGCAGTCCAGGCACCAAAACACCAGGTCTTTTCACCTTCTCTCCCAGGGAGCTTCACCAAGTTCACAGCAGATGGGTTCCACTTCTGGGCCCAGACATTCTGACCCCAAACCTCGTCTATAGTGCAGCCCTACAGTTACATTTCATTAGAGACTTCTTTTAAAACTGGGAAAAAAGTTAGAAATTAACTAGCTCAACTTTTCCATTTCACAGATGAGACCGAGGCCCAGAGCAGAAAAAGAATGTGCTGGAAGTCACCTAGCAAAAGTTGGGGACAAAACCAGACAAAAACACAAGGTCTCCAGACCCCCTCACCTGGTCTTTTGTGCAGGGTGTCAAACAGCCGTGACTTCCTTCTCTCCCTGACATTTCTAATCCTTTATCCCAGCGGTTCTCAACCTGTGAGTCGCGACTCCTTTGGCGGTGGTCGAACGACCCTTTCACAGGGGTCGCCTAAGACCATCCTGCATATCAGATATTTACATTACGACTCATAACAGTAGCAACATTACAGTTATGAAGTAGCCACGAAAATAATTTTATGGTTGGGTCACAACATGAGGAACTGTATTTAAACTGCCAGAAGGTTGAGAACCACTGCTTTATCCCATATCTTGCCCTATCCCTGGAACCCAGCAATCCTGGGATCGATCACCCATCCATTCCCCTAGTTGTTCCTATAAAATATGGCCCGCCGAGGGCCGACATCTGCTGTGTCCCTGAACAGAGCTCTGTACAGAGATTTGGGGGAGACTGGGATGGGGGTTAAGTTCCCAGAGATCACCGGCACCGAGCAGCCCTGAGTTTGCCATTAGTCTGCGGTACTCCCAGTGTCATCTGGAGAAGAATGCAAGGAGAGGCTCACTGTCTCCATCACCAGGAAACAAAGGACAGTTGGTTCCTAAGCCTGTGTGAGATCAGCGGCTAGCTACCTGAATTGAGGAAGGCAGAGGCCACAAGAAGACTGGACCAGAAGAACCTTTCAGAGTCTGAATCATGAAAGAAATGAAAGACCACCTCCCTGTCTGCTGCTCTATGAACGGGACAAAGTCTCAAAGCCTCATAACAAATCCATCCATTACCCTCAATTATCACTCCAAAGCTTGGAAAATGCTACAGGCAAAAGTGTCTATAACACCCAGGCCACTCTATAGTGGAACATTCTAGAAAGCTCATGTCTCCCTTAGAGGCAGACTTGCTTCCAGTTTGTATTCCCAAGTAGCCTAGACACTTGAACCTCAGGCATGTGATCAACCATTTCCCTGGTGAACAACAGGAAATATGCCCGAGGGCTCCCCCTCTGGGCATCCCCACCCCCAGGGAGAATCATTACAACCAATTAAACTGAGAGTAGCTTCCTTCTCGGGTGAATTTAGTGCGACCTGGGGCCTGGGCTCTCTGCCTGTCTCTTCAGCACTGAAACCAGTTGAGGCTCATAACACCTGGGAACTTTCTTTCCCTTTGGCAGCCTGGTGGCCACGCAAGAGGCCAGGGCAGGCATCTACTCCTCAGTTCCCACGGGCTCCCTTGGGGAGAGGAAGGTTAGAGCCAAGGGCAGGGCAGAGGGTGGGGCCAGAGCAGGCGTACATTCTGCACTTGCTGTCCCCAGGGTGACCGTCCCTGGTCAGTGCTGAGGGCCCTAAGAGGCTGCTGCCAGACTGCATCTGAGGCGCTCCAACAGGCCGCTTACCCTAAGGGTCCCCCACCACCAGGCTGGACAGAGCCCCAAATCCTTGCATGAAAGCCTGAACCTGGCGGGGTATTAGTTTCCTGTGGCTGCTGTAACAAAGCATTACAACCTGGTGACTAAAAGCTATAAAGGTATTTTCTCTGACAGTTCTGAGTGCTGCAAGTCCAAAATCAAGGTGTCAGCAGAGCCAAGTCCCCCCAGAAGGCTGCCTCCTGCCTCTCCCAGTTTCTGGTCATTCCCAGCAATCCTTGGCTTGTCAATGCATGCTTCCAATCTCTGTCTCCATTGTAGATGGCCTTCTCCCTATGCCTCTTTTCTTTTCTTTCCTCTTTCCTTTTTTGTTTTGTTTTTAACCATATTTTTTATTTCAGAGAGGAAGGGAGAGGGAGAGAGAGACAGAAACTCAATGATGAGAATCACTGGTTAGTTGCTTCATGCATGCCCCACATTGGAGATCGATCCCACAATCAGACATGTGCCCTGACTGGGAATTGAACCATGACCTCCTGATTCATAGGTTGACACTCAACCACTGAGCCACAGCGGACGGGCCTGTGCCTCTTTTCTGTATCTCCTCTTTTTCACAGAAGGACACCAGCAGATTAGCTCACTATATCTGTGATGACCCTATTTCCAATAAGATCACATTCAGAGGTTTGGTTCTGGGGGTTAGGACTTCAACATATCTTTTAGGGGGACACAATCCAACCCACAACAGGCCTTCTGATGGCCCACACCACCATCTGCATTAGGATGCCCTCCTGCTTCTCCAGCCTCACCTGTTCCCTCTCACCTTTTGTGATGCCTTCGGGTTCTCACACCTCCAGGTCACACGAGTCCCCTTGCTGACCTCCACTGATTCAGCGTCTGTGACTATTCCACACTGAGCCAAATGACACAGCCCCTGCCTTGTGTGGCTGTGACCTTCTGAGGGGTGTGCCTATGTCCTAGCTTCCTTTCTAACTCAGCATCTCCTCTAGGACAAGAGGTTGGACCAATGCCTCTCTATGTCCCCAGAGGGCCTAACAACATGCTGAGCATCCAAACTCACATGACAATCACCTGCAGAATTCTTTAAGAAATCCTATTAGGCCAAACCGGTTTGGCTAAGTGGATAGAGCGTCGGCCTGCGGACTGGGGGGGGTCCCAGGTTCGATTCCAGTCAGGGGCATGTGCCTTGGTTGCGGGCGCATCCCCAGTGGGTGGTGTGCAGGAGGCAGCTGGTCGATGTTTCTCTCTCATCGATGTTTCTGACTCTCTATCCCTCTCCCTTCCTCTCTGTAAAAAGTCAATAAAATATATTTAAAAAAAAAAAAAAAGAAATCCTATTAGTCTGTGTGGATTTCCAATCAGTTTTCTTGAGCACCAACACCATTCTGTTCTTCTTTCCCCCACATCCTGGGCCTAATTCTGGCTCCTAGTTCAGATCTCAGCTTTGAGGCCCATCCCCTGTGGGGCCTATCCTGATCCCTCAGTTCTGAGGTACTTCTGCTCTGTGTCCCCACAACACCTATCACCCTATATGACAGCCTTTCTTTTAACCTGTGTCCCCATGAAGAATAAGGTCCCTGAGTCTAGAGTCTGTGGCTTGTCCCCAGTGGGATCCAGGGTGTCCAGCATGTGCCTGGCAAATATCCCTATACAGGAAATATCTGCTGGATGCCCTGAGAGCACTTGACAGTAATGAACCTCCCACTGTGGGTCATCTCTTCTCAAGGTATGCCTCAAGGCCATTTGCAAAAAGATCACAGAAGAGCTTAGTTTACAATGTTCCATTCCTGGCTCCCTTCCACAGACCCTCGTAATCACACTCAGGGTGAGTGGAGCCTCAAGAGTCTGACCTTTTAACAAGCACTCCAGTGATTCTCACACACACTAGTATCTGGGAAACACTATCCTTGGGCCTTGACCATGGAGTCAAACTTTACCCATCCCCAGAGACCTACTGGTTGCAAAGGGTGGACCCCCACCCCATAGGAGGCTGTACCAGGCCTGGTCCAGTTCCCCCAGCCCAGGCTATGGTCCATCTCCAAGACCACAGGCAGCCAACAGGGGCTTATGCCCATCGGCTCTAGGGACATCATAGGTCTGGTGTCTAGCTGGCCTTACTACCCTGCGAGGGGATATTCCAGAAGGAGAATACAAAGAGACAGGAGTAGACAGTGGTGGGAGGCCCTGGTTCCATGCAGAACCTGCCCATGGAATGGACCCCTGGTGGTCAGGCAGAGCTGCCCTGGGGGCACCGAAGGGGGCAGCCCTGGGGACCTGTGACTCTGGGGAAGGAAAAGGAGAACAGAGTCAGGGATCTGAGTTTGTTTCCCTAACCAGCAGTGGGATCTTGAGCATTTCTGTGCCTGTTTCATCAACATAAAAAGAAAGAGCCCAGCCGGCACAGCTTAGTGGTTGTGCGTCTGTCCACCTATGAACCAGGACGTGGGTCGGTCCCAGTCAAGGCACGTGCCTGGACTGTGGGCTCAGTCCCCAGTGGGGGGCATGCAGGAGGCAGCCAACCAATGGCTTTCTCTCATCATGGATGTTTCTATCTCTCTCTTCCTCTCCATTCCTCTCTGAAATCAATAAAAATATTTTTAAAAAAGGAGAGATAAGAAAAATACCCTCTGCGCCCACCTCCAGGTCTATTGTGCCTGCATGTCATTGCTATTGATGGAGTACCTACTATGTGCTACATAGTGGGATGTTCAGATGACATGTGACGGGATTCTGAAATCATACAATCCTAGAAAAGTATAAGGTATTTCTAATGTTACGATAAAGTCTCCTGTCCTAACCGGTTTGGCTCAGTGGATAGAGAGTTGGCCTATGGACTGAAGGGTCCCAGGTTCGATTCCGGTCAAGGGCATGTACCTCAGTTGTGGGCACATCCCCAGTAGGGGGGTGTGCAGGAGGCAGCTGATCAATGGTTCTCTTTCATCAATGTTTCTAACTCTCTATTCCTCTCCCTTCCTCTCTGTAAAAAAATCAATAAAATAAAATAAAAATCCTTTAAAAAAAAAAAAGATAAAATCTCCCCACCCAGCTAGCGTGGCTCAGTGGTTGAGCGTTGACCCATGAACCAGGTCAGGGTTGGATTCCTGGCTGGGGCACAAGCCCGGATTGTGAGCGTTATCCCCAGTAGGGGGCATGCAGGTGACAGCCAATCAGTGATTCTCATCATTGACGTTTCAATCTCTCTCTCCCTTTCTCTTCCTCTCTGAAATCAATAAAAATTTAAAAATAGATAAAATCTCCCCAAAACATATCTCACATAAAAGAACATATACACTGATGTTCACAGCAACACCACTCACATAGACAAAGATGGAAACAATGCGATTGTCCATGAAGGGATGAATGGATAAACAAAATGTGGTACAATGGAACATTATTCATCCATAAAGAGGAATGGAGTTCTGATACTACACCATGGATGAACCTGGAAGACATTACGTTAAGTGAAAGAAGCTAGTCACAAAAGGTCACATAGTGATGATTCCATTTGGATGAAATGTCCAAAATAGGCAAATCTATAGAGATTAGTGGTTTCCAGGGTCTAATCCAGGGGTGGGCAAACTTTTTGACTCGAGGGCCACAATGGGTTCTTAAACTGGACCGGAGGCCGGAACAAAAGCATGGATGGAGTGTTTGTGTGAACTAATATAAATTCAAAGTAAACATCATTACATAAAAGGGTACGGTCTTTTTTTTTTTTTTTTTTTTTTTTTTTAGTTTTATTCATTTCAAACGGGCCGGATCCGGCTCGCGGGCCGTAGTTTGCCCACGGCTGGGCTAGAGGATGGGAGTGGGTGGGATGGGTGTGACTGCTAAGTGGGTACAGGGTTGCTTTTTTGAGGTGATGAAAATGTTCTAAAATTGACTTTGCTGACGATTGCACATATTTGTGAAACAATAAAAATTATTGAATTGTACAGTACTCAATATTCTAAATCTTATTACAAAGGATGAATTATATGGTATGTGAATTATATCTCAATAAAGCTGCTAAACACACACACACACACACACACACACACACACAAAGTATCTTTAATTCTTTTCTTTCTCCAAAACCTTCTCTGCCAGGCCTTCCCCACCCACCTGGTGATGCTGTCTTCCAACAAGCCTTCTCCATCTCCCTTCCCTAGTCTTTTTCTCCATTGCACCCATAACTATCTAATAAATTAGACAACTTACTTATTTGGCTTCCTGTCCATCAGGGATTTTGTATCCCAGCATCCAGAACAACCATTGGATAGATGGCTGGATGGATGATGATGGCAAATATAAGGCCTTCTCTCAACTTAATGGCAAAGTTCTTTCCAGGAGAGAAGAGATTCAGGACCAGGATTCAGAATCATGGGCCAAGTCACTTAACCTGCTCAGGCCTATTTCTTTTTTTAAAAAATATATTTTTATTGATATTTTACAGAGAGGAAGGGAGAGGGATAGAAAGTTAGAAACATCGATGAGAGAGAAACACCGGTCAGCTGCCTCCTGCACACCTCCCACTGGGGATGTGCCCGCAACCAAGGTAAATGCCCTTGACTGGAATCGAACCTGGGACCTTTCAGTCCGCAGGCCAACGCTCTATCCACTGATCCAAACCAGTCAGGGCAGGCCTATTTCTTTGTGATGTGATCCAAGGGTTAGAAGTAGCTGCCCCACCAGCTCAGAAGGTTGCTGTGATAATCATGAACTGGATTCCTGCATTTAAGATCTTCTCCTTAAAGATAGTAGCATCTAATTGGAGGTTGGGCAGGAGCAGCCTGAAGAGAGCACTCCTGGCAGCAAAGAGCAGAGTCTCAAGGATGTGGAACCAGGGAGGATGTAGGACATTTGGGGTCAGAGGCTGCAGGAGCCAACCCAAGTGTATGCAGGGAACAATGGCTGAAGTCAGGAGGGTGGGACATGCCGGACTTAGGAGAGTGAGTGTACACCAGGCCAAGGAGTACAGACTGGATTCACTGGTGAGCATTTCTGGACAGGCTAGAAGCCCCTGGACACCCTGTTCTCCTCTAGAACTGGGACAAACCAGAGTGTGCCACAAAGCCACAGCCACCAGCTTCCACAGCTGCCTCAACACCCAGACTCCAGGTTGGGGACCCCTAATTCTGCCATGAAGAGACCCACATACTGCCCTTCCAGTTGGGGGCTCCTGCTTCGGGAGAGGAGAGCAGAGAAAGGCAGCAATGCTAAGATGTGAACCTCTCATGAACTCGGCAGAGGATTCACTTGGAAGTTCTTCCAAGCGGCTTCTGCAGAGCTTCAGGAGGTACCTGTGCCCTGCTGACCCTCCCGTGTGCGCTGGGGCTGGGTGTGTAGGGCACACATGGGAGAGCTGGGGCTAAGGTCGCCTAGAAAACCAGGCCTGAGTTTCTGGGTTCTTACCACTGCTCTCTCCATCACACAACCAGCCAGGAACCAAACACCCTTGCCCTCAGGATGTGCTAACTCCAACTCGATCTGCACCTGAGCACACCCAACAGGGAGCTGGAAAATTCTCCCCACTGTCCTCCCCAGCCTCACCACTAGACTAGGTGGTTGCTCCTGGAATTCCCTGCCCCCGACCAGCTGTCCATCCATTCATTCAACACACTTGCTCTGGGTGTATCAGCAGAACTCCAAATTAGCTGCTGGGGCAATCGCATGGACCATGGGGCCAGAGCTGACCAAGGAAACAGGTGCCATCTGTGCCCAGTAGAAGACTATCACCCCGGAGAGACACGAGAGCTATATACTCAGAGCCAGCAACTGCTCAGCAATCTGGGTCCAAGGCTAAGGAACTATCACGGATGAAGAGTGTCCCCCCAATATTTTTTTTAAATATCTGGTTCACAGACACCCAGAACCTCAGAATGTAGCTTTATTTGGAGATAGGTTCTGTGCAGATGCAATTAGTTAAAATGAAGTCATACTGGGTTAGGGTGGGCCCTAAGTCCAATGACTGGTGTCCTTGTGAAAAGAGGAGAGGACACAGCGACACACAGAGAAGAGGTGACATGAGGACAGAGATTGTAGAGATACATCTACAAGCCAAGGACTGCCAGGATCTCTCAGACTCTGGAAGAGGTGAGAAGTCTCTTCCCCTGGAGCCTTCAAAAGAAACGTGACCCTTCCAACACCTTAATTTCAGACTTCCAGCCTCCAGACTGTGAGAGGATAAATCACTGTTGTTTTAGTCCCCTGGCTTGTGGTCATTTGTTATGGCAGAGCCAAGAAAATAGTATAGAAAGTAACGCCTAAGCCAGCCCTACAGAGTCTTCCCGACCCACCTCACACCAAGCACGCGGTGCTTTCACTAGCCGAGGCCCCATCTTGCCCCAGCTGCTCCCCGTTTCTCTGCACTCTTAGGCTACTTATTTTTAGCCCCTGATTACACCTGCCTTATATGGTTCCCTCCTCATATTATGAGCGGCGACTGTCTCCCCTCCTGGTTTGTAAGCTCCTTGAGGACAGAGAAACCCGAGGATTCAACAGTCCTGCGAAGGCGCAGCTATGTAGATAGATTCCCCCAGTTGTTCATATTTCATGATATTTGAGGAAACTGGTGGCAGTTGTCAAGCCACAGCAGTACTCAGCAGTGATAGCCTGTAATTACTGTCCTAGTCCTTTTAACCTTAAAAAGTATCTGATATCAGAAAACATTTTAAGCATCCCATAGCCATTTGCTTATCTTCATCACATAACAACCCCATGCTGTAAATAGGACAACGTATTCGTATCCCATTTTAGAGGGGAACAAACAGGTGCAAAGATGGTAAGGGGCTTGGTGGCAAACAGATGACAAAGCCAGCTTGCTCTGTTCTGGAGTCCCGGTATGCCTGCTGGCCCCACTCCTGCTGGCTGCTCTGCTCCTGATGGGCAGCCTCCAGTGCGGGGCTCTGCGGCCTAAACACCAATTCAGAAAGGAAACTGAGGCAGGAAGACAGTGGGTTCACCACCTGTCACAACTCGCATCCAAGCTCACTCTGCTGGGCACCTGAGGCCAGGAGGGGCTCCCCCAGGCCACGGTGAGCACTGTGACCCTCCCCTAATTTTTCTAGGTGCCTCCCCAGATCCCAGGGAGCACCCCTGGTGTCTTGACCTCCTGCGATAGGTAGAGAAATGTGATCTTCTACAACCTAACATCTGGAATAAAGGGGTAGGAGAAAACGCAAAGAAAAGAAAACAAGTAACCACCAAAGTGGCTAGAAGCCTCTCTGGTGGATACAGGTGCCCAGCGAAGGCAGCTGTGGAATCAGGTGCACATCAGAGACCGTTTCCAAAGCAACAGCTTTGTCAAGTCTTTGCCTATTGCCATCCAGGGAAAATTCTATGGGAGACAACAGAGCTGACAACAGAATGGCCACTTGAAGGAGGATTAGGGGCTACCGTTTTGGCAGTGACCAGGTGACGATGGGAGGGGGCTCCCAAGCCCCAGGGCTCTCCCCTGGCATGGTTCGGGACTGAACTCCCAGCACAACCCACTTCCTTCAGCCCAGGACTCCAGGCCAGGCTTTGCCTGCACCTGTTTGAGCTCAGAATATAGTCCCTCCTCTAGAAGGATCCAAAAATATCTAGGAGGGAGGAGAAGGGGGTGGGGGTAGCCACAAGGGGAACAGGCTAGGTATGCTGAGGTCCTCAGGACAGAACCAGGGGGAGAACTGCTTGGCTCCGCATTCAAAACCTTTTGCAAAGGGCCCCAACCCGTCAGGGTAGTTTGGTCTCCCCTGAACAGGAGCCCCGCATTCCAGCCAGAGCTGGTCTCATCCTGTCCCTACCAGTGCAGTGCTCTGTGATTCCCCACTCCTGGCTTTGATGACTATTTCAGATGCTCTTCCAGCTCCGCCTGCACAAATCATCTACTCATTCATCCACATTGTGAAGAGCATTCAATGAGCTGAGCGTGTGCTAAGTGTTGGTGATGCAGCAGAAAGTGAATTAAACACACAGCCCCTGTCCTCTTGGAGCTGACAGTCCAGTGGTCATCCCCTTCCACCCAGTCCAGAGGGAACCCTGCCCCTCCACGAGGCTGACCTTCCAACCCTCCTCTGAACTCCAACCAGAGCTGCTGGGGTGTTAGTGACATTTTTTTCAGCGTGTGTCATCTCCCGAAATAGCAGGTCAGCTCCTGGATGCAAAGACATAGCCCATTCTACCTCACAGTGTGGCTGGCCAGGACCTCGCCAGCGGCACAGTGTGGCCTCGGGCTGAAGAGCTGGGCCTTTCAGAGAGGGTCCCTCATCTTTTCATTTTTCCTTCTTTTTTCAAGCACCCACCTCGTGTGATTAACCAACCTCACTCTTCTCCCTCTAAGATCCTGCAGCGTCCCAATCTGTGTTGCCTCCTGCTGATCATATATTGCCCCAATCATGACCCCATCCTGGTTCCCCAACCCAGGGAGGGCTCCCAAGGGACGGCCACATCTCCCACTTCTCCAGGACTCTGTGCTGAGCCCTCCTTCCAGCCCACACTCATTCTGTGCCCTTTGGCACTCTTGAACTGACAGAGGACTAGAGGACCAAGGGCTCTCAAGGTTGTGAAAGACAAGGACCTGGGGGGAGGGGGCACTCAAGAGTGAGAGGGAAAAGCCTCTTGTCATCCCTCAACACCCTTGCAATGAGCCTAGGGAGCCTGTCCCACCTGGGCCAACATCCCACCTCAAATCCTTCTGGGCCCCAGGATTTGGAGCTGGATGAAGCCGTGGCACCTCTGCTTCCCTGTGGCCCCAATGACAGAATCCCAGGGGAAACAGGCTCCTGGGATGGCCAGATGGGAGCTGACACCAGCACCACAGCCTCATGGTCTTCTTCAGAATCAGGCCTCTGGGCACATGCACCACCTGGGCAGCGGGTGGCAGCCTCCCATTTATTCCAACTAGGGAAGAGCTGGAGGCTGGAGGAGAGGAGGCTGCTATAGGCCCATGAGGGTGTGTATAGCTGAATTCCTAATAGCTGGGGAACTTAAAAGGCAGGTGTCGATTCTGCCATCCGAGCCCTCCCCCTGAGGCTGGAGAGGGCTGGGCAGCTCCGGAAAGGCTGCTCCTGCTCCAGAGACCTCTGGAAGAGAGCACAGGCATGTCTCTTGAGCAAAGGGGTGACTGGGACCTTGATTCTGAGCAAAAAACCACCTTTGGGGCTAGAGAAGTATGAAACCAATAATAGGACAGAACTTCCTGATCCCAGACAAAGACGATAGCACAGGCAACGCAGACCAGGGAAGTTTCCAAAAATCTGCCCCCTTTGCCTCCTGCTGAGGACTCCAGGGATGGGGGGCAGCAGAGAGGTTTGGGGCCTCCAGAGCACTGGGCAAGTCGTTTGGCAGGCCTACAGCTGTGCCCACCATGGCTCCAGTTCATTCATTCTCTTACTCCCTCTTCCAGGACAGATGGAGAAAGCCCCACTCCACAGTTCAGCCCCGCTGTGCTCAGATGGAGTGGACTATTTATTGCCTCAATGCTGTCATTAGGGATCTTTGGTAAGACCTTGCCCATCAAAGTAATGGGACATTCCACCTTAGATATGCATTCTTTTGAGCTAAAATATTCTGACTCCTTTAAAATAAAAAGTAGCCCTAGCCGGTTGTGCTCAGTGGACAGAGTTGTCAGCCTATGGACTGAAGGGTCCCAGGTTCGATTCCAGTCAAAGGCACATGCCCAGGCTGTGGGCTCGATCCCCAGTAGGGGGCATGCAGGAAGCAGCCGATCTATGATTCTCTCATCATTGATGTTTCTATCTCTCTCTCCCTCTCCTTTCCTCTCTGAAATCAATAAAAACATATTTTTAAAAAACAGCCCTTCATATCTTAAAAATAAAATAAAATAAAAAAGTAATTTGGGAAAGTGACAGTCTAAGTGTTGAGCCATTGGCCCTCATTAGAACGAATTTCAGGGCCTTGGCTGATGGCATGTCTTAGGAGGGGGGCCAGTGTGGAAGAAGAGAAGGGAATCGCCAAGAGGGAGAAAAGGACCCAACAGGGCGAATGCAGGAGCCTGACGACAGACTTCTAGCTTTCAAGTCTCAGAAGGCCCTTGAGAAGGCAGGTGAGCAGGCTTTGAGGGGCCTGAATCCCCAGAGCAGGTGGTGAGAGAACACGAGCCAGCTCATCGACTCAACTTGCTCCTCTGGTTCAGTCCCCTCATCCCAAAATGAGCCACTCCAACGGGCCGTGGGGCCGGTGGGGGGGGGGGGGTGCGGGGAGGCCTCACAGCCAGGAAAAGACCTCAGAGGGAACCTGAGCCTGGGCAGTTTCCATTCCACTAGGAAGGAGAACCGAGGTCATCACCCGGGAAACTCGGGCCACTTGCCTCCACGCCAACTTCCACTGAAGTCACCAATCCTGACAGAGTCCAAACCCAGTACCTTACCCATTGTAGGCCCAGTGGACCTTTGCTGAATGAATGCCTGAGCTGCCTTCTGTCCTCTCCTCTGCAGCACCTGGCTTGTGGGGCAGGCCACCAACAACAAGACTAACGTTCACTGTGACCAAACTGCTGACTCACCAACTTCATCTCCAGGCCTCAGGTCTTTCAGACTCGGCCCAGTGTTTCTCCAGCATGGGAGCCGGGCTCTGGTCCTGGCCCTGCATTCAATACCTAACAAATCAGAGCAACCGGCTCCCTTTCCACCCCACAGAGTTCTTGGGAAGATCAGTCTGGTTCCCTCCCCTCTGCGGCCCTCCAGGCCCTCTGTAGCAATCCCCAGTGTAGACCAGGACCCTCACTAGGTCAGGTCCCTGGCTGGTACCAGGCCTACTGAGTTCACCTCAAGTTTGTGGTACCTCTCTGAGGGCTCCGCAGTGCTGTGCCATGTGTCCCCGAAGACCTCCTTCAGACCTCATCCACCCTCCCCAAGCATCTGGCGTCTTAGTCACATCCTCACCCTTCCCCATTGGCCCACAAACACACTTGGTCTGTGCTAGTGTTAAAAATAAAATTCTCTACCTCCATAAACTCACCCACCCCCACTCATTCTTACTGTCCTCTATTCCTCCCAAACTCAATGTTAAAAGTCTCACCTTCTGAATATGCTGCCTCCTCCACGTCCTCACTAAACACACATGGCCCCTGCCCTGGCCAGTGTGGCCCAGTTGGTTGGGCATCATCCTGTACACCGAAAGGTTGCCAGTTTGATTCTCTGTCAGGCCCTTGCCCAGATTGCAGGCTCGATCCCGGGCAGAGGGTGTACAGGAGGCAGCCAATCAATATTTCACTCTTACACTGATGTTTCTTTTTTTCTCTCTCCCTCTCCATTCCCCTCTCTCTAAAAAGCAATTTAAAAATCTTGAAAATATATATATATATATATATATATATATATATATATATATATATATATATACACACACACACACACACACACACACACACACACACGGCACCCCATAATCTGTCAGTGACCTCCTGCGTGTCAAAGCCATCGCCTCCCCTTCCTCAGCATCTAGGAAGCATCCTTTCCCTTGGCTTCCAGGTCCCTGTCCCTTCCTGAAGTCCATTTATCTTCTTTCTCTTCCCACTCCCCAAATCTACAGCTCCCTCGGCAGTCTCACAGCCTCACGCTCACCTTTACCCAAACAAATCTCGTTTCTGGATCCCTGGCCTGATTTCTCTCCGCAGTCCAACCCCACCTTTCTAGCTAAATATCTCCAACTGGCACCTGGAATTCAAAATGACCCAAACTGAACTTTAAAATCTGTTCTTTTCTCTTATGTTCCAGGTTTCCTTTTCTGGTGAGGTCATATGACCTGCACTAAACCCACAAGGGCTGCTTCCCACCCAGCTCCCAGGCTGAGCAGTGATTCTGCCCCAGCTGCTGGGTCCGCCCCTCTCCACTCCCGCTCTCTCGCCTGAGCTCACACCTTCACACTTGCATTTCTGACACGGTTATCTAATCAGTCTCCCCTTGTTCTAGTCCTCCCTACAAACAACTGCCAGATAGATTCTTCCAAAGCCCTCAGTGGTCATCCACCGCCCACAGGGCAAAGTCCTGGTCCTCAGCCCAACACTCAAGGTCCTTCACACTTTGGCCCAAACCTAGCCTTCTCTTCCTTCCATCTTTTCAGTCTGAATCTATCTTCTTCAAGATCCAACTCAAATGCCCCCTCATCTATAAAACATTTCCTGATCCACTCAGTTAAAAATAACCTCCCCACTCCCCTGCATCCCACCTCAACTCATCTGTTCCTCCCTATGACACCTCTGTGTGCCTGATTTTTCCCGTGTACAGGCCTAAGGCAGAAGACACCCTGTTTCCCCTAGCGAACTGTAAGCTCTCCAAGGGCAAAAGGCCTGTCTGAATTCCCCCAGTACCACACTTAAAAGATAGAAGGTACGTAATAAATCTGGGATAAATGAATGATGAAATGTGGCAAGGTGTTTGAATGAATGGGCTTCTAATACTCGAACGATATTTAAATGAAGGGGTTGTGTGATCAGTCGGGCTGGATTTGAATTTGGAGCAAAGGAGGAGCCTAAAACAGAGGGGTAAGCCCAGCATCCCACAGTGGCAGACCCCACCCCTTCCCACGCCCCCCGTCACCACCCTGTGCCAGGCCAGGAGGCACAGTACTAGGCCCTGTCCTCAGCCCCTCAGACGGGGTCAGAGGAGGAACAGCCGTCTTCCTCCTGTGTCCACAGGGTCTAGCTCTGTCCCAGCCGACTACACCTCACTGAGCACTAAACAGCCAGGTGGATGCAACTGGTCTCACTGGGACCTCCTTTCTGAGGGCACAAGTGGCCAAAAGCACTGGACGGCAAGCGAGGAAACCTGAATTCCAGACCTGGCCCTGTCACAAACACTGAAGGCTGTGTGACCTTCAGCGTCACATCCAGACATGGGGCAAAATCAGCATTTCCAAAATGCCATTTCACAGGCCACCGAGCAAGGCGTCCACATCTGGGAGGATGCATCCATTAGCAAATCCCAGACTAGCACTTCGCAGACTCGGTGAGGGAAGTGGTGGACCAGCTGCTCCCTAGAGGCTCATCAAGTTGCACTGAGCTAGGAACAGAGAGCCCACTGGGGACACAGCTTGCAGGGGACTGGAAAGTCTTTGGGGTCTGCTCTTTCCCCAGGATGCCCGAGCTCATGACTCTCTCAGCAGACCTCCCCACGGTGGATCATAGCTGCTGCTGCATGGCTCTGTTGAGGGAAGGTGAATGGGCTTCTCCCCAGAAATAACCAGCCTGAGGTGGGTGAGGAGGGGGTCTTGGGAGGGCATACTTCCTGGTGGGACCATAGACCCTCATCTCTCGTGGAGGGGTGGGTCAGCCCCAGCATGCACCAACCCCTGGGATTTTAGGGTGGAGACCAGAGCAGACGTGCACATCTGCAACCAGGACTGGGCTGGAGGACAAGGGATGCACCAAGTCAGAAAACCGCCCTGCCTGTCCCCAATCTCTCTCTGCTTCCAGGAGGCAGCAGGAAGCAAGATGTCCCATATTCAGCCTAACAAATGCCAACGGCTTAAACCCAGCACCCCCATCCCACCCCGCCCTCCAAGAAGTCAACGGACCAATGGCATCATTCTTGTCCTGCATCCTGAGGGAAGCCTCTCCACCACCCTCACGTGCCCTGACAGGCAGAGGCGTTCTGGGAGGCCAAGAAAGGGCGGGAACTCCCAGATAGGGTGAGACTAGCCCTAGGCTGGGAGTGCCTGTCACTAACTCACTGTCTAATCTTGAACACATCTCTTCATTCCTCTGGCTTTGGCTCCCTTACCTAGAAATGAGGAGACGGAGTAAATCGATTCAAGGTTGCTTTCCCCGTCCTTGAGCAAGCCTGTCCCCAAGACAAGAGAAGGACCCTGATGGTTACAAAGGACTGGGGTCAGGGGGCCTGGCGGCTCCATCAGTGTCCTGGCATCTGGAGGGGCACTTGGTCCCCCACGTAGAGACGAGGAGAGGAGACTGTGGAGCCATTGCCCCGGCCCAGAGGGCCATGGGAGCAACGTGAAGACTCTGTAGGATTCCCCCAGGACACGGGAACGGGGGGTTGTAGAGAACACCTGCCACCCAGTGAGGAGCAAACAACATGGGCATGGAAATGAGGCCCCAGGGGTGAGGCGGGAAGTCCAGGAGCAAAGCTGTGGCCTTGGGCAGGGTGGCACAGTTCCGGGAGAGAATCAACCAGTCGGAAAAATTGTCATTATGGGTGTGGAGGGGAGCCACCCTCATGGTTGGAACCTCCCAGTGGGTGCAGAAGGAAGCCATCTTTTGGGGTATGCAACCTACAGCTGAAGTAGTGATCCATTCCACACGGGGAAGAACCCACAGTCCAAGTGCGAGCAGGGTGAGGAAGGAGGGAACCTTGCCCACTGGTGGACAACCCCTCCCTAGAAGCCGGGCCAGGGCACACCTCAGAGTCCAGGAAGGAAGGAGCATGCAGAGAGAGGATCTTTGCACAGAGCACCTGACTGCCGCCTTTCCCTACCCCAAGACTCCCCCTGAGAAGCCTATGGAACATTCCAGATGTCCAGACCCCTCGTTGGGAGAAAAGATAAAGGATGTCCCTAAAAGGCTAAAAGTTCCTGGGCCTGTTGTGTGGAAGCAGAGGTGGCAGCTGGGGCTGGGCGGAGCAGGGGAGGGGTTTTGAAAGGGAGAGGGTGGCAGTGGCTCGGGGCTCAGGATCCAATTACGCGGCTGTTTCCATACTTAGCCACCTGACAGCCGCTTGGAATCCTCGACACTCCAGCCGCTACAGCCCCACGGAGCCCAAATTAACTCAAGGGCAGACAAGGGCAGGGCCCAGCAGCACATGCGAAGCTGCAGCCCCCCCACCTTGGCCTCTAACTTGCAAGATAATGGCTTCTGCTGCCCCAGCCACCTGCTCTCCTGGTTGAGACTGGGCCCTCAAAAATCAGAACCTCAGAGATCAGAAAGGCTAGTGCTCTGGCCCCCACATCCCCTGTGTGGATGGAGACTGCAGTCATCAAAAGACAAAGCAGAGTCCCGGATTCCTGAGGGGGTCCCCAGAGCACCCTGAAGCATCCCCGGGGGAACCTAGCCCCAGGAATCTTGGGAACAGAGAGGTGGCAGAATGCTCTGGTATCCCCTCCACGCCTATAAATAACCCCCGTGCTGTAACCAGAGCCGCTCTGCCTCACAGTGCTGAGATGTCAAAGGAAAACCATGGCACACCGGACCCCAGCCACTTCTAACAAAGCTCCAGCCAAGCCTAGCTCTACTCCAGACCAGTCCTGTTCCTCTGTCCAATGCCGTTTCCAACCTCATCCCCAACTCTATCTCCAGCCCTAAACCAAACTCACCCCCACTCTATCCCACTGCTCCTCAGACAAACCCACCTCTGCCCAGCATGGTCCCCCGTCCTCAGCCATGCCAACCCAGGCCCCCTGCCAGATCTCCACGGGGGGGGGGGTCAACTCAGTGACCTCCAGGGGCACCTCCGGCTCTAAGATAGGTTCATTTTGTCCCATTAGGAGGCTCCTCTAGTCTTGAATTTCAAGGTCCTCTTCCCTAGCATCTACTGGCCAGACCGTCTCTCTGGCGCTGGCTCAGGCTCACCCCTGCCTGTACCTCTCAGCTCACTGCTTCTGCTTCCTCTGACTTCCCCGAGAGCCCCCTGAATGTGATCAGGCTCTCTCCACCACCCACTCCTTTCTCCTGGGCCCCGGGGGAGAAGAGAATGGGGACAAGATGAGACCAGCCATCAGCCCCAGGAATCACGGAGGCCTTGTTCTCCAGCTACGGCCCAAGCCCCCCACAGCACAGCTGAAGTCTGGCCTGGCCCACGGGGGTGGGGTCATACCTGCTTGTCCTGGGAGCAGGAGAGACGCCACAAAGCAGCAGAGCAGAACCAGCGCCCTCATGGTGACTGCCAAGAGAGCCCAGCTGCTCGCTGCCTCTATTTATAGGGCTGGTGGCAGCGAGGGCGGGGGAGAAGGGTCACACAGTCACTAGGGCAACTGGGCGGGCGTGATGGGGAAGCAGCACCCACCCTGCGAGGCTGACGGGAGCCTGCTCTGCCGCTGCTGTGCCAGCTGCCAGGCCCCAGCAGGCAGGGCCTTGTCTCTCCCTCGGCGGCCCTGAGGTCATATGATGTGGGTCACAGGCAGGGGTAGCAGCGGGGGTAGCAGCAGGGCAGGGGGGGAAGTGGGACGGCCCTCGAGTGAGGTCTGGGACCTGAGTCTTCCCAGTATTTGCACTAACTTGATCCAAAGTCTGAAGCAAGTCAATGACCTTGACATGTCTCAGTTTTCTGAACGAGGGAGTTTTCAGGGCCAAGCAACAAGAACCCTATTTGAGAATCACAGACATACATTTCAGCCCCTCCCCAAAGGTCAGGAGAAGAAAGCCCTCATAGTTAAGGAAAGCCCTCTATGGCCGACCTTTGAGGTCAATGGCTCGGAGTTTAACCTTCCCAGACCTCTGGAAGAGGCAGAATGCCGATGGAGCTAAGAGACGCATCTGACGATGTGATGTAAGTCAGAGGGTGGAGGGACAGAGATCCATTTCCAGTGGCGCAGGGGTTCCAAGCCTTTTGTCGCCTCCTCAAATGCTGTTTGATGCAATTTTCCTAAGGGCATGTGACTGCCCCAGAGAGCCAGTTCCATAAAGCCGAGGGAAAGCAGACACTGGCTCGTCTGTCTGGGGGAGGGTGTCACTGTGAGGGTAGCAGTCAGCACCTTGGAAAGGAACAAGAATCGATTAGGTATCTACTGTGTGCTTTTCCTCTAAAACAGCTTTAATGACGTCTAATTGGATACGATCAAAATAACGAACGGATTCCTCACTCTCCCATTTTCCTTTTGTCCCTTCACAGTCCCTCCCTGTATCCCTCCCCAGGCAACCACCGATCTGCAGTCACTGCCCTTAGTCTGCATTTCCTGGATTTTTTTTTTTTTTTAAATATATTTTATTGATTTTTCACAGAGAGGAAGGGAGAGAGAGAGAGAGTTAGAAACATCGATGAGAGAGGAACATCGATCAGCTGCCTCCCGCACATCTCCCACTGGGGGATGTGCCCGCAACCCAGGTACATGCCCTTGACCGGAATCGAACCCGGGACCCTTCAGTCCGCAGGCCAACGCTCTATCCACTGAGCCAAACCGGTTTCGGCGGATTTTTATAAAAATGGAATCATGCCCATACGATTCCTTTTCATCTGACTTCTTTCACTCAGCAAAATTATTTTGAGCTTTGCTCATGTTGTAGCATATATTAATCGTGCATTCCCTTTTGTTCTGAGTCGTATTCCATGGTGTGGATATACGGCACAACCGCAAATACTGTCGTTTTGTTCAACGTTGTTCTCCTATAATGTTGATGAGGTGCCATAGGAACTTAACTCTTGTTTGTGTCAATTAGCCTATGGTACTCTAATCCGATCCCAGTGGTGGAGGGTGTCCTGGGGTGGGAGCTTTGGCTTTGCCATACCTCAAGCAGGGCCTCCAGCTGGCACCCTCAGCGAGGGGGGTAAAAGCATTACACATATGTCAAACCAGAGGGCTTCTCCTTCAATATCCCAGCCCAAATAAGTCCCGAGTCCGAAAGAAAAATGCTGCCCACGGTTTCTAGCCTGCTCCCTGCCATGGGCTGGGGCCTCTCAATTTCTTCTTCTTTTTTTTTTTTTTTTTTTTTTACTTTTTTTAATTTAAATTCTTTATTATTTAAAGCAGCGGTCGTCAACTGGTGGTCCGTGAGGTCCAAAAGGTTGGCGACCACTGGTTTAAAGTATTACAGCCCTAGCTGGTTTGGCTCAGTGGATAGAGTGTTGGCCTATGGACTGAAGGGTCCCCGGTTTGATTCCGGTCAAGGGCACATACCAGGTTGGGGACTCGATCCCCAGTAGGGAGCATGCAGGAGGCAGCCAATCAATGACTCCTTCTTATCACTGATGTTTCTATCTCTCTCCTTCCTCTCTGAAATCAATAAAAATTAAAAATTAAAAAGTATTACATGAGTCTCTTTTTTCCCCCATTGACCTCTTCCAGCCGCTCCCACCCCCCAGCACATGCCCTCACCCCCCTACTGTCTGTGTCCACTGGTTATGTTCATATGCATGCATACGAGTCCTTTGGTTGATCTCTTACCCTCCGCCCAATTACTTTCTTAATATTATAAAATAGCCAGTCAGTGTTCACACACACACACACACAGCCTATGGTAAAACTGGTTTCATTATGTCATTTCGCTTAAAATCACAGAACCTATTGACAATGGTAACTGAGGACTTACAGTACCACAAACTGTTATCAGTTCAACTGTTGAGAGACATTTCGGTTGTTTTCCAGTTTCAGCTATTACCCATCAGCTGCTATGAACATTCCTATACAATTCAATGTATACACATATGCTTTCTCTCTGGCAAGAGGGCTGGTTCCCGGCCACGGATGTTCCGGAGGGGAGAGGGGTCACACGCATCCCAGGCACAAGCTGGGAGGAGCAGCTCATCTGGCTAATACTGAGCAGGTGGCAGGACAAATGCCGGCGCCACCCCGCGCCCCCCCCCCCGGGCCCCACGCCTTCTGCAATCATCTCCTAGGGGCTGTTGAAGCCACTGGGAGCCCCACGGGCACCTCAGAATCACAGCGTCACTGACCAGGATGTGAGGCTGTTGTCTGGGGAGGCTGGGGGGAGGGGAGGGGGAGTGCCAGCCAGTACCCTCTGTGCCTTCCTTTGCTAACTTGGGATTTTGAGCCGGTTGGGGTGTAGCTGTGATTCCCTGCCACCCGGAGAACCTCTCTGTTCCCCTCGTGGGCCTACGCCCAGCCTGCTGGTCCAGGGGTGTGTGTCCGCTGAGGGTGGGATGGAGGTGGTTACAATGTGGGAAAGTGGCCTGAGCTGACCCCGGTCCCTCGCACGCTTGTCCTTTTGGGGGCGTGAGGAACAGGGGGCAGGCAAACAGAGGTCTCAGTGCTGGCTCCGGATGGGGCTACAGAGTCGGAGTGACTGATTTCATTTTCAATACGCCTAGGTTTGTTACACTGGTCTCCCAATTTTTTTTAAATAGACTTCTAAAAATAAATAAATAAAGAGACCTTGTTTGGGCTCCAACAGATCCTCGTGCACTCGTGGTCAATACAGCATTATTCACAAGACTGGAAAGGTGGAAAGAACCCAAGTGTCTACCTGCAAATGAATGGGTAAACTGAATGTGGTCTACCCATGCAGTGGCGTATCATTCCGCCATTTAAAAAAAAAAAATGATTGTTGCCTAGCCGGCGTGGCTCCTTGGTTGAGCATTGATGTATGAACCAGGAGGTCACGGTTTGATTCCCAGTCAGGGCATATGCCCGGGTTGTGGGCTTGATCCCCAATGTGGGGCATGTAGGAGGCAGCCGATCAATGATTCTCTCTCATCATTGAAGTTTCTATCTCTCTCTCTCCCT
Source organism: Myotis nattereri (assembly GCF_964212035.1). NCBI lineage: Eukaryota > Metazoa > Chordata > Mammalia > Chiroptera > Vespertilionidae > Myotis > Myotis nattereri. The sequence goes on along the minus strand of NC_138079.1, from coordinate 99,537,986 downwards.
CTCCCTTCCTCTCTGAAATCAATAAAAAATGTTTTTTTAAAAATGATCATCTTTAAAAAATAAAAAAAGAAAATTTAGTACATGCTACAAGATGGATGAACCTTGAAAATATTATGCTAAGTGAAAAAAAAAAAAAAAAGCCAGTTATGAAAGGACAAGGTATTAGCTGGCTCAAGCTGCCATAACAAAACACCACAGATTGGTGGGCTTAAACAGCAGAAATTTATCTTCTCACAGCTCTGAAGGCTGGGAGTCCAAGATCAAGGTATGGACAGATTTATTTTTTCCCGAGGAGAGCAGCTCTCCTTGGCTTGCAGATGCCACCTTCTCACTATATCCGGACATGTTTATCTCTGTCTGTATTGTGTGTCCTAATCTCCTCTTCTTATATGGATACCCGTCATATCAGATTAGGACCCATATATATGAGCTCATTTTATCTTAAGTACCTCTGTGAAGACCCTATCTCCAAGCACAGTCACATTCCGAGGTACTGGGGATTAGGACTTCAACATAAGGATTTGGGGGAGACACAACTCAGCCTATAGTAGATAAATATTATGTTATTTGTATTAAGTACCTAGAATAAGCAAATTCAGAGAGACACAAAGTAGAACAGTGGCTGCCAGGGGCTGGAGGGCAAGGGTCACAGGAGTTATTGTATAGTGGGTAGAGTTTCTACTAAGAATGATGAAAAAGTTCTGAAGATGAATGTAAGTAGTGATGGTTGCACAACACTGTGAATATACTTAATGACACTGAATTGTACATTAAAAATTGTTAAAATGGTAAAGTTTATGTTATATATATATGTATTTTTATAATAATTTTTAAATGAATAAACAAAGACTGTTAGGAAAATAAGAGAGATTAAAAATGAAGGTAGCCGAAACCGGTTTGGCTCAGTGGATAGAGCATCAACCTGTGGACTGAAGGGTCCCAGGTTCGATTCCGGTCAAGGGCATGTACCTGGGTTGCGGGCACATCCCCAGTGGGAGATGTGCAGGAGGCAGCTGATCGATGTTTCTCTCTCATCGATGTTTCTAACTCTCTATCTCTCTCCCTTCCTCTCTGTAAAAAATCAATAAAATACATTTTTTTAAAAAAAAATGAGGGTAGACACAACTAAAGATAAACCCTCAGATCATAAATACTTTTTTATTTTTGTTAATCCTCACCTGAGGAAATTTTCGCCATTGAGTTTAGAGCGTGGAAGGGAGGGGGAGAGACAGAGAGAAACATCAACGTGAGAGAAACATTAATTGGTTGCCTCCCCACATGCGCCCCAACTGGGACCGAGGATCAAACCTGCAACCCTTGACCAGAATCCAATCCACGGCCCTTTGGTGTGCAGGCCAATTCTCTAACCACTGGGAACATCAGGCAGGACACAAGTCATGAATTCTTACACAGACCTCACTTAGCCTATGAAACCTCCACGCTGGTTTCATCCCACATCAGCCACCACCACCACACCACCTTCCAGGGCAAAGGCCTCCCCTGCCCCGGCTCAGTAATAAACAGAAGCTGCCACACTTACCTGGCAGGAGAGCTACCATGACCACGAAGATCGTTTTCCCGGGGCAAGGCTGATCCATTGCACTATGGACGTGCTGCCTCCTGCGATTTCCCCCAATGTGGGAAACTCCACTGCATACTTTGTGGTAGTGGGGGACTGTGTTCCTGCATGCATGCATACATGAATACATACATACATACATACATGCTAGTACATACATAAAAGCTGCCAGAGCCCTCAGCCTAAGGGTCCCCACCTTCACATGGTTCCTATAGTTTGATCCTTCATTTGGCAAGTGACTTGCTAGATTAATCCATGCCTGAAACAGTTCCTCAAGGGGCTGGGGAAACCAAGTGGGACCCTGACAATGCAGGCCTCTGTCTGCATCCACCCCACACTCAACACTGACACAGTGCATGAAGCAACGCTTTGGAGAGCATTTTCCATTTATCTTAGTAAGTATAGGTCACCTACCATAGAAGGACCCAAATTCCCGCTCACAGCAGGAATCTCCTCCCTGGTAACTCTGACAGATATATATAACCAGCCTCTGCTTGAATATCTTCAGTGACAGGGAACTCACTACCAGAGAGCACCAACTCCACTGTTTTGAATATCATGTGACATCTAGAACAAGCCACAGTGCTCCAGATCTCCCCACCTGCCCCCTCAACTTGCCTCCCACAGTCAGGGACTCGCACCATGAGGATCCCATGGTGAACGGAGACCATCTCTCCCTTAATCTCAAAGAAGCAGCCCCCCACTAACCTCTAGTGCCTGGCCAGACCCACTGACATTTCCGTCTACCTACAAGCAAATGAAATTCCCATCCATCTTCTTTGCGACCGGATATTTCAGAGCATCATCTGTATCTCTCACAGGGCAAGAGGCAATGTGAAAGAGACAAGTATCAACAAGCTAATCTCTGGTACTCGTGCAGTCGTCTCAAATCACTTTCCTTTTCCTCTTTCATTTGATTCTGAGGGTGATCACCGAGACAGGCTACACCCGGGGAGGCCTGTGACTTGTGCCTCCTCTTAGCTCCTTTAACACCAGGAGCGTGGAGGGGACCGCAGGTTTGGGAACTCATTCTCTTTGTACAGAGATTTAGGGCTGGTCCTGGCCTGCAGCCCCCAGTCCTAGGTCTTCCTCTAGTCAGCAGGCGCTCTTGTCAATCAACAGAAGAAACTTGCAACTCAGCAGGGCAGTAGAGGAGAGGGAAACAAGGCAGGGGCTGGTGCTAACCCCACCCCAGCCCAGGACTTTTAGGGCACAGGAGGGCATGCAGAACTCAAATGAAAAAGACACCCTCCTGGCTCTGGCCGGTGGCTCAGTGGTTAGAGCATCGGCCCGTGGACTGAAGGCTTGTGGGTTTGATTCCTGGTCAAGGGGACATACCTCAGTTTCCCCAGCCCCAGTGGGGAGTGCATGCAGGAGGCAACCAATCATTGTGTCTCTCTCACATAGATGTTTCTCTCTCTCTCTCCCGCCCCTCCTCTCACCCTTCCACTCTCTAGAAATCAAGGGGAAAAAATAGCCTCAAGTGAAGATTAACAACAAAAAGAGGAAAAAGACAAATGACACAGGGACAGGAGCATCCAGGAAAGCACAGAGGGGCTGCTGGATCAAGAAGGGGCAATGAGCCCTGACTGGTTTGGCTCAGTGGATAGAGCGTCGGCCTGCGAACGCAAGAGTCCCAGGTTCGATTCCGGTCAAGGGCATGTACCTTGGTTGCAGGCACATCCCTAGTAGGGGGTGTGCAGAAGGCAGCTGGTCGATGTTTCTCTCTCATCGATGTTTCTAACTATCTATTCCTCTCCCTTCCTCTCTGTAAAAAATCAATAAAATATATTTTTAAAAAAAAAAAAAAAAAAGAAGGGGCAGTGAGATGGACTCGGGTGGGACAGGGTGGAAGCCAGAGCCATCAAAAATACGAGGCTAAGGACCATGTGGCCAGCCAGCTCTAAGAGGCAGCTGGAGGATTTGCATGTGCTTTACATGCTGGTCTGAGGCCAGTTAATCAACGGAGACTCACAAGCAGGGGAGCAATAGGCAGCGGCAACTCACCTCAGGCTCACCCCGGGACCTGTTCCCAAGGCCCCCTTTTCCCTGACTTCCCAGAGAGCTAGGGCAGCCCAGCCTCGGCTCTCCTGTTGCTGCTTCTATGCTAAGCCCTTTCTTGTTTTACTGTGTCCAGCTTTTACCGTGCGCAGCACTTTCATGGTCTCCTGGACTCGTGTTGTGAAGTTTTTCCTGCACCAAGCCAAGAACCCACACATTACCGGCCGGCCCTAGGCAGACCCGCCAGGGCAGGTCCCCTTTCCGGTAGCAAAACCACTTGAGGGCTTGGTGGGATGCTGGCTACATGGTTGTGTACTCAGTTGGTGAAAATTCACGGGACTAAACACAAACTACAGCCCATTCTTCTGAGTGTCCTTCATACAGTAGATACTTCAAAAAAAGGCTTTTAAAATGGGGTTTTGTTAAATGTTGGGTTGATCATGTCTCTCCTAGACCCCCCTCCCTTTAACGAACAATAAAGCCCAAGCTTCTTAGTATGACTTGGAAGTCCTCTCTGATCCCCTTCCTGTTAGATAGGACAAGAGTCTCAAGGTCAGGGCGGTTCTAAATGTTTTTTCTTGCTAAATGTTAAAATGTAGCACAGTATTTTGTAGATCCAGCTGTAAACTGGATGAGCTGACAGGAAATCAAGGAATGAAAGTAACCAAGTATAGCTTGGCCAGCATGGCTCAGTGGTTGAGCATCAACCTATAAACCAGTAGATCACGGTTCAATTCCTGGTCAGGGCACATATCCAGGTTGTGGGCTCGATCTCCAGTGTGGAACGTGCAGGGGACAGCTGATGCTTGACTCTCTCTCATCATTCATTAATGTTTCTCTCTCTCTCCCTCTCCCTTCCTCTCTGAAATCAATAAAAGTATATACTTAATAATTTTTTTTAAAGTAGCCAAGTACATGCCTTAACCGGTTTAGCTCAGTGGATAGAGCGTCGGCCTGCAGACTGAAGGGTCCCAGGTTCAATTCCAGTCAAGGGCATGTACCTTGGTTGCAGGCACATCCCTAGTGAGGAGTGTGCAGGAGGCAGCTGATCAGTGTTTCTCTCTCATCGATGTTTCTAACTCTCTATCCCTCTCCCTTCCTCTCTGTAAAAAATCAATAAAATATGTTTTAAAAAATAAAAAGTAAAGTAGCCAAGTACAGCCCAGCTGGCATGGCTCAGTGATTGAGCATCAACCTATGAAACAGGAAGTCCCAGTTCGATTCCCGGTCAGGGCACATGCCTGGGTTGTGGGCTCAATCCCCAGTGTGAGGCATGCAGGAGGGACCCAATCAATGATTCACTCTCATCATCTCTCTCTCTCTCTCTCTCTCTCTCTCTCTCCTTTCCTCTCTGAAATCAACAAAAATATATTTAAAAACTTAAAATTAAAAGTAGCCAAGTATAAAGAACCCAACATGTAATTGACCAAATCGTGTACATAAGAATAGCTAAGCCTCTCTTTTAGAAGGCAGAACCTCCTGTCTCCTTTACTTGCTGCAAGTAAAACTACCTTGTGACAACTACATCTCCTTTTTGACTATCGCAACCCAAGCAGCAAACCCCTTGAGTTTGGTAACATTCCCACATCTTCTCCATTCTTCCTCCTCCCAGGCCAGTGTCTGCACTGCTACAGGCCACTGCTGCACTTTCTCACCACCACTTGCTCCCAGGGCTGGACCTGCACTAGTCCACGTGCAGCCGCTGACCTGGACCAGGCTCCTGACCCTGGACCTATGACAGGTGTGGCCTGGGCAAGACGCACTCCGACACACCTTGTGACACACCTTGTGCGTAGTTTCTTACGTTCCTCACCTGTCCTGATATGACAATGTTTCCGATAGTGTGGGTTAAAAGGAATGTTACTACTAGGCTCCTTCTTGTGCTCCATTATGCCCTACTTGGGGCTCTTGCCACTCCCAAAGATTTGTTTCATGGTTAACGGTCTTCAGTTTCCAGTAAACCGCCTCTCCCAGTTTCCATGGACCACCTGCACCGGCCCCCACCTGCACCGGCCCCCACCTGCACCTGGGCCCCCACCTGCACCTGGGCCCCACCTGCACCTGGGCCCCCACCTGCACCTGGGCCCCACCTGCACCGGCCCCCACCTCCACCTGGGCCCCACCTGCACCTGGGCCCCCACCTGCACCTGGGCCCCACCTGCACCGGCCCCCACCTGCACCGGCCCCCACCTGCACCTGGGCCCCCACCTGCACCTGGCCCCCACCTCCACCTGGGCCCCCACCTGCACCTGGGCCCCACCTGCACCTGGGCCCCCACCTGCACCTGGGCCCCACCTGCACCTGGGCCCCCACCTGCACCTGGGCCCCACCTGCACCGGCCCCCACCTCCACCTGGGCCCCACCTGCACCGGTCCCCACCTGCACCTGGGCCCCACCTGCACCTGGGCCCCCACCTGCACCTGGGCCCCACCTGCACCTGGGCCCCCACCTCCACCTGGGCCCCACCTGCACCTGGGCCCCCACCTGCACCTGGGCCCCCACCTGCACCTGGGCCCCCACCTGCACCTGGGCCCCCACCTGCACCCGGGCCCCACCTGCACCGGGACCCACCGGTTAGTCTGACCGACCTTTGCAAGAGACATAGATATCCCGCTCCCCTGCTCTGCCCCGTTGATGCCATTTTGATCTCAGCCCTTCTGTTCTTAGAAGTAAATTTATAATTCTTTACCACCTTCGGCCTCCTGCATTCCCCTTTCGGCAACCCTAACAGTTACTGAAATTGTCACTTATTCCGCGGCCTCTAAAACCGTGGTAAGTCACGTGTGCGCCGGACTTCCGTCCCACAGCGCAGGCCCCACCGGCCGGCGCTACACAGCACATCTTCCGGGTGGGCTGGCAGCTGCGGAAGGAAGTCGGCGAGCGCCTCCGCGCGGAAGACACGCCGGAGCCGCACTTCTGCGGCACTTGGGCTCCGGGCGTGCGTGAGCGCGCGCCGTCCGTCCGTCGCGGGTGCGGAGGCGGGGCCGACCAGCGCGCTAGCCGGCCAGGGTGCCAAAGAGCATGCGCACCGAAGCGCCCAGCGGGGCGAGGCGAGGAGGCGGGGCCAGGGGCGGTACCCCGACTTCCGCTGCCCGCTGGTGAGACCGCCTGCGGCCTCCAGGCAAGTCCGGGGAGGAGGCCTTTCCTGGCCCCATCCTAAGCCCCGCCTCTGGCCTGTAGCCACGGAACCAGGTGTTCCGGGTCCGCAGCGCCCTCTGTTGACTCTCTTAGGAACTGCACAGAGCCCCTGGGGCCGCTGGACTGGCCTTGGGAAGGGGCGTCCCCGCACAGATTCCAGCTAAGTCCCTCTCTTCAGACACGTAGTCAACTTATGTAAATTTAGTTAGATGAACCCCCACATTCAGTTGCAATGTTAAGAATCCAGATTCAAAAGGCTAAATATTATATGATTCTATTTACAACATTTTGGAAAAGGCAAACCTGTAGGAATAGATGGATGGTTCCCAGGAGCTGGGTGGACCACAAAGGAAGCTGCGGGAACACCGGGGAGGAGGGAACTTTATATTGTGATTGCGGTGGTGTTTATACAACTGTTCGCATTTGTCAAAACTCACGGCCAAGAACGAAAAGTGTGCATTTTACCGAATGTAAATTAGTCTTAATTTTCACAAATACTGAAGAAAATAGAAAGCAGATTGGTGGTTGGTGGAGGCTGGGAGAAGAGTGATGGGAAAACTAGTAAGTGGCTCGTTTTGGAGTGATGGGAATGTTTTAGAACTAGAGATAATGGTTGCACAACATTGTGAATACTAAATGCCACACTGAACCATTCCCTTTAAAATTGGGTGATTTTATTGTGAATTCCACCTTTTAAAATGTATCAAAGTTCTTAAAAATGCAGGCTCCCATCTGCCTTTCTAGTCAACAAGTTCATGTCTGGAGGCATTCATTGTGGGCTGAGAAGTGACGTGGTTACTACACTCCGGCCTCAGTCCCCATGTACCTGGCACAGTGTGAGCACCAGGAAAAGCAGGCGGAGAATACATTGTAAAATGCTCTCTGGTCATAGAGGATTAAGGACTTAAAAGGACCACTCCCACCCCCACCCCCACCCCCACTATGCATTGCTTTGTGCCATTATTATTCCTATTTATTATTTATTTTATTATTCCCAACTTTCAAAAAAGGAAACTGAAGCTCAAATATAAGTGGCACCCTCGCCAGTGTGTCTCAGTTGGTTGAGCATTGGTCTGTGCACCAGAAGGGTACCAGTTAACTCCCAGATGTTTTGCTCACACATCTTTCATTGTTTCTGTCTCTCTCTCCCTTCCTCTCTCTAAAAATAAATAATCTTTATAGATATATATAGTATATAGTAGACATAGATATATACTAAAGGCCTGGTGCACAAAATTCATGTACTGGGGGGGGTGGCGTCCCTCAGCCCAGCCTGTACCCTCTCACAGTCCAGGAGCCCTCGGGGGATGTCTGACTGACAGCTTAGGTGTGGGAGTAGGCCTAAGCCAGCAGTCGGACATCCTTAGCGCTGCTGCGGAGGCAGGAGAGGCTCCCACCACCACCACTGCGCTCACCAGCCATGAGCCCAACTTCTGGCTGAGCAGCAATCCCCCTGTGGGAGTGCACTGATCACCAGGGGGCAGCTCCTGCATTGAGCATCTGCCCCCTAGTGGTCAGTGTGCGTCATAGAGACCAGTTATTCCACCCTTTGGTCGATTTGCCTTTTATTATATAGCATATATATATATGTATATGTGTATATATATGTATATGTATATGTATATGTATATGTATATGTATATATATATATACACACACATACACACATACACACACGTATGTGTATCCTATCTAATAAAAGAGAAACGTAATTAGCGTACGACCGCTACCCTTCCCATCGGCTAATCAGGGCGATATGCAAATTAACTGCCAGCCAAGATGGCGGCCAGTATCCAGGCAGCTTGAAACTAACATGAGGCTTCCTTGCTTCAGTGACGGAGGAAACCAATGTTCCCCGCCTGCCTTGCCGGCCTCTGAGCCTGCAGTTTGAAACATTGTAACAAATATAGAAGCTAAACAAAACCCCAGAAACCTGCTTTCAGCGAGCCGGGATCTCAGAGCTGGAGGTATACATTGTTTCGATTATAGAACCGAAACAAACCAGATACCTGCTTTCAGGAGCGGAGGCCTAAGAGCTGGAGCCTCAGAGCTAAAGCTGGCCCAGAATTAAAAAAAAAAAAAGAAAAAAAGGAGCGGTTGGGAGCTTCCGTCACCCGCCAGCCTGAAAACAGCCCTCAGCCCCTCACCCAGACTGGCCAGGCACCCCAGTGGGGACCCCCACCCTGAAGGGTGTGTGACCAGCTGCAAACAGACATCATCCCCTCACCCAGGCTGGCCAGGCACCCCAGTGGGAACCCCACCCTGATCCAGGACACCCTTCAGGGCAAACCAGCCGGCCCCCACACGTGCACCAGGCCTCTATCCTATATAGTAAAAGGGTAATATGCCTTCCAGCACCGGGATCAGCGGAGCCGCGAGGCCTCCTGGCACCGGGATCAGCGTGACAGGGGGCAGCACCCAAACCCCCTGATCTGCCCTGCTCTGTGTGTGACAGGGGGCGGTACCCCAACTCCCCTATCGGCCCTACTCTGTGCGTGACAGGGGGAGCTCCCCAACCCCCTGTTGGGCCCTGCTCTGTGCATGACAGGGGCGGCGCCTCAACTCCCCAATCGGCCCTGCTCTGAGCCCGACCAGGGGCTTCGCCTAGGGATTGGGCCTGCCCTCTGCCACCCGGGAGCAGGCCTAAGCCAGCAGGTCGTTATCTCCCGAGGGGTCCCAGACTGCGAGAGGGCACAGGCCGGGCTGAGGGACCCCCCTCCCCCCCGAGTGCAGAAATTTTTGTGCACCGGGCCTCTAGTATATATATAAGCCTAAGCAACTGTTTGACCAGTAGCTGTGATGTGCACTGACCACACCTGACAGTAGACACTCCAACTGGTAGGTTACCTTGCTGCTTGGGTCCAGCCAATTGGGACTGGGTGAGACGGGCTGGACACATCCTGGAGCCATCCCACAGTCCCTTCCCAGCCCCAATTGTGCACCGGTAGGATCCCTCGGCCTGGCCTGCGCCCTCTCATAATCCGGGACCCCTTTGGGTATGTCGGAGAGCCACAGGCCAGGCTAAGGGACACCACCGTTGCATGAATCTGTGCACCAGGTCTCTAGTATATCCTATACCAAAAAAGGCTAGTATGCAAATCAAACAGTGGAACAACTGGTCACTATGACATGCACTGACCACCAAGGGGCAGACGTTCAATGCAGGAGCTGCCCCCTGGTGGTCAGTGTGCTCCCACAGGGGGAGCGCTGCTCAGCCAGAAGCCCTGAACCGGGCTCATGGCTGGCGAGCACAGCGGCAGTGGCGGGAGCGAGCCTAAGCCATCAGTCAGATATCCCCTGAGGGCTCCTGGAATGCAAGAGGGCACAGGCTGGGCTGAGGGGACCCCACACCCGAATTTTGTGCACCAGGCCTCTAATATATATATATGGCTTGCCCAAAGTAGAACTGACTACTGCAGACCCACTCCAGGACCTGAGTTCTTAAACACACCATAAGGGAGTCTTTCCCTTCTGTAGATGAGGCTGAGGTTCAGGGAGGTTACACAAGTTGAAGAAGTAATAAAGCCTAGAAATCAACCAGGAACCCTGAGCCTGTGTCCTTTCTCTGGAGATAGGAATCTGTGGCTTGGTTGTTCATTCTCTCCTTGCTCCCCCACCAAGGAATTGGGAGCCACTCCTCCCATCCCCCAATACCATCTCTATCTTTGCAGAATACCCAGAGTAATCCCAGTGAATGTAAGGATGCTGATTTCTCATTGCAACACCACACACACATATAATCCCCTCTGGTGGGTCCAAGTAGCATCCCATACTCTATCTAGTCCAGTAAGCCTTCCCCAGCAACACAGGATACCACACATCCAGGAGACACAATCTAAAAAACAAAGTACAAACTTTATTTTTTCTTTATAAAGGCATGGTGGCCTCTTGGTTCCCCCCACACACACTTTCTTAACAAAATATAATAGCTCTCCTTGAACACAAAGACCTCGAAATTGTTATAAAAAAAAAAAACAAAAAAATAAAGAAAAACAAAAAACAAACAAAGGGGGGATAAAAGAAAAACCCAACAAACAGAACAGAGAGACAAAGACATTTCTGGGGGTTGAAAATGGGAAACCTGGAGGGAGAGGTGGAGGCCAGCTGGCGGTGGAGAGTGGCAAATCCTAGTGCTGAGGTGGGGCAGGGATGGAAGGGCAGGGCAAAAGGGCAGCAGCAAACCCCAACGGAGAAGCAACTTCCACCCCAGACCCCCAGAGAGTCCTGACCCAGCCAGACCCCCAACCCATTAAGTGCTTAGAGAAAGAAGAAAACCAAAAAGAGGAGGGAAGGGGGAGTTAGAAACTAACGGTCACAGAGCTGGCTCTGGGGAAGGCAGAAATACGTTGGGGTTTTGATTTTCCCTGTTCTTAAAAACATGTTTAATGAAAAAAAAAAAATGCTTTTTGGCAGAGAGAGGCCAGGCACCTCAAGTGTCAGCTTCCCCAGCCCCCCCGGGTGAGGCCCAGCCCCAGGTGTCCCGGTGCTCCCACAACACCCACCACCCCAGCCCCCAGTACCTCAGGTTGGGTGGCCTTCACTCAAAGGTTGACTTACAGTATTGAAAAAGAGGTCATAAAAGAGACCCAAATGACATTGTAATTTTGTAAAAATTCCTCACTCGCTGGCCCGCGTGTATTCCTGTTGCTGCCCCGGCCCCCTCTAACCCCAAGAAGGGAGAGGAGGGCTGGGGGGTGGTCAGGGAAGCCCCCCAGTCCCAGCCGGCTCCTCCCGGCTCTGGTCCATGGTGTCGCTGTCCGAGGCCTCCGAATCGGAGGCAGTGTCAGAGGCCTGGGCCTCCGGGCAGCTCCGGACTGGCTTCACAATTACAGCTCGCCGCTGCTCCTCCTCCTGCTCCTGCCTTTCCTGGGTGCCCTCGATGTGCTGGATCGCCTGGGGGGACAGGCTGTGGTGAGGATGGCTGGAGGGACACAGCCAGCCACCATCTCCACACACACACACACACACACACACACACACACACACATACCAGAAAGGTCCAGAAATAAGTCTGGTAGAGCAGCAGGTGGCCTGCCAGAGCAGCAGGCAGCCCGCCAGAGTCAGGGTTAGTAAACCCCTTTGCTGAGCTGAAAAACCCCTTGGAGATGACAGTGCAGGTCTGCTTGGAGGTCACCAGCATCTTTCACTTATTTATATATTTCAAAGTTGGCCTGTTCACTGATAAAAGGTCTTTGTTATTAATTTCACTATTCAATTTGCTGGAATTATGTGCAACTAAAGGTCCAGGGATTAATGGACTTATTTTGGTCTAGTTGTTTATTTCTTTTACTAGAGGCCCTTGAGGTCCCTTGGCCTGGCCTGCACCCTCTCACAATCCGGGACCCCTTGGGGGATGTCAGACTGCTGGTTTCGGCCTGATCCCCGCAGGCCAGGCCGAGGGACCCCACTGGTGCATGAATCCGTGCACCAGGCCTCTAGTCTATATATATATATAAAAGCCTAATATGCAAAGTGTCCCCTTGGGAGTTTGACCAACCAGGAGTTCCATCACTCGCTATGACATGCACTGGCCACCAGGGGGCAGAATGGAACAAAGGAAGGCCCCGGCCGGAGGAAGGGAGGCCCCAGCCAGTGGCCGGCAGCTGCTAGGGACCCTACCCATGCACGATTTCATGCACTGGGCCTCTAGTATGTAAGATCTTTGGTTAATCTCTTCCCACCCTCCCTCCTCGCCCCTTCCCTCTGAGATTCATCAGCCTGTTCCATGTTTCCATGCCTGTGCATTGAGCATCTGCCCCCTGGTGGTCAGTGCGCATCATAGCTACCAGTCGAATGGTTGAATGGTCGAATGGTCGAACGGTCGAACGGTCGAACAGTCGCTTAGGCTTTTATATATAGAGATGATGCCACTGGGACTCCCCAGGGGTCTCTGCCCCAGGCTGCGTACAGCAGTGACTTTGGACCTGACGCACAGAGCTGTCACCTCTGTAGGAGGCTTAACTGTCACCCTCCCAGCCATTGCCACCTCCATCCCCATCTCAGGTCCTAGGAGATGGAGATGAAAGGAAGTTCTGGACCAAGAGCTGGATGTAGGAATTCTGGAAGCCGGGAGCTCCGGTAGCGAAAGACCCTCTCAACAAACCCCACGTGGAGGGAAGGAACAAGGTTTTCCGGGGCAGCCTGTCCCCCATCTCTACCCCTCACCTTCACAGAGCTCCCTCTCCAATCCCTGCAAACAGAGAGGGAGACTCGGGGATGGAGACACACACACCCAGCTTCCCAGCCTTCCCCCACACAAGCCCTGTCTCATTCCCCTTCAGTTCCTGCTTTCTAACGTCTCCCAAAGGGCCTATTCCCAGAGGACAACCCTGACATGCTGCCTCCTTCCCGAGACCAGGTACCTGCACGATGGTGTCCAGATTTTGCCGGGACGTGGAAACAGAGTTGATGACCGAGGAGGGGCCCATGGTGACGACGTTGATGTGGTGGGAGGGAGGGGGTGGCGGTGCCGGCACGATCACCGTGGGGTGGTGGGTGGGGGCCGGAGGGGGCAGGAGCTGTGAGACAGAGGCTCTCAGTCTTTCTCCAAAGGTTCAGGAAGCTCCCCCTTCCCTTCGGGAGGTCACAGAGGGTGTAGGATGCCCTCCAAACCCATCTCCCTCTGCCCATTGCTTCGAGACAGCCTCTGCCAACCACTGATAGGAGGCCAGCCAGTTTGGCCGCCCTTATTTTAAGCAGCAAAGAAAAGGCAGCCTTAAGAGGGGCTCCCAGACATCCAAGAACTGGTGGCTCCTTCACTGTCCAGCACCAAGCAAGCACTCCAACATCTAATGCAATGGTGGTCAGGAAAACAGATTTTGGATTTAGACAGCCACCGTTCAAGTTATTTAGCCTTTCTGTGCCTCACTTTCCTGATCAGTAGAACAGCCTCAAAGGGCTTCTACAAGGATTCATGTAATAATGTCTATAAGATACCTGGGAACCAAGAATGTCTGCATTATTACGATGTAGGCCAGTGATGGCAAACCTATGACACGCGTGTCAGAGGTGACAGGCAAGCTCATTTTTTTGGTTGATTTTTCTTTGTTAAATGGCATTTAAATAATTAAAATAAATATCAAAAATATAACTGTTTTACTATGGTTGCAAATATCAAAAAATTTCTATATGTGACACAGCACCAGAGTTAAGTTACGGTTTTTCAAAATGCTGACACGCCGAGCTCAAAAGGTTCGCCATCACTGATGTAGGCCCTGCCCTGCCAGAGCCCACAGCCCCACGCGAGGCCACCTGCCCACCTGGGTCCGCAGGTGCTGCTCCCGCTCCAGCTTCTCCTGGTGCAGCAGTCGCACCTGCTCTTGCTGCTGCTGCAGCTGCACCTGCTGTGCAATCACCTTGAGCTTCTCAGGGTACATGTGGGCCTCCAACGAGCGAACCTGAGGGGAGAGCAGGCTCAGGGCAGGGCCCGGACCACACCCTTGCACCACCTCCAGTGCCGGGCCCTCAGGGCTGCCGAGGCCAGCCACCCCATGCTCTACCCTTGCCAAACAGGCCATTCTCTCCTGTTACCAACCCCAGCCGGAGCCTGTCATCCTGGAGGAGACCAAAGTCCTACCATACCCCACCAGGCCCTTTCTGACTCATCTCCTCTCCTGCCATGACCTCCCTCATGCCATCTCCCTCACTCCTTCACTCCCTCCCTGCAGCCTCAGGGCTTTGCTCATGCTCTTCCTTCTGTCTGGAGTACGCTTCTCCCCTCTCTGCCTGGTTAATTGTGAGACGGGACCCACCCTTGGCCAACCTCCCACCCTCGGCTCAAGTCACTTTGACAGAGAAGCTGTGGGGCAGAACCAGTCCAAATCCCCTCGCAATGCCCATGCTTCCTGCAGGACCTTTTTCACAGCTGCATTTTTACAGTATAAGGTCCTTTGACTAATCCTCCTACCCAACCCAGATGGTGACCCCTGAGGGCAGGTACCTACCTGGTTCAATCCCCAGTGGACCCCCACCCCCTATTCCTAAACCTGACACAAAGCAGGTGCTCCAGGGAAGCAGGGACAGGGGGAAAGGGAGAGAGGGACTGGAAACCCCCACCCCACCCACCTGCCTGCCTTACCTGCTCCTCCAGCATCATGCGCACCGAGCGCTCCTTGTCCAGCTGCTGCCGCAGCTCAATCATCTCCCGCCGTAGATCTTCCGCCTTTTCATCCTCCCAGATGTCTGGTGAGCCGATGCCCTCGTCCTTGTCCTCTGCCCGCCGCCGCTTGGGGGACGAGCCGCTCAGCTCCTGGGGACCCCAAGGAGTTGGTGAGTGTGCCTTGACACCCTCGTATCACCACCATCAATGGGGAAGTTGGAGAGCTCCATCACAGACCCCCAAAGCTGTCAACCCAGGTGCTCTGGGCACTGGGAGCCCCACTCTGCAAATCCAACCATGGCCACAGGCTGGAAACAGAGGCAGAACGGACCTGCTTGCCAAGTCACCCGGTTCCTCTCGGAGCCACTCAACTCCACTTCATGGATGGGTAAACTAAAGCTCAGGCAGGAAGGCAAGTACCTGAAGTAGGCGTGTCAGTGGGGAAGGTGGGACCTGTAGCCTCAGAGTCCCAGGCCAGTGGTGAGCCCAGACATGCCCATGCCAGGGAGAGGGAGCCAGGAGGAGGACAGGTGTTGAGGTGACGGGAGGCCTCTGCAGGTGCTACCTGGATGAAGCGCTTGAGCTGTGTGTTCTGCTGCAGAAGCCTGGTCTTCTCCTGCTCCAAGGAGAAGATGTACTCCGCCGTCTGCTGGAGAATGGCTGCCTAAGGGTAGGAGGGACAAGTCAGGGGCCCAGCTGGCTGCGTCTACTGACGCTCACTTCCTTCTCCCTGCTTGAGCCCACCTCCTCCTCCAGGAAGCCCTCCCAGCCCTCGCCCACCTTGCTGAGCTTCTCTCCATCTGTGTGGGGGATGAGGGTCTTGAGGGACTGGAAGCCTGCATTTATGCTCTGCATGCGCCTCCGCTCGTTGCTGTTGGCAATCTCCCTCCGAATCCGCCGCTCCTGGTCCCGCTGAGTCTCAGGGGTCAGTGGAATGTTGGCAAGACTGCCAGGGAAGGCAGGGACATGCTCAGGCTAGGTGTCCTCCATGCTCTGTCCCCAAAGGGCCCCTGTCTTTAACAGTTCATCTCCAGAGGACCCTGGGTGTAACTTGCATTTCTATTTCTGCAAAGGACGCCAGACCTGAATCCTACACCCCAGCAGATCAGGGGGGTGATGGAATAGCGTGCTCTGTGATACCTGGGTATCAAAGTCGCTGTGCATACCCCAGGTCCCAGCCCCAGTGTCTGGCCAACAGGTCTGAGTGACCCAAAACCTACACGGCTTGCTAGAATCCCTGTGATTCTGAGGCAGGTGGACCAGGTGACGATTGGAGACACCTGCTCCTGGGGCTCCTCTGAGCTTCTTGCTATGCACCTGGACCACCTCCTTCAGGGTCACAGGCTTGAGGCTGAAGAAGACATCATTACTCCCTTTGAGTCCCCACAGCCACATCTCCAGCCACAACCTCCTATGCAAGCCCCCAGCTACCCTGCACTGAGACTTCAAAGACAAGACAGGTAGCACTCACTCCAGGGAAGGGATGCCAAGCCAACCACCCCTAGGGGCAGTTCTCCATGCACACGTACTCCAAGAGGCAGACCACCCTGGGCCAGAGAAACAAGGCTCCCAGCATGCAATGAGCAATGGTATTGCCTATTATGCGATTGCATCTTGTAGGAGTAGCAGCCTGTGGGTTGAGAGAGAAGGCAGCCAGTGGAAGGGAGTGAGGCTGTGGGCTGAGGCGATGGTAGACAGAGACGACAACAGGGACTGCGGGCCCAAAGCCGCTGCTCCCAAGGGGTGGGCCTATGTGTGGCCTCCTCCTTCCCAGCCTGCTGCTGCAACACCCCCCGCCCCTGGCTTGATGGCTTCCAGATGCTAGGCTCCCAGAGGAGGCCACTGGCCCCACCCAAAGCCACAGACTTGGTTTCTTCCTGATGTGCCCCCCCCCCCACTCCCCCAGGGTGACTGGTCCAAGCCTGGGCTCACACCCTTGGGTCTGAGGTAATGGGGAAAGGACTCTGGGCAGCCCGTTTCCATAGATGGGGAGCCTGGGCTCAAAGAGGTGCCTGGTTCAGCTCCCCTACTATGCCAGGCCCCCACGCCCAGCCCCAGGCAGAAAGGAATCTACATGAAAACCAAGAGGGAAACACATCTTCAACAGCTGGAGACAGCTGAGGCCCTTCCTGGCCCCACAGCCCACCCCATCTGTCCCACCTCAGCTCCCTGCAGGACCCTGGATTTGTCCTTGCCCCTTCCTGTGCCTCAGCCTTTCCCAACAGAGGGTCGTCATCTGGGGATGAGCCAGGAGCGGGCTCTACGTCAGCTGCTGCTCAGGGTCGAGACAAGACCTCTCCTCCAGCAGTTCCCCCAGGGCCTCCCTGGGCCCCCTCCCACAGAGGGCAAGGCCTCAGAATGTCAGTCTGTAAAGGGGGCCCATGACCCCCACTTTATAGATGGGGCTTAGGGCTCACAGAGGGGAGGAACACCGTTTTAAAGTCAGACAGCCAGGTACCTGGGGGCACCTCACTTCTCCCAGTTTCCCTGCCCTGCAGTGGAGGTGACTCATGTGGCCGGAGTGGATGCAGGTCAGAGACCTGATATGCAGAGGTGTGCCCAACCTTCGGGGGAAGGTGGGTTAGAACGGAGTCCAGGCTCCTGGGCCTGGCAGTGCCTTCCAGAAGCCCTATGACGGGTGGATTAAAGTCGGGAATCTTTGGGGCAAGAAAAGATGGAGAGAAACGTGCATAGGAAGCCAAACCACCGGGTGACTGGGTCTGGCAACATCATCCTCCCCCTCGGGAGTGACAGAAGGAAAGAACCCCACTCACCCAGTCCCTGGGTTTCCCCTGGTGATGCCCAAAGGCTAGAACAGATCAAAGCAATAAGGAGCCAAACAGGAGCCCCATGTCCACCCTTGAGCCACCTGGAGGCTCCCCTGGAGGGCCTGGCAACAGAGTAATAAGGTGTGGGTGGTTTTTTAAGTCTTTTTAGAGTTTTTGCTATAATGTGCTAAGGACTCATTTTGTCGGAATTTTCTCATTGAATTGTCATAATCTCCCTCCGAGTTGTGTGGCCCATAATTCCTGTGCGGGATGACGACACAAAGGATTGGAAAAGATCTAGCTCAGCAAGTGTTGGGGCTGGGACTGGAACCTGGGTCCCAGGACCCTGCCATGAGCCCTCAGAGGTCTCGCCACGGAGTAGGCCGGGCTCTGCGCTGTCCCAGAGCAGCACACCCCAACAGGCAGGTGACAGGTGCTCCTGCAGAACGGACCAAGCACGGGTATGCCCTGGCATCAGGTTCACTATTAGCATTCACCCAACTTTTTCACATATTTCCCTCCGACTCTCACAGAAGCCCAGCGAGGTGGCTGCATCATCCTATTGCAATGAGGAGTCCAGGGTCCTGTGCGGGGAAGGGACATGCCCAGGGTCAGGCAGCCAGACCAGGGAGCAGCAGGCACCAAGCTCACACTCTCCTTCCCCACCAGCTGACAGCACCCTCTACTGATGGCTCACACATAGCCCACTGTTTACCAGAGCCCTGTGTATGGCAGCAAGAGGCAGCACCCCAAGACCCTCTGACTCCTGCCCCCCAAGCCAGTTCATCTGCCCATGAAATCTCAGCTCTGGGGAGCCAACCCTCTGCCTCTCCCATCTCCTCAGGACGTCCACAAGCTGAGGAGACCAAAGAAGACAGCAGAAACCACCCGGTGGTTTGGCTTCCCAGGGACATTTCTCAAGTGGAAGTTCCCAGAGGGCAGGGGGCGGGGCAGTGTGCAGGGGCCTATGTTGTCTCCTGCTCATTGAAAGCCGCCAGCCTGCCTCTTCCAGATGTTCCATCCTGTCCTCTTCAACACCAAATCCATCAGCCCAGCCTCCTGGCTCAGGAACCAGCTGCTGATTAAGCCAGTGCAGACTTAAGTCCCAGAAAAGACTTCTTCCTGGTGGGGACCTGGGCTGCCACCAAGACTTTCCCATTCACCCACCTAAATGGTCCTGGAAGTACTGGCTGACCGTTTGTTTTTCTTTTCTTTTTTAAAATATATTTTTATTGATTCCCCAAAAGGGAGAGCGAGATAGAAACATGCATGATGAGAGAGAATCATCGATCGGCTGGCTGCCTCCTGCAGGCCCCACATGGGATGGAGCCCACAACCCAGGCATGTACCCTGACCAGGAATCGAACTGTTACTCAACCACTGAGCCAAGCTGTCAGGCTACTTTTTTTTTTCTTTTTTCTTTTATGTATTTATTGCTTTTAGAGGGAAGGAGGGAGAAAGGAAGAGAGGGAGGGAGGGAGGAACATCTACTGGCTGCCTCCTGCACGCCCTCTGCTGGAGATCAAGCCCACAAACCAGGTATGTGCTCAGACTGGGAATCAACCAGCCACCTCTCAGTGCACAGGTCCAGGCTCAACCAACACAGGCCAGGGCCAGATGACAGTTTCATTAATAGATGCAACTAACCAGGGATGCTGGCAACCAGGAGTTCTGATTGGTGGAATGTTGCCTAACCAGGGATTCTGATTGGTGGAGTGCTGGCCAACCAGGGGTTCCAATAAAGGATGACTAATTGGAATTACCTGCTAATGCTACAAATGCATTAAAGCATTTTTGCATTTCTTTCAGAGTTCTGCAGAAGTAAACACAACTTACAGTAACTGTAAAAGTCCTCCACACCTCCCCATCAACTTCAGAGCCCCCAAGTGAGCAACAAAGGTGGCCTGGTCCACTAACACCAAATATCTTTTACTTCTCTCCCTCCCCAAATGCCCAGGGACTGCCTTGCCTCAGGAATAAGGGAGAGCACCTGCCAAGAAACAGTTTGGGTACCAGCCTCAGGTGCCAAGACCAGAGCGGCCCACCCACTACCAGAGTACCTTCAGAACGCCCCCCAGGAACACCACCAGCATCCCAACCAGAGGCTCAGGACAGGGAGCACACTCTTAAAAGTCTAGATCCTGTCCTGTACCTGTCCCTCTCTCTCAGTCCAAGGGCAGTACCCCCATCCTCCTGGGACACCCCTGTCGGGCTCCAGCCTCAAATTAGCCACTGACAACTCTCATGTCACACTGTCCCGAAGTCGTTCACACACCTGCCACTCAACAACTATATAATCAGAGGTGAGAGACCCACCCAGGATTTCTACCATAATCCAAAGGACAGGAGGGAGGACGACAACCCTCACCAAGGATGCCCAAGGTGCTCATCCTTCTCTCAGCAGCAGGTACTGAAGCAGCCGGGGGCCCTCACCCATCCCAGCTGTTTCTATCCATAGACCCGCCACTCCAACCAGCCTGCCACTCCTGCCCTCAGTCCCAGACACACCACATCCAGGCTGTTCCCATCAGAAACACCTCCTCCTCACAGCTTCTCCGGCCCCTCAGTGGGTTCAAGTGCAAATTTACTAACCGTAAGACCCCAAGCTTAGCCACGTCATCTATCAAAGGCCCAGTCTCCCCATCTGTAATTTGGGGAAATACTGCCTCACTTCACAGGGCCATAGTGAAGTTTAAAAGAGGAGAAAAGAGAGATTGAGGACAACAGGATGCCTTATTTTTCCAGGGTTCATACCCAGGGCTCCAGGAGAACCCCTGGACAATCTAAGAGACTGCAAACTCAGGGCAGAGGCCAGTTCTGGTTCTCTGTGATATCCTCAACACTGGCACCAAGTAGATGCCCTGTAAATACTAGATCAGGGACCCACCACATTCAAAAGCCCCTAATTGATTTCTAACTTCTAAGAGCAATTTGTCTCTTTCCCCACTGAGGCAGTCCCTAAACTCCTGCTTCTCAGAGTTTGAGCGCCTTTTTTTTTTTTTTTTAATTGATTTTTTTACAGAGAGGGAGAGGGATAGAGAGTCAGACGCATCAATGAGAGAGAAACATCGATCAGCTGCCTCCTGCACGCCCCACACCGGGAATGTGCCCGCAACCAAGGTACATGCCCTTGACTGGAATCGAACCTGGGACCATTCAGTCCGCAGGCCAACGCTCCATCCACTGAGCCAAACCAGTCAGGGCGAGAGCCTTTTTTGTTGTTAATCTTCACCCAAGGATATTTTCCCCCTTGATTTTTAGAGAGTGGAATGGCAGGAGGAACTGGGGAGAAACATCGATGTGAGAGAGACACGTCAATTGGCTGCCTCCCACATGCGCCCCGACTTGGGCCAGAGATTGAACCTGCAACCCAAATACGTGCCCTTAACCGGGAATCAAACCCAAGACCCTTCAGGCCAACACTCTAACCACTTAGCAACACTGGCCAGGGCTTTTTTTTTTTTTTTTTTTTTAAGACAGAAACATTGATTTGTTTTCCCACTTATGCTTTCATTGGCTGATTCTTGTACGTGCACAAACTGGGAAACAAACCCAAAACCTTGGCATATCAGGATGATGCTCTAACCAACTGAGCTACCCGGCCAGGGCTGAGAGCCATTTTAACTACCAAGCACTTTCCTTCTGTGTAGCCACAGTTCAAGGTGCTCCATTTTACAGAGGCTGCGAGCAGTTAAGTGAAAGGTCCCAAACTACAAGCTTGTGAGGCTCCTGCTGTGCAGTGCGTGGGGGGTGGGGGGGCCGGGGGAGGGGGGGGCAGGAGGGGCTAGAGAGAGGGTCCCTCTGAAGAGGCAGCGAGCCCTCGTAGTCCAAAGAATGGACGAAGTCTACCAGTCTGAAAAGTGAGTCCATCTGGCCAGAAGATCCTGTCCGACCCACAACCTCGATCTTCTACAGGTCTCCGACCTCACCCCACAATCCCTTCTAAAAATAAACAAACCGCCCTAACCGGTTTGGCTCAGTGGATAGAGCATCGGCCTGCAGACTGAAGGGTCCCAAGTTCGATTCCCATCAAGGGCATGTACCTTGGTTGCGGGCACATCCCCAGTAGGGAGTGTGCAGGAGGCGGCTGATCGATGTTTCTCTCTCATCGATGTTTCTAACTCTCTATCCCTCTCCCTTCCTCTCTGTAAAAAATCAATAAAATATATTTAAAAAATAAAATAAATAAAATAAAAATGAACAAACGGCCTCACCAGTTTGGATCAGTGGATAGAGCACTGGCCTGCAGACTGAAGGGTCCCAGGTTCAATTCCAATCAAGGGCATGTACTTCAGTTGCAGGCTTCTCCACGGCCCAAGCCCTGGTCGAGTCTCGTGCAGGAGGCAACCAATCGATGTGTTTCTCTCACATCAATATTTCTCTCTGTTTTTCCCTCTCTCTTGCACTCTCTCTAAAAATCAACGGAAAAATATCCTCGGGTGAGGATTAAAAATAAATAAAGTGCTAAATTGGTAAAAAATAAACAAATAATAAATAAGTAAAAATGAACAAACCTAGAGGCCCCAACTCCACACCCAGTGCGCAGGCTGACAAGTGTCTCCCAGCGAGGCAGGCTGAGGATGCCCCGATGCCCAGCCCTGAGGGGAGTCCTGCCACCTTAAGCACTTGGCCCCTGGGGGACAAATGGACTCCTCCAAAGGGGGGCTAGGGACAGTGTGAAGCAGGATCCACTGCGCCAAGCCTGACCAGGGTCAGGACTGGCAATGTCCTCTCTAGCATCTGGAGCAGCTCAACCCTTCCCCCCTGCCCAGCCCTCCTCAGCTACCCGCAGGAGGGCTAAGAACAGAGACTAAGGGCAGGGCCCTGGGATCAGGGTTAAAGTCCCAGCCCCACCACTTGCTGTAACTGTTCCCCCTCCCAGTCTGCGTCCTCATCCCACACAGGAACCGTAAGGCTACTTAACTCAGGAGACTGACAACTCAATTAAGAAAATCTAGCTAAACAAGTCCTATAGACCTATAGTAAGAGCTCCAGAATATTTTTTTTAATGTTTTACAGCTGGGACCCCCCAGGCAGCCAACACTCAGGGGGGCCCTGCTAGCTGCAACCCACCAACTGGCCCAGCCTGCCTGTATTGAGAGTCCAGGTGAGAGCGAAGTTGAGGGGTGTGGGGGTGGTAGTACATGTGCAGCAACCTTCCCCCCAACCCGCAGCGCCTGGTATTCACCAGCCTGGGCCACACCATCTGGGGCTCCACCTCCCTCAATATCCACGCCTTGCCTTCCCTGGCAGCAGAGCACGTGGCCTCAACCCTAGGGAGCCATTTCCCTCCTAGAGCAGTGCCTCAGGAAAGAGACTGCAAATCCCGAACTTGGGCACTCGGGGGAACCCCCCCCCCCACGAAGCTCTGCCGTCCCCCGGGTGGTGTTCAGGATACAGATGGCCAGGCCCTCCCTTCTAGCTATCGGAGTTGCGGACATCGGCATTTTAACAAGTGTCCAGGGTGATTCTGGTGGGAGTGGCCCGTGAAGGCATCACCCTTTGTAAAAGGTGGATCTGGAGCAACCGGGTCAAACTCGTAAAGTGGCTTCTTCTAACAACCCGGGTCCAATTTGCAAAGTAGCGGAGAGCCGCAGATCTCGGACCACCCACCCGCTCACCCCGCGGGGAGACCTGCCGCTTTCGCTTTATGGCTCGGGGAAGAACGTGCGACGGGAGGGAAAGTCTGCGGTAGAGACCTACGTGCAGGGTCTGCTGAGACTCGGCGCGGCTTCTGGTACCCACTACCCCAAACGCTCCCCCACCTGGCCTGCCTCGCCCATCCCGCCAGCAGAGGCTGAGCTTTGTGCGGGGGAAAGCGTGGCCCGGGCGCGCCTACAACTCCCACAATGCCGCACCGGAGGGTCGCGGGGAACTACAGCTCCCGCGAGGCGGCGCGCCGAGGTCCGCCTACTCCAAGAGGGCTGCAGAGTCACGTCCAGGCCTCGCTAGTAAACAGCGCCCGGGCGGCCAGCGAGCAAGCAGCGGCCGCAACGTGCCCGGGTCCGCGGCGCTCCCGGCTCGCCGCGCGAGTCCCTAGGGTCCCACCCACCCCTCTACCCCTGTGCGAGCACACCCCCGCCGCAGCACTCCGTCCGGCAAACAGGCACACCACCCGGCTCCCCGCCCCCCCCCCACGCCCCGAGCCGCGGCGTGGCTGCATTGTAGCTGCCCGCCCGCGGCCCCCCGCGCGCCCCGGGGCCCCCAGACCCCCTTGGAGGGGATGCCCAGAGACAGCGAGGAAGGAGGGAAAGGAAGGAAGCCAATGCGGGAGGGGGGAGGAGGACGCGCGGGGTGGGGAGGGAAGCCACCAGCACCAAGCATGGCCGGGATTGCTGCAGAACCACGTGGGTCTGTTTGCAATTACAAACGTCGCGACTCGCCCGCCTGCAGCGGACAAAAGTGACCGGGACCGCTCAGGGCCCCCACGTTCCGAGGGAGGAGGGTTCCCGGACGGCGCGAGATCGGCGTACGGGGCTGCAACCGCCCGGGCGGCTAAGAAAAGCGAGCGGGGTCGGCGGCGCGGGCCATGCGTGCGCACACACGCGCCCGCTCGGGCTGGCTCGCCCGGGGCTGCAATTGTAGGAAGGGGATAGGGGGTAGGGGGAGGAGTACACACCTACAGAGCCCTCCTATCACTTCTTTCTCTGTTTTCCTGAAATGTTGCAAAGAGGGCACCTTCTGAGTGGGCACCATGAAATACTCCATAGCGATCGGCCCCCCTCCTCTGCACGAGCCGGGTCCCGCGGTCCGCCGGAGAATGCAAGATGGAAATCCGAATCAAAGGGCAGCGCCGGACGGTGGTGCAGAATCGGCCGGTCCCAGATGCTGGCGGCGGCGGCGGCAAGGGGAGGGAGGCGGGCGGGAGGGGCGAGAGGGAGGTCTCTCCGGCCTGCCTCCCCGGGCGCGTGTATGTGTGTGTGTGTTTGCAGCTGATCAGATGTCTGTTTCAAGGCGGGAAACAGCTGGTGAAAACTCAGCACTCCCCCGGCCTCCTTCCGCGGAGTAAGGAATTGCATGTAAACAAAGGACTATTTGCAGCGCCCCCCGGGCGGCGCAGAGCCGTGATGAGAAGGGCTCGGGCCCCGGTGGGCAAGGGGCCGCCCGGGTCTGCGGGCCTCCCCCCTGCGCGAGAAGCGGGGGGCTGCGGGTTGACTGGGAAGGCACGGCGTGAATGGAGCGAGTTGCGGCTGAGCTACATGCGCCACTATGGGTGATGAGGTCCATCAGCTGACAGGTTGGCAAGCGTTAGGAAGAAAAAAAAGCCAGCCACCGCGGGGGAGCCCAGCCAGTGCGGCCGGGGTCCGGCGGGGACTGCCCAGTGCGGGGTCTTCGCGCTCTGCGGCCCTCGAGGGCGGGGGACGCGCAGCTGGGCCCGGGGGAGGCGGCCTGGGGTGCTGCTCGGGGCTTTTCCCTTGTAACGATTGTAACTGCACAGAGTGGAGCCGCTCTGGCGCGCTCCCTCCGAGCTCAGGGCCCCCTGGAAACTTGCGTCACAGCCACCGCTTCCCACATGCAACTTGGGGCCGACTTCGGAGGCCGGCCAGCCTGCTGCCTCCCCCCCTCCCTCCCTGCCCAGCTGCCCGGCACTGGCCGCCTAGCCCAGCTCCAAAGCCTGGGAATCCCGGAGCTGGAGAGAGGAATGCAAAGGGGGCGCGCCGGGCGCCTCGGATCCTGGGGCTGCCCTAGGAAGCGGGGGCCCAGGCAGGGAGGGAAACGTGGAGGGAGGCCAAGACGGCAGCGGCCTGGGGGCAGGCTGCCAGCGCGGCTGGGAGGTCTGGTGGCTGCTGCCGGGTCCCGTCCTAACCTTCGACATGCACACTTTCCCCCTCTGCGAGGAGGCAGGACGGCGGGAGCCTTGGCCTGGGCGGAGGGAAGGCTGCGGCTTCTCATTCATGGCGAAACAAATGCGAGACTTGCTCCTCCTCCAGGGTGCGCTTTCTACAGGGCGGATGGCCTGGGGCGGAGGAGGGAGGGGCACTAGCTAACGAACTTCGGTCCCGCCACCACCCTCACCAGGTCCCCACCTTCCTTCCCCAGGCCCTCCCCTGGCTCCTGGAGGGTGGGCCCCAGGCTCCAGAAGACCAGTCTGCCTTGGAATGTCCTGCCTCCTGCCCACCACCTTTCTCAATCCCATTCACCTTCAAGGTTCCGCCCACATTGCACCTCCTAATTGAAATATTCCTACCAATAACAAGGATTACTGTTATTATCCTATCCTATATCAATTATCTATACTAATAAAAGGGTAATATGCTAATTAGACCGGGAGACCAGACATCCTTCCGGACAAAGCCATGGTGGTGGGGCCAAGGCAGAGGTGGTTAGGGGTGAGCAGGCTGGGGGGGTGGGGGGGGGCAGTTGGGGGTGATCAGACTGAAGGGGGGGCAGTTGGGGACAATCAGGCTGGCAGGCAGAGTGGTTAGGGGCGATCACGCAGGCAGGCAGGTGAGCAGTTAGGAGCCAGCAGTCCCAGATTGTGAAAGGGATGTCTAACTGCCAGCAGTCGGACATCCCCCAAGGGGTCCCAGATTGGAGAGGGTGCAGACTGGGCTGAGGGACACCCCTCCTCCTGCACGAATCTCATGCACTGGGCCACTAGTCCTATATAATAAAAGGCTAATATGCAAATTGACCAAACAGCAGAATGACAGGTCTATGATGCACACTGACCACCAGAGGGCAGACACTCAATGCAGAAGCTGCCCCCTGGTGGTCAGTGTGCTCCCACCACAGGGGAAGTGCCCCTGAGCCGAAAGCCCAGCTCATGGCAGCCCTACAGATGTCCAACTGCCAGCTTAGGCCCGCTCCCCAGGCTTAAGCTGTCAGTCAGACATCCCCCAAAGGCTCCCAGACTGCAAGAAGGTGGGCACAGGCTGGGCTGAGGGGACCCCCCAACCCCCACCAGTGCATGAATTT
The DNA here is from genome assembly GCF_964212035.1 of Myotis nattereri. Taxonomy (NCBI): domain Eukaryota; kingdom Metazoa; phylum Chordata; class Mammalia; order Chiroptera; family Vespertilionidae; genus Myotis; species Myotis nattereri. The sequence goes on along the minus strand of NC_138079.1, from coordinate 99,511,483 downwards.
TGTGCACCGGGCCTCTAGTTAGAGATTATTATTGTTATTAGTGAGAGCACCTTGTAGATGTTGAGCAGTTTTGCATGCATGTTTCCCAATCCCTAAAGCAAACTGTTGGGCAGTTTTCCCTAAAGACAGAGCCTAAGCCACTTAACATCACAGTCCCTGGAAGGCCTCGACTGTGGGCACAGGGAATGTGCTCAGGAAACGATGAGGGACAACAGGATACAGAACCCCATAATACCCTGAACAACATGTACAGTGCCAGGATGGATGGATAAATGAATGAATAACAGCTGGGAGAAATGTATCTACCCCCTTGCTCTTTCTTTTCCTACAGAACTGCCTTTACCCAGCCTGGTCCCCATGAGCTCTGTCACTAAGACTGGCCTCTCCATTTCTGCAAAAGGCACCTTCTCACAGAGAACCCTCAGATGCACAAACCCAAAGTCCTTCGAGCTGGACCAGCAGCTCCTGCCCTAAGGCCTGAAATACCATCACTGCCCCAGTCCTACACTCCACCTCTCTCCCATTACTATAGCAGTAGCACAGTAAGTCCCCAAAATCCAGGCCAACCTCCATTCCCAGGAGGTTCTGTACGTCCCTTAATCCGATCCCATTTCCCTCCCCTTCCCAACTCCTAAGCTCAAGTTCACTGTGCTTTCTGGAGCCTCGGAAGGTGTTCAGCATAACCCCTGAGATCCCTGACATCTGATAGCACCTTCTTGCTCTAAATTAGGAGTCAGCAAACCTCTGTAAACTGCACATAAAAGTTACATGTATTAGTTTCCTATAGCTACTGTAATAAATTACTATAAACTTAGTAGCTTAAAATAGCACATTTATTCTCTGGAAGTCGGAAGTCCAATTGGGTTATATTTGGCTAAATCAAGGTGTCAGCAGGGCTGTGTTCCTTTTGAAAGCTCTACAGGGGATTATATTTCCTTGCCTTTTCCAACTTCTGGGAAGTGGCCCGGATTTCTTGGCTCATGGCCCCTTCCTCCATCTTCAAAGTGTGTCACTCCAACTTCTGCTTCTGTCATCGCATCTTCTCTGACTCTCTTGCCTCCTTTCTATGATGGCCTTGGACCCACCCAAATAATCCAGAATAATTTCCCAATCTCAAGATCCGAAACATGTTCAAAGTTTGCTTTGTAAGGTAACATTCACAAGTACTGGGAATTAGGATATAAATATCGGGGGGAGAGGGGGCATTATTCTGTCCACGACACCACTCTTAGTTTGTGAGCCCTACAAAATGAAGCAGAGGTTACAATATGCTGCAGTAATTTCATTCTGCAAAGAATGAAAACGGTGACTCAAACATATCATTGTATAGTGGAGTTCACAGCATCATTATTCACAACAGCCAAAAGGTACAAACCACCCCACTATTCATCAACTGATGAATGGATAAATAAAACATGGACTATCCATACAATAGAATATTATTCAGCCTTAAAAAGGAATGAAGTTCTGATACATACCACATCATGGATGAACCTTGAAAACATAATGCTACGTGAAATAAGCCAATACAAAAGATCAAGTATTATATGATTCCACTCATGTGAAATATCTAGAATAGGCAAATTCATTAAGACAGAAAGTAGATTAGAGGTTACCAAGGGCTGGAGGGATGAGTGAATGGGAAGTTATTGCTTAAGGAGTATGGAGTTTCTATTTGGGGTGATGAAAACTTTTAGAAATAGTGGTGATGATGGTACAACATCGTGAATGTAATTAATGCCACTGAATCATACACTTTAAAATGGTTAAGTTGGAAAATGTAATGTTATATATATTTTACCACAATTAAAAAAAAAAATAAAACAGCTACCCGGCTGGTGTAGCTCAGTGGTTGAGCATCTACCCAGGAACCAAGAGGTCATTGGTTCAATTCCTGGTCAGAGCACATGCCTGGGCTGCGAGCTCAATCCCCAATATGGGGCGTGCAGGAGGCAGCCAAACAATGATTCTCTCTCATCATTGATGTTTTCATCTCTCTCTCTCCCTCTCCCTTCCTCTCTGAAATCAATAAAAATAAATTTTTTTAAAAGTTAAACAGCCTTGGCCAGGTGACTCAGTTAGTTGGAGCATCGTCCCATGCACCAAAGGTTGTGGGTTCGATTACCAGTCAGGGTACGCATGGGAGGCAACCAAGTGCGATGTTTCTTTTTCTCTCTCATCAATTAAAAAAAAATATGTATCAGTGGGCTGGCTTTAGCTTATGCACAGTAGTTCTCCCTCACTTCCCTCCTTATCTGGCTCAGAATTCATAGTCTATCAATATAATCATCTTACATACACTTTCCCTTTCAAATCTAATAACCCCACCTGCCCTGCAACTACCCCCCAAGCAGAACAGGGCTGGGAAAAGGAAATCCCACAACCTAACTGAGTGACCTTATTTTTATTTTTTTGTTAATCCTCACCTGAGGCTATTTTTCCATTGATTTTTAGAAAGAGTGGAAAAGAGAGGGAAAGACAGAGAGAAACATCAATATGAGAGAAACACATCGATTGGTTGCCTCCTGCGTACAGCCCCAACTGGGGCCCAGGCCAGGGCAGAGCCTGCAAATGTGGTACATGCCCTTGACCGGATCGAACCCGGGACCCTTTGGTCCACAGGCCAACGCTCTATCCACTGAGCCAAACCGGGCAAGGGCAAGTGATCTTATTTTTAAATGCCAGACCAAGATCCTGGAGTGGATCTTGGATGGCTAGTAGTCGCCTCATATTGCCCAGTACATTCTCTCTCCCACCTTCTCCTTTCAGCAAGACCTCTATCACCTCCTCCTGCTCCTCACTCTCAGCTCATGACCTCACATCCTGTTTCTCTGAGAAAATGGGAGCAATTAGAAGAAAATTTATTCCTAGAAATATCATGAGACTAAATCATGAGAATTGGAAAATCTAAATAGACCAATCAGCAATGAGGAAATTGAAAAAACCATCAAAAATTTCCCAAAAAGCCGAAACCGGTTTGGCTCAGTGGATAGAGCGTCGGCCTGCGGACTGAGAGGTCCCAGGTTCGATTCCGGTCAAGGGCATGTACCTGGGTTGCGGGCATATCCCCAGTAGGATATGTGCAGGAGGCAGCTGATCGATGATTCTCTCTCATCGATGTTTCTAACTCTCTATCTCTCTCCCTTCCTCTCTGTAAAAATCAATAAAATATATTTTTTAAAAAAATTTCCCAAAAAATAAAAGTCCAGGCCCAGATGACTTCACCAGTGAATTCTACCAAATAGTCAAAGAAGATTTAAAACTTACCCTTCTCAAACTCTTCCAAAAAAATTGAAGAGGCAATACTTCCTAACACATTTTATGAGGCCAACATAACCCTGATACCAAACCTGGCAAGGATAACACAAAGAAAACTACAGACTAATATCTCTAATGAATACAGATGTAAAAATCTAAACAAAATACTAACAAATGGAATACAATAATACCTCAAAAATAACCATAATACATCACAATCAAGTGGGGTTCATTCCAGGGGCACAAGGGTGGTTCAACATATGCAAATCTATCAAGGTAATACACCACATTACATAAGAAAGGGTAAAAAGCAAATGATTTTATCAATAGATGCAGAAAAAGCATTTGATAAAATACAACATCCATTTATGATTAAAACACTTAATAAAATAGGAATAGAAGGAAAGTACTTCAACATAATAAAGGCCATATATGACAAGCCTTCAGCCAGCATTATACTCAATGGTGAAAACCTGAAAGCTTTTCCTCTAAAATCAAGAACAAGACAAGGATGCCCACTCTCAGCACTCTTACTCAACACTAGAGGCCTGGTGCATGAAATTCGTGCACTGGAGGAGTGAGTGGTCCCTCAGCCCGGCCTGTGCCCTCTCGCAGTCTGGGACCCCTCGCTCCTTACCTCCCACCTGCTCACTGCTCCTTACCGCTCGGCTCACTGCTCCTTAGTGCTGCCGCGGTAGCGGGAGAGGCCAGCCATGAGCCCAGCTTCTGGCTAAGCAGCGCTCCCGCTGCTCCCACAAGGGGGCAGCTCCTGCATTGAGCATCTGCCCCTGGTGGTCAGGGCATGTCATAGCACTGGTAGTTCTGCCGTAATGGTTGCTTAGGCTTTTATTATATAGACTAGTGGCCTGGTGCACAAAATTTGTGTGTGTGGGAGGGTGTCTCTCAGCCTGGCCTGCAACCTCTCCAATCTGGGATCCCTCTCACAATCTGGCACCGCTGGCTCCTAACCACTCACCTGCCTGCCTGATCGCCCATAACTACTCTGCCAGTCAGCCTGCTCGCCCCCAACTTTCCCCCCCACTGGCTTTCTCACCCCCAACCGTCCCCCTCCCACCAGTCTGCTCGCCCCCAACTGCTCCCCCCTGCCAGCCTGCTTACCCCCAACTGACCCTCCCTGCTGGCCTGCTCTCCCCCAACTGCCCCCCCCCCCACACGCCTGATCATCCCCAACTGCCCTCCCCTCCTGGCCTGATCTCCCCTAACCGCCTCTGCCTCAGCCCCGCCACCATGGCTTTGTCTGGAAGGATGTCTGGAAGGTCTCCCAGTCTAATTAGCATATTACCCTTTTATTAGTATAGATAGTTCTGCCAGAGCAATAGGCAACTGAAAGAAATAAAAGTCATCCCGATCGGGAAGGAAGAAGTAAAAGTGTCACTTTTTGTAGATAACATGATTCTTCACATAGAAAACCCTAAAGATGCCACACACAAAAACTATTAGAAACAACAACAAATACAGTAAAGTTGTAGGATACAAAATCAGTGTACAAAAATCTACTGCCTTCCTATGGACTAACAATAAAACTTCAGAAAAAGAAATTCCTTTTGCAATTGCAACCAAAAGAATAAAATACCTAAGAATAAACTTAACAAAGCATGTAAAAAACCTATATACTGAAAACTACAAAGCATTATTAAAAGAGATTGAAAAAGACAACAAAATAGAAAAATATCCCATGTTCATGGATTGGAAGAATCAACATAGTTAAAATGGCCACATTACCCAAAGCAATATACAGATTGAATGCAATCCCCATCAAAATCCCAATGTCATTTTTTCAAGAAATATAACAAGAAATCATTAGATTTGTATGGAACCACCAAAGACCCCGAATAGACAAAGCAATTCTGAGAAAAAAGAATGAAGCCAGAGGTATCATACTACCTGACTTCAAATTATACTACAGAGCTACAATAATCAAAACAGTATGGCATTGGCAGAGGAAAAAAAGACACACAGATCAATGGAACAGAATTGAGAGCACAGATATAAAACCACATGTATATGAGCAAATAATTTTCTACAAAGGAGACAGAAACACACAATGGAGTGTAAAAAATAAAAAAGCCTCTTCAATAAATGGTGCTGGGAAAATTGGAAAACCAACGTCATAAGAACTGCTCTTGCTAAAGTCACTGGTGACCTCCAAAGGGCTCTGTTTTCTGTCTTCACCATATCTGACCTTCTTGAAATTCTTTTTTTCTTGGCATCTGGGAGGCTACCCCCTGGGGCCACAGTCCTCAGACCTCCCTCATCTGTCTACACACACTCCCTGCTCTTTGGACAACAGTTCCAGAAAGGACTAGTAGTTACGCAGTGTGGTTCAGAATCCAGACTCTGCCTGAACCCCAGCTCCAGGGTGACTCCAGGCAAGTTCCTCAACCTTACCCAGTTTCCTCATCTGTAAAACAGAGGTCGTACAGCACCTAGCTTGCAGGCTATCACGAGAAGTTAGTGGCAGGCTTGGCATCATTAAGTGTAGTTGATATATCACTGGTACCAGGTTGCCATGGGGGGTGGTGGCCAGAGGTGTCTGAGCTGGCCCAGGGAGAATGACAGAGTTTGGTGATGTGCAAGGAGGGACAGAGGAGAGGCCAAACCCCCGGCCCTATCTCCCTGTTAAAACTTGCTGCAGGTGGCCCAGCCAGAGTGGCTCAGTGGTTGAGCATTGACCTATGAGCCAGAAGGTCATGGTTCAATTCCTGGTCAGGGCACATGCCTGGGTTGCGGGCTCAATCCCCAGTGTGGGGTGTGTAAAAAGCAGTCAATCTATGATTCTCTCTCATCATTGATGTTTCTATCTCTTTCTCCCTCTCCTTTCCTCTCTGAAATCAATAAAAATATATTAAAATAAAAATATAAATATATTAAATAAAAAATAAAAATATATTAAATAATAAAAATAAATAAAACTTGCTGCAGGTCCTGACCGGTTTGGCTCAGTGGATAGAGCGTCAGCCTGCGGACTGAAAGGTCCCAGGTTCGATTCCGGTCAAGGGCATGTACCTTGGTTGCAGGCACAACCCCAGTGGGGAGTGTGTAAAAGGCAGCTGATCGATGTTTCTCTCTCATCGATGTTTCTGACTCTCTATCCCTCTCCCTTCCTCTCTGTGAAAAATCAATAAAATATATTAAAAAAAAAAACTTGCTGCAGGTGAAAGGGACAGCCATGTTGTAAGGTTGACGTTGAATATGGGGCTCACCTGCTTTACAGCAGAGACAACTGCACAGAGGATCGAGTGGTGTGAAAATCAGCCCGCAGAACGCTTGCCCTTTAAAAAATTAGATCTCTTTAAAGAGTGTAATTAATGAAATGCCCACGGATGATCCCTGTTAGAAATGCAGATCATCTACTGAGCTGGCACTCAGCGCCCTTCCCTCCCCTTTGCTCCCCTCCCCACAGCCCCGCCCCAAATTCCATGTAGGAGGAGTGAATGAGAGTCATCAACAGGCTTTAGTGAGGAATGGATACACAAGAAGTGGTCCATCTACACAATGGAATATTATTCAGTCGTAAAAAGCAATGAAGTACCAAAAAAAAATGAAATGAAATACTGACAAATGCCACAACATGGATGAGCCCTGGAAACATGATACTAAGTGAAAGAAGCCAGACACAGGTCACACAATGTATGATTCCATTTACATGAAATGTCAAGAATACGCAAATCTATAGAGATAGAAAGATTAGTGGTTGCCAAGGGAATGAGGGGGCATTAGGAGGAAATGAGGGGCGAGTGCTAATCGGGGGATTCTTCCGGGGCAATGAGAGAATGTTCTAAAATTGGTTGTGGTGATGGTTACACAGTTCTGAATATACTACAACCACTCAAGTTTACACTTCAGATGGGTGAATCGTATCTAATAAAGCTGTTATTTTTAAATGGCTTTATTGACCCTAAAGATGGCTAAAGTCCAGGGATCCCCTCCAGTAGAGGGTTCCAGAGTTCCTTTCTTCAGCCAAAGTGGGATCTGGCTGCTCTGATGGTGCCATTAGCACAGCCCTTCTCAAAACAAACGTGCCCTCATCCAGAATGGTTGGACACTCAGGTGAAAGATATGAACCCTAAGAATGCGTGTTGAACTGCAGCCAGGAGGGGGGACTGCAAATACAGAAGCTGCTGCAGATTTTCACTCTACACAGCAGCACTGGGGGGCAGGGTAATATGGACTTTTCTCATTTTTATCTTACATGTTTCTAAAATATGATTCTTCTCTTTGGACAAATGATGTATTCGTTTCCTGTTGCCGTGTAATAAATTTCCACATATTTACTGGCTTAAAACGGTACCTGTTTATCATCTCACAGTTCAGGAGGTCAGAAAGCCAGGCATGGCATGGCTGGGTTCCCTGTTCAGGGTCTCACCAGCTGAAATTGAGGTGTCAGTTGTGGCTTTGATTTCATCTGGAGTTCTGGTCCTCTTCCAACTTCAGTGGATGTCGGCAGAATTCAGTTCCCTTTGGCTGTAGAATGAGGTCTCATTGGCTTGCTGGCTACTGGCTGGGGTTGGCTCTCAGCTCCTAGAAGCCATCCTCAGGTCCTTGTGCCCTGGCCTCCTCCATCTGAACAAGAGAATGTCCCAGGCATGAATCCCTCTCTCGATTCAAATCTCTCCAATTTCCCCTTCCAGAAGCAGCCAGAGAAAACTCTCTATTTTTAAAAGACTCATATGATTAGGTCAAACTTATGGATATTGTTAGCCTGACATTATCAGGATAATGTCTCTATCTCAAGGTCAACTATGCATATATAGCATAATCTAATCATGGGAGTGATGCTCTGCCCTGCCCACTCCATGAAAGGGGAGTATATAAGGGCAAAGGTCATTGGGGACCTTAGAAGAATTCTGTTACCACAGATGAGGGAAACATGAAGGAGGTGCAGAGAAAGTTAAGGGACTTCCCTAATGACATACAGAGAAATGGAGATGGAACCTAAACAGGAATCTAGGGTCCCAGTCCTATTTTGAGGCTTTTCCTCTAAGCAAATATGTCATGAGTGTGTGGGGGGAGGGGGCGGGGGGGTGGGGGAGGGATCGGGTGAACAGATGGCCTTTCAGACCCCAGCATGCTCTAGTACATGTGGGGCCCCAACCTGTTTAGGAGATGGGGTGTGGAGTGTGGATACAAGTTCTTGGGTCAGGAATGAAGGCCCCATGGAAGCAAAAAGCCCCTGCTTGGGAGGGGATCCTGAATACTCCAAGGAAAATAGAATGGGGTCAGACACTCGTGCAGGGGTTTGGAGCATATCCCAATATCCCCCAAAGCCCTGGTCTCCTGTCCTACGCTAGACACAGAGATCTCTGGGCCAACAAGGCTGGGGGCCCCCCACCACTAGAGGGCGCCTGGCACAAAGGATCCTCGGAGAGCAAGCGGAGTGAACATGTTTAGAGACGCCAAGGCAGAGATTGGGGTGGAGTGGCTGGGCTCCAGCCTCCGGCACCCCCAAGGCCTTAACGATCTTTGAGGCACTGGGCTTATTCAGAAGGCTCAAAAGGTTCTGCCCTCCAGATGCCCACTTCCTTTGTCCAGCCCGATCTGACTCCCTTTGCTCATTAGCAAGATCTTGAAAAGGGGGCTAGAGCCCTGGCTGGGTGGCTCAGTTGGTTGGAGCATCATCCCGTACACCAAGAAGGTTATGGGTGCGATTCCTGGTCAGGGCACATAACTAGGTTTCAGATCCAATGCCCGGTTGGGGTGCGTACAGGAGACAACAGATCAACGTTTCTCTCTCACATCCATGTTTCTGTCTCTCTCCCTTCCCCTCTCTCTAAAATCAACAAACATATCCTTGGGTGAGAATAAAAAGGGGGGGCTGGAGTCTACCTGTGATGTGTCCCATGTCCTCTGCCCCCCTTTCTGTTCTGTTCCCTACTTTCAGGCCCGTTGCTACAGCCCACTGGAGTGGGCTCCTGCCCTCATCCCCCTTCGCTTCCCTCCACAGTCAGCACTCAGCTCCTCCACCTCCCTCTGTGAGGGACTGTCCCCAGGGGAACATCTCTCTGCTTTTCACCGTGTCAACAAGGAGGAACCAGGTATGCCTGCTTCAGTGAGGTGCATTCCCTTAACAAAAACTCAACATATGGCCACCTTGCTGGACTATCTCGGTTTTCAATGAAATGGCTGTCCTAGCTGGTTTGGCTCAGTAGATAGAGTGTCGGCTTGCGGACTGAAGGGTCCAAGGTTCGATTCCAGTCAAGGGCACATGCGTGGGTTGCAGGCTCGATCTGCAGTGGCGGAAGTGCTGGAGGCAGCCAATCAATGATTCTCTCTCATCATTGATGTTTCTATCTCTCTCTCCCTCTCCCTTCTCTAAAATGAATAAAAAATATTTTTTTTCTTAAAAAGATGAAATGGCTGACCGCTATCTCAATTGATCTCGGTAAACACAAGTTCAGCTGTGAAGATCCCACCCAGAAGACAGGAGCCTGAGGCATGGCATAGCTGGAAAGCTGGGACCTGACATTCCCTCTGGGCCCTTCCCATGAGTGCAGGGGAGGGGAGGAGAGAGCTCAGGGGCTTGGGGCAATATAAAAGGAGAGTAAATCAGCCCAGGGACCAAGGGGGTGTGGCAGGGAGGGTGAAGGATCATCAAAGGGGCCACAAGAAACCAGGAGGGAGCATTTGGGGTTCAGGTGAAAGGTCCAAATCAGAGGGACAGGGGACGAGGACAACTGAGGTTGCTGTTGAGCTCAGAGGAGGTGCCCAATGTCTCTCTGGGCAGCTGAAGCTCCTCAGAGAAAGAGCGAGGTGAGGGAGAGAAGGCAGGATGTCCAGTCCTGCCTGCGGATGGAAAAGGCTGGGGCTGGGCTGGGAATGGCCAGGGCAGGGGAGGGACAGAGGTCTGCTCTGATGAGAAAGCAGGCCTGAGAGGCTACGAGGGGTGAGGCAGCCAGGAAACAGTCGCTCTCGGGAGGAGGGGGACTCAAACTCCAGCATGGGTGTGTGGTGGGGGAGGCCCACGTGTATGTGGGCAGGAGTCCTTGAGTGCCTCTAAGTGCCAGCTGATGCTCTGGCGGCTTTACTCAAGTTCCCCATTTCATCCTCACTACAGCACCCACGTCTGTGATCCAATACCCCAAGGACTTGCCCAAGATTGTCCCAGCTAGTCGGTGCCAGCACCTGGCTCCTTGCAGGCTCCTCACAACCTCCTACGGCCTCAAGACTGACTGGGACTAGTGGTCCAGGTGCAAGAGGGGAGCCCAGCTGGGTGTGGCAAGAAATATGGAGGGAGAAGACAGAGTCTACAAGAAAGGACAAGGTCAAGAACTTGGTGATAGAGACACCACATCCCGTGGCCGACTGTCAGTGTCCCGGCAGCCAAAGGAACAACCCCTAGGGGTCAGGGAGGCTTCGCTTTCAGTTGGGCAGACAGGGAGGAGGGAGCAAGATAAAGCCCAGCAGGGGAGCCAGGCTAGAGCACAGGGACTGGTTTCAGCTGTTTCCTCCCTCAGCCCCTGTGGACCCCGAGCCCCTCCGCTATTTCCAGGGAGCCCACTGCCAGCACGTGGGGGGTTAACGTCTGTCTGGTGCGGTGGCCTCAGCAGCACAAGGTGGTGCCAGTAACTCAGAAGCTGAAATGTGAGCAGCTAAGGAGGAGGGCAGGGCTGGGAAAGGCTAAGCAGCGGCTGGGAGGGTTTCCCTGGCAGGAGCTGAAGGCTCCACTCTGGCGACTAGAGGTCTTCCCATCCTTGATCCACATCCCCTCCGAATGACTGCCTCTCCACCCTCTGGCTGTGGGCAATAGCACCCACTCAGGGTGGTCCACCGGGCAGCAGGTTTGTGCTGCAGATCTAGGGACGGAGTGGAAGACCGGGCCAAGACAACCAACAGAGAATGCACTGGGCCCTGCCCTGCTTTGCCGGAAGCACTGGATGGGGAGATGGGAGATGGGGAGATGGGCAGAGAGCAGAGTGAGGAGGACAGGGAGGTCCCTTAGGTTCCCTACCTCAGAGGCCTGGCCTTGACGTCCCCCTCCTTGGGCAGAACTGAGTCATGGGAGCCTCCCACTGTCCCGGGGCAGGGAGAGACACAAAGCTCCTGCCCCCTCCCCGGGCCAGGTGCCAGCCTGCCTTTGCAGGGAGGAATGACCAGAGACGGGTGGCTTCCCAAGTGTGTGTGAGGAATTGGATACTGAGTGGGCACAGCTCCCTTGTCTTTTTTAAAGATTTTTTTATTGATTTTTACAGAGAGAGGAAGGGAGGGAAAAGATAGAAACATACATGAGGGAAAACATCGATCAGCTGCCTTCTGCACACTCCCACTGGGAATCAAGCCCACAACCTGGGCATGTGCCCTGACCGGGAATCAAACCAGCAACCTCTTGGTGCATGGGTCGACACGCAACCACTGAGCCACACCGGCCGGGCTTCATCTCCCTTTTCTTAGTTCCACAACCACCTAATCAGTGTATCAATAGGTAGTATTATGACTCCTCCACCACAGATGAGCAAATAGAGGCTCAGAGGTTGAGAAACTTGCCTGAAGCCACATAGCCAGAGTGGCAGAGCCGACTTGAACCATGGCTTGTATGACAACAAGGAAGGAAGGTGGAAGAAGCAAAGGTCACCGGCAGGTAAACACATGTCTGTGTGCCAAATCCAAGGCAAGAGATGAAAGACAGCCTTGGGACCCCTAGAAAAGCAAGCAGGCTGAAAATGTATTCAGAGGCAGCAGGAAATGCCCAGTCCCAGATGTGTGGATGAATCTGCAACAGTAGGGACTTCCCATAACCCCTTGAGGTGCTTCTGTGGAGCCACAGGATTACCACTGAGCACATGCCTGGCACGCACCATGACAGGGCATGGAGCACATCTGGGGCTTCGGTTCTGCATGAGCCTTCATGGAAGAATAAGCAATATTTACTGTGGGATAGCACTTGGCAAGGCTCTGCTGAAAACGAACCGAAACACCTCAGTAGGCATCATGGGGCCTGACGGCCAAGAGCTAGAGAATCCCAGTGCTTCCAGCTGTGTGACCTAGACTCACCTCTCTGAGCCTCAGTTTCCTTATCTGCAGGAGGAGAGCATGCCAGCACTGACACACGGGGCTGTTGTGAGGATTAAATGAAGTATTTGTCAAAAAAAAAAAAAAACAACACACTTATATTGAGCCCAGCCAGAGTGCTCAGTTGGTTGGAGCATCATCCCATGCACCAAGAAAGGCTGGGGGTTCAATTCCCGGTCAGGGCACATATACAGCTGGTCAATGTTCCTCTCACATCGATGCCTCTCTTCTCTTTCTCTCCCTCTCTCTCTCCTCTCCTCTTCTCTCTCCCTTCCACTCTCTAAGCATGTCCTTGGGTGAGGATTAAAAAAAAAAGCACTTATATTGAAAACCTTCATCTTTACCCAAAAAAACTATACAGGAATAGCAGCATCATTCACAAAAGGTAGAAACAACACAAACATCCATTGATCAATGAATGGATACACAAATTCTGATCTATCCACACAATGGAATATTATTTGACCATTAAAAAGAATGAAGTACTGCCCTAGTGGATTAAGCCCTGAGCAGTGGTTAGAGAGCGTTGGCCTAAGGACTGAAGGGTTGTGGGTTCGATTCTGGTCAAGGGCACCTACCCTGGCCCTGGGTTGAGGTATGTGTAGGAGGCAACCAATAGATGTGTCTCTCTCACATCTATGTTTCTCTCTCTATCTCTTTCCCTCCCTTCTACTCTCTCTAAAAATCAATAGAAAAAATATCCTCGGGTGAAGATTAACAAAAAAAGGAATGAAGTACTGACAGGTGTTACAATATGGATGGACCTTGAAAACATGATACTCAGTGAAAGAAGCCAGACACGAAGGGTCACATATTGCATGATTCCATTATATGAAACGCCAGAATGGCCATGGAGATGAGAAAAACCAGATGCACGTGGTGGCGTTTGGGAAAAGAGTCGAAGGACTTGGGTGGTTGGGTGGGGATGAGCTGGCACCCACAGCCCTGGGGCAGCTCAGAGGTGTGGCGCCAAGCAGGACCGGCAGGAGGGGAAGACACTGAGCCAAGGAGGCGGAGCACGCGGCCCAGTGCTCCGCGGCCCAGTGCTCCACGGCCCAGTGCTCCGCGGCCCAGTGCTCCGCGGCCCAGTGCTCCACGGCCCAGTGCTCCGCGGCCCAGTGCTCCGCGGCCCAGTGCTCCACGGCCCAGTGCTCCGCGGCCCAGTGCTCCGCGGCCCAGTGCTCCGCGGCCCAGTGCTCCACGGCCCAGGCAGAGTCTGAGCGGCGCTTTACCTCAGTTGGCAAAAGCTGGAAAAGCTTACAGCAGCCTGCTCTCCGCCTCCCCAGAAGCCCCTGTTTCTCCGAGGCGTCCAGAGGCTGAGAATACTCTGAGCACCAGTTTCTTCTGAGAAGCCCCAAGCCTGGGTTCCTCTCTGATTCACCCCCAGGTTCCAGGGTTCTAGAGGAGAGAATATGAGATCAGCAAGCCCGTTTCAGTGCTGTCCCCCAACGTCAAATGACCAACATGCATTTAACGTGACATGGGAGGCACAGAGGCAGCCACTCCTCAGAGCCTGGGCCCCCTCCAGCCCCAGGGAGAACTGAGGGAATAGCAAGGTGACTCCCAGAGGCAGGCCTGAGCCTGCAGACCAGCAAGGGAGGCCCATACACTTCTCCTTCAACCCCTTCCCTCTCCCTCCTGCCTCTACCCTCTGTCCTATATAGTCCCTAAGCCTCTGGGGGAAAGCCAAACAATACAGAACTCCTTGGAGGAGAGAAAAGGGCATACTACATGCATGTGCACACGTGTGCACACATACACATGTGAGCACACGTGTGCACACATACACATGTGTGCACATGTGTGCACACACCTGCCTGCACCATCACAGAGCAGATCACATAATACCTAGATACAGGGAAGAGAAAGGGAACTAGACATGTTAGCACCTTGCCTCCTGTGGGCCAAGCAGGTACCAAGGGATTTTCACTTACTAATTCAATCTTTAAAAGAAGCCTATGAGATTTCATAGATAAGAAAATGAGCTTCTGCCCTGGCCAGTTGCTCAGTGGTTAGAGCTAGCCCATGGACCAAAGGGTCTCAGGTTCAATTCCCAGTCAAGGGCACATATCTCAGCTGCAGGTTTGATACCAGGCACCTGAGGGAGGCAACCAATTGATGTGTCTCTCTCACTTCAATGTGTCTCTCTCTCCCCCAGGTCCTTCCACTCTGTCTGAAAATCAATGGAAAAAAATATCTTCCGGTGAGGAAGGAAGGAAGGAAGGAAGGAAGGAAGGAAGGAAGGAAGGAAGGAAGGAAGGAAGGAAAGAAAGAAAGAAAGAAAGAAAGAAAGAAAGAAAGAAAGAAAGAAAGAAAGAAAGAAAGAAAGAGAATGAGCTTTTGAGAACTTAAGGAACATAGCCAGCGGAATACTCAGTAGGTAAGAGCCATGAAGTTGAGCACAGTGCCTGGCATGAGCCCCAGAAGCCAGTCCTATGGAGGCAGCTGAGCCGAGTGGGGTTGTGTGCTGTTTCTGCCCACGTCCTGGCATTGGTTCCTTTGGGGGACCCCTCACTCCCACTTTCCCTGTGTGGCACTAGGGGTGTCTACCCTGGGCTGGAGTAAGCTCCTGACCCAGACCTGTCCAATCAGCGCCAGGGATGAGCTGAGACCCAACAAGAGGGAAGCCTGGGGTCTTGCTGGAACTCAGGGAGAGCCAAGCTGGGTGACAGAGAGCCTACTGGATGGAGCGATGCAATCCAATGTCCCAGCACCACTGCTGAGCACTTGACCAGCCAGGCCCTCGGCCTTTGCTGATATATGAATTGTTAAGTAACTGGCCTTTGAACACAGGTCTGACTGCAGAGCTCTGGTAGCTTAGGGGCTGGAACACGGCTGGGGATCGGGCCTCACCTCTCTCCCAGAATACTGGGGGGCGGGGGGGGGGGGGAAGGGCAGGGGGGAGGGAGCCTCTGGATCCTTCTAAAGCACCTCCATCACTCAGTTTGACCTTCAAAGTTGGCATCTGCTTAGCAAGAATCTGTCTCCTCCGGGAATTCAGCCTCCAGATGTCAGATCCAAGGCAGCAACAGTGGCTGCACATGGCTCTCCCCAGAGTGAATCAGCCACATTCCAAAGGTGCAAACACAGACACCACGCCCTCGGCAGCCTGGGGCTGCAGACTTCCTCCCCAGGCCCGCCCAGCCCCCATTCCTGCTCCCCACCCCGCTCCCCTCTTCCCAGCCAGACCAGGCTTTGGGCTTCCTTTCCAGAGACATTCTCCTGGAACTGAAACAGAGAGAAAAAGAAAGCCACTGGGGCCAGGAGACACCCTGATCCACTCTGCTCACTCCCTCCCTTGCAACAAACATGGACCCTAGCCCAGACCTCCCCCAGTTATCAGTATATACAGGGTGGGGCAAACATGGGTTTACAATTGTTTGTATAGGAAATAATACAATAATTAATAAATAATAATACAAGAATAGACTTTGTGTTTCAGGTCCTCACAACTATAAACTACTTTTTCCCTACCCTGTATGGGTTCATTCACTCTACAGGTATTTATTGAACACCTACTGTGGGGTAAACCAGACACAGACAAGCCCCTGACCTCATGGAACTCAGCCCAGCAAGAGTCGGACAAAATCGGCTCCACAGAAAATAATTCCAAGTGTGGGAAGTGCTAAAGAGGAAAGAAGGGACTAAGAGTGATGGCAAGTGACAAAGGGATGGTTATGAGGTTGTGGGGAGGGGGGGCAGGCAAGCTCAGGGATATCACATAA
This sequence comes from Myotis nattereri, assembly GCF_964212035.1. Classification (NCBI taxonomy): domain Eukaryota; kingdom Metazoa; phylum Chordata; class Mammalia; order Chiroptera; family Vespertilionidae; genus Myotis; species Myotis nattereri. The sequence goes on along the minus strand of NC_138079.1, from coordinate 99,495,473 downwards.
GCTGAGGCCTTAAGGATGAATCAAAGCCTCCTCCACAATCACTTCTCCACAACCATTTCATGAGAATTACAGCAATGTAACCACAAAGATTCTCCCCCATCACTCAGCAAGTTCTTGAATCCACTTCCTGGTGCCTTCTGTCAGCATTAATGCAGGAAAGTCTGGTTAATATTTTTTGAGTAAGAGCTTTATTGAGATGTAATTCACATACCATACCATTTACCATTTTAAAGTATATAATTCAGCCCTGGCTGGTTTTGCTCAGTGGATAGAGCATCAGCCTGCACACTGGAAGGTCCCAGGTTCAATTCTAGTCAAGAGCACATGGTTGCAGGCTCGATCCCCAGTAGGGGGCATGCAGGAGGCAGCCGATCAATGATTCTCTCTCATCATTGATATTTCTATCTCTCTCTTCCTCTCTGAAATCAATAAATTTTATGCCCGGCTGGCATGGCTCAGTGGTTGAGTGTTGACCTATGAACTTGGAGGTCACAGTTTGATTCCTGGTCAAGGCACATGCCCAGGTTGCAGGCTCAATCCCCAGTTCAGGGTGTGCAGGAGGCAGTCGATCAATGATTCTCTCTCGTCATTGATGTTTCCATCTCTCTCTCCCTCTCCTTTCCTCTCCAAAATTGATTTTAAAAAAAATTTTTTTAAACACAATCAATTTTAGAACATTTTAATCACCATCCCCCCAAAGAAACCCTGCATCCATTAACAGTATTCTCAAATCCCTGTGCCCACTACCCCTGACAACCAGTAGTCTACTTTCCATCTCTATTGATCTACTTATTCTAGACATTTTATAGAAATGGAACCATCCAATATGTGGTCTTTTGTGTAAGGCTTCTTTACTCAGCATAATGTTTTCAAGGTTTATTCATGTAGCATCTATCAGAACTTCATTCCTTTTCATGGCTGAATAATATTCCATTGTATGGCTAGACCACATTTTGTTTACCCACTCATCAGTTGATGAACATATGAGTTGTTTCCTGCTTCTGGCTGGTTTGGCTCAGTGGATAGAGCGTCGGCCTGCACACTGGAGGGTCCCAGGTTTGATTCTAGTCAAGAGAATAATGCTGCTATGAACACCCATGTACAAGTTTTTGCCTGGACATATGTTTTCAATTCTCTTGAAGTGAAAGTGCTGGGTTAAATGGTGACTCTATGTTGAGGAACTGCAAGATTATTTCAAAATGGCTGCACCATTTGACATTGCCACCAGCAATGTGAGGCTTCCAACTGCTCCCTATCTTCCTGATACTTATTATTGTTTCTCTTTTTTTGTTATAGTCATCCTGGTGGGTGTAAAGCAGTATGGTTTTGATTTGTAGTTCCCTAATAAAGTGTATCCTCAGCCTGGCTTGGATGGTGGTGCCCAACTGTACTCCCATTCCTTCCATGCCAGCACTGCCACTGCCCCCATCCCCTTAGGATTCCAAGGCGTTCAAGCCCTACACCGGGTCCTGCTGTGATCCACTTCCGCCTCCACAAGGGTCAAACCCACACCAATCCAATTCAGCCAATGTCTACCTCCTGAGGCCTTCAGGTGCAAGAAACAGTAAGGAGGCGAGATAGGGGGTCCTGGTCTGTGCCCCCAGGTCAAACAGTGAGGAAGAGAGGCCTTGGGCAGGTATCTATAGTTCCTATCCATTTCTTCCGATGTGTCCTGACCAAAATGTAAGCTCCATAAGGGCAGAGCCTCCTCTGTCCATTCCCTGCTATATCCCTAGGTAGTAGACATGCCAAACATATTTCTTGAATGAACTCAAGATGAAGAAAGAGAAGCCATAGCACAGGGGTACAGGGGTAGAGCTGTTAGTGATTAGAAACTTGGGCTCTGGCGTGAAATGATTTGCATTAGAATAATCCCACCTCTGCTGCTTTATAGCTAGCTGTGCTCTTGGGCAAATCACTTGGCTTCTCTGAGCCTCCCTCTCATCTACAGAATGGGCCTGACAGCAACACTCTATCTGACAGGGTAGTTTTGAGGATTAAATAACGTAACGCAGATCAGGAAATATTATATTCCAAGGACTCTCAGAGATGAAGCCACATAGTGTCAATCCTCACAAGAGCCTTGGGAGTCAGGACTATTACTACCACCTTCCACACTGGAGAGGAGGAAACAGGAATTGAGGGCTCAAGGAACCTGTTGGGTCATGAGCCTGGTTAGGGCAAAATCAGGGTCTGAACCAACACCCCTAACTCCAGGCAGGGGCAGTGTGGCCCGTGGGCAGACCCTTGGGGTTTAGGACATAGCAGAACCTGGCACGATGTGCTTTGAGGGGAGAGCACAGGACAGAGCAAGGAGCTCAGAAATAAGTGGGTGACCCAGGGTAGCCGGATCTTTGGAGATACTCGGCAGGGGAAGGTTAAAGACAGGGCTATTGCTCGAGACTCCATCATTTATTTATTGTTATTTTAATCCTTACCTGAGGACATGCTTAGAGAGAGGGAGGGAGAAACATCAGTTGTCTCCTGTATGTACCTGACCAGAGATCAAACCCACAAGCAGGTACGTACACCGGCCAGGAATCGAACTGGCAACACTTCGGTGCACAAAACTATGTTCAACCAACTGAGCCACTCCAACTGGGCTCCATCATTTATTTTCAACAGGGGAGAAGCTCAGCTGATGACAGCATTCCAAGTGAGAATGCATCTAACTTTAGTTGTGGAAAACCATTACGCACACCAGTCTCTTATCTGCCAGAAGGCTTGGAAGGGGTTCCTTAAAGCTGCCTGGTTGGGAGGCCTGGGACAGCAGTTTTCCGGGTCTAGTCAGAGGACCACATGCATCACAAGTCACTTGAGCTTGTTAAAAATACAGATCCTCAGCCCAACCAGAGTGGCTCAGTGGTTGAGCATTGACCTATGAACCTAGAGGACACCGTTTTATTCCCAGTCAGGGTACACGCCCTGTAGTTGCAGGCTCCACCCCCAGTAGAGGGCATGCAGGAGATAGCCAATCAATGATCCTCTCTCACCATTGATGTTTCCATCTCTCCCTCTCTCTTCCCTTCCCTCTCTGAAATCAATAAAAATATATTTTAAAAAATAAATCCCTGAACCTCGCGCCCAGACTTATTGGTCAGCATCTTGAGTTTGAGAGCCCACTTCGGTTCTAAGACTCAGAATATTTCCAGGGAAGAAAAAAGGGAAGGAGGGACCAGATCAACAGGAAGCAATGTGCAGAGTGTTCACAACTCCTGGCCCACAGGGGTCATTTGAGGGGACCAGCTCCCATCTCCTGGCATTCTATTCACTCAAGTCTCATGACTCACATGTGCCACCTCAGACCTCTCTCCCTCCATCCTGGCACCCTCACACTCAGTGGCCATAGCTTCAACTGCACCCTTAGTTCAAGGCCAGGGCGTGCAGGTAGGTTCCAGGTGCCCAGGTGGCATCATTCTGCCCTTGGGCCCGGGCCCAAGACCAAAGACTGAGACCTCATCGGGAAGAAGCCCCTGGCAGAAGACATTGGCAGACGACCGCTACAGTGCCTCTGGTCCCTCCTACACCAGTCCACCCTGAGAAGGGAGCGACCGATTCAGCCCAGATGCAAAGGCCTAGGGATGAGGCCTGGGACTGCATAGCTGAGAATCTGAGAATAGAAAGTGTCTCTGTCCCCTTTGGGGATCATCACTTCCCCATCCCTATGGCCCCACAGAGTGGTGTGTGTGTGTGTGTGTGTGTGTGTGTGTGTGTGTGTGTGTTGGGTGGGAGGGTCTCCACTATAGCAAGCACATGGCCACACATTCTGTTGGGGTGAATCCACTCCCTAAGGGGCAGGGCTTGGGCTCTGGACGCCAGTGGTTTGCACCTGGATCCATCTCTGCTACTTCACAGCTGTGGGCTCTCAGGTGAACCATTTAACCTGAGTGTCCTTCTTACCTACCCAATGGCCTAGCAGTAACTTCCCCTGCGGTCCTGTACCACCAGGACCTCACTGTCTCCTGAGGCTCAAACTCACAGGGCTGGGTCCCACTCCTAATCCTCCACATTTCACACCCCAACCCAAAGGCCAAGACTTGAAGCTGTGCCAGGCTGGAGCAGAGGTCTCCATGAGAAACCCACAGGCCTTCATCCCCCACTTGTACAGCAGAGAAGCGACGGGTACAGCCAGCAAAGGAAGCCCCGATCGGCAACCCCGAGGCCCTTTCCACCACGTCTGGTCGGTGGTCAGAGAACCTGCTTGCCGGTGCAGACTTGGGTGAGCTCTGGGGCTGTGCTTTAATCAATCCAGGCTCACAGGGATGTTTCGGTGACTCTGCTTGTCCTGCAGTTGCTGGTGGGTACACACAGCCTGCCTGGCTGATACCATCTTTGTTACTGTTCCAGCGAGCACGAGGCTTCTCCCCAGCCCAGCGCCAGCAGCAGCCTCTTCCCGGTTCTACCCTCCCTCGCCAAAGCCACTAGTGCAGCCGTGGGCAAACTACGGCCCGCGGGCCGGATCCGGCCAGTTTGAAATGAATAAAACTATTGAAAAAAAAGACCGTACCCTTTTATGTAATGATGTTTACTTTGAATTTATATTAGTTCACACAAACACTCCATCCATGCTTTTGTTCCGGCCTCCGGTCCAGTTTAAGAACCCATTGTGGCCCTCCAGTCAAAAAGTTTGCCCACCCCTGCACTAGTGCCTGCTCCAGGGACTAGAGGAGTGACAAGTGCTTCCCAGACAACAAAAGCCTCTCCCAGGAGAACAGAGAGAAGAGACTTCTGTCCAGGAAAACTCCTACCACACCTTTGTTCTGTACACTAATTTTAGGCCGGGTTTCAGGGCCCCAACTGCTGGGTAAATTGTTTTTTGGGGGGGCAGACTGTCAGCAAAAAGGGCCCGGACAGCCCATCCTTCCCTTCAAGTCGCTCACCGCCCCTCCCTCTGGTACTCTGGGAGGAAACAGGGGTAGCTGGGGAACCTATCTTGGTTAAGGTCACCCCACCCTGGGTCTCTTGGGTGTGTTTCAGGCAATGACATCAGTCTCCTTGGGCTCCCAGACCCCGAGTTCCTCTTAGCTGACAGCAGTGCCCAGGTCCAGGTTGTCCTGATGATGACAGGGAATAATATGCATAAAGAATCGAGCACTGGGCTTGGCACCTGCTCAGCACGTGAGCCATTGTCATGATTCCACTCCAGCCACACGGGCCCTGCACCCCCTCACCCCCACCCCTACCCCCCGCGCCGGCTGGTGCTCTGGTTTCCTCCAGGTCTTGACTCAAAAGTCATCCCCCCACCCCGCCCCAAGAGCCTTCCCTAGTCACCCGGTCGGTGCCCTTCCCCGCCTTTGTCCTCGCGCATCTGATAGACTGGACATGGTTCTGATGCGCCCGCGGGCCTCCCTCGCCCGGGCCCGCAAGCCCTCTGCGGGCAAGGCTTCTGCCCCAGCCTCTACCCTGTGCCCGTGCCCGCCGGGGCGAGCGAAGGGTTCCTACCACGTCCCCCGGGCTGCGGGCGCGCCCAGGAGCCTGGCTCAGGGGCCGGACCCGCCCTGGGCCGCAGCCAGAGGGGCCGCGCGCACTGGGGCCGCGGTCCGGGGCCGGCGGCAGCGCCCGGCTTTCGGGGGGTGGCGCCGGGGACAAAGGACTGCCCTACCTGTGCTGGGGGCGCAGGCACCTCCCCGCGGGCGGCTCCAACGCGCACCCGCGAGGTCACGTCCGGGGCGTGCCAGCCGGAAAAGGCCCCGGCGGGCGGGAGGGGAGGGAGGGGCGGAGGGGCGGAGGGGCGGAGGGGCGGAGGGGCGGGGCGTTCGCCGCCGGGCCACGCCCCCTGCCGCGCGCCCTCGGCGGAGGCGGGGCCAGCCGGGCCGGGTTAGCCTCCCGCTTCCGCTGGCCGGGCCGCTCATTCATATTCATGAGGAGGGTCAGGGGCGGGCCCCGGGCCCCCCGCCGTGCCCGGCCCCCCGGCCGCCAGTCCAGCCCCGGCGGAGGCTCCGGCCCCAGTGGGGCGCCCCCGGCTTCCGCCTCGGGGAGGGAGTTTCCACTTGGTCACGACTCAAAAATGTGTCGCTCCCGCTCCTCCGCCCCCTCGTCCCTGCCCCGGGCAAGGGGGCGGGGGAGAGAGCGGAGGGTCTCTCCCAGGGAAGCCGGGAAGGCGGGAGGGGCGGCTCCTCCTTCCCGGGGCAGGTCCGTGGGGATCCGGGGCTGACCGCTCCCTCTTTGGCTCCCTCCAAGATAGCGCCTGCAATAATCCTCATTTTTAAAACATAATAGTTCTGCTTTATTGAGCGCGGGTTCTGTACCAGGCACCATACCCTTTGTATGAACTTTTCTCTTAACCCTCCCGCAGTTGGGCTGTTGTGCTTACTGACTGTCCAACCGAGGTCAGTACAATGTTGTCATCCAGAGGCTCAGAAAGGTCGAGGGACATACCCGCCGTTTACACCGCAGGCCTTGGGCCATTCCGAGGGGCTAGCCCGCCGCCACCTTTCCCGAATGCGCTTACCTGGGCACTGCTGGAGGGGTGGGTGTGGCCGAGCGGTGGGCGTAAATGCCCCATTGGAGGGGAACCAGAGCATGAAGGCTGGACAGGCTTGGACCTTTGGCCGGACCCAATGCAAAAGGAAAATAGCAGGGCCGTGTGTTAATAAATGATTAACACTGGCTGATGGCTCAGTGGTTAGAGCACCTGCTTGGGCACGGCAGGGTGGCAGGCTCCATTCCAAGTCAAGAGCACATACCACCCCATGTGTCTCTCTCACATCGATGTTTCCCTCTCTCCCTCCCCCCTCCAACTTTTTCTAAATCATTGGGGGGGGGGCGGTAAATATCTTCGGGGTGAGGATTAACAACAACAAAAAATTAAGAATTTCAAGATGGTGATAGGAGAACATTAAGTGCCACACTTGTGGGACTGCACGGGTGAATATCAGGAAGCTGACCCTGATTAAAGCACTCAGGGTCTCTTCTAGGAGCAGAGAAGTCACAACCTCACCTCCAGGGTCACCCATCCCCGCCTCTCAGCCCTGGAGCGTCACCTCCATGCTGACATCCAGGCCTGGCCTCCAGAACTACAAAAGCAGAGTACTTCCAGCCCTCTAGGACCCGGTCCCTGAGGGCCAGGTGAGTCCCACAGGGAGAGTGTCCCCACCCTGAAAGACCCAGCTGATCCTTGGGGCTGTGCCTCCTGGGCATTCTCAGCCCCGGGCCCTTTAGGCAGTTGGGCAGGATTTTAAGGGCCAGGCCAGGCCCAGAAGGGGCCTCAGTTCTGACTTGAAGCCCTCCTTTCTCACTGGCACAGGGTGTGAGGAGCAGTCAGGGCTGCTTCCCAGAATAAACACCCCACCCATAGTCTGTCCCAGCCCTGCAGGCACAGCAAGCCAGCAGGCATGGCAAGACAGTGCCAACTGGAGAGATGTTCATCAGGCTGCCAGCTCGAGGTTAATAAGTCATCCTGCTCGCACTCCCTCCATCATTCCGTCCTTGGTGCCTGGTCCCACTCACAGAAGGTTGCAGGCTTCCTCAATAACAATAGCTACCATTTGTTGCACTGCTCCTCCCCACCAGGCACTGGTGGAAGTCCCCTGTGTACCCTCTCCCCTGAGCCTCACACAGCCCTGAAACAGGCATGAGAACCACCATTTTACAGATAGGAAACTAAGGTTCAGAGAGATCCGATGGTTGGGCTAAGTTCAAGGGCCAGAGGTCATGGTCTGCTGCCATTCATCTATCTTAGTTCCTGTCATTTCTCCTATGTCTGCAATGTAGGGTTTTTGTTTTGTTTAAATCAGTGGTTCTCAACCTTCCTAATGCCGCGACCCTTTAATACAGTTCCTCATGTTGTGGTGAACCCCAACCATAAAATTATTTTCGTTGCTACTTCATAACTGTAATTTTGCTACTCTTATGAATCGTAATGTAAATATCTGATATGCAGGATGTATTTAGGCGACCCCTGTGAAAGGGTCGTTCGACTGCCAAAGGGGTCGCGACCCACAGGTTGAGAACCGCTGGTTTAAATTGATTTCAGAGAGAAGGAGAGGGAGAGAGAGATAGAAACGTCAATGATGAGAGAGAATCATTGTTCAGCTGTCTCCTGCATACTCCTTACTGGGGATTGAGCCTGCAACCCTGGCATGTACCCTTAACCTGAATCGAACCCGGGACCCTTCAATCCGCAGGCCGACACTCTATCTGCTGAGCCAAATGGGCTAGGGCCTGCAATGTAGTTTTTAAGGCTCACTTCTTTATGCTCACTCTCAGCTCCTTGGATAAAGGTTCTGGAAAAAGAGAAACTGCGTATACTGAGTTCCCTGATGGAACTATCATTGTGCATTAAAGAATAATGTATGTGAATAAATTAAATTAGCCACTTCCCCTCTGGGTGCTGACAGGGGGTACCGACTAGATTGAGATATCTCCTTGAAGAGATGGATGGGGTTGTCTAACCCTGGGCACACAGTAGACCCTCAATAAATGTTGTTGAATGAACACATAATAATAGCTTAATAAGCATCTGTTGAATGAATGGGAACCTAGCAGATGTTCAATAAATGTTTATTGATGAAAGATTAGGGGCCAAGATTCAGTCCCCAAAATATATCTATCTGTACTTATCTTAGTCAACTCAGGCTGCTATAACAGAATACCATAGACTGGGGAACTTAACCAACACACATTTACTTCTCACGGTCCTGGAGGTTAGGAAATCCAAGGTAAAAGTGCTGACAGATTCACTTCCTGGTGAGGGCTCCCTACTTTGCTTGCAGATGGCCACCTTGTTGTGTCCTTACATGGCAGAGAGAGAGAGAGGAAAGAGCAAGAGAGACGGAGAAAGAGAGATCTTATCTCTCTCTTTTAAAATATATATATTTTTAAAATATATTTTATTGACTTTTTACAGAGAGGAAGGGAGAGAGATAGAGAGCCAGAAACATCGATGAGAGAGAAACATCGATCAGCTGGCTCCTGCACATCTCCCACCGGGGATATGCCCGCAACCCAGGCACATGCCCTTGACCGGAACCAAACCCGGAACCCCTCAGTCCGCAGGCCGACGCTCCATCCACCGAGCCAAACCGGCTTCGGCTTTTAAAATATTTTTATTATTTTTTTAATTTTTCTTTTTTTTTTGAGGCACAACGTAGGGTTCAAGTGCGGCCAAGGGCACCCGCCGGCCGTCTCGCGGGCCCCCACAGGAGACTCGCGGACAGCCGGTGTTGTACTGGCAACCGTGGTCTCCTGCTTCCGCTCGGGCAGGAGCCCCCAGTCCAGTCCCGTTGCTGTCGCTCCCGGAGGGCGGGTCAGGACCACGTGGATGGGACCAGCCCTGGGAGCCGGGCGGGAGCCGTTAAAATATTTTTTATTGATTTCACAGAGAAAGGGAGAGAGAGAAACATCAATGATGAGAGAGAATCATCCCTACATTGGGGATTAAGCCCACAACCTGAGCATGTGCCCTTGACCAGAATCGAACCTGGGACCCTTCAGTCCACAGACTGATGCTCTATCCACTGAGCAAACTGGCTAGGGCTTATCTCTCTTTTTATCAGGGTGCTGATCCCATCATGGGGACCCCACCTCTATGACCTCATTTAAACCTAGTTACTTTCTAAAGGCTCCATGTGCAAATATAGTTACATTGGGGGTTAGGGCTTCAACCTGTGAATTTAGGGAGGGCACAAACATTCGGTTCATAACAACAATACATTTTAAAAAAACATATTTTATTGATTTTTTACAGAGAGAAAGGGAGAGGATTAGAGAGTTAGAAACATGGATGAGAAACGTCGATCAGCTGCCTTCTGCACGCCCCCTACTGGGGATGTGCCCGCAACCAACAACCAAGGCACATGCCCTTGACTGGAATCGAACCTGGGACCCTTCAGTCCCCAGGCTGACACTCTATCCACTGAGTCAAACCAGTCAGGGCCATAAGAGCAATATTTATGAAGCATTACTATATTCCAGATCCTGGGAGGAACTCTGCAGAGGGAGTGACAAAGCAAATAATGCCCGTGTATCCTACTCCTTGGGGAGCTTAGGATATAACAGGGGAGATAGTCCATTACACATGGGAGGGAACAGGTAGCAAAGAATGAGTGCTCAGAGTAAGGACTCTGGAGAGAGAAAACCCAGCATGATGTGGGGAAAGAGGACACCTCTCTCTCCTTACCTACTTTTTACTAAGAAGGAGGAAGCCAGGCCTGGACAGACTGCTATAGTAGGTGTTGCCTCCTGGAAAAGGCAACCCCGCTGAAGCCTGCTCAGAGCCTGGCCCTCTTGGATGTCACAAAACCCCATCCTGCCATCCGATGCCCCAGGGACACAGTGAATTATAACACAAGCTTTGGAATCAGACTGACTGAGATTGCAATGCCTCCTACCAGCTTCTAAGAACTGGACGAAGTTACTTAACCTCCCTGTGCCCTCAGTTTCCTCCTCTGTAAAACAGCAATAATAATAGTACCCGCCCTCAGGGTTGTTGTGGATATAGTGAAAATCAGGCAGCATTTGGTGCAAAGAACTGGGTACCGACTGACAACTCCACCAAAATTATAGCGTCCTTCACTCTTGTTGGATTTGCAGGAGCCAATTTAAGGGCTTATTTGCAGCCAAGGGGACACTAGCTGGGTCCTGGAATTGACAGGCCTTGGATCAGGCTTGACATTTGGTAGCGATCGCTAATACCGTATGTATTGAGAATGCACTTGTCTTCGAAACAACCTCAGAAAGAAGATGCTATTACTCACCATCCCAAGGTGGGAACGCCAAATCACATTTCTCATTGCAAGCAACCTGCTTGTCCATGAAAACAAGTGTATGTAGAGAAGTATAAGAAAGGCCCTAAAGCAGTGGTTCTCAACCGTCCTAATGCCGCGACCCTTTAATACAGTTCCTCATGTTGTGGTGACCCCCAACCATAAAATTATTTTTGTTGCTACGTCATAACTGTAATTTTGCTACTGTTATGAATCGTAATGTAAATATCTGATATGCAGGATGTATTTTCATTGTTATAAATTGAACATAATTAAAGCATAGAGATTAATCACAAAACAATACGTAATTATATATGTGTTTTCCGATGGTCTTAGGCGACCCCTGTGAAAGGATCGTTCAACCCCCAAAGGGGTCGCGACCCACAGGTTGAGAACCGCTGCCCTAAAGGGTGAAGGTTCCTTATAGTCAAGTCCCCTTTATGGTTCGCAGATCATTGGATTTCCCTGGTCACCGGATTCAGTTCCTGTTGGACTATAAGCTCCAGGAGAGCAAGGGCAACTGAGGTTGTCCCTCTTTACCGCACTACTGCACAGTGCCTGGCATCCTGCAAACACTCAGTAAGCATTTTCCACTGATATAAAATTAGCCCCTTGTGTACCTTTTTCATACACGTGGATTCCCCGGGGGCCTGGAGCCTAGCCTGGTAGAGATCAAACTTTATGACACCAACGGATGCAGGGCCGAGTTGCGGGCTGAATCCCCACGATCCCGGACGCCGGGAGGGGGCGCTCTGCGTCCCTCAGCCTCCGCCCTCCCCCTGCCCCCCTCCCCAACGCACCCGCTGGACCCGGTGAGTCGGCCCTTAACAGCCCTCTCCTGAAAGGCTCTAGGTAGCGAAGCTGGACTTCCCACCGGGCCCATCTGCTCGGTAATGTTTAACCCGACTTCACTCCACATTATCCGCACGAGGGAAACCCGGGTGGGGGTGGGGTCACTTCCAAGTCACTACCTTCCGGGCCTACTGGTCTTTCATCGATCACTGAACAGCTCTTGAGCACCTACTCTGTGTCTATTCACGCAGCAGTCATGAGAGCTATTACGTGTCCATTCATGCCCTACTATGTGTTTATTCTCCTAAAATGGAATGAACACATATTCTGTGTCCATTGACGAAACAGTCATGAGCACCTACTATGTGCCCAGCGCTGTGCCAGGCCCTGGGATGCTGTGTGCTTCGGCCAGACGCTCCGCAAATACGAGGATGCAGGTAGAATTAGGCCCCGAGGCAGCCGCCTCACCTATAGAAGATGCTTTTTGTCCGCTAGACGCCTCAAGGCCAGCTGCATGGTGGCAGGGCTGGCCAACAGCAGCAGGGCCCCTTTTAAACCAAGGTTTGCAGAGCAGCAAGAAGATAAGTGGGTGGGGGCTCAAGCAAAACACACCCGAGAACGCCAGTCTGGTTTCAACATCAGGAGGTAGACACAATTTAGCGGGTGCAGGTTGGGGGCTTTCTCACTCGTTCCTATCCGCTCATTCCACTTTCCAACCCGCACGGCGCTGGGCGCTGCGGGGTCACGCTCGATCAAGGACCCCTTGGCGCTCCAGCTGGAGGACACAGGTTGCCCCCAACTGCTGTGACCAAGACTGGGGCCAAGAGGACGCCCGGACCGCGCCGGGTCAGACCTGGTCCTCCTTCCATTGTGAGGGGACTGAGGCCGAGGGAAAGGCGGGGGTGGGGGAACCAGGGCGGCGTTGGACGGGCGGGAGGCGCTGAGCCCAGCCTCGAACCCCGGCGTGCGCTGCCCCGCATGCGGAGCAGGGGCCTCTGCCTGCCGGGTGCTGCCCGCGCGTTCCTGGAACTGGGCTGGGCGGAGAAATCTGGGCCGGCGGAGAGGCATTCTAGCTGCCCTCCCCGTCGCCGGGGGCTGCGGGGGGCCTGGCCAAGGTGACCCCGCGGGAGGGAGGTGATGGGCCCCGCCCCCTCCTTCATCTTCCCGGTTTTCGGGGCTTTTCCTCTGGACCCGCACGCCCCCCCTTACCCCCCACCCCCTCGGTCCACTGCGAGCCCGCCCCCTCCCCGGGCTTCCCCGAGGGCGGGACCTCCCTCCCCCCGCCACCCCCGGGCCACCTCCAGGCCGTGTCCTAGCGCTGCCCTCGGTCTGGGGGCGGGGCCGCGGGGGGGCGAGCCCGAGGATGGGGACGGAGAGGACGTTCCCGGCCCCGCGCCCCCTCCCTCCCTCCGGGTGCCGACTCCCCGCCGCCTGGCTGCCCTCGGCCCTCCCCTCCCCCGGCCCAGCGCCCGCGCGCGGCCGCCCCCTCCCCCCGACGCGCACTCCCCGCCTGGCAGCTGGCGCCCCGGGCCTGGGGCCGCGGCGGCGAGAGGGGTTTGCTGGGAGGGCTGGAGGGAAGCAGCGGGGGAGGGCGGAGGGAGGGCGGCTGCCCCCCGCGCCCCTCCTCCTCCCCTCCTCCGCAGCCCGCCGGGCCCTCCTCCCGCCGCCTCCCTCCGCCCTCCTCCCTCCCTCCGCAAGACATCCCGGCCCGGCCCGGCCGCCGCGGCCACCTTCCCCGCCGGAGCTGCAGATGTGGCGGAGCGGCCGGGTGCCGGGCGGCCGTGCCAGGGGAGCCCGCGCCGGGTGAGCCTCGCGTCCCGGCCCCCGCCCGCTCCGGCCCCTCCCCCGCTCACTCCCCGCCGCCCCCCGACCGCCGGAGCCCGCCGCCGGGAGCCTCCCGCCCCGCCGCCGAGGTAGGAAGCCCCCTGGCGTCGCATCGCGGGGACGGGGACCGGGCGGGGGTCCGGCTTGTCGTGCGGGGGCTGCAGGGCGAGAGGGTCGCCTCCCCCTGCCGCGTCCGCGCCTCGCCCCGGGCCATTGTGAGCCCTCGCCGGGGCCCCTGCGCTCGCTCCCTCGCTCGCTGGCTTGCGCGCTCCCTCTCTCGCCGGCTCCCCGACTCCGTCCTTTGGTCTCTCTTTCTCCTCCCTCTGCCCTCCGTCCGTCCGTCAGTCCTGCGGCCGGGCCGAGCCGGGGCCGGGGCCGGACCCGGGGCAGGAGCAAACTTCGGCGGGGAAGTTGGGCGGCCGCAGGGGGGGCGCGCTGCGGGGTGGGAGCCCCCCTCCCCTCAGGCCTGGGCAAGAAGTTGTCTGGGGCTGCTGGGCAGCCTCCCCTTTTCACGGCTGCGTCGGGGCTGTTTCTGAAACTGGGTTTGGAAGGTGTCTCTTCCCTGTCCCCGAAAGTCTCTGACCCTGGTTAGACCCGACCCTTCCTTGGGCAGGGGAGGGAGGCGTCCCTGAGGCTCAGGACAGGGTGCTGCCGCGTTTGGACCAGGAGCTAGAGTCCCGTCCAGCACTTGTGCCAACCCCTGCTGTCTCGGTGCAAGCAGAGGGCCTGGCAGAGTGGGGAGGGCAGGGGTCCCTAACCCTCCTGAGGGAAGGTCTGGAGGGGGCGAGGCAGGTGCATCTGGAGAGAGGGAAATGCCCGTGCCCTGCTTCCCCCTGTCCCCCTGGGATGGGGCTGGAATCCAGGCTGGCACCTGGAGGCCTTGGCACACTGCCCTGCCCAGCCGGGTACTCAGGCCACAGCAGGGCAGCATGCCGCCTGTCGCTTGTCCAGGAGGGCCTGCCTGGCCTGTCTCCTCCCCTCCTCCCCCCAGGTCCACTATGGTTGCAGCCCTGCCCAGGGGCCTGGGAAGTGGGAAGGGATCCTGGGAGGAGCCCTGGGCCCCCAGCCATCTCAGCCCAGGATCTTGGCTCTGAAGGGAATGTTTGACACTGAAGGGGCAGCCAGGCCAGCCCTGGATCTGGACCTGGACCTGGCCACGGCTTGGGCTGCTGTGATTCTTGGTCTGGACCAGGGACAGGACCGTAGCTGTGGTCGTGGGAGACAGCCATCCCAAGGGTCCTACTTGCCTGGGGAGAAGGTGGGGCTTAACAGACAGCTAGGGAAGACGCTCTGCTCCCCAGTGTTCCCTCCAGGGCTTTCTCAGCCCCCCGACTCAGGGAAGAGGAAACGGGCTCCCTCAGTCTGCCCACCCACCCATCCCTCCCCCAACCCACCAGTGCCACAGTGCCACAGCTGTTCCGGCCCAGCCCATACATCCCTCCCCATGACCTCCGCGCCTTCCCCCTCTCTGCTCCTCCTTCTCCCCTCTGGGCCACAGCTGGGCCTCCCAGCTGGTCTTGGCCTGTATTGGGGGAGGGGCTGCACCTGGGGGCCCCTTCCAGGACACCCCTTTCTGAGCTTCAGCCCAGCTCATTTCACAGCCCACTCCCCGCTCAGCTTGGCACTGTTTGTAGCCCACCAAGCAGGAGGCAGTGGCCAGGGATTTGGGCCACCATTTATGGGGGTTGAGGACCTCTTGGAAGCAGCCTGTTTTCCTCAGCCCCTTGTCCTCCCCCTCCTTTCCGGAGCTGCCATTAGTGCTGACCCTCTGACCCCCCCATGCCTGCCCACCATTCCGTCTGTGACCTTTAACCTTTGGTGTTAAATCCCTCCAGCTGGGGCTCTTCGCCCTCTGAGTGACCCTGGCACAGGCCCCCTGGGGGGCCTCTCCCTGCTCCTGGCTCTCTACACAGGGACACCTGCCAGTTCCTCCCTCACTGCTGGGGAGGGGGAACACCAGGAAGCCAGACAGTGAGTCACCCCACTTCTAGGCACCACTGCTTTTGGGGTTAGTGACTTTGGGGGATACGCCGGAGCTGGGCCACAGCCTGGAGGGTGAGTGGGAAAAGCCCCCACCTAGAAGTCTGACATCCTGGAATTTAGTCCTGGCTGGGCCACCAACTCCCAGGGGTGTTTGAGCCATGCTCCTCCCCTTTCTGGGTCTCAGTTTCCTCATCTGTCAAACCAAGGGTCAGACAAGGTGAGCTTCCTGAGCTCCAGAGTCCATGAGAAGACGTGGGGGGCGGAGGCATGTTGAGAGAGGGGTAAGGCCAACAAAAGCCAACTCTCAATTGTCCGTGGGTGGAGCCAGTATGAATAACTGGATGCCACAGACATCCAAAAACCTCATTTTAAACAATCGTGTGAACCACGTTCCCCCCAAAGCTTTTGTTGTTTCTAAAAGCCCAGCTGCGAATGGGTAGCCACAGCCATGTCTCCTCCTGCCTGGGCTCCCCTGGCTGCCTCACTGGGAGTGCCCGTGGAGGGTGACAGGCTGAAATGATTCGAAGGAGACAGAGCTCTCCAGGGCCCCTCCTAGGGCTTGTTTGGGGGGGCCTAGACTCCTCTCAGCCCCACCTTGGGGCCCCCACTTTTCTCTGCCTTCCTTCCCTGGCCTGGCCTTGGCCCTGGGCAGTGGGAGTGTCTCCTGCCACCTAATCCTCCCAGGGTCTGAGCTGTGGTATAGAAGGAAGAATGTGTTTTCCTGATATTTTCCCATGTGGGTTTTCCATCCAATTTCCCACTTAGGCAAGGGGGCGGGTACGGGTGCTGGGCAGAGTTTGGGGCAATCCCAGGATGAGGGGGGTGGGGGAAAGCTGTGGCTTTATGACCAGATGTGGGGAGTGGGGCCTGCAGTTGAGCTCCTTGGAAGGTGTTTGGGGTGGGCCCCTGATGCTGGGCAGGGGGGAGGGGCTGGACAGGGCAGGAAAGACTCCTGCTCCTACCTCTTCCCTCCAGTGGGGTGTGCTTCCCAGGTTCCTGGGACCCAGGGGAGGCCAGCGGAAGAGGCTTCTTATCCAAGTGGAAAATTCGGGGTGTAGTGGAGAGGCCTGAGCCAGGTGGAATGGGAGGATGAAGAGTGAGGTTGCCTTTTCTGAAGCTGAGAGAATCCTTCCTCTATTCAGGGCTATTATTGTCATTGTACATTTCACACAGGTGACTAAGGTCAGAGGGGTGAGCCCTGGAAGGTATTGAGGGGTCCTCCCTTCACCCAGACAAGTGCCCTTCTCAGAGGTGGGGAACACCGCTAGCTGGTGAGGGGCTCTTTGGGGCCAGCCAGAAAGATGTGGATCCCCCACCCTCTCCAGGGTCTGTGAAAGGGCCCTAGAGAGAGGCTGAGGCCAGACAGGTGTCTGAAGGTTCACCTCTCTGAGAATGCCAGCACATCCAACCTTGCCCCAGCCCTGAGTGTGGGCGACCACAGCTCCTTCAAGGCCCTGGGGACACATCTGCCCAGGATTTCGCAGGTGGATGCCTCAGCTCACACCTGGAGAATTCTAAATCAGGTGTGGCTAGGCAGGGCTCCCATGGTCAACCAGGACCTCTAGTGCTTTGCTGATAGCCAGGGTTGGGGGAACTGCTTTGATGCTAGGACAAAGAAGGACTTGCTGGGGGAGTGGGGGTCTTTTTGAGGGGCACAGCTTGGAGTAGACCCCGGTTTCTCTCCTGGCTCCCACGTAACCCCGTAAACCTCTGCTGTCTCTGCAACTAACAAAAATGCCATCTTAGGTCCCCAGGGAGTGGGTGGGGGAGAAGTGGGTCAGGGATAAAGCAGCATGGGTGGATCGCCTGGTAACAACTCCCTGAAAAAAATCAGCAGTGCCTTCCAATGGCCCCATGCACTTTGCAGGCATTGGCATCTTCACCTTGTGAGAGCGTTCCATTGATCCCTATTAGAAAAATGAGGAAACTGAAGCTCAGGATGGAAAAGGGCCCGCGGGCATCAGGGGGGTCCAAGGTCCTGGGGGTCTGCTATGGCTGCAGTGGTGGTGTCTGATGGCCAGTTTCCCAGCCTGGAGTGAAAAGGGACCCTGCTCCTGAGGGGAGCCCGAATCAGCCCCAGCAGCTGTGCACACTGGGCCCCAAGCATCTATCCTTTCCCTGCGCTGATCCTCCTGGCCTCTACTCCAGACCTGTCCATAGAAGACGTGAGGCCTGGCCCAGATCTGCCAGGGTCCCTGGCCCTTTTTTCTCTTCTAGCTCGGGTACTCCTCCAGGGGAGCTCTGGGAGTTTCCACACAGCTGGTCCCCAGGGAGCCCCAGTTGTCTGACCATCCTGACTGGGATGTTTCTACAAGCTTCCTCATGCTGGGCATAGGACAGGCCCTGGCTCTGGGCATCTTGATGGGGGGAGCACTGGCCTTCCATGCCCCCTCCAAGATGGGATGGAGGGTTCTGGTTAACTGGTGGCCA
Organism: Myotis nattereri; assembly: GCF_964212035.1. NCBI lineage: Eukaryota > Metazoa > Chordata > Mammalia > Chiroptera > Vespertilionidae > Myotis > Myotis nattereri. The sequence goes on along the minus strand of NC_138079.1, from coordinate 99,477,738 downwards.
GACTGGTAGGAGCCTGGGAGCACAGAGCTGGGAAGTATAATGGGGGGGGGGGGTTCCCTATCTGTTCCAGATGCCATCTCTCTGGTGGGAGATGGTAAGGGAATGGGAATCTTCCAGGCTGTAACTGGGGGTTGGCTCGGATCTCCTCAGCCCTTGGACTTCACTGCCTAAGAAGTCACCTGACATTTGAGTGGGTTATGTGTGCACATGTACTACTGCCTTGGCAGATGGCTGCCTGGGGAGGGCACTCAGATCCAGCCTCTGGCCCCCTCTCCCCTCTTCCAGTCATGGCCAAGGGCGGTGGGGAGCCTGCAGAAGCCCCAGGAGATTGCTGAGCTGCTTGAGTCAGCCCTGGGTGCCTCAGGGAAAACAGTTCTGCCTCTGACAGAGGGTGGCCACCATTTGCACAGTGTGCTCACAGGCCAGCGCCCCACTGGGACCCTGGGAGTAAGGAGGCTGCCCGTGGGCACTGGTGGGGGGAAATGGGCTCAGAGATTTGAGGGCTTTGCCTGGGGTCACTTAGGGAGGGACAGAGAGGGGGACTGGAGCTTAGAGCTCTCTAGCCCTGGCCTCTGAAATGTCAGTTCAGCCTGGGAATCCCCCCAGCTCCACTCCTGCCCTCCTATCCACTGCATAGGCTTGACATAGGGGACAGCTGTGTCTGGATCAAGCCTCCCTCCCTTATTCCCATATCCACCTGCGTCTTGCTGGGGAGTCCCAGCCTGCCTGAGCCATTTCTCTTCTGGTCCACTTCCTCCTGCATCCAGAACCCCCCCAACCCACCCACACCCTTCCAGGCTGACTAACCCCAGCTGTGATGTCCTCCCCCCCCCCACCCCGGCTATGGAGCCCTCCATTGTTCTGCCTGTTTTAAAGTACCCCCACCCCAGTACTGCTGGCTGGCTGCCTACCAGCCCCACCCTCTTCCAGGCCGAGCCCCCAGCACCACCTCAGAACACCGAGTGGTCACCTGCATGGTCTTATGGACCCTGGGCCCCAAGGGCCTGAAGTAGGCCAGGCCTGGCATGATGTTTCCTGTTGGGCTTGGAGGCTGCCCCCTGGTTCTGGACTTGCTTTGCTGCCTGGAGTGGACAAGCAGGGGAGGGTGGGGCAGCTGGTAAGAAGGGCATGGGGTGGAGCCAGGGTTTGTGCTAGAGCCCCCGCTGGGCCTGGTCTTGTCCAGCTGTTCTGGGGTAGGCCCCCAGCCACTGCTGGGTGGGAGTGGCGGGAGATGAAGCTGGGGAAACTGGGTCCTTCTGGTCATCCCAACTGACCAGGGTGATTCTGGCTGCCCCACCCTAGCCCTGCTCCAGGGGAGGAGGAAGAATCTGTGTCCAGGCCCTGCCTCTCACCTTGACCTTGGGCAAGCTACTTCCTTCTTTGGGCTGTAAGCCCTTCCATACCTGCCCACCTCAGCTGGCTGGTGGCACCACAGATTGAGTCATTCACTCAGCAAACATGTACTGAAGACCAAGTGTCAGGGAAGGTGAAGGACAATGTGCTGTTAGGAGCATGGTCAGGATGCTTGAGCTCCAGTCCTGTTCTAGGCCAGCTCCTCTTTTCTTGGATGGGGAAACCGAGGCCCAGAGCCTGGCCCACATCACACCGGGGCAGGCCTGGTTTCTGGCTCTGAGCCCCAGCACTTGGCATCAATGCCCAGTTCATGCTGGTGGATGGAGTGGGCTGTGGGGGGGCTGTGAAAGAGGGGGCAGTGGTCTGCTCCTTGAGGCCTACTTTTCACACCCCTAGAAGGCTCAGAGCTGCCTGGGGCCCCAGAGACATCCCTGCCTGCCCTAAGCCTCCCTTCTTGGAAAGAGGCTCTGAATCCCAGGTGCAGGGAGGTGAGTACTTGAGGCTGAAGGTTGGGGGCAATGAATATGACGCCATGTGCAGGGCTGGGCACTGAGGGCATGCTCCAGCGCTGGTGGCACTGTGGCATTAGTGATCTGTTAGTGAGGACCTGGACCCAGGGTGAGTGTCACATGCAGTACAGGGCCATGGCAGGGCCAGGGATGCTGCCCTGGAGTGTGGGACAGAGCCAGGGCCTCTGCTCCGCTCTCAGGCACCTGGAAGAACAGAACAGCTCATGTACAGCTGCCAGAGGCTGCATCAGGGAAGACTTGCTGAAGTAGGGGGTCGAAGGGGAGTGGCAGCTGGAGGAGATTATGGGGACAGGGAGGGTTGTAAAACAGGAGCTGCCACTTAAGAGATGGGCCCCAAGCTCATGGAGGCAGGGAATCTTGAGAAAGGAGGTCCTGCAGGGGGGAGTCTGGGGACAAGAGATTCTGGGCTGGAAAGGATGCTGGCACTTTCTGTAGAGGATACTCCACGGCCCCCCAGTGCCCCCAGGGCCTGGCCTAGCCTCCCCTTGGAGCCTCCTCCTCTGCTGAATGATAGACAGCTTCCTTGTGGGCGAGTTGAGGCCACACTCCTGGCCTCTGCAGCATTGGACCTAGAGTGTGGGCTTCGGACCTGGAGGTGAATCCCAACTGTGCTCCTCACAGCCCTGTGACCTTGGCAGGCGACTGAACTGCCCTGAGCCGCAGTGTGTCCTCACCTGGAAGATGGGGAGAGTGGCACCTAATTGGCAGGGTGGTGAGGGTGAATGGAGATGGTGAGGGGAGGCATGCCGGCCATTGTAGCCTGCAGAACTTGTTAGGACCCAAGGCTCCCTCTTATTTACCCCATGTCCACGTGGCCAACTTGGATCCCCCCCCCCACACACACACACACTTGGCAGGAGCAACTCACCCCTAATGCTGTTTTTCTGTTGCCAGCGGTTCCCCCACTGAAGTCTGGATGCCCTTCATTCTCCGGAACGGAGTGGAGGTCCTGGTATTGGAATGCATAACTGAGTGAGGGGGTAAATGAGCTGGAGGGAAAGGCCAAAGTCCGGAGCCTGTCCTGCCCACCTCCCCTCCTGCTGGGACTTGGCAGGTGCTATTCAGTGGGCCTGGTGCCCATCCTTTGGTGATGGGAGGGGTGGGCCACAGGCCTCATCCCTGCTCACTACCATAGCCTAAGACTCTGACACTGGTTACCTGCTATGTCCTGTGTGTCTCCTATATGTGCACAGGTGTAACACATGCACGTACCTGTATGTCGCGGGGTGTTGTGGGTGCCCGTCCATGTCCTGTGGGACACTGACCAACACCTTTGCTGGCCCCAGAGAGCTCTGGAGGAGTGCCCTGCTGCCCACTGAGAATGGCGATTCTGACTGGCAGGGCCAGTGTCTAGGCCTTGCTGGGTGTGTGTTCTGTCTGTCTCCCAGTGCTGGCCCCTCCCAGGGATTTGGGCAGCCTGGGCCCAGCCCTTCCCTCCCAGCCTGCTGACCAGTGGGTGTGTGGGCGGGCTGGTGTGGGGGCTGCTTGGCGGGCTCGCCTCTGGCTGAGGCCCAGGTGCAGGCAGTGCTCATAGCCCCACATACCACCTCCCCCCCAAGCTGGGCAGACAGGAAAATACCAGACATAGTTGTGCAAAGGTGGCTGCAGGCAGGCAGGCGGCAAGGGGCGGGGGCTGCACTAGGGCGCCTAGAGCCACCAGGTCTGAGGGAGACCTCTGTGCCGGGCTGGACCCTGCAGCTGGATGGGCACACACATCTGTGTGTGTGTTCATCTGCTGGTTAGGGCCCATGTGTGAGCTGTTGCCCCCAGCCGGTGTCACCCTGCTGATGTTGGAGAAGGAAGTACATCTGGGGAGCACAAGTGTTGGGGGCGCCAGCTGCATGCCTTCCAGCTCCAGTGCTGCCTGAACTATCTGGGTGACTTTGGCAGGCCAAGTTACTGCATGGGGCACTCCAGCCTGGGGCCAGGAACAAGAATCCTCAGGGCTACCAGTTGCTGGCACCTCCTGTGTGCCAGGCACCCAGCCAGGCAAGTCCTGCAGGGTGCCCCGACTGTGCCTGTGATTGTGGTACCTGTGACGGTGGAGGGAACCAAGGCTCGGAGGGGGCTACAGGGAGCCATCTGAGGCCCCACAGCCAGGGGTGGAGGCATAGAGGACTGGAACCGGTAGCCTGGCCCTGGGTAGCACTGTCTGAACATGCCTGCGCAGGTGCTGCCCAGCTGGGCCTTTTCCGAGGCCCCCATAGCGCAGAGCAGAGCGCTTAGCCTTGGCTGGTTCACCTGGGGGTGCTCGCAGAGGATGGGGAACGCCCAGGGTCCTGGCTGAGCACCCCTGTGGTGATGGGGGAGGGGCCTGTCTTGGGAGCAAGAGGTTCCCAGGGAAGTCAAACCCCATGCTCTTCCAGGAAATGCTGCCTGCCCTGGCCCCTCTCCTGGGACCTGCTGGGCAGAGGCCTCAGGATAAGCCCCTCCCCTTCATCCTGGGAGGAGGCCTGCTCCTTCCAGGGCCGCTCAGAACCTCTCCAGGGCCTCCCAGTGTTCTTTCTTTGAAGCAGTCAGTCTCTGGAAGTGACCACGGTCTGCTGTGGCCCTTCCGCAGGACAGCAGAGGCCTGAGGCTCTCTGAGGGGCACACACTTGATCAGTTACACCCTAAACCGAAGCCCACATGCTCCCAGATGAGTGTGAGACTACAGTCCTCTCCTCAGCTGCCCGCACAACTCTAGACTGGCCAGAGGCTGGAGAACGCAGCTATGGTGACAATTTATTCCATAAGTCTGATTAAGTACCTACTATGCACCCAGTACTGTTCGAGGTGCTGAATGTCGCTTACCAATGGGAAACACTAAGTAATCATTGACTGTGCACCATTGCATTGGTTTCTCCCCCAAACCCAATGGGAGTGGGTTATTACTATTATTACCATCCCACTTGCCCTAAGTCACGTGAGTAGGAAGTGGCAGAACCATGTGGGAGACCCAGGTGGTCTACCCCATGCTTAGAGCCCAGGTATGCTCTGCTGCCCAGTCAGGAAAGGGGACCAGGAGAGGAGGAGGCCTGCCCCTGTCCCTAGCCCCTGCTGCTTGGCTGCCATGGAGGGTGGAACTCTTAGCCAGAGCAGGGTGGAGCTGCTGTGGTTCTCAGGAATGCAGGGTTGTGGGCCCTTTGCTTTGGCAGCATATCTGCCTGCAGCTCTCCAAGCTTCCCTGTGGCCACCCCCCAGCCGGCCTCTCCAGCGCCCACCCACTGCCTTCTGCCCCTCCTAGGCTCTGCACCTAACTCAGGCAAACCCCTGGGCAGGGAGAGGGTGCCAAGCTGGAGCCTTTTTGCCTGCTTCTCCCCACATCCACTGGCACAGGAGGGAGAGGCTAATGGGGAACAGTTTCTGGACTCACCTGGGCTTAAAACCCAGCTCTGCCACAGACAAGCTGTGTGACCCTGGACAGATTATTTAGTCTCCCTGAGCCTCTGTTTTTGCATCTGTAAAATGGGGACGAAAGAGCACCTGCCTGAACAGATACTAGCACGTTCCCCAACTATCAACAACTGGCTGTTGATACTGTTATCCTGTAATATTCACCCATGGCTTCCGGTCCTGGGCTTGCCACCCACTGTGTGACCTGGGGCAGTGCTCGCTCTCTCTGGGCCTCAGTTTCTCCATTTGTACGACCAGCATGTCGGCAGTGATGGTCCTGGTCACCAGACACAGGGCACCCATGGGGCACAAGGGAGGCCAGGGACTTGCTTCCTCTCTCCAGTCCAAATCAAGAAGGCCACATGGGCTTCCGAGAGTTGCATCTTGGAATTGTCCGTAAGTCCTAAGCTGGATGAGCCGTGGCTGACCAAAGGGTCGTTTCAGGGCTGCTCTGAGAATAAGGGGTGTTCCTCATGTCGCCCTTGACAACACTGGTGGTCAGGGACCTGGCTCTCCGCTGCTGTGAGGAGAGCCCCCAACTTACCGAGGGCCCCACCCTCTCTCTGCTTCTGCCAAGGAGACCTTGAGTGCTTCTAGGTGGCTGTGCAGAGCCCCCTCCACCTACACAGGCACTCCTCCCGGCTCAGGGCAGCCCACCGTCCTCCCCCGAGCAGGCAAGGAGGGGCTTCATCCAGAGCAGATTCCAACCTGCGCCTATTAGCCTGGTGACCTTGAGCCTCAGTTTCCCCATCTGTATGAGGGGAAATGACTACACCTACTCACAGTAGGGGTTTGCGAGGGCTCAGAGAATTCGTGGACTAACCGTGCATGAAGGGCAGGTATTTAGTGGACGTTGATCCCCCGTCCTGCATGCCGTCCACCCTAGGCACAGGGCCTCAGTTTCCCCATGTAGTGCTCTGCCTGTGGGGGGGAGGGGTGTTGGGGGGACCTGCCAGGTAGGCCAGGGATATGGGGCAGGGGGGTGGGTCTTGGTGGGCCCAGCAGCTGAGGCCGGTTGCTGGGCCACAGGCAACACACAATAGCAGCCATTGTCTAGGCTCAGCCGCTGGGAGGGTGCGGTGGGGCAGGGGGAGGGGCGGGGCGGCCCGAGGGCCAGCGTGGCCCACCCCCGATGACCCCTGCCCGCCCCCACCACTTCGGTGGTCCCCCACCGCCCCGCGCTCCCTCAGCTCCCTTCGCTCTAATCAGTTCCTTTCGCAGCTGGAGTCGCTGTGCAGCACCCGGCAGGCAGCATGACCACCTCTGCGTTGCCTCCCCACCCAGCACCCCGCCCACACAGAGCCCCACAACCCCGCACCAGCACCCGCAGAGCGGAGTCACATCATCAAGCCAGGTTCCCAGGGGACTCCGCGCTGCACCCGCGGGGTGCCTGCCGAGTGCCCGCACGGGGTGGAGACTCGTGGCCCCCGCCTGTTGCGGGCCCCACCACTGGTTAAGAAACTTGTCTGCACCCTCAGAACAAGACAGCTGCCCCTTTGAGCGTCTCCATCCTCCCCACCTCCCTGGTTGCGGGCATTAAATCGGGTGATGGCTGGCCGGCCTCTGCGGGTTATCACAGCGCCAGCCCCAGGGTCTCCAGCCGGGTTGTCCCCTCAGCCTCCGGGCGGGCGGGCAAAGCTGGCTCTCACCCGCCCCCTTCACCCAGCCCAGGAACAAAGAGCAGAGCTGGAGCCCAGCACTGGCCGCTGGCTGGGGGGTGGGGGATGGGGGTGAAAGAGGACACTGAGGTTGGCCAAGGAGTGGGGTCACCAACATCTTCCCCTTGGAGTGGGGCCCCCATTGGGATGGAAATTGGGGTGAGGCCAGCCTGGGGATGAGGTTGCTGGGACTGGGCTTTGGGGGCGGCTCCTTCCTCCTTTTCCAGGAGTGGAGAGGCTGGGCTCTGGCTCCCATCAGAATGAAACCCTGGGCAAAACCCAAGGGCCATAGTGGGGGGCAGGGGTACCCCCTCCCACCTTGGGCCCCACCCTGGGGGACAGGTTCCTTTTGGGGCCCTCCCTGGTTCTGGATTGAGGCAGTATCTCCTTCAGGTCTTCAGAACAAGGTGACCCAGGGCTCAGGGCTCCTCCCTGGTCCCCTCTGGTCTGGGAGGAGGGCAGTGGGGCAAGTGCCAAAGGATGTTGCTTGGACAACGACGCCAATGAGAGACAGTGTCACTTTGAATTCTCATCTCCAAACGATTCTGCCTTCATGGTCCCCTTTTCTGCAAGGTGGGGTTGGGGGTTGGGGGTGGGAAGTGGAGGCTTTGGGGAGGCCTGTGGCCCCAGGCCAGCCAAGGGCCAGGCCACCAGCCCTTCCTGGCTCCTGAATTCTTAATCAGCATAAATATTTACTTCCTTCCTCTCTTTCCAGGCTCCTAACACAGAGGAGCTTCAGGGAGGTTGGAAGGGGCCTGTGTCTAAAAATAAACAGGTGGAGGGACAGGCAGACACACAGACAAACTGACATGACTAGGGGGTGGGTTAGGCAGAGGGCAGCTCCTCCCCCATCCAGAAGAGTGGAGGGGGCCCATGGCTATCCGTCACTGTCATTCACTCACCTGCCCGCCTGGATCTGGGGCTCCTGAAGGGCAGGGAGGCAGTCTGGTCCCAGCCCCCCTTGCATGGCCGGGAGCTCCTGGCCCATGCATGGCCTGGGGGGCAAATCCAAATGGATCTGCTGGCTCTTACCTGATGGAGTTTAACAGGAACAAGTCAAATCACAGACCTGGGTCCCATGGCCAAGTGCAGCCAACGGTGCTCTGATAATGCAATACCCCCCCCCACACACACACACACACAATAGGCTTAGAGACTAATATTAGCATGTGCTGGTGGGCCTTTGTATGTGTCCCCAGTAGCTGAGGGTCCTAAGTTCTCTGTGTGCTTGGAGGGTCTTAGCAAAAGTGGAGCTTGGCCTAGCCCTGGCCGGCGTTGCTAAATGCTTAGAGGGTCAGCCCGCTCACTGAAGGATCTTGGGTTCGATTCCCAGTCAAAGGCATCTAACTGGGTTGCAGGTCCGATTCCGAATGGGTGCGTGTGGGAGGCAACCAATCGATGTGTCTCTCTCACATTAATGTTTCTCTCACTTTCCACTTCCCTCCCTTCCTTCCACTCTCTAAAAATCAAAGGGAACCCCTGGCTGGTTTGGCTCAGTGGACAGAGTGACGGCCCATTGGACTGAAGGGTCTCGGGTTCAATTCCGGTCAAGGGCACATGCCCGGGGTTGTGGGCTCGATCCCCAATGGGGGGCATGCAGAAGGCAGCCGATTGGTGATTTTTTCTCATCATTGATGTTTCTGTCTTTCCCTGTCCCTTTCTCTCCGAAATCAATAAAAATATACATTTTTAAAAATCAATGGGGAAAAAATATCCTTGGGTGAGGATTAACAACAACAAAAAAGTGGAGCTTGTCCTAGGAAACAGATGAGCCAGGGCTTGGGACTAGGTGAGGACTGTTTAAATAGCTGAGGGGCTTGACCTGGAGAAAACGAGTGGGGATGTGGGGGCTGTCCTCCCCGTCCTGCTCCGTGGAGAGAGCACCACACAGCTCTGTAGGCAACACTGGCCCCCAGGAGACACACCAAACAAAACATGCACGGTCTCTTACCACATGGTGCTGATGGGATTATTCTGTTTTAAATTTTGAAAGCCTTGCCCTGACCGGTGTGGCTCAGTGGATAGAGCGTTGGCCTGCAGACTCAAGGGTCCCAGGTTCGATTCCAGTCAGGGGCATGTATGTTGGTTGTGGGCACATCCCCAGTGGGGGGTGTGCAGGAGGCAGCTGATCGATGTTTCTCTCTCATCTGTGTTTCTAACTCTCCCTCTCCCTTTCTCTCTGTAAAAAATCAATAAAATGTATTAAAAAAAATTAAAAATATAAATTGTGAAAACCTGGATTCAGTGGATGGCAGGGAGTATCTCAGTGTTGGCTTGTTTAGTAGATAGATTTTCAGGGAGTAATCATCTCAGTTAACAAACGCAAGGAAACGCTGTGGCTGCTTCCCCGCATGCGAAAAGACTGCCTCTGTAAGAAGTTCTAATTTGGAATGAGGAGCTGACCTTGCTTTTGGGTCATTTTTATGTGAAGAAAATTATATCACTGAGACATTCTAAGAAAATGGTAAAAACTCCAGCATGAGAACTCATAATAAAAGAATGTCATCACAAAAAAAAAAAAAAAAAGATATATGCATACCTTTTAGTAACCACCAGACAAAGCTGGTCCACTTCCTTCCAACCCTGCCCCTGGCTGGCCTGGCTGGGCCACAGCCCCCGGCTGCCCCCTAGTGGCGGCCCAGAGCCCTCTGGCTCCCTGTGCCTATGGACACCTCTTCTGATCTCACCTGTGAGGCAATGCCACCTGTCTGCACCCCCGTCCCTTGGGGCCAGGCTTTTCAGCCATCTCTCAGCTTTGTTCCCTTAGAGGTGACCACAGATCCCAGTCATCCCTCAGCAGTCAGTAGCTGAGGACCTCTCATGGCACCTTGGAGAACACCTATTGCTCCTCAGGCCTGGTTTTGGGTCTTTCGGCTCAAACCAGGCATGTGCTCCAGGTATGACTTGCCACTCAGTCAGAAATGACCTTTGGGACTTGGCTGGTTATTTCTTGGGAGATCTGACCTTGAATCTGGTAGCTCTACCACTTCCTAGCTCTGTGACCTGAGGCAGGGTCTCTAAAACTCGGTTTTATGGCAAAATGGACTCTTTGAGCTTTGCCTATCAGAGAAGACTTGTGGGAAGTGGACATGGAAGAGCTGAGTAGATGGTTGGCTCTCTTCATGATACCTGCTGGCCAGGCCACTCAGAAGGTTTCCCTGCCTGGGGAGACAGCCTTCACACACCTGCACACACACTGCCTCCCTCTCCTGTGGGCTTTAATGGATGTAGCCCAAGGAGGACTTGGGATCACAGTGTCACAGCACAGCTCCTGTCCTCCCCCAGGTTCTTGCCTGAATACCAGCTTGCCACCTCCAACCCCAGCCCCCACCACTATGCACTCCTTGGACGAGCCGCTTGACCTGAAGCTGAGCATCACCAAGCTCCGGGCGGCGAGAGAAAAGCGCGAGAGGACGCTGAGTGTGGTCCGGCACCGAGCTCTGCACAGGGAGCTTGGCCTGGTGGACGACAGCCCCACCCCATGCTCCCCGGGCTCCCCGCCCTCAGGTACTGCACCGGGTCAGGCCATGGTCTCTGGGCCCTGATGGAGCTGTGGCAATAGGAAGAATGTCCAAGGTGTGCCCACCAGGACGTAACTGCCGTCCCTCACAGCTTCTGGCTTAGAGTGCTCCCCACACTCTGGCCATTCATCCTCCCAGCAGTTTACCTTTGGAGGTCACATTGTCCCCAGGAGGAAGGACGTTACCTGCCCAGTTTATAAAGCTGGGACAGCAGAGTCAGGATTCAAGTTGAGGTCTCTGGGAGGAGGTGGAGGAGCTGAGAAGGGGAAGCAGAGGTTCTGTGTGGTAACAAAAGGCCCTGAGACCCAGCTCCTGGGCTTTGAGGCAGGGTGGGTGGCCAGCAGTCAGTAGAGTTGGGGACCTGGCCCAGCAAGTGTTTCTTAGGCTGCTTCGAGCCCAGGCCTCCTGCTCTGCCTCTGGTGCTCCTGAGAACCACATCTACCCCTTCTGAGCTTGAAGGCTCTAGAAGTGACCTAGCCAAACCTCGCGTTCTGGAGGGGAGCACTGAGGCAGACAGGGCCTGGGGCAAGTTAAAAAGGTCCCTACCTGCCAATGTGATGGGAAGCTCCTAGCTTCACGTTCCTGGTCAGCTGCTCACCCTGTGTACCAGATCATTCTATCTGTAAAATGGATACTTCCCACTTTTCATGGCAACTGATGGCCGAGCTCTCATGATGGCCACGATCACATTTGTCAGTTATATAGGCTGTTGCTCAGATACCTGGGGTCCCAGGTGGCCAGGGGGTGTGGCGTGCCTGGGGTTTGCTTCCAGGGTCGTGGCTTCAGATTCAGAGGTGGGAGGGCCTAGCCCACCAGGACTCCTGACTCCAGCTCCCCTGAATTGTGCTTCTCTTTTAGGCTTCCTACTGAACCCCAAGTTCCCCGAAAAGGTGGAGGGACGCTTTTCAGCGGCCCCACTGGTAGACCTCAGCTTGTCACCATCATCAGGACTGGACTCCCCCAATGGCAGCAGCTCGCTGTCCCCCGAGCGCCAAGGCAACGGTGACCTGCCCACAGTCCCTCCTGCCCCGGTAAGGAGAGGGGTGGGTTTTGAACTACACTCCAATCTCTGTCTGTTGTCACACGCCTCTTTCCCTCTACGTGTGTCTCTATCCAAATCTCCTTCTTTCTCTTATAAGACCGGTCACTGGATTAGGACCGCCCCCCCTCCCACCCTGTCTAGACCACACTTCTAACTTGATCACATCTACAAAGATCTTATTTCAAATGAGGTCACACAGGTACCGGGGGTTAGGACTAGGACATATTGTGGGGGTTAGGACTAGGACATATTGTGGGGACAACTCAACTTGCTATAGGAGACAGAAGGGGTCTGGGCCTGCTGGCCCCACGGGGCACTGACCGCCTCTGCCCCTCGCCCTCTCCTCCCAGGATTTCCAGCCTCTGCGCTACCTGGACAGTGTCCCCAGCTCCTTCCAGTTCTTCCTGCCTCTGGGCTCGGGGGGAGCCCTGCATCTGCCTGCTTCCTCCTTCCTCACCCCCCCGAAGGACAAGTGCCTCTCGCCGGAGCTACCCCTGCCCAAGCAGCTCGTTTGTCGTTGGGCCAAGGTGAGTGTGGGCCAGGAAGAGTGGGACAGGGCCTGGGGCAGGTGGCCTCACATGAGCTCAGAACCCTCCCTGGCCCCGCAGTGTAACCAGCTCTTCGAGCTCCTGCAAGATTTGGTGGATCATGTTAACGATTACCATGTCAAGCCAGAGAAGGATGCGGGGTACTGCTGCCACTGGGAAGGCTGCGCCCGTCACGGTCGAGGCTTCAATGCCAGGTGAGGAAGGGCGAGAGCTGGCAGGAGGGAGGGGGCACAGGTGTCCACTGAGCTGAGCTGTGCTCTATGCCCTCCCTGGAGCAGGTACAAGATGCTCATCCATATCCGCACACACACCAATGAGAAGCCGCACCGCTGCCCCACCTGTAGCAAGAGCTTCTCCCGCCTGGAGAACCTGAAAATCCACAACCGGTCACATACAGGTGAGAGGGGGTGCTGGAGGGTAGCAGCTGGGCAGGCGCCTGGCTATCCACGGGCACCCAAGAGACAGGGGTGCATCCCATTGTTGACGGTCCCTTTTCGAGCTCCACTTGCTGGGGGAAGCCTCCCCTGTGGGTGAGACCCTCAATAAACCGGAGCACAGGCAGGTCTTCCCGCCACACTCGGCATTGTTGTTTGTAAGATTGTCTGACTCGTGCCACCTGCGACTGCACTCACTATGTCTGCTTTGCTCCTCACCATACGTCAGCACACAGTAGGGCCAGCACTGGCCAACAGAGCCACACACCTGATTTTAAAATTCCTAATTGCTGCATTGAAGTACAGAGAAATAGGTGAAATGAACGGTAATCATATATTTTCTGGAACCCAATTATGTCCAAAGTATTATCATTTCAAAATTAAAAATATATCAATGAGACACTGAAAATCTTCATTTCATTTGAAGTCTGCAGAATCTGGTATGTATTTTACACTCACAGCACATCTCAATTTGGAGTGGCCACACTTCAAAGGCCCATAGCCTCACGTGGCTCCATCCTGGCCAGTGAGGGAGCAGACGTTTAGTAAATCTGGAGCCATTCTGCTGCGTAAAGGCTGCATACAGGGCAGTCAGCATTCATGCAGTGCTCACTGTGGGCTTGCCTCTAGTAGGGGCTTTATGGAAGTCTGTAATCAGGTTTATCAGTTCTCTTATTGACGTGGCTGTTGTCACCTGCAATGTGAAGCACAGCACTAACGCCAAGGGCACACAGTCAGTGCACAGGGGTTCTGAGGCTGGCTGTTCAGTGGCTGTGCCTTGCTGCCTCTACCTAGAGTCACATCTCATGCCAGGTGCTGAGGACACTGCCCCTCACATGGGAGTCTGTACTTTCAAGGACATCTTGGTCTGGGGTCTGCCACATAGGTAGTAGGTGCGGGCAGGACACTGGGCTGGGAGACCTCTCACACCAGCCCCACTCGCAGGTGAGAAACCCTACGTCTGCCCATATGAGGGCTGCAACAAGCGCTACTCCAACTCCAGTGACCGCTTCAAGCACACTCGAACCCACTACGTGGACAAGCCCTACTACTGCAAGATGCCTGGCTGCCACAAGCGCTACACGGACCCCAGCTCGCTGCGCAAGCACATCAAGGCCCATGGCCACTTCGTGTCCCATGAGCAGCAGGAGCTCCTACAGCTGCGCCCACCCCCCAAACCACCACTGCCTGCCCCCGATGGCAGCCCCTATGTCAGTGGGGCCCAGATCATTATCCCCAACCCGGCTGCCCTCTTCGGAGGCCCTGGCCTGCCCGGCCTGCCCCTGCCTCTGGCCCCCGGCCCCCTTGACCTCAGTGCCCTGGCCTGTGGCAATGGTGGGGGTGGGGGGAGTGGGGCGGGCATGGGCCATGAGCTGCCAGGCCCTGTCCTGCCCCTCAATCTGGCCAAGAACCCACTGATGCCCTCACCCTTTGGGGTTGGTGGACTGGGCCTGCCTGTGGTCTCCCTCCTGGCTGGCTCCACGGGTGGCAAGGCAGAGGGGGAGAAGGGGCGTGGGGCAGTGCCAGTCAGGGCCCTTGGCCTGGAGGGCCGCAAGACCCCCCTGGAGAGGACTGAGAGTGGCCGCTCGCGGCCCAGCCCGGAAGGACTCCCCCTGCTGCCAGGCACCGTGCTGGACCTGTCCACAGGCGTCAGTTCGGCGGCCAGCAGCCCAGAGGCCCTGGCCCCTGGCTGGGTGGTCATTCCGCCGGGCTCAGTGCTGCTCAAACCAGCTGTGGTGAACTGAACTCATCCCGGGACAACGGCCTGAAGCTCCCAGCCCTGCCCCGACGAACGGAAACTTTTCTGCGAAATAGCAATAATGTCCTGCCCCCAGGGCCTGGTTGGCTGTGTTCCCCTGGCAGCCCCAGCCCCAGCCCCAGACAAGCTGGGTGGCAAGGATGGTGCTAGGCCATTGCTGGTGTCCCCGGCTCCCGAAGGAGGAACTGCCTACTCGCCAGAGAGACCTGAGCCCGAGAGCTGAGGCCTTGCTCACCTCTGGCCCTGTCCTCCACCCTGGTGCCTCCCTCACCCAGTGGCCAATCTGGACAGGTCACCCTCCCTCCCTACCTTGTCACTTGCCAGCCACATCCCAGCAGTGGGGGCAGGTGGGGTGGCATCTGCCCCCTCTGCTGGCCCAGGGCTTCCGCACCCCTTCATGTGGTAAGCTGTGACGAGGGGCCCTGGGATTGAGGCCCCTACCCATCCTGCCCGGTTTCACCAGGCTCCCGCTCGGGGCCTCCTTGGACCCCTTTCCCTCTGGCCCACCCTCCAGAGGGAGAGCAAGACAGACGCAGGCCCCTGCAAAGCCACAGGAAGAGCCACCTTATCCTTATGACAAGGTGCCTCCTGCTCAGAGAGGGAGGCCTGCTCGGCCCACTGCCCCTCATCACCTACCTACCTATCCGAAGCAGCCCTTCTCTGGTTTGGACGGTGCTCTCCAAAATGAGGGAACAGCTGACCACTCAGCTGCCTCTTTACCACTGGCCTCTCCCCTCTACCTTGTAGGGAGCCTTGGAGTGTGGGGAAGGGAGGTGCCAGGACCTCGGGCAGGCCTGGCTCAGGGAACAGGTGGGGTGGGCTTGGCCTGGGGCAGTGTCCCTCTTGCACTTGGGGCTGCAGACACCTGCAGGCCGATAGGAGGCTGGAAGCTGGCTGGGGATGACCCCAGGTTGGGACAGTTCTCATGCTGGGGGTGCCAAGTCACAGCCAGCACACAGGTAAGGGAGGGCTACAGGCCAGTGCTGGGCACAGGAGCTTCCCAGAGGCCATGGACTGAGGCCTTGGGCTTGGGAGATGGTGAAGCAGTCAAGACTGGCTATGGGAGGCCCAGCCCTTCCACCTGGGAGGGGGAAGTCGGTGGAAGCCTGGACTTAAGACATGCTGTTTCCTCTGGCTTCTTCCATCTGAGCCCCTGTCCTAGACATTTTTTTTTTAATCCCAGGGGCCAGAATAAGCCAAGGATGCTGGTGTTCCAGGTGCCCACTACCTGACCCTAGGAATGGGCTCTCCCACCAGGCCCTGGGGACGCAGCAAGTGCTTTCCCCACCCTGAACCCGCACTGTGCCGAGGCACTGGTTTAGGCACAGGAGCTTTGGCTCCAGGCCTGCCCAGTCCTTGGCATCAGTGAGCAACCCTTCCCTTTCCCTGACAGAACAAGGGAGCTGCAGGACAGCAGTGGGGTCCGTAGTAGCCCTGCAGTTCCAGAGTCCCCCTACTGTTCCTCAGCAGCTCTGCTGACCCCTCCCCTTTTCTGGACTGCCCTTCTGTCCTAGAGGGGTCACCCTGACCCAGCCCGCCCTAACAGGGCCTGGCAGCGCTGGCTCTGCCTCTCGAAGGGGCTGTGAGCAGAACAGGAAGGAGCTGGCCTCCTTCAGGCTTCATCAGGACCCAGGCATCCCCACCCCAGGGAGGGCCCCAGGCCCTTTAAGTCCCCAGTTGGGGGATGAGGGGTTTGGGTTTGCAATGGAAGCCCAGGGAGCAGAGGAGCAGGGCACTGGAAGATGACATTAGCTCAGCATGTGACTCAGTGATAGACCAGGCTCAGAAGAGCTGGTATATGTGTTGTTGTTGGTTTGTTGTTGCACATTCCAGGATATCAGTATTTTAACAGGTTCTAAGTGCCTTTCTATCGTAGCTTATGTTTTTCCTCCTCTTGGCTCCACTGCTGTTAGCATAGAGTAAAAAGAAAAAAAAAAAAAGATAAGCTAATGACTATAACAATATATTCCTCCATGTGAGAGGAAGTTTATAAAGAAACAATAAAAGTGAGTTGCAAAGATGGTTTCTGTTGTGGATGTGCCAGAGGCTGAGCCACCCAACAAGAGATCACTTCCAACTGTCCTGTGTCTGGCTCTAAGGTCACCCACTCCAGCCTGCGGCACCCAGAGGCCGTTCTGGGGTTTCCTCCTAACCCTGTGGGTGCCATCACCTCAACATTCTGCTGGGAGCTGGAAGGGTAGGAGGGGTCAGGTGCTGAGGGAGCAGGAGTGCTAGGAGCTGAAAAGCAAGATTCCAGACAAAGCGCACAGGCTTGGCTGCTTGTCCTGCAGTACCTGCTGTGGCTTAGCCCTTAGGAAGACCCAGCTCCAGGGCCTCTGGGCAATGAGAGGCTTCTCTTCCCCAGCTGTACATGGAGCATTCTGCTCCAATCACTGAGATGCTAGAGTCAAACTCAGTGTGGAGAGGTGCTTTGTGACAGAGCTTGGGTGCCCAGGGCTCTGTCCCCAGGTGAGAAGGGCAGCGGCAGATCCAAGGATGGTCGTACTATAGGAGGGACCTGGCGCTGGCACTGACAGCAGGAGTGGCTGTGTCCAGTACATAACAGAACTCGGCTGGCTCTCCACGGGCAGGCCAGGCCAGGTGGGAAGGCTGCCTGGCTTCTTGCCAAACTTACCCACCCAGCCCCTTGCCCTTCTCCCACCAGCCCATGGCTGGCAGGAAGAGCAGTCTGTTTTCTGGAATCTAGACATGCAATTGAGAAATGCGGAAAAGACATTTATTAACGAGCTATAAATTAGAGGTGGAAGGGGGGGGGGGGGAGCCAGTGGTCACGTTTGTGGCCTCTTCTCTTTCTCTCTGTCCTCCTGAGCCTGGATTCGGAGCTCCTCCTCAAGGCGCTCCTTCGCTCGGACAACCTGGGGAAGGAGTTGCAAACAGCTAGGTAGGGTGGCCTGCACAAGATGGTCCAATTCCAGCTGTGAGTCCGGACAGCATGAGGCAGGTCTAGTGCCTGGGGTGGGAAAAGTGGCCTGGGGACTTCCCCCTATAAGGAGACAACCCAGGGCATGTGGACTGTCATATGGGATCTGAAGCTGCTTCTAGCAACCCACCAGCTGATGGTCCTCTTCCCTCAAAGTCATGGCTGTTGGGAGGGCCACTGTCCAGGCTGATGCAGGACTCAGCCTGACAGAACCCAACAGCCGAGGCAGCCAAAAGGAGTGACAGTTTAGGGGGTCTCCCTGAGGTTGGGGCACCAGGGAGAGGCCCACACACCTTTCTGCCTGCCAAGCCCTGAACTACCTGGAACATGGCTTGCCCTCCTCCCAGCAGCAAACACTACTCACCTTTGACTGCAGGTAGAAGGAGCCGCCCACAGATTTATCATTCACCTTGAATAGGTGTTCGTACTTCTGCAGAGGAGGGGAGACGGTGAGAGGTGTGCAGTCTCTGGGTTACAGAGGCGGGGGAAGCTAGGAGATGACAAAGAAGGAAAGCAAAAGGGCTCGATCCCTCCGCCCTGCATGCCTGAAACGCCACACAGGAAGCCACTACAACCACTAAGGGGCAGAAAGGTGAACAGGTACCCACGGAGGGAGGGGTTTGGCTGCTACCACCAACTGCTCAATGCCCCTGCTACTGCCTCCCTTGGGCCTAAAAACTAACAAGGGACATTGGCACCCACAAGTCGGAGTCCCAGCTGGCTGTACCCCAAGTCTACCCTACCCCTTCCTGCCAGGCCTCCTTTACTCTTACCCACGCTGCTGGCCTGTCCCCCCACCCCCCTTTCTGGTCTGCTTGTCTCAGAGCCAGCCCAGTGGCCTCACCTTCTGGATCTCCTCGGGGTTCAGTTTGGAGACATTGAGAATCTGCTGTGCCTCCTGGAGGCTGAGGCCGGAGAGGTTAGAGGCGGCTGCAGACTGGTGTCCGGCACGTCCCCGGGCATCAGCTGCTGCCCGGCTGGCTGTGTGAACATGGGGTTAGTGCTCAACCCTCAGCAGCCCAGAGCTTACCTGGCCTCCATGTAGGTGGCTCACCCCTGCCAAGTGACACATGGAGGCAGAAGTGGCCAGAGGGCATTTCTCCAGGAGTGGTTTCTTTTTTTGGGGAGTGGGGGGGGGGGGTAGTGTTGGAGGGGTATTGAAGTGAGGACAGATTTGCTCCACTAGGGGGCAGGGTCTAGTCACCAAACCTGGAGCCTAGTCCCCAGCCTAGACCACAAAGATTACCCTGCCCCTCTTCTCTCTACTGCGCCCTCATCTGGGCACTTAGAAAGTTGGGGATCTTTAGGCTAAGGGGAGCAGAGCGAAGCTGTGGCAAGGGGAGGCAGCAATAGCTCTGCCCACTGGTTACCTAGGACACCAAAGCAGGCTGCCTCCGGTGACACTTCCTTTTCACTGACCCTAGATACAGAAGCCCGTACACTTTTACTTAAGGGATCAGAGGGCTTTGCAGGCCAATTAGTCCGTGTTGGACTCTCTTAAAAGCAGCCAGAGGGTATAGCTGTGTTCCAATAAAACTTTATCTACAAAAGCAAATGGCTAGGTAGGCCAGTTTGCCAACTCCTGCCTGTATGCTCCTGTCAACCAGGTCTCTCTCTTATGGGAATGCTTCACAGTCCATCATTGCCCCCAACCACGGTAAGTGCCCCAGGCTACCCAAGCTGTCAGAACCCCAACCCACAGAAATCCTGCATTCACAACTGGCCCAGCATGCGGGGGCCCATTGCTATGGGGAAAATCTGACCTGGGCAGGAGCTCCCACCCCAGGGGGAGACACGGGTCAAGCTTACCTGCAAATTCCTGCCGCAGGGCCCGGGCAAAGGCTCTGCCCACCACCTGCGCCCCCATCACAATGATCTGGGCCAGGTACTTGGCCTGTTGGCAAAGCAGGCATTTGGTTAGCAGGCTGCGGCCCCCAGAGGTGGCAACCTGGAAATGGCTGCGGGGTGGCCCCCAGAAAGTTGAGGTAATAAAACACAAAACGGCAGCCACAGGCCTTTTCTAAAGAAAAGCTACTTTGGGTGGCTTCAGGCGTTCATGAGAGAGTAGGTGAGGGGGTAAACCTGACCAAGTCCCCAGAGGCACACCACTTGGCTTTTCCATGGCCTCTGGGAGAGCAGGTAGGAGCCAAGGCAAAGTGGCTGCAGGGCACAGAAGCCACTGGCTTCAGGAATAACACTGTGGCCAGGCGCCAGAACTAGGGCCAGTCCCAGACTCACCCACTCACTCACTTTGGCATCTAGGCCAACGAGGGCACTTTCTGTGTTTCTGGGACCGGCTGGTCCAACCTTCATTCTACTGGTGACATTCTAATTTTCCCAACACTATTCAAGTGTACTTCATTCAACACAACACAGCAAAAACTCTGTACCTTCCAGGAGGGAAAGGCCATGAGGCAGGCATTTATACAAACACATCAAGGACCAAGTAATGAGGGAGCGCAGGGCTGTTACGCATTCCTCCACCGGCTCACTCATTCACTCACTCACTGAGAGGCAACATTTAGACTACAAAGATACACGGGCCCAACCCTGGCCGAGTTGCTCAGTTGGTTAGAGTGTTGTTCCTCCAAGGTTGTGGGTTCAATCCCTGGTCAGGCCACAGACAGGGGTCAACCAATGAATACATAAATAAATGGAACAACAAATCAATTTCTCTCTCACCTCCACCTCCCCCCTCTCCCTCTACTAAACTCAATCAATCAATAAAATCAATAAAATAAAATCAGATGCAGGGGCCCCTGTCCTTGGAGCTCCCACACCTGCAGGCCTTGCAGGGAAATCCTCCAAGGCACCACATGGCAGTGTCCCACCCTGAGGCCACAGGGGTCCATGCACCCCAGAGGCAAGTGGGGAGTCTCATTAAGCATGTGACCAGAGGCATGGATGGAAACCAGGAATGAGATGGAGCTACTAGAAGACAACAGTATGTCTACTGGGATGGGTTTTGAAGGACAGGTAGAATTATGATGGGGATACTGGGGCTTCCTAGGCCGAGGGACCAAGGGGAGCCAAAACTGGGAGAAAGCATAAGAAATGTCCAGGTAGCAGCCAAAAGCCTAGGGGACCAGGAAGGCAGCTGAGATGGGCAAATGTGCAGCTCTTACAGTGAACAGAGATTACATATAGCCTGTCCATGAGAAAATGGCTGTGTGTGAGAGATGGCACAAACTTGGTAGAGGACACCGGGAGAATGCTCACTGCAGGTCAACACTGTTCATGGGGCACATCCAAGTGGTTTCCCTTGTTCTCTGTACTTTTCTGTCTTTAGATTTCCTATCAGTCAACAAGTATCTAAGCAAGAGTGACAGGCACCACGCCAAACACATTCTGTTTATTGTGCTATTTTTTATTTTTAACAAATATTTTTTATTGATTTAAGAGACAAAGGGAGAGGGAGAGAACGACAGCAACATCAATGATGAGAATCATTGATTAGTTGCCTCCTGCACGCCCCCTACTGGGGATTGAGCCCGCAACCCGGGAACATGCCCTTGACCGGAATCAAACCTGGGACCATTCAGTCCGCAGGCCACCGCTCTATCCACTGGGCCAAACCGGCTAGGGCTATTGTGTCATTAACCCTAACAACTCAAGACACTGAGACATAAAAAATAACAACACAAAAAGAACAAAACAAAAAAAGACACTAAAGCACAGAGGTATTTAGAGACCAGCCCAAAGACACACAGCTAGTACTCAGGGCAAGGTGGGCAAGGATCCCAAAGCCAGTGCTATCAGCCATGGCATCCCTAGGTTGCCCATCTCACACAGGGTTCTGGGATCTGCAGGAAGGGCAACAAAGCAACCTGACAAGGAGCAAGGACCCAACCCAGAGGCCAGAGGGTCTTGTCAGATTCCAGTGCAATCCAGACTCCAGTACTGGCCTCCCTTGAACCTGCCCTTCCCTAGTAATTCTGGGCCATTGTCAGGAACTAATAAATGGAAATGGGTTTGGATTTCACGAGTGGGTGGAAATTTCATAAGTCCTGTATTTCACACCAGAAACCAAAGCTCAGTGAAGACTCCTGTGGTCAGGGCTCCAGTCAGCTGCCTTGCAGGTGTGAAGACAAACAATGGACATGCTATTGACTGGGAAGCCTCACCTGACTCCCCAACCCCACCTAAAGCCGCTCTCAAGTGGGACAGGAGGCTCTGGGATGAATTGCTGGTCCTGTTTGAGTGACAGAGAGAGACTGATAGGCCACTAGGTGTCTCCAGAGGGTTTCCTTGGCCTGGCACCTTCAACCTTCAGAACATACCCTCCTTTGCTGCCACATGCCTGAGTGCACCACCACTGTACCACCTTGTACTCTGCCCAGGGTAGTAACTGTTGCTAAAAAAAAAATGAATGTTAAGAACAAGGCTGTCATGGGCAATTCCTCCTACCATCCCCTCTAGGCTTCAAACCAAAGTGGCATGGTGGCTCCATGGTTCCAGCTGCCAGAGCTCTGTGGCTGCAGGGAAGGCTGGGCTGTTCTGCAGTTTCCCAGTAGCTAAGGGAGCTGCCCGGTCAGCTGAATTAGACTACAAGGTTCCCGGGAGAGCCAACTCCCAGGGGAGGCCGTGTGGTCTTGTGGTTACACAGGCAAGCTTTGGGATTACCTGTGTGCAAATCCCAGCTGTGTGCCCTGGACAAGTTCTCAACCTCCCTGAGCCTCCAATTCCTCACCAACAATGGGACTGCCATAAGGATTAAATGAGGTAATGTGTGTAAAGTGCCTGATACAGAGCCTGATGACACAGTAGGTGATCAATAAATGTTGGTTTTCATTTATTACTATTAAAAAAACTTGACAATGGCCAGTCACTATGGAGTAACAAAGCTTCTCCCAATAAAGCAGTTCATTTAATAGATTCTCTAGTTACTCAGGGGAGAAGGCTGCAAAAAGCCAGGGACCTCAGAAGCAATGTGAAAGCAGAGTGAGAATGCTGCTTTGGAGCTGGGCTGACATAACCTGGAATCCCCAGCTTCGCTTCTTCTTTTTCTTTTTTTAAAAAATATATTTGTATCAATTTCAGAGAGGAAGGGAGAGGGAGAGAGAGAGAGAAACATCAATGATGAAAGAGAATAATCGACTAGCTGCCTCATGCACATCCCCAACTGAGGATTGAGCCTGCAACCCAGGCATGTGCCCTGACTGGGAATCAAATCTTGATCTTCTGGTTCATAGATCAACACCCAACCACTGAGCCACGCCAGCCAGGCCCCAGCTTTACTTCTTGTTAGTTGTGTGGCACTAGGCAAATTACTCAACCTCTCTGAATTTTTTTTCTGTTTACTTATTGATTTTAGAGAGAGATGAAGGGAGGGGTCAGGGAGAGAGATAAACATCACTTTGCTGTTCCACTTATTTACACATTCATTGGTTGATTCTTGTATGTGTCCTGACAGGGGATTTGAACCCACAACCTTGGCATATCAGAACAATGCTCTAACCCAGTGGTCGGCAAACCGCAGCTCACGAGCCACATGCGGCTCTTTGGCCCCTTGAGTGTGGCTCTTCCACAAAATACCACATGTGGGCGCGCATGTACAGTGCGATTGAAACTTCGTGGCCCATGCGCAGAAGTCGGTTTTCGGAAAGGAGATAGATGAAACAAGTATACAAGACGAGTGTGGATGGGAGAGTTGGAAGGGGTCTACCTCAGCGAACGTACCTCAATCAGATTGAGGACGTTTTTAGCAAAGGCCAGCTTAGGAGTACCCTAATTAAGTTAATAACAATGTACCTACCTATATAGTTTAAGTTTAAAAAATGTGGCTCTCAAAAGAAATTTCAATCGTTGTACTGTTGATATTTGGCTCTGTTGACTAATGAGTTTGCCGACCACTGCTCTAACCGAAGGAGCTATCCAACCAGGGCTGAGTTTGTTTTCTTATCTGCAAAATGGGGAGAATAATACCTTCCTCACAGGAGAGCTGTAAGACCCTCAGGAGGCAATGCACATAAGACCAAGAGGACAGACAGACAGTGGCAGGTCCAGAGCAACTCAACAGCTGCCTTTGCTTCTGGACCAGGTCCTACTTGGTGTTGAATAATCTAGAGATGAGAGGTATAGCCAAGTCTCTCATTCATCTATTCAAGACCCAGACACCTGCTAAGCACCAACTGTGGGTCAACTACGCTCAGAGCTGAAGATTGATGGGGGAGCAGTGTTCTGCAAACTATAGCTACCACAGGTGATGAAGACAGCCACTGGCTGAGGCCTCTCTCAGAAAGCCCATAGTCCACAGACTGACATTTGGGCCTGAAGACCCTGGGCCAGAGCAATTGGCTGACACAGCATCCAACTTCAGGCCAAGCTAACAGTTAAGGAGCAGAGGTCAGAGCCAGGATTCCGAGCCTGGGACTCACTGTGGACAGCACACATGCTTTCTCACCTGGGAAGCATCCTGGCCTAATGCAGGACCAAAGGCCCGCAGCTGGGGGTGGGAGAGCACTCAGGAATGTGGTTTATCCCAAATCAAGTGCATCAACAAGGGAGCCTGGCTTTCAGACAAACCCATGTGCAATGTTTCCTTCGAGGAACAGTTCCAGGCCCTCAGGCTGGTGGGCAGAGACAGCCAGAGATTCACCCCTTTCTTTCAAGGATGCACTGAGATAGGATGGGGCTCTGTTCATACAGGGCCCCTGCAAACAGTTGTTGGTATCACAACTAAGCAGGAGGGAGGTCAAGGCCACAACTGTCCAATTTACCATGGTTATGTGTGGGCCTGGCATGTGGCTGGCGCAGCAGGTGCCTGATACATATTTGAATGAATGTGACATTTAACCAAGACACCGTCGGCTCTGCTTTGGGCAAACTGAAGTCTCATAATCTCTAAGTCCCCAGACAGA
Organism: Myotis nattereri; assembly: GCF_964212035.1. NCBI lineage: Eukaryota > Metazoa > Chordata > Mammalia > Chiroptera > Vespertilionidae > Myotis > Myotis nattereri. The sequence goes on along the minus strand of NC_138079.1, from coordinate 99,453,717 downwards.
ATTTCCAAATGCCCCCCACACCCTCTGCTGAGGAGGGCTCTAGCCTCCCCTGACAACACACACAACTCTCCACCAACACCGCCTGCAAATTCAGTCCACTCTCCAGTTCGGTCCAGGCACAGATGACTTCTCTGGTTTCTTCTTCCCTCACTTCTCTCCACCATTCACTCCTACATCAGCCCCTCTACTTCTTTACCTGAAATCTCTGCCGCTCTGAATTCACACACCGCATACGTCATTCTTCTAAAGTGGGCAATTCAGTGCTTTCTAGTGTATTTAGAGTTGTGTGACCATCATCACTACTTCCAAAACATTTTCATCCCCCCCCCAAAAAAAAAAAACTCCATACCCATAACCTTGAATATCCTCCCTTCCACTCCAATACTGTCAAAATCCAACATCCTTCAAGACCTAGTCACGTGACCCCCACCCAAGTGAAACCTTCCCAGTCTCCTCCCATTTCTACCTTCCCATAGCACTTGTTCTTGTCCTATTAATATCTTATCAAGTTGTCTTAATTGACAGACTGGCCTACCTTCTCCCAGAGGATACAAACTCCTCCAGAGCCACATTTTACTCAGCCCTTGAGGGTGGCTCGGAGTTACATGTGGGAGCGAGGGCTCATCATAGGGCCCCAACAAATGGCAGTGACCATTACAAGGCAGAAATCATGTGATGGGAAACGTCAAGTCTTGGGACACAGAAGGAGTGGTGCCATCCCAGGCACACGTGGGATGAGTGACCCTGGAGGAGTCAAACATGCAGAGCTTCAGGTTCCTTCTCTTGTGAAATGGGGACAGGGAGAAGCACCGACTTCTTTAAGAATTACATAAAAATCAAAAAGAAAAAGAAAGAATTCCATGAAAATCTACTTAAAGCCTCAGCGCAGGGGCTGGCACTTGTAAGCTCTTCTGTTATTCTTACCACTTTCAGTTAAGAAGTGTTTCCTCAAACCCCTGCATCAATCACTTTGAGACGGGGCAGAGCTCAAGACCCTGTATTTTTTAAAAGTATACATTTTTAATTTACTGATTTTAGAGAGAGAGAGAGAGAGAGGAAGAGGGAGAGATTTGTTGTTCCACCCATTCGTGCATTCACTGGTATGGGGGCGACGCTGTAAACAACTGAGCAGAACCCTGCATTTTTAAGGGGGTCCCAAGTGCCCTGACGCAGCCAGCGTGGCCCAGGCGTGTGCACTGGCTCTAGGTGCCAATGGTGCCGCAGAAACACCGTTTTCAGGGTCGCAGGGCCTGGTTCAAGCCCCAGCCAGTTCTACCACTTTATTGTGAAAGTCTCGGAGCCGTTTCGCCAGCTTCCAAGTGGGGACACTAACAGGACCGCACCAACAACTAGCTCCAGGACAGAGCAGGCTCGCGTGCAGGGCTCAGCTCCGCCTCAGGCTGCTCGCACATGGGCACCATGGTGCACGGCCATCGCGTCCGCTGGAGCCCTGCCTTCCAGCCAGTCGGCTCTCCCCGGCTCCGAGGCCGCCAGCGCCCGCCTAGGTACCCCCAGGTGCGACGCCCTTGGCCCCGCTTCCCGCCGGGCACGTAAGGGGAACTCGCCGCCCTCGCCCCGAAACGGCCTCCTCCCCCGTCCCACCCCCGGGCAGCCCCCGACTCAGGCCTCACCATGGCAGCCGCTCTGCCTCGGGGGCGCGGGCTCCGTCTTCCACGCCTCGCGGCCCCGGCTCAAGGGCGGCCGGCAGGTCAAAGGTCGAAGAGAGCTACGGAGAGCGCGTGCGCGATGCCACGCTGGGCATGCGCGTAGCCTCGACCCAGCGGGGCGGAGTGTCGGTGGTTACGCAGGAGGCCTGGGCGAAGGTGGGGGCGGGTCCTGCCGCGCGCTGGGCTCCGGAGCTAATCCCGCGCGGGTGACGGGCGGTCCCAGGACCCTCTGCGACCTCGCGCTTATCCCGGTGCGCTAGGAGTCACCCAATACATGGGTCAGAAGTGGGCCAGTTTTTCCCCTTGATTTTGCCAAAAGATGTGGTACTAAAAGATAAGCAATAAATACACATCACCCGAACATAAGGAGTTTGATACCAACTTCTCACAAATATTTAAGAAAAGAGAAAACTTCAAAATAGGGCTCATTCCCTCCTTCAGTTCTTTGCTCAAATGTCACCTTCTCAATGAGGCCGTTTTTTAATAACTGATTTATTGAGATGTAATTCACATATACAATTCATCTTTTTTAAATATATATTTTTATTGATTTCAGAGAGGAAGGGAGAGAGATAGAAACAACAGTGATGAGAGAGAATCACTGATGGGCAGGACTCCCACGGGGGACCCAGCCCAGAACCGGGGCCTGCGCCCTTGACCAGAATCGAACCTGGGACCCTTCAGTCTGCAGGCCGACACTGTATCCATTGAGCCAAACCAGCCAGGACCAATTCATCTTTTATATTTTATTTTATTTTAAAATATATTTTATTGATTTTTACAGAGAAGAAGGGAGAGGGATGGAGAGTTAGAAACATCAATGAGAGAGAAACATCGATCAGCTGCCTCCTGCACATCCCTAATGGGAATGTGCCTGCACCAAGGTACATGCCCTTGACCGGAATCGAACCTGGGACCCTTCAGTCCACAGGCCGATGCTCTATCCACTGAGCCAAACCAGTTAGGGCAATTCATCTTTTTTCAATGTACAATTCAATGCTTTTTATTTTTTCTTAATCCTCACCGGAGGATATTTTCCCATTGATTTTTAGAGAGAGTGGAAGAGAGAGGGAAAGACAGAAACATCGATGTGAGAGAAACACATTGGCTGCCTCCTGCACTCGCACCAACCAGGGCCCTGAAGGAGCCTACAAGCGAGGCACATGCCCCTGACCGGAATGGAACCCGGGACCCTTCTCTCTGCAAGCCGAGGCTCTATCAGCTGAGCCAAACTGGCTAGGGCCAGTGCTTTTTAGTATATTCACAGTTACATTTTCATCATCCACCTTCCCTGCCCGCCCCCACCAAAAAACCTCACCATTAGCAGTCACTCCCCATTTCCCCCTACCCTTGGTGACCACGAATCTATTCTGTCTCGGTGGACTTGTGTTTTGGAAGTTTCATGTAAATGGTATCATATTATATGTGGCCTGTTGTGTCTGACTAAAACCTCCATTCTTTTTTGAAAAAATATTTTTATTGATTTCAGAGAGGAAGGGAGTGGGAAAGATAGAAACATCAATGATGAGAAAATCACTGATTCGCTGCCTTCTGCACATCCCCCACTGGGGGATTGAGTCCGAAACCTGGGCACATGCCCTGATGACAGGGAATAATAATTTTATTAAGTGAAAAGGCCAGGAAGCTCCCTTATATTTTTCAAAACCAACTGTAACTTCCACACAGGAAACCCAGGTACAATTGACAGTGGGGAACAAATTAATTGATTTCTTAGTCTGATATACTTTCATTTGTAATTCTGAGTGTTATCTTCAAATGTTGTTATAAAATAAACTGCATTGTAATCAGATCTATAACCATGGTATTTTAAGTATTTTTTGTCATTTAGAGATAGTCATTGTATTACTCTGATGCATTTGCAAAAACGTTACATCTTCTAACTTATTTCAATGTATGAATTTTGGACAAAAAAGTTCCAGATCATATTGTTAAAATAATAAAATTTATAGAACTCTTAAGGAATAACTGGATTTATAGAAATATTGGAAAATAATCAGGATAAACAAAAATTAATTATGGGACTGAATAAACAGAAGCTAATTATTATTCTTATGAAGACTATTGACAATATTGATTTTTAAAAACATTTGTTTTCTTAGAGCAAACTGGTAAATTGTACCTTGATAAGCAATATTAAAGCATTTATATTTTTCTCCCTATTTATTCTTCCAGAATTTAAAAACTCTTAATGAGTATTATTATTTTCATGGCAATATATTTATTTGTATGAACCCAATAGAAATCTGATTTTTTTAATAACAGGACACATAAAGCCAATTCCCAATTATTTTCTTTTTTTTTAATATATTTTATTGATTTTTTACAGACAGGAAGGGAGAGAGATAGTTAGAAACATTGATGAGAGAGAAACATCAATCAGCTGCTTCCTGCACATCTCCTACTGGAGATGTGCCCGCAACCAAGGTACATGCCCCCGACCGGAATCGAACCTGGGACCCTTCAGTCCACAGGCCGATGCTCTATCCACTGAGCCAAACCGGTTTCGGCCCAATTATTGTTTTCTTAATCAAGACTTTGACTGGAATGTTGAGTTTGAGAAAGACAAGCCTAGACTCTGGATATCAGCAAAAAGGCTTTAAGGAATGAAGATTGACTCTGAAGCCTATAAAAGCCCCTCGGAAAAATGGCCTGGTACCTTGCTTATATATATGGTTCATGGCAGTCTTTCCAGGTAAGGGACAGATTGCTTTCCTGGCAGATGGCAAGAAAAGAACCTCAAGACATTTTGGGGACTTCAAGAACTTGAGGAATTTACCCAAACCTATAGGTGTTGCAGGAAAAGCCTTATGGCAACTGTGTGACTTGGCTTCTTTGTCCTGAGGAAACTTTCTTGTGAGATTCCAGCAAAGCAGATTTAAAAAACCTATATGATCAATTGCTATTCCTATTGTGTTTATGCAAACCATCAGGCCAAATTGAAACTGGACTTAATATAGTAAATGAGTTAGTCTTAATTTGGCTCTTTGATAAAAATGAGGGTGATTTTAGGAGAAAAGATATATTTCAATAGAACCTATAATACACAGTTATGAATATTAGACTCTAGTTCAGTTAATTGTAAAATTTTCTTTTTCACTTATGAACTAGACTGGATCCTGAATTTTTCTAGTTTTCTGAAATATTTTGTCTACAACTTCCCTAACTTCCATGGAAATGGAAAAAAAATTGACAGTGGGGAACTGTAACAATGGAAAATTATAACCTACCCCACTATTCTTTTGACATTGTTTCTGTAAATGCTGACTTTAATGTGTAGCTTGTAGATAAACAGCATATTTGTATACGAATCCTAGGAACTAACTTCAGAAGATACAGACTCTGACCTTGAGTCATCCTAGGTCTGGGATTTTTTTAAAATTTAATTTTAACTTTTTAAAAAATTCTTTTTAAAAAAATATGTTTATTGATTTTCAGAGAGGAAGGGAGAGGGAGAGAAAGATAGAAATATCAATGTTGAGAGAGCATCATTGACTGGCTACCTCCTGCACACCCCGACTGGGGATCCAGCCTGCAACCTGGGCATGTGCCCTTGACTGGAATCGAAACTGGGACTCTTCAGTTTGCAGGCCGACGCTCTATCCACTGAGCCAAACCTGCTAGGGCCAGGTCTGGGTGTTCTGCTGATCTTCAAACATAGAACCAGAAGGACAAAAAACCAGGATGATGAAGACCAGAATGACACACACACACTAGACCAGCGGTTCTTAACCTGTGGGTCGCGACCCCTTTGGTGGTCGAACAACCCTTTCACAGGGGTCGCCTAAGACCATCCTGCATATCAGATATTTACATTATGATTCATAAGAGTAGCAACAGTACAGTTATGAAGTAGCAACGAAAATAATTTCATGGTTGGGTCACAACATGAGGAACTGTATTTAAAGGGCCAGAAGGTTGAGAACCACTGCACTAAACCCGTGGTTGGCAAACTTCGGCTCGCAAGCCACACACGGCTCTTTGGCCCCTTGAGTGTGGCTCTTCCACAAAATACATGTGGGTGAGCACGTACAGTGCGATTGAAACTTCATGGCCCATGCACAGAAGTTGGCATTTTGTGGAAGAGACACACTCAAGGGGCCAAAGAGCCGTATGTGGCTTGCAAGCTGCAGTTTGACGACCACTGCACTAGACCATCACTTGACCAGTTTTGAGGTCCTTATTGGAATGGACTGGACTGCAAGGAGAGAACTTTTCAACTCCCTTCCCTTGATTTCTTTGTTATGCTTTGCCTCTCCCTCCTTATAAAAGCCTCTGCCTGGCCCTGGCCAGTGTGGCTCAGTTGGTTGAGCATCATCCCATGCACCAAGAGGTTACCAGTGCACCTGGGTTGTGGGCTTGATCACCCCCAGTGGGGGGGGTGCAGGAGGCAGTCAATCAATATTTCTCTTTCTCTCTCCCTATTCCTTCCTCTTTCTCTAAAATCAATGAAAACATATTTAAAAACAAACAAACACCAAAACAAAAAACAATAACCCTGCCTACACTGAGATGTTGAGATGGGCTTTGTGACAACAGTCCTCCATCTCCTCACATGACCAGCACTTGAATGATACCTCTTTCCCTCTTCACTAGCACCTGTCTAGAGTTTGGTTTTTGCGGTGGCAAGCAGCCAAACTTGGGTTTGGTTACATTATCATCTTTTACCATATTATATTATTCACTTATTTTTATTTTTGTTTATAATCTTTCCTCCCACTAGAATGTAGATTCCTGGTGGACAACGTTTATCTCTTTACTCCACTCTGGAAGTTCAGCACCTGGAAGGCACCAAATGTTTGTTGAATGAATGAAAGACAGGCTGCTTTGTGCTACGTTATGGACCACCGCCCTTCTTTCCTTTCGTCCAGCTCTCCAAATTCTTTCTTCCCTCAGCACCCAGGCCATCCTTCCCTTTGTCTGAAACATTTTCATGGCTCTCTCTGTGGCTTCTCAGCTTTTGGGTCTTAGCTCTCTTCTTAAATGTCACCTTCCCAGACCCTAAAAACTCTTTCGCCTGCATCCCAGTCACTCTCTTCAACATCATTTATCTTCTTTATGGCTCTCTATTTGCTTACTTGCACACAATCTGGCTCCCCTACATAATAAGACTATGCTAAGTACATTGAGAAGCTCATGTCACCCCCATCTGTTTTACAGTATCTACCATCCAGAGCATTGTTGGATACCTCTGTGTTGGATGAATGAATGCACTTTTGAGCATGCTGGAAACGGCCTCAGGAGCACAATGGAGCCTGGGACCAGAGGGAACCCTCACCTATACTCCTGTCCCCTTCCCTTCCCAGCCATCCCAGAGACCACAGCAGCACAAGAGGTGGCAAGCTTAGAAAAGTTTAATTGCTGAAAATATCCCAGGCATGTGCAGGCCAGCCCCTGTGGGGCTCACACTCCCTTAACAGGCCATGAGCCTGTGATGCCTGCTTCTCCTGGCTTCAAGCCTGGGGAGCAGGGTGACTGTCCCAGACCCCTGAGGCTGGTGCTGCTCCAAATGGTCTGGCAGGGGGCCAGCCCCCAAAGGCCATTGACCAGAATTGGGCCAGCAGGCAAGATGAGGTGGCATATAACTGAAGGTGCTCTGCGAAAGCAGCCCATGTCCGAGTAGGGAAACCGGGATTCCAGGGCTTGCTCAGGGACATGCTACTGACCCCCATACTCATTCCACCCCCATGACTCTGGCTCCACATGCTAGCAGGCAGCTGAGAAGTTGGCAGTACCAGAGAAAGCAGAGGTGCAGACAATCCACGGGTGTTTTAGCAAGGCCTGGAGGGCATGGAAGTGCTCAAGGCCCAAAGAAAGCCAGGGTTCTGGGATGAGTTATGCCAGAGACAAAAGGTGCCTTCCAGTTTGAGGGTAAGATATGAGGTGTGCAGGGGCACTAGGTGGTTCTAGGAGGTGGCAACGGCAGGTGAGGCCAGTGGTGGCTTGGTAGGCAGACTAGTCCTGGAGAGATAAAGGAAAGAGTGGGTGGGAGTTGAGAAGGTGTGGAGAAGGGAGGTGGCACATGCTGCAGGGGTGAGTAGGGAGGGATGGGATGCCAGGCCCACTAATTCACTCACCCACTCGTCCTCGTCCACACCTTCGAAGGAGTCCTGGGGGAGCGGGTCCTCGCGATTCCCTAGCTTTGCCACCATGGCACTCAGCAGCTGGGACAGTGGACAGGAGAAGAGGTGGGAAGGGAATAGGACCTCTGACCCCAAGAATGTCGGACCCCACTTTGAACCCCATCAAGATTGTGAAAGAGGCATTTTGTTCTACTTTGCCCAATGTGGGTCAGGCTAGAGAACTGAAGGGCAACTAAGGGGACCCCATCCCCTCCCCACGGCCAGCCCTCTCCTGTGCCTACCTCTTCCTTCTTCTGCTGGTCTGACTTTTCTTCCAGGTAGAGTGCTGAGGATGGGGCCCTCCGGACAGGAGCTTCCCGGGGGGCCTGGCTCACTGGGGCGGGGCAAGGACAAGCATCAGGCATAAGAGTCCCTTCAGTGGGGGATCTTTGCCCAACCTTTGGAACCAGCCACCTAGGGGATTCTGTGGCAGAGACCCCCAGAGGTGGCATTAACAACTACTCAACCCTCTATTCATAAGGCCTGCCCTGAACACTAGGCTGTGTGCAAGCATGAGTATGTGAGTATGTGAGTATGTGAGTGTGCATGTATTGGGGGTGGGGACTTGTGATGGCAACATAGACTCTGGACCCTGCCCTCCAGTGGTTTAGTGACTGAGCCTGGAGACACAGCCATCCCATCCTTAGGAGCACCAGAGGTTTCTGCATGCCAGCAGGGACAGAGGATCTGTCTTCTGCCCCTTTCTCTAACCCCGACCCACTCCCTGCTTCCTACCCACCCCAGTCCCTCTTCTGACCTGGGGTCATGCCAGGGGGCTGCAGGCTGAGAAGCCGGGGCTGTCCGTTAGCACCTCCCAGCCAGTCTTTGGCACTGAGCACAGGCTCCCAGCTCATGGCTGTGTCTGGGAACACATCATCCTGGAAGAATTCTTTCTGCAGGGAGGGAGGAAGAGGCTGCCCAGAGGCACTGACCAGAGGCCCAGTGCACACTGCCATGCATGGGGAAGGGCTCCAGTTTGGAGTTTCTATGAGTTTCAGAATCTCAGCAGGGTAAGGGAACAGGTGCCCCAAAAAGTAGTGAGGGGGGCAGTTTTGGGAAGGGCCACTCAAGCCCCAAAGCCCCAGAAAGGGGCTGGGTGTTGGCATACTGGGCCCCCATCCTCACCCTGACTCTGGGCAACCGGAAGGCAACGGGCTCCAGGGAGGTCTGGCGAAGCCGCAGGCATCGGGCAAACTCTACTTCGCGCACATCACACTCTGTCTTGGGCAGGAGTACAAAGCCCTGAGGGGGTAGGGGAGTCAAGCTGGGTCTGGGGCCCAGAGCTCACAGCTGGGCACCGACCCCCAGGGTGCCAGTACTCCTCACTTAGGAGCACCAGGACCAAGGCCCATTTCTGGACAGATCAGTCAGGGCTGTTACATGTTTAACAACTGGCTCTCTGGAGGAAAACGCCCTGATTCATTGCCTATTCCCATGGTTTGAAAACTACTGCCATGGCTGATTTCATTGACTTGTTGCATACAGATGTGGGAAGGAATGTACAGTAGCATACCATCATATAGTACTTTCCATTGGACAGCTCTGACAAATGTAAATAACCTCAATGGCACAAAAGATAATAAAGTCAGGTAAAATAATTAGGAAATGATAAATTGAGTATTTATTGCCTTCATTTTTGTTTTGTTTTGTTAATCTTCACCCAAGGATATTTTCCCATTGATTTTTAGGGACAAGAAAGCGAAAGACAGAGAGGAACATTGATGTGAGAGAAACACATCGACTGGTTGCCTTCTGCATGGATCCTGACCAGGGCCTGGGCCAGGGAGGAGCCTGCAACCAAGGTACGTGCCCTTGACTGGAATCGAACCTGGGACCCTTTGGTCCACAGGCTGACGCTCTATACACTGAACCAAACTGGCTAGGGCTTTATTGCCTTCATATATGCCTTCATATATCTCATTGACCTCAGAGAGAAAGGAGAGGGAGAGAGAGAGAGAAAAATCAATGATGAGAGACTCATCAATTGACTGCCTCCTGCACCCTCCCCACTGGGGATCAAGCCCACAATCAATGGAGCATGTGCCCTGACCAGGAATCGAACCATGACCTCCAGGTTCATAGGTCGATGCTCAACCACTGAGCCCCAGGTGAGATAGAGAAAGGGGGGAGGGAGGGAGAAAGAGAGAGAGAGAGAGAGAGAGAGAGAGAGAGAGGGAGAGGGAGAGAGAGAGAGAGAGAGAGAGAGAGAGAGAGAGAGAGAGAAACATCTATTTGTTGCCTTCCATATGTGCCCCAACTGGGGATCGAACCCCCAACCTTTCGGTATACAGGACGATACTCCAACCAACTGAGCCACACCGGCCAGAGCTTGCTTGCTTTTATTTATTTATTTATATTTTTAATTTGAATTCTTTTTAAAAAAATATATTTTATTGACTGTTTACAGAGGAAGGGAGAGGGATAGTTAGAAACATCGATGAGAGAGTAACATCAATTCAGCTGCTTCCTGCACACTCCCCACTGGGGATATGCCCGCAACCAAGGTATATGCCCTTGACCGGAATCAAACCTGGGACCCCTTAGTCCGCAGGCTGATGCTCTATCCACTGAGCCAAACCAGTTAGGGCTAATTTTAATTCTTTATTGTTTAAAGTATTACATGGGTCTCCCTTTCCCCCACATTGACCTCTCCTCAGCTGCTCCCACCCCCCAGCACATGCCCTCACTCCCCTGCTGTCTGTGTCCATTGGTTATGCTCATATGCATGCATACAAGTCCTTTGCTTAATCTCTTACCCCCTCACCCCCCGACTTCCCTCATAGGTTGGACAGTATGTTCGATGGCTTGCCTTCATTTTTAGTAACTTATTTGAAGGCTCATATAACTTAACCTTATATAGTTTAACTTCCAATCATGGTTGAGTTTAACCACCAGCTGCTGGGAGCTGCTGAGAACACCTGACACGCCCCCTGCATTTCCCCAGATGGCCATGAGAGGGCGGGGGAGCCATATAGGACCGGGTAAATGGCATTTCAGGGCTCACCTTGTGGGGGTCAGGCGAAGTGAAGCTGTTACACTCCAGGAAGAAAGGGGCCTCAGGGAGCAGCTCGTACAAAAACACTCGGGTGTCACCCTGGAGGGGGTGATAGAGGGAAGAGTGAGGTGGTCAGCTAAAGCTGTCTTCACCCAATCTCCTCTCATCTGGCCCCTGCCCCGCACCTGTGCACCCTGCTTACCTTGCCCGTGAGTAGCACCAAGCTGGTGTCTGGGTCATAGTTGGGCAACAGGGTGGAAGGAGCCACGTCCAACCCCAGCACTGCCAAGGGGCCACCAGCCAGGGCCTTGGCTGAGTACAGGAGTAGCTGGCGCTCACTTCGGCTACAGCGGGTTGGGGGGTGGGGGGTGCAGAAACAGGTTCATATTGCTGGAGGGGCATGAGGCAGGGACTCCAACAAAGACCCTAATCTTGTCAAGCTGGGGGCTTCAGGGCCAGAGGAGTGGCCCCTGCCTATCCTCTTTTTTGATCCAGCCGTTAGAATTAGTGGTCTGGCCTAATGCAATAGTGTCCTAACTTGTCGCCTGCCTCAACCCCTCTTCCCTAACTACTCCCCCCAACCCTCACTGCCCTCCAACGCTCCTCAGCAGTCCGGGCCCTGATACCTGTCCCATGGCCACTGTGGCCCAATAAGTCTAGATTTTTCTCCCCAGGGTCTGTTTCCTGCCCTCTGCTCCAGCCAGGCTGGTCAGCTTCCTGGTCTTTCCACCCACACTTGATATCCTCTGGTTACTAGCTCCTTTGTGACCCAGTTCCCTGCTACACCTCCCTTAGGAGGCTCTCCCTGATCCCTCCTCCTAAGTGACAAATGCCCAATCCTTGGCCCTCCCAGTAGGCTTGCTTCTGTTTAGTGTGTTTCAACTAGTTCCCAGCTTTCATCCCTCTGGGCCCCCAGCTGACTCACTATTCCCTCCCTTCCCACATCCCTATCTCCCTCCCATCCATCCATCCATCCATCCATCCAGTAAGTGATGGGTGAAAACAGCTTCTGCATGCCTGACAGGTGTATGTGTGTCTGGGAGAGGGAGACACAAGTGGCTCCTGAAGTCTGGAAATAGGTATGATAGCTCCTCAGTCCTCACCTGTCAAAGCCAGACACCAGCAGACAGTGACCATCACACACCCAGACAATGCGGGCTCCACGGGCCCCCTCAGGCCCTGGGCCTTCCTGTTGGAATACAGCACATGAGGGTCAGCCAGGCCCCCAATGGGCCTGAGGACTGCCCCCATCCCATCTTGCTTACCTGCAGGGGCTCAGGGCTACTCCGGGGCTCATAGACCCGCAAGCATCCATCCTTGCAGACAGAGGCCAGCTGCTGCCCATTAGGACTCCACGCCAGGCCAAATATCTGGGGGCAGATAGGGAGGTGAGAGGTGGTCTCTTGCCCTGTGGCTGGCGCTTGCCCCCACAGCTATCCTACCTGGTCCCAGTGGCCCTGCAGCTTTAACCGTTCAACTCCAGCCTGAAGGTCCCAGATGCGAATGGTAAGGTCATAGGAAGAAGAGGCCAGTAGGTCGGCCGCCAGGGGGTGGAAGCGCAGAGAGTAGATCTTCTCTGTGTGACCTGAGGACAAGGCATGGGGTGATACTGAACTCCTTAGGAGCCACTGCTTGTCCCTCCGCCCCCTGCCCTACCAGGGCCCACCTGACCTGTCAGCACAGCCTCCGGCGTAGTAAGCACCTCCACTAGGCCCTCTGGGGGCACCCGCCACAGACGAATCCTGGCGTCCTCCCCAGCTGCAGAAAGCAAAGGCTCACCACTGCTGGGCCCAAGACACCCAGGCTCCCCCTGCTCCTCTTCAAGACCCTGGGACCGTCCCTCAAGCCCAGCACCCAGCCTCTTTACCCACGGCAAGGCGGTGGGGGTCAAAGGGGTCCCAGGCCAGATCGGTCACGGCTGTCCCATTCTGAAGGGTGGGCAGTGCTGTGTCAGGCAGGCGGCCAGGCTTCTGAAGCTGTGGGAGGTGCCCCCACCCCAAGTACCATTAGTAACAGGCAGGGCTGCAAGGCAAACAGCATGCCTGGGTCCCCACCCCCTGTAGCCGATGCCCCACTGCTGGGTGGCCCAAGCTCTTTGCCTTACCCACCTTGTGCTTTGAGTCTTAAGTGACAACTGTGAGGCCCCAGAAAGTGTGTGTGTGTGTGTGTGGGGGGGGGGGGGAGGTTGCGGGGAAGCGTGAGATGGTGGAAAGAGCTCCAACGTAGGGCTTAGGTGGCCTGGGTTCAAATCCCCACTTACACAGCTGTCCCGGCAGGTCCCTAAACCTCTCTGTGCCTCACCACTCTCATTTGTAAAATGGGGATAAGAGTGGCACCCCACATGGGGCAGCTGGGAGTATTAAAGGGGACGCTGGGTAGATGCCTAGCACATGGCTTGTGCTCAGGAATGTGGACTGGTGTGAATACGGATGCCTTTAGTGTCCCACAGGGACTTAGGGGCAGCTGTAGTAGGGTGGGGCTCTCACCTCGAGTACAGCCACCTGCCCACCACTGCTGAGCAGGGGCACGGCCACACGTAGCTGGTTGGCACAGAAGCCGTCGCTCTCACCGGGTGTGGTGAGGTTGAGCCCCTTGAGGTTGGTGATATGGCTGTCTCGGTGAAGGACGGTACCCTGAGCATGGCGGAACTTGGAACTGGGGCCTGGTGGGCAGTAGGGACACAGAGCCTTGTAAGGAGACCCTACCTGACCACCCTGGGCTGCCCTGCAGGAGGACCCCTCACTGCAGAACCATGCAGGGCATGTGCCCAGGCCCAGACCCCTGCTGTTCCAGCCGACACAACTGGCCCAAAATGGAAAGAAACTCGAGGTATCTCAGTGAAAGCGAAGGGCTCCAGGGAAGGTCCAGGCCACCCCCTTCCAGATGAGACTGACTTCATACCACAGGACATGGGACTCCACCAGGAGGGGAGACAAGCTGGGGTACAGAGGAGGATGACTGGGCTGGGGGTGGAAGGGTTAGCTGCCCCCTCACCACCCACTTACCCAGAAGGCTCTGCAGTGACCTCTGGCTGGGGCTGGTGCCAATGCCACTGGTGCTGGAGAGCGAGGGCTCCAAGCTGGATGGCGTGGAGGGTGAGATCAGAGAGCTGGGAGGGGAGGAGAAGCCCTCCTGGGGGCAAAGCACCTGGGATCAGTCACAGGCCCCTTGGTGTGTTGGCCAAAGAGAGGGGATGCTTGGATCATCACTCTGGGCGCCTCCTCCTGGACTGTGGCACACTGAGCTGGGCATGAAGCCTGGCTCTGGGATATGAGGAAGGGGCATAATGGCAGATGCTGACGGGGGGTGGGAATAACATGGGGGTTAAGGGAACTTCAGACCATGGGACAGCAGGTGGCAGCTGCTGGCTCCCAGCATTTGTGGGAAGGCGGGTGCAGGGTGGTTAAGATCTGCCAATATTTCAAGAGAAGCCAGAAGTCTAGATTTTATGTGACAGTCTCACTTTCTACTACATGTTTGTCATGCCTGACAGCTAGAAACGGTTAAAAAGACCAGGGGCCTCCCACTGGCACTCACACTGGGGTCCTTGTTGCCTGTAGGCAGCTTCGCGGGCTGGACTGCATCAGGGGAGGGCTCTGTAGGGGGTACCAGGTGGGAAGTGAAGCTGGGGCGAGGCTGGCAGGTCGGGTTGAGACTGACCTTCTGTACCTGTGAGGGAGGCAGCAGTTGAGGGGTGGGAAGGGATGGGGGACACAGGACAGCTGAGTTAGTGCACGGCTGGACTGTGAGGGCATGCATGGGGCTGCTGTCAGGAGGGCTTCCAGGGGCTGGTGGAGACCAGGAGCAGCCAGCCAGGCCTTGGTCCTACCTGCAGGTTGCTCCCAGCCCACCAGGAATGTGGTTCAGAGGCAGGCACGCAGCCTGCAGTGTCGGGGAACAGGTCCTCGTAGAACTCCACAGCCTGGTGGCAGACAGGTATGTGGTCAGTGAGGCACGAGGCCCCCAGGCCCTGCCAGGCCCTCACCCCGGCCCCCCTCACCTTGCGGGGCACGTGGAAGCTGATGGGCACGATGGCTGTGTCAGTCAGCTGAAGGACTCGGAGTACCTCACAGCCCATGACAGCCAGCGCCCTCCGCGGCACAAGGGCAGCCCCCCGAAGCACATTCTCCAGGAGGCACTGGGTCACTATTGGGGAAACCACAGGAAAAGAATCAGGGTGGTCAGGGGAGGGGAGAAGGGGAGGAGAGAAAGGCAAGGGAAAGAGGGCAGGGGAAGAAAGAGAAAGGGAGGAGAAAAACACACACTAAGAAAACAAAAAAACAGAGGGGAGGGGAGGGTGAAGGGCAGTGCTTACCTGGGCTCAGTGCCGGCTGTTGGGGGGCCACCTCGTAGCAGTACAGCTGGCTCTCACCCTGAAACGAGCCTAGCCTAAGGACCCTCATTGACCAAACTCCGGTGACCTGGGGCAGCCCCAGGCCCAGTACCAGCTCTCCCATTCCTCTCTAAGGACCCGAGCTACAGAAGCATGGCAGACACCATGCGCTGGGCAATGAGCTGAGCCCTCAGTGGACTTCACTTCACCTGTTCTTCATCAGCACTGGGAGTATACGTTCAGTATTTACAGACTGCCTACTCTCTACCACGCTGCCCTATTTTCACCCTGTTCTCATGACGCTGACATTCACGGATGGAGACTTGGAGGCCTAGATGCTGGCAGGAGGCTGCTCAGCCTGGCACTAGTGGAGCCTGGGGAACACTGTTCTGGTTCCTCCTTTCTGAGGGCGGTAGCATCCTGTACTCCCCACTCTCCCAGATGTCTGCTTAGGTCTAAGGTCAGCAGTAGGCTTGGCATGAGCCCCAGGGGCCAGACGTGGGTGGACATGGGTAGGGGTGCTAGTGGTGGGGTGGTTCCAGCTTTTCCCTTACCTTTCCTGCCAGGACCAGGAGCCCAGAGTCTGGGTCCAAGAGGGGCATCAGAGACCTGTGGGGAGAGAACTGGTTGATGGGTGGAGCCAGCCACCCGAGGTCCAAGGGCAGTAAGAGGTCTGTGAGCCTTGTGACCCAGATAAGGGCTCAGGCCAAGCATCACAGTGGCTGGGAGGGATGTGGTCCCTCCAGCTGCATCCAGCTAGTCCCCCAGAACCCTCTGTCTCATCTCCCTGTGCTACCAACACACCAAGCATGTCCAACATCCTAAACTTTCTTTTCCAGAGTCCTCCATCTGCTACCTGCTTCACTTGGAACCTGTGCTGGGCCCTGGGCACAGGGGATCCATCCCCTCTTTCTGTACCTCAGCCCCAATCTCACCCCAGGCAGACCCCACATTTTGTCCCTTGTCCCTGGTCCCACCTTAAGCAGCCTAGACATCATGCCAGCATTACCAGGGCAGGTGAGAAGGTGCTGGAACTCGGGGGTTCCCTCCATCCCCATCCAGTGCAGTTGGATGTTCCAGGTCTGCACTAGGGTTTGGGGGCCATCTCCTCAGTCACCCCAGGCTCCTGGGGCCCTGATGACATCTTAGAGACTCAAATTCCCCCTCCACACCAACCTTGATCCCCTGTGGCCAAGCCTGAGCCAGAGCAGGACTTCCTTTGCTGCCAAGCTTCCCTGCCTCCCCGTTCTTCATCCCCCTGTTCCCAAGGCATGTCTGGGGAGGGGCGGTGGCTGGGAACATGGAGGGAAGGCTGGAGGCCCCCAGCACCCCTGCTGCTCTGTACCCATCTGATTTTGGCCAAGGGCCTGTGGCTGGCCAGGGATTTACGATGCCCCTTTTCCAGGCCCTGAGGAGGCCCTTCGTAGCCCCCAGCCCTGTGAACATTGCCTTCCAGCCCATGGTCTCGGGGGCAGGGGGTCCAGAACTCTGGCAGGTGCCTTCATCCATTTGTTTCCTGGTCTTGGTTTCATGTCCCTGGGGACCCACAGGATTGGGTCCCCATTTTGACACTTGTCTCCACACAGAACCCTGTCCTCACTGTGGTCCCAGTGGTCAGCAGTCACCCAGCTGTGACAGCTGCCTCTATCCCCACCCAAGCAACAAAGGGCCCAGCCCTCTCCTCCCCTGCCTGTCCACCCCTCCCAGCCAACTTCCCAAAGCTTGCCTGCTGCCCACCTACACCCCACTCACATACCCTGCTGGGAGCTACAGTGAGCTGAGCAGCTGGGTGGGGCCCTGGGTGTCTCCACAGCTTCCTGGAAGACCCTGGGCTGGTCACCTGTGAGTAATACAGCCTCTAATTACTCTCCAGCCCAGCAGGGAGAGTTGGCTCAGAACTGCCCTTCTTTTCTTTTTTTAAAAAATATATTTTTATTGATTTCAGAGAGGAAGGGAGAGGGAGAGAGACAGACAGAAACATCAATGATGAGAGAAAATCATTGATTGGCTGCCTCCTGCATGCCCCCTGCTGGGGATCAAGCCCACAACCCAGGCATGCGCCCCTGACCAGAATCGAACCCAAGACCCCACAGTCCACAGGCTGACACTCTATCTACTGAGCCAAATCAGCCAGGGCCAGGACTGCCCTTCTTGACGTGGTCTGACCACTGCCTGCCTTGGGGGAGGGGCAGGCAGGAGGGACAAAGGAATGTGTGGCCTGGGGTGCCCCCCACACTGATGCTGGCTTCAGAGGGGTTGGACACGGGTCCATCCAGCAGCTCTAACAGGGCTTTCACTCAATTCATTCTCAATCATTCATTCCTTAGGCAAGTTGGTTTGTGCCCAGCCCTTGACTCCACCTATAGGCATGACTGGAGGTGGATACAAAAGACCCCACCTCTGACCTCTAGAAGTTCCCAACCTGGAGAGGCAGACACAGTCCACAGATAAATATGTGAAGGGAAAGTTCTCTGAGGACACACAGCAGAGAGCAGAGGGGATGTTCCCAAGTCCAGGGGAGAGAGTTCCAGGCAGAAAGAGCAGCATGAGCAAATGGCCTGTGGCAGGTGGGTGCAGGGGCTGTTTGAAGAATGAGGACAATGTAGTTGGTGGCCTGGGCAATTACGGTGAAGGTCTGAGGCTTGGGGAGGCTAGATGCAAGACAAGATGGGATCTAATACATCAGAAGGAGTGTTCTGCCTCCATCAGATAAGCAACGAAAAGCTGATGGCACATCTGAAGTATTAAAACAGGGATAGGAGCCGATGTGCAGAGGTCACCATGTGGGTAGGGGGAGTGGAAACAAGAGATGATGGGCTCAGGGCAGAGTCTGAGGACAAGTGGGCTGGGCACTCCTGCTGCCTGGGTGAGAACGGGCGGGACTGTAGTCTCCAGCACAGCACTGATGGCTCACCTGTGCTCTACCCCAACCTCCTAAGAGGTCTGACCTGGCCTCCCTGCACACCCCCATCAGTCCCAGCTGGCCAGCTTACTGACTCAGGTGCTGGGGTGCGGGGGCAGGAAGTCATAGAGGGCAGGGCTGGCTCCTCCAACAGGTCAAGCCAGTCTTCCTCACCTCAGGCAGAGCTCTCTGAGCAGCTCGGTAAGGCGGGAGCACCTGCCTGCCAAGGCACTGGCCAGGAAATAGGGTCATGGCACCAGCCCCAAGGGTTGGCCAACAGCTAGCATGGGCCTGACCCCAGGCCTTACCAAGAAAGCCACGCTAGGTCTGGGTCTAGAATGCAGAATGGAGCCCCTGCCTGGCAGAGGGCCAGAGGTGGTGAGAGCTGGCATAGTCACCTCTCCTGCTGCCATGGCACAGGGGGAGGACTAACATCTGGGCCTGCCACTGAAAAGGGCTCTGACCAGGGTCCAGTCTAGAGCTCAGATCTGCCTCCTAGCTCTGAGCCCAAGTTCCCGGAAGATGCAGGATGATGGTGGTATAGAGTGGGTCACACAGGGATCAATCTCTGATAATTATATCAACTCTCCCAATATTCTAACAACACAGGAAGTAGTGAGGTGTGCCTGCTTCATTAGGCCTTCTCTGGTTCTCCCCATCAGCCCACATCTTGGCAATGCCACTGCTCCAAAGCAGTCCAGGTCCCTTGGATCTGTCTCCGTCATCCAGGCTGGGCTGTGGGGATCTTGGACTAAGCTCAGCCTCACACTCCTCAAAGAAGCTCCAGGTAACCAGGTTCTAAAGGGAGGTGGTATCTTGAAGGCATATGAGGAAAAGATGGACAAACTTGGGAGTGGTCTCCTGGAAGCTGCCCTTGAACCTCTAGGTGGATAAGAGCATGGCCTGAGTCCAGGGTGCAAGATCATGACAGGAGATGGACCATTTAGGCAAATAGGGTCTCTCCATCATGGAGAACTGGCTGCAGAGGTAAGAGGCTTCAGGGCCTCTTCTTTGGGAAAAGTCAAGCTGGAGGTCCTCAGAACACCCACTCCCTCCTACAGTATCTGTGGACACTCCTGAGGGTGTTAGGGGACACAGGACACAAAGGCAGAGACATAAAGACAGTCTGACCAGAGCCACATGGTGCTTCAGGAAACTGAGTGAAGCAGCCTCATGTGAAACATCTGGGAGTGGTGGGGACTGCAGTGACCTGTGAGCCTGAGGTTTGGTCAGAGGGGGCAGTTGCCACTGGCTCCAGCTGAGAGTTCCTGTTCAGGCAGGCTGGGAAGTCCCACTTTAATGTGAAACCACCGAATTTTTAATGTTTGCAATGGCATCAAAGTTTTAAAAAGCCCCATATAGGCCAAATGAAACACACCCAAGGGCCAGCTCTGGTGCAGGAACAGTGGTGCAAAAGTTACGCTACACATACACAAATATCAAGATAATCAAGGAGGGCAGGTGTGGCATCCAGACCCCTGCCTATCCTGGAAAGGGGCCCTGTGGGGGAGAAGCCCTGAGGAAGCTGGGAGCTGAGAGGGGAAGTCTGGGAGGTAAGTGTTGCAGCTGGACCCTACTTAGCTAATTAGCAACTGGACATGGAGGCTGTCCGTCTTCTGGAGGTGATCAAGTCCCGCAAAGACCACCTATGCTGCCCCCCCCACCCCATGGTGTGGCCCAGCCTCATGGGACAAGCCCTCGGGCCTGAGACTCACGCTGCCCCAGGCAAAGGCCTTGGCTGCAGGCCAGGCTAGAAGAGGCGGGTGTCCAGGGGCCCTCTGGAACTTAGGAGCTGAGCTGGGTCCCAAAGCTGAGGCATGCCTCTGACCACAAACATGTATGGGAGGAGGGCAGAGCCTTTTCCTGGAATCCTCCAAGGCAGGGGATTTTTCTGGACTAGTCCAGCCCCTGGCACACGTCCCTCTTGCCCCATCAAGGGCCACTGTCAGCTGCACTCAGGCCCCACCCACTGACGATGAGGCCCAACCTCCCTCCCCATCCCAGGCCCCCCACCCCCACAAACACATTCTGGCTTTGGAGCTGCCTGTAACTGTGGTGCCTTGGACAGAAGGTCACTTCCCTTCTGTGTCTCAGTCCCTTCATCTAAAACACGGGAAAGGTGACCCAGGGATGCTCACAGCCTGAAAGTCGTCATGTCTAAAAGGACCCCAGAACTCAGATTTGGTGTTAAGAGTTTGTTATCTAGGAGGCTCTCAGAAGAGCCTGCCCAGGAGTTGTTGAAATTGGGATTAACTACCAACAATAGCACATTCAGAGATTTCACCTAAAAAATATAATAAAAATCCAGATTTCCAGTTTCTCTTGAAAAACCCAAAGTTCTGGCAGGCTGAAGCAGGTCGTGGGGGCTGAGTTCCTACACCTGCCCCCACTCCCCTCCTCCCCTGCCTGTCCAGGTCTGCACAGGCTCTGGGGTCTGTTCTTCGGATTTATATCACCTGTCTGCTATGTCACAAGCACCGGAGTTTGGGACTCTGTCTCACTGAAATTCGCTTGCTTTCTATACGGAAAAACAGGGACCTGTCCCGGGTCATAAGCCAAACACGGCTCGCCGGCCTGGAGCTTTGGACTCCTGACTCCGCACCGGGAAAGACACGATCTCTCCCGCCCCCGAGTTAGGGAGGTTGCGGGGTGAGGACCAGGACGCCCAGCCAAATGACCCGTTCAGTGGGTAGGGGAGGCGGGTCTCCCTTGGCCCCTTTCCGCCCCGGCCAATGGGGAGCAACCCCGCCCCCCCGCCAGCGGCAGCCCCTCCCCCCTGCCTTAAAGGCGCGACCCGCCTCCCGCGAGCTGCCTTCGCAGCCTGAGCTCACGGCGGGGGTACGTGGACGCGGTTGCCTCGGGACCCAGGAACCCTCCGGTCTGGCCGGCGGGGAAGGACTGAGGCCGTGGCCCGCCCCGCCCGGCTCCCGCCACTGCTGTCCGGTGAGTGTCTGCTGGGCTGCGGACGGGAATGGGGGGCGCCACGGAGGCGGGTTATGCACATGCGCCGACCACCCGTGCAGATCCCCCTCCGCACGCACACGCACTCAGGGCGGGCATGCGCCCTCAGCCCCGCACCATCACCTGGGCCGACCCGGCCGCGGACAGTCTTGGCCGGGTGCGCGCGCGGATGTGTGTGTACAAGGGCTAGCCGACCGGCCGGCGGGGCTGCGAGTAGACAAAATAAACACCCCCTCCCTCGCTTCCTCCTCCCACGGCTGGGCCCTCCGGCATGACCAGTTTTATGAATCAAATCCCTTTGAGGGGATGGCCACGCCATAGTCTTGGGTTACTTTTACCTCGTAAAGTGGGACGGTCTAGTTCTGTACCTGGAGCCCCGGTGCCCCTGTGCAGATTGGCCCGCTAGGGTCCTGAGGGCCCTTGTCACTCAGGACAGAGCTGAAGTGGAGGGGCCACAAGTATGCAACCCAGGGAGGTGTAAGCGGGTGGCTGGCAGGTACTAATGCACCATTCCACACCGCCACCCGCCCTCCCACCCCCTCCACTCCAAGACACTGCAGACCTTGAGTGCCTGGGCCCCAGGTATTATCATCTCTGCCTCTTTCAGAGAAGGGGCTTTGCTTGGGCTTTGAACCCAATGGCCTGGAGCCAGCCTAGTTCTTTGTGTCCCAGGGCTGGCAGCACTGGGGCCTGAGGGCTGCCAAGGTCCCCCTGTGGTCACTGGCAGATCAGCTGATTGGTGCCAACCATTCCTTAACCATTCCCACACCAGGGTTGCTGACCACTTCTCCACCCTGGGGAATAGGGATGGAATCTGCAAGGTGGGAAGGAGGAAGAGAAGAGGCCCTGAGAGTCCCAGTGTCCCCTGCTTGCCTTTTGCACCAAGGGTAGGTGAGGCTCTGGAGAGAGGCACCAGGTCCCAGTGTCCCCCTCCCCAGGCCAAGAGCTTCTGGGGCTAGAGGAACTGGACTGGACATCAAAGGACCCTTCTCACTACGCTGGACTTTTGGATGTTAAGGGTACAAAGGGGTGGCTGGGCTGGTACCCTCCAAGTAGGGCCCATTCAAGCTGGTCCAGCAGACAGTGAATCCAGTTAGGGCCCAGTTGTTGGCAGGGCCCAACAGCACTAAGGCAGGCGGGTAGGGGGATGGGAGAGCAGTCCCCTGAGTTTGCTGTCTTCTCCCAGGGGAATCAGGCCCCAGAGCTTCTGTAAACAGAGTGTCAGAGGCAGGAAGAGGGCTCTGGTAATGAGCAGCCCAGCTGGATTCCCTCCAGACCATTATTTGGTCTCTCCTGGGCCCAGGGAGGGACAACCAGCATACTCATGCCAGGCTGGGGGCCTAGGCATGGCCTGACCCCACCTCCCTGGCTTTGTGCTGCTGTAAACTGAAACAGCCACCCTGGGACCTGTGGGTCCAGAGAGTCAAATGGGACCATTGGGGGCCAGTGTTCCAGGGCATTTGCTGGGATGGCACCACTCTCGACTCTGGAAATGGGGAAGGCAGTTCAATCAACACGAGAAGACCCTTAGACATGCTCTTCTTTCCCCAAGAAGGCCCTCCTGTCAGGCAGCCCCAGGGCCAGGGAGATGCCCTGAGCAGAAGATGAGTCCTGACACCCCCCACTACAGCCCTGAGGGAGTTGGGACAAGTCCCAGGTAAAGAGAGTTGAGTCCTCGTGGGGGCTTCTAAGTTGACCCTATCCCCGGGCTAGGCAGCTCATGGAAACAAGAAAGCGGGGTCCCAGCTGGGCCCAGGAGGCAGCTTCCACCTCAGCAGGCCAGCCGGCCAGTACCCCCTGGTGACCAGAGAGAAGCATCCCTGACCACTGGCAAGCCCTCAACTCATGGGAAGGGCAGCAATGCCACCTAAATGGGTTAGTGACCCCTTCCGGAGCCCCCCTCAGCTCTCCTTAGAGTCTCCTCCCTGGGTTGGGGAGCCCAAGGCTCTGTCTGCACTGCCAAGAAAACCAGCTCCCCTCACTCCTGTGGAATTTGTGAGAGTTCTTGGAGAATGGGGAGGGAGGGTGTGTGTGTGTGTGTGTGTGTGTGTGTGTGTAAGAACACAGCCCACTGGGCGTGTTTTGGGCGTGGGTGTATGTGTGCGCGTGACTGGAGCAGGGCTATGTTTGGGGGCGGGCAGGGGTGCTGCGGGAGTCTGCATACACCACAGGCGGGCGGGCGCAGGCTCAGCCTTCTTCCTTTTATCGGTTTCCACATTCCAGAGTCAGCCGGATTGCTTTCCCTTAGCTGGCTGGGCCGCCTGGCCGGCCAGGCCTGCAGGCCTCCCCCGCTTTTCCTCATTCCAGCTTCCCTGGGTATGAGGAGGCTGGGGCAGGCTCCCTTAGACCACCTCGGTTTTAGGGGGTGGGGGCAGGCGAGGAGCCAGTTCTTCTCCAAGGTTGGGGAAGGCCCCCCCACCAGTCTCCTCCAGAGAAATGCAATAAGGCTCTGACATTCCTCTGAGGCTGCCTGAGAGATTTAATTAAGGAGGGAGGAGAGAGCTGGCTTGCCTTGAGAAGGGGCTGGCGCTGGGGCTGGGGCTGGGGCGGTCACTGGATAGACAGCAGTGAGAAGTGAGGGGAGGTGGGGGCAGGGGGTAGCTCCCCTTATCAATCCCACCTGCCCACTGATCAGTGCACAGATCCCAGGAAGGGCCAGCCACTTCTGCCACAGGGTGACTTAGATCTCTAGGCATGGTGAGCATGAGAAGGGCAAGACCTCCTCTGGGGTCACTTCCTTCTCAGACCCCGTCTAGGTCCCAGACAGCCTGGGCCCAGCTGGCGTGGGGCTGGTGGCCTCCCTTGGTGACTAAGGCCTTCCTCTGGCAAAGTCAGGGTTAATTGCAGGGTTAGGACCTTTCTTGATGGGTGCTTGGCCCTGGGTGGGGACAGGGCAGTGAGGGGCCCAGTGTCTGAGCCCAGCCCTGGTGGCATCACACCTGCGCGTGCCAGGAGAGGCATCTGGACTGGCCCATTTCTAGTTGGGCCCCAGCCACCACATAGCTCCCGGGGCAGCAGGTGTCCTCTCCCAACAGAGTGGCACCTCTCCTGACTGAGATGGCACGTCCCGCTGCCCTGAGGGCTCACTTCAGCTGTGGCTTGGCCTTAGTCACTGATCTTCCTGCCCTGGGCTGACAGGTCTGGTAGCTACCAAGTCACCCACAGTGTCACAGAAGGTCCCCACCCGAGGCCTGCTCTTCCCCCACACCTGCTCAGGGATCTTGCCCTGACTGGGAGAAACAAGCTGATGTCCAGATTGTCCCCTTTGCAGCCTCCTGTCCCAGGGGCTGCGCCCTGGCTGGAGGGGAGACTCAACCAAGGAGCTTTTCCAAAACACAGCTTGCCAGACCTCACCCCAGACATTCTTATTTCGTGAGCCTGGGGGTGGGGCCCAGGCATCAGGAACTTTCCAGAGCTGTCAGGGTGATTCTGATGTGCAGCTGGCACTGAGAAGCCCTTGGGGTTCCAGGTGGGAGATGGAAGCCCAGCAAGGGAAGGGAACTGGATGAGGTCACTAATTGAGTGTCAGGGTCTTATCTGTAAATGAGCAGAGCCAGTTGGAGTGGTGGATGGGGTAAGGCAGAGACACCGAGACTGGTGGGGACCTCCAGCTTAATCATAGGGCAGGGCTCTGGCCCCCCCTGGAGAGAGGGCCATCTCTGAGGAACCTGAGGCTCTGCCCTCTTGGCCCCTTCTCTGAGGACCCAGGAGAGAGACTCCCAACCGCTCTGTACTGCTGGGCCAGGGGCTGCTTTGTCCTGGGGATGGGGAGACGGGTGGGCCCGACCTGGGCCCTGAACCTCCTCAGACACGTCAGCGAAACTGGAGCCAGCTGTCCTGGCCGCCGGCACAGTCCCGCCTGCCTGGAGGGTTGGCAGACTCCTGGGCTGGGCTGCTGCCAGGCCTGGCCGGCAGTGCTTAGCCCGGGCGGGCCAACACTGGGAGCCAGAGGCCCAGGGCCCCAGGGTCAGGCCTATAGTACCCGACCCCTGCACTTACTCTGTAGCGTTGGGCACAGGAAGGGGGTATGCTGGCCTGTCCTTCCCCAGGAGCAGTGAGATGCTTCAGTCTTAGATCTGATGCAGTCACCCAAATGCCCAGGTTCCACCCATTTTCTAGTCCCTGCCTGACCCAGGGCAGATGCCTCTGTGTGTCCCATACTTGGGAGTGGGTGGGGGCACTCTGGGTCCTCTGAGAGCTGCGATGATGGATGTCCTTACTCATAGAGCCCTCACTCTGCTCTCCCCTCACCCTGAAGTCATATGCTGAAGGGGACTGGCCAGAGACAGCTCACCCCTTACCTCCTCCAAAATTAAAGGTTCCTCTCCATCAGGCTGCTCTCCTACGCCCATACCCAAGGGTGGAGGTGGGGGAGGGGGGTGGGCAGCCTCTACATGGAGGCTTTACCCTCAGCCCAGGAGGCTTCCTGTCTGTGCTGAAAGTAGCATGAAGCCTCTCACACTATGGCATCCTTCCCAGAGTGGACTCAGGTATTATGGGTAACACCCTCAGTAGCGAATGTTGACTGACCACTCAGAATGTACTCCAAGTACAAACTAAACAACCCTGAAAACCAGGTGCTATTACCAGCCCCCCAACTTAACAGATGGGAACTGAGGTGAAGGCCCATGGCCAGGCTGCAAACACAGGTAGTCGGACCCTAAAGTACCATCCCCAAAAACTGTTCCTTGGGGTTTGGCAAGGCCAGCAGCAGCAGAGCCCAGGACTCTGCCTGCTGCCTCTTTCCACCAAACCATGGCAGGGCCAGGCCAAGGTAGGGCTTTGTTGAATCTAGATGGAGGACCGAAGCCCTGGACCCTGTTGCCCTCTCCCTCTAGTCTCCCGCCCCGCTCCCCCCCCCCCCCCGCCCCCTCCAAATGCCAGGGTTGCCTCCAGAACTCTCCCCACACCCTTTTCAGAGAGAAAGGTCCCACCTCCCTGCCTCAGGTCAGCGGATCAGATATCAAAGCCCAGGCCCCTGGTCCTTCAGAGCTGCTGAAATTGTAACTGGCTGGACAAGGGCAGCCATGACCCAACCCCCCTCATGAGGCACCCCCACCCCCAATGCACTCACACACCAGCATGGGCCCAGACAAGCAGAATCGCTTCCAGAACTTGTTAGAAGAACTTGCGCATTTGAAAACAAACAGAATACTGGGTGCTCAGAACAACTCTGAAGGGTGAAGCAAGGCAGCTGAGAAACCCAGGAAACAATTTAGGGGCAGAACTTGGGCCCAAATTCAAGCCTCTGTCTCCTATTATCCTACTACCTGATGCTTGCTCCTCCACGGTCAGTCTTGGCCCTCTGTGCCCCTTCTTTTGGGAGGGGGAGTTGTCTGATGTCTGCTCTGCTCTTGGTGCCAGGCCCTTGTGGGAGAGCCCGTGGAGCTACCAGCCCTCATTTGCTGTTTTCCAAAGCCCCTGTGCCAATCCTTGCTGAGTGATGGATCTGGGCTCAGGCCAAGGCGCTCACTCCTGCCTCCTAGGGAGTGGGAAGCAGGTTAGCTGCTGCCTGTTGAAGTCTCCCCAGCCCAGGATGCCAGTCGCTCTTCCTCATGCAGCCTTTGCTCCCAGCTACTCAGCCAGATTGCCACTCAGGTCCAGACAGAGTCATAGCAGTCACTGCCTCCCTCCCCCATGAGGACTTTGCTGATTCAAGGGAGCGAAGCCTAGAGCCCATGCTGGCCCCCTCCTTAATGCAGAATGGGGAGTGCCCCTAGCAGTGCCCCAGTCTTGGGAGGTGTCTCCTCTGAAACGTCTGGGGGACAGATGAAGAAGCCTAGGCACTGGGAGAAACCACTGTCTACACCTTACAGCTCTGACACCCATGGCCCAGGGTTGCCTGACGAGAGCATGCGTTCTTAACCATGACCTTATACAAGTCCTATGGGAAGCCAACGTCACGGGTGACCAAGCTGGCCACATGGAGGGGTCCCCTCCCACCCTGAGTCTGGCTGCTCTCTTCCTGACCCCGGCCTGTTCCTCCAGGAGAGCTGATTCAGGGGGAGGTGGCTCACCCCCCACGTCCACGTGGGGGTGGGGGATGCTCATAGCCCACATCTGGAGGCCAGGCTGAACTCTGAGTCAGTGAGGGTGGAGTAGGTCCTCACAGGGGAGTAGGCTGGGTGGGGTGCACAGATCCCCCTTGAGATGGCACTGGCAGGGCCAGGGATGCATGTGACAGCCAGGAATCTAGAGAGCAGGGGAAGGGGCACTGGCTAGGGGTCAGGGAAGGCCTCCCTGGCTCACTTGTGAAGGGCAGTCATCAGTGTGAACTAGTGAAGGGCAAGACCAATGGCCCCACTTCCCAGGCAAGGATGACCCTGCAGGTGGGCAGGGTACCAAAACTGGCGGCAGGCCTTTACCTAGAACTGGCCTAAGACCACAGTAGCCTCCCCAGTGACTTGTTGAATCCATCCTCGGACCACCTGCCCATCTTCCACCTCATATTCCAGCACACTTCCCTATTTGAGGGAGGGACAACCCAAATAGATGGCAGTGGGGCAGAAGGCACCCTGGGTGGGGGGGGGGCCATGTTACCTGCCTTTGCCTGACAGCCGGCCAGTATGGGGGAAGGGGAGGCTGCGCCCAGCACAAAAGGCCCTTGTGTAAGCAGAGGTGCCTGGAAGGGAGGGGTGCTGGCCTCTCTCGGGCTATACAGGCTCAGATCGTGGGGACTACTGCTGGGGGTGGCACCTAGATTTTCCCCAAGAGCCTGAATGAAGGTGGGCCCCAGCTGTGGCCCCATCCTTTCTTGGGCAGGTCAAGCTACAAGCTAGAGCCTGGAATGACTGGGGGAGCCACTCCCACTTGCCCCGGCCAGACTGGGCCCCGCATCAGGCAGCAGGCACAGCCACACCTGGACCTGCTTAAGGACCGGGGCTCTGGCTCAGATTTCTCAGTAGTGCAACGGCAGCAAGTCACTGCACCTCTAGGAGCCCCCCTTTCCTGTCATCTGGGAGTGATGAAAATAGTTTCCACCTGGAATGGCTGCTGGGGAAACCACAAGAGGTGGCTAAATGCTCAGTGACACCGGCACATGGGAAGGGCTGCGGCTCTGCTTCAGTGCCCAGCCCACAGTGGAACCCAAGAAATGGTAGATGAAGGAATTTGGGGAGTATTTCCAGGTCTGGCACTGCTTCTGGGGCCACCATGCAACCAATGTCCACCCAACTTGAGCCCTGGGTCAACCCAGGGAGGCTTGGGTCCCCTCACCTCTACTTCTATCATTGTGCCCGTAAGGGGATATGAACACAGGGTTCCTTCCCTATACCCTCCCCCTGCCAATTGCTCAGCACCTCTGCTCCCTTCCCTAGGAACTTTCCTACTGGCCACATCCTGGCCATCCCACAGCTCCCGTCCTGGGCAGGTCTGACTTCACAAGTGGAAAAACACCAATCCCATAGTTTCCATGTGAAGTCTTCCCACTGCGGTCTCTCCTTACTTGGAGGATGTAGAGCGTGGCGGCAGGGGCCGGTGGCCTGGGGCAGCCAGCTTCTCTACTTACGCACTGGGCTGACTGCCCACCAATCTCGAAGAAGCGTCGGGGAGGGAGCCGCCATTCCCCCTGCTTCCCTGTCCACCTCAGCAGAGATTTTGGGGTGCGAGCCTGGGGGAAGGGCCACAGCCTGATGCTTTTTGATCATGTTCTCTCTAAGCCGCAGAGGTGGGAGAACTGGGTGAAGGTATAGAGGTCCTTTGTGGTCGTTGAGTATTTGGGGGCTGGGCCCTGTTCTGCATGCATCAACCCACTGAACCATGGTGACAGTGCAGGAAGTATCAACTGATAGCATAATGAGGTCATGTGACTGTTCAAAGCCACATAGCAAGAGAGTGATGCGACTGGGACAGGAACTGGGCCCAGGCATTGCAGACCTGACTCATAACTACAGTGTGCTGTAGGATTTGGGAGCAGGGAGTGAAGGGGGCTTGGAATTCCCTTCTCAGTACTTCTTGGCATGGCTGTCTCCTGGGCCCCTGACTCATGGTCTCCTGTCTTTCCTCTCTGCTCCCAGGGACCAAAAGATGCGCTCCAGTGTGCCCCTGCCCCTGCCCCTGCCACTGCTGCTGCTGCTGCTAGCCCCAGGGCCTGGGGTGCAGGGCTGCCCATCTGGCTGCCAGTGCAACCAGCCGCAGACAGTCTTCTGCGCTGCCCGCCAGGGGACCACAGTGCCCCGAGATGTGCCGTCCAACACAGCAGGCCTGTACGTCTTTGACAACGGCATTACTACACTCGAACCAGGTACCTTTGCCAGCCTACCAGGCTTGCAGCTCCTGGACCTATCACAGAATCAGATCACCAGCCTGCCCAGTGGGGTCTTCCGGCCACTTGCCAACCTTAGCAACCTGGACCTCACTGCCAACAGGCTGCGTGAGATCACCAATGAGACCTTCCGCGGCCTGCGGTGCCTGGAGCGCCTCTACCTGGGCAAGAACCGAATCCACCACATCCAGCCTGGTGCCTTTGATGCACTTGACCGCCTCCTGGAACTCAAGCTGCAAGACAACGAGCTTCGGGCACTGCCCCCGCTGCGCCTGCCAAGCCTGCTGCTGCTGGATCTCAGTCACAACAGCCTCCTGGCCCTTGAGCCAGGTGCCCTGGACACTGCCAATGTAGAGGCGCTGCGGCTGGCTGGCCTGGGGCTACGGCAACTGGATGAGGGGCTCTTTGGCCGCCTGCGCAATCTACACGACCTGGATGTGTCAGACAACCAGCTGGAGTGTGTGCCACCTGCCATCCGGGGTCTACAGGGACTGACACGCCTGCGGTTGGCTGGCAACACCCGCATTGCCCAGCTGCGGCCTGAGGACCTGGCTGGCCTGGCAGCCCTGCAGGAGCTGGATCTGAGCAACCTGAGCCTGCAGGCCTTACCACATGAGCTTTCAGGCCTCTTCCCCCGCCTGCGGCTCCTGGCAGCTGCGCGAAACCCTTTCAATTGTGTGTGCCCCCTGAGCTGGTTCAGCCCTTGGGTGCGGGAGAACCGAGTGGCACTGGCCAGCCCGGAGGAGACACGCTGCCACTTCCCACCCAAGAACGCTGGCCAGATGCTCCTGGACCTCGACTATGCCGACTTTGGTTGCCCAGCCACCACCACCACGGCCACAGTACCCACCACAAGGTCCTTGGCGTGGGAACCCACACCCTCGTCTTCCAGCCCAGCCCCCACCTGGCAAAACCCCACGGAGCCTGCTGCCAAAGCCCCGAGCCTGCTACCTGCCACACCACCCACTGTGGGAGCTGACCCTCAGCCCCAGGACTGCCCAGCATCTATCTGCCTCAATGGGGGTACTTGCCACCGGGGGGCTAGGGGCCACCTAGCCTGCCAGTGCCCTGAAGGCTTCACTGGTCTGTACTGTGAGAGCCTGATGAGGCAGGGACTATGGCCCTCGCCCACCCCAGCCACACTGAGGCCTCCAGGGCCTCTGCCCCTCGGGATCGAGCCAATAAGCCCCACCTCCCTGAGGGTAGGGCTGCAGCGCTACCTGCAAGGCAGTACTGTGCAGCTCAGGGGCCTCCGCCTCACCTACCGAAACCTGTCAGGCCCTGACAAGCGGCCGGTGACACTGAGGCTGCCCGCCTCACTTGCTGAGTACACGGTCACACAACTTCGGCCCAATGCCACCTACTCCATCTGTGTCAGGCCCCTGGGGGCTGGGCGGATGCCTGAGGGCGAGGAGGCCTGTGGAGAGGCCCACACCCCCGCAGCTGTCCGCTCCAACCATGCCCCAGTCACACAGGCCCGAGAGGGCAACCTGCCGCTTCTTATTGCGCCTGCCCTGGCTGCCATACTCCTGGCTGTCCTAGCTGCTGTAGGGGCGGTCTATTTCGTGCGGCGGGGGCGGGCCGCGGCAGCTGCAGCTCAAGGCAAAGGGCAGGTGGGGCCTGGGCCCCTAGAGCTAGAGGGGGTGAAGGCCCCCTTAGAACCAGGCCCCATGGCAAGTGAGGGCGGTGGGGAGGCCCCACCTGGTGGGCCTGAGTGTGAGGTGCCACTCATGGGCTACCCAGGACCTGGGCTCCATGGGCCCCTTCCCACTAAGCCCTACATCTAAGCTGGGAGTGATGGACTATTGGGCTGGGCTCTCAGCCCTGCTGGGACTGAATAGCGCCCTCCTGCTATAAGATCAAGAAGTTCTCAGATCCATAAGATGAGGTCACATCAGGGCATGGGCTGTGGTGATTACAGCAAGTCCCTGCCCCTCTCTGGACCTTGGTCTCCTCATCTAAGATGCTAGGACCCAGGTGAAGACCTCTAAGGACCCCTCCAGAGCCCAAGTGCCTCTGAGGATGGCGTCTGCCCTGTCCTCTGCCATGTGCAACCTCTGGGGTAGAGCAGGGCAGGCAGGTTCTGCTGTGTGCTGGTAACACAGGCCTAGGGCTGCCAGGCCCTCAACCCAAGGAGACTCTGGGGGCCAGTGAAGGAAGCCCCCAGAAAGAGAGAAAAGGGAGAGTGGGGGTAAGGATGGGTATGTAGCCCAGCCTTGGCCCCAGGGAGTGAAGTAACAAATGAAACTGGAAAGAAAGACGCTTTAGGAACAAGTTTTGCTTTTGTTTTTTTAAAATATATTTATAAGAGATCCTTTCCCATTTATTCTGGGAAAATAGTTTTCAAACTCAGAGACAAGGACTTTGGTTTTTGTAAGACAAACGATGATATGAAGGCCTTTTATAAGAAAAATAAAAAATAAAATAAAATGAGTGTTTTTCTGGCATAACCCCAGGTTCCTGGACTGCGTGGAGGGAGGGTAGGGGTGCAGGGTAGGTGTAAAGGCACAGCACTCTGGGGAACTGGGGGCCAGGACCCCACTCCCCAGTGGACACCAGGCCCTGGCCAGCATTCTTTGGGCTTGGGAGGGCCATGGTGGGTAGGGTGGCATTCCCACAAGTCCTATCCTGGGCTGTGTCCACCCAGTTTCCACTGAGGTACCCAGTCCAACCTCCCAGTGGGGCAACAGAAGCTGGGCAGTTTCCAACCTCCGTGAAAAATAACAGGGCGGCCTTCACCTACCCAGCTGCAGCGCTCCTGTAAGAGGCTCATGGCAGGTACATCCAAGAGGATCTCCAAGGGCCCTTTCTCAGGGACGGATTGGACAGCTAGTCCATGCCTGCCTTCCTCTGTGGAGGGGATGCCTTGAACTATGTCCTGCCAGGCCCTCATGGATGGTGCAGGCAGCACACACAGCTTACCCTCCCTACAGTCCTGTTGCCCCTCTGTATGGGCTCTTGCTCCAGCTGCAGAGAAGGAGACTTAGTCAAGGGCAGCACAGATCCTGAATGGCAGGAGCCCTCTGGTGGGTGAGGAGGCTGTAAGAGACTATTAGGAGCTGGTGGCCAAGGATCAGGATCAGAGATCTGAGTCTGGCCTGTGGAGACCTGGTGGCCCTTCAATGCCCCTTTACTTTCTGCAGTTGGAATGTGCCTGGCTTTCCAAAACCCCGGAAGTGGGAGTGTTTTCCGGGAAGACCACAGGCAGGGGCAGGACCAGGGATGATGGGAGCTGGGAGCTTGGGGACAGTGATGGATGTAGAGCACCTTTTCCTAGTAACTTCAGATGGTGGTCCCTGGGGCCACAGAGAGGTCCTGCAGATGCTGGAGCAAGGCTCCCCAAAGCCCCATGCCTGTGCCCCTCTGTGGGTCACAGCCCCTGGCTCCTAACCTCACCCTGGCAAAAAGGAGGAAGCTCAGTCAAGCCTGGGGAATAGGCCCTGCGGCTTGGGGCGTTGATGTCAGTGCTGAGTTAGGCCTGGCCACGCGAGGCTCTGGATTCAATTAGTGGCTGCTGAGGGTTCTGGCATGAGAAGGAAGGAGGTGAGCAATGGGTCGCGGGGGCAGAGGATGGTGGCAGCGGGCCTGGGTGGGGCCCCATCTTCCTGAGCCAGCAGCGGCAGCCCAGGTGGATTTCCTGTGGGCCTGGGTCTCATTACTGGAACGGCTATGCTGAGGCCTACCCCCCCCACCTCAGCAGCCCAGTCAAAGGGGCCATTGTGGGCCTGTGGGCTGCTGCTGAACACGGTGGCTGCTGAATAAATGTTTTCCCTGCAAAGCCAACCCTGGCCTCATGGGCCAGCAGGGGGTGGGTGGGACCTAAAGAAAGGGGGCTGGTGTGAGCCCTCCCAGAAAAAGCACTGGGGGATGAAGGGAGGATCGGCCTAAGTGTGTGTGTGTGTGTGGGGGGGGGGGGATGGCAAGCCAAGATGTAGCCCCTAGTCAAGGCAATCCCAGTGGCTCCAGGCCAGGCCCAGGGATGGATGTGGACAAATGCCAGCCCCTACATTTTTGAGTCCTTGCTGCCATAGGGCCTGTGCCACATGGGCTTATACACATTCCCATTTCATGCCCATACCTACAGGGCAGGGGTGGGCAAACTTTTTGACTCGAGGGCCACAATGGGTTCTTAAACTGGACCGGAGGGTCCGGGCTGGAACAAAAGCATGGATGGAGTGTTTGTGTGAACTAATATAAATTCAAAGTAAACATCATTACATAAAAGGGTATGGTCTTTTTTTTCAATAGTTTTATTCATTTCAAACGGGCCGGATCCGCGGGCCGTAGTTTGCCCACGGCTGCTATAGGGAGACAGGCTGGGAGAGGAGAGACAGCAGCTTGCTTACAGCAGGCGAGGACAGCTCCCAACACCCAAGATCCACTCCCTGGCCAGGAGAGCACTGTGAGCCATGGGGAGGGCTTGGATTGCCAGAAGAGGGGTGGGGCCACTGTGAGCAAAAACTACTCAGGCGGGGAGGGGGCACCCAATCTCTAAGAACATGCTGGGTGTGGGACCTATGGGCAAAAAGGGGCCATATACTAAACCTGACAAACTCAGGGGGAGGCCTGCATGGTGGGCCTTACACACTTAGAAACCGAAAGTAACCACATAGGATGGTCTGAACATAAAAATTTCTAGCTCAAATTGGGTAGTCTTTTTGCATCTAAGATAGCATTACTTTTGAAATGTCAGAGTGAAGTCCTTTTCCAGATCCCTCAGGGCATACCCATGGCACCTGAGCAGAGACCACAGAGTCTTTCATTGCTATTGTTCCCTGAATACCATCCCTAGGTGTTGTAAATGG
Source organism: Myotis nattereri (assembly GCF_964212035.1). Taxonomy (NCBI): domain Eukaryota; kingdom Metazoa; phylum Chordata; class Mammalia; order Chiroptera; family Vespertilionidae; genus Myotis; species Myotis nattereri. The sequence continues at coordinate 99,419,651 of NC_138079.1, read as the reverse complement.
TAACGGGTAACTACCCCATACCTACCAATGTAAAAGAAGCATGTGTCTATTATATTCTTTATCCAATCCCAGAGATTTACCCGCTTTGCTTTCTCCCGCCTTCCTAATCTACTACCAATTCATTTCATTTAACCCCTTACTTCTCCTTTGATTGTAATGCATAAAATAAGCTGTAAAATTGGCATTCTCCAGAGCATTTTCTCAGTCTGTTGAGGTTTTGCTTCCCAGCAATTATCATCAGTTTGGCTCAAATAAACTCAAACATTCTCTATAGGTTTGGAGGTTTCTTAGCTGACAGATCTCATGCCTCTGGCTGATGAATGGGCTTGGGTTAGGGCTCTGGCCAGAGGTGGACACTTTGGTGTGAAGAAGCAAACCCAATCCCAGCCTCCAACCTGCACAAGTTTGTTGCTGGGATGATCTCAACAGAGGACCCACTTCTCTGGCTTCAGCCGCCTCTTCAGTAACATGGAGGGGAAAAAATCCCTACCTGCCTACAGCATAGGCACCTGACCATGCACCCAGTCCGGAAGCACCAAACCTGGGACAGGTGGTGTCTGTGTGTCTCCTGGATGGAGCACAAGCTGCTTCATCACCAGATCCTTCTAGCCCCCCACCTCCACCTCCACCAGCCCCCCCCCTCCACCTCCACCAGCCCCCCACCTCCACCTCCACCTCCACCAGCCCCTCACCTCCACTTACATCAGGCCCCCCCCACATCCACCCTACACTAGCCCAAGCATAGGCCAGACACACAGGAAGTGCAGGGCAGCCATCTATGGACCTGCTGCCTGAATCTGGCTTTGCAGATAGGACGCTGGTGTCCTGCTCTTCTCACCGTGACACATCTCCTTTTAGTGAGGTGCTCTCCACAAGTGACAGGGATGACAAAGAGAAAGGCATAGGGAGCTGAGACAGAGGTCTCTGGGAGGGTGGGGCCCTGGGTTCTCCATGAAGAGGCTGGGGAGGGCTGTGTGCCTGATCCCTGGCCCCCTCTAGCTCTTATAAGAACATATACCATTCTGCCTAAATTGAGATGGAAAACATGTAAACAGAGAAGAAATTGAGGGCATCCAGTGGAGGCCCATGGCCATGCCCACCCATACACTTTTCATCTCTAGTCCAGTTCATTGAGCAGCTCTCACCCCAGGAGGGCAGTATAGGGCTCTAGCTTCCAGGGACCTTGGGGGGCAGGGGACCTGCCACCTTTCAGGCCAGCCTGGAGGTTGGCATACATCCCTGTCGTCCACCAGCTTTGTAAAGAACTGGAGAGTCCAAATTCCTCTGCCAAGGGTGTGGGCCCGGTGTGGAGGCAGGGGCCAGGACCTGGGGATGGAGGGGGCGGGACACTGGCCTGGCTGGCCCATCTGGGAGTAATTTGAGAAATTCTAGGCCTCACTGGCCCTACAAGGCTATTCTTAACTGCTGTAATTACAGGGTCAGCCTTGGCCATTGGTACTGTGGGGTTTGGGCATCAGTTAACTCCTCCAGAGGCTATGCTGGGGCTGGGTGGGGTGGGGCTGTTCTTCAGGGGAGGGCGACCCCTCACAGGCCAATGGTGGAGCCTGAAAGGCAGGAAGTGGTGGATGGGGAGCATTTAATGGCTAGTGCTGGGTCCCTTTTCCAGGTTGATCTCCCTCCCCCTGCTGGGGGCCCTGTAGGGAAGCAAAGAAGACAAGATGCCAGTACAGAATCTGCACCAGAGGAGGGGATGCTGGAAATAGAGCAAAGAGCCCAGGGAGCTCCATTTCCTCCAGTGCATGTGGGTCCTAGTGACTCCCCTGAAACCTCAGGGCCCAGAGCAGGCAAAAGCCTCACACCCAATTGTAATTCCAAGGAAGGCACTGGAGCTCGCGCAGCCTCACCTGCCTTATTTGCAAAATGGACTTCATCAGCTTTTTAGCCTCTCCAGGGCTGTGAGAGGATGGGAGTGGAGGGTCAATGCCACCCTGGCCTTTACCCCTTCGCTGAAAACTCAACCGGGGAGCACCCTGCCAGTTCTTATGGCACTCAGACCCCAGACACAGCCCTTGCTGCTCCTGGGACTTGGAGACGTCATAGCACTCCCTGCGACTCAGTTTTCCCAGTTGTGAAACAAAGAGGAAGTGGCTGACAGGATATCCAAGGACCAAGGCCTCTCCCTGCTCTGACCTTTGCAGGCCCCTGCCTGGTGGTGGTGCTGAGGGTCCCAGCAAGTCCCTCTGAGAGTCATAGCTGAGCAAGGCTAAGGCTTTGGAACAGGGGCCAGGTCCCTGCCTCCTCCCGTCCCAGCTTAGCTGGTCCCCTACACTCTGAAGCCTCTTTCCTCAGCTGGACATGGGGTCCATGTAGACTGAAGGGATGGGTCACTCCTCAGCACTTAGTGAGCCACAGTGACCCTGAGCCATCTCTGCACAGAGTGGACTCAGCCCAGAGCCCCATGGGCACCACCACAAATCCTCCTGCATACTTCTTGGGAGGATGGAAGGATGAGGTGCATTTGCATACCCCTCACCAAGGACAAGAAGGGATGGGCATGTAGCCAGGGCTGAGGAAGCCCCATAAAGCCCACAGTTTCAAGGCCTGCCTCCCTCTGCTCTTTGTGCTTCCAAACCTGCCAGCCCATCTGTCCCCACATCCATCCCAAGTCCACCTTGCTATTGTAGCCTCAGCCCCCCTAAAACCCCCATAGCAAAATCAAGTGCATTCTCATGTTGACCACCCACGCATCCGCCATGTCACAGTCTCCTCCCCAAATGCCAAAATACACCAACCTGAGTCCCTAGGCCAAAAGTCTGCCCCATGACTAAGTGCCACATGAGATGGGTCAGTTGGGTTAATTCACCTACTCTGGGCTGCCTCACCACTCCCTGATGGTGAAGCTCCAGGGGGCTCCTCAGACACCCCCTGACTGCTCCGGTGATGAGTCATGTCTCTGACAGGATCTGAGCCAGGTAAAGCCCTTATAGCTGCACTGGGCCCTGTACTCTGCAGATGGCCCTGCCATGGCACATTGAGCCCTTAGCATTGGTGCCCATTCACAGGTTTGGAATCAGGACATCGTCTGGGCCCTTGCCCCACCCCACCCCCAGTCCATCCCAACATGCTGGCTGCTCCTACCCAGGTGAGGTGTCCAGGGTGAGGGAGGTGAGGGCGCTGGAGAAGTGCCGGGTGTCCCACAGCTTCACTTCACGTTCACGCATCTGTGGGGGAGAAGACAGAGAGAGGCTCAGAGGTCCGTCTGTCAGCCCCCAGGGCTCCCCAGGAACCTCGTGCATAGGTACACAGCCTGGCACAGAGGCACTTGCCCCAGAAAGAGCTTAGAAGGCAGTGGTGGTAGGGGGAAACATGCCAGGATGGTAGATTTTTGGGTTTTTAGGTCCTGCCCCTTTAAGAGCCCTTAGGTGACAAGGGACAAGGGGCGTTTCCTTGCATGGACTCTGGTCCCTGGGGGAGCTGCCACAGTTCCCAGGGTCAGGCTTAGCTATTACAAATGGAATCTACCAGTTTTCAGCAGTAGTTGGTCCCCTGGGGCTCTGAGACCCGGCTGCACTCAGGGCCATATATGGACAGGCCTGGAGCTAGCCTGCAGCCCCTGCCTCCCAGTGGGCCTCATCCCTGCTCTCTTGGCATGAGTCCCTGCTCACCTTCAAGGAGCCCTACCTGGTTGAATCCAGTGGACACAAGGTGCTCCTGGGTGCCTGTCCACACCAGCCGGCCATCCTTGCTGTTCTCATGGGCCTGTGTGCTCTGCAGGAGGCAGGAGAGAAAACTGAACCATCCCAGGGCCACTAGCCTGACAGCCCAACAGAGCAAAGGAGGGGCCAGGTCGGGGCCCCTTGGGAGCTGGTTAGAGACTGAGGAAGCCTCATATCACTACAGGATGGACCTCAGCTGAAGGCAGTGCTATACCTGGAGAGAAGACCCAGCACCCAGATTGGGCTCAGTCTCCCTCCTCGTAAGGGAACTGTCAGGCTGTCCTCACTATTGGACCACCTTGCTACAGCGACTCAGAAGGGTAGCATGTCATTGCCCCTACAGGTGTCCTGGAGGTATCACTCAGCTTCTTGTCACCATCCCCAGGTTCTGGGGACCTGTGTGCCCTCTCAGAATTTCATTTTTCTCACTTATGCATGGGCTCATATTGCCCAGGCTGCCTACTACCCAGGACTGTGGAGAGGATCAGCTGAGACTATATGAGGATCAACTGAGAGAAACAGGCCTGTTGCAAAGCGCTGTGCAAATCAAGGGATTACTAGAATTACTGCTGCCTCCTGATGCTGCCAGGGGGCCGGGGAGAGGGCCTGGTGCCAAGCTCTGTGGAATGTCCTTGGAGAGGCATAGCGGTGCCCCTCTTCGCCCTCCCATGGTGCTAGAGCTGCCAGCTGGAAGGCTCACTGGGACCCAGGAAGGAGAGGCTTGAGTTCATACCATATGCAACCCTGTCCCCTGGGCCCAGACGGGGGGGAGTCCAAGAGGCCAGAGGAAATGCAAACAGCTCCCTCCCAGTCACCCTGGCCTCTAGAGCCTGAGACAAAAGACCCTGTTACCAAAAATAGCTCACCCCAAACTGTGGCCAGCTTCCTCCAAGCTTCCCACGATCTCCTTGGGAATGAATGAGGGAGGGAGGCAGCCTGTAAGGAGCTGGCCCAGAGCCCCCTCCCCAGCCCGCAGAGGCAGACCCCAGCGTGGGAGACCATCGGAAACAGCTCAGCGTCATTCAAGGGGCTTTTCTCACTGCTTATTTCCCACCCAGCCACAGCCGGCACAGAGAAGTCAAAGCTAGAGCCTGAGAACCAGTAACCCACACTCCTCTCTCTCCACACAAAAGGAGCTGTGGGGTCAGGGTGAAGGTCAGCCCCATCCCCAACACCCTAGAGTAGGTCAGAAGTGTCACATGGGCTCTCGTCCTCTCAACAGCATGCAAATACCCCATGTGTAAGCCCCATGTGTAAGCAGCAAACCAGATGGCTCACAATGCATCTGAACACTGTTCATTCAATAGACATGGGAAGCCTCTCAAAGGACACGCACTATGCTAAGAGCTGGTGGTGGACCAAAGAGATCTCAGATGAACAGTCATGTACTTGGGTGAAGCAGGACTGCTAATCTTTTCCTCAATACAAGCATTTGAGCTGCACACTATAGTAGGTACTGGGTCAGTGAACAGAAAAGATCTCCAAACTCATAGAATATACAAGTCAGGAGACAGATGTGAACCAAATAAAGGATCACCACTAGAGGCCCAATGCACAAATTCGTGCATGGGTGGTGTCCCTTGGCCTGGCTGGTGATTGGGGCCAATCGGGGCCCATCTCGCCCAGTCCCAATTGGGGCTGATCAGGGCTGGCCGCTGGGGAGAGGGACATGGGAGGTTGGCCAGCCATAGGAGGTTGGCTGTGGTAACACACTGACCACCAGAGGGCAGCTCCTGCGTTGAGCGTCTGCCCCCTGGTGGTCAGGGCATGTCATAGCAACCAGTCGACTGATCATTCAGTCAACCAGTCCTAATGGTTGCTTAGGTTTTTATATATATAGATATGCTATTACAAATGCCATGAAAAGGTAAGGTGGCAGTTAAGGTTGCAAACTTTGGAGTCAAACTGCCTGGGTGAAAACCCTGCCTGGCCACTGAGAGCCTCATCCCAGTATGAGATACTCAGCGTCTCTGTGCCTCAGTTTCCTTATCTGTAAAATGAGCACCATAGTGGGACCTACTCTGGAGGGTAGTTTCAAGGAGTGTTAATAGTGGTGAAGTGTGCTCAAGGTCTAATGTGCATTATTTTAAAGCATGACAACAGAGTACAATAAGAGGATAATTGAGCCCGGCCGGTGTGGCCCAGTGGTTGATTATCCACCTATGAACCAAGAGGTCATGATTGGATTCCCGGTCAGGTCACATGCCCAGGTTTCAGGCTCAATCCCCAGTGAGGGGTGTGCAGGAGGCAGCCAGCTGATCATTCGCTCTCATTATTGATATTTCTATCTCTCTCTCCCTCTCCATTCTTCTCTGAAAAAACAAACAAAAAACAACACACAAATAAATATGTGTGTGTGTATGTGTGTGTATATGTATCTTTTTAAAGAGTATAATTGAGAGAAATAGGTTTAAGGTAACATTTGAGTTAAGACATGAAGGATCAGCAGATGTGAGCCATGCCAGAAGTGCAGGGGGCCTAGGAAAGCAAAGGGCCCAGTGCAGAGGGTGGATGGGTGGGAGCAAGGGAGAGGAGGTGACACCCAGCCAGCAGGTCCTCAGGCAGTGATGGAGTAGTTTTTCATTCAGAGGCACAGGCTGGGGTTGGAACATACCTTAGCCTGTATCTCCTCCCTTCCTATGTACACATGCACAAACCAAAAGCCCAGAGAGCAGGAGCTATCTGCCCCAAGTCACCTGTTGGCTATTTGAGCCTCCTACCCCCGTGGGCTAAGTCCATGGTTATTGCTCTCTATCTATGCAAGAGGAACCTGAGGTGAAGACAGGTGAGGAGACAGAGCCACAGCTAGAAGGCAGCAGAGCCTGGGCCACAAAAACCCCAGGGTCCTGGCTGCGTCTGGGCCACCTTGGATATCCAACAAATGTCCTTGAACAAACGCCCACTGGAGGAAACAGGCCCAGACAGTTGGGGTGGGCAGTGTGGGCTGCTGAGTCCCGCTTGCCCTGCAGCTTTCCACTTGCACCTTCTAGTCTCCAAACCAAGAAGTGAAGACAAGGTAAGAGCTTAAGCTGAGCCCAGAGTGCACACGGTGGGCACACCCAGTTCAGTCTTCCCAGGGGCCATGGGTGGGGAAGGGAAGGCCACTGACCCCCTCCCCTCTCCTCTATCTCCTGATAATGGGTGTGATTTTCATTTTCAAAAATAGCAAGTTCACCCGGCCATCGTGACTCAGTGGGGTTGAGCGTCAACCTATGAACCAGGAGGTCATGGTTCAATTCCTGGTCAGGGCACAAGCCTGGGTTGCAGGCTCAGTCCCCAGTGTGGGGCATGCAAGGGGCAGCCAATCGATGATTCTCTCTCATCACTGACGTTTCTGTCTCTTTCTCCCTCTCCCTTCTTCTCTGAGGTCAATAAAAAAAAAAAAATAGCAAGTTCTTTCAGCACCTCAGTGGGACTCAGGGAAGGGAGCCTTTTCTTCCAGATCCCCAGATTCTCATTCTCCTGGGGCAGCAGGGAGGCTGCAGCTAGGACCCAGGCATCCTGCTAACCCAAGCTCCAGCCCTATAAAAGGAGACCCAGGGGAAGCCACTGGTGGTAATTCCAAACCTGCAGGCCAGGCCTTGGGGGTTTTCCTCTCACAGTGAACAGCCAGCAGGGTACCCTGCTTGTGGAGAAGTCCCCCTTCCCCCATGTCTCACTCACCCATGGCTCCATAAGAGAAAAGGAAGGGCTGAGATCAGGCAATAGTACTTGCCCAGCAGAGGGGCACCAGGAGCATAGCATTCTGGCTGCAATGCAGCCAAATCCCTCCTCTGCTGCCATAGCAACACTTCCTATATGGGGCAGGGCAGCTGGAGTTGACCTGCGCTCCCTCCTCAAGTGAGAGGACCTTCTCCAATGGTAAGACACCCACCCCATTCACCCATGCTCCTTTCTCAGCTAGACTCAGTATTGGGCTCCAGGTGCCCTTCCCCCCAGGCCTGTCCAACACACAAGGGTGCTCAGAAGGTACAGGTCCACCTGCCCACACCAGAGGTTAGAAGGCTTGTCCCAGCCTCACTCCTGCCCCTGACAGGGTACTAAAGCCTCACTACTCCCTGGACACCCCCTCAGCTATGGGCTGATACTTTCCATGGCACACCCATGGTTTCAGGGACTCAGACACCCCCACCTGGGCTCTGGTATAGGGAAGGGACAGCAGAGGGGTCCAGGGGCTCCCAGACCACACCTGCCTCTGCTACTCAGCTGTGTGATCTTGGGGCAGAAATGATCAAAGGGCAGACTTCATAGGCCAGTCATAATGGTGGAAGGCGGTGGTGGGTGGAAGGAGGTGGCTCATGCCAAGGGCCTGGGACATAAGTGTAATCTAAAAACAAAGCAGGGCATGCTAATAGGAGGGAGCTGCCCAAGCATCCCCTACTCCATGTCAGATACAGGGTAAAAAAGGCAGCGGAGGAAGGACTCCCAGGCCTCCCCAACCAGCCTCCAGGCTGTGGGGACGGACAGCCACTGGAGCAGGGAGGACAGAAGTTGGACCAAGGGCAACATTTCTTTCCTTGACCCCTCCTCCAGCAAACGCTCCCCTCTAGTGGGGAAAGAGGATCTCAGGAGATGGTGTTCCCAGAAGGCCTATCCCTGGAGCTGGCCCCTCGGCTCACACCAACCCTGGCCGCCAGCAGCGGTTTTCCTAATAGAAGCCAGGTGTGGGCCAGATGCCCTGGGCGGAAGTAGGGGGGCAGGGCCATGCACAGGCAGCATTCCAGGCTCACTGCCCCCACACCAGCACAGGCACTGTCCCAGCAGCAGGGAGTGGGTGGGAGCCACCCACGCTCTTCCCAGGTCTCCTCACTGAGAAGCCCCTTTAGGGGGGCTCCCTCCAAAACCAGATCTTCTCCCTCCCTCTTCTAGGCACTCGGACCCCTTGGACAACAGCCACTGAATCTCTTCCTCAGCACCATTACCATCCCCTCCTTGCTGGAGAAGGATGAGAAGGAGAGGAGGAGGAGGAAAAAGAGGAGGAAAACGAAGAAAAGGAAGAAAACATTCAGGCCAGGGAAGCTGGCAATGCCCAGTCAGGGCAGGAATGGAGGTGCCACACACTGTTCCCCAAAGCCTTGGGTAGCAGAGGGCAACCTGAGAAAGCTGGGGGAACAGGGCTTCAGATTCCCTCTTTCAAGCTGAGCCTGGGACCCCCTTTCCAGGCAAAAGCTTGGAGACTAGCCACAGAAAGCTACAGTGAAGCTCACTGCTCACACCCTCACTGCCCTAACATTCAGATTCAGCCATCGCCACCAGCCACAGAGGTACGGCCTGGGGGAGGGGAGTGCTAAAACCACTCCTGCCCAGCTTGGTTCACCTGTCAGGGCAGAGCCTCCTTTTGGTCTTCAGCCAGCCAGAAGTGGAACTGACTGGACAGTCTTGGGCAAAAAGTTGCAAATGGCTAATGAGGGGGATTGTGTAGGCACACCTATGTGTGTGTGTGCAGGGGGGTGGGAGGGGGTTGCCAGGGCCCCTAACTACTGCTGGTTGGGTTTAAGCTGGTGGATTATCCCTTCCTCTACCTAGGTGGGGAAATAAGCTCTAGAAATGGAGACCAGGACATCTGTGATGACACCGGGGCTTCGCTGGGAGTTTCTCCCGAGCTAGCAACAGGGCCTTAAACTTCACCTTTCCCAGGGAAGAAGTCTCCTCAGGTTCTAGAAAAATCCTTTAAAAAGTGCAAACCCCCTCATCTCTTTTTTAAAAATCTTTTACAAAATGTAAATCTGCTCATTGATGCTTAAAACGCTCTAGTGGCTTCCTACAGCAAAGGTGAGAGGCCCTTCACCATGGGCCCTGGCTCTCCTCTGTGGCACTCACTCCTGGAGCAAGCTCATCCCACCTCTGGCTGTCTCCTTTGCAACACTCAGGCCTCAGCTCCGAGCCATCTCCTCAGGGAAGCACTAAACTGCCTCAGCAAGAAAAACCCCTTGGAAAGTACCCCATGTGTCTGTCTTGTTCACCACAGAACATTCCAAGCTTGGCACCAAGCTGCTATAGAATGAAGGAATGACTCTTAAGTGGCTCAATGCCTATAGCATGAACCCAGGGGTCAGCCTTCTCACTCAGAACTCATAGGGCCATACACACCTCACTCACAATAAACAAAACCAAACAAGCTCATTACTGTGTCCCTCAGATCAGGCAGGACCCCCAGCACAGCCCACAGACCCTGGACAAAGACTTAGAGTCTGCCTACTATGAGACTGGAGGGTTGCAGAAGGCAGCACTGTGTCTTTTGGTTCCTCTGTGGCTAGCCCCTGCTGGCCATGCCAGGAAGGGTGGGTGGGAATGAGGGTCTTAAAGGAGGGGAAGCTGGAATCTCAAATTAGTTTCCTGAAGCCACAGGACACCTCCAGTGAAGGGCTGTGGGCAAGCCCGGCTGTGCCCCACCCTGAGATCAAAGCCAGACCCTCCCAGGACCCAGAATATGCTTCTTGGAAAGAGCTGGAGCCCACTTCTTAGGTGACCCACACCCACCCAATAGGCCTTGGCCAGGGGCACGGGGTGTGGCAGAATCTGTCAACCAGGAGGCTGAACCTGCCCCTGCCTGTTCATATTGGAGCCACTGGGCCTCAACCAAGCCCTGCTGCCCACACAACTCACCTGGGAGGCCTCAGGCTTTGCTCTGGGGTCAAAGATCCTCAGCTGCTTGTCCTGTAAAAGCAAAGAGGAGGCAACAAGAGTGCAATTAGGGTGGGCTGGGTCCCTGGGGGCCAGCCTGTCTCCTGGATCCCAGGCTCTGATGGTCCCACTCCTCAGTATACAGGGCTGGTGTTCAGCACCAGGAGACCCCTCCCCAGGCTGGTTCCTCCTTCTCACCACAGGGGACAGGCTCCTTTTCCTGCCTTAGTCACTCACAATAGAGAACTCACTGACAAGAGTTCACATTTCCTAAGTATCAGGCATGTTACATGCAGGATCTCGCCCCATCTTTCCAACCACCTCGTGAGGCAGTGTTATCACCATGACCCCTTCACTGATGGAGAAACTGAAACCCAAAACAAAACTCTAGGCTACCAGCTAATACACGTGTGTCCAGCCCTGTGCTGGCCCAGAGGGGCTCACGGGACAATGTCATTTCTACACTTAAAAAATTTGATGTCTAACCAAGATGATGAGCTTACACATCTTAGCCATCACTTAGCACACAGTTCCAGATTACCCCAAGATGGCAATAGGAACAGACAAAAAGGAAAAAAAGAAAATGCCTATATCTATATAAGGACTTTATATCTGTGTGTGTGCATACATAAACATATGTGCATAAAGAACTGGGAGAGAGGGGGCAGAATCTGAATCCATTATTTGCAGGCTTGGCCATGACAAGTTCTTTATTTTTTAATTGATTTGAGAGAGAGAGAGGAAGGGAGGGAAGAAGAGAAGTACTGATATGAGAGAGAAACATCGATCAGCTGCCTCCCGTATGCGCCCTTGGCCAGGATCGAACCTGCAACTCAGGTATGTGCTCTGTCAGGGCATCCAATCTACAACTTTTTTGGTGAACAGGACAATTCTCCAATCACTGAGCTATCTGGCTGGGGTATTCATGATAAATTCTTAAGTGCTAAAAGGAAGATGAAGAATAACATGGCATGGTGCAATCCTACTTGGTAAAAAGAAACAAAATCCGCTATTTGTCTAATCATGTATTTATAGGTTTTGCAAGTTTGCTGAGCAAGGAGAAAGATGTCGACTAGTACAAGCCATGTGTTAAAGATGGGTACCAGGGCTGGGGGATGTGGGGATTGATTAGCTTTTCCTTTTCCTTTTTATTTTTTAAAATATATTTTATTGATTTTTTTACAGAGGAAGGGAGGAGAGGGATAGAGAGTTAGAAACATCGACGAGAGAGAAACATCGATTCAGCTGCTTCCTGCACACTCCCTACTGGGGATGTGCCCGCAACCAAGGTACATGCCCTTGACCAGAATCGAACCTGAGACCATTCAGTCCGCAGGCCGACGCTCTATCCACTGAGGCAAACCGGTCAGGGCAGCTTTTCCTTTTTAAATTTTGGGATGGTTCCACTTTGTTTCAATCACTATGGATTCACACTTTGATATTTTGAACAACAATGAACCTGCAATGAACAACTGGAATTTGAAATTAAAAGCACAATACCATTTACAATAGCACTCAAAATAGTGAAATACTTAGCTATCAACCTAACAAAATATGTACAGGATCTCTATGAGGAATACCATAGAACGCTCATGAAAAAATCAAATAACTAAATAAATGGAGAGAGAGATAGTCCATGTTCATGAACAGGAAGACTCAATGTTATCAAGATGTTAGTTCTTCCCAACTTAAACTACAGATTCAATGCATTCCCAGTGAAAATTCCAAGTTATATTGTGGGTATTAACAAACTGATTCTAAAGTTTATATGGACAGACAAAAGACTCACAATAGTCAACTTAATATTAAAGAAGAAGAACAAAGTTAGAGAATTGATGCTACCTGAATTTGCTCTAAAGCAAAAGCAATCAAGACAATGTGGCATTGGCCTAAAAATAGACTAAACAAATTAAATGAGTAGAAAAGAAAGCCCAGAAATAGATCCCATATAGTCAACTGATCTTTGACAAAGGAGCAAAGACAATAGTTTTTTCAACAAATGTTACTAGAACAATTAGACATCACATGCAAAAAAATACATCTAGACTTAGACTACACCTTTAATAAAAATTAACTCAACCTAGCCGGTTTGGCTCAGTGGATAGAGCGTTGGTCTGTGGACTAAAGGGTCCCGGGTTCGATTCTGGCCAAGGGCACATGCCTGGGTTGCGGGCTTGATCCCCCCACCCCGAGTAGGGGGCGTGCAGGAGGCAGCCATTCAATGAGTCTCTCATCATTGATGTTTCTCTCTCTCCCTCTCCCTTCTTTTCTGAAATCAGTAAAAATATATTTTTAAAAATGCTTAACATCACATCTCATTAGAGAACTGTAAATTTAAACAACAGCCGAAACCGGTTTGGCTCAGTGGATAGAGCGTCGGCCTGCGGACTGAAGGGTCCCAGGTTCGATTCCGGTCAAGGGCATGTACCCTGGTTGCGGGCACATCCCCAGTGGGAGATGTGCAGGAGGCAGCTGATCGATGTTTCTCTCTCATCGATCTTTCTAACTCTCTATCTCTCTCCCTTCCTCTCTGTAAAAAATCAATAAAATATAAATAAATAAATAAATAAATAAACAACAATGTGTTACAATTACACACCTATTAGAATAGCTAAAAATAAAAACAAAAATGAAGATACCAAATGCTAACAAGGGTGTGGAGCAACAGGAACTCTCATTTGCTGCTGATAGAAATGCAAAATCATGCAGACACTTTGGAAGCCAGTTTGGCAGTTTCTTACAAAGCAAAGAAAATTCTTACCATATGATACAGCAATTGTCTCTTAAAGTATTTACCCAGATGAGTTAAAACTCAAGTCCATATAAATGTTTATAGCAACTTTAATCATAACTGCAAAAAAACTGAAAGCAACCAAGATATCCCCAGTAGGTGAATAAATACATTGTGGTGCATTCACATAATGGAATATCATTCAGTGATAACAAGAAACAGCTAATAGCCCAAACCATAAAACTCCTAGAAGAAAACATAGGGGAAAAGCTCCATGATGTTGGACTTGATAATGACTTTTTAGATATAATACCAAAGCATAGGGAACAAAAGTAAAAATAGGCAAGTGGTACTACATCAAGCTTAACTTTTGTTATAATCAAAGAACACAACAGAGTAAAAGAACCTATGGAATGGAAGAAAACATCTGCAAATCATATATCTGATAAGGGGTTAATATCCAGAAAATATAAAGAGCTCATACGACTCCACAACAAAAACATCAAATAACCCAATTAAAACATAAGCGAAGGATTTAAATAGACCTATCTTCAAAGTTATACAAATGGTCAAAAAACATGAAAAGATATTCAACATTACTAATCTTCAGATAAATGCTTATCAACACCACAATGAGATATTATCTCACACCCATTAGGATGATAACTATCAAAAATCCAGAAAATAACAAGTGTTGGTGGGAATGAGGCAAAATCAGAACACTTGGGTACTGTTGGTGGGAATGTAAAATAGTAAAGCCACTAGGAAAATAGTGTGGTAGTTCCTCAAAAAAGTAAAAATAGAATTATCATATGATCCAGCAATTTCACTTTAGAGTACATACCAAAAAGAATTGGAGCCCTAACTGATTTGGCTCAGTGGATGGAGCGTCAGCCTGCAGACTGAAGGGTCCGGGTTCGATTCCAGTCAAGGGCACATGCCAGGGTTGCGGGCTTGATCCCCAGTAGGGGGTGTGTAGGAGGCAGCCAATCAATGATTCTCTTTCATCATTGATGTTTCCATCTCCCTCTCCCTTCCTCTCTGAAATCAATAAAAATATCTATACTAATAAGAGGAATATGCAAATTGTCCAGGACACCATCACAGTAACGACTGAAAGCAGGCTGCGTGGGGCGACCAGGCCAGCAGGGGGGGTTAGTGAGGGGCAACCAAATGACTCAACAGCAGGCTGCGTGGGGCAACCAGGCCAGCAGGGGGGGCAGTAGGGGGCAACCAGGCCGGCAGGGGGGCAGTTGGGAGTGACCAGGCTGGCAGGGGGAGTAGTTAGGGGTAACCAGGCCAGCAGAGGGGGCAGTTGAGGGCGACCAGGCCCACAGGGCTGGGGGGCAGTTGGGGGTGACCAGGCCAGCATTGGGGGGGGGCAGTTGGGGGCGACCAGGCTGGCAAGGGGGGAAGTTAGGGGCAATCAGGCAGCAGGCAGGTGAGCAGTTAGGAGCCAGCATCCTGGATTGTGCGAAGGATGTCCAACTGCCAGTTTAGGCCCGATCCAAACTGGCAGTCGGACATCCCCTGGGGGGTCCCGGACTGGAGAGGGTGCAGGCTGGGCTGAGGGGACCCCCCCCCCCCGTGCATGAATTTCATGCACCAGGCCTCTAGTATTTTTTTTAAAAAAAAGAAAGAATTGGAAACAAGGTCACAAAGAGATATTTGCATACCCACATTCAAAGCAGCATTATTCACAGTAGCTAAACTAAACATGGAAGCAACCCAAGTGTCCATTATGGATGGATGAAGAAACAAAATGTGGTATATACATACAATGGAATATTATTCAGTCTCAAAAGGGAAGAAAATCCTGTCACATGCTACATGGATGAATCTTGAGGACATTACACTAAATGAAATAAGCTAATCACAAAAAGACAAATACTGTATGATTCCACTCATATGCAGTATCTAAAGTAGTCAAATTCATAGACATAAAGAAATTAGAATGGTGGTTGCCAGGGGCTGGGGGAGGGGCAAAGAAAAGTTGCTTCATGGGTGTAGAATTTCAGTTCTACAGATGAAAAAGTTCTGAAAACCTGTTTCACAACAATGTAAAAATGCTTAACATTACTGAACTGTATACTTAAAAATGGTTAAGATGCTAAGTTTTATATGTGTTTTTACCATAATTTTAAAAAATAGCTATCAGTGCACAAAAAGACATGGAGAAACCAAAAATATATATTACTAAGTGAAAGACGCCAATGTGGAAAGGCTACACATTGTATGACTCCAATTTTATGGCATTTGGGAAAAGGCAAATCTGAAAAAGATAGCAAAAAGATCAGTGGTTGCCAGTGGTTTGGGGACAACGAGGGAGGGATGAATAGGTGAAGCGCAGGGCCTTTTAGGTTGGTAAAAGTATTCTGTATGATACTATAATGGTGAATACATGGCATTATGCATTTGTCAAAACCCATTCTCATCATTAATGTTTCTAACTCTCCCTCTCCCTTCCTCTCTGAAATCAGTAATTTTTTTTTTTTTTAAGGAAAAAGCCCTAACTGGTTTGGCTCAGTGGATAGAGCGTCAGCCTGCAGACTGAAAGGTCCCAGGTTCGATTCCGGTCAAGGGCATGTACCTTGGTTGCGGGCACATCCCCAGTAGGAAGTGTGCAGGAGGCAGCTGATTGATGTTTCTCTCTCATAGATGTTTCTAACTCTATATCCCTCTCTCTTCCTCTCTGTAAAAAAAATCAATGAAATATATTTAAAAAAATAAAAATAAATAAAAAGGGAAGAAAAAGAAACACCAATAATGAGAGAGAATCATTGATCAGCTGCCTCCTGCACGCCCCCTACTGGGGATCAAGACCGAAACCTGGGCATGTGCCTTTGACCAGAATCGAACCTGAGACCCTTCAGTCTGCAGGCCAATGCTCTAACCACTGAGCAAAACCAGCTAGGGCTCATCATTGGTGTTCTTATCTCTTTCCCTCACTCTCCCTTTCTGAAATCAATAAAAATATATTTAAGGGGGGAAAAAGCATGAAAAAAGATGTGGAGACATGAGCTTGCTGGCATGTGATGTGGAGGGGAAGAGATTGCCATGTGAAGAAAGTGAGTGGCAGGAATAAAGGGGCAGCTGAACAAGGGAGGGGCCAGCTCAGAGATGGCCTGGAAAGCCACACCTCCCTTGGCGGACCGTCCCAGGCTTTCCTGACACACCTCAGCAGGTTCCCAGGGTTCTTTGGGTCACTCCTGGCAAAGCTTTCCCTGCTAGTTTAGTGAGCACTTGCTATGTGTCAGGCGGACACCACACACAGTCCAAGATTAGCTCTAAAGCACCACTCCACTCCAAAGCCTCATGTTCAGGATGTCATTTAGAGACAGAGATCAGACAGCCAAGGACATTGAGGGACAGAGACAGGCAGAAAGAACAGTGAGAGAGAGAAGTGAGAAGACAGAGAGAGGCAGAGAGACAAGAGACAAAGAGAGACAGAAAGGGAACAGAGAGACACAGGAGACAGAGAGAGACAGGGAGAGACAGAACAATAGAAAGAGGACAACTATAGACAGAGAAAAGATAACAAGGGATAGAGACAGGGAAGCAAGAGACAGAGGATAGGGAGAGACAAAGAAATGCCAAGCAAGAGAGATCCCCTCCTGGCAGCAGGAGCAACTCACACCTGAGTGGCAGAGCCACTGTGGAGAGCCAGCAACCTGGATTCAAACACCAACTCCACCACTCAGGTGCTCTGTGATCTGGGCAAACCCAGAGCCCTTGGTAGGATGAGGACAATGGCAGTGCCTCTCACAAGTCAGTAACAGTCTTGGTACGTGAGCAGTCCCTAAAGGTAGTTGGGCCATCTAACCAGGGCTCAGGCTGGACACTGGAGGCTGGTCTTGTGCTGATGGAGGTCTACGGGACGGATGGACAGAGGGGGTGGCTTAGGCTGTGGGGGACAGCATGTCCTCTGGGCTCACAGTAGCAGAGTTGGGGAACTATCCATGAGGCAGGTGCACCCCCTAGTGGCTGCCTGGAGAAGCTGGGAGGGGGACAGGAAAGGACTTTGGTGGAGTTGGGCCCAGGCCTAGCAGGGGAATCACAGGCCCTGAGAAGAAGAGCCGCTCCATGGTAGGATGGGAGTCAGGCCAGGCATCAGGGAGGTTTCCTCACCAGCAGGGAGATGGTGCTGAGAGGGGGGAGGCTTTGATGGGAAACATCTTCCAGCTTCCTCCATCCCTCCCTCCCTCTCCCTTTCTCTCATTCTGTGCTTGTCTCTCACACGTCAAGGAAACACAGGACAGAGAGGGTTTCTCATTGGAGGCGGAGTTCACAGCCTAAACGTAGGACTCTGACAGGCCGGTTCCCCTGCCTTAGATGCCTGTCCCTTCCTCAGTGAGGGCTCCTACCAGAGGACCAGCCCTGACCTCACTGTCCCTTTGAAAGTCATGCTCACCAGCCTTTAGCCTGAGCAACGGTTGCCACATGACCACCTTGTCCTCGAGCAGCAGCTTCTTAGGGGCCAATAGCCCAGTCTTATTTACCTCCTGACACCCAAAGCTCAGGCCAATGTCTGGAACCTATTGTTTAATGAACCAAATGAGGGGAAAAGTTAATAAAGACTAGGAAATAGGTAAGTAAAATAAGCCAGACAGAGAAAGACAAGTATCATATGATATATGTGGAATCTAATGAACAAAATAAACAAACAAACAAAATAGAAACAGACTCATAAATACAGATAACTGACAGGTGTCAGAGGAGAGGGGTTTAGGTGAAAAGGGTGAAGGGATTAAGCAATCAACAAAACAAAAAAACAAAAAGAAACAACCTCATAGACACAGACAACAGCATGGTAATTACCAGAGGGAAAGGGGAGTGGTGGGAGGTTGACAAGGGTAAAGTGGGGATAAAAGGTGATGGAAGGAGACGTGACTTGGGATGGTGAATACACAATACATGAATAATGTATCACAGAATTGTAACACCTGAAACCTAAGTAATTTATTAACCAACTAGAGGCCCAGTGCACGGATTCGTGTACTGGTGGGGTCCCTTGGCCTGGCCTATAGGGATCAGGCCAAAACCAGCTCTCCGGCATCCCCTGAGGCATCCCAGATTGTGAGAGGGCAGTTCTCCTGGCTCCCTCCTCTATGGTTCCAGGTGTGTCACCCGAGAACCACAGCTGCCAAGTCACTGTAGCTTGGCAGCTCCTGCGTTGAGCATCTGCCCCCTGGTGGTCAGTGTGCATCATAGCTACTGGTCAGATGGTCACTTAGGCTTTTATATATATAGACCAGAAGCCTGGTGCACAAAATTCATGCACTGGAGGGGGGGAAAGGGACTCAGCTGAGCCTTCACCCTCTCCAATCTGGGACCCCCCAGGGATCAGGCCTAAACCGGCAGTCAGACATCCCTCTCACAATCCAAGACTGCTGGCTCCCAACTGCTGGCCTGCCTGCCCCTAACCGCTTCTGCCTGCCAGCCTGATCACCCCCTAACCACTCCCCTGCCATCCTGATCGCCCCCAACTGCCCTCCCCTGCTGGCCTGGTTGCCCCCAACTGCCCTCCCCTGCCAGCCTGGTCACCCCCAACTGTCCTCCCCTGCATGCCTGGTCACCCCTAACTGCCCTCCCCTGCCAGCCCGGTCGCCTCCAAGTGCCCTCCCCTGCCGGCCTGGTCACCCCCAACTGCCCTCCCCTGCCGGTCTGGTCACCCCTATCTGCTCTCCCCTGTTGGCCCGATCGCCCCCAACTGCCCGCCCCTGCTAGCCTGGTCACCCACAACTGCCCTCCCCTGCCAGCCATCTTGTGGCAGCCATCTTGTGTGAGGGTGTGATGATCAATTTGCATTATTATATAGGATGCCACACAAATAAATTCAGTTTTAAAAAATGTTTTAAAAAACCAGGAAATGGGGCCTCCAAGAAGGTGGAAGAAAATAGTAGAAACGGAAATAGATTCCACCAAGTATGCAGACACATTTTCTCCTTCAGAGGTGTCCTTACCTGCATACTCCCTCCCGACTAGCTCCTGTCCCCCATTCCCTATCCCTGCCACACTTCCCACAACTGCCCTTGCAGGCTTTTCCTTGCCTTCCTCCCATTCTTCACATGTGGCTTTAGGCCACAATATACTCCAAAAGGTCCTGAAGGTCACCCATGTCCCCAAATCCAACAAGTGAGTGTCCTTCACCTCTTTACAGACTCTACCACATAAACAGATAGTGCCCACCCTTCTATCTTCAGCTCAGCTTGCTGCCCAGAGCCCTAATCCATGAACTCAAAAGATATCTCTGCTTGAATGTCCCAGGCAACACAAACCCAACAGGCCTATAGCCAATACCCAGAAGCCAGCATCATAACCGTCCACTCCTCACATCCAGCCCCTCACCAACCCACAGCTGTCATCCCCAAGTCTGCCCCTCTGTACCACCCCTGGCTGAGGACACTCCTACCCTCCCCCAGAAGCTGTAGCACCTTTACTTTTGGATATAGGCCCTGCAATGCTCTGTCCACAAGGCAGCTGGGGAGTTTTCAAAATGCAAATCTGTTCACTTCACACTATAGGCTGCCCCTCTTCTGGCTTTAATCACTCCAGTGTTTTCTGGTTGTTTCTACAATAACAAGCACAACCCTTGTGCACTCGACTCTGCTCTCTGTACACAGCCCTGCCCTGGCCCCTGCACCCAAACCTGCAGTTCCCAGAACCTCTCTATGTCTCATGTCATTAACCCTTTCTTCAGAGCCTGTACCCAAGTCCACTGTCTATGGCCAAGCCTTCCCGGCTCCTCTGACCAGCTTAAAGCACTTCATGTCTCTCACTCAGATCCCATTTCACAGGTCAGTTATTGTTTAACTAGAGGCCTGATGCATGAAATTCATGCAAGGGACTCTGCCCCACCCCCACCCCCCTCACCCCGCCATGGAGGCCTTTGCAGCCCCTGCTTCATCCGAAGGTTGTCCAGAAAGATGTCTGGTCTAATTTGCATGTTATGCTTTTATTATTACAGATCTTTCTGACTCCCTAATCCACAATGGCTGCCCCTACCCCCACAGGACTGGGCAAGCATGGGGCCTGGTGTCAGCGAGGACTACGAGAACTGCATACTGGGTATAAGGGTTGACACAGCATCCTGAGTCTGAATTCTCCTAAAAGTTCGGACAAAGCAGATAGGCAGGCAGGTGAGGCTGCCTGAAGTTGGTGATGGGAGCCAAATGGCACAAACCAGAGCCCAGCAGGGCCAGAGTGGGGCTTTACTTGGGCCCTCATCTAATAGGGACCCCAGGCCCTGGTACCAAGGTGGGATAGGTGTTTGCAGATGTAGGTGTGAGCCTGAGGTGGGAGGCCAGCTGAAGTGAGGGAGGGGCTCATGTGCCTTCTACCCCATAAATACCACCCAGCCTGACAAATACAGCCTACAATGTATACTCCATGACACCATGGCCCTGAGAGGAAGAGGGCATGCCTCAGGCCCACCACAGGCACTGACTTGAGCCTCACCTCCCACCTGCTTACCTTGCATGTTGTGCTCACCAGGGCTCCATCTCGGCTCCAGACAGCACCCTGCACCAGGTCCCTGTGGGCTGCCAGCTCTGCAGAGAAGCAGCCAAGGTCAAGAGGGGCAGCAGGGTCCCCACACCCTGCCCTGGGCAATGAGAACACAGGGAAGTAGATGGGCCTAGTTGGAGTTAACTCTCTGGGGTGAAGGCCGCAACTGCCAGAGTCCCTTCTCAGGTGGGAGGAACAAGGGCAGCAGCTCCTTCCAGATATTCTGTACTATATCCAGGGGCTCCTTCCTCAGCCCTACCATGGTCAGGCCATGCTCCTACTCTGAAACCTTCCAAGGTTTCCTGCACCCCACCCTCATGGAACTGCTGTGTTGTGCTAAGGAATAATTAAACTCTCAGCACAGTGCTGGGCACGTGATAAGGGCTTGAGATGATAGTTACAGGTGGGGTGATTCCCTAATGACATCTGCCTAGTGACCTTCACCTCTGCTTCAAGGGTCAGGCTGGTCTCTTCAACTGTGCCAGGAACTCTTTGGGGGCAAGCCTGCACCTTGTACTTTCCATTCCTTGTGGCACAAGATGCCTCCATGGTGGGCACTGACTAATGCTGTCAGGAGAGGAATCCTGAGACTCCTAGTTATGCTACTAATGACCCTTGGCCTCAGCCCCACTGTGAGCTTGGTGTATCCTGGACACTGCACAGCTCTGGGGTGCCAGTTTGTACATCAACTCTCTGAGCCTTGTGTATGTGTTTGTATGTGTTTGATTTATTGATTCTAGAGAGGAAGGGAGAAAGAGAAATATCAATTTGTTGTTCCACTTATTTATACCTTCATTGACTGAGGCTTTTATGTGCCCTGAACAGATTAAACCCGCAACCTTGGTGTATGTGGATGACATTCTAACTAACTGATCGAGCTGGCCAGAGCTGAGCCTTGTGTCTTTCCCCTAAAAAGGAAGGACTCTGCAAAACGGACTCAGTGACACTACCACAAAAAAACACTTGGGCTCAGCTGAGGTTCATACTGCAAGGTCATAACAAGTCAAATACTGAGGTGTCTGGCTCAAAGTTGTTATCATGCTCTGGATGTCTGTGTCCCCTCCACATTTCACATGTTGAAACCTAACCCTCATTGTGATGAAATTTGGAGGTGGGAGCCTTTGGGAGGTGATTAGATCATGAGGGGGGAGGCATCCATGAATGGCATTAATACGTTTATAAAAGAGAGCTCCCTCCCCTCTTCCACCATGTGAAGACACAAGGAATAAGATGGCTGACGATGAATCAGGAAGTAGATTCTCATC
Source organism: Myotis nattereri (assembly GCF_964212035.1). NCBI lineage: Eukaryota > Metazoa > Chordata > Mammalia > Chiroptera > Vespertilionidae > Myotis > Myotis nattereri. The sequence continues at coordinate 99,397,848 of NC_138079.1, read as the reverse complement.
AGACACCAAATCGGCTGGCACCTTGATTTTGGACTCCCAGCCTCTAGAACTGTGAGAAGTGAATTTCTACTGTTTATAAACCACCCAGTCCATGGGATTTTGTTATAGAAGCCCATACAGACAAGGTCAATCTATATTGGGAAGATGAGAGGAAGAAAAAACATGGCAAGGCAGGGATGGGTTGGGACTATAAGAGAGCAAATTCTCATCTCATGGGTAGAAGTCAATAGATTGTTTTCAAAACTGAAATGACATACAACTCAAGAAAGAACAGTATAAGAAAGTTATTTAGACATGTGGAGGATAAAGTAGAAACAACAGCTGTAATTAAAACAGGTGCCACAGGAAATGGAGATGGTGGGGTGTTCATAAGACTTGGTTTTATACTATGTACAAGTGAGTTTTTGATACTTACTTTACAACTCAAGATATCAAACACATAAACAAAGAAACAGAACATTTTCCAGAAGGGGGCTGCCCAGAAAGTGACGTGGCTAGTGTGGCTCATACCTGTTAGGGGTTGCTGCTTAGCCACATCCCAGACCTTCACGGCTGTGCCTGCCGTGCTCACCAGGATGCCATCCACAGTGGGGTGGAACTGCAGCACCTCTACCCGAGTGTCCTCGGGGCCCAGCACCAGCCCAGGTCCCGGGGGCAGCGCCTGGCCAGAGGCTGGCAGTCTCCATAGTTTCATCTGCGGGAAAGAATAAGTTTGTGAGCCCAGGAAAGGGAGGGTCCTCACTGCCCCCAACTCCAGGGGTCATGCTTGGGCATGAGGCTGTGTGTCTGTGTTGGGAAAAGGAGGAAGACCTGGCTCAGGATCATGAGTGTCGTTAAAGGCTGGGGGGAAATGGGAGCAGGGAAATCAGGGGTTCTGATCCATCTCTTCTGAGCCTCCCACACTACCCCAGCCCTGATGTCTTTAGTAGGAGTCAAGCCATAGGACAGTACATCATAGGCAGGGCTCCGTCCGGCAAGTGCACAGGAGTATGTGGGAGTTGGTGTGAGTTAAGGAACTAAGAAAGTCTGGGCTGGCCTAGCCCTGCAAATCCGAGGAGGAGCTGAAGGGGTAGTGGGAGGGGTTGGACTAGGAAGGAGCAGGGCCTGAGGCTCAGGGGGTTCAGAAGGCCCCAAATAGGAGTAGGTGAGGCATTGAGTAGCTCTTCTAATGGTTCCACTCACCGTCCTATCTGCTGAGCCTGTGGCCAGGAGAAAGTCATCAAAGGGAGAGAAGTCCAAGTCCGTGATCAGGTCTGCGGGAGAGGAATGGTTGACTCAGGCCCAACAAGAACCCGCCAGAACATCCTGTTTCCAGCCCAACATGCTCTTTTCCCAAGGCCTGGAATCAGAGCCCAGGGCTTCAGAGGTGACATCTCTGCACACATGGAAGCAGGCTCAAAGTCCCAGAAGGAGGGCATCTCTGCAAACTATGGGCAACTGCCATAGGCCTGCCTGCAACACATTTCCCCAAGAGCCCTGTGGACCCAGGGTGGCCAAAGACCTGGCATGGAGAGGTCAGCAGGGCAATGGGAAAACAGCTCCTCGCTGATGTGGCTTAGTTGGTTGAGTGTCATCCCATGCACCAAAAGGTCACCAGTTCGATTCCCAGTCAGGTCTCATACTCAGGTTTAGGGTTCAATCCCCAATCAGGGTGCCTACGGGAGGCAACAGGTGGATGTTTCTCTCTCACATTGATGTTTCTCTTTTTCTTCCCCTCTCCCTTTCTCTCTAAAATCAATAAAAACATATTTAAAAAAATAAAATAAAAGGTATTTCTATAAAAAAAACAACAACAAAAAAAATCCTTGGATTACCAGGAACCTGAAGTCACCTAAAGCCCAGAGCCTAGCATAAGGCTTGGCAAGAATATGTGAATGAACACAGTTCTGGCCCCACTGTAGTCGGACTGAGTGGGATTCACAAACCACTCAGTCTGACTGTCCCTCAGCACTTCCTCAGGGAAACATATACATCTGTGCAGATGCAACAAGGAGCAAGTTCTGCCCACAGGGGTGACCCATAGATCAGGGGTAGGGAAGCCTTCAATGAGATGCATGGTGAATCCTGGAGGAGGCAGTAGGGGGAGGAGGAGGAAGGTGGTTGTCACATGCCTGACCTAGGCATTCTCTACCCCATTACTCCCCCCAAAGCTAGGGCTGACCAGTCCCAATGTGGGAATGCACCTGATCTGTGTGCCCCAGCAGCCAGCTCTCTCTTAGGAGAATTAAACCTGGAATGGGAAGGCCTAGCAACAGGGTGCTTTAGGGACTGGCCTAGGTAGAGGGTCACCAGCTCAGAGGGAGCTGACAGCTTCCATGCCAGGTCCCTCCTAAGATCTGCACATCTAGCTGCTCCTTTGATTCTGGAAGCTTCCCAGGAATCTCCCAATAAATTTATTTTTGTCTTAAGCAAGCTGGAATTGGTCTGTTCTTTGCGACCAAAGAACCTGAACTTCCCAGCTCTGGCGGGTGGGGGTTGGGGTGCACAGAGTAAACCAGAGCCCAGAGGGAAAATGAGACTGGGGGAAGGGGGGGTGGCAGAGACAAGGCCAGGGCTTGAGTGTTGAGGGGAATGTAAGCAGGACAGCCAGGCCTGTATCACCACAGCAAAGAGCAGAGTGGCCACCCTACTGCCTGCCTCTCCACAGGCCAAGCATTACATTTTCCTCCCGGCCAGAGATAAGGAAGAGAAAGGGGAGTATGAGGACAGGTACACCTTGGGACAGCCTCAGCCTGGACTCCTGGCCACAAACCCCTGCTGCCCCACCCTGCAGGCTCCGAACTGGACAGGGCAGGGCACAGGCCCGGAGCAACAGCCAATGTAGGCAGTCTGGCACGCTGAGGGAGTAAGAGGTAGTAATGTGACTGATGTGAGAAGCCTGAGTCTTCATGTGCATTTATCTCACCAAAACCGCAGTGACCCACCAGGATGGCACTGTGGCATCATCACCCAAGTGGAGGACAAGGACACAAGGACAGAGATGTGAAGTAACTTGTCTAGAGCTACCCAGCGAAGAAAGGGCAAAGCTGAGGGTCAGGCCAGGTTGTCCAGCTTCAGAACCTACAGACTCAGCACATCATCACACCGCCTTTGCCAAACTGGGGCACATCCCCGGCTCACCCCACAGCCTAGACATGCAGAAAGGCCCTCTAGATGCCTCCCTGCCCAAAGAGCCACTTGGCCCTGAGGCAAGACATAGAAGGCGCCCCAAAGTCTGGGCATCCTGAAGACAGGGCAGTAGCCAGAGCCCAGCAACACAGTCTCTCCACCACCATTGGGACTGGTGCCTTGAAGGCAGGTTCTGAGAGAGCTGGAGCTCAGCTATTCTCACTGCAGCTTCCCAGCAAGGTTGCTCCCGCAAAAAGAGGCTCTGAATAGTTGGAGCTACAGTGAGGCTACCACCTGCCAACAGAAACCTGGTCCAGCTTCTATTTGGAACCCCCAAGCCACAGGGCACTCACCACCTCACAAACTCCACCAATTTGGAGCAACTCTCCCGTGAATAAAAAATATCTAGAAGCAAGCAGAAGGGTGCCTAAGAGCACAAGGTCAGATAGACCTGGCTCTGCCGGCAGCAATATCAACATTGGCAAGGTCCTAACCCGAGCCCCAGTTTTCCTAGCTGAAAAGTGGGTTGCTTTTAAATATACTTGAAAAAGGCGTGAGAGCAGATGAGAAAGCAGACTTCGTACATATGCTGCAACACAGGTGGACCTCAAAGTATTATGCTAAGTGAGAGAGGACAGATTCAAAAGACCATGCACGGTATTTTCCATTTATGTGAAATGTTCAGAAAAAGCCAGTCTATAGAGCAGAGGCTGGCAAACATTTTCTGGAAAGGGTGAGGTAGTAAATATTTCAGGCTTTTAGGGCCATATGGTCTCTGCTCAACGCTGCAGTTGTTGAGAGAAAGTGACTACAGACTGGCCATCGATGAAAAGGCCTGGCAGTTTTCCAAAACAACAGTTTACAAAGACAGGCAGCAAGCCAGATTTGGCCACACCAGTAGCTTGCAGACCCCAGCTGCAGAGGCAGAAAGTATATCAACAGTTGCCTGAGGCTGCAGTGCCTGAGATGGAAATGGTTTAAGCGCAAAGGAGCATGAGGAATCTTCTGGGGAAATGTCTAAAACTGAATGGTGGCATATACAAGCCTGTAACTTTAATAAAAGTCATCAAATTCTTCATTGAAAACAGGTAACATTAATGATATGTAAATATTATCTTGATAAAAGTTGTAAAAAGCTTTAAAAAAGGATTAGATGAGAAAATGGGGGAGGGGGGGAAGGACATAGAGAGGGCTCCATCAATCTTCATTACTGTTATTTTAAGAACTGCCATCATCATGATTCCTACATTGAGCTGCACACCCACATCAGGGACCAAAGGTTAGCCCCCTTCTCTCACCTAAGGCCATCCAACAGACAGCCAGGAATGCAGGCCAGGACTGGCCCACAGCTCCCAAAGCTGGACAGGGAGCAAGGAGACAGCCGGGGGCCGTCCTAAGAGAGCAAACTGTTTCCTGAAAGTGGGCAGATTGCCAGGCAGGTTGTTGGGAGCCCCTAGAAGTAGCTGTGGCAGACAAAAGCTCTCTTTGTGACAATTTATCTCTGAACCTGCAGCCCAGCCCACACTTTCCTTGGAGAGCTCTGAGGAGTCTGGCTGGGGAGGAGGCCTGGTGGTAAGGGGTGGTCTCCTAAGCTCCAGGAAAGGACACGGGGCTAAGAACCACATAGAGTTGAGTCCTCTGCAGTAATAGGAAGCCAGCATCAGGGAGTCTGGTGCAGGCTGGTGGTGCAAATCCCCCTTCCCCCCAGCTTAACACATGGAGCACCCAGCCTTCTTCCTCTCTGCCAGGCCCGAATTCTCTACCAGGATCTAGCCTTCTAATCAGGACCCCACCTGTCAGAAGGAACAGTGATGACAACAGGAGGGACCTGGAAAGTCACGGGCCTGTGAGACCAGGTGAGTATGAATCCCTGGCCCCAGAGGAGGCGGAGCAAGTTCCAGACTTCCTGGATCCAGCCCCCACTCACCAGAATGGCAGCCCAGGTGGGTCACGTGTCTCTTGTTCTCTCCCTGGCCTTCCAGAGGCACAATGCCCAGCACACCTGCCAAATAAACACAGTTGCTCTGATTTCCAGTCTAATGGGGACCATCTACCTCCCAGCCTAGGACTCCCAGGGTACACAAGATATACTAGTAAAAGCTCAGCCTTGGACCTTCCTAGAGCCTCCACCAATTGTGAGATCCCATCCCTCTAGATATAATAACTGGCCCAGGATTAGGTGCTTGCCCCACACAAGAACCTTCCGTGACACTGGATATAGAAGGTAGTGGGGAAAGAGACTCTTTCTGGCACTGGGGATCATAAGAGGTAAGGTGCCAGCAGCTGCCATTTTCTCCAGCTTTACCTAAGAAAGAAGTCATTACCCAAGGGCAACAAAGCTGAGGGCAAGAGAGAAGCCAGGATTTATAGCACACATGAGCCTCTGGATACAGCTCTGCCTGAAGTCCCTGGGCTTCTTAGATATACAAGTCAAAAGGATATCATTCTTGCTTAAGAATTTAGTTTGTGCCCTAGCTGGTTTGGCTCAGTGGATAGAGCACTGGCCTGTGAACTGAAGAGTGCCAGGTTCGATTCCGGCTAAGGGCACATGCCTGGGTTACGGGCTCGATCCCCAGTGGGGGACATGCTGGAGGCAGCCAATCAATGATTCTCTCTCATCATTGATGTTTTTCTCTCTCTCCCTCTCCCTTCCTCTCTGAAATCAATAAAGAAACATATATTTTTTAAAAAGGATTCATTTTGAGGTTTGAGTTATCACTGGCAACCAAAAGAGTCCCAACTAACGCAAGGAGTTTTATAAATCTTGGTTCCTATTGATCCTAACCACACTAGGCTCCCAGAAAAGGAGTGGGTAGCATATGGAGACAACTGGAAAACAAAGGCAACAGCTTTCTTCCCACCCTTTGGGCCATGCTCTTGAAGACCAGAGCCAACATGGTTTATACAAATAATACACACACATTCTCACCAAAACCGATCTGATTACTGCATGTCGACCAGTTTGTAGGGATCTAAGGCCCTGCATAGTGCTAACTTCTGAGCTACCTTCAAGCCTCCAGCCTGCAATGAGTCTGCCCCTCTGCCCCATCCTATTTGGGTGACAATGTCTGAATCTCCACACCCATGTCCCCTCCCTACCTGTACGGTCGGAGTTGAAGGCAATCAAGCTGCAGCTGGATTTGATATGGTTCCCACAAGAGGAGGTAGTTCCTGCTCGAATGTCAGTGATCCAGGCCTGGAAATAAACAATAAGAACCCTGAAGGCCAGGGCTCTGCAACTGCCTAAAACAAGGGTTAAGGCATGATTCAGGGGACCTTAAAGCTGCACCATTAGAAATGCATTTCTTTGGATCAAACTCTGTCCCCATTCACACAGTCCCTTAAAAAATGCAAAAGTTCTTGAAATGATAAGCTAAGTCAAAAAGGGACCAGATTCGCTTATTCAATCAGTTCTCTGATAAGGGAGAGGAGGCTGTCAAAAGGAAACTCAGGTTGAACGAAGTCAAGGGTCTAACTGGGCAGTGTTCACTCACATTTGTGTGTTGTTTCTGTTAAAAGGAATAAAGAGAAACAGAGGACAGAGAAGTGAGCACCTAGACAGAATACAGACTCAACTTCCTCAACTGTATTGCTGAAGACCTCCACCGGAGTCCAGGGGTCTTCTCCAAACACTAGGAGAAAACCCCCAAGCCCAGAGAAGGGTAAAAGCAAGGCCTTCCCAGGAAATCCCATAGTGAATGACACACTGCCAAGAAAAGGCAATAGTGTTAACACCCCCACACCCGAAGGAGCAGAGGAGCACTTTTTCTGAGACTAAGATAGGCGAGGTCCACATGTTTTCTCTGTTGGTATCAAAACATCATTCAACACTCCTTCCTGCCACCTAACAATCGAGCACTCACATATCCCCAATTACCCACCCACAGTGTCCCGGAAACCACCTCCACCACGCGTTTCATTTTCAATGTTCACCTGCCTCTGATAAAAGAACATTATCATTTTGCATTCTTTCTCCTTCCTGATTCATGTTTACAGTACAAATACAGTGACAGGAAATACTTTTGAAAACAAGAACAGATCACCTGTTCTCCCCATTTCCCTAATATAAACTGTTTTAAATTCCCTCCATAATCTGTTTCCATGCCTGTCTGTTTACCTTGCTGGAATGAGGACCACCTGGGAACAAGCCCCAGGAACCCTCAGGGAAACCCCAGGCCCCGCCAAGCAGTACTTACTGCACTCAGAGGGATGATCTCAATGCAAATCTGAGCATCTCTCCCCAAACCCCACCCCATTTCCTTTCCTAACTCCCCACTGCACTCAGAAGAAAAGCCAACTTCTTCCTGTGGCCTTCGGATTCTGCAAGATCGCTCTGGACTCATTGGGCAACATGCTTCCCCATCACTGCCTTCCATCAACCATGGCCCATTTCCGTTCCTCCACCAGGCACTTTCCCACCCCACTCTCCCTCTAGCTGGCTGCATCCCACCCTTCCAGCCTCAGCTTAAATGTCACTTCCTCCCAGCAGCCCGCCCTGATCACCCTGGTGAGATTAACCCCCACCTCACTGTCTATCTCCATCTCTGCAACCTGCCCTGATGATGCAGGGCATTTGTTAAAACTTGCAATGCCCCTGTATGCCTGGTCTGCTTGCTGGCGGCCTCCCTCGTGAGGCCGTATGCAACACAGGAAGGAAGTGCTGTCCTATTCACTGCTGTGGCTCCAGCAGCTGGGCACAGTGCATGGGAGATGCAGGGGAAATACTGTCAGGAGGTGAAAACCAGGCTTCTGCCCCGAGCTGTGCTGATGTGCGCTGGCCCCTGAAAGGGTCACTACATAGGGTCAGTTCCTAGGCCCACTTATTGAACCACACTGCCAGGCCCTCCAAATAACATGAGGAGCAGCAGACCAGGGGTGGCATCCGCCCTGAAGCACACTCCTCGGGAGGCCCGCTGCCTTCCAGGGGCCTGAGAAGTCCCCCAGTACCTCTGGGCTCCACCTCCTCGAGCTTCTCCAGGCCCCACCCAGCCCCTGGCGGCATCACCCCGAGGAAGGGACGAGCCAGCGGGGAGAGGAAGCGCCGGCGGAAACCCAAAGGAGCGGTGCGGCTCCCCGCGTCCATCTGACACAGCGGGACTCGTCCAGGCCAGGGCAGAAAGGGGCATCTCCCACACCCTAGCCCCAGGCAGGAGTGACTGGGAGTCAGGGAGGAGGAGCTGGCGCCGAAGCGGCCGAGCCGCGGCTCCCCGGCGAGGACGACCGGAAGCCGAGAAGGCAGGCAGCCTTGCGGGCTTCAGGCCTCGGACTGGCCGGGTGGGCTATGCCACCTCGGGGGCCCGGGGCCGGGCAGGCGGGCCGCCCGCCCGCGGGGCTCACCGAGCGGCCTGAGAGCGTCCCGGGAGCTGCGGACACTGCCTGCCGGGTGACGACGGGGCGGCCCGGACGCCGGTGCCGGGCCTGAAGGGGGCGCCTCGGGACAGACGGGCTCAGGGGGGAAGGGGGTGCGGGGTCTGCGGGCCGGGCTCACCTCACGGCGGGGCGGCCGGGCCTCTGTATGCCGGAACTTGGACACCTTGAAGCGGCTCATGGCGACAGGGACGGTGACAAGCCCAGGTTCGAGGACGCGGGCGTCCGCTCTCAGGTGCACTGCGAGCAGCCGCGAATCCCGCGGCCTCCGGCTCCACCCGCGGCCCGCCGCCCTCGGCCACGCCCCTCCACACCTCGGCCAATCGTAGTCCGCTCCGGCCCGCTGGGCCCCGCCCCCTGCTCCGCTCCCACCGCGCGCGCGCCGCCGGCCCCACCCCCCGACCAATCGCTGCTCGATCGCCCGCTGCCGAGGCCGGGACCGGATGGCAAAGGGGTCGACGGCGCGAGTGGGGAGGTCACGTACGTGCGCTGACCGCCCCGGCCCAGCGGCGCGTGCGTGGGGACTAGGGGCTGCAGCCGCGATTTTGTGTGCAGGGATTTGCCCGCCGAGGCTTTCCAGGAGGCGGGGCGCCGCGCCCTCCCGGGGGAGAAGTGAGGGCCGGAATGAACTCGCTGCATTTCAGGGACGGAACTCGGTCCAAGTCGCACAGATGGTGAATGGCAGCGGGGGAACAGGAGCCCAGGTCGGACTCAAATCCTTGCCCGTGGGGTCTACCCTACAGCCTCTGCATCCCACCCACCCTGCTTAGGCCAGGTGGTCTCTGCGGAAGGGATGGGGCCTTCAGCATCCCCTTATTAGGGCATGCCTTGGCTTCAGGCCTTGGGCGCTGTGAGGCGGGACTCCTCTAAGAAATCAATGTATCATTTACAGATAAGCGGAAGGGGCAAAAGATAAGGGCAATGGCGAATCCTTTAAATAGTAAATGTGCCCAACCGGCGCTGCTTGCTTATTTAGTCCAGGACAACTCAGGAGAAAAGAGAGCGGGTTCATTTCACCTGAGGCCATTCATTCATTGCACAAGCATTTCTCTTACTTTAAAAATTGACTCTACTCTAGCTGGTTTGGTTCAGTGGATAGAGTTTCGGCCTGCGGACTAAAGGGTCCCAGGTTCAGTTCCCGGTCAGGGCACATGCCGGGGTTGCGGACTCGGTCCCCAGTGTGAGACGTGCAGGAGGCAGCCGATCCATGATTCTTTTCTTTTTTAAAAAAAAATATATTTTTTTTTATTGATCTTTTACAGAGAGGAAGGGAGAGGGATAGAGAGCTAGAAACATCAATCAGCTGCCTCCTGCACACACCCCACCGGGAATGTGCCAGCAACCAAGGTACACGCCCCTGACCGGAATCGGACCTGGGACCTCTAGGTCTGCAGGAGTCCAACCTGGGACCTCTCATTCTGCAGGCCGACACTCTCTAGCCACTGAGTCAAACCGGTTAGGGCCCATGATTCTTTCTCATCATTGATGTTTGTCTCTCTGTCTGAAATCAATAAAAATATTTTTAAAAATAAATAAATAAAAACTGACTCCATGATTCCAGAATATGCTTTCTGAATAAGGACAGACACCTGCTTAGGTGTGTGTGAAAAACGGACTTTGATCTGAGGAATGGGAATAATTGGTTGGAAATGCCAACTGCTGTGAAAATTTCCTTTGCATAGCCTGCCGCAGACAGAGCTTCACTGGGGTAGGCTGTACACAGGATGATAATGAAAGCTTGGCCTGGCAATGGGCACTGATGGATACCAAAATGCAAGTTCTCTTTTCAGTTCAGTGAGGACACAGAGGCAACATACCAGTATCCCACTGAGTGAGTTAAGAGTAACTTTGTTCTCCATAAACTAAAATAGGAGGTCAGCCCAGCTGGCATGTATGGACCTATGAACCAGGAAGTCACCGTTCTGATCAGGGTACGTGCCCAGGTTGTGGGCTCGGCCCTCAGTGTGGGGCGTGCAGGAGGCAGCGGATTAATGATTCTCATCATTGATGTTTCTGTTTCTCCCTCTCCCTTCCTCTCTGAAATCAATAAAACTATATTTAAAAAAAAATAAAAATAGGAGTTCAGTATTGTTGACTAAAGCCTAGGATTTGGAATTCTATGCAGTCTGGCAGCTTTCTCATAGCACATGAGACTTAAATTCCAGCAGCTTTGGAAGAGGCACCATCAGTGCAGTCTTGAGTTGGTTGTGATGTATAGCTATTGCTTCTTTTTCTTTTTTTAAAATTGTGGTAAAAACATGTAACAAAATTTACCATTTTTTTTTTAATTTTTATTTATTTTTTAAAAATATATTTTTATCGCCAAAATCGGTTTGGCTCAGTGGATAGAGCATCGGCCTGCGGACTGAAGGGTCCCAGGTTCGATTCCGGTCAAGGGCATGTACCTTGGTTGCGGGCACATCCCCAGTAGGAGATGTGCAGGAGGCGGCTGATCGATGTTTCTAACTCTCTATCTCTCTCCCTTCCTCTCTGTAAAAAATCAATAAAATATATTTTAAAAATATATATATTTTTATTGATTTCATAGAGGAAGGGAGAGGGAGAGATAGAAACATCAGTGATGAAAGAGAATCATTGATCAGCTGTCTCTTGCCCGCCCCACAATGGGCAAGTGCCCTGACTGGGAATGGAACCTTGACCTCCTGATTCATAGGTTGACGCCCAACTACTGAGACATGCTGGCTGGGCTTAAATTTGATTTATTGATTTGAGAGAGAAACACTGATTTGTTGTTCCACTTATTTATGCATTCATTGAATTTTGTACGTGCTCTGAGGTCATCAAATTGGAAACCTTGGTATCTCAGGATGATGCTATAACCACCTGACCTACCTGGCCAGGGCTAAAGTTTACCATTTTAAAGTGTGCAGTTTAGTAGTCTTAAGGACATTTACAGGGTTGTACAACAGATGTTCTTTTTTTTTTTTTTTCTCCTCTCCTGTCCTTTTTTTTTTATTGCTTAAAGTATTACAAAGGGTATTACATATGTGTCCTTTTTTTTCCCCCTGCCCTTGACAATCCCCTGGCCTCCCCTACCCCCCAGTGTCTTATGTCCATTGGTTATGCTTATATGCATGCATACAAGTCCTTCGGTTGATCTCTTACCCCCCTCCCTCCTGCCCCCCAACCCTGCCCGGCCTTCCCGCTGCAGTTTGACAATCTGTTTGAGGCTGCTCTGCCTCTGTATCTATTATTGTTCAAAAGTTTATAATGGTCTCTATTATCCATGAATGAGTGAGATCATGTGGTATTTTTCCTTCATTGACTGGCTTATTTCACTTAGCATAATGCTCTCCAGGTCCATCGATGCCGTTGCAAATGGTAAGAGTTCCTTCTTTTTTACAGCAGCATAGTATTCCATCGTGTAGATGTACCACAGTTTTCTAATCCATTCATCTACTGATGGGCACTTAGGCTGTTTCCAGATCTTAGCTATGGTGAATTGTGCTGCTATGAACATAGCGGTGCATATATCCTTTCTGATTGGTGTTTCTGGTTTCTTGGGATATATTCCTAAAAGTGGGATCACAGGGTCAAATGGGAGTTCCATTTTTAGTTTTTTGAGGAAACGCCATACTGTCTTCCATAGTGGCTGCACCAGTCTGCATTCCCACCAGCCATGCACAAGTGTTCCTTTTTCTCCACATCCTCTCCAGCACTTGTCATTTGTTGATTTGTTGATGATAGCCAGTCTGACAGGTGTGAGATGGTACCTCATTGTTGTTTTGATTTGCATCTCTCGGATGATTAGTGACTTTGAGCATGTTTTCATATGTCTCTTGGCTTTCTGAATGTCCCCTTTTGAAAGGTGTCTATTTAGGTCCTTTGCCCATTTTTTGATTGGATTGTTTATCTTCCTTTTGTTAAGTTGTATGAGTTCCCTATCAGATGTTCTTTTTTTTTAAATTAAATCTTTATTGTTCAGATTATTACATTTGTTCCTCTTTTTTCCCACCATAACTCCCCTCCTCCCAGTTCCCATCCCACCCTCCGCCCTCACTCCCCACCCACTGTCCTCAGGTCCATAGGTGCACGATTTTTGTCCAGTCTCTTTCCGCATCTCCCACACCCCTCTCCCCCCGAAGAATAGTCAGTCCATTTCCTTTCTATGTCCCTGATTCTATTATAATCACCAGTTCATTCTGTTCATCAGATTATTTATTCACTTGATTCTTAGATTCACTTGTTGATAGATGTGTATTTGTTGTTCATAATTTGTATCTTTACCTTTTTCTTCTTCCTCTTCTTAAAGGATACCTTTCAGCTTTTCATATAATACTGGTTTGGTGGTGATGAACTCCTTTAGCTTTTCCTTATCTGTGAAGCTCTTTATCTGACCTTCAGTTCTGAATGATAGCTTTGCTGGATAAAGTAATCTTGGTTATAGGTTCTTGGTATTCATCACTTTGAATATTTCTTGCCATTCCCTTCTGGCCTGCAAAGTTTCTGTTGAGAAATCAGCTGACAGTCGTATGGGTATTCCCTTGTAGGTAACTGAGTTTCTTTCTCTTTCTGCTTTTAAGATTCTCTCTTTGTCTTTTGCTCTTAGCATTTTAATTATGATGTGTCTTGGTGTGGTCCTCTTTGGATTCCTTTTGTTTGGGGTTCTCTGCGCTTCCTGGACCTGTAAGTCTATTTGTTTCACCAGGTGGGGGAAGTTTTCTGTCATTATTTCTTCAAATAGGTTTTCAATATCTTGCTCTCTCTCATCTTCTGGCACCCCTATAATTCTGATGTTGGTACGCTTGAAGCTGTCCCAGAGGCTCCTTACCCTATCTTCGTATTTTCGGATTCTTTTTTCATTTTGCTTTTCTGGTTGGGTGTTTTTTGCTTCTTCGCATTTCAAATCTTTGCCTTGATTCTTGCGCTCCTCTGGTCTGCTGTTGGGAGTCTGTATAGTATTCGTTATTTCAGTCCATGTATGCTTAATTTCTAGTTGGTTCTTTATCATAACATCGAGGGTCTCATTAGATTTCTTGAGGATCTCACTACATTTATCGATGGCTTCTAGACAGTTCTTAAGAGACCTTAAAAGTGTGGTTCTGAATTCAATATCCTCCATTGACAGTTTTGTCCTGTTTCTTTGTCTCCACATTTTTTATGCTTTCTTGGTGCACCCCCTAGTGGTCTTTGTGCGCAGTCTTGTTGTAGTTAAGCCTTGATTGTTGTCGGCAATACCGGGGGTGATTTGACCTCCAGGATAACTGGCTATGAGAGTCAGCTGTGTCTGCAGTGGGAGAGCTTCTGTGCTGGATCTCTAGGGCGGTGCTAATCTAGCGTTTGCCTGAGGCTATCTGGCAAATGGCTCTGTGCAGGGCTTGGGCGGGGCGGGTCCCCGGGGATCTACAGGGCGGGCTGGAGCAAGCAGTTATGGCTGCTCTCAGTTCCGTCCCTAGGGGCTCTGCCTCACAGAGTCCCAGCAACCGCTGCAAACCTCGGAGAGAAAGCTGCGTTCGAGTTCCGACCGAAGCCAGGTAGTCCCGCTTCTCCCGTTTGAGTCTGGGTTCCTAGAGACTCACCTGTATCTGGAGCTCAGAGTCTGAAACTCCCTCCTGATTGAAAACAACAACCGCGCCCTCCACCGCCAGCCCGCTCTGCGCGCACTCCGCACCTGAGTATTTCACTTCAGCACTGCGCCTCCTCTGAGTCTGGGTATGATATTCTCTTTCCTCCTAGTTGTAGAATTTCTACTCAGCCAGCCTTCCTGTGGTTCTGGATGATGTCCGTTCCGTCATTTAGTTGTTTTTTGAAGTGGTTGTTCGAGGCAGCAATCTCCGGTGTTAACCTATGCCGCCATCTTGGTTTCTCCCAGATGTTCTTAAGAAGGTAAATTTTATGTGCCTTTTCTCACAAAATTTTTAAAATATAAATCAACTATACAACTATTGCAAAGTTTATGTAAACCTCCCATATTTGCTTTATGTCACTTCCTTGTTATCCCTAAATTCGCTTTTGTTTTTTGCCTAAACAGGCACAGTCATCAAGTGAGAAAGTCTTTCATCCACAGAGGTAACCTAGGCTAAATCTGGTCCACTTTCGTTGGTTCACTTAGTGTTTTAAAAATTGGGACACTTCCTAAAAGTTTGGATTTCTGCCTCTCTTGAAAAACAAAACCCCTGATCTTCACTCGCAGGAGAGAGAGAAGCCATGACCTGGCCGTGCTAGATCATGTGACTGTATTTCCACAATCTGGGGGCTGGAAGAAGCAGCGTTGGAGAGTGTCCTCTTCCCCATTCCCACAGGGACCAACCTGAGCTCCACAGCAGGGGAGAAGGAAAGGCCAAAATGACATGAAGACCCAGAGAGTGACCATCTTACATGTGCCTAGATCCATTCTGGCTGTAGAAAGTGATTCTTTCTAGTAGAAAGTTCAGAGCTCTAAGGCTGCTGCCAACTTGAGCACAATAAATTACTTCATGAATTGCAAAGTTGAACTGACATCTCTAAGATTCCTTCCAGTCCCATGAGCCTATGAATGACCAGCTTTGTTCCTTTATGCTCCGAGTAATTCCATTTCACTGTCTTTAAGAACCCTGGACGACACCTCTCAACTCCAAAAGGCGGTCTGTCAAATGTGGGTCAAGTGCCAGCAATATGAGAATGTCTGGTTAGCTTGGTAAATGGCAGGATGATTTCAATTTCACAGGGCCTGTTTCCAAGAATGATTAATAACAATAATTTTGGAGGCCACTGTACTGAAGTCCTCATTTTTTAAAAATATATTTTATTGATTTCTTACAGAGAGGAAGGGAGAGGAATAGAGAGTTAGAAACATCAGTGAGAGAGAAACATCGATCAGCTACCTCATGCACACTCCCTACTGGGTATGTGCCTGCAACCAAGGTACATGCCCTTGACCGGAATCGAACCTGGGACCCTTGAGTGCGCAGGCCGATGCTCTGTCCATTGAGCCAAACCGGTTAGGGCTGAAGTCCTCATTTTAGAAAATTCAAAGCACTTCATGTAACTGAAGAAAGAAACATTAGCAGAAAGAAAAATGACCATCAAGGAAAAAGAAGGCAAAAACCTGCACAAAAGCATCAAAAAGCCTTAAGATGCATTCTTTTTTTTATTGCTTAAAGTATTACAAAGAGTATTACATATGTCTCCCCCCCTCCTTGACAATCTCCCAACCTCCCCGACCCCCCAGTGTCTTATGTCCATTGGTTATGCTTATATGCATGCATACAAGTCCTTCGGTTGATCTCTTACCCCCTCCTCCCGCCCCCCAACCCACCCCAGCAGGAAGTATTCTTATTTTAAACTATGACACTATCCTGGCCAGGTTGCTCAGTTGGTTCGAGCATTGTCCTGTACACCAAAAGGTTTTGGGTTTAATTCCTGGTCAGGGCACATGCCTAGGATGTGGGGACATTTGCAGAAGGTAACCAATGGGTGTTTCTCTCTCACATTGATGTTTCTCTCTCTCTCTCTCTCTCTCTCTCTCTCTCTCTCAAAATCAATGAGAAAAAAAAAAACCCACACATCTCCCTGGGTGAGGATAAAAAAAACAAACCTATGACACCAATGAAGACATTTTCTGTAGGATGTTCCCTTAATTTTTTCTAAAGTCAGTGGTTTCCATAGATCAGAGTTTTTGCAAGAGAGGGTTAGATGAAGCAGCTTCAGTGCCTTAGATTTAGTTCCTTAGATTTAATTATCTGGCCCTGAAATGGTTTATTAAGA
The DNA here is from genome assembly GCF_964212035.1 of Myotis nattereri. Taxonomy (NCBI): domain Eukaryota; kingdom Metazoa; phylum Chordata; class Mammalia; order Chiroptera; family Vespertilionidae; genus Myotis; species Myotis nattereri. Next base: position 99,381,666 of record NC_138079.1, on the reverse strand, counting down.
TGCACATTGGAACTGGATGGACTTCGGGAGGGACCGATTAACTTAGGGGCCTGCAGTCAGGACGACTGGATCAGCGCCGTGAGGCCTGTCATAGAGAAGAGGATACAGAAGTACAGTGAAGGTGAAATTCGATTTAATTTAATGGCCATCATGTCTGACAGAAAAATGATATATGAACAGAAGATAGCAGAGTTACAGAGATGACTTGCTGAGGAGGAACCCATGGATACAGATCAGGGTAGTATGCTAAGCGCTATTCAGTCAGAACTCACCAAAAATCAGATGCTCATTGAAGAAGTACAGAAATTAAAAAGATATAAGATTGAAAATATCAGAACGAAACATAATTACCTGCCATTCATTATGGAATTGTTAAAGATGTTAGCAGAACACCAGCAGGTAATACCACTAGTAGAAAAGGTAAAAGAAAAACAGAATGCAAAGAAAGCACGGGAGAACAAATGAAGAGGATGCTGTGGCGTGTGCGCACATTTCTGCTTCTGCCTTTATTTCCATGGAAACCACTGAGCATGAGGAATGTAAAGCAGCACCCTGACTGGCTCAGTGCACATTGGGCAGCAGTCCAGTCTGTCTTGTCTTTACTGCATGGATTCATAAACACCCCCTACCTGCATCGTGTGCATGTAGTGCCTGTTAAATAAAGGTGATGTCAAGAGCATTTGGTCCAATCCCATTAATTTGACACTGGATCTGAGAACTTCTGTGATGACCTGAATACATAGCTACCATAATGAATCTAGAAAATGCACAGATGATCTTCTCTATCTGTAATTGATATTAATCCTTTGATCTCTTAGCTCACTTAAATGCTTAAAATTTATAAATGTCAGATCTTGATTAAACTGGATCTCTTGTTCTCATTATTGATGGAATAAAAAAAATCAGTATTTCTGTCTTTGATATCTAAATATTTTTAGGATTTTTAAACTGAATTTTATCTTCTATATCAATTATTTGGAAAAGTATGACTTTAATGCAGATTATTTGAAAGGACAAAAGTACCATTTCCAGTGATTTTCATGCTGCTGGTAGAAAAAGTAATAAACATCCCAACTTAAAAAAAAAAACAAAAAAAGATGCACATTGGCCTGGTGGCTCAGTGGTTGAACGTCGACCTCTGGACCAGGAGGTCACGCTTCGATTCTGCTCAGGGCATATGCCCTGGTTTCAGGCTCAATCCCCAGTGTGGGGTGCACAGGATGCAGCCAATCAATGATTCTCTCTCATTATTGATGTTTCTATCTCTCTCTCCCTCTCTGTTCCTCTCTGAAATCAATAAAAAAATGTATATGTATATATTTTTAAAGATGCACATTGAAAACATTTTTATAGGTAAGCCCTGCCTTGTTCATTTCAAGAGCGGGAGCAGAAAGGCATGTGCGGTTATCTTAGCATAGGAAACAAACAATATGCAACAAAATACATTTCAAAAATTGGGAAAAACACTCATAATTCTCCCTTACAGCATGACTTTGTTGTTTCTCAAATGGAGGTATACCCATGTGTTCTTGGAGCTCTGACGTTTTACTACTACACCTAATGATTTGTTTTTATTTTTGTTTTTAATTCTCACCCATGGATTTTTTTACTGGGGATGTGCCCGCAACCAAGGTACATGTCCTTGACCGGAATCGAACCTGGGACCCTTGAGTCCGCAGGCCGAGGCTCTATCCACTGAGCCAAACCGGTCAGGGCTTGGATTTTTTTAAAAATTGATTTTAGAGAGAGAGGAAGGGAGAGAGAAACATCAATGTGAGGAACACAGATTAGTTGCCTCCCATATGCACCCGGACTGAGGATCGAACCTACAACTTTTTAGTGTAAGGGACTACGCTCCAACCAACTAAGCCACCCAGCCAGAGCTGGGCTTTTTTGTTTTGTTTTGTTCTGTTTTTCAATCCTCACCCAAGGATATTTTTCCATTGATTTTTCGAGAGAATGGAAGAGAGAAGGAAAGACAGAGAGAAACACATCGATTGGTTGCCTCTGCACGAGGCTTGACCAGGGCCCGGGCCGGGGAGAAGCCTGCAACCACGGTATATGCCCTTGACCAGAATTGAACCTGGTCCACACACTAAGTAAAACCAGCTTAAGCCCACTGAGAGCTGTTTTGATTTTTTTTTTTTTTTGCAGTAACTTGCAAAATATTTTAACAGAAACACAAAATGATAATTCACAACTAAAGAGTAGTTTCATAGAAAAGACCATCCTTGCCCTAGCTGGTTTGGCTCAGTGGACAGAGCATCAGCCTTCGGACTGAAGGGTCCTGGCTTCGAATACGGTCAAGGGCACATGCCCACTTGTGGGCTCGAGTCCCAGTAGGGGGCATGCAGGAGGCAGCCAGTCAATGATTCTCTCTCATCATTGATGTTTCTATCTCTCTCTCCCTCACCCTTCCTCTTTGAAACCAATAAAACTATATTAAAAGAAAAAATCATTCTTTTCTAAGGTGATGCTTTTCACATTAGAGTCTACTGATTGCCAGAGGATCCAGAACTTTATTCTCAGTGTCTGTGATCTTTCTTTTTTCCTTGGAGAAAGTTCCTTTCATTTTTCAGGTTTGCAAAACATTCGTTTAAGCCTAGTTTGGGCAGAAGAATATTTAGCTTCGAGCTGGAGCCACCTGTTGTTTAAAGGGCCTTTGAGGAAATCATTAGCACAGAAAACCCAGGCAGCTGAGAGGAGGACGCAGTTCACCTCCTTCTTCTGCAGGGAACTGCAGACACTGCGGATGTCATGCCCGGGAACATCTGGGTTATGCATTTCACACCCCCTTGGAGTCATCCCCTACTCTCATGGGGAGGAGAGGAAATGCTACAACTGGAGAAATTGTGAGCTAGCTGTTATTGCTTCTGAAGAGACTGACTGAGGACCTTCTGCCCTCCCTGAAAGGGTTCCTCACATGAGGAGGTAAGCAGTCCTCCCATGGATTAGCCATGGACTTTACCAGTCCCATTGTACCTTGGACAGTCAGTATCTGCAGGATATTACAGAGTAGAGCATACTTAAAGCTTCCTGCCAGCTCTCACAGATCTCACTACCTCAGGGGAGCAGCAAGGGTCCAGTGGAACACTAAAATGAAAAGGGCAGAGGGGGAGATGCTTGAGAAACCTCTGTGCCTCTTGCAAATAACATTTGTTTCTCTTTAAAGCTAAAGTTTTCGGCTTTAGACTGGAGAAGGGAGTGGGGGGAGGGGGAAGACACACAACTTATCCTGCCCGGGAGTGTGTGTTCGTGTGGCCTGTGTGCTCATTCCAGTTTTTGCTAACAAGCTTAGGATGAGTCCATTAGTAGCCACCATCACCCACTCCATTACCTTGGGGTTCTCTCCTTCCTAAAAGCAAAGAATAACCAGCCTTCTTGCTATCCCCTAAAACAAGAACACACCCATCCTTTCAATGTGAAGGATTTTTCCTGTTAATAACTATGGGGACTACGCAACTGAAACTAATATAAAATAATTTTGAATGTCAACTGTAATTGTAAAACATTTGTAAAAATTAAAAATCACCATGGGGAACTAGACGGGGGAGGGGGAAACTAAAATACCCCAAAATGAGGAAGTTACAAGACAGACAAAGTTTTCATATTAGTGAGCTCTGCTCTAGTTCCTAACTCACCCTGAGGTGGTAAATGCAAGTTCCTTTGCCTCTTGTTCTCAGTTGTTTTTTTGTTTTGTTTTGTTTTTAATATATTTCATTGATTTTTTACAGACAGGAAGGGAGAGGGATAGAGAGTTAGAAACATTGATGAGAGAGAAACATCAATCAGCTGCCTCCTGCACACCCCCTACCGGGGATGTTGCCCACAACCAAGGTACATGCCCTTGACAGGAATCGAACCTGGGACCTTTCAGTCCGCAGGCCCACGCTCCATCCACTGAGCCAAACCGGTTGGGGCCTCAGTTGTTTTTTAAAAATATATATTTTTTATTGATTTCAGAGAGGAAGGGAGAGGGAGAGAGAGATAGAATATCAATGATGAGAGAGAATCATTGATTGGCTGCCTCCTGCAAGCCCCCTACTGGGGATCGAGCCGAAACCCCAGGCATGTGCCCTTGACCTGAATCGAATCTGGGACCCTTTGGTCCACAGGCCGATGCTCTATCCACCAAGCAACACTAGCCAGGGCTTGTTTTCAGTTTTTATTCCTGAAAGTTTTTCTTCCCAACCAACACCCTCCCCCCATTCTTTCCCCGTAGGTTTTGGGCTCCCTGTGGGAAATAACTGTGTCTGAGTTCTGCTTGGCATATATAATGGTAAGGAATATTTTAATACTTTTTTTTATTGATTTCAGAGAGAGGAAGGGAGAGAGATAGACACATCAATGATGAGAGAGAATCATCGATTGGCTGCCTCATTCATACTCCCTACTAGGGATTGAGCCCCAACCCCCGGGCATGTGCCCTGATCAGGAATCCAACAGTGACCTCCTAGTTCAGTGATGGCGAACCTATGACACGTGTGTACTCATTTTTTTGGTTGAGTTTTCTTCGTTAAATGGCATTTAAATATATAAATAAATATCAAAAATATAAGTCTTTGCCCTAACTGGTTTGGCTCAGTGGATAGAGCGTCAGCCTGCGGACTCAAGGGTCCAAGGTTCGATTCCGGTCAAGGGCATGTACCTTGGTTGCGGGCACATCCTCAGTAGGAGGTGTGCAGCAGGCAGCTGATTGATGTTTCTCTCATCGATGTTTCTAACTCTCTATCCTTCTCCCTTCTTCTCTGTAAAAAAATCAATAAAATATATTTTAAAAAATATAAGTCTTTTACTATGGTTGCAAATATAAAAAAATTTCTATATGTGACACGGCACCAGAGTTCAGTTAGGGTTTTTCAAAATGCTGACACGCTGAGTTCAAAAGGTTCGCCATCACTGTCCTAGTTCATGGATCCATGCTCAACCTCTGAGCCATACTGCCCTGGCAGGACTAATATACTAGGTATACTGAACACTTATTATGTGCCAAGTACTATATGAAGCTTTTACATGGTTATCTCATTCTCCAGATGATCCTTAGTGGTACTTACTGTTATGTCCCCGTTTTAGAGAAAGGAAACTGAGGCACAGAGGTAAAAATAAGTTGCCTACAGATACATGGCTGGTAATGGGGCAGAGTTGGGATTCAATCCCAGGCAATGTGACTCCAGAGCCCATACTCTTAACCCCTATGCTGGAAACATTTTAATATTGGTTGAATATATCAAAAGAGCTCTTTTACTCATTATCATCCCCATGACACCCCTTTCCTTTTTCTCTAAAATGTCCCTTGCTCACCTCAGTGCTCTATGTTCCCTAGACCAAATTCTCAACTATTCCTTGCATTTTACAATAGCTTTGTAACTGTCCTTCACTGGGCCAGTGTGTGGTTGTGGTTGTTTTTTATTTATTAATTTTTGATGGATTGATTGATTTTAGAGAGAAGAAGGGAGAAAAACATCAATATGTTGTTCCACTTATTTATGCATCCATTGCTTGATTCTTATATGAGCCCTGACTGGGGACTGAACCTGAAACCCTGGTGTATCTGGAGGATGCTTCAACCAACTGAGCTACTTGGCCAGGGTCTGGGCAGTGGTTTTTTAAACTTCTTTGAATCTCAGAGCCTGTGGAGAATTTTACTCATGAGAGCTATGGATTAATATACACATACACAAAAATTCAGTGTACAATGGGGAGAGAGACAAAGAGCACAGATCATCTTAAATCCATTCATGAATCTTCAGGTTCCCTTTCTATTATTTGCGGCGGTGGTGGGAGTGTGCAGATTTAATAGGCAAGGTTTTACCTTTCTGGCCTCATCCCCATCACACACCTAAGTTTAGGGTTTAAGCAAACAGGGTACGGACTTTCCATCTCTAGACATCTGCTTTTGAACCTCTTGCTCCTTGGAATACTCTTCACCTCAACGCCTACCTGACTCACTTTTTTTTTTTTTTTAACCGGAAGATACTTCTCAGATGCCTTCCCTAACACCTCAACCCCCCAACCGCTGAGAAACCCTTTCATCTGTGTGCCTGCAATCTCTTAAATACCTACCAGCATAGCAGTGAGTTACTGAGGAGCCTGCCTCTCTCGACTCATCGTTGTGCTCCTCCAGAGCAGGGATGTTATGTCATTCATTCTACACGTAGTAGATAGAGCCTCACAACGTTTATTAAGTTTGTTTGGGGCAACTGGGATCTTACTCCGCGACCTGCAAGTTCACTACTGGTTTGGAGACTAACATGCTTGGGAGAGACCTGAGCGACCAAAGGCAGCCGCGCGGGAAATTAGCCAGAGAAAGTGAGCTCGAGGAAAGGCTTTGGGAGTAGGAACTCAGAGCTCTTGTGCAAACACCGGGTGAGGAACGTTCATGCCAAAAGTCAGGGTCAGGAGAAAGGAAGCCGCGCACTGTATGCTGGGATCTGCGCGACAGACGCCGCAAGGCATGCCAGGATTTGTAGTCCTGTTCCTTGCCAGGCGCCTCAAACAGTTACATTCGGCTACATTCAACCACATCCTTATATACAGATAAAGTGCAGTCTTGATTATCCAGCACATAATTACAAGGTTCTCCAGGGCAACTATGTCTGGTAGTAGTCTTCAGAGCAAATCTCATTTCAGCTTTGGCTACCAAGAAGACGCCTTAGAGACCGCTATACGTGCGCACGCTTGAATTCCTGCGTGCGCGAGCAGCGGGCCGCACCTCCTCCCGCTCCCGGGTGCGCCGGCGCGGCGCATGCGCGAGTTGTCCACGTGAGGCCTCCTAGAGCCCGGTGGCGCAGGCGCAGTGTCCCCGGGCCAAGATGGCGGCGCGGTGCTCCACACGCTGGTTGCTGGTGGCTGTGGGGACCCCTCGGCCGCCGGCTGCAGCGGGGACACTGGCCCGGCCGCCGAGGAGGGGCGTGGTGGGGGCGTCGCTGGGCCGCAAGCTGAGCGTTATTGCTTTCGCGCCTTCCCTGGGAGCTCGCGGCCAAGGGGCGCTACTGACATTGAGACCCGGTGTCAGCCTCACAGGTGAGGGCAGGTTCCGGTGCCCGAGTAGGGGCTCCAAGGCCTGGAAGGGAGGGACTCACCTCGCGCCAGTTACGGGAGTAGCGGGGTGAAGGGTGTTTTCCGAGGCGCATGCGGAATTGCTTGGGGGAGACGGGCAAGCAAGAGGCCCCAGTGACTACGCGGTGAACGAGATTTGCTGCATGGAGCTCCCGGCGGCGGGGGTGCAACGTCCCGTGGGCCGTGACCCTTCACCTCTGTGCCAACATCTCCGGAGGCCTCTCTCCTGCCTGCCGCGGCTCCCTCTCCCCATTCCTTCCTCTCCCCTGCTCCTTCCAGCCGGTGCGGAAGGGAGGAGGTCACTGCCATTGCCATTCCGGGAGCATCCACTCTGTGCTAGGCACTTCGTACCTCGTCTTATTTCCCAGCAGCGACACCCTGCATGATGGGAATTGTCACCCCCATTTTAAAGAATGGGAAGTTGGAATTCTAGCAGAGGAACTGACCTGCCCAAGGTCACAAAGTTAGAATCAGAAAAGCTGTCCCAAGCCCAGAACTGTACTTTCATAATTTGCACGCTTTTCCACCACACGGTGTAAGTTGAAAGTTACACTGAACAGTCTCTTTGAGAAGTCCTTAAGTTGGTAACTGTATGAAAGATACAGACACTTATTGAGCCCTTACTCTGCACCAAGCATGAACATTTTCATGTGATAGACACTTGTTATTTCCATTTTGTAGATTAAAAAAAAAACACAAAACCTGAGGCTTGGATGTTAAACAACTTAGAACGTCACAAAGCGAAAAAGTGGTAAAACCTTGATTCAAAACCTGCTGCTTGCTTAACAGCCCGGGTGATAGTGAATTAATATTTATTAAGGCGTTAGGTGCTTAGTTAGCCGTGGTAGTTTTTCATGTTGTGTGTTGGATGGCTTCCATTGTTGTGAGAGAAGGAAGGAGGAATCATTGAACCTGAATGTGCCTGACTTGTGCTAGTTGTTTCTGTCCCCTAGAATTTGTGTAAATGGTGTTTAAGCTCTCTGTAACCTTACAAAGGTGGGTAATTAAAGGGCCCCGACAAGATAATTTCCTATTGGGTCCCAGTTTTGTTAATGCTGTCATTCAAGTATTAGTAATTGCGATTACTTCCTACAGTGAGCACACTTATCTCTACCAATGTGTGTGTGTGTGTGTGTGTGTGTGTGTGTGTGTGTGTGTGTATGAATGAATTATTTAATCCCTTGAGCCTCTTCCCCTAACTGAAAATTTATTCATTTGCAGGTATGTACTGAGAGTGTCTTATGCCAAAGCCACTGTTCTAGGTATTGGGGATACAAGATTGGCTGTGATTTTGGTCAAGTTATCCCATTTTTTAAATTTTGTTCTTGCCATCTGTATTGCCTCATAGATGGAGCAGTCGTCTGCCCAGGATTATTTGGAGTGGTGTCATTTTATATTTCTCAGTATGAGTAAAAGTGGCCATTTTTATATTTTTCTAACATTTTCTAATGTCTAGATAAATTTATTCATATTACAGCCCTAGCCGGTTTGGCTCCGTAGATAGAGCATCAGTCTGCAGACCAAATGGTCCTGGGTTTGATTCTGGTCAAGGGCACGTACTTTGGTTGCAGGTTCCTCTTGGGCCAGGCCCTGGTCAGGGTGTGTGCAGGAGGCAACCAATCAATGTATTTCTCTCTGTCTTTCCTTCACTCTTCCACTTTCTAAAAAAAAAAATCAATGGAAAAATATCCTCGGGTAAGGATTAACAACAACAACAACAAAAAATTGTTCATATTACATTTGTACAAGTTGGGGAGCATTTTTTTTTTAAATATATTTTATTGATTTTTTACAGAGAGGAAGGGAGAGAGAGATAGAGAGTTAGAAACATCGATGAGAGAGAAACATCGATCAGCTGCCTCCTGCACATCTCCCACTGGGGATGTGCCCGCAACCCAGGTACATGCCCCTGACCGGAATCGAACCTGGGACCCTTCAGTCCGCAGGCCCACGCTCTATCCACTGAGCCAAACCGGTTTCGGCTTGGGGAGCATTTTTTAAAAAATATGTTTTTATTGATTTCAGAGAGAAGGGAGAGGGAGAAAATCAGTGGTGAGAGAGAATTACCTACCAGCTGCCTCCTGCACACCCCCTCCTGGGGATCCAGCCTGCAATACTGGGCTTGTGCCCTGACCGGGTATCCAACCATGACCTCCTGGTTCATGGGTTGATGCTCAACCACTGAGCCACACTGGCTGGGCTAGAGAGCAGTGTGTGTGTGTGTGAGTGTGTGTGAGAGAGAGGGAGAGAAAGAGAGAGACAGACAAGTATTAAGTGCTGAGCCTTCTATGCAGCCATTATTAAGGAACTTCGCTCAGCTATCCTTTTATTGGTATCCCAAAAGAGCTCACAGCCCAAAATAGGTATGTTTTGTGTCAGGTGAGAGGTGGCATCCTTCAGAGTGCATTCTGATATCACATCTAAAGTCATCAACTTAGCTCCCAAATACTGGTCTGCGACTTCATCTCAAATCAAGTAGTACAATTAGGTGACATAGAAACACTTTAAATTTGACTTTTCTCCCAAGCACAGAAAGAAGGCAGTTATTTCCCTAGCCAGTATGTGCCCTGGTCAGAAATCCCACAACCTTTTGGAGTACAGGACAATGCTCCAACTAACTGAGTCTATCTAGGCTATCCCTTATCTTGCCTCCTTCCTCCATATGCTTAACACCCTGGTTGTCTTTTATGCTCAGATTAATTTTAAGTAGTGTCCCAATCTTCCTTGTTTGTTTGTTTTGTTTTTGAGAGCTCTTCCTCATGCAAACCTGATCGCTTCTCTATTTAACACTTGCAGTGGCTTCCTATTACCCTCAGTATAAAATCTAGACTCTTAACATAGCTTAGAGCCCTTCTGTTTATTTCTAGGCCCCATTAATCATCATCATTTCTAATCACCCCACCTCTAACCATCATCCCTGCCATCACTACAAACACCATACAGAGGCTGGCCTCACATGCACACATGTCTGGAGTCTAGTACCTGCATTTCCTAAGTGCACAGGAATGAGCCACTCCCTCTAAACCAAAGGTGATCATATGGTTTAGTCACCAAACAGGGCACTTTTGAAAGCCAAAGGGGATGCTGTTGCAGATAATGCCAGGACGACCGGGGTAAATCTGGATGGATTTAAACCCCTCCTTAGTCTACAGTTTAACAGCAGGAGCCTTAGAAGACCTTCCCTGAACTTCTTAGACGGGGTTGCCAGTGGGGTGATTTTTACCCTCCAAGGGATGTGTAGTAATGTCATTTTTAGCTGCCAGCTATAGAGCGGGAAAAGGGGTAGGTGGTGCTACTGGTGACTAGTTGGCCAGGAGTGCTACCAGACACCCTATAATACATACTAGGTATATTAGTTTGCTAAGGTCACCATAACAAAGTACTATAAACTGGGTGATTTAAACAACAGAAACATATTTCCCTTTTTTTCCTAGTTCTGGAGGCTAGAAGTCCAGTGTTTTGTCAGGATTGTTTCAAAGATCCTATCACCAAATACATTCACCTGAGGTGCTGGAGGTTAGGACGTCAACATAGGGATTTGCAGGTGGGGCTCAAAATGGTGTTGACCAACAATAGGACAGCTCCTACTTCCGCCCCCTGCTGAAACTGATCCCATCCTCCACTGTGGGAGGTTGAGAAACCCTGGTGAGGTGAACCTTTTGTGTATTTCTCACTCTGCTGTCCTTGTGCTAATATATCTTCACACTGCCTTCCAGACTGCCCTGTGGGACTGCTGAACTTGGAGGCATTGGTTTTGACTCTTCCTCATCTTATATCCTCAGTGCCTGGTACAGTGGTTTAAGATCTTGAGTAAATAGAATCTCCAGGAGGGCAGTGCCTTTGAATGGCTTGCTGTCATATCCCCAGTGTAAAGCCTAGTGCTTGGTAGGGGCTCAGTGAGCATTTGCTGAATGAATGAATGAATGAATGGTGAATACAGAAGCTTATCCTCTCCAGACTAATGTTTGACTTAAAAACGTAGCTGCCTCATGATCTTCATTTTTGACCCTTTTATCCCTCCTGCCTTAACTCCCCCCCACCCCCCACTCCCCTTTCTTCCAGTTGTCACAGGATGGGTTGTGTGTTAGGAGCAGCACTGGAGATTATAGAGCAGCTCCCCAGGCTTCACTTTGTGACAGTGATGTTAGCACTCTGCTTCATGCACAAAGGGCAGTTGAGTAGCTGTGTCTGTTGGCCTTTCCACCTAGTTGCTGATGCAAGAGGTCTGAAAAGAGGCAGGGCATATGGCTGCCTGCCTTTGCTTTGATTCCTTTCAGGTTGTCTGCTCAGTGGTAAACAGAGGTTCTGGCACAGAGCTTTTTAGTCTTGTGTATCTATACATGTATTATTTTTAGGGGAGGAGATCAATGCTTTTATTAGATTCTCTGAGAGATGCGTGACTCTAAAGACTACTGAGAACCATTTAATTAACATAGTGGTTCCCAAACTTGAGCATTCAACAGGATCATCACCTGGAGGGCTTGTTGAACACAGCCTGCTGGGAGCCACCTTCAGAGTTTCTAAATCAGTCTAGGGGGAAGACCTGAAAATGTGCGTTTGTAATAGGCTGATGCTGCTGTTCCTGGGACCACACTCTGGCACCACCCTACCCCGTGAGCAGATATCCAAGGTTCCTTGGTAGAGGGAAAGAACCTGAGGAGTTACTAAGCATTAAGTGAGATAAAGTCTATGAAAATACCTGGCATGTGGTGCGTTCTCAAGCAGTGTAACGGGAGCTAACTCCCTTTTTAATCATCTCCAGGTGCAGCCCCCATCTGGGGTACGGTTTGTTTGGTGGTTTAATGAGCTCCATTGGTAGTTTAATCCAGGAGGATCAGCCCCACCCAGCTTTATATTGACATGTTTTAAAATCTTTGTATACAGTGACCTTAGCCATTTAAAAAATTTATTTTTGATTTCAGAGAGGAAGGGAGAAAAAGATAGAGAGAAAGAAACAGCAATTATGAGAGAGAATCATTGATTGGCTGCCTCCTGCACGCCGCACACCGGGGATTGAGCCCAAAACCCTGGCATGTGCCCTGACCAGGAATCTAACTGTGACCTTCTGGTTCATAGATTGATGCTCAACCACTGTGCCACACCAGCTGTGCTGGCTTTAGTCATTTAAAATAAATAAATAAATAAATAAATAAATAAATAAATATATATATATATATACACACACACACACACACACATATTTTTAAATTTATTTCAGAGAGGAAGGGAGAGGGAGAGAGAGTTAGAAGCAGTAGTGATGAGAGAGAATCATTGATTGGCTGCCTCCTGCACACCCCACACTGGGGATCAAGCCCACAACTCCGGGCATGTGCCCTGACCTGAAATCGAACCATGACCTCCTGGTTCATAGGTTAGCGCTCTACCATCGAGCCACACCAGCCAGGCACCTTAGCCATTTTTGAAGTGCAGTGGAGAACAGGCTCTAAAGTTGTGATCTATTTGCTACTTCACAGGTATAACCTGGCTAGTTTACTCACAATTTCCTTTTGTTGAGCATATTCCCTGAGTGATTTTCTTTTCTTTTTTCTTTTTTAGGAGTAAAAAGTTACCCTTTTGTTTGTACTGCCTCTTTCCACACCAGTACCCCTCTGGCCAAAGAGGATTATTACCAGATATTAGGAGTGCCCCGAAATGCCAGCCAGAAAGAGATCAAGAAAGCCTATTACCAGGTCTGTATGAAAGCCAGCTTTTAGAGACAAGACTGTAGAAGGAATGCTGTTGACTTAGTCTGATACTGATTAGTGCCATGTGTATACGCCCATACGGATAGGACCCAGGCTGCTGATAGTATAGAACAGTGATGGCGAACCTTTTGAGCTCGGTGTGTCAGCATTTTGAAAAACCCTAACTTAACTCTGGTGCCGTGTCACATATAGAAATTTTTTGATATTTGCAACCATAGTAAAACTAAGATTTATATTTTTGATATCTATTTTATATATGTAAATGCCATTTAACAAAGAAAAATCAACCAAAAAAATGAGTTCACATGTCACCTCTGACGCGTGTCATAGGTTCGCCATCACTGGTATAGAATGATATGATAAAGATGGGCTTTGTTGGACTGTGTTTTTCAGTGCATGATACTGTACCCATTAGTGCTTCAGAAAAGAGATTAAAAAAACTTTTTTTCACAGCTGTGTGTTCTTTTTTTTAAATGTATTTTTATTGATTTCAGAGAGGAAGGGAGTGGGAGATATAGAAACATCAATGATGAGAGAGAATTAGCACACCCCACTCTGGGAGTCAAGCCCACAACTCGGGGATGTGCCCTGACTGGGTATCGAACTGTGACCTCCTGGTTCATAGATCGACACAGTCACCGAACCATGCTGGCCTGGCCACAGCTGGTTGTGTTTTTTTTCCTTTTCTTTTCTTTAAAATAGCTGGTTTTGTACTTAAATTTATTCTGTAGTAGGCATGCTGGTTTAAGTTTTAGGTAGTCATTTTTTGCATTTAGATATGAGCTTATGGCCTTAGAATTATTTCTTCTCTTAACTCAGAAAGTGTGAAATTTCTATCATCACATCCCAGAATGTATTAGGACCAATTCGTAAAGTGGCATGTATGTTATTTAGACCAATGGTTCCCAGATTTTTTGCTCTGATCAAAAATTTAAAATAAAAAATGGGGACACCAGTATAGGAGTGCCAACTTTTGTATTTTGTCTAATATCGATGTTAAAAATAACAAGTACAGCCCTAACCAGTTTGGCTTAGTGGATAGAGCGTCGGCCTGTGGACTGAAGGGTCCCAGGTTTGATTCCGGTCAAGGGCATGTACCTTGGTTGCGGGTACATCCCCAGTCGGGGGCGTGCGGGGGGTGGGCAGCTGATTGATGTTTCTCTCTCATCGGTGTTTCTAGCTCTCTGTCCCTCTCCCTTCCTCTCTGTAAAAAATCAATAAAATATATATATATAAAAAAATAACAATGCCGAGACCGGTTTGGCTCAGTGGATAGAGCGTCGGCCTGCGGACTGAAAGGTCCCAGGTTCGATTCCGGTCAAGGGCATGTACCTGGGTTGCGGGCACATCCCCAGTAGGAGATGTGCAGGAGGCAGCTGATCGATGTTTCTTTCATCGATGTTTCTAACTCTCTGTCTCTCTCCCTTCCTCTCTGTAAAAAAATCAATAAAATATATTAAAAAAAAATAACAAGTACAATCTATTAATGTCATTGGTAAGAGAAAGAACATCTAAACACCATAAAAATAGGAAAGCCACAATATCAGAATAGAGAAGATCTTTAAATTAAATAAAATATGAATTGAATACAAAAATAAATTACCTTTATGAAAAATTCACTACAAGAGTGTTTAAATTGAAAAAAAAAGTTTTTTGTGGGTGAGCAAAACCTTTTTCCAGGGCCAATGTATGTGAACCAAGTACTGATCAAGATAGACCTAACAGGTTATGGCTTGGATTGCTACTTCCTTTTCCTAATTTTTTTTAAAAGTGTACAGTACACTGGTTTTTAATATATTTAGTTCTCTAGTCATCATCACAATCCATTTTAGAACATTTTCAACAACTCAAAAAGAAACCCCAGCCCTGTCCGGTTTGGCTCAGTGGATAGAACGTCGGCCTGCAGACTGAAGGGTCCCAGGTTCAATTCCAGTCAAGAGCATGTACCTTGGTTTTGGGCACATCCCCAGTAGCTGATCGATGTTTCTAACTCTCTATCCTTCTCTCTTCCTCTTTGTAAAAAATCAATAAAATATATTTAAAAAAAAAAAAAAGAAGAAGAAGAAAGAAACCCCATACCATTAGCACTTAGACCACATTCTTTCTCCTCTGTCCTTGCAGTTGCTAACCTTTCTATCTATGTATTTGCCTGGTCCAGACATTTCACAGAAATGAAATCATACAACATAGAGCCTTTAATGACTGTCTTCTTTCACTTTAGCATATTTTCAAGGTTCATCCATGTTGTTGCATGTGTAAGTACTTCATTCCTTTTTTTTGATATATTTTTATTTCAGAGAGGAAGGGAGAAAGGAGAGAGAGATAGAAACATCAACGATGAGAGAGAATCACCGTTTGGTTGCCTCCTGCACGCCTCCCACTGGGGACTGCGCCTGCAACCCGGGCATGTGCCCTTGACCGGAATTGAATCCGGGACCCTTCAATTCACAGGCCAATGCTCTATCTACTGAGCCAAACCAGCTAGGGCTCAGATCATCTTTAAAAATACATTTTTAATGATTTCAGAGAGCAAGGGAGAAGGAGAGAGAGAGATAGAAACATCAATGATGAGAGATAATCATTGATCTGCTGCCTCCTGCACATACCCCACTGAGGATCGAGCCCCCAACCCAGGCATGTGCCCTGACCAAGAATCAAACCAGTGACCCCTTGGTTCATAGGTCCACACTCAACCACTGAGCCATACCTGGCCAGGCTGGAGTCAGATCTTGATAAATCCTAATGGCAAGAGGCTTGGTGAGGTTATGACACACATCCAAGGCGGACACAGCTAATATGTGGAATACGTGAGACAAAAGTACAGATCTTTCTGACTATAAAAGGCCTCTCGGCTCCTTGTGCGAGCCTCATGTTTTAATATATCTTGTCTTGGAGTTTGGGACCAGCCAGTAGATAGACATATCTTGCCTTGTAGCCTGGCCATGCTTGAGACCGCCCCCAACCCTTCAGTGCTTAGCTCACAGCCTCTGACATGCATCCATATGCTGGTGTGAGGACCAGCATCTCCAGAAAGCAGATTAAGCAGCCAGCTGCTGGCAGTGATGGAGCCAAACGGCCTCCCCAGACACTGTCAGCTTTAGGATTCTGTTTCTGTGCACCTCCTTGCCGTCACATAAGGGACCTGTGGTAATCCAAACTTGGAAGGCCAGGAGTCCAGCAAACAGTGGTGAACACCTACAAAGCACACAGCACTACTCAGCACAGCCAGAAGGTAGGCTTCGTTTTAGAGCTGCTCAGCACACCTGTATGCTCAGGACAGCCAAGTGAGATTTAGGTTTTTTAAAAATTTCATTTAATTAAAAAAATTTTAAACCATGATATTTATTGCATGGCTAACCATTGAAATCCTTAAGATGAACTGGATGCGGCCACTGCTGCCCTCTTGAGTTTAGGTGTCGTTCCTTCACGGAATCTATGCCTGAATCTACGGTGTACAATTTTTAGGTGCCTCATGTGACCAGTTCCAGTAGTGTTTCGTCGGCTAGCGTGGGCGCTCCAGTTATACTTCCTCTTGCATTGGCGGGGTAGCCACACTGGCCGTAGGTGGACTTCTGCGGGTGTAGGCTTCGAGCCACTGGGCGGCACAGTGTGTGCGTCTGGTTGTGGCACTTGCTGAACGATGACGTCCCCTTCATCATCTTGCTTCTGCTGCTGAGACCAAAGAGCAAGATGTAGTTTTGTTTTTAATATTTAAATGTATGTTTTGAATATATTCCTCTTATTCAGAATTCAAAAAGTACAAGGTAGTAAACATTGAAGTCTTTTTTTCTTTCTTTTTCTTTTTTTTTTGAAGTCTTTTTCCCCATTCATCCATATTCCTCCTGTAGCAGTGTTACCAGTTTATTGTATGTTCTTCCAAAAATCTCTTCATCCAGTTATTTTCCTCTCTTTTTTACATAGATGAAAGTGTACCAGACACACTATTTTGTATCTTTCACAAAGGTGCTCAAGTTCTAAATAATTGTTATTTTTGGTAGAGATTTGTTGTAGTTGAAAAATGTGTACATACCTCAGATTTGAAGACATGGTTTATTTTGATGTCTTAAACCTTGTATTATTGCTATTTTTTATAAAGTTATAGAGAGACAACTACTATGAAGGAGACAAAATTGTGACAGATATTTGGGATTCAGTTTTAGTACTTGTTTTGTGTTCATAGTAATTTCCCGTTTCCTCCCATAGCTTGCCAAGAAATATCACCCAGACACAAATAAGGACGATCCCAAAGCCAAGGAGAAGTTTTCCCAGCTGGCAGAAGCCTATGAGGTAACCCGAACCCCCGGTGTGTGCAGTTACTGTCATTCAGCGGCATGTATGCATCGGAGTGTGCTGCACAGGGCACTGATGTGTCCTGAGTTCCAGTATGAAGGCTTTGTCCCTGCACCAGCTCATCTTGTTAAAGAAAAAAGAGATTCCCAGGTCTCATGCTAGATCTAACTTGGAATCTCAACAAAAAAAAACCAAGGTCCAGTCTATAATAACAAAGCTTGGACTTGTAGCTGGGTCTGGGAACACCTTGCTGGATGAATTCTGCACCTATTTGATCACCCCCTCTTACTTAGGGCATTGCTTTTTGGAGGGGATGGTGGATCCTGTAAAAGTAGAAGACCACCACTGCCCTGGAGGAATTTAAAGTGTAATCCGGGACAGAACGTGAAACTACTGAACAGTTCCGGAGTTCTTTAAACGTGGACTTCTTGCCCTGACCAGTGTTGCTAAGTGGTTAGAGCGTTGGCCTGAGCACTGAAGGGTCTCAGGTTCAATTTCTGGTCAAATGTACATACCTGGGTTGCAGGTTCAATCCCCAGGCCTAGTCAGGGTGCGTGCGGGAGTTAAACAATTGATGTGTCTCTCTCACATTGATGTTTCTCTCCCCCTTCTACTTTTTCTGAAGAGCAATGGAGAAAATATCCTTAGGTGAGGAATAAATAAATAAATTTTAAAAAGTGGGCCTTCTTCCCAGATTCTGACCATGCAAAAAGAGTTCAGAATATATAGGATATCAGGATATATAGGATATATCTGCTCTCTGTGTATGTACATTGGCCCCCAACCTTTTGAGAGTAAGTCACAGACTTTGTATCTCTCTATTCCCAAGTATTTCAATATTTTCTAAGAATAAGAACATTCTTTCTCATAACTACAGTATTGTCAAAATCAGAACATTTAATGTTAATAGTGTCATTGTCTGTACTTGGTGTCTGTCCCTGGGTCTCCGGAGACCTGGGAGCACCTAACTACTTGCCTTTTGTGGAAGGTGCTGAGTGATGAAGTGAAGAGGAAGCAATATGATGCCTACGGCTCCACTGGCTTTGATCCTGGGGCTGGTGGCTCTGGGCAGAGCTACTGGAAAGGAGGCCCCACCGTCGACCCAGAGGAGCTCTTCAGGAAGATCTTTGGGGAATTCTCATCATCTTCCTTTGGAGATTTCCAGAGTGTATTCAGTCAGCCTCAGGAGGTGAGCTCATTTTGAAGAACCATTCAAATTTTAGCTGCTAAATGTGGTGTAAACAGATTTTATCAGTTTCTGTTTCTCAAAGAAAAGGCAAAGCAGCTTAAATGGAATGGTCTGGAGGCAGCCATTTTGATAAGAAATAATTCAAAAATTAAAAAAATCATATAGGTAATGTATATTGTACATCTATTTTGACTTGAGTATTGCTGTTGCTTAACCAGGCAGCACCTAAGGCTCTCAGAGTCCCTTATTAGGGTATATTTTATCCAGGAGAGCTCAATCTAGTGAGAAGACATTCCCAGTCCTAATTCCATGTTTATGTCCTAATAAGACATTCTCAGAGTTGAAGAGGAAGGGGGAATGTTTATGACTTACGTTATGATTATGGATTATTTGAACTGTTTGTAAGGACTGTATACAAGTATTATTTGTGAACAATTTGTTGAAAAATGCATTTTTACTTAAAACAAACATTACCTCTTTAAAATCCTAAGGAGTAGGGCATAAACAGTTAAGTCCCATCTATTCTTACTTGGCAGAGTACAGATAAGTAGAGCAGTTGCAAAGTAACTAGGGAGGGAAGAGATGAATAGGGAGAGCACAGAGGATTTTTAGGGCAGTGAAAATATTCTCTTTGATCTATAATGATGTATATGCTTGTCATTATGCATTTGTCTAGACCAGTGGTTCTCAACCTTCCTAATGCTGCGACCCTTTAATACAGCTCCTCATGTTGTGGTGACCCCCAACCATAAAATTATTTTCATTGCTACTTCATAACTAATTTTGCTATAGTTATGAATCGTAATGTAAATATCTGATGTGCAGGATGTATTTAGGCAACCCCTGTGAAAGGGTCGTTCGACCCCCCCAAAGGGGTCGTGACCCTCAGGTTGAGAACCGCTGGTCTAGACCCATATACTAGTAATGTACAACACCAAGAGTGAACCCTAATGTAAACTGTGGGCTTTGGGTAATTATGATGTGTCAGTGTAGGTTTACCCTTGATTAAAAAATGTACCACTCTGGTGAGTGATGATGATGGGAGAAATTGTACATGGGTGGGGGCAGGGTGTATGTGGGAAATTTCTGTACCTTCTTTTCAATTTTTGTTCTAAAAAATTAAGTCTTTAAAAGTAAAGTAACTGCAAACTGCTGGCTAGTACCCTCCCCTATTTTAAGAAAGATGACAGGCCATCCCTTGATTTCTCTAGTATATCATGGATTTGACATTCAATCAAGCTGCCAAGGGTGTCAACAAGGAGTTCACTGTGAACATCACCGATACCTGTGAGCGGTGCAATGGCAAGGGGAATGAGCCTGGCACCAAGGTGCAGCATTGCCACTACTGCGGTGGCTCCGGCATGGTAAGAGCAAGTTAGAGCTGCCCCCCCCCAACCCCCCATCCTCAACCTCCCACCTACTCAGGGGACTCTGACCTCATGCCCATCCATATTTCCCACCATTCCTTTTTTCTATGTTTGAATATTTTTTTGAGCAGTACCTAGGGCTTTGAGAATTCATAACTACATGGAACTGTTTTATCTAGAACCTTTTGTATTTTTCCAAGCATACTCTGTCTTGGTCAGTAGTACAGACAAAGCAAAGAAACTTAGCTTCTTTCTCTAAAAATATGCTTTGGGAGATTTTTGTAATTTTTTAAAAAACATATTTTTATTGGTTTCAGAGAAGGGAGAGGGAGAGATAGAAACATGCCTCCTGCACACCCCCCCAGGAGATCGAGCCTGCAACCAGGGCATATGCCCTGACTATGAATTGAACCATAACCTCCTGGTTCATAGGTCGATGCTCAACCACTGAGCCATGCCAGCCAGGCTGATATTTGATAATTTGAATCCAAGTTGGGGTTGTTGGGGGACACTTTGCTTGAAGTGTAATCATTTTTATTTTTTTGTAACTTGTTGATGTAATTCAAGCTTATAGAACAGTATAAAGAACCACTCCTTTATTCCTTTTACTCAGCTTCACCAATTGTTAGCATTTTGTTCTACTTGCTTTGTCATTTTTGGTATGCTCATTTCCTCCCCCTTTCTCCCTGTGTATGTATTCTGCACACATGCATGCATGTACACACATTTCCCCAAACATTTGAGAGTAAGTTGCAAACATTCTGTTTCTTTATTCCTGAATACTTCAGTGTGTGTTTTCTAAGAACACGAACATTCTTTTACATAACCACAGTACAGTTTTCAAAATAAAGAAATTTAATGTTGATACACTACCATTATCTGTACAGTACTTAGATAAATTCAACTGTCCTTACTATGTCGTCCCCCCCCCCCCACCCCCGGTCCAGGATCCAAATGGGGACTTTGTATAGCACTTGCTTATCTTTCCTTTTGTCTCCTTTAATCTGGAACAGTTTCTCATCCTTTCTTTCTCTTTTATGACCTTGACTTTTTTTTTTTTTTTAGGATTAGAAGACAGCTATTTTTTTTAAAAAATTCTTTTATTAGTTAAGGTATTACAAATGTGTCCTCATCCCCCCCATTAACCCCTATCCTCCCTCCCCCCCCACTCATGCTCTCATCCCCCTGTTGTCCATGTCAATCGGTTTGGCTTATATGGGTGCATACAAGTCCTTTGGTTGATCTCTTCCCCTTGTAAGACAGCTATTTTTAATAGAACTCCTCTCATTTTGGGTTCATACCTCAGAGATATAGTGCCTTTTTCAGTGGATCATATTAATGGTCATGAAGTGTCAGTTTGTCCCATTAGTGATAATGTTACATCTGATCACGGTCAATTAGTTAAGGTAGTGTCTATGAGGTTTCTTCATATAAAGTTATTTTTTCCTTTGAAATTAGTAACAAAGTTGTAGTGAGCTTGCATTCCTCTGAGAGAGGGCACTCTTGGAGAGGATGAATTCCTGTGGCTACAGTTGTGTGAGCCAAGTTACTTTTCACTTGTTGCAGATATTTAGATATGTTTTATGATTGCTTCCAGTTCCCTCTCACTACTAAGGTCTTTTTTCTGAGTCCTTGAATTGCTGTGAATTTTTAAAAAACATTTCTGAAGTGAGCATTGAGGTAAGATAGTAAAGCTAAAGTGTATTTCTTTTAAAATGTAATATTTGAGACTGGGAAAAACATTTGCAACACGTTTGCTAAAGGATTAATATTTCTAATACTGTATGTCAAGGTCTCCTTCATAATAATGAGAAAAAGACCAACAGCTCATTGGAAAAACTGATCAAAATGAACTGAAGAGGAAATGCAAGTAGCCAGTAAACATTTCTCACTAGCAGTCAGGGAAATGCAAGTGGAAATAAGAATATGCCTTTGATTCATCCTCCAAATTGGCATACATTTCAAAGATTGGTACAGCCCATGCTGACAAGCCTGTGGGACATAGGCATTCACGTGCCCTGATGGTGGAAGTAGAAACCAATCTGGCTTTTGGGAATGGAAGCTGCACATACAGAGGCTGTCCCTTGCAGCCTGTGCATAATAGTAAAGGCCTGGACAACCTCAGTGACCATCACGAGTGAGTTGTCTGGAAAATCATGGTGCATCCATATAATGGAAAACTACAGTGATGGAAAATGCTTGCCTAGGATATTAAATTGTAAAAACAAAACAAAAGCTGCAGAACCGTATACATAGTATACAACTTTGGCTTAACTGACAACTTGTAATGCATGTAGATGACTTGAAATATGTGCCTTCAGGGAAGGTACCTGGAATAATTAGGGCTCAGGAATGAGGGGAGACACTTAACTTTTAATTGCACCTCCATTTTCTACTTTATAATTTTGTACCATGCATATATACTAGCTTTTCAAATAAGTGTAATATGCAAAGTTTTAAATATAGTAATTATTTGTCCCAGTGATTTCTCCTTTGGGAATCTGTCTTATAAAAAATAAAGATATTGCCCTAGCTGGTTTGGCTCAGTGGATAGAGCGTCGGCTTGTGGACTGAAGAGTCCCAGGTTCGATTCCGGTCAAGGGCACATGCTCAGGTTGCGGGCTTGACTCCCAGTAGGGGGCATGCAGGAGGCAGCCAGTCAATGATTCTCTCTTATCATTGATGTTTCTGTCTCTCTCTCCCTCTCCCTTCCTCTCTGAAATAACTAAAAATAAAGGTACCAGCTGGCTGGTGTTGCTCACTTGGTTGTCCCATGTACCAAGAGTTTGCTGGTTGATTTCCAGTCAGGATACACACCTCGGTTGCAGGCTCCATCCCCACTAGTTGTTGTTCAGGAGGCAGCTGATTAATATTTCTCTCTAATCAATGTTTCTATCTCCCTCTCCCTTTCTCTCTCTCTAAAATCAATAAAAACCTTTTTTAAAAAAAGGAAAGAAAAGAAACTTGCGGAGCAATGTGTACAATAAACTAATATTTTTACCTTTAAAAAGACTTTTTTATATAGAGAGTAAATTGTGGAAAGAATACTTCAAACTATGAACTTAATAGATTGGTTAACCTTGGGAGTCAAAATGGGGAGATTAATAACTTTTTTTTGGTTAATCCTCACCTGAGGATATTTTTTCCATTGATTTTTAGAGAGTGGAAAGGAGAGAAGGGTGGGGGGGAAGAGAGAGAGAGATTGATTGCCTCCCCTACGTGCCCCAACTGTGGCTGGGGATCAAATCTGCAACCCAGGTAAGTGCCTTTGATCGGAAATCAAACCTGTGACCTTCTGGTACATGGGCTGATGCTCTAACCACTTAAATACACCATCCAGGATATAACTTTTTTCTTATTTATTTATTTTTTTAAACGTTTATTTATTTCAGAGAGGAAGGAGAGGGTGAGAGAGAGAGATAGAAACATCAGTGATGAGAGAGAATCATTGATTAGCTGCCTTCTGCACGCCCTACACTGGGGATTGAGCCCACAACCTGGGCATGTGCCCTTGACCGGAATTGAACCTGGGACCCTTCAGTCCGCAGGCCAATGCTCTATTCACTGAGCCAGACCAGCTAGGGCATAACTTTTTTCTTTATATATCTCTGTGTCCTTTGATTTGCCACAACAGTGTATTTGATACACATGTATTTGGTAATATAAAAAAAAAAATTCAAAGCTGTTAGGTTAATTAAAATGCAAGTGAAGAGCTGATAGTGGCCATACATCCTAAGGCTTCACCAGCTCTGGGAGGAGCTGGGGAGACTCCTGAAGGATTGGGGGATTATATAGGGGAAACAGGGAAAAGACATTCCAGGAGGAGGAGCCTGAGGAGCACCAGTGCCTGTAAGAGTAGCTGCTGGCTTCATTGCTCCCAGGTACCCATGCTAGGGGGTGGGGACAGTAGGACGGGAGCCTGGGATAGGTGGGAGGGGTTGGTAAAATCAGCCCAGTTCTTCCTCTATGGCCATCAGGGAGAAGAGGCCTGTGCTGCTTCTCCCTTGGAGTGGTCTAAATAGCAGGGTCAGTGACCAGGCCGGGATTGCATTCAGTTGTCATTCTGCTCTTTATGTTTCTGTTTTCCCATCTGTCACTTTTGTAATTGGAGGGGGAGCACTCTTTTTAAAATGAATTTGCTCAAAAGAAGTAAATTTATATATATAAAAGCCTAAGTGGCCATTATGACTGAAAGACCAGTCCACCAGTCGCTATGACGTGCACTGCCAACCTCCCTCGGCTCCTCCCCCGGCCGGCCCCCATCAGCCCCTGGTGCTCAACCATTTGTAGAGACCTGCTTCTGGGTCTGGGTTTCATACATAGCAGAGCAGCTCCCTCGCTGCGATCTATTGAAAGTCAGCCCTCCACACAAGGGTTTGTCTCACTCCAGTCCTCTCTCCCTTCCCCGGGGGCCGCCCACCATGGTGGCGGGGTCGGGGTGGTGGCAGACGCAGTCCCTTTCTCAGGAAGGCTGGCTCCTTCCTCGGGCCTGGTGGCCAACCTCCCACAGTCGGCCCTTCTCCTCCTCTCCCCCCTTTTCCCCCCTATGCACGAATTCCTGCATCGCGCCTCTGGTAAATAAAATAAATGTATTTGCTCAGTTCCCAGGTGTTTTGGGAACTTAGTGATTTGGAATTCAGAGGTCAGTGGGTTCTAGGTCAGAGGTCAGATTAACAATTTGAGCCCGTGCACCTGCACCTGTGTTCTCAGGCAGTATGTTTTAGTGCGTATGCACACAGAACATGAGTTGTGGGTTTCTTTTTAGAGAGGAAATAAACCACATTGATGTGTTTCACTTATTTATACATTCATTGGTTGTTTCTTTTATGTGCCCTGACAGGATCGAACCTGCAACCTTAACATATCAGCACAACACTATAACCAACTGAGCTACCTGGGCAGAGCAGAACAAGAGTCTTTAATGAAACATTTATATTGTGCATATTGTGGTCCAAAAGCCTTGGCTGTCAGAGTTTACCTGTGTACTTAAGGGTTTCATTTCTCTACTCCTTTTTATCAGGAAACCATAAATACGGGCCCTTTTGTGATGCGCTCCACGTGTCGGAGATGTGGTGGCCGAGGCACCATCATCACAACTCCATGTGTTATATGCAGAGGAGCAGGAGAAGCCAAGCAGAAGAAGAAAGTGGTTATCCCTGTGCCTGCAGGTGAGTTCGGGCTCCTCCACACACAGGACTGGAGCCGAAACATTGTCTCCTTGTGATTTGGCTGTTGTAAAAGCCAGTGTGAAGGCCCTGGAGCCCCGGGCTGGAGGAGGAATTAGAATCTCCCTGCGTTTTTCTCTTTGCTGTAGTTAGCCTTAAAGTCTGTACTTAATGTCAGTTTGGGGAGCAGGGACCTGACATGTTCACTCTTCCCCGTGCATGGTGAAGCAGCTCCTTCATCTCCGTCTGTACTCCACAGGCTGGCATGGTCCCCGCTGCTAGCCCAGTCTGCACCACCACCCCTCCTGGAGGCAGGGGCCGCCTGAGACTGCTCTCCCCAACTGGCTCTTATTCCCAGGGTGCTCTTTTCACAGGACCGTCTGATCATGCCACTCACCTTGTTGAAGATCCTGCAGTGACTCTCAGGGGCAAAGAAAAGGCTTCCTCTCTTGGTCTGTGCTGGCCTCTCCAGCCTCCTCTCTTATGAGCCTTTCCCTTGTTGCCTGCCCTGCAGTCTTCCCAACTTTCCTCCAGCTCCTTGAACAAGACATAATGCCTCCTAGAACAGTCTTTGCATATTGCTGTTCCCTGGGTCTGAAACTTGCTTTCCATCATCTTTTCAGCAGTTAATTCTGGTCTTTTGGGCTTCCCCAGGGAAGCCACCTGAGACCCTTCCTGTTCCTTAGATGTATGTTAGCCTGGAGCTGTGACATTTTCCTTCTGAGAACATGGCTCTATTTGAGATAACTCATTTTTAGAGTTGTTATTTGATTAATATTCATCTCTGCTACTGGACTGGACACTCCTTGAGGCACTGTGTGGCCCTGGTAAGAGGCAGGTGTTCAGCAGGCTTCAATTAACGCATTGTATGCGGGAAACGTGTTTACACGTTTTACGTATTTATACGTTCTACCAGTGTAGTAGAGCGCAGGACACGTATTAATACGTTTTTTATAGACTAGCGGTAGAATGCGGGTAACGTATAAATACGTAAACTAAAGTTATCGTAATTTTACTGAACGTTGCCATTTGCGCAAAAAATTAGCAAAAATGGCCCGCGCCACCTGTTAGCGCGCGATAAAAACTACCCGCAAACAATGTGTTAATAAATAGAAGGTGCCCTCGTTTGGTTATGAGTTATTGTATGGTGCAATGTTGAAAAGTACTTGTTGCCATATTGAATAACTGGTGTTCTCATTAACGAGAAACAGGAATGAGGAAGGCTTTCAGTGGCTTGAATCTTGAGTGGAAAATGCCATGGGAGATCTCCAAATAATCATTCTTTTTTGAACTTTTGTTCTCACTCGCAGGAGTTGAGGATGGCCAGACTGTGAGGATGCCTGTAGGAAAAAGAGAAATTTTCATCACGTTCAGGGTAGGTGCTCTGCTTGCACAGCCTCTGCTGGGCCTTACTGTCATGGAGAAAGTGCAGCCGAGGCTTCTCATGGAGAAGTGGGAGCTTCATGGGATACGTCCTGCCATCCAGTTTCCAAGGAGAGCAGTGGCCACCTTGGTGGGGTTATTAAATGTGTTAGCATCAATCTTTTGTGCCAGGTGTGGAGAGAATAGAGTTGCTTTAAGATATTTATAAGTTGGAAACAAAAAACAACAACAACATAAAAATACAGAAAACATCTTGTGTTTTTACTTATGTATCAAATTGTTGGTAGGGACAGTACGTCTCAAAGGTACAGTTTTACCCACTATATACAAGGGCAAACCTGGTTTTCTGAGATAAGGGAAACCTTATAGGAGATAATGGCTTCTACTGGCAATTCCACTAGCTACATAACTGAGAAACGCCCACACAGGTGCAGCAGGCAGAGGCACAGTGTGTGTGTGACTGCCTCGTTCATTGTAGCAAGACACGACAACCCCCTGTCCTTGGAGAAGAGAATAGTGGGTGAACTTCTCTGTGGTTGCAGACAACTGAAGAGCAGTCAGAAGGAAGCAACTGAGCCACATGTGTAACAAGACTTCTCAGTTACAAAGAGGAGGGAAAGAAAGGTTGCAAGAGGGTGTAAGGAAGATAATTTATATAACTTTTTAAACCACTTGAGATGATGTAATATAATAAGGACATGTAAGTATGTTGTAGAAGTTAAAAGATGCTTGTAGGAATGATAAATACTAAATTCAGCAATGTAGTTAACTCTGGAGAGGTGAGGAAGCAAGGAGACTTCACCTGCATTCATAACATCTTATTTGTAGTATTATGTTATTTACTTTGTACTTTATATACATGTGAAATATTTCATAATTTAAAACAGACAAAACTAATCTAAAGGGTGAATATTCTAGACTGAGAAAGACAAAGACAGCAAGCTGGAAGCCAATAGATAAGACAGGTTTGGTAGTCCGACCAGTGTTGCTCAGTTCATGACCTCTGAACCAGGAGGTCATGGTTCGATTCCTGGTCAGGGTACATGCCCGGGTTATGGGCTCGATCCCCAGTAGGGGATGTACAGGAGGCAACTAATCAATGATTCTCTCATCATTGGTGTTTCTATCTTTCTCTCCCTCTCCCTTTCTCTCTGAAATCAGTAAAAGTATTTTAAATTTAACACACACGACCCAAAACAGTACTTACAAAATCAAAATAATTCTAGTGTTGACAGCTATCTAACGGTAGTTTGTGCCAAATGACCATTTGGAAAACCATTTTTGCCTTTATAGATTTATTAGTCTGTGTTCCTCTTTACTTTCTAGTAAAGTAAGATTTTTTTTTTTAATGTTCAATAAGCCAGTTTTACTTAATTTCTGTTCATACTTGAATGGCTTGATCTGAGCCTGAGGAAATCTAGGCACTCTGGCATTACGGTATAGAAATGAATCTGTGTCACCTGGTATAGTGCTTCACTTTGGTGAGTATGCTCTCCTCCTCATGCTACACCCCAAGCATAGAGGCAGTGTAACGCATGTTAGGCCCTGGGCTCGGGCTGCTGACACAGGCTGATGTTGTTTCCAGAAGGCCTCTGTGTATAATGCCCATCTCCTGTGTTTGACCCTAGGTGGAGAAAAGCCCCGTGTTTCGGAGGGACGGCGCAGACATCCACTCTGACCTCTTTATTTCCATAGCTCAGGCTCTTCTTGGGGGTACAGCCAGAGCCCAAGGCCTGTACGAGACAATCAACGTGACGGTAAGGGGCAAAATTGTCTTCACCGCCCTCCTACTTCATTGCTTCCTTTTTTTTTTTTTTAACCTTGAAATGGAAAATGGCTGACACGTGGCTAGAACCTGTAAACAACCAACATGTCAGGGATTCAGGGGAAATGAAATTTGGGGGAGACAGGAGGAATGTCTGGCCATTCCTTGAGTTTGAGTCACAAACTCTGGGCCTGATGGTGTCATCACCAGGGACAGCGGTTCTGAAGTCCCATTCCCTCCATTGCTGAGCCAGGGAGCAGCTTCAGTAGTACACTTCTGTATTGGCTTTGCCTCTTGAGGTCTGGCTCTCCGTGCTCCCTCCCTTGGCTCACCTCCCCGGTCACCTGCCCCTATATCCTATATCCTTATTACTGGCTCTGCTCAGGGTGGACCCCAGCTTAGCCAGTTTTCATGTTGTTGTTGGTGGGCTCTGTTTAGAAACCCAAGTGGGCAACTGGAGCGAGGAAAACCACAGGCTTCTTTTCCTTGTAGATCCCCCCTGGGGTCCAGGCAGACCAGAAGATTCGGATGAGTGGGAAAGGCATCCCTCGGATTAACAGTTATGGCTACGGAGATCACTACATTCACATCAAGATAAGAGTTCCAAAGTAAGCGCCCACTTAGCCATGGCAAGGCCTGCAGGATCCCTGCACACTTTCCCCATCAAGCAAAGGCCATTTGAGGGCCTTTTACGTGCCAGGTCCTATGCTGAGTGTGACAGTGTGGTGGTTTAGCACCACCACAACGCTGGGGCTTGGGCAGGCTACTACTTTAAGTCAGTGTGTCCTGCCCAGGTTTTCCATCTGCAAAGTGGACATAACGAAAAAGGTTGACCTCCTTGAGTTGGAGAATTAAATAAATAATACATAGGGAATGCTTAGCTATTGCTGCTGTTGCTTTTATTATTATTGCTCTCAGGGTGCTCACATTCTGGTGGGAGAAACAGATGTATAACCAGATTATGGCACAGGATGCCCACATCCTCTGGAAGAAAGATCCAAGCAGAATGCTGTGGGCATCCAGAACAGGCATGCTGACTGTTGGGGAGAACTAGGTTGCCAGCACTCCTTTTAATTCCCTACACACACATGCACGCACGCATGTGCGCTTACTAAAGCTCCTTGGCCCACCCCAGTAAACTATTTAGTACAGCCATAGAGGCAGTTGTTTGAAACACTTAGGGTATTTTAGGAGATTTTTTTTACAGAAGCTTTGAGGATGTGGTTCTTCAGGTCAGGCTGTACGCTCTGTCTGGGTTGGGGGTCCCACATTTCCTGCACTAGCCTAGGCCTCATCCTTCAAAGAGCTGCCCAGAGGAAACACTTGACACTGACTGTACTCGCTCCACAGGAGACTGACAAGCCGGCAGCACAACCTGATCCTGAGCTATGCTGAGGATGAGACTGACGTGGAGGGGACAGTGAATGGCATCACCAGCACAAGCACCGGTAAGGTGGCACGACGGCACATGTGCATCCTCAGTCCCTTTGAAGCATGTTGTTTCCCCTTGGGGATCTTCATGGGGCCTCCAGAGAGCACAGAAGAAAGAGGGGAGCTGAGGGCTCAGAGCAGCCAAGTGTAGCTGTGCTCCAGAGCACAGCTGCTCCTCCTTCCTCTGTGTTAGAGTACTGGATGGCTTCCTGCCAGATTGCAGCCTGGTGTGTCAGAGAGCTGCTCTTCTGAGTTCTATCCTTGGTTCTGCCACTTTCCTTGTGACCTTGGGCACATCACCACATAGAGTTCCTTGTAACAGCTTAAGAAGAGGGATGGTAGGCTTTATGCATTCCTGACCCAGAACGCTTCACCAAGATTGCAGAGTGTCTGATAAACAACATCTTCCACATCAATAAAAACCGTCGTCACGTGGCTCCAAATCCGCCTATTCCCAGCAGGTCTAACTTTGAATTCCTCTGGCAATGAACAGATGCCTTATTTACCCTGAGCTCAAATGTCACGCTCTGTCTACAGAGTATAGTTAAATATTAGTGATATTTGATACCAAAATGCTTTCAGGCAGAAGCTCTGGAGATGGGAAACGGTGGCCACAGCCCTTTTCCCATGGGAGGGGGTTGCTGTATTGTGGAGATGCTGGTTCTCTGTTGGTTGGACGACGGCTCCGTCAGGACAGGCTGTACTGAGAGTGTAATTGGCTTCAGCTGTAAACATGTTTCCTCCTTGTTGCATCATTTTGTTTCTGTCTGGACCTCTTGTGTTTTCAGAACTTGAAGAGTAGTAGATTAGTACTGTATATGGTCATTCAGAGCAGGTGATGGGGGCAGAGGGTCGGTTTCCCAGTGAAGTAGAGGGCTTGGTCTTGGATTCACTTCCCACTCCACCCAGCAGGGAGGAGTGTCCCGGCAGGAGCAGCCTTTGCATGGACTTTGCTGAACTCCTGTTGAATCCAGGAGACCAAGTCCTCTGTGAAAAAGTAGTGACCACATCCCATGGCTTAACCAAGCATGGATGAGATACTTGTTTTAAATGGTGTGGTACATATGTATATTTTTCCCTTATTTTCTTGTTATACCCTTGAACAAAAAAGAAGTGGAAATAGTGGGAATAGTTATTCCATGTAACTCTAATGTACACTTCCAGCTTCTCCTTTCTGAATCCCAAATGTTACCATAATCGCATAGCATGTGAGATTTGTTCTGACAGCTCTTGCCTGCCCTCCTCTCCGCACCCACCCAGAACTTGGGGTCTCTTGAGCTAAGCCCTGCACAAGCACACGGGCCTTGTACACTATATTAGAATGCTGGGTATTAGTAGTCACCAGTTGTTGCTTTTTTTTTTTTAATGTTTTTATTGATTTCAGAGAGGAAGGTAGAGGGAGAAAGAGAAACATCAATGATGAGAATCATCGATCGACTGCCTCCTGCACGCCCCCTACTGGGGACCAAGCTCACAACACAGGCATGTGCCCTGACTGGGAATTGAATGGTGACCTCCTGGTTCATAGGTTGATGTTTAATCACTGTATCACACTGGTTGGGCCTGTTATTGCTTTTTAAAACCCCTTTCTGACCATTTAAATTGAGAGTTGATCAGTTAGCTTCTGAGGGTTCTTAGAACCCTCACTGTTTTTATGGTTCCTTGTCCTGATAGCTAATTCCCTCTTGTCTTATTCAGCCAGAATTTTTTTTTTTAATATATTTTATTGATTTTTTACAGAGAGGAAGGGAGAGAGAGAGTTAGAAACATTGATGAGAGAGAAACATCAATCAGCTGCCTCCTGCACATCTCCCACTGGGGATGTGCCCGCAACCCAGGCACACGCCCCCGACCGGAATCAAACCCGGGACCCTTCAATCCACAGGCCGACGCTCTATCCACTGAGCCAAACCGGTCTCGGCTATTCAGCCAGAATTTATTGGGAGCTTCTTGTGTGTTTGATACAGTACTTTGCCAGTTCTTCCTTTAAGATTTATATTGCCCTGGCTCGTGTAGCTCAGTGATTAGAGTATTGTTCCATGTGCAGAAAGGTCTTGGGTTTGATTCCTGGTCTGGGCATATACCCAGGTTGTGGGTTCAATCCCCAGTCAGGGCACATGTGGGAGGCAACAGATCAATGTTTCACTCTCACATTAATGTTTCCCTTCCTCTCTAGAATAAAAAATATATATATATCCTTGGATGGGGATTTATTTTTAAGTTTGTTTTTTTTTATTGACTATTTTACTAAGTATAGATTAACTTTTAATATATGCATTGGATGCACTTCTGAAAAGTTGTTTATAAAATGAAATGCGTATGCCAAATTATATAACTTTTCTATTCCCCTTGTGATTTCAGAGTTGTATTCCAATAGGAAATTTGGCTCCCAGGCATAAATTTTTAAAAATTTATTTTTGATTGATTGATTTGAGAGAGAGAGGAAGGGAGAGAAAGAGAAACATCAGTTTTTTGTTCCACTTATTTATGCATTCATTGGTTGATTTTTTTATGCACCCTGCTTCATATCAAACCCACAACCTTGGCCTATCAGGACAACTAAGCTACCTGGCTGGGACATAAATGGCATTTAAGAATCTTAGAATTGGCCCAGCCTGTGTGGCTCAGTGGTTCAGTGTCAACCTATGAACCAGAAGGTCATAGTTCGATTTCCTGGTTGGGACATGCCCAGGTTAGGGGTTCAGTCCCCAGAAGGGGGTGTGCAGGAGGCTGCCGATCAGTGATTCTCTCTGATCATTGACCTTTCTCTCTCTCCCTCTTCTTCCTCTCTAAAATCAATAAAAATATGTTAAAAAAAATAAAAAAAGAATCTTAGAATTGGGCCTGGCCAGCGTGGCTTAGGTGGTTGGGTGTGGTCCTATGTACCGAAGGGTTGCTGGTTCGATTCCTGGTCAGGGCATATGCTCAGGTTGCAGATTTGATCCCCTGGTTGGGGGAATGCATGAGGCAGCCTATTGCTGTTACGTTCTCACATCGAGTTTCTCTCTTCTCCCTTTCTCTCTTTAAAAAAAATCAATAAACTATTCTTTTAAAAAAAAAGAATCTTAGAATTGGCTTCAAGGAATGCACTATCAGTCTGCTATCTGGGTGTAGTTAAGCTTCCATTTACACTGTGAAGAAAGTTACTTTTGTAGTCCCCATAGTACATATAATTCCCATTTCCTGGCATCTTCACTAATAGTGGTTCCTGTTTATTTGAGTAGAGCCTCAATCTCTTTTATTTCAAGCATTTAACAAAAGGTATTAACTAAAGTCATACTAGAAGCAGTTGCATTCAGTTATCAGTGGTTCTTAGGATAAAATGGATTTTTTTTAAGTACATGTGAGTTAGAGTCATTAGAGACCCAGGAGAGTCATTGTAGATACAGATTGATTCCTGAGTGTCTTTGCTTTCATTATGGGAAAGAATACCTGGAAGGCATTTGAAATAGACACAATTACGTAGGAAACGGACCTAAAGTTTTTGGGGGGTTTAGCATCCTTTGTTTATTTTTGTTCCCTAATGCAGCTGCTGAAAACCTTAATGGCTGTCCCTAGCTTCTTTCCCAGTCTGAACCACAAAGACTTCTAGTGTGCTTAGGGACTCTTAGCGCTTAAGCAAAAAGACACAGGATATTGGGACACTTTTAGATTACTTTGTGACTTTTTTAGTTATAGACACAATGTGGCTCATTGTTTCTGGATCATCATTAATTCTTCTAATAATACACACATGTACATTTAGCTGTGTATTATTCCTGAGCTAATTATTTGAGAATCCCTGCATGTTCTATTCTCTGATATGGTTGATATTATTGACTATAAACCCCCTTTACACAGGGCAGAGGCAGGTGAGGGAAAAGATATATTAGTAGAATGAGAGGCACCCTGCTAGCTCAGCTTGTGTGTGTAGATGGCGCAGGGAGTCAGGCTGTGAGTGCAGACCTGCACCTCCACCTGTGGGGTGGGTCCCGTCCCTAGAAGCCAGATCCTGGAGTACTGTTGGCCCCTGTTTCTTCAAACAGATGTTCATTTAGCATTTCCTGTGTGCTAGGAAGTAATGCACAGAGACAGGATCTCTGCCCTCATCCAGCTACAGTACAAATGGGGAAGATGGGACAAGCATTGAATCCCCAAATACATGGTAGACCTTTCTTATAACAATAGGAATTTGATCCAGAAGGGTAGTACAGATTCATAGAATGAATGTTACCTGGTTATTCTTCCCCTGGCTTCACCTGTGAACAGCCATCATACAGTTCTAACTTGGAATCTCTTCCTATAGTAACTACAGTGTTTTCATCTTTGAACCCCCAGCACTTTGCACTGCACCTGGCCCAAGGCTGGTTCATGGTAAATGTTAGCTAAGTTGTTTTGAATTTATTTTCCTAACCATTGGCTGGGAAACACTCTGAGGAAGAGAGAGAAAATAACCCTTCTAAGGAAAGCCACGCATGGTCTAATAGAGGAATTCTTTGGCATTGGATTTGATCTCTGTCTGTGGTAGACTGAGCAGGCCCACCTTCTGAAAGTGCAGACTAGAAATGCTTATTTGGCTGGGGTGGACTTCCACAATGGGGCATTTCCTATATATTATAAAGTGCAAAATTCAGGTGCCAGTTTTATTGAAAGCAGCTTTGTACATAGTACAGCACTTGTATTTGTATCTTGTAATGAGGACAGAAGACACCTGAGTGCCCAGGACACGTAGCTCCTCCTACCCCAGGCTTGTCTTCAGAGAAGTCAGGACACACACACACACACGAGAGAGAGAGAGAGAGAGAGAGAGAGAGAGAGAGAGAAGAGCCATGTATTTATAGACTTTGTCATCTATGTGCAGAGGCTCACAGTTTATTCCTAATACTTGGATTAGAATTTTAAGTTCAGTACTTAAATCCTTTTGATGTGCTGTTCAGTAAATACTTCTGAAGGAACCCATTCCCCTTTTAGCTAGATTTAAAATAGAAAGAGAGGTGAGACTGTGTTCCTGGTAGTATGGAGTGAGAATTTCTGGGTGTGTGTCTGTTTTTGTGTGTGTGTGAATTATTATTATTATTATTATTATTATTATTATTATTATTTTTGGTAAGAGAACATCCTATATAATAAAACCCTAATATACAAATTGACCGAACGGTGGAATGGCTGGCAGAACGACCGGTTGCTATGATGTGCGCTGACCACCAAGAGTCAGATGCTCAACACAGGAGCTGCCCTCCTGGTGGTCAGTGTGCTCCCACAGTGGGAGCGCCGCTCAGTCAAAAGCCAGGCTCACAGCTGGCAAGCGCAGTGGTCGAAGTGCTAATGAGCAGTGAGTCAGCCAGTAAGGAGCAGTGAGAAGGTGGGCAGTAAGGAGCAAGGGGTCCTGGACTGTGAGAGGGATGTGCGACTGCCAGCTTAGGCCCGATCCCAGATTGGGCAGGTGGACACCCCTGAGGGGTTCAGGACTGCGAGAGGGTGCAAGCTGGGCTGAGGGACCACCCCCCCTCACTAGTTTCATGCACTGGGCCTCTAGTCCTATATAATAAAGAGCTAATATGCTAATTAGACCAAACAGCAGAACGACCATCCGGACAACTTTCTGGACAAAGCCGGGGCTGTGAGGGCCAAGGCACAAAAATCGTGCATTGGGCCTCTAGTTTATTTATAAACCTACAAAGATGGAAGAAGAACTCTGTAGAAGAAATGAGCTGAGGAAATAAGTTATAGAGGCAAAAGAAGGGCTCGAGGAGCTTGGGAGTGGGGAAGGTAATGGTAACGCCTGTGGGGGCGAGTAGAGGGGAAGGGAAAAGGAAAGGTGTGGGTGTGCTCCCTGTGGGGAGAGCACTGTTGTGAATTATTAACCAGCTAGCCAGGTGCTTGTTCTGGCTCTCCCAGATCGGCCACCATGGCTCAAATACATCCGTGGCCATGGGGCACAACTACTTCGCAACCTTCCGTGGGGTGATGAGGACAGCAGAGTTGGGGAGGAGGTGTCAGCAGTCACTGAATGTTTTTGTGCCCGCTATAACTAGTAAAGAGCTTGGGTTCTGGTGTCAGAAGGTTCAGGACCCATCTCTGCCATTATTAACAGTGAAGCCTTAGTAGACAAATTACTTCACCTCTCTGAGCCTTAGTTTCCTCATCTGTAAATTGAGATAATAGTAGGACCTACTTCATAGGGTTCTACATGATTAAATGATATCACATAGGTAAGCATTTAACACGGTACATGGCAGATGTTAAAAGCTCCATCAGTGGTAAATCTGTGACACATGTAAACTCTCAAACACACACACACATGAAGGTTTGCCATCTCCTTACCCAGGGCATAGTGAAATCCAAGACTCCTGCTATCCCTTGCTCTAGGAAGCCAGGAGTAATGGGACATTTCTGATTCCTGGATCCCTTTGTGTTAGGAGAATCCTTTGTGTTACTTAAGTCTCTGTGTATGAAAAGGGGATGTGAAAGACTGAGGGAGGGCACACATGGCAGTGGGTGCCTCTCACAGGGGCTTGCTGTGCCAATTTTGCAGTGCCAGGTCCTCAGCTGGGGAGCCCTAGGAATCAGGAGTCACCCTGCTGCCTGGGCTTTCGTGATTGCTCAGACCCCTGTTAGCAGGTCCTTATTCAGGGCCACTGCTGTCTCTGAGGACATTCCTGAGCTGTGAGAGCATGCCAGTCCAAATGACTGCCCAGGGGCTGGACCTAGGACAACCTTGTCCCACTTCTGCTGGGGGCCTTGTTGTCCTGGGCCTCTCATTGAGGAAAGGATCTTAGACTGTGATCTTGGGGACCATGACCCTTTTTTCTTCTGCTGTGCATTGTGCTTAGCGTACATCTCGTAGCATGTTAAAAACCTGCCCTACACTTTAAAATGTTGAGTACAGGTCTGTAATCTAACTCATAACAAAACTTTGCCCTCCCTACCTAGTGGTTGGTAGATCTTTAAAATGATGCATTTGTACAGCAGAGTTACTCCCGTTAGTCTCAGCTTGGGCCTTAAAGAAACAGGGAGCAATCTCCCTTTTTCTGGAGCATTTAGGGTTAGATGTCCCAGATGGGAGATCTTGCCCAGTAACATACAGGGTCCTCCACCCCTGTTGTTACAGATAAGTGCGATGTCCTGGGATTCTGAAAGGCAGGGAATCCTTCCCTGAGTATCCCAGAGATGTGTGCAAGTGAGGAGTATGGAAGCTGGTCGGTTAGTCTTGGCATTGCTCTTCACTTTCTTAGAGTCAGTGGCATGGTGGTTAAAACCGAGGCTTTGGAGTCGACAGCTTGGGTTTGAACTCCCATTTACTGTGTGATCTTACGCAAACCATCTCTCTGTGACCCATTTTTTTGTTTTTGTTTTTCCCTCTGAAATTTACCTGTAAGGTTATCCCTTAGGATTAAATGAACTAATGTTGAAACTTTGTGGCCTGGCCAGGAAGGCATCTGGCACTGGGTTATATTTTTTGTTACAGTTGTTAAGATGGAGATATCTGGTGATTGTCTGGCTGTTTTTATTTCCCTCCTCGGGCCAGTGACTCAGTTAGCAGGTGGGATACACTGAAGTGCCTGTTTGCTTCAGGCATCTGAAAAGGCAAGGCAGCCTTGGCCAACCTGGGAGCTGCCCCCTCTCCTGTTGGTGGCTTCCTGATTGTTGAGCTATTGGGTGACCAGGTGGGGGTAGGTGGGGCCTGGGATGGGACGCCTGGAGGTGTGCGCCCTTGACCCCAGTTTTTTCTGCTGTTTGTGCCCAGGTGGCAGCACCATGGATAGCTCCGCAGGAGGCAAGGCTAGGCCTGAGGCTGGGGAGGACAAGGAGGGATTCCTTTCCAAACTTAAGAAAATGTTTACCTCCTGATACCTAGCCGAGGTAGGAAAACCCTTGAGGTTTCTCCCCTTTGTTTTTCTCTGTTAACTAATCCTTGTTTTCCCTTACTTTAACCAATTTCATGCCCCTCATGCCCCCCATGCCCCCAAAGTTGGAAGAGGTACCAGGCTCAGGCATGGTGTATCTGGCTCCCCTTGGAGCTAAGCTTCTTGGCCCATGGAGACACCTGCATTAGGTAATGTGGCAGAGTCAGTGGCAGTGCAGGGCTGAAGCAGACATAGGGGGAGGCTGCACTGGGGGCTGCCTCTCAGCCCTCCCTCCACCAGCTCCTAGGGGGCTGCATCCCACAGTGGTGGGAATCTGTTGCCCACAGTCACAGAGGGTGAGTCATAGCAGAGCCAGGCTTAGAACTCAGATCTCCCCAACTCCCTGCCTGTTTCATAACACCTGTTCTTCCTGGGGATGTAGGGCACCAACCATGTAACCTCCAGGGGCTGCCAGGAGTTGTGCTTGCTAACTGGGTTCTTGGGACCAACTTTATACTTGTGTGGGTTCCTGATGGCTGCAGCTCCTGGCATAGCTCCTTCCCAGGGATGATAGAAGCTCACCCACAGGAGTTTGTGTTCTTGCAGTGCCAGTAAACTGTAACCATTTGTGTCTTGGCTCAGGAAAACGGTCCACTGGAAACTAGGCTGGGAGCAGCGGCTCCTCCTCATGGCCAGGGCACCTTGGAAGCAGGAGGATTCCAGAACTGCAGCACCGAGCCTTGCCTACAGAGGCCCTCTGGACCGCCTTGGCAACAGCAAAATCATGTGACAACACGCCTCTCCACAGAATGGTCATGGTGGACAGCCCCTGGGCAGTAAGGCATGGCATGCCTAAGGGCTGGTAGAAGTTTTTGTTCCATGGGTGTAACTCAGCCTCTTCTGGCTCAGACAGAGTAAGACATCTGGATACGTCCTGCAGAGCCAAAATTCTAATTTGGAATCAAATGTGGTGGAAATCTTAGTAAAGAATTAAAGGCTATGCTTACAGCTTTAAAATGAAGCCTGAAGCTGCACCAAGTTGTGAAGTGATTAATTTCCCTCTCATCAAACCTCCGGGAGGTTCTGGAATGAGTCTTTCCTGACAGGTTGTCTTTCCCAGGAACTAGGGCCCTGCAAGCCCCCCTCAGTAGACGTATCCCTTGCTCTTCTTGGAATTTGTTATAATTCCCAAGGGTACCAAGCAGCTGGAACGTGAGGGCCTTGGGTCCTGGGGAGTCCCACACAGAGGGTCCCTGGAGATACTGTTCCTGACGTGGGCTGTGATCTTTGTCAGGATGGATAGTCCTCCCACCCCACTGGGGTGGCCTCTTGTCCATGACTGTTGAGTTCTGTTGTTTGAAGCCAGGTGTGAGTGGAGCCTGCCCTTCTGCTGGACCACAGCCATCCCTGGCCACAGCCTCGCTAATGGCCTCCTTATCCCAGAGCCTTACCCCACTGCCCGTTACAGCTTGGTTCTCATCACTTATACTGTTGACACATGTTTGCAGAAGTGTGTTTAAATTATTTAATGCTAAGAATCATTGTCTTTTCCTGTATAAATGTTTGTTCAGAAAAGGAAAGCACAGTCTAAGCAGGTGAAGGCTCTCCACCATCCAGCCAGAGCAAAACAGTTTCCTCAACCTCAGCTTCTAGGATGTGTAGATTCCGTTTCCAGACCTTCCCGTTGTGGTAAGACAGGCTAATGGAGAACACTTCTGAATAGCTTCCCTTCATAATTTACTAAAATAAAGCATCTATTAGTGTCTGATCTACGAATGTAAAATGATTCTGTATCAATGTAAAAGATTACTGCAAAAAGATATTTAAAACCTACATTGTGGTTACTTCTTTTTTGAAAGCGTTCCAGCAGCTTTCTGCAGGTGGCTTCGCAGGGGCTTATATGGTGTTCTCAGCAGATCAGGCTGCGCCACGCTCCTGCTGGCCTTTCTCACCCAGTTGTGCCTGCCTGCGGGCACGCGCACACTGAAGGGTGGGTGTGCTCTGACAAAAACTAACCCTCTCAAGCCCAGGTCCCAGAGCAGGGAGCTTGCCATGGAACAACGTGCTGATTTGAATGAATGTTCTAGAATTTGGTGGGTAGCTTCTTTTGGGGGAGCCTGTGCCATGAGAGATGTGCAGTATAGCCTCCTACATCACTGTCTCCCTTGCTAGATTTAGTTCTCCCCCATTATGTTTAGAGGAATATTAAGTGTGTGTGTGTGTGTGAAAATTTTTGCTCATTGTAGTTTGATAGTCTGGGCTCCCAGCAGAGACTGTCTCACAAAAGCCCCCGTGCTGCACGGCTGGAGTGGGTCCCGCGCACATCTCTCCCACCAGCCCCTGGGCTCTGAGCTGAGCAGTTGGAGCACACTGGCTGGGCTGGGTGAAGAGGATGGGAAAGACTTGATGGGCAAAGAAGGAGCTTAGCAGTGACCTCCTGCCAGGTTTAGATGCTTGTCATTCATTCAAACAGTTTTATTGAGTGTCTGCTGTGGACTCTCAGCATGGGTCCCTTCATGATCCAGACCCGGGTACAGCAGCAGGAAGCTAGGCGGAGCAGCTCCTGACAGCTTAGTTTATCTCCTATAGAAGTCAGCGGAGTCCCACTCATGTCCTGTTTTTTGAAAGAAGAAGTCTAGAGAAAGATTTTGAAAGAGAAAAGTGGGTTTTCTTGCTAGCAATACCATCATTGCTTACGAGGGTTCTTCCCGCAGATGTAGGAAGGTGCCAGTGCAAATCTAGCATCAAGTCCCACTCAAGGCTTGGATTGGGCTTATTCCCACAGTTGGCTCCTGAGGCATTTGTCACCAGACAACTTTGCAGCCTGAGTTGGGGCTGGAGCATGAGATGAGGCATTAAAAAAAAAAAAAAATTATCTCTAGGCCCCAAGCCTTTGGAGATTGAGAGGAGGGGCAAAGGTAGATGGGTGTTGAGCATTTGCTGAGATGTTCGGATGGATGAGGGAAGGCAGGGTCACATGGGGGTGAGGCCAGCTTGGGCACTGAACCTTGTCTCCATCCCCCCCTGCAGGCCTCTGTTCTGGTTTGTTTTCCCACCTGAGCCATCCTCCTCCTCAGGCCTTTGGGCTCTGGTGGACTTGAGTGCAACGTTACTTCCCTGTCATGAAAACCCCTCTCAGTGTATAAGAATCTCTCCAATCCCACAAGCCTACTTCCCAGGACTGTCCCTGCCCTTTACTTCGTTCTGTAAAATTGGAGCCCTTCACTGAATACTGTGTTATATCAGCTGTCACAGCTTTTGTGGGAGGCATGTAGCACTCTTGTTAATAAACACTGTGAAACCTGAACTTTATATCTTTTAACCAGTTCTGCTTATTTGACATGATCCTTGTGACGGGTCAAACACATGGCCCAGTCAAGGAACTTTACATAAACAAAGTGAGCCCTGGCCAGTGTGGATCACCGGTCAGAGCCAAAGGCTTGCAGTTTCGATTCCTGGTCAAGGGCACGTACCTGGGTGGCAGGTTTGATCCCTGGCTCCGGTCGGGGCACATGGGGGAGGCAACCAACCAATGTGTCTTTCACATCGATGTTTTTCGCTCTCCCCCCTCCTCCTTCCCTCTCTTCCAAATCAGTGGAAAAATATCCTTCAGTGAGGATTAGCACACAAAAAAGAAACAAAGTGGGCCCTGACCTGCAGCTTCAGTGCCCAGGAGATAGTAGGGAGTGGAGACTGGCTGCCCTGTTTACCAGTAAAGGGGAGAGCCACTCTTCAGCTCCCCAAGGCAGGGTAGGGGGTTAATGCAGGAATTCAGACCCAGTGCTGCCATAGCTTGTGCTTTCCAAGAGAAGCTGGGCATCCATATATTTTTTAATAGACTTTTATTAAAATACTGATTTTAGAGGAAGGGAGAGAGATAAAAAAACATCCATGTGAGAGAAACATCCATCGGCTATCTTCTGCACACGCCCCAACTGAGGATTAAACCCAGAACCTGGGTACGTGCCCTGACCAGGAATCAAACCTGACACTTTTTGCTGTTAATCCCCACTGGTGGATATTTCTCCCATTGATTTGAGAGAGAGTGGGAGGGAGGGGGAGAGAGGAGAGAGAAACATAGATGTGAAAGAGCCACATCAATTGGTTACCTCCCACATACACCCCAATTGGTGCAGGGAACCTGCAACCCAGGTACGTGCCCTTGACTGGAATCAAACCTGGGACCTTTCAGTTCGAGGGCCGATCCCTAACCACTGAACAGCACCAACAAGGCGGCATCCAGATTGTTTACGTGGAGTGATACGTCATTTTTGAGGTTAAGTTTTATTGAGATATTTACGTACAATTCAACTCGGCATTAAAGTGTACAATTTTGTGGGTTTTATTTCCAAGGTTGTATAACTATCACCACACTCAATTCTAGAAAAATTTCATTACCTCAAAGAAATTCCAAATCCATTAGCAATTACTCTCCATTTCCTCCCAAGTCCTTCAGTCTCTGGCAACCACAATTCTGTTCTGTGCGTGGTATCTAAATGGAGTCATATAATATGTGACCGTCTGTGGTTCTTTTCTCATTTCATTTAGCATAATGTTTCAAGGTTTGTCCATGTTGTAGCATAGATCAATACTTCATTTCTTTTTATGGCTGAATAATATTCCATTATATGAATAGACATTTTTTTCCCCACTTACTGACATTCAGGTTATTTCTACTTTTTTTTTTAAATTAAATCTTTATTGTTCAGATTATTACATTAGTTGCTCTTTTTTCCCACCATAGCTCCCCTCCTCCCAGTTCCCACCCCAACCTCCGCCCTCACTCCCCACCCACTGTCCTCATCCATAGGTGCACGATTTTTGTCCAATCTCTTCCCTCACCCCACACCCCTATCCCCACCCCCAAGAATAGTCAGTCCATTCCCTTTCTATGTCCCTGATTCTATTACAATCGCCAGTTCATACTGTTCATCAGATTATTTATTCCCTTGATTTTTAGATTCACTTGCTGATAGATGTGTATTTGTTGTTCATAATTTGTATCTTTACCTTTTTCTTCTTCCTCTTCTTAAAGGATACCTTTCAGCATTTAATATAATACTGGTTTGGTGGTGATGAACTCTTTTAGCTTTTTCTTATCTGTGAAGCTCTTTATCTGGCCTTCAATTCTGACTGATAGCTTTGCTGGATAAAGTAATCTTGGTTATAGGTTCTTGCTATTCATCACTTTGAATATTTCTTGCCACTCCCTTCTGGCCTGCAAAGTTTCTGTTGAGAAATCAGCTGACAGTCGTATAGGTACTCCCTTGTAGGTAACTGATTTTCTTTCTCTTGCTACTTTTAGGATTCTCTCTTTGTCTTTTGCTCTTGGCATTTTAATTATGATGTGTCTTGGTGTGGTTCTCTTTGGATTCCTTTTGTTTGGGGTTCTCTGCGCTTCCTGGACTTGTAAGTCTATTTCTTTCACCAGGTAGGGGAAGTTTTCTGTCTTTATTTCTTCAAAGAGGTTTTCAATATCTTGCTCTCTCTCTTCTTCTGGCACCCCTATAATTCTGATGTTGGTACGCTTGAACATGTCCCAGAGGCTCCTTATACTATCTTCGTATTTTTGGATTCTTTTTTCATTTTGCTTTTCTGGTTGGGTGTTTTTTGCTTCTTCGCATTTCAAATCTTTGACTTGATTCTTGCGATCCTCTGGTCTGCTGTTGGGAGTCTGTATAATGTTCTTTATTTCAGTCAGTGTATGCTTAATTTCTAGTTGGTCCTTTATCACAACATTGAGGATCTCATTAGATTTCTTGAGGATCTCACTACATTTATCGGCGGTCTCAACAGTCTTCTTGAAGATCTCAGTACATTTATTGGCGGTCTCACCAGTCTTTTCGAGGGCCTTATTAAGTTTATCAGCGGCTTCTAGACAGTTCTTTAAAGACCTTAAAAGTGTGGTTTTGAACTCTATATCCAGCAGTTTGCTTTCCTCCCATTCTGTCGTTTGTGTCCTATTTCTTTGTCTCGGCATTTTTTATGCTTCGCTGTGTCAATAGAGTGCCTTTCTGTGCTAAGTGTCCCAAGTACTTGAGGTAGACAGTCTTGGTGCACCCCCTTGTGGGCTTTGTGCACAGTCTTGTTGTAATTGAGCCTTGATTGTTGTAGTTATCACTGTGAGGAATTGACCTCCAGGCCAATTGGCTGTGAGAATCAGCTGTGTCTGCAGTGGGAGAACTTCTGTGCTGGAGACACCCCTCTGGGGCTAGACTTGCTTCAATGGGGCTTTGGTGCTCACTGAGTCTGCCCCCTGAGTGTGTCTTTTATGGTTCCACGGAGCTGCAAACTGGATGGTCCCACTCTGACCTCTGGGCTTCCTGGTTCCTGGATCTCTAGGGAGGTGCTAATCTAGCCTTTGCCTGAGGCTATCCAGCAAAAGTCTCCCTGCAGGGCTTGGGTGGGGCGGGTTCCACAGGATCAACAGAGCGGGGTTAGCAATTATGGCTGCCCTCAGTCTTGCCCTCAGAGGCTCTGCTTTTCAGTGTCCCAGTAATCGCTGCAAGCCCCACAGAGAGAAAGCTGCCCTAGGGTTCTGAGCGATGCCAGACAGTTCCGCTTCTCCTGTATGAGTCTGGGTCCCTAGAGACTCGCCCAGAGCTGGAGCTCAGCGCCTGAGACTCCCTCCCAATTGAAAACAACAACCACGCCCTCAGCCGCCAGCCCGCTCCGCATGCACTCTGCACCTCAGTACTTTACTTCAGCACTGCGCCTCCTCTGAGTCCTGGTATGTTATTCTCTTTCCTCCTAGTTGTAGAACTTCCACTCAGCCAGCCTTCCTGTGGTTCTGGATGATGTCCGTTCCGTCTTTTAGTTGTATTTTTGAAGTGGTTGTTCGAGGCAGCAAACTCCGGTGTTTACCTACGCCGCCATCTTGGTTTCTTATTTCTACTTTTTTGCTATTATCAGTAATACTGCTATGAATGTCTCATTTTGAAATGTTGGCAGCTACTTCTATGAGATGCTTGGCGTAGTCAAACCCATAGAGACAGAAAGTAGAAGGGAGGTTGCCAGGGGCTAGAACAGGGGTGGGGAACCTTTTGTTCTGACAAGGGCCACTTGGATATTAATATCATTTGCTGAATATAATTCACTTAATATAAATTCATGTTGCTATGAAAAAAGCTCCTAGATTTATTGAATTTTGAACCCCGCCTGCAATTGCCTTGGCAGGGCCAGACCAAATGATTTCCAGGGCCTTTTAAGGCCTGTGAGCTGGACATTCCCCACCCCTGGGCTAGAGGGAGGAGGGTTAGTTAAAGGTTAATGAGTACAGAGTTTCAGTATGGGATGATGAAAAAGTTCTGGAGATGGTGGTGATGGTTGTACAACAAAGAAAGTACTTATTGCCACTGAACTGTACACTTAAAAACG
Source organism: Myotis nattereri (assembly GCF_964212035.1). Taxonomy (NCBI): domain Eukaryota; kingdom Metazoa; phylum Chordata; class Mammalia; order Chiroptera; family Vespertilionidae; genus Myotis; species Myotis nattereri. The sequence continues at coordinate 99,337,109 of NC_138079.1, read as the reverse complement.
ACTGAAATAGCCCTGGCCAGTGTTGTCCCACGTATCAAAAGGTTGCTGGTTCGATTCCTGTTCAGGGCACATGCCTGGGTTGTGGGCTCAATCCTCCTGCTGGGCTGGAGGCAGCCAATCGATGTTCCAGTCTCACATAGATGTTTCTCTCTGTCCCTCTCCTCCTCTCTTCCTCTCTCTCTCAAAATCAAAATATTTTTAATGACTAAAACACTGTTTTATGTTATGTATATTCTACCATAGCTAAGAAAGCAAAAAATAAATGAGAGCTAACTAATTTATTTCAGGGACCAAATTTTAGAAGACCGGGCACACATAGCAGTCCACCTGATCAGGACGTGTGCTGGGAACTCCTCAGCCAATAGGACGACATGGTCGCACTGGGAGTCATCCCCTCCTTGTGGTGTGACTCCCCCATGTGCTTGCCTTTTTTTTTTTTTTTTTTAACAATTTGTTGTTCCACTTTTTTTTTTAAATATATTTTATTGATTTCAGAGAGGAAGAGGGAGAGATAGAAACATCAATGATGAGAGAGAATCATTGACTGGCTGCCTCCTGTACACCCCCCACCAAGGACCGAGCCCACAACCTCGGCATGTGCCCTTGAAGGGAATCGAACCGGGGCCCTTCAGACCATAGGCCGACCCTCTTATCCACTGAGCCAAACCAGCGAGGGCATGTGCTTTCTTACTGTAGTGATTCCAAGTCAGGCAGGACCACCCTGAGCCACAGCCCCAGACAGGTAAGTTCCCCACCAGGGGACCTGTGGGACTTGGGCATCATCACAGAGGGCTGGATGCAAATAATCTCATGTTCTCTTGCTGGCCCAGGCAGGTTGGAATCCCAGGCTGTCATGGTCTTTTCCCTCCTACCCTGCCTCAGAGGCTCACTGTCCTCCCCTCAGAGCTCAGAGGCTGTCCCCATCCCCATTAAAGTAGGCCCCTCTAGCCCAGCTGGTGTGGCCCAGTGGTTGAGTGTCAACCCATGCACCAAGAGGTCGCTGGTTCGATACCCGGTCAGGGCACACGCCCAGGTTACAGGCTTGAGCGTGTGGGAGACAGCCAAACAATGTTTCTTTCTCACTGAAATTTCTCTTTCCCTAAAAATCTATAAAAATACATATTTTTTAAAAAAGGCCCCTTCCAATTGTTATCCTTGTTCTCTGCAGTTCTGTGTCAATCTGTAATTATTTATTGCATATTTGTATCTGGCTCTCCGCAAGGCACGGAGCGTAACATTTTTGGTTAACACTGTATTGAGAACCCAGCACATCGGTAAGTGCTTTTTAAATTAATAAACAGATGGCATGAGTTTGGCAGAACTGCCACCCCTTTCCCGTGAGTCTCTGGGCACCAAGGGGAGTAAGAAGGGCTGTGATGGAGATTACACAAATCCACAGAAAATAAGGCGGCACAGACCCTTTGGCCATTGAGCCTTGGGTGAGTAGCCTGCGTTCTCTAGGCCTTTTGTTCCTTTTCTCTCAAGTGAACAGGAAATGGAAGGTTGTACCACCTGCTTCCAAATGCCTGGTGGACTCTACAAACAAAGCAGGGTTGTTACTTCTTGGTTTCATTCTTAGCCTTTGCTGCAAGTAGTGTCACCTTTGTGTGTGTGTGTGTGTTTTGTTAATCCTCAACAGAGGATATTTTTTCCATGGCTTTTCAGAGAGAGTGGAAAGGAGGGAGGGGGATAGAGAGAGAAAAACATTGATGTGAGAGAGACACGTTGATTGGCTGCTTCCTACACATGCCCTGACCGGGGGGCAGGGAGTGAACCAGCAATTCAGGTCCGTGCCCTTGACCAGGAATCAAACCTGAGACCCTTTGGTCCACTGGCTGTGCTCTAACCACTGAGCAGCACCAGCCAGGGCAAGCATCACCACCTTTTCTCAGCCGTGTCCAATTATGGTGACCTGGGGCCACAGACCTGCCACATCCCGTGTGCTTTCCCCAGCCTGTTTTGACGATCATGCACATCTTGAGGCTGCACCCAGGGGAAGCCCCACCCTCACAAAGAAGGAATAAGCTGTCACCATTGACCTTACTAGGTTTCTGGAGATGAAGGGTGTGTGTGCAGGGATGTCAAAAAGTGTTGCTCCTGGCTTGAGGGCGGGGCGGGGGGCGGGGGGGGGGGGCAGGAGTCCTCTGAGTCATGGGCTCTGTCCACACTTTTGAGTGAATTTCAAATGTGGAACAGGGTGGTCAGAACCACTCCCTGGCTGTGGTCACAGTGCTGTTTCACAACTGACTAACTTAAAACTGCGTTTGAGTCCTGTGTGTCTTACCAAGCACCTCTTCCACCCTCACACCCCGTCACTGCAGGAGAGGACTGGCCCCTCACCACTCAATGTCTCCTGTTAGAATCAGTGCCCAGCAGCTGCCGCCCCAGCTCAAGTCCCAGAAACAAAGCCCCTTTCTTTTGGAAGCCATCTGTGAGAACAATGGTTTTTATTTAAAAAATAACTTTTCTGTAACATAAGAAAGGATCATTGTGACTGCGCCTCCCCTCTCCCTAGATGGCATTGAGAGGTGGGCAGGGTCACAACCTGGAGAAGTCTTCTCTGTGCTGCTCCAGCCACTGATCCAGTGTCCTGGCCTTGGGGTTGAGCCTCAGGGTCAGTTCGATGTTCCGGTCCGGTTTCAAGGCATAGAAACGGAACATGTTGGCCAGGTCCTGGGCGCCAGGGAAGCCAAGCTTCTCGTAGTCCTCAGGGGTTGTCTGGAAGTAGAGGGGGCGGGGGAAGGGGAGGTCTGTGAGGATCCATCAACATCTCAGCATCCCGCTGAGGTAGTG